>NC_142872.1:66515000-67972500 GCF_051225735.1 Oryctolagus cuniculus
AACATGACACTGGATGGATTTGCCGAACAGGAAGTTTGTGCTTTTCTCCAAAACCTCTTTCACGGTGATTTTTTCTTTAAATTTCACCCGGATACTACAACATTTTGTCCAGATACTCCTGGATGTAAACAAAACTATCTGGTGTGTTGTGGCTATCTCAATCCCAGATCTTGCTACAGCCTCTGTGTTTGTTTGTGTTTTCTGCACATTCTCTATGGACTTTACGGTTTTGAATGCATTGTAGCATGTAAGTTTTTTGTTTTCAGCTGGCAAACGCTAATTGGTTCCACCTGGAGTCAAAACCTCCACACATTCGAGTTTTCTAGGAAGAAAGCTTCAGAAACCTGGGAAAACATATTTCTTTCTGTAAACATGACATTGGATGCATTTGCCGAACAGGAAGATTGTGCTTTTCTCCAAAATCACTTTCACGGTGAGTTTTGGTTAAATTTCACCCGAAATGCACAACAATTTGTCCAGATACTCCTGGATGAAAACAAAACTATCTGGTGTGTTGTGGCTATCTCAATCCCAGATCTTGCTACAGCCTCTGTGTGTGTTTGTGTTTTCTGGACATTCTCTATGGACTTTACGGTTTTGAATGCATTTTAGCATGTAAGTTCTTTGTTTTCAGGTGGCAAACGCTAATTGGTTCCACCTGGAGTCAAATATTCCACACATTCCAGTTTTCTAGGAAGAAAGCTTCAGAAACCTGAGAAAACATGATATTTTTTTCTGTAAACATGATACTGGATGGATTTGCCGAACAGGAAGATTGTGCTTTTCTAAAAAACCACTTTCACGGTGATTTTTTCTTTAAATTTCACCCAGATACTACAACATTTTTCCAGATACTCTGGATAGAAACAAAACTATCTGGTATGTTGTGGCTATCTCTATCCCAGATCTTGCTACAGCCTCTGTGTGTGTTTGTGTTTTCTGGACATTCTCTATGGACTTTACGGTTTTGAATGCATTGTAGCATGTAAGTTTTTTGTTTTCAGCTGGCAAACGCTAATTGGTTCCACCTGGAGTCAAATCCTCCACACATTCGAGTTTTCTAGGAAGAAAGCTTCAGAAACCTGAGAAAACATGATATTTCTTTCTGTAAACATGACATTGGATGCATTTGCCGAACAGGAAGATTGTGCTTTTCCCCAAAACCACTTTCACGGTGATTTTTGGTTAAATTTCACCCGAAATCCACAACAATTTTTCCTGATACTCCTGGATGAAAACAAAACTATCTGGTGTGTTGTGGCTATCTCAATCCCAGATCTTGCTACAGCCTCTGTGTGTGTTTGTGTTTTCTGGACATTCTCTATGGACTTTACTGTGGGGAGCCATTGCACGGCGCCCTAAAGATGGCGCCGGCTCCTTTCCCCCGGAAGGACTGGCGAGAAACAAACATCTCCTAATAAGAAGATGGCTGAGCTCCCTTCCGGCTTCCGCGTTGCTGTACCCATCAATGCTTGCCACTTGGCCGCTTTTGATTGGTGCGCGGATGGCTATAAGAGGGAGGGGAGAAAAAAGGGCGCGGGATTCAAAGTTTGAAAGAGGTTCCTGAATAAACTGTTGGAAGAAGAGTTCGGGTCGTGTCTTCCTTGCTGGTCGAGGGACGCGACAACTGGTGGCCCGTACGGGGAACATCTCGAACGCGAACTCAGAACTTCCTGCAGTCAGGGCAGCGCTGGTAAGTCCCCCGGGAAAATAAGGTGGGGATCCGCGATAAGAGCGGGCAGTCCTGCGATAATAGCGGGAGGGTAGTTCTGCGATTAAAGCAGAGGAAGTTCTGCGACAAAAGCAGAAGGAGCTCTGACCCGTGGCCAGGGAAGGAGCGCAATTTTTGACGATGGGTAATTCACAGTCCCATGAAATTTTTCTGGCGCTGAATGCGCTGCTTCGGGAAAACGGTTTGAAACTTAAGCCTAGTACATTGCATAGGTTTTTACGTAACTGCGATACCATTGCACCCTGGTATGGGGTTTCGGGAAGCCTTACTATCCCTTCATGGGACAAACTAGGCAGGGATTTGGATTTTGCATTTGAACAGGGTAATCTTGAAGGGGGAGTGAGACCAATATGGAAGTTAGTGTGAGCATGCCTCGAGGATGAGCAGTGTAGTGAAGCTATTCTGAGCGGTCAAGCTGCCTTGGAGGAGCTTCAGGAAGAGCGCTCTGAGAGAGCTGCCAGTGAAAAAGGGAAAACTTTGAAGGAGAGTCGGAAAAGAACTAGGAAAAAACTGTACCCCGATCTTTCCGAGTTGCGCAGCCCCTCCTTAGTAAGTAGTTCTAGTGCAGAAAGTAGCTCAGAAAGCAGCAGTGAGTCTGAAGAGTGTGGCGATAACAAAGAGTCTGATATAAAGCAAGTACGGGAATTAAATTGGCAAATGAGGAAATTGCAATTAAAAGGAAAAAAGGAACTTAAGCATGGTACTTTCAAGGGGAACTTAGGGGAGGAGCCTGAAGCCGCTCCTCCTCAGTATGAGCCTGTATCCGCGCAAGAAAGAGGGCGGACTTTCTGTCCAGGAGTCTGGAAACAGGTTGGTGCGGAGTTGTTAAGTGCCTATCCTGTCTTCCAAGATCCGCAAGGGCAGAGGTACGAGGAACCCCTCGACATAAAGATAATCAAATCACTAGCGGAGTCAGTAAGAGCCTATGGCATCAGCGGCTCGTTCACGCTGGCTCAAGTAGAAAATCTTCAAAGATACTGCATGACTCCAAATGACTGGAGCGGGTTGGCTCGTGCCGCATTGTCACCAGGACAATACTTAGACTTCAGAGCTTTCCTGATTGACTTTGCCAATGAACAAGTGGCAGAAAATGCAGCGGCAGGGAATCAGCATTGGGACAGAGATATGCTGCTAGGCATAGGGAGATTCGCTAACCAGCAGACAGGTTACCCACATGCAGTGTATGAACAAGTTAACAAGATAGCCATCAAGGCTTGGAAGTCTATACCCAACAGAGGAGAGGTAAGTGGGAATTTGACAAAGATTACACAGGGACCCACCGAGCCGTTTTCAGACTTTGCAGCGCGCATGGTGGAAGCTGCGGGTAGGATTTTTGGAGATCCAGATTGCGCCATGCCGCTGATAGAACAGTTGGTTTTTGAGCAGTGCACTAAGGAATGCAGAGCCGCTATAACACCATGGAAGAGCAAAGGGCTTCAGGTATGGATAAAACAATGCAGGGAAATAGGAGGGCCGCTATCCAACACTGGCCTTGCTGCAGCAGTCCTTCAAATCACGAAGGGCAATAGGGGATCAGGGAACGCTGGAGCATGTTTCAGCTGTGGAAAAATGGGACATATGAAGTGGCAATGTCCGCAAAGGGGAAGAGGCAAAGAACAAAGACAGGAAGGACCAGGAATTTGTCCAAAATGCAGGAAGGGAAAGCACTGGGCCAACGAATGCCGCTCGGTAAAGGACATTGACGGCAACATCCTTGTTTCTGGCAATGGTGGGGCGCGTCCAAAAAACGGGCAGCGGGGCCCTCGTCCCCAGGGCCCGCAAATATATGGGGCATTCGAGAGTCAGCATCAGGGCGCCCATCAGGACCAGCAGCAGGGGAGGCAAAGTCAGTGGCCCAGCTTCAGACATCCCAGAGACCACGGAGAGCCACTGCAGGCTCCGCAGGCCTGGACCTCTGTGCCACCACCAGACTCATACTGACACCAAAAATGGGAGTGCAAGCCATTGAGTCAGACTTTCAGGGACCCCTAGAGGAAGGGACAGTGGGATTGTTGTTGGGACGTTCATCCTCTACCTTGAAAGGTCTCATAATTCATCCAGGAGTCATAGATTCGGGTTATACTGGCATGGTGAAAATCATGGTTGAGTCCCCTAGAGGTATAACAGCTATTAATCCAGGAGATAGGATTGCACAACTTGTAATCCTTCCTAGCAAGCATTTGCAGTTCAGTGCATCAAAGAAACAACGAGGAAGTGAAGGCTTTGGGTCCACAGGCGTAGATTGTACCTTCTTGTCTTTAGAACTAGACCAGAGACCAACCTTAAAGATAAAAATAAATGGAAAGGACATTCTCGGCCTACTAGACACAGGTGCAGACCGTAGTATCATCGCCTCCAAGGATTGGCCTCCAAAGTGGCCTAAGCAGGCATCCTCACAATCCCTTCGGGGACTGGGATATTCAGAAACTCCTGAGATGAGCGCAGTAATGCTGCGCTGGGAGGATGCAGAGGGACATTCAGGCACGGTGCAACCTTATGTTTTGGATTTACCTATCTCTTTATGGGGCCGAGACCTTTTGAAAGACATGAACTATAAATTAAGTAATGAATACTCCCGTGTTTCTCAAAAATTGATGAAGGATATGGGACACCATCCGAATTATGGAATAGGAAAATTCTTACAAGGAAGAAATGAGCCCACTGAAGTAGTGCAGAGGCCTTCTCGCCAAGGGCTGGGTTTTTCATAGGGGCCGCTGAGGAAGGTATTCCCATTACTTGGAAGCACGAGGACCCAGTGTGGGTTCCTCAGTGGCCTCTGTCCTCAGACAAATTGGTCGCAGCGCAGCAATTGATTCAAGAACAATTGAATTTAGGACACATTAGACCCTCTGTATCGCCTTGGAATACTCCTATTTTTGTAATAAAAAAGAAATCCGGGAAGTGGCGGTTGCTACATGACTTGAGAGTTATTAATATGCAGATGCAGGTCATGGGGCCGGTGCAATGTGGGCTGCCTCTTCTATCTACACTTCCACAGGGATGGCCCATAATAATAATAGATATTAAAGACTGTTTCTTCTCCATACCCCTACATACAAAGGATTGTGAAAGGTTTGCCTTTACCTTGCCGGCGTGCAATCATGAGCAGCCTGACCAGAGGTATGAATGGATTGTGCTTCCACAGGGCATGGCTAACAGCCCCACAATGTGTCAGCTATTCGTGGGTCAAGCGATTGGGCCTTTACGTAAGAGATTTTCTTCCCTAAAATGCATCCATTACATGGATGACATCCTCTTAGCAGCAAAAGACGAATTCGTATTAGATGATGGCTTTGCATATTTGATTCAGTTGTTAGAAAGTAAGAAGTTATTTATTGCCCCTGAAAAGGTTCAAAAAGGAAGCATTGCAACTTATCTGGGATCCTGCATAACTAGTACTCAAATTGTTCCTCAAAAGGTGGAATTGCGCAAAGATAGTTTAAAGACTTTAAATGATTTTCAGAGATTATTAGGAGATATAAATTGGGTTAGGGGTTATTTGAATCTTCCCAATTATGAACTTAAGCCACTTTATGTCATTTTGCGTGGTGATTCAGCGTTGGACTCACCGCGGTGCTTAACTCCGGAGGCCAGGGAGGCCCTAGAGAAGGTAGAAAAGAAATTACAGGAGGCATTCTTATGCAGAATGAATGAAAATCTGCCATTGTCATTATGCATTCTCCCAACGCTTAGCCAACCTACAGGGCTAGTATGGCAGGAAGGTCCGCTTTTATGGATACATCCAAGGAGCTCTCCAGCCAAGTCTATTGAGTATTACCCGGCAGCGGTGGCAAAGCTAGCACTGGAAGGTTTGCAACAATGTTTACAATATTTTGAAAAATTGCCGTGTGAAGTGATTGTTCCTTATGATGCCAAACAAGTCAACGTCCTATGTGCTCTTTTAGATGATTGGGCAGTGTTTCGCTGTGGGTTCCCAGGCTTTATAGACAATCATTTACCAAAAAGTCCATTGTTACAATTCTTTAAAGAACATCCAGTAGTATTTCCAAAAATTACAGCCGCTGAGCCATTACTAGGTGCTCCAAATATATTTACGGATGGGTCAAAAACAGGCTGTGGGGTTTATATGGTAGAGGGTAATGACCCGGTATTTCATCAGTTTCAGCCAGGCTCACCTCAAATTGTGGAGTTAAAAATAGTTATTGAGGTCCTTAAGCAGTGCTCTTTTGCCTTTAATTTGTTGTCAGATTCCTTATATGTGGTGAACGCATTAAAGATATTGGAAACCGCAGGGCCGATTAAACCTTCTAGCCCAATTGCATCCCTATTACATATAGCCCAGCAGTTGCTTTGGTCACGGAAAAATCCCTTTTTTGCTCAGCATATTAGAGCCCACACAGGCATGCCTGGTCCTTTATGTGAAGGCAATGCGCGAGTAGATCTGTGTACTAGACAGGAATTCATCTTTTTTACTACTTCCGCAGAGGCTGCTAAAGCTTTCCATCAATCTTTTCATGTCAACGCGCGCGCTTTGCAGCAGAAATTTCATCTTTCCCGCGCAGATGCCAGATAGATTGTACTTGATTGCGCTGACTGTGCTGTTACTCGTGCACAACCTAGTGTTGGCGTAAACCCTAGAGGGTTACTGCCTGGGAGAGTATGGCAGATGGATGTGACCCATGTATCGGAATTTGGGAAATTGAAATATGTTCATGTCTCAGTGGACACGTGCTCAGGCATTATGTATGCCTCTCCCCTCAGTGGTGAATCTACACGTCAGGTGATTGCTCATTGTCTGGATGCATGGGCCGCCTGGGGGAAACCCCAGGTGCTAAAAACTGATAATGGCCCGGCCTATACATCTCAAACCTTTACCACCTATTGCCAAAAAATGGAGGTTCAACTTGTCCATGGATTGCCATACAATCCTCAGGGCCAGGGCATAATTGAGCGAGCACACCGCACACTGAAAGAATATCTTTTAAAACAAAAAGGGGGAGTTGGCTATAGCCGCACCCCGAGAGAGAGAATTGCCTTAGTCTTATTTACAATTAATTTTTTAAATTTGGATGTGCATGGGCACTCAGCCGCGGACAGGCATCAGCAACAAGGAAACCCAAGTAGAGGGTTGGTAAAATGGAAAGATCTCTTGACGGGCCAGTGGCGTGGCCCTGATCCCGTGCTGGCATGGGCACGAGGTGCTGTTTGTGTTTTTCCACAGGATCAACATGACCCGGTGTGGGTTCCGGAGCGAGCGGTCAGGCGGGTCTGCCACGAGGAGAATCCTGCTGTTGCTTTTGATACTTCTGCCTCAAATGCAGCGGACACTGGCGGAGCAGAGATGGGGGATTCTATCAGTATTCCCAAAGCCGATGCCGAATTGGTCCGCGGAATTTGACTACACCTTGGAGCAACTGCGCCTTGCCGTGGTCACCATCAACTCCACGCGTGTGGATGTCTCCTTCGCATCTGGACTGTCATCCCAGATCCAGCTGTCTCCAGCCTGAAGGAGTGGGTGGGACTTGGAGCTTTGACGGGGTTGCTGTTACTTGGTGTGTTATTTTGCCTGTGGTGTTTGTGCAGGATGAGGACGGCTCATTGGCGGGAATTGGCCATGATAGCTCAAGCCTTTTATGCCCTTGAGGCTGGACAACTGCCGCAAGCATGGCTGGCCTTCCTTGAATGCTAGGCATGGGTGCAGGGTGCGAGGCAAAGCACTGCAGAGAGAACGAGCCATTACGTTCTCTGGAAGGCAAGTCTGTCTGCATGTGGGTTGGCATCCCAGATCCCACCCCCGCGAAAAGGATGCTGTTCCAGGTGGATGCCTGGCAGTGGGGGACAGACCCCTACCTTCTCCTGTAATCCTTAGATGCCTAGTTCTAAAACAAAAAGGGGGAACTGTGGGGAGCCATTGCACGGCGCCCTAAAGTTGGCGCCGGCTCCTTTCCCCCGGAAGGACTGGCGAGAAACAAACATCTCCTAATAAGAAGATGGCTGAGCTCCCTTCCGGCTTCCGCGTTGCTGTACCAATCAATGCTTGCCACTTGGCCGCTTTTGATTGGTGCGCGGATGGCTATAAGAGGGAGGGGAGAAAAAAGGGCGTGGGATTCAAAGTTTGAAAGAGGTTCCTGAATAAACTGCTGGAAGAAGAGTTCGGGTCGTGTCTTCCTTGCTGGTCGAGGGACGTGACACTTTACGGTTTTGAATGCATTTTAGCATGGAAGTTTTTTGTTTTCAGCTGGCAAACGCTAATTGGTTCCACCTGGAGTCAAATCCTCCACACATTCGAGTTTTCTAGGAAGAAAGCTTCAGAAACCTGAGAAAACATGATATTTCTTTCTGTAAACATGACATTGGATGCATTTGCCGAACAGGAAGATTGTGCTTTTCTCCAAAACCACTTTCACGGTCATTTTTTCTTTAAATTTCACCCAGATACTACAACATTTGGTCCAGATACTCTGGATAAAAACAAAATTATCTGGTGTGTTGTGGCTATCTCAATCCCAGATCTTTCCACAGCCTCTCTGTGTGTTTGTGTTTTCTGGACATTCTCTATGGACTTTATGGTTTTGAAAGCATTGTAGCATGTAAGTTTTTTGTTTTCAGCTGGCAAACGCTAATTGATTCCACCTGGAGTCAAATCCTCCACACATTCGAGTTTTCTAGGAAGAAAGCTTCAGAAACCTGAGAAAACATGATATTTCTTTCTGTAAACATGACATTGGATGGATTTGCTGAACAGGAAGATTGTGCTTTTCTCCAAAACCACTTTCACGGTGATTTGTGGTTAAATTTCACTGAAAATCCCCAACAGTTTGTCCAGATACTCCTGGTTGAAAACAAACTATCTATGTGTTGTGGCTATTTCAATCCCAGATCTTGGTACCCCCTCTGTGTGTGTTTGTGTTTTCTGGACATTCTCTATGGACTTTACGTTTTTGAATGCATTTTAGCAAGTAAGTTTTTTTGTTTTCAGCTGGCAAACGCTAATTGGTTCCACCTGGAGTCAAATCCTCCACACATTCGAGTTTTCTAGGAAGAAAGCTTCAGAAACCTGGGAAAACATATTTTTTCTGTAAACATGACATTGGATGCATTTGCTGAACAGGAAGATTGTGCTTTTCTCCAAAAGTACTTTCACGGTGATTTTTGGTTAAATTTCACTCGAAATCCACAACAATTTGTCCAGATACTCCTGGATGAAAACAAAACTATCTGGTGTGTTGTGGCTATCTCAATCCCAGATCTTGCTACAGCCTCTGTGTGTGTTTGTGTTTTATGGACATTCTCTATGGACTTTACGGTTTTGAATGCATTTTAGCATGTAAGTTTTTTGTTTTCAGCTGGCAAACGCTAATTGGTTCCACCTGGAGTCAAATCCTCCACACATTCGAGTTTTCTAGGAAGAAAGCTTCAGAAACCTGAGAAAACATGATATTTCTTTCTGTAAACATGACATTGGATGCATTTGCCAAACACGAAGATTGTGCTTTTCTCCAAAACCACTTTCACGGTGATTTTTGGTTAAATTTCACCAGAAATCCCCAACATTTTGTCCAGATACTCCTGGTTGAAAACAAACTATCTATGTGATGTGGCTATTTCAATCCCAGATCTTGCTACCCCCTCTGTGTGTGTTTGTGTTTTCTGGACATTCTCTATGGACTTTACGGTTTTGAATGCATTTTAGCCTGGAAGTTTTTTGTTTTCAGCTGGCAAACGCTAATTGCTTCCACCTGGAGTCAAATCCTCCACACATTCGAGTTTTCTAGGAAGAAAGCTTCAGAAACCTGAGAAAACATGATATTTCTGTCTGTAAACATGACATTGGATGCATTTGCCGAACAGGAAGATTGTGCTTTTCTCCAAAACCACTTTCACGGTCATTTTTGGTTACATTTCACCCGAAATCCAAAACAGTTTGTCCAGATACTCCTGGATGAAAACAAAACTATCTGGTGTGTTGTGGCTATCTCAATCCCAGATCTTGCTACAGCCTCTGTGTGTGTTTGTGTTTTCTGGACATTCTCTATGGACTTTACGGTTTTGAATGCATTTTAGCATGTAAGTTTTTTTGTTTTCAGCTGGCAAACGCTAATTGGTTCCACCTGGAGTCAAATCCTCCACACATTCGAGTTTTCTAGGAAGAAAGCTTCAGAAACCTGAGAAAACATGATATTTCTTTCTGTAAACATGACATTGGATGCATTTGCCGAACAGGAAGATTGTGCTTTTCTCCAAAACCACTTTCACGGTGATTTTTGTGAAATTTCACCTGGATACTACAACATTTTGTCCAGATACTCTGGATAAAAACAAAACTATCTGGTGTGTTGTGGCTATCTCAATCCCAGATCTTGCTACAGCCTCTGTGTGTGTTTGTGTTTTCTGGACATTCTCTATGGACTTTACGGTTTTGAATGCATTTTAGCATGGAAGTTTTTTGTTTTCAGCTGGCAAACGCTAATTGGTTCCACCTGGAGTCAAATCCTCCACACATTCGAGTTTTCTAGGAAGAAAGCTTCAGAAACCTGAGAAAACATGATATTTCTTTCTGTAAACATCACCTTGGATGCATTTGCCGAACAGGAAGATTGTGCTTTTCTCCAAAACCACTTTCACGGTGATTTTTGTTTACATTTCACCCGAAATCCACAACAATTTGTCCAGATATTCCTGGATGAAAACAAAACTATCTGGTGTATTGTGGCTACCTCAATCCCAGATCTTGCTACAGCCTCTGTGTGTGTTTGTGTTTTCTGGACATTCTCTATGGACTTTACAGTTTTGAATGCATTTTAGCATGTAAGATATTTGTTTTCAGCTGGCAAACGTAATTGGTTAAACCTGGAGTACAATCCTCCACACTTTCGTGTTTTCTAGGAAGAAAGCTTCAGAAACCTGAGAAAACATGATATTTCTTTCTGTAAACATGAAATTGGATGCATTTGCCGAACAGGAAGATTGTGCTTTTCTCCAAAACCACTTTCACGGTGATTTTGGTTACATTTCACCCGGATACTACAATATTTTGTCCAGATACTCTGGATAACAACAAAACTATCAGGTGTGTTGTGGCTATCTCAATCCCAGATCTTGCTACAGCCTCTGTGTGTGTTTGTGTTTTCTGGACATTCTCTATGGACTTTAAGGTTTTGAATGCATTTTAGCATGTAAGTTTTTTGTTTTCAGCTTGCAAACGCTAATTGGTTCCACCTGGAGTCAAATCCTCCACACATTCGAGTTTTCTAGGAAAAAAGCTTCAGAATCCTGAGAAAACATGATATTTCTTTCTGTAAACATGACCTTGGATGCATTTGCCGAACAGGAAGATTGTGCTTTTCTCCAAAACCACTTTCACGGTGATTTTGGTTACATTTCACCCGAAATCCAGAACAATTTGTCCAGATACTCCTGGATGAAAACAAAACTATCTGGTGTGTTTTGGTTATCTCAATCCCAGATCTTGCTACAGCCTCTGTGTGTGTTTGTGTTTTCTGGACATTCTCTATGGACTTTACGGTTTTGAATGCATTTTAGCATGTAAGTTTTTTGTTTTCAGCTGGCAAACGCTAATTGGTTCCACCTGGAGTCAAATCCTCCACACATTCGAGTTTTCTAGGAAGAAAGCTTCAGAAACCTGAGAAAACATGATATTTCTTTCTGTAAACATGACACTGGATGCATTTGCCGAACAGGAAGATTGTGCTTTTCTCCAAAACCACTTTCACGGTGATTTTTTCTTTAAATTTCACCCGGACACTACAACATTTTGTCCAGATACTCTGGATAAAAACAAAACTATCTGGTGTGTTGTGGCTATCTCAATCCCAGATCTTGCTACAGCTTCAGTGTGTGTTTGTGTTTTCTGGATATTCTCTACGGACTGTATGGTTTTGAATGCATTTGAGCATGTAAGTTTTTTGTTTTCAGCTGGCAAACGCTAATTGGTTCCACCTGGAGTCAACTCCTCCACACATTCGAGTTTTCTAGGAAGAAAGCTTCAGAAACCTGAGAAAACATGATATTTCTTTCTGTAAACATGATACTGGATGGATTTGCCGAACAGGAAGATTATGCTTTTCTCCAAAACCACTTTCACGGTGATTTTTTCTTTAAATTTCACCCGGATACTACAACATTTTGTCCAGATACTCTGGATAACAACAAAACTATCTGGTGTGTTGTGGCTATCTCAATCCCAGATCTTGCTACAGCCTCAGTGTGTGTTTGTGTTTTCTGGACATTCTCTACGGACTGTACGGTTTTGAATGCATTTTAGCATGTAAGTTTTTTGTTTTCAGCTGGCAAACGCTAATTGGTTCCACCTGGAGTCAAATCCTCCACACATTCGAGTTTTCTTGGAAGAAAGCTTCAGAAACCTGAGAAAACATGATATTTCTTTCTGTAAACATGACAGTGGATGCATTTGCCGAACAGGAAGATTGTGCTTTTCTCCAAAACCACTTTCACGGTGATTTTTGGTTACATTTCACCCAAAATCCACAACAGTTTGTCCAGATAGTCCTGGATGAAAACAAAACTATCTGGTGTGTTGTGGCTATCTCAATCCCAGATCTTGCTACAGCCTCTGTGTGTGTTTGTGTTTTCTGGACATTCTCTATGGACTTTACGGTTTTGAATGCATTTTCGCAGGTAAGTTTTTTGTTTTCAGCTGGCAAACGCTAATTGGTTCTACCTGGAGTCAAATCCTCCACACATTCGAGTTTTCTAGGAAGAAAGCTTCAGAAACCTGAGAAAACATGATATTTCTTTCTGTAAACATGACCTTGGATGCATTTGCCGAACAGGAAGGTTGTGCTTTTCTCCAAAACCACTTTCACGGTGATTTTTGTTTACATTTCACCCGAAATCCACAACAATTTGTCCAGATACTCCTGGATGAAAACAAAACTATCTGGTGTGCTGTGGCTATCTCAATCCCAGATCTTGCTACAGCCTCTGTGTGTGTTTGTGTTTTCTGGACATTCTCTATGGACTTTACGGTTTTGAATGAATTTTAGCATGGAAGTTTTTTGTTTTCAGCTGGCAAACGCTAATTGGTTCCACCTGGAGTCAAATCCTCCACACATTCGAGTTTTCTATAAAGAAAGCTTCAGAAACCTGAGAAAACATGATATTTCTTTCTGTAAACATGACATTGGATGTATTTGCCGAACAGGAAGATTGTGCTTTTCTCCAAAACCACTTTCACGGTCATTTTTGTTTACATTTCACCCGAAGTCCACAACAGTTTGTCCAGATACTCCTGGATGAAAACAAAACTATCTGGTGTGTTGTGGCTATCTCAATCCCAGATCTTGCTACAGCCTCTGTGTGTGTTTGTGTTTTCTGGACATTCTCTATGGACTTTACGGTTTTGAATGCATTTTAGCATGTAAGTTTTTTTGTTTTCAGCTGGCAAACGCTAATTGGTTCCACCTGGAGTCAAATCCTCCACACATTCGAGTTTTCTAGGAAGAAAGCTTCAGAAACCTGAGAAAACATGATATTTCTTTCTGTAAACATGACATTGGATGCATTTGCCGAACAGGAAGATTGTGCTTTTCTCCAAAACCACTTTCACGGTGATTTTTGTGTAAATTTCACCCGGATACAACATTTTATCCAGATACTCTGGATAAAAACAAAACTATCTGGTGTGTTGTGACTATCTCAATCCCAGATCTTGCTACAGCCTCTGTGTGTGTTTGTGTTTTCTGGACATTCTCTATGGACTTTACTGTTTTGAATGCATTGTAGCATGTAAGTTTTTTTGTTTTCAGCTGGCAAACGCTAATTGGTTCCACCCGGAGTCAAATCCTCCACACATTCGAGTTTTCTAGGAAGAAAGCTTCAGCAACCTGAGAAAACAGGATATTTCTGTCTGTAAACATGACATTGGATGCATTTGCCGAACAGGAAGATTGTGCTTTTCTCCAAAACCACTTTCACGGTGATTTTTGGTTACATTTCACCCGAAATCCACAACAATTTGTCCAGATACTCCTGGATGAAAACAAAACAATCTGGTGTGTTTTGGTTATCTCAATCCCAGATCTTGCTACAGCCTCTGTGTGTGTTTGTGTTTTCTGGACATTCTCCATTCACTTTACGGTTTTGAATGCATTTGAGCATGTAAGTTTTTTGTTTTCAGCTGGCAAACGCTAATTGCTTCAACCTGGAGTCAAATCCTCCACACATTCGAGTTTTCTAGGAAGAAAGCTTCAGAAACCTGAGAAAACATGATATTTCTTTCTGTAAACATGACAGTGGATGCATTTGCCGAACAGGAAGATTGTGCTTTTCTCCAAAACCACTTTCACGGTGATTTTTTCTTTAAATTTCACCCGGATACTACAACATTTTGTCCAGATACTCTGGATAACAACAAAACTATCTGGTGTGTTGTGGCTATCTCAATCCCAGATCTTGCTACAGCCTCTGTGTGTGTTTGTGTTTTCTGGACATTCTCTACGGACTGTACGGTTTTAAATGCATTTTAGGATGTAAGTTTTTTGTTTTCAGCTGGCAAACGCTAATTGGTTCCACCTGGAGTCAAATCCTCCACACATTCGATTTTTCTAGGAAGAAAGCTTCAGAAACCTGAGAAAACATGATATTTCTTTCTGTAAACATGACAGTGGATGCATTTGCCGAACAGGAAGATTGTGCTTTTCTCCAAAACCACTTTCACGGTGATTTTTGGTTACATTTCACCCAAAATCCACAACAGTTTGTCCAGATAGTCCTGGATGAAAACAAAACTATCTGGTGTGTTGTGGCTATCTCAATCCCAGATCTTGCTACAGCCTCTGTGTGTGTTTGTGTTTTCTGGACATTCTCTATGGACTTTACGGTTTTGAATGCATTTTCGCAGGTAAGTTTTTTGTTTTCAGCTGGCAAACGCTAATTGGTTCTACCTGGAGTCAAATCCTCCACACATTCGAGTTTTCTAGGAAGAAAGCTTCAGAAACCTGAGAAAACATGATATTTCTTTCTGTAAACATGACCTTGGATGCATTTGCCGAACAGGAAGGTTGTGCTTTTCTCCAAAACCACTTTCACGGTGATTTTTGTTTACATTTCACCCGAAATCCACAACAATTTGTCCAGATACTCCTGGATGAAAACAAAACTATCTGGTGTGCTGTGGCTATCTCAATCCCAGATCTTGCTACAGCCTCTGTGTGTGTTTGTGTTTTCTGGACATTCTCTACGGACTTTACGGTTTTGAATGCATTTTAGCATGGAAGTTTTTTGTTGTCAGCTGGCAAACGCTAATTGGTTCCACCTGGAGTCAAATCCTCCACACATTCGAGTTTTCTAGGAAGAAAGCTTAAGGAACCTGAGAAAACATGATATTTCTTTCTGTAAACATGACATTGGATGCATTTGCCGAACAGGAAGATTGTGCTTTTCTCCAAAACCACTTTCACGGTGATTTTTGGTTACATTTCACCCGAAATCCACAACAATTTGTCCAGATACTCCTGGATGAAAACAAAACAATCTGGTGTGTTTTGGTTATCTCAATCCCAGATCTTGCTACAGCCTCTGTGTGTGTTTGTGTTTTCTGGACATTCTCCATTCACTTTACGGTTTTGAATGCATTTGAGCATGTAAGTTTTTTGTTTTCAGCTGGCAAACGCTAATTGGTTCTACCTGGAGTCAAATCCTCCACACATTCGAGTTTTCTAGGAAGAAAGCTTCAGAAACCTGAGAAAACATGATATTTCTTTCTGTAAACATGACACTGGATGGATTTGCTGAACAGGAAGATTGTGCTTTTCTCCAAAACCACTTTCACGGTGATTTTTTCTTTAAATTTCACCCAGATACTACAACATTTTGTCCAGATACTTTGGATAAAATCAAAATTATCTGGTGTGTTGTGGCTAACTCAATCCCAGATCTTCCACAGCCTCTGTGTGTGTTTGTGTTTTCTGGACATTCTCCATTCACTTTACGGTTTTGAATGCATTTGAGCATGTAAGATTTTTGTTTTCAGCTGGCAAACGCTAATTGCTTCAACCTGGAGTCAAATCCTCCACACATTCGAGTTTTCTAGGAAGAAAGCTTCAGAAACCTGAGAAAACATGATATTTCTTTCTGTAAACATGACACTGGATGGATTTGCTGAACAGGAAGATTGTGCTTTTCTCCAAAACCACTTTCACGGTGATTTTTTCTTTAAATTTCACCCAGATACTACAACATTTTGTCCAGATACTTTGGATAAAATCAAAATTATCTGGTGTGTTGTGGCTAACTCAATCCCAGATCTTCCACAGCCTCTGTGTGTGTTTGTGTTTTCTGGACATTCTCTATGGACTTTATGGTTTTGATAGCATTGTAGCATGTAAGTTTTTTGTTTTCAGCTGGCAAACGCTAATTGCTTCCACCTGGAGTCAAATCCTCCACACATTCGAGTTTTCTAGGATGAAAGCTTCAGAAACCTGAGAAAAGATGATATTTCTTTCTGTAAACATGACATTGGATGCATTTGCCGAACAGGAAGATTGTGCTTTTCTCCAAAACCACTTTCACGGTGATTTTTGGTTAAATTTCACCGAAAGTCCACAACAGTTTGTCCAGATACTCCTGGTTGAGAACAAACTTTCTGGTGTGTTGTGGCTATCTCAATCCCAGATCTTGCTACAGCCTCTGTGTGTGTTTGTGTTTTCTGGACATTCTCTATGGACTTTACTGTTTTGAATGCATTTTAGCATGTAATTTTTTTTGTTTTCAGCCTGCGAACGCTAATTGGTTCCACCTGGAGTCAATTCCTCCACACATTCGAGTATCCTTGGAAGAAAGCTTCAGAATCCTGAGAAAACATGATATTTGTTTCTGTAAACATGACCTTGGATGCATTTGCCGAACAGGAAGATTGTGCTTTTCTCCAAAACCACTTTCACGGTGATTTTTGTTTACATTTCACCCGAAATCCACAACAACTTGTCCAGATACTCCTGGATGAAAACACAACTATCTGGTGTGCTGTGGCTATCTCAATCCCAGATCTTGCTACAGCCTCTGTGTGTGTTTGTGTTTTCTGGACATTCTCTATGGACTTTACGGTTTTGAATGCATTTTAGCATGGAAGTTTTTTGTTTTCAGCTGGCAAACGCTAATTGGTTCCACCTGGAGTCAAATCCTCCACACATTCGAGTTTTCTAGGAAGAAAGCTTAAGGAACCTGAGAAAACATGATATTTCTTTCTGTAAACATTACCTTGGATGCATTTGCCGAACAGGAAGATTGTGCTTTTCTCCAAAACCACTTTCACGGTGATTTTGGTTACATTTCACCCGAAATCCACAACAATTTGTCCAGATACTCCTGGATGAAAACAAAACTATCTGGTGTGTTTTGGTTATCTCAATCCCAGATCTTGCTACAGCCTCTGTGTGTGTTTGTGTTTTCTGGACATTCTCCATTCACTTTACGGTTTTGAATGCATTTGAGCATGTAAGTTTTTTGTTTTCAGCTGGCAAACGCTAATTGGTTCCACCTGGAGTCAAATCCTCCACACATTCGAGTTTTCTAGGAAGAAAGCTTCAGAAACCTGAGAAAACATGATATTTCTTTCTGTAAACATGACACTGGATGCATTTGCCGAACAGGAAGATTGTGCTTTTCTCCAAAACCACTTTCACGGTGATTTTTTCTTTAAATTTCACACGGATACTACAACATTTTGTCCAGATACTCTGGATAAAAACAAAACTATCTGGTGTGTTGTGGCTATCTCAATCCCAGATCTTGCTACAGCCTCTGTGTGTGTTTGTGTTTTCTGGACATTCTCTATGGACTTTACGGTTTTGAATGCATTGTAGCATGTAAGTTTTTTTGTTTTCAGCTGGCAAACGCTAATTGGTTCCACCTGGAGTCAAATCCTCCACACATTCGAGTTTTCTAGGAAGAAAGCTTCAGAAACCTGAGAAAACATGATATTTCTTTCTGTAAACATGACATTGGATGCATTTGCCGAACAGGAAGATTGTGCTTTTCTCCAAAACCACTTTCACGGTGATTTTTGTGTAAATTTCACCCGGATACTACAACATTTTGTCCAGATACTCTGGATAAAAACAAAACTATCTGGTGTGTTGTGGCTATCTCAATCCCAGATCTTGCTACAGCCTCTGTGTGTGTTTGTGTTTTCTGGACATTCTCTATGGACTTTACGGTTTTGAATGCATTTTAGCATGTAAGTTTTTTGTTTTCAGCTGGCAAACGCTAATTGGTTCCACCTGGAGTCAAATCCTCCACACATTCGAGTTTTCTAGGAAGAAAGCTTCAGAAACCTGAGAAAACATGATATTTCTTTCTGTAAACATCACCTTGGATGCATTTGCCGAACAGGAAGATTGTGCTTTTCTCCAAAACCACTTTCACGGTGATTTTTGGTTACATTTCACCCGAAATCCACAACAATTTGTCCAGATACTCCTGGATGAAAACAAAACAATCTGGTGTGTTGTGGCTATCTCAATCCCAGATCTTGCTACAGCCTCTGTGTGTGTTTGTGTTTTCTGGACATTCTCCATTCACTTTACGGTTTTGAATGCATTTGAGCATGTAAGTTTTTTGTTTTCAGCTGGCAAACGCTAATTGCTTCCACCTGGAGTCAAATCCTCCACACATTCGAGTTTTCTAGGAAGAAAGCTTCAGAAACCTGAGAAAACATGATATTTCTTTCTGTAAACATGACATTGGATGCATTTGCCGAACAGGAAGATTGTGCTTTTCTCCAAAACCACTTTCACGGTCATTTTTTCTTTAAATTTCACCCAGATACTACAACATTTGGTCCAGATACTCTGGATAAAATCAAAATTATCTGGTGTGTTGTGGCTAACTCAATCCCAGATCTTCCACAGCCTCTGTGTGTGTTTGTGTTTTCTGGACATTCTCTATGGACTTTATGGTTTTGAAAGCATTGTAGCATGTAAGTTTTTTGTTTTCAGCTGGCAAACGCTAATTGCTTCCACCTGGAGTCAAATCCTCCACACATTCGAGTTTTCTAGGATGAAAGCTTCAGAAACCTGAGAAAAGATGATATTTCTTTCTGTAAACATGACATTGGATGCATTTGCCGAACAGGAAGATTGTGCTTTTCTCCAAAACCACTTTCACGGTGATTTTTGGTTAAATTTCACCGAAAGTCTACAACAGTTTGTCCAGATACTCCTGGTTGAGAACAAACTTTCTGGTGTGTTGTGGCTATCTCAATCCCAGATCTTGCTACAGCCTCTGTGTGTGTTTGTGTTTTCTGGACATTCTCTATGGACTTTACTGTTTTGAATGCATTTTAGGATGTAATTTTTTTTGTTTTCAGCCTGCGAACGCTAATTGGTTCCACCTGGAGTCAACTCCTCCACACATTCGAGTTTTCTAGGAAGAAAGCTTTTGAAACCTGAGAAAACATGATATTTGTTTCTGTAAACATGACCTTGGATGCATTTGCCGAACAGGAAGATTGTGCTTTTCTCCAAAACCACTTTCACGGTGATTTTTGGTTAAATTTCACCGAAAGTCCACAACAGTTTGTCCAGATACTCCTGGTTGAGAACAAACTTTCTGGTGTGTTGTGGCTATCTCAATCCCAGATCTTGCTACAGCCTCTGCGTGTGTTTGTGTTTTCTGGACATTCTCTATGGACTTTACGGTTTTGAATGCATTTTAGCATGTAAGTTTTTTGTTTTCAGCTGGCAAACGCTAATTGGTTCCACCTGGAATCAAATCCTCCACACATTCGAGTTTTCTAGGAAGAAAGCTTCAGAAACCTGAGAAAACATGATATTTCTTTCTGTAAACATCACCTTGGATGCATTTGCCGAACAGGAAGATTGTGCTTTTCTCCAAAACCACTTTCACGGTGATTTTTGTTTACATTTCACCCGAAATCCACAACAATTTGTCCAGATATTCCTGGATGAAAACAAAATTATCTGGTGTATTGTGGCTACCTCAATCCCAGATCTTGCTACAGCCTCTGCGTGTGTTTGTGTTTTCTGGACATTCTCTATGGACTTTGCAGTTTTGAATGCATTTTAGCATGTAAGATATTTGTTTTCAGCTGGCAAACGTAATTGGTTAAACCTGGAGTCCAATCCTCCACACTTTCGTGTTTTCTAGGAAGAAAGCTTCAGAAACCTGAGAAAACATGATATTTCTTTCTGTAAACATGACATTGGACGCATTTGCCGAACAGGAAGATTGTGCTTTTCTCCAAAACCACTTTCACGGTGATTTTGGTTACATTTCACCCGGATACTACAATATTTTTTCCAGATACTCTGGATAACAACAAAACTATCTGGTGTGTTGTGGCTATCTCAATCCCAGATCTTGCTACAGCCTCTGTGTGTGTTTGTGTTTTCTGGACATTCTCTATGGACTTTACGGTTTTGAATGCATTGTAGCATGTAAGTTTTTTGTTTTCAGCTGGCAAACGCTAATTGGTTCCACCTGGAGTCAAATCCTCCACACATTCGAGTTTTCTAGGAAAAAAGCTTCAGAATCCTGAGAAAACATGATATTTCTTTCTGTAAACATGACCTTGGATGCATTTGCCGAACAGGAAGATTGTGCTTTTCTCCAAAACCACTTTCACGGTGATTTTGGTTACATTTCACCCGAAATCCACAACTATTTGTCCAGATACTCCTGGATGAAAACAAAACTATCTGGTGTGTTGTGGCTATCTCAATCCCAGATCTTGCTACAGCCTCTGTGTGTGTTTGTGTTTTCTGGACATTCTCTATGGACTTTACGGTTTTGAATGCATTTTAGCATGTAAGTTTTTTTGTTTTCAGCTGGCAAACACTAATTGGTTCCACCTGGAGTCAAATCCTCCACACATTCGAGTTTTCTAGGAAGAAAGCTTCAGAAACCTGAGAAAACATGATATTTCTTTCTGTAAACATGACATTGGATGGATTTGCCGAACAGGAAGATTGTGCTTTTCTCCAAAACCACTTTCACGGTGATTTTTGTGTAAATTTCACCCAGATACTACAACATTTTGTCCAGATACTCTGGATAAAAACAAAACTATCTGGTGTGTTGTGGCTATCTCAATCCCAGATCTTGCTACAGCCTCTGTGTGTGTTTGTGTTTTCTGGACATTCTCTATGGACTTTACGGTTTTGAATGCATTGTAGCATGGAAGTTTTTTTGTTTTCAGCTGGCAAACGCTAATTGGTTCCACCTGGAGTCAAATCCTCCACACATTCGAGTTTTCTAGGAAGAAAGCTTCAGAAACATGAGAAAACATGATATTTCTTTCTGTAAACATGACATTGGATGCATTTGCCGAACAGGAAGATTGTGGTTTTCTCCAAAACCACTTTCACGGTGATTTTTGGTTACATTTCACCCGAAATCCACAACAATTTGTCCAGATACTCCTGGATGAAAACAAAACAATCTGGTGTGTTGTGGCTATCTCAATCCCAGATCTTGCTACAGCCTCTGTGTGTGTTTGTGTTTTCTGGACATTCTCCATTCACTTTACGGTTTTGAATGCATTTTAGCATGTAAGTTTTTTGTTTTCAGCTGGCAAACGCTAATTGCTTCCACCTGGAGTCAAATCCTCCACACATTCGAGTTTTCTAGGAAGAAAGCTTCAGAAACCTGAGAAAACATGATATTTCTTTCTGTAAACATGACACTGGATGGATTTGCTGAACAGGAAGATTGTGCTTTTCTCCAAAACCACTTTCACGGTGATTTTTTCTTTAAATTTCACCCAGATACTACAACATTTTGTCCAGATACTTTGGATAAAATCAAAATTATCTGGTGTGTTGTGGCTAACTCAATCCCAGATCTTCCACAGCCTCTGTGTGTGTTTGTGTTTTCTGGACATTCTCTATGGACTTTATGGTTTTGAAAGCATTGTAGCATGTAAGTTTTTTGTTTTCAGCTGGCAAACGCTAATTGGTTCCACCTGGAGTCAAATCCTCCACACATTCGAGTTTTCTAGGATGAAAGCTTCAGAAACCTGAGAAAAGATGATATTTCTTTCTGTAAACATGACATTGGATGCATTTGCCGAACAGGAAGATTGTGCTTTTCTCCAAAACCACTTTCACGGTGATTTTTGGTTAAATTTCACCGAAAGTCCACAACAGTTTGTCCAGATACTCCTGGTTGAGAACAAACTTTCTGGTGTGTTGTGGCTATCTCAATCCCAGATCTTGCTACAGCCTCTGTGTGTGTTTGTGTTTTCTGGACATTCTCTATGGACTTTACTGTTTTGAATGCATTTTAGCATGTAATTTTTTTTGTTTTCAGCCTGCGAACGCTAATTGGTTCCACCTGGAGTCAACTCCTCCACACATTCGAGTTTTCTAGGAAGAAAGCTTCAGAAACCTGAGAAAACATGATATTTCTTTCTGTAAACATGACCTTGGATGCATTTGCCGAACAGGAAGATTGTGCTTTTCTCCAAAACCACTTTCACGGTGATTTTTGGTTAAATTTCACCGAAAGTCCACAACAGTTTGTCCAGATACTCCTGGTTGAGAACAAACTTTCTGGTGTGTTGTGGCTATCTCAATCCCAGATCTTGCTACAGCCTCTGTGTGTGTTTGTGTTTTCTGGACATTCTCTATGGACTTTACGGTTTTGAATGCATTTTAGCATGGAAGTTTTTTGTTTTCAGCTGGCAAACACTAATTGGTTCCACCTGGAGTCAAATCCTCCACACATTCGAGTTTTCTAGGAAGAAAGCTTCAGAAACCTGAGAAAACATGATATTTCTTTCTGTAAACATCACCTTGGATGCATTTGCCGAACAGGAAGATTGTGCTTTTCTCCAAAACCACTTTCACGGTGATTTTTGTTTACATTTCACCCGAAATCCACAACAATTTGTCCAGATATTCCTGGATGAAAACAAAACTATCTGGTGTATTGTGGCTACCTCAATCCCAGATCTTGCTACAGCCTCTGTGTGTGTTTGTGTTCTCTGGACATTCTCTATGGACTTTACAGTTTTGAATGCATTTTAGCATGTAAGATATTTGTTTTCAGCTGGCAAACGTAATTGGTTAAACCTGGAGTCCAATCCTCCACACTTTCGTGTTTTCTAGGAAGAAAGCTTCAGAAACCTGAGAAAACATGATATTTCTTTCTGTAAACATGACATTGGATGCATTTGCCGAACAGGAAGATTGTGCTTTTCTCCAAAACCACTTTCACGGTGATTTTGGTTACATTTCACCCGGATACTACAATATTTTGTCCAGATACTCTGGATAACAACAAAACTATCTGGTGTGTTGTGGCTATCTCAATCCCAGATCTTGCTACAGCCTCTGTGTGTGTTTGTGTTTTCTGGACATTCTCTATGGACTTTACGGTTTTGAATGCATTGTAGCATGTAAGTTTTTTGTTTTCAGCTGGCAAACGCTAATTGGTTCCACCTGGAGTCAAATCCTCCACACATTCGAGTTTTCTAGGAAAAAAGCTTCAGAATCCTGAGAAAACATGATATTTCTTTCTGTAAACATGACCTTGGATGCATTTGCCGAACAGGAAGATTGTGCTTTTCTCCAAAACCACTTTCACGGTGATTTTGGTTACATTTCACCCAAAATCCACAACTATTTGTCCAGATACTCCTGGATGAAAACAAAACTATCTGGTGTGTTGTGGCTATCTCAATCCCAGATCTTGCTACAGCCTCTGTGTGTGTTTGTGTTTTCTGGAAATTCTCTATGGACTTTACGGTTTTGAATGCATTTTAGCATGGAAGTTTTTTGTTTTCAGCTGGCAAACTCTAATTGCTTCCACCTGGAGTCAAATCCTCCACACATTCGAGTTTTCTAGGAAGAAAGCTTCAGAAACCTGAGAAAACATGATATTTCTTTCTGTAAACATGACACTGGATGCATTTGCCGAACAGGAAGATTGTGCTTTTCTCCAAAACCACTTTCACGGTGATTTTTTCTTTAAATTTCACCCGGATACTCTAACATTTTGTCCAGATACTCCTGGATAAAAACAAAACTATCTGGTGTGTTGTGGCTATCTCAATCCCAGATCTTGCTACAGCCTCTGTGTGTGTTTGTGTTTTCTGGACATTCTCTACGGACCGTACGGTTTTGAATGCATTTGAGCATGTAAGTTTTTTGTTTTCAGCTGGCAAACGCTAATTGGTTCCACCTGGAGTCAAATCCTCCACACATTCGAGTTTTCTAGGAAGAAAGCTTCAGAAACCTGAGAAAACATGATATTTCTTTCTGTAAACATGACAGTGGATGCATTTGCCGAACAGGAAGATTGTGCTTTTCTCCAAAACCACTTTCACGGTGATTTTTGGTTACATTTCACCCGAAATCCACAACAGTTTGTCCAGATACTGCTGGATGAAATCAAAACTATCTGGTGTGCTGTGGCTATCTCAATCCCAGATCTTGCTACAGCCTCTGTGTGTGTTTGTGTTTTCTGGACATTCTCTATGGACTTTACGGTTTTGAATGCATTTTAGCATGTAAGTTTTTTGTTTTCAGCTGGCAAACGCTAATTGGTTCCACCTGGAGTCAAATCCTCCACACATTCGAGTTTTCTAGGAAGAAAGCTTCAGAAACCTGAGAAAACATGATATTTCTTTCTGTAAACACGACCTTGGATGCATTTGCCGAACAGGAAGATTGTGCTTTTCTCCAAAACCACTTTTACGGTGATTTTTTCTTTAAATTTAACCCGGATACTACAACATTTTGTCGAGATACTCTGGATAAAAACAAAACTATCTGGTGTGTTGTGGCTATCTCAATCCCAGATCTTGCAACAGCTTCAGTGTGTGTTTGTGTTTTCTGGACATTCTCTACGGACTGTACGGTTTTGAATGCATTGTAGCATGTAAGTTTTTTGTTTTCAGCTGGCAAACGCTAATTGGTTCCACCTGGAGTCAAATCCCCCACACATTCGAGTTTTCTAGGAAGAAAGCTTCAGAAACCTGAGAAAACATGATATTTCTTTCTGTAAACATGACACTGGATGGATTTGCCGAACAGGAAGATTGTGCTTTTCTCCAAAAGCACTTTCACGGTGATTTTTTCTTTAAATTTCACCCGGATACTACAACATTTTGTCCAGATACTCTGGATAAAAAGAAAACTATCTGGTGTGTTGTGGCTATCTCAATCCCAGATCTTGCTACAGCCTCAGTGTGTGTTTGTGTTTTCTGGACATTCTCTATGGACTTTACGGTTTTAAATGCATTTTAGCATGGAAGTTTTTTTTGTTTTCAGCTGGCAAAGGCTAATTGGTTCCACCTGGAGTCAAATCCTCCACACATTCGAGTTTTCTAGGAAGAAATCTTCAGAAACCTGAGAAAACATGATATTTCTTTCTGTAAACATGACAGTGGATGCATTTGCCGAACAGGAAGATTGTGCTTTTCTCCAAAACCAATTTCACGATGATTTTTGTCTAAATTTCACCCGAAATCCACAACAATTTGTCCTGATACTCCTGGATGAAAACAAAACTCTCTGGTGTGTTGTGGCTATCTCAATCCCAGATCTTGCTACAGCCTCTGTGTGTGTTTGTGTTTTCTGGACATTCTCTATGGACTTTACGGTTTTGAATGCATTTTAGCATGGAAGTTTTTTGTTTTCAGCTGGCAAACGCTAATTGGTTCCACCTGGAGTCAAATCCTCCACACATTCGAGTATCCTTAGAAGAAAGCTTCAGAATCCTGAGAAAACATGATATTTGTTTCTGTAAACATGACATTGGATGCATTTGCCGAACAGGAAGATTGTGCTTTTCTCCAAAACCACTTTCACAGTGATTTTTGTTTACATTTCACCCGAAATCCACAACAACTTGTCCAGATACTCCTGGATGAAAACAAAACTATCTGGTGTGTTGTGGCTATCTCAATCCCAGATCTTGCTACAGCCTCTGTGTGTGTTTGTGTTTTCTGGACATTCTCTATGGACTTTACGGTTTTGAATGCATTTTAGCATGTAAGTTTTTTGTTTTCAGCTGGCAAACGCTAATTGGTTCCACCTGGAGTCAAATCCTCCACACATTCGAGTTTTCTAGGAAGAAAGCTTCAGAAACCTGAGAAAACATGATATTTCTTTCTGTAAACATGACATTGGATGCATTTGCAGAACAGGAAGATTGTGCTTTTCTCCAAAACCACTTTCACGGTGATTTTGGTTACATTTCACCCGAAATCCACAACAATTTGTCCAGATACTCCTGGATGAAAACAAAACTATCTGGTGTGTTGTGGCTATCTCAATCCCAGATCTTGCTACAGCCTCTGTGTGTGTTTGTGTTTTCTGGACATTCTCTATGGACTTTACGGTTTTGAATGCATTTTAGCATGTAAGTTTTTTGTTTTCAGCTGGCAAACGCTAATTGCTTCCACCTGGAGTCAAATCCTCCACACATTCGAGTTTTCTAGGAAGAAAGCTTCAGAAACCTGAGAAAACATGATATTTGTTTCTGTAAACATGACATTGGATGCATTTGCCGAACAGGAAGATTGTGCTTTTCTCCAAAACCACTTTCACGGTGATTTTTGTTTACATTTCACCCGAAATCCACAACAATTTGTCCTGATACTCCTGGATGAAAACAAAACTATCTGGTGTGTTGTGGCTATCACAATCCCAGATCTTGCTACAGCCTCTGTGTGTGTTTGTGTTTTCTGGACATTCTCTATGGACTTTACGGTTTTGAATGCATTTTAGCAGGACTCTTTTTGTTTTCAGATGGCAAACGCTAATTGGTTCCACCTGGAGTCAAATCCTCCACACATTCGAGTTTTCTAGGAAGAAAGCTTCAGAAACCTGAGAAAACATGATATTTCTTTCTGTAAACATGACATTGGATGCATTTGCCGAACAGGAAGATTGTGTTTTTCTCCAAAACCACTTTCACGGTGATTTTTGTTTACATTTCACCCGAAATCCACAACAATTTGTCCAGATACTCCTGGATGAAAACAAAACTATCTGGTGTGTTGTGGCTATCTCAATCCGAGATCTTGCTACAGCCTCTGTGTTTGTTTGTTTTTTCTGGACATTCTCTATGGATTTTACGGTTTTGAATGCATTTTAGCATGTAAGTTTTTTGTTTTCAGCTGGCAAACGCTAATTGGTTCCACCTGAAGTCAAATCCTCCACACATTCGAGTTTTCTAGGAAGAAAGCTTCAGAAACCTGAGAAAACATGATATTTCTTTCTGTAAACATGACATTGGATGCATTTGACGAACAGGAAGATTGTGCTTTTCTCCAAATCCACTTTCACGGTCATTTTTGGTTAAATTTCACCCGAAATCCACAACAAGTTGTCAAGATACTCCTGGATGAAAACAAAACTATCTAGTGTGTTGTGGCTATCTCAATCCCAGATCTTGCTACAGCCTCTGTGTTTGTTTGGGATTTCTGGACATTCTCTATGGACTTTACGGTTTTGAATGCATTTTAGCATGTATGTTTTTTGTTTTCAGCTGGCAAACACTAATTGGTTCCACCTGGAGTCAAATCCTCCACACATTCGAGTTTTCTAGGAAGAAAGCTTCAGAAACCTGAGAAAACAGGATATTTCTTTCTGTAAACATGACATTGGATGCATTTGCCGAACAGGAAGATTGTGCTTTTCTCCAAAACCACTTTCTCGGTGATTTTTGGTTACATTTCACCCAAAATCCACAACAATTTGTCCAGACACTCCTGGATGAAAACAAAACTATCTGGTGTGTTGTGGCTATCTCAGTGCTAGATCTAGCTACAGCCTCTGTGTTTTTTTTGGATTTCTGGACATTCTCTATGGACTTTACGGTTTTGAATGCATTGTAGCATGTAAATTTTTTGTTTTCAGCTGGCAAACGCTAATTGGTTCCACCTGGAGTCAAATCCTCCACACATTCGAGTTTTCTAGGAAGAAAGCTTCAGAAACCTGAGAAAACATGATATTTCTTTCTGTAAACATGACATTGGATGCATTTGCCGAACAGGAAGATTGTGCTTTTCTCCAAAACCACTTTCACGGTGATTTTTGGTTAAATTTCACCCGAAATCCAGAACAAGTTGTCCAGATACTCCTGGATGAAAACAAAACTATCTGGTGTGGTGTGGCTATCTCAATCCCAGATCTTGCTACAGCCTCTGTGTGTGTTTGTGTTTTCTGGACATTCTCTATGGACTTTACGGTTTTGAATGTATTTTAGCATGTAAGTTTTTTGTTTTCAGCTGGCAAACGCTAATTGCTTCCACCTGGAGTCAAATCCTCCACACATTCGAGTTTCCTAGGAAGAAAGCTTCAGAAACCTGAGAAAACAGGATATTTCTTTCTGTAAACATGACATTGGATGCATTTGCCGAACAGGAAGATTGTGCTTTTCTCCAAAACCACTTTCACGGTGATTTTTGGTTACATTTCACCCAAAATCCACAACAATTTGTCCAGATACTCCTGGATCAAAACAAAACTATCTGGTGTGTTGTGGCTATCTCAATCCCAGATCTTGCTACCCCCTCTGTGTGTGTTTGTGTTTTCTGGACATTCTCTATGGACTTTATGGTTTTGAATGCATTTTAGCATGTAAGTTTTTTTGTTTTCAGCTGGCAAACGCTAATTGGTTCCACCTGGAGTCAAATCCCCCACACATTCGAGTTTTCTAGGAAGAAAGCTTCAGAAACCTGAGAAAACATGATATTTGTTTCTGTAAACATGACCTTGGATGCATTTGCCGAACAGGAAGATTGTGCTTTTCTCCAAAACCACTTTCACGGTGATTTTTGTTTACATTTCACCCAAAATCCACAACAATTTGTCCAGATACTCCTGGATGAAAACAAAACTATCTGGTGTGTTGTGGCTATCTCAATCCCAGATCTTGCTACAGCCTCTGTGTGTGTTTGTGTTTTCTGGACATTCTCTATGGACTTTACGGTTTTGAATGCATTTTAGCATGTAAGTTTTTTGTTTTCAGCTGGCAAACGCTAATTGCTTCCACCTGGAGTCAAATCCTTCACACATTCGAGTTTTCTAGGAAGAAAGCTTCAGAAACCTGAGAAAACATGATATTTCTTTCTGTAAACATGACACTGGATGCATTTGCCGAACAGGAAGATTGTGCTTGTCTCCAAAACCACTTTCACGGTGATTTTTGTTTACATTTCACCGGAAATCCACAACAAGTTTTCCAGATACTCCTGGATGAAACCAAAACTATCTGGTGTGTTGTGACGATCTCAATCCCAGATCTTGCTACAGCCTCTGTGTGTGTTTGTGTTTTCTGGACATTCTCTATGGACTTTACGGTTTTGAATGCATTTTAGCATGTAAGTTTTTTGTTTTCAGCTGGCAAACTCTACTTGGTTCCACCTGGAGTCAAATCCTCCACACATTCGAGTTTCCTAGGAAGAAAGCTTCAGAAACCTGAGAAAACAGGATATTTCTTTCTGTAAACATGACATTGGATGCATTTGCCGAACAGGAAGATTGTGCTTTTCTCCAAAACCACTTTCACGGTGATTTTTGGTTACATTTCACCCAAAATCCACAACAATTTGTCCAGACACTCCTGGATGAAAACAAAACTATCTGGTGTGTTGTGGCTATCTCAATCCCAGATCTTGCTACAGCCTCTGTGTGTGTTTGTGTTTTCTGGACATTCTCTATGGACTTTACGGTTTTGAATGCATTTTAGCATGTAAGATTTTTGTTTTCAGCTGGCAAACGCTAATTGGTTCCACCTGGAGTCAAATCCCCCACACATTCGAGTTTTCTAGGAAGAAAGCTTCAGAAACCTGAGAAAACATGATATTTCTTTCTGTAAACATGACATTGGATGCATTTGCCGAACAGGAAGATTGTGCTTTTCTCCAAAACCACTTTCACGGTGATTTTTTCTTTAAATTTTTTTTTTTTTTTTGACAGGCAGAGTGGACAGTGAGAGAGAGAGACAGAGAGAAAGGTCTTCCTTTGCCGTTGGTTCACCCTCCAATGGCCGCCGCTGCAGCCGGCGCACCGCGCTGATCCTGGCAGGAGCCAGGAGCCAGGTGCTTTTCCTGGTCTCCCATGGGGTGCAGGGCCCAAGCACCTGGGCCATCCTCCACTGCACTCCCTGGCCATAGCAGGGAGCTGGCCTGGAAGAGGGGCAACCGGGACAGAATCCGGCGCCCCGACCGGGACTAGAACCCGGTGTGCCGGCGCCGCAAGGTGATTTTTTCTTTAAATTTCACCCGAAATCCACAACAATTTGTCCAGATACTCCTGGATGAAAACAAAACTATCTGGTGTGTTGTGGCTATCTCAATCCCAGATCTTGCTACAGCCTCTGTGTGTGTTTGTGTTTTCTGGACATTCTCTATGGACTTTACGGTTTTGAATGCATTTTAGCATGTAAGTTTTTTGTTTTCAGATGGCAAACGCTAATTGCTTCCACCTGGAGTCAAATCCTCCACACATTCGAGTTTTCTAGGAAGAAAGCTTCAGAAACCTGAGAAAACATGATATTTCTTTCTGTAAACATGACATTGGATGCATTTGCCGAACAGGAAGATTGTGCTTTTCTCCAAAACCACTTTCACGGTGATTTTTTCTTTAAATTTCACCCGGATACTACAACATTTTTTCCAGATACTCTGGATAAAAACAAAACTATCTGGTGTGTTGTGGCTATCTCAATCCCAGATCTTGCTACAGCCTCTGTGTGTGTTTGTGTTTTCTGGAGATTCTCTATGGACTTTACGGTTTTGAATGCATTTTAGCATGTAAGTTTTTTGTTTTCAGCTGGCAAACACTAATTGGTTCCACCTGGAGTCAAATCCTCCACACATTCGAGTTTTCTAGGAAGAAAGCTTCAGAAACCTGAGAAAACAGGATATTTCTTTCTGTAAACATGACATTGGATGCATTTGCCGAACAGGAAGATTGTGCTTTTCTCCAAAACCACTTTCACGGTGATTTTTGGTTACATTTCACCCAAAATCCACAACAATTTGTCCAGATACTCCTGGATCAAAACAAAACTATCTGGTGTGTTGTGGCTATCTCAATCCCAGATCTTGCTACCCCCTCTGTGTGTGTTTGTGTTTTCTGGACATTCTCTATGGACTTTATGGTTTTGAATGCATTTTAGCATGTAAGTTTTTTTGTTTTCAGCTGGCAAACGCTAATTGGTTCCACCTGGAGTCAAATCCCCCACACATTCGAGTTTTCTAGGAAGAAAGCTTCAGAAACCTGAGAAAACATGATATTTCTTTCTGTAAACATGACACTGGATTTATCTGCCGAACAGGAAGATTGTGCTTTTCTCCAAAACCACTTTCACGGTGATTTTTTCTTTAAATTTCACCCGAAATCCACAACAATTTGTCCAGATACTCCTGCATGAAAACAAAACTATCTGGTGTGTTGTGGCTATCTCAATCCCAGATCTTGCTACAGCCTCTGTGTGTGTTTGTGTTTTCTGGACATTCTCTATGGACTTTACGGTTTTGAATGCATTGTAGCATGGAAGTTTTTTGTTTTCAGCTGGCAAACGCTAATTGCTTCCACCTGGAGTCAAATCCTTCACACATTCGAGTTTTCTAGGAAGAAAGCTTCAGAAACCTGAGAAAACATGATATTTCTTTCTGTAAACATGACACTGGATGCATTTGCCGAACAGGAAGATTGTGCTTGTCTCCAAAACCACTTTCACGGTGATTTTTGTTTACATTTCACCGGAAATCCACAACAAGTTTTCCAGATACTCCTGGATGAAACCAAAACTATCCGGTGTGTTGTGACGATCTCAATCCCAGATCTTGCTACAGCCTCTGTGTGTGTTTGTGTTTTCTGGACATTCTCTATGGACTTTACGGTTTTGAATGCATTTTAGCATGTAAGTTTTTTGTTTTCAGCTGGCAAACTCTACTTGGTTCCACCTGGAGTCAAATCCTCCACACATTCGAGTTTCCTAGGAAGAAAGCTTCAGAAACCTGAGAAAACAGGATATTTCTTTCTGTAAACATGACATTGGATGCATTTGCCGAACAGGAAGATTGTGCTTTTCTCCAAAACCACTTTCACGGTGATTTTTGGTTACATTTCACCCAAAATCCACAACAATTTGTCCAGACACTCCTGGATGAAAACAAAACTATCTGGTGTGTTGTGGCTATCTCAATCCCAGATCTTGCTACAGCCTCTGTGTGTGTTTGTGTTTTCTGGACATTCTCTATGGACTTTACGGTTTTGAATGCATTTTAGCATGTAAGATTTTTGTTTTCAGCTGGCAAACGCTAATTGGTTCCACCTGGAGTCAAATCCCCCACACATTCGAGTTTTCTAGGAAGAAAGCTTCAGAAACCTGAGAAAACATGATATTTCTTTCTGTAAACATGACATTGGATGCATTTGCCGAACAGGAAGATTGTGCTTTTCTCCAAAACCACTTTCACGGTGATTTTTTCTTTAAATTTTTTTTTTTTTTTGACAGGCAGAGTGGACAGTGAGAGAGAGAGACAGAGAGAAAGGTCTTCCTTTGCCGTTGGTTCACCCTCCAATGGCCGCCGCTGCAGCCGGCGCACCGCGCTGATCCTGGCAGGAGCCAGGAGCCAGGTGCTTTTCCTGGTCTCCCATGGGGTGCAGGGCCCAAGCACCTGGGCCATCCTCCACTGCACTCCCTGGCCATAGCAGGGAGCTGGCCTGGAAGAGGGGCAACCGGGACAGAATCCGGCGCCCCGACCGGGACTAGAACCCGGTGTGCCGGCGCCGCAAGGTGATTTTTTCTTTAAATTTCACCCGAAATCCACAACAATTTGTCCAGATACTCCTGGATGAAAACAAAACTATCTGGTGTGTTGTGGCTATCTCAATCCCAGATCTTGCTACAGCCTCTGTGTGTGTTTGTGTTTTCTGGACATTCTCTATGGACTTTACGGTTTTGAATGCATTTTAGCATGTAAGTTTTTTGTTTTCAGATGGCAAACGCTAATTGCTTCCACCTGGAGTCAAATCCTCCACACATTCGAGTTTTCTAGGAAGAAAGCTTCAGAAACCTGAGAAAACATGATATTTCTTTCTGTAAACATGACATTGGATGCATTTGCCGAACAGGAAGATTGTGCTTTTCTCCAAAACCACTTTCACGGTGATTTTTTCTTTAAATTTCACCCGGATACAACAACATTTTTTCCAGATACTCTGGATAAAAACAAAACTATCTGGTGTGTTGTGGCTATCTCAATCCCAGATCTTGCTACAGCCTCTGTGTGTGTTTGTGTTTTCTGGAGATTCTCTATGGACTTTACGGTTTTGAATGCATTTTAGCATGTAAGTTTTTTGTTTTCAGCTGGCAAACACTAATTGGTTCCACCTGGAGTCAAATCCTCCACACATTCGAGTTTTCTAGGAAGAAAGCTTCAGAAACCTGAGAAAACAGGATATTTCTTTCTGTAAACATGACATTGGATGCATTTGCCGAACAGGAAGATTGTGCTTTTCTCCAAAACCACTTTCACGGTGATTTTTGGTTACATTTCACCCAAAATCCACAACAATTTGTCCAGATACTCCTGGATCAAAACAAAACTATCTGGTGTGTTGTGGCTATCTAAATCCCAGATCTTGCTACACCCTCTGTGTGTGTTTGTGTTTTCTGGACATTCTCTATGGACTTTATGGTTTTGAATGCATTTTAGCATGTAAGTTTTTTTGTTTTCAGCTGGCAAACGCTAATTGGTTCCACCTGGAGTCAAATCCCCCACACATTCGAGTTTTCTAGGAAGAAAGCTTCAGAAACCTGAGAAAACATGATATTTCTTTCTGTAAACATGACACTGGATTTATCTGCCGAACAGGAAGATTGTGCTTTTCTCCAAAACCACTTTCACGGTGATTTTTTCTTTAAATTTCACCCGAAATCCACAACAATTTGTCCAGATACTCCTGCATGAAAACAAAACTATCTGGTGTGTTGTGGCTATCTCAATCCCAGATCTTGCTACAGCCTCTGTGTGTGTTTGTGTTTTCTGGACATTCTCTATGGACTTTACGGTTTTGAATGCATTTTAGCATGTAAGTTTTTTGTTTTCAGCTGGCAAACGCTAATTGCTTCCACCTGGAGTCAAATCCTTCACACATTCGAGTTTTCTAGGAAGAAAGCTTCAGAAACCTGAGAAAACATGATATTTCTTTCTGTAAACATGACACTGGATGCATTTGCCGAACAGGAAGATTGTGCTTGTCTCCAAAACCACTTTCACGGTGATTTTTGTTTACATTTCACCGGAAATCCACAACAAGTTTTCCAGATACTCCTGGATGAAACCAAAACTATCTGGTGTGTTGTGACGATCTCAATCCCAGATCTTGCTACAGCCTCTGTGTGTGTTTGTGTTTTCTGGACATTCTCTATGGACTTTACGGTTTTGAATGCATTTTAGCATGTAAGTTTTTTGTTTTCAGCTGGCAAACTCTACTTGGTTCCACCTGGAGTCAAATCCTCCACACATTCGAGTTTCCTAGGAAGAAAGCTTCAGAAACCTGAGAAAACAGGATATTTCTTTCTGTAAACATGACATTGGATGCATTTGCCGAACAGGAAGATTGTGCTTTTCTCCAAAACCACTTTCACGGTGATTTTTGGTTACATTTCACCCAAAATCCACAACAATTTGTCCAGACACTCCTGGATGAAAACAAAACTATCTGGTGTGTTGTGGCTATCTCAATCCCAGATCTTGCTACAGCCTCTGTGTGTGTTTGTGTTTTCTGGACATTCTCTATGGACTTTACGGTTTTGAATGCATTTTAGCATGTAAGATTTTTGTTTTCAGCTGGCAAACGCTAATTGGTTCCACCTGGAGTCAAATCCCCCACACATTCGAGTTTTCTAGGAAGAAAGCTTCAGAAACCTGAGAAAACATGATATTTCTTTCTGTAAACATGACATTGGATGCATTTGCCGAACAGGAAGATTGTGCTTTTCTCCAAAACCACTTTCACGGTGATTTTTTCTTTAAATTTTTTTTTTTTTTGACAGGCAGAGTGGACAGTGAGAGAGAGAGACAGAGAGAAAGGTCTTCCTTTGCCGTTGGTTCACCCTCCAATGGCCGCCGCTGCAGCCGGCGCACCGCGCTGATCCTGGCAGGAGCCAGGAGCCAGGTGCTTTTCCTGGTCTCCCATGGGGTGCAGGGCCCAAGCACCTGGGCCATCCTCCACTGCACTCCCTGGCCATAGCAGGGAGCTGGCCTGGAAGAGGGGCAACCGGGACAGAATCCGGCGCCCCGACCGGGACTAGAACCCGGTGTGCCGGCGCCGCAAGGTGATTTTTTCTTTAAATTTCACCCGAAATCCACAACAATTTGTCCAGATACTCCTGGATGAAAACAAAACTATCTGGTGTGTTGTGGCTATCTCAATCCCAGATCTTGCTACAGCCTCTGTGTGTGTTTGTGTTTTCTGGACATTCTCTATGGACTTTACGGTTTTGAATGCATTTTAGCATGTAAGTTTTTTGTTTTCAGATGGCAAACGCTAATTGCTTCCACCTGGAGTCAAATCCTCCACACATTCGAGTTTTCTAGGAAGAAAGCTTCAGAAACCTGAGAAAACATGATATTTCTTTCTGTAAACATGACATTGGATGCATTTGCCGAACAGGAAGATTGTGCTTTTCTCCAAAACCACTTTCACGGTGATTTTTTCTTTAAATTTCACCCGGATACTACAACATTTTTTCCAGATACTCTGGATAAAAACAAAACTATCTGGTGTGTTGTGGCTATCTCAATCCCAGATCTTGCTACAGCCTCTGTGTGTGTTTGTGTTTTCTGGAGATTCTCTATGGACTTTACGGTTTTGAATGCATTTTAGCATGTAAGTTTTTTGTTTTCAGCTGGCAAACACTAATTGGTTCCACCTGGAGTCAAATCCTCCACACATTCGAGTTTTCTAGGAAGAAAGCTTCAGAAACCTGAGAAAACAGGATATTTCTTTCTGTAAACATGACATTGGATGCATTTGCCGAACAGGAAGATTGTGCTTTTCTCCAAAACCACTTTCACGGTGATTTTTGGTTACATTTCACCCAAAATCCACAACAATTTGTCCAGGTACTCCTGGATCAAAACAAAACTATCTGGTGTGTTGTGGCTATCTCAATCCCAGATCTTGCTACCCCCTCTGTGTGTGTTTGGTTTTCTGGACATTCTCTATGGACTTTATGGTTTTGAATGCATTTTAGCATGTAAGTTTTTTTGTTTTCAGCTGGCAAACGCTAATTGGTTCCACCTGGAGTCAAATCCCCCACACATTCGAGTTTTCTAGGAAGAAAGCTTCAGAAACCTGAGAAAACATGATATTTCTTTCTGTAAACATGACACTGGATTTATCTGCCGAACAGGAAGATTGTGCTTTTCTCCAAAACCACTTTCACGGTGATTTTTTCTTTAAATTTCACCCGAAATCCACAACAATTTGTCCAGATACTCCTGGATGAAAACAAAACTATCTGGTGTGTTGTGGCTATCTCAATCCCAGATCTTGCTACAGCCTCTGTGTGTGTTTGTGTTTTCTGGACATTCTCTATGGACTTTACGGTTTTGAATGCATTTTAGCATGTAAGTTTTTTGTTTTCAGCTGGCAAACGCTAATTGCTTCCACCTGGAGTCAAATCCTTCACACATTCGAGTTTTCTAGGAAGAAAGCTTCAGAAACCTGAGAAAACATGATATTTCTTTCTGTAAACATGACACTGGATGCATTTGCCGAACAGGAAGATTGTGCTTGTCTCCAAAACCACTTTCACGGTGATTTTTGTTTACATTTCACCGGAAATCCACAACAAGTTTTCCAGATACTCCTGGATGAAACCAAAACTATCTGGTGTGTTGTGACGATCTCAATCCCAGATCTTGCTACAGCCTCTGTGTGTGTTTGTGTTTTCTGGACATTCTCTATGGACTTTACGGTTTTGAATGCATTTTAGCATGTAAGTTTTTTGTTTTCAGCTGGCAAACTCTACTTGGTTCCACCTGGAGTCAAATCCTCCACACATTCGAGTTTCCTAGGAAGAAAGCTTCAGAAACCTGAGAAAACAGGATATTTCTTTCTGTAAACATGACATTGGATGCATTTGCCGAACAGGAAGATTGTGCTTTTCTCCAAAACCACTTTCACGGTGATTTTTGGTTACATTTCACCCAAAATCCACAACAATTTGTCCAGACACTCCTGGATGAAAACAAAACTATCTGGTGTGTTGTGGCTATCTCAGTGCTAGATCTTGCTACAGCCTCTGTGTATGTTTGGGATTTCTGGACATTCTCTATGGACTTTACGGTTTTGAATGCATTTTAGCATGTAAGTTTTTTGTTTTCAGCTGGCAAACGCTAATTGGTTCCACCTGGAGTCAAATCCTCCACACATTCGAGTTTTCTAGGAAGAAAGCTTCAGAAACCTGAGAAAACAGGATATTTCTTTCTGTAAACATGACATTGGATGCATTTGCCGAACAGGAAGATTGTGCTTTTCTCCAAAACCACTTTCACGGTGATTTTTGGTTACGTTTCACCCAAAATCCACAACAATTTGTCCAGACACTCCTGGATGAAAACAAAACTATCTGGTGTGTTGTGGCTATCTCAGTCCTAGATCTAGCTACAGCCTCTGTGTTTTTTTGGGATTTCTGGACATTCTCTATGGACTTTACGGTTTTGAATGCATTGTAGCATGTAAATTTTTTGTTTTCAGCTGGCAAACGCTAATTGGTTCCACCTGGAGTCAAATCCTCCACTCATTCGAGTATCCTTGGAAGAAAGCTTCAGAAACCTGAGAAAACATGATATTTCTTTCTGTAAACATGACATTGGATGCATTTGCCGAACAGGAAGATTGTGCTTTTCTCCAAAACCACTTTCACGGTGATTTTTGGTTAAATTTCACCCGAAATCCAGAACAAGTTGTCCAGATACTCCTGGATGAAAACAAAACTATCTGGTGTGTTGTGGCTATCTCAATCCCAGATCTTGCTACAGCCTCTGTGTGTGTTTGTGTTTTCTGGACATTCTCTATGGACTTTACGGTTTTGAATGCATTTTAGCATGTAAGTTTTTTGTTTTCAGCTGGCAAACGCTAATTGCTTCCACCTGGAGTCAAATCCTTCACACATTCGAGTTTTCTAGGAAGAAAGCTTCAGAAACCTGAGAAAACATGATATTTCTTTCTGTAAACATGACACTGGATGCATTTGCCGAACAGGAAGATTGTGCTTGTCTCCAAAACCACTTTCACGGTGATTTTTGTTTACATTTCACCGGAAATCCACAACAAGTTTTCCAGATACTCCTGGATGAAACCAAAACTATCTGGTGTGTTGTGACGATCTCAATCCCAGATCTTGCTACAGCCTCTGTGTGTGTTTGTGTTTTCTGGACATTCTCTATGGACTTTACGGTTTTGAATGCATTTTAGCATGTAAGTTTTTTGTTTTCAGCTGGCAAACTCTACTTGGTTCCACCTGGAGTCAAATCCTCCACACATTCGAGTTTCCTAGGAAGAAAGCTTCAGAAACCTGAGAAAACAGGATATTTCTTTCTGTAAACATGACATTGGATGCATTTGCCGAACAGGAAGATTGTGCTTTTCTCCAAAACCACTTTCACGGTGATTTTTGGTTACATTTCACCCAAAATCCACAACAATTTGTCCAGACACTCCTGGATGAAAACAAAACTATCTGGTGTGTTGTGGCTATCTCAATCCCAGATCTTGCTACAGCCTCTGTGTGTGTTTGTGTTTTCTGGACATTCTCTATGGACTTTACGGTTTTGAATGCATTTTAGCATGTAAGATTTTTGTTTTCAGCTGGCAAACGCTAATTGGTTCCACCTGGAGTCAAATCCCCCACACATTCGAGTTTTCTAGGAAGAAAGCTTCAGAAACCTGAGAAAACATGATATTTCTTTCTGTAAACATGACATTGGATGCATTTGCCGAACAGGAAGATTGTGCTTTTCTCCAAAACCACTTTCACGGTGATTTTTTCTTTAAATTTTTTTTTTTTTTGACAGGCAGAGTGGACAGTGAGAGAGAGAGACAGAGAGAAAGGTCTTCCTTTGCCGTTGGTTCACCCTCCAATGGCCGCCGCTGCAGCCGGCGCACCGCGCTGATCCTGGCAGGAGCCAGGAGCCAGGTGCTTTTCCTGGTCTCCCATGGGGTGCAGGGCCCAAGCACCTGGGCCATCCTCCACTGCACTCCCTGGCCATAGCAGGGAGCTGGCCTGGAAGAGGGGCAACCGGGACAGAATCCGGCGCCCCGACCGGGACTAGAACCCGGTGTGCCGGCGCCGCAAGGTGATTTTTTCTTTAAATTTCACCCGAAATCCACAACAATTTGTCCAGATACTCCTGGATGAAAACAAAACTATCTGGTGTGTTGTGGCTATCTCAATCCCAGATCTTGCTACAGCCTCTGTGTGTGTTTGTGTTTTCTGGACATTCTCTATGGACTTTACGGTTTTGAATGCATTTTAGCATGTAAGTTTTTTGTTTTCAGATGGCAAACGCTAATTGCTTCCACCTGGAGTCAAATCCTCCACACATTCGAGTTTTCTAGGAAGAAAGCTTCAGAAACCTGAGAAAACATGATATTTCTTTCTGTAAACATGACATTGGATGCATTTGCCGAACAGGAAGATTGTGCTTTTCTCCAAAACCACTTTCACGGTGATTTTTTCTTTAAATTTCACCCGGATACTACAACATTTTTTCCAGATACTCTGGATAAAAACAAAACTATCTGGTGTGTTGTGGCTATCTCAATCCCAGATCTTGCTACAGCCTCTGTGTGTGTTTGTGTTTTCTGGAGATTCTCTATGGACTTTACGGTTTTGAATGCATTTTAGCATGTAAGTTTTTTGTTTTCAGCTGGCAAACACTAATTGGTTCCACCTGGAGTCAAATCCTCCACACATTCGAGTTTTCTAGGAAGAAAGCTTCAGAAACCTGAGAAAACAGGATATTTCTTTCTGTAAACATGACATTGGATGCATTTGCCGAACAGGAAGATTGTGCTTTTCTCCAAAACCACTTTCACGGTGATTTTTGGTTACATTTCACCCAAAATCCACAACAATTTGTCCAGATACTCCTGGATCAAAACAAAACTATCTGGTGTGTTGTGGCTATCTCAATCCCAGATCTTGCTACCCCCTCTGTGTGTGTTTGTGTTTTCTGGACATTCTCTATGGACTTTATGGTTTTGAATGCATTTTAGCATGTAAGTTTTTTTGTTTTCAGCTGGCAAACGCTAATTGGTTCCACCTGGAGTCAAATCCCCCACACATTCGAGTTTTCTAGGAAGAAAGCTTCAGAAACCTGAGAAAACATGATATTTCTTTCTGTAAACATGACACTGGATTTATCTGCCGAACAGGAAGATTGTGCTTTTCTCCAAAACCACTTTCACGGTGATTTTTTCTTTAAATTTCACCCGAAATCCACAACAATTTGTCCAGATACTCCTGCATGAAAACAAAACTATCTGGTGTGTTGTGGCTATCTCAATCCCAGATCTTGCTACAGCCTCTGTGTGTGTTTGTGTTTTCTGGACATTCTCTATGGACTTTACGGTTTTGAATGCATTTTAGCATGTAAGTTTTTTGTTTTCAGCTGGCAAACGCTAATTGCTTCCACCTCGAGTCAAATCCTTCACACATTCGAGTTTTCTAGGAAGAAAGCTTCAGAAACCTGAGAAAACATGATATTTCTTTCTGTAAACATGACACTGGATGCATTTGCCGAACAGGAAGATTGTGCTTGTCTCCAAAACCACTTTCACGGTGATTTTTGTTTACATTTCACCGGAAATCCACAACAAGTTTTCCAGATACTCCTGGATGAAACCAAAACTATCTGGTGTGTTGTGACGATCTCAATCCCAGATCTTGCTACAGCCTCTGTGTGTGTTTGTGTTTTCTGGACATTCTCTATGGACTTTACGGTTTTGAATGCATTTTAGCATGTAAGTTTTTTGTTTTCAGCTGGCAAACTCTACTTGGTTCCACCTGGAGTCAAATCCTCCACACATTCGAGTTTCCTAGGAAGAAAGCTTCAGAAACCTGAGAAAACAGGATATTTCTTTCTGTAAACATGACATTGGATGCATTTGCCGAACAGGAAGATTGTGCTTTTCTCCAAAACCACTTTCACGGTGATTTTTGGTTACATTTCACCCAAAATCCACAACAATTTGTCCAGACACTCCTGGATGAAAACAAAACTATCTGGTGTGTTGTGGCTATCTCAGTGCTAGATCTTGCTACAGCCTCTGTGTATGTTTGGGATTTCTGGACATTCTCTATGGACTTTACGGTTTTGAATGCATTTTAGCATGTAAGTTTTTTGTTTTCAGCTGGCAAACGCTAATTGGTTCCACCTGGAGTCAAATCCTCCACACATTCGAGTTTTCTAGGAAGAAAGCTTCAGAAACCTGAGAAAACATGATATTTCTTTCTGTAAACATGACACTGGATGCATTTGCCGAACAGGAAGATTGTGCTTTTCTCCAAAACCACTTTCACGGTGATTTTTTCTTTAAATTTCACCCGGATACTACAATATTTTTTCCAGATACTCTGGATAAAAACAAAACTATCTGGTGTGTTGTGGCTATCTCAATCCCAGATCTTGCTACAGCCTCTGTGTGTGTTTGTGTTTTCTGGACATTCTCTATGGACTTTACGGTTTTGAATGCATTTTAGCATGTAAGTTTTGTTTTCAGCTGGCAAACGCTAATTGGTTCTACCTGGAGTCAAATCCTCCACACATTCGAGTTTCCTAGGAAGAAAGCTTCAGAAACCTGAGAAAACAGGATATTTCTTTCTGTAAACATGACATTGGATGCATTTGCCGAACAGGAAGATTGTGCTTTTCTCCAAAACCACTTTCACGGTGATTTTTGGTTACATTTCACCCAAAATCCACAACAATTTGTCCAGACACTCCTGGATGAAAACAAAATTATCTGGTGTGTTGTGGCTATCTCAGTGCTAGATCTTGCTACAGCCTCTGTGTTTGTTTGGGATTTCTGGACATTCTCTATGGACTTTACGGTTTTGAATGCATTTTAGCATGTAAGTTTTTTGTTTTCAGCTGGCAAACACTAATTGGTTCCACCTGGAGTCAAATCCTCCATACATTCGAGTTTTCTAGGAAGAAAGCTTCAGAAACCTGAGAAAACAGGATATTTCTTTCTGTAAACATGACATTGGATGCATTTGCCGAACAGGAAGATTGTGCTTTTCTCCAAAACCACTTTCACGGTGATTTTTGGTTACGTTTCACCCAAAATCCACAACAATTTGTCCAGACACTCCTGGATGAAAACAAAACTATCTGGTGTGTTGTGGCTATCTCAGTCCTAGATCTAGCTACAGCCTCTGTGTTTTTTTGGGATTTCTGGACATTCTCTATGGACTTTACGGTTTTGAATGCATTGTAGCATGTAAATTTTTTGTTTTCAGCTGGCAAACGCTAATTGGTTCCACCTGGAGTCAAATCCTCCACTCATTCGAGTATCCTTGGAAGAAAGCTTCAGAAACCTGAGAAAACATGATATTTCTTTCTGTAAACATGACATTGGATGCATTTGCCGAACAGGAAGATTGTGCTTTTCTCCAAAACCACTTTCACGGTGATTTTTGGTTAAATTTCACCCGAAATCCAGAACAAGTTGTCCAGATACTCCTGGATGAAAACAAAACTATCTGGTGTGTTGTGGCTATCTCAATCCCAGATCTTGCTACAGCCTCTGTGTGTGTTTGTGTTTTCTGGACATTCTCTATGGACTTTACGGTTTTGAATGCATTTTAGCATGTAAGTTTTTTGTTTTCAGCTGGCAAACGCTAATTGCTTCCACCTGGAGTCAAATCCTTCACACATTCGAGTATCCTTGGAAGAAAGCTTCAGAAACCTGAGAAAACATGATATTTCTTTCTGTAAACATGACACTGGATGCATTTGCCGAACAGGAAGATTGTGCTTGTCTCCAAAACCACTTTCACGGTGATTTTTGTTTACATTTCACCGGAAATCCACAACAAGTTTTCCAGATACTCCTGGATGAAACCAAAACTATCTGGTGTGTTGTGACGATCTCAATCCCAGATCTTGCTACAGCCTCTGTGTGTGTTTGTGTTTTCTGGACATTCTCTATGGACTTTACGGTTTTGAATGCATTTTAGCATGTAAGTTTTTTGTTTTCAGCTGGCAAACTCTAATTGGTTCCACCTGGAGTCAAATCCTCCACACATTCGAGTTTCCTAGGAAGAAAGCTTCAGAAACCTGAGAAAACAGGATATTTCTTTCTGTAAACATGACATTGGATGCATTTGCCGAACAGGAAGATTGTGCTTTTCTCCAAAACCACTTTCACGGTGATTTTTGGTTACATTTCACCCAAAATCCACAACAATTTGTCCAGACACTCCTGGATGAAAACAAAACTATCTGGTGTGTTGTCGCTATCTCAATCCCAGATCTTGCTACAGCCTCTGTGTGTGTTTGTGTTTTCTGGACATTCTCTATGGACTTTACGGTTTTGAATGCATTTTAGCATGTAAGATTTTTGTTTTCAGCTGGCAAACGCTAATTGGTTCCACCTGGAGTCAAATCCCCCACACATTCGAGTTTTCTAGGAAGAAAGCTTCAGAAACCTGAGAAAACATGATATTTCTTTCTGTAAACATGACATTGGATGCATTTGCCGAACAGGAAGATTGTGCTTTTCTCCAAAACCACTTTCACGGTGATTTTTTCTTTAAATTTTTTTTTTTTTTGACAGGCAGAGTGGACAGTGAGAGAGAGAGACAGAGAGAAAGGTCTTCCTTTGCCGTTGGTTCACCCTCCAATGGCCGCCGCTGCAGCCGGCGCACCGCGCTGATCCTGGCAGGAGCCAGGAGCCAGGTGCTTTTCCTGGTCTCCCATGGGGTGCAGGGCCCAAGCACCTGGGCCATCCTCCACTGCACTCCCTGGCCATAGCAGAGAGCTGGCCTGGAAGAGGGGCAACCGGGACAGAATCCGGCGCCCCGACCGGGACTAGAACCCGGTGTGCCGGCGCCGCAAGGTGATTTTTTCTTTAAATTTCACCCGAAATCCACAACAATTTGTCCAGATACTCCTGGATGAAAACAAAACTATCTGGTGTGTTGTGGCTATCTCAATCCCAGATCTTGCTACAGCCTCTGTGTGTGTTTGTGTTTTCTGGACATTCTCTATGGACTTTACGGTTTTGAATGCATTTTAGCATGTAAGTTTTTTGTTTTCAGATGGCAAACGCTAATTGCTTCCACCTGGAGTCAAATCCTCCACACATTCGAGTTTTCTAGGAAGAAAGCTTCAGAAACCTGAGAAAACAGGATATTTCTTTCTGTAAACATGACACTGGATGCATTTGCCGAACAGGAAGATTGTGCTTTTCTCCAAAACCACTTTCACGGTGATTTTTTCTTTAAATTTCACCCGGATACTACAACATTTTTTCCAGATACTCTGGATAAAAACAAAACTATCTGGTGTGTTGTGGCTATTTCAATCCCAGATCTTGCTACAGCCTCTGTGTGTGTTTGTGTTTTCTGGACATTCTCTATGGACTTTACGGTTTTGAATGCATTTTAGCATGTAAGTTTTTTGTTTTCAGCTGGCAAACACTAATTGGTTCCACCTGGAGTCAAATCCTCCACACATTCGAGTTTTCTGGGAAGAAAGCTTCAGAAACATGAGAAAACAGGATATTTCTTTCTGTAAACATGACATTGGATGCATTTGCCGAACAGGAAGATTGTGCTTTTCTCCAAAACCACTTTCACGGTGATTTTTGGTTACATTTCACCCAAAATCCACAACAATTTTTCCAGACACTCCTGGATGAAAACAAAACTATCTGGTGTGTTGTGGCTATCTCAGTGCTAGATCTTGCTACAGCCTCTGTGTATGTTTGGGATTTGTGGACATTCTCTATGGACTTTACGGTTTTGAATGCATTTTAGCATGTAAGTTTTTTGTTTTCAGCTGGCAAACGCTAATTGGTTCCACCTGGAGTCAAATCCTCCACACATTCGAGTTTTCTAGGAAGAAAGCTTCAGAAACCTGAGAAAACATGATATTTCTTTCTGTAAACATGACACTGGATGCATTTGCCGAACAGGAAGATTGTGCTTTTCTCCAAAACCACTTTCACGGTGATTTTTTCTTTAAATTTCACCCGGATACTACAACATTTTTTCCAGATACTCTGGATAAAAACAAAACTATCTGGTGTGTTGTGGCTATCTCAATCCCAGATCTTGCTACAGCCTCTGTGTGTGTTTGTGTTTTCTGGACATTCTCTATGGACTTTACGGTTTTGAATGCATTTTAGCATGTAAGTTTTTTGTTTTCAGCTGGCAAACGCTAATTGGTTCTACCTGGAGTCAAATCCTCCACACATTCGAGTTTCCTAGGAAGAAAGCTTCAGAAACCTGAGAAAACAGGATATTTCTTTCTGTAAACATGACATTGGATGCATTTGCCGAACAGGAAGATTGTGCTTTTCTCCAAAACCACTTTCACGGTGATTTTTGGTTACATTTCACCCAAAATCCAGAACAAGTTGTCCAGACACTCCTGGATGAAAACAAAATTATCTGGTGTGTTGTGGCTATCTCAGTGCTAGATCTTGCTACAGCCTCTGTGTTTGTTTGGGATTTCTGGACATTCTCTATGGACTTTACGGTTTTGAATGCATTTTAGCATGTAAGTTTTTTGTTTTCAGCTGGCAAACACTAATTGGTTCCACCTGGAGTCAAATCCTCCATACATTCGAGTTTTCTAGGAAGAAAGCTTCAGAAACCTGAGAAAACAGGATATTTCTTTCTGTAAACATGACATTGGATGCATTTGCCGAACAGGAAGATTGTGCTTTTCTCCAAAACCACTTTCACGGTGATTTTTGGTTACGTTTCACCCAAAATCCACAACAATTTGTCCAGACACTCCTGGATGAAAACAAAACTATCTGGTGTGTTGTGGCTATTTCAGTCCTAGATCTAGCTACAGCCTCTGTGTTTTTTTGGGATTTCTGGACTTTCTCTATGGACTTTACGGTTTTGAATGCATTGTAGCATGTAAATTTTTTGTTTTCAGCTGGCAAACGCTAATTGGTTCCACCTGGAGTCAAATCCCCCACACATTCGAGTTTTCTAGGAAGAAAGCTTCAGAAACCTGAGAAAACATGATATTTCTTTCTGTAAACATGACATTGGATGCATTTGCCGAACAGGAAGATTGTGCTTTTCTCCAAAACCACTTTCACGGTGATTTTTGGTTAAATTTCACCCGAAATCAAGAACAAGTTGTCCAGATACTCCTGGATGAAAACAAAACTATCTGGTGTGTTGTGGCTATCTCAATCCCAGATCTTGCTACCGCCTCTGTGTGTGTTTGTGTTTTCTGGACATTCTCTATGGACTTTACGGTTTTGAATGCATTTTAGCATGTAAGTTTTTTGTTTTCAGCTGGCAAACGCTAATTGCTTCCACCTGGAGTCAAATCCTCCACACATTCGAGTTTCCTAGGAAGAAAGCTTCAGAAACCTGAGAAAACAGGATATTTCTTTCTGTAAACATGACATTGGATGCATTTGCCGAACAGGAAGATTGTGCTTTTCTCCAAAACCACTTTCACGGTGATTTTTGGTTACATTTCACCCAAAATCCAGAACAAGTTGTCCAGACTCTCCTGGATGAAAACAAAATTATCTGGTGTGTTGTGGCTATCTCAGTGCTAGATCTTGCTACAGCCTCTGTGTTTGTTTGGGATTTCTGGACATTCTCTATGGACTTTACGGTTTTGAATGCATTTTAGCATGTAAGTTTTTTGTTTTCAGCTGGCAAACACTAATTGGTTCCACCTGGAGTCAAATCCTCCATACATTCGAGTTTTCTAGGAAGAAAGCTTCAGAAACCTGAGAAAACAGGATATTTCTTTCTGTAAACATGACATTGGATGCATTTGCCGAACAGGAAGATTGTGCTTTTCTCCAAAACCACTTTCACGGTGATTTTTGGTTACGTTTCACCCAAAATCCACAACAATTTGTCCAGACACTCCTGGATGAAAACAAAACTATCTGGTGTGTTGTGGCTATTTCAGTCCTAGATCTAGCTACAGCCTCTGTGTTTTTTTGGGATTTCTGGACATTCTCTATGGACTTTACGGTTTTGAATGCATTGTAGCATGTAAATTTTTTGTTTTCAGCTGGCAAACGCTAATTGGTTCCACCTGGAGTCAAATCCCCCACACATTCGAGTTTTCTAGGAAGAAAGCTTCAGAAACCTGAGAAAACATGATATTTCTTTCTGTAAACATGACATTGGATGCATTTGCCGAACAGGAAGATTGTGCTTTTCTCCAAAACCACTTTCACGGTGATTTTTGGTTAAATTTCACCCGAAATCCAGAACAAGTTGTCCAGATACTCCTGGATGAAAACAAAACTATCTGGTGTGTTGTGGCTATCTCAATCCCAGATCTTGCTACAGCCTCTGTGTGTGTTTGTGTTTTCTGGACATTCTCTATGGACTTTACGGTTTTGAATGCATTTTAGCATGTAAGTTTTTTGTTTTCAGCTGGCAAACGCTAATTGCTTCCACCTGGAGTCAAATCCTTCACACATTCGAGTTTTCTAGGAAGAAAGCTTCAGAAACCTGAGAAAACATGATATTTCTTTCTGTAAACATGACACTGGATGCATTTGCCGAACAGGAAGATTGTGCTTTTCTCCAAAACCACTTTCACGGTGATTTTTGGTTACATTTCACCCAAAATCCACAACAATTTGTCCAGACACTCCTGGATGAAAACAAAACTATCTGGTGTGTTGTGGCTATCTCAATCCCAGATCTTGCTACAGCCTCTGTGTGTGTTTGTGTTTTCTGGACATTCTCTATGGACTTTACGGTTTTGAATGCATTTTAGCATGTAAGATTTTTGTTTTCAGATGGCAAACGCTAATTGGTTCCACCTGGAGTCAAATCCCCCACACATTCGAGTTTTCTAGGAAGAAAGCTTCAGAAACCTGAGAAAACATGATATTTCTTTCTGTAAACATGACATTGGATGCATTTGCCGAACAGGAAGATTGTGCTTTTCTCCAAAACCACTTTCACGGTGATTTTTTCTTTAAATTTTTTTTTTTTGACAGGCAGAGTGGACAGTGAGAGAGGGAGACAGAGAGAAAGGTCTTCCTTTGCCGTTGGTTCACCCTCCAATGGCCGCCGCTGCAGCCGGCGCACCGCGATGATCCTGGCAGGAGCCAGGAGCCAGGTGCTTTTCCTGGTCTCCCATGGGGTGCAGGGCCCAAGCACCTGGGCCATCCTCCACTGCACTCCCTGGCCATAGCAGAGAGCTGGCCTGGAAGAGGGGCAACCGGGACAGAATCCGGCGCCCCGACCGGGACTAGAACCCGGTGTGCCGGCGCCGCAAGGTGATTTTTTCTTTAAATTTCACCCGAAATCCACAACAATTTGTCCAGATACTCCTGGATGAAAACAAAACTATCTGGTGTGTTGTGGCTATCTCAATCCCAGATCTTGCTACAGCCTCTGTGTGTGTTTGTGTTTTCTGGACATTCTCTATGGACTTTACGGTTTTGAATGCATTTTAGCATGTAAGTTTTTTGTTTTCAGCTGGCAAACGCTAATTGCTTCCACCTGGAGTCAAATCCTCCACACATTCGAGTTTTCTAGGAAGAAAGCTTCAGAAACCTGAGAAAACAGGATATTTCTTTCTGTAAACATGACACTGGATGCATTTGCCGAACAGGAAGATTGTGCTTTTCTCCAAAACCACTTTCACGGTGATTTTTTCTTTAAATTTCACCCGGATACTACAACATTTTTTCCAGATACTCTGGATAAAAACAAAACTATCTGGTGTGTTGTGGCTATCTCAATCCCAGATCTTGCTACAGCCTCTGTGTGTGTTTGTGTTTTCTGGACATTCTCTATGGACTTTACGGTTTTGAATGCATTTTAGCATGTAAGTTTTTTGTTTTCAGCTGGCAAACACTAATTGGTTCCACCTGGAGTCAAATCCTCCACACATTCGAGTTTTCTAGGAAGAAAGCTTCAGAAACATGAGAAAACAGGATATTTCTTTCTGTAAACATGACATTGGATGCATTTGCCGAACAGGAAGATTGTGCTTTTCTCCAAAACCACTTTCACGGTGATTTTTGGTTACATTTCACCCAAAATCCACAACAATTTGTCCAGACACTCCTGGATGAAAACAAAACTATCTGGTGTGTTGTGGCTATCTCAGTGCTAGATCTTGCTACAGCCTCTGTGTTTGTTTGGGATTTCTGGACATTCTCTATGGACTTTACGGTTTTGAATGCATTTTAGCATGTAAGTTTTTTGTTTTCAGCTGGCAAACGCTAATTGGTTCCACCTGGAGTCAAATCCTCCACACATTCGAGTTTTCTAGGAAGAAAGCTTCAGAAACCTGAGAAAACATGATATTTCTTTCTATAAACATGACACTGGATGCATTTGCCGAACAGGAAGATTGTGCTTTTCTCCAAAACCACTTTCACGGTGATTTTTTCTTTAAATTTCACCCGGATACTGCAACATTTTTTCCAGATACTCTGGATAAAAACAAAACTATCTGGTATGTTGTGGCTATCTCAATCCCAGATCTTTCCACAGCCTCTGTGTGTGTTTGTGTTTTCTGGACATTCTCTATGGACTTTACGGTTTTGAATGCATTTTAGCATGTAAGATTTTTGTTTTCAGCTGGCAAACGCTAATTGGTTCCACCTGGAGTCAAATCCTCCACACATTCGAGTTTTCTAGGAAGAAAGCTTCAGAAACCTGAGAAAACATGATATTTCTTTCTGTAAACATGACATTGGATGCATTTGCCGAACAGGAAGATTGTGCTTTTCTCCAAAACCACTTTCACGGTGATTTTTGGTTACATTTCACCCAAAATCCACAACAATTTGTCCAGACACTCCTGGATGAAAACAAAACTATCTGGTGTGTTGTGGCTATCTCAATCCCAGATCTTGCTACAGCCTCTGCGTGTGTTTGTGTTTTCTGGACATTCTCTATGGACTTTACGGTTTTGAATGCATTTTAGCATGTAAGTTTTTTGTTTTCAGCTGGCAAACGCTAATTGCTTCCACCTGGAGTCAAATCCTCCACACATTCGAGATTTCTAGGAAGAAAGCTTCAGAAACCTGAGAAAACATGATATTTCTTTCTGTAAACATGACACTGGATGCATTTGCCGAGCAGGAAGATTGTGCTTTTCTCCAAAACCACTTTCACGGTGATTTTTTCTTTAAATTTCACCCGGATACTACAACATTTTTTCCAGATACTCTGGATAAAAACAAAACTATCTGGTATGTTGTGGCTATCTCAATCCCAGATCTTGCTACAGCCTCTGTGTGTGTTTGTGTTTTCTGGACATTCTCTATGGACTTTACGGTTTTGAATGCATTTTAGCATGTAAGTTTTTTGTTTTCAGCTGGCAAACACTAATTGGTTCCACCTGGAGTCAAATCCCCCACACATTCGAGTTTTCTAGGAAGAAAGCTTCAGAAACCTGAGAAAACATGATATTTCTTTCTGTAAACATGCCATTGGATGGATTTGCCGAACAGGAAGATTGTGCTTTTCTCCAAAACCACTTTCACGGTGATTATTGGTTACATTTCACCCAAAATCCACAACAAGTTGTCCAGATACTCCTGGATGAAAACAAAACTATCTGGTGTGTTGTGGCTATCTCAATCCAAGATCTTGCAACAGCCTCTGTGTTTGTTTGGGTTTTCTGGACATTCTCTATGGACTTTACGGTTTTGAATGCATGTTAGCATGTACGTTTTTTGTTTTGAGCTGGCAAACGCTAATTGGTTCCACCTGGAGTCAAATCCTCCACACATTCGAGTTTTCTAGGAAGAAAGCTTCAGAAACCTGAGAAAACATGATATTTCTTTCTGTAAACATGACAGTGGATGCATTTGCCGAACAGGAAGATTTTGCTTTTCTCCAAAACCACTTTCACGGTGATTTTTGGTTAAATTTCACCCAAAATCCACAACAGTTTGTCCAGATACTACTGGATGAAAACAAAACTATCTGGTGTGTTGTGGCTATCTCAATCCCAGATCTTGCTACAGCCTCTGTGTGTGTTTGTGTTTTCTGGACATTCTCTATGGACTTTACGGTTTTGAATGCATTTTAGCATGTAAGTTTTTTCTTTTCAGCTGGCAAACGCTAATTGGTTCCCCCTGGAGTCAAATCCTCCACACATTCGAGTTTTCTAGGAAGAAAGCTTCAGAAACCTGAGAAAACATGATATTTCTTTCTGTAAACATGACAATGGATGCATTTGCCGAACAGGAAGATTGTGCTTTTCTCCAAAACCACTTTCACCGTGATTTTTGGTTACATTTCACCCGAAATCAACAACAGTTTGTCCAGATACTCCTGGATGAAAACAAAACTATCTGGTATGTTGTGGCTATCTTAATCCGAGAACTTGCTACAGCCTCTGTGTGTGTTTGGGTTTTCTGGACATTCTCTATGGACTTCACGGTTTTGATTGCATTGTAGCATGTAAGTTTTTTGTTTTCAGCTGGCAAACGCTAATTGGTTCCACATGGAATCAACTCCTCAACACATTAAGGTTTTCTAGGACGAAAGCTTCAGAAACCTGAGAAAACATGATATTTCTTTCTGTAAACATGCCATTGGATGCATTTGCCGAACAGGAAGATTGTGCTTTTCTCCAAAACCACTTTCACGGTGATTTTTGGTTACATGTCTTCCGAAATCCACAACAGTTTGTAAGATACTCCTGGATGTAAACAAAACTATCTGGTGTGTTGTGGCTATCTCAATCCCAGATCTTGCTACAGCCTCTGTGTGTGTTTGTGTTTTCTGGACATTCTCTATGGACTTTATGATTTTGAATGCATTTTAGCATGTAAGTTTTTTCTTTTCAGCTGGCAAACGCTAATTGGTTCCACCTGGAGTCAAATCCTCCACACATTCGAGTTTTCTAGGACGAAAGATTCAGAAACCTGAGAAAACATGATATTTCTTTCTGTAAACATGACATTGAAAGCATTGGCCGAACAGGAAGATTGTGCTTTTCTCCAAAACCACTTTCACGGTGATTTTTGTCTAAATTTCACCCGAAATCCACAACAATTTGTCCAGATACTCCTGGATGAAAACAAAACTATCTGGTGTGTTGTGGCTATCTCAATGCCAGATCTTGCTACAGCCTCTGTGTGTGTTTGTGTTTTCTGGACATTCTCTATGGACTTTGCGGTTTTGAATGCATTGTAGCATGTAAGTTTTTTGTTTTCAGCTGGCAAACGCTAATTGGTTCCACCTGGAGTCAAATCCTCCACACATTCGAGTTTTCTAGGAAGAAAGCTTCAGAAACCTGAGAAAACATGATATTTCTTTCTGTAAACATGACAGTGGATGCATTTGCCGAACAGGAAGATTGTGCTTTTCTCCAAAACCACTTTCACGGTGATTTTTGGTTAAATTTCACCCGAAATCCACACCAATTTGTCCAGATACTCCTGGATGAAAACAAAACTATCTGGTGTGTTGTGGCTATCTCAATCCCAGATCTTGCTACAGCCTCTGTGTGTGTTTGTGTTTTCTGGACATTCTCTAAAGACTTTACGGTTTTGAATGCATTTTCGCAGGTAAGTTTTTTGTTTTCCGCTGGCAAACGCTAATTGGTTCCACCTGGAGTCAAATCCTCCACACACTCGAGTTTTCTAGGAAGGAAGCTTCAGAAACCTGAGAAAACATGATATTTCTTTCTGTAAACATGACACTGGAGGGATTTGCCAAACAGGAAGATTGTGCTTTTCTCCAAAACCACTTTCACGGTGATTTTTGGTTACATTTCACCCAAAATCCACAACAGTTTGTCCAGATACTCCTGGATGAAAACAAAACTATCTGGTGTGTTGTGACTATCTCAATCCCAGATCTTGCTACAGCCTCTGTGTGTGTTTGTGTTTTCTGGACATTCTCTATGGACTGTACGGTTTTGAATGCATTTTCGCAGGTAAGTTTTTTGTTTTCATCTGGCAAACGCTAATTGCTTCCACATGGAGTCAAATCCTCCACACATTTGAGTTTTCTAGGAAGAAAGCTTCAGAAACCTGAGAAAACATGATATTTCTTTCTGTAAACATGACAGTGATGCATTTGCCGAACAGGAAGATTGTGCTTTTCTCCAAAACCACTTTCACGGTGATTTTTGGTTAAATTGCACCCGAAATGCACACCAATTTGTCCAGATACTCCTGGATGAAAACAAAACTATCTGGTGTGTTGTGGCTATCTCAATCCCAGATCTTGCTACAGCCTCTGTGTGTGTTTGTGTTTTCTGGACATTCTCTGTGGACTTTTCACTTTTGAATTCATTTTAGCATGTAAGTTTTTTGTTTTCAGCTGGCAAACGCTAATTGGTTCCACCTGGAGTCAAATCCTCCACACATTCGAGTTTTCTAGGAAGAAAGCTTCAGAAACCTGGGAAAACATATTTCTTTCTGTAAACATGCCATTGGATGCATTTGCAGAACAGGAAGATTGTGCTTTTCTCCAGAACCACTTTCACGGTGATTTTTGGTTAAATTTCACCCGAAATCCACAACATTTTGTCCAGATACTCCAGGATGAAAACAAAACTATCTGGTGTGTTGTGACTATCTCAATCCCAGATCTTGCTACAGCCTCTGTGTGTGTTTGTGTTTTCTGGACATTCTCTATGGACTTTACGGTTTTGAATGCATTTTAGCATGTAATTCTTTTGTTTTCAGCTGGCAAACGCTAATTGGTTCCACCTGGATTCAAATCCTCCACACATTCGAGTTTTCTAGGAAGAAAGCTTCAGAAACCTGAGAAAACATGATATTTCTTTCTGTAAACATGACAGTGGATGCATTTGCCGAAGAGGAAGATTGTGCTTTTCTCCAAAACCACTTTCACGGTGATTTTTGGTTACATTTAACCCGAAATCCACAACAGTTTGTCCCGATACTCCTGGATGAAAACAAAACTATCTGGTGTGTTGTGGCTATCTCAATCCCAGATCTTGCTACAGCCTCTGTGTGTGTTTGTGTTTTCTGGACATTCTCTATGGACTTTACGGTTTTGAATGCATTGTAGCATGTAAGTTTTTTGTTTTCAGCTGACAAACGCTAATTGGTTCCACCTGGAGTCAAATCCTCCGCACATTCGAGTTTTCTAGGAAGAAAGCTTCAGAAACCTGAGAAAACATGATATCTCTTTCTGTAAACATGACATTGGATGCATTTGCCGAACAGGAAGATTGTGCTTTTCTCCAAAACCACTTTCACGGTGATTTTTGGTTACATTTCACCCAAAATCCACAACAGTTTGTCCAGATACTCCTGGATGAAAACAAAACTATCTGGTGTGTTGTGACTATCTCAATCCCAGATCTTGCTACAGCCTCTGTGTGTGTTTGTGTTTTCTGGACATTCTCTATGGACTGTACGGTTTTGAATGCATTTTCGCAGGTAAGTTTTTTGTTTTCAGCTGGCAAACGCTAATTGGTTCCACCTGGAGTCAAATCCTCCACACATTCGAGTTTTCTAGGAAGAAAGCTTCAGAAACCTGAGAAAACATGATATTTCCTTCTGTAAACATGACAGTGGATGCATTTGCCGAACAGGAAGATTGTGCTTTTCTCCAAAACCACTTTCACGGTGATTTTTGGTTAAATTGCACCTGAAATCCACAACAGTTTGTCCAGATACTCCTGGATGAAAACAAAACTATCTGGTATGTTGTGGCTATCTCAATCCCAGATCTTGTTACAGCCTCTGTGTTTGTTTGTGTTTTCTGGACATTCTCTATGGACTTTACGGTTTTGAATGCATTTTAGCATGTAAGTTTTTGTATTCAGCTGGGAAACGCTAATTGGTTCCACCTGGAGTCAAATCCTCCACACATTCGAGTTTTCTAGGAAGAAAGCTTCAGAAACCTGAGAAAACATCGTATTTCTTTCTGTAAACACGCCATTGGATGCATTTGCCGAACAGGAAGATTGTGCTTTTCTCCAAAACCACTTTCACGGTGATTTTTGGTTACATTTCACCCAAAATCCACACCAATTTGTCCAGATACTCCTGGATGAAAACAAAACTATCTGGGGTGTTGTGGCTATCTCAATCCCAGATCTTGCTACAGCCTCTGTGTGTGTTTGGGTTTTCTGGACATTCTCTATGGGCTTTACTGTTTTGAATGCATTTTAGCATGTAAGTTTTTGTTTTCAGCTGGCAAACGCTAATTGGTTCCACCTGGAGTCAAATCCTCCACACATTCGAGTTTTCTAGGAAGAAAGCTTCAGAAACCTGAGAAAACATGATATTTCTTTCTGTAAACGTGACATTTAATGCATTTGCCAAACAGGAAGATTGTGCTTTTCTCCAAAACCCCTTTCACAGTGATTTTTGGTTAAATATCACCCGAAATCCACAACAATTTGTCCAGATACTTCTGGATGAAAACAAAACAATCTGGTGTGTTGTGGCTATCTCAATCCCAGATCTTGCTACAGCCTCTGTGTTTGTTTGTGTTTTCTGTACATTCTCTATGGACTTTATGATTTTGAATGCATTTTAGCATGGAAGTTTTTTGTTTTCAGCTGGCAAACGCTAATTGGTTCCACCTGGAGTCAAATCCTCCACACATTCGAGTTTTCTAGGAAGAAAGCTTCAGAAACCTGAGAAAACATGATATTTCTTTCTGTAAACATGACATTGAAAGCATTGGCCGAACAGGAAGATTGTGCTTTTCTCCAAAACCACTTTCACGGTGATTTTTGTCTATATTTCAACCGAAATCCACACCAATTTGTCCAGATACTCCTGGATGAAAACAAAACTATCTGGTGTGTTGTGGCTATCTCAATCCCAGATCTTGCTACAGCCTCTGTGTGTGTTTGTGTTTTCTGGACATTCTCTATTGACTTTACGGTTTTGAATGCATTTTAGCATGGAAGTTTTTTGTTTTCAGCTGGCAAACGCTAATTGGTTCCACCTGGAGTCAAATCCTCCACACATTCGAGTTTTCTAGGAAGAAAGCATCAGAAACCTGAGAAAACATGATATTTCTTTCTGTAAACATGACAGTGGATGCATTTGCCGAACAGGAAGATTGTGCTTTTCTCCAAAACCACTTTCACGGTGATTTTTGGTTACATTTCACCCAAAATCCACAACAGTTTGTCCACATACTCCTGGATGAAAACAAAACTATCTGGTGTGTTGTGACTATCTCAATCCCAGATCTTGCTACAGCCTCTGTGTGTGTTTGTGTTTTCTGGACATTCTCTATGGACTGTACGGTTTTGAATGCATTTTCGCAGGTAAGTTTTTTGTTTTCAGCTGGCAAACGCTAATTGGTTCCACCTGGAGTCAAATCCTCCACACATTCGAGTTTTCTAGGAAGAAAGCTTCAGAAACCTGAGAAAACATGATATTTCCTTCTGTAAACATGACAGTGGATGCATTTGCCGAACAGGAAGATTGTGCTTTTCTCCAAAACCACTTTCACGGTGATTTTTGGTTAAATTGCACCTGAAATCCACAACAGTTTGTCCAGATACTCCTGGATGAAAACAAAACTATCTGGTATGTTGTGGCTATCTCAATCCCAGATCTTGTTACAGCCTCTGTGTTTGTTTGTGTTTTCTGGACATTCTCTATGGACTTTACGGTTTTGAATGCATTTTAGCATGTAAGTTTTTGTATTCAGCTGGAAAACGCTAATTGGTTCCACCTGGAGTCAAATCCTCCACACATTCGAGTTTTCTAGGAAGAAAGCTTCAGAAACCTGAGAAAACATCGTATTTCTTTCTGTAAACATGCCATTGGATGCATTTGCCGAACAGGAAGATTGTGCTTTTCTCCAAAACCACTTTCACGGTGATTTTGGTTACATTTCACCCGAAATCCACAACAATTTGTCCAGATACTCCTGGATGAAAACAAAACTATCTGGGGTGTTGTGGCTATCTCAATCCCAGATCTTGCTACAGCCTCTGTGTGTGTTTGGGTTTTCTGGACATTCTCTATGGGCTTTACTGTTTTGAATGCATTTTAGCATGTAAGTTTTTGTTTTCAGCTGGCAAACGCTAATTGGTTCCACCTGGAGTCAAATCCTCCACACATTCGAGTTTTCTAGGAAGAAAGCTTCAGAAACCTGAGAAAACATGATATTTCTTTCTCTAAACGTGACATTTAATGCATTGGCCAAACAGGAAGATTGTGCTTTTCTCCAAAACCCCTTTCACAGTGATTTTTGGTTAAATATCACCCGAAATCCACAACAATTTGTCCAGATACTTCTGGATGAAAACAAAACAATCTGGTGTGTTGTGGCTATCTCAATCCCAGATCTTGCTACAGCCTCTGTGTGTGTTTGTGTTTTCTGGACATTCTCTATGGACTTTATGATTTTGAATGCATTTTAGCATGTAAGTTTTTTGTTTTCAGCTGGCAAACGCTAATTGGTTCCACCTGGAGTCAAATCCTCCACACATTCGAGTTTTCTAGGACGAAAGATTCAGAAACCTGAGAAAACATGATATTTCTTTCTGTAAACATGACATTGAAAGCATTGGCCGAACAGGAAGATTGTGCTTTTCTCCAAAACCACTTTCACGGTGATTTTTGTCTATATTTCACCCGAAATCCACACCAATTTGTCCAGACACTCCTGGATGAAAACAAAACTATCTGGTGTGTTGTGGCTATCTCAATCCCAGATCTTGCTACAGCCTCTGTGTGTGTTTGTGTTTTCTGGACATTCTCTATGGACTTTACGGTTTTGAATGCATTTTAGCATGGAAGTTTTTTGTTTTCAGCTGGCAAACGCTAATTGGTTCCACCTGGAGTCAAATCCTCCACACATTCGAGTTTTCTAGGAAGAAAGCATCAGAAACCTGAGAAAACATGATATTTCTTTCTGTAAACATGACAGTGGATGCATTTGCCGAACAGGAAGATTGTGCTTTTCTCCAAAACCACTTTCACGGTGATTTTTGGTTACATTTCACCCAAAATCCACAACAGTTTGTCCAGATACTCCTGGATGAAAACAAAACTATCTGGTGTGTTGTGACTATCTCAATCCCAGATCTTGCTACAGCCTCTGTGTGTGTTTGTGTTTTCTGGACATTCTCTATGGACTGTACGGTTTTGAATGCATTTTCGCAGGTAAGTTTTTTGTTTTCAGCTGGCAAACGCTAATTGGTTCCACCTGGAGTCAAATCCTCCACACATTCGAGTTTTCTAGGAAGAAAGCTTCAGAAACCTGAGAAAACATGATATTTCCTTCTGTAAACATGACAGTGGATGCATTTGCCGAACAGGAAGATTGTGCTTTTCTCCAAAACCACTTTCACGGTGATTTTTGGTTAAATTGCACCTGAAATCCACAACAGTTTGTCCAGATACTCCTGGATGAAAACAAAACTATCTGGTATGTTGTGGCTATCTCAATCCCAGATCTTGTTACAGCCTCTGTGTTTGTTTGTGTTTTCTGGACATTCTCTATGGACTTTACGGTTTTGAATGCATTTTAGCATGTAAGTTTTTGTATTCAGCTGGGAAACGCTAATTGGTTCCACCTGGAGTCAAATCCTCCACACATTCGAGTTTTCTAGGAAGAAAGCTTCAGAAACCTGAGAAAACATCGTATTTCTTTCTGTAAACATGCCATTGGATGCATTTGCCGAACAGGAAGATTGTGCTTTTCTCCAAAACCACTTTCACGGTGATTTTTGGTTACATTTCACCCAAAATCCACACCAATTTGTCCAGATACTCCTGGATGAAAACAAAACTATCTGGGGTGTTGTGGCTATCTCAATCCCAGATCTTGCTACAGCCTCTGTGTGTGTTTGGGTTTTCTGGACATTCTCTATGGGCTTTACTGTTTTGAATGCATTTTAGCATGTAAGTTTTTGTTTTCAGCTGGCAAACGCTAATTGGTTCCACCTGGAGTCAAATCCTCCACACATTCGAGTTTTCTAGGAAGAAAGCTTCAGAAACCTGAGAAAACATGATATTTCTTTCTGTAAACGTGACATTTAATGCATTTGCCGAACAGGAAGATTGTGCTTTTCTCCAAAACCCCTTTCACAGTGATTTTTGGTTAAATATCACCCGAAATCCACAACAATTTGTCCAGATACTTCTGGATGAAAACAAAACAATCTGGTGTGTTGTGGCTATCTCAATCCCAGATCTTGCTACAGCCTCTGTGTGTGTTTGTGTTTTCTGGACATTCTCTATGGACTTTATGATTTTGAATGCATTTTAGCATGTAAGTTTTTTGTTTTCAGCTGGCAAACGCTAATTGGTTCCACCTGGAGTCAAATCCTCCACACATTCGAGTTTTCTAGGACGAAAGATTCAGAAACCTGGGAAAACATGATATTTCTTTCTGTAAACATGACATTGAAAGCATTGGCCGAACAGGAAGATTGTGCTTTTCTCCAAAACCACTTTCACGGTGATTTTTGTCTATATTTCACCCGAAATCCACACCAATTTGTCCAGACACTCCTGGATGAAAACAAAACTATCTGGTGTGTTGTGGCTATCTCAATCCCAGATCTTGCTACAGCCTCTGTGTGTGTTTGTGTTTTCTGGACATTCTCTATTGACTTTACGGTTTTGAATGCATTTTAGCATGGAAGTTTTTTGTTTTCAGCTGGCAAACGCTAATTGGTTCCACCTGGAGTCAAATCCTCCACACATTCGAGTTTTCTAGGAAGAAAGCATCAGAAACCTGAGAAAACATGATATTTCTTTCTGTAAACATGACAGTGGATGCATTTTCCGAACAGGAAGATTGTGCTTTTCTCCAAAACCACTTTCACGGTGATTTTTGGTTAAATTTCACCCGAAATCCACACCAATTTGTCCAGATACTCCTGGATGAAAACAAAACTATCTGGTGTGTTGTGGCTATCTCAATCCCAGATCTTGCTACAGCCTCTGTGTGTGTTTGTGTTTTCTGGACATTCTCTATTGACTTTACGGTTTTGAATGCATTTTAGCATGGAAGTTTTTTGTTTTCAGCTGGCAAACGCTAATTGGTTCCACCTGGAGTCAAATCCTCCACACATTCGAGTTTTCTAGGAAGAAAGCATCAGAAACCTGAGAAAACATGATATTTCTTTCTGTAAACATGACAGTGGATGCATTTTCCGAACAGGAAGATTGTGCTTTTCTCCAAAACCACTTTCACGGTGATTTTTGGTTAAATTTCACCCGAAATCCACACCAATTTGTCCAGATACTCCTGGATGAAAACAAAACTATCTGGTGTGTTGTGGCTATCTCAATCCCAGATCTTGCTACAGCCTCTGTGTGTGTTTGTGTTTTCTGGACATTCTCTAAAGACTTTACGGTTTTGAATGCATTTTCGCAGGTAAGTTTTTTGTTTTCAGCTGGCAAACGCTAATTGGTTCCACCTGGAGTCAAATCCTCCACACATTCGAGTTTTCTAGGAAGAAAGCTTCAGAAACCTGAGAAAACATGATATTTCTTTCTGTAAACATGACACTGGATGGATTTGCCGAACAGGAAGTTTGTGCTTTTCTCCAAAACCACTTTCACGGTGATTTTTTCTTTAAATTTCACCCGAATACTACAACATTTTGTCCAGATACTCCTGGATGAAAACAAAACTATCTGGTGTGTTGTGGCTATCTCAATCCCAGATCTTGCTACAGCCTCTGTGTGTGTTTGGGTTTTCTGGACATTCTCTATGGACTTTATGGTTTTGAATGCATTGTAGCATGTAAGTTTTTTGTTTTCAGCTGGCAAACGCTAATTGGTTCCACCTGGAGTCAAATCCTCCACACATTCGAGTTTTCTAGGAAGAAAGCTTCAGAAACCTGAGAAAACATGATATTTCTTTCTGTAAACATGACACTGGTTGGATTTGCCGAACAGGAAGATTGTGCTTTTCCCCAAAACCACTTTCTCGGTGATTTTTGTTTAAATTTCACCCGGATACTACATTTTTTCCAGATACTCCTGGATGAAAACAAAACTATCTGGTGTGTTGTGGCTATCTCAATCCCAGATCTTGCTACAGCCTCTGTGTGTGTTTGTGTTTTCTGGACATTCTCTATTGACTTTACGGTTTTGAATGCATTTTAGCATGGAAGTTTTTTGTTTTCAGCTGGCAAACGCTAATTGGTTCCACCTGGAGTCAAATCCTCCACACATTCGAGTTTTCTAGGAAGAAAGCATCAGAAACCTGAGAAAACATGATATTTCTTTCTGTAAACATGACAGTGGATGCATTTGCCGAACAGGAAGATTGTGCTTTTCTCCAAAACCACTTTCACGGTGATTTTTGTCTATATTTCAACCGAAATCCACACCAATTTGTCCAGATACTCCTGGATGAAAACAAAACTATCTGGTGTGTTGTGGCAATCTCAATCCCAGATCTTGCTACAGCCTCTGTGTGTGTTTGTGTTTTCTGGACATTCTCTAAAGACTTTACGGTTTTGAATGCATTTTCGCAGGTAAGTTTTTTGTTTTCAGCTGGCAAACGCTAATTGGTTCCACCTGGAGTAAAATCCTCCACACATTCGAGTTTTCTAGGAAGGAAGCTTCAGAAACCTGAGAAAACATGATATTTCTTTGTGTAAACATGACACTGGATGGATTTGCCGAAGAGGAAGATTGTGCTTTTCTCCAAAACCACTTTCACGGTGATTTTTGTTACATTTCAGCCAAAATCCACACCAATTTGTACAGATACTCCTGGATGAAAACAAAACTATCTGGGGTGTTGTGGCTATCTCAATCCCAGATCTTGCTATAGCCTCTGTGTGCGTTTGGGTTTTCTGGACCTTCTCTATGGACTTTACGGTTTTGAATGCATTTTAGCATGTAAGTTTTTGTTTTCAGCTGGCAAACGCTAATTGGTTCCACCTGGAGTCAAATCCTCCACACATTCGAGTTTTCTAGGAAGAAAGCTTCAGAAACCTGAGAAAACATGATATTTCTTTCTGTAAACGTTACATTTAATGCATTTGCCAAACAGGAAGATTGTGCTTTTCTCCAAAACCCCTTTCACAGTGATTTTTGGTTAAATATCACCGAAATCCACAACAATTTGTCCAGATACTTCTGGATGAAAACAAAACAATCTGGTGTGTTGTGGCTATCTCAATCCCAGATCTTGCTACAGCCTCTGTGTCTGTTTGTGTTTTCTGGACATTCTCTATGGACTTTATGATTTTGAATGCATTTTAGCATGTAAGTTTTTTCTTTTCAGCTGGCAAACGCTAATTGGTTCCACCTGGAGTCAAATCCTCCACACATTCGAGTTTTCTAGGACGAAAGATTCAGAAACCTGAGAAAACATGATATTTCTTTCTGTAAACATGACATTGAAAGCATTGGCCAAACAGGCAGATTGTGCTTTTCTCCAAAACCACTTTCACGGTGATTTTTGTCTAAATTTCACCCGAAATCCACACCAATTTGTCCAGATACTCCTGGATGAAAAAAAACTGTCTGGTGTGTTGTGGCTATCTCAATCCCAGATCTTGCTACAGCCTCTGTGTGTGTTTGTGTTTTCTGGACATTCTCTATGGACTTTACGGTTTTGAATGCATTTTAGCATGGAAGTTTTTTGTTTTCAGCTGGCAAACGCTAATTGGTTCTACCTGGAGTCAAATCCTCCACACATTCGAGTTTTCTAGGAAGAAAGCATCAGAAACCTGAGAAAACATGATATTTCTTTCTGTAAACATGACAGTGGATGCATTTGCCGAACAGGAAGATTGTGCTTTTCTCCAAAACCACTTTCACGGTGATTTTTGGTTTAATTTCACTCAAAATCCACACCAATTTGTCCAGATACTCCTGGATGAAAACAAAACTATCTGGTGTGTTGTGGCTATCTCAATCCCAGATCTTGCTACAGCCTCTGTGTGTGTTTGTGTTTTCTGGACATTCTCTATGGACTTTACGGTTTTGAATGCATTTTAGCATGGAAGTTTTTTGTTTTCAGCTGGCAAACGCTAATTGGTTCCACCTGGAGTCAAATCCTCCACACATTCGAGTTTTCTAGGAAGAAAGCTTCAGAAACCTGAGAAAACATGATATTTCTTTCTGTAAACATGACACTGGATGGATTTGCCGAACAGGAAGTTTGTGCTTTTCTCCAAAACCACTTTCACGGTGATTTTTTCTTTAAATTTCACCCGGATACTACAACATTTTGTCCAGATACTCCTGGAGGAAAACAAAACTATCTGGTGTGTTGTGGCTATCTCAATCCCAGATCTTGCTACAGCCTCTGTGTGTGTTTGGGTTTTCTGGACATTCTTTATGGACTTTATGGTTTTGAATGCATTTTAGCATGTAAGTTTTTTGTTTTCAGCTGGAAAACGCTAATTGGTTCCACATGGAGTCAAATCCTCCACACATTCGAGTTTTCTAGGAAGAAAGCTTCAGAAACCTGAGAAAACATGATATTTCTTTCTGTAAACATGACACTGGATGGATTTGCCGAACAGGAAGATTGTGCTTTTCTCCAAAACCACTTTCACGGTGATTTTTGTTTAAATTTCACCCGGATACTACAACATTTTTTCCAGATACTCCTGGATGAAAACAGAACTATCTGGTGTGTTGTGGCTATCTCAATCCCAGATCTTGCTACAGCCTCTGTGTGTGTTTGGGTTTTCTGGACATTCTCTATGGACTTTACGGTTTTGAATGCATTTTAGCATGGAAGTTTTTTGTTTTCAGCTGGCAAATGCTAATTGGTTCCACCTGGAGTCAAATCCTCCACACATTCGAGTTTTCTAGGAAGAAAGCTTCAGAAACCTGAGAAAACATGATATTTCTTTCTGTAAACATGACATTGGATGCATTTGCCGAACAGGAAGTTTGTGCTTTCTCCAAAACCACTTTCACGGTGATTTTTTCTTTAAATTTCACCAGGATACTACAACATTTTGTCCAGATAATCCTGGATGAAAACAAAACTATCTGGTGTGTTGTGGCTATCTCAATCCCAGATCTTGCTACAGCCTCTGTGTGTGTTTGTGTTTTCTGGACATTCTCTATGGACTTTACGGTTTTGAATGCATTTTAGCATGTAAGTATTTTGTTTTCAGCTGGCAAACGCTAATTGGTTCCACCTGGAGTCAAATCCTCCACACATTCGAGTTTTCTAGGAAGAAAGCTTCAGAAACCTGAGAAAACAGGATATTTCTTTCTGTAAACATGACATTGGATGCATTTGCCGAACAGGAAGATTGTGCTTTTCTCCAAAATCACTTTCACAGTGATTTTTTCTTTAAATTTCACCCGGATACTACAACATTTTGTCCAGATACTCTGGATAAAAACAAAACTATCTGGTGTGTTGTGGATATCTCAATCCCAGATCTTGCTACAGCCTCTGTGCTTGTTTGTGTTTTCTGGACATTCTCTATGGACTTTACGGTTTTGAATGCATTTTAGCATGTAAGTTTTTTGTTTTCAGCTGGCAAACGCTAATTGGTTCCACCTGGAGTCAAATCCTCCACACATTCGAGTTTTATAGGAAGAAAGCTTCAGAAACCTGAGAAAACATCGTATTTCTTTCTGGAAGCATGCCATTGGATGCATTTGCCGAACAGGAAGATTGTGCTTTTCTCCAAAACCACTTTCACGGTGATTTTTGGTTAAATTTCACCCAAAATCCACAACAATTTGTCCAGATACCCCTGGATGAAAACAAAACTATCTGGTGTGTTGTGGCTATCTCAATCCCAGATCTTGCTACAGCCTCTATGTGTGTTTGTGTTTTCTGGACATTCTCTATGGACTTTACGGTTTTGAATGCATTTTAGCATGTAAGTTTTTTGTTTTCAGCTGGCAAACGCTAATTGGTTCCACCTGGAGTCAAATCCTCCACACATTCGAGTTTTTAAGGAAGAAAGCTTCAGAAACCTGAGAAAACAGGATATTTCTTTCTGTAAACATGACATTGGATGCAATTGCCGAACAGGAAGATTGTGCTTTTCTCCAAAACCACTTTCACGGTGATTTTTGGTTAAATTTCACCCGAAATCCACAACAATTTGTCCAGATACTCCTGGATGAAAACTAAACTATCTGGTGTGTTGTGGCTATCTCAATCCCAGATCTTGCTACAGCCTCTGTGTGTGTTTGTGTTTTCTGGACATTCTCTATGGACTTTACGGTTTTGAATGCATTTTAGCATGTAAGTTTTTTGTTTTCAGCTGGCAAACGCTAATTGGTTCCACCTGGAGTCAAATCCTGCACACATTCGAGTTGTCTAGGAACAAAGCTTCAGAAACCTGAGAAAACATGATATTTCTTTCTGTAAACATGACATTGGATGCATTTGCTGAACAGGAAGATTGTGCTTTTCTCCAAAACCACTTTCACGGTGATTTTTTCTTTAAATTTCACCCGGATACTACAACATTTTGTCCAGATACTCCTGGATGAAAACAAAACTATCTGGTGTGTTGTGGCTATCTCAATCCCAGATCTTGCTACAGCCTCTGTGTGTGTTTGGGTTTTCTGGACATCCTCTATGGACTTTACGGTTTTGAATGCATTGTAGCATGTAAGTTTTTTGTTTTCAGCTGGCAAACGCTAATTGGTTCCAGCTGGAGTCAAATCCTCCACACATTCGACTTTTCTAGGAAGAAAGCTTCAGAAACCTGAGAAAACATGATATTTTTTCTGTAAACATGACACTGGACGGATTTGCCGAACAGGAAGATTGTTCTTTTCTCCAAAACCACTTTGACGGTGATTTTTTCTTTAAATTTCACCCGGATACTACAACATTATGTCCAGATACTCTGGATAAAAACAAAACTATCTGGTGTGTTGTGACTATCTCAATCCCAGATCTTGCTACAGCCTCTGTGTGTGTTTGTGTTTTCTGGACATTCTCTATGGACTTTACGGTTTTGAATGCATTTTAGCATGCAAGTTTTTTGTTTTCAGCTGGAAAACTCTAATTGGTTCCACCTGCAGTCAATTCCTCCACACATTCGAGTTTTCTAGGAAGAATGCTTCAGAAACCTGAGAAAACTTGATATTTCTTTCTGTAAACATGACACTGGATGGATTTGCCAAACAGGAAGTTTGTTCTTTTCTCCAAAACCACTTTCACGGTGATTTTTTCTTTAAATTTCACCCGGATACTACAACATTTTGTCCAGATAATCCTGGATGAAAACAAAACTATCTGGTGTGTTGTGGCTATCTCAATCCCAGATCTTGCTACAGCCTCTGTGTGTGTGTGTGTTTTCTGGACATTCTCTATGGACTTTACGGTTTTGAATGCATTTTAGCATGTAAGTATTTTGTTTTCAGCTGGCAAACGCTAATTGGTTCCACCTGGAGTCAAATCCTGCACACATTCGAGTTTTCTAGGAAGGAAGCTTCAGAAACCTGAGAAAACATGATATTTCTTTCAGTAAACATGACATTGGATGCATTTGCTGAACAGGAAGATTGTGCTTTTCTCCAAAACCACTTTCACGGTGATTTTTTCTTTAAATTTCACCCGGATACTACAACATTTTGTCCAGATACTCCTGGATGAAAACAAAACTATCTGGTGTGTTGTGGATATCTCAATCCCAGATCTTGCTACAGCCTCTGTGCTTGTTTGTGTTTTCTGGACATTCTCTATGGACTTTACGGTTTTGAATGCATTTTAGCATGTAAGTATTTTGTTTTCAGCTGGCAAACGCTAATTGCTTCCACCTGGAGTCAAATCCTCCACACATTCGAGTTTTCTAGGAAGAAAGCTTCAGAAACCTGAGAAAACATGATATTTCTTTCTGTAAACATGACATTGGATGCATTTGCCGAACAGGAAGATTGTGCTTTTCTCCAAAACCACTTTCACGGTGATTTTTGGTTAAATTTCACCCAAAATCCACAACAACTTGTCCAGATACTCCTGGATGAAAACAAAACTATCTGGTGTGTTGTGGCTATCTCAATCCCAGATCTTGCTACAGCCTCTGTGTGTGTTTGTGTTTTCTGGACATTCTCTATGGACTTTACGGTTTTGAATGCATTGTAGCTTGTAAGTTTTTGTTTTCAGCTGGCAAACGCTAATTGGTTCCACCTGGAGTCAAATCCTCCACACATTCGAGTTTTCTAGGAAGAAAGCTTCAGAAACCTGAGAAAACATGATATTTCTTTCTGTAAACATGACATTGGAAGCATTGGCCGAACAGGAAGATTGTGCTTTTCTACAAAAAACCACTTTCACGGTCATTTTTTCTTTAAATTTCACCCGGATACTACAACATTTTGTCCAGATACCCTGGATAAAAACAAAACTATCTGGTATGTTGTGGCTATCTCTATCCCAGATCTTGCTACAGCCTCTGTGTGTGTTTGGGTTTTCTGGACATTCTCTATGGACTTGACGGTTTTGAATGCATTTTCGCATGGAAGTTTTTTGTTTTCAGCTGGCAAACGCTAATTGTTTCCACCTGGAGTCAAATCCTCCACACATTCGAGTTTTCTAGGAAGAAAGCTTCAGAAACCTGAGAAAACATGATATTTTTTCTGTAAACATTACACTGGACGTATTTGCCGAACAGGAAGATTGTTCTTTTCTCCAAAACCACTTTCACGGTGATTTTTTCTTTAAATTTCACCCGGATACTACAACATTTTGTCCAGATACTCTGGATAAAAACAAAACTATCTGCTGTGTTGTGGCTATCTCAATCCCAGATCTTGCTACAGCCTCTGTGTGTGTTTGTGTTTTGTGGACATTCTCTATGGACTTTACGGTTTTGAATGCATTGTAGCATGTTAGTATTTTGTTTTCAGCTGGCAAACGCTAATTGGTTCCACCTGGAGTCAAATCCTCCACACATTCGAGTTTTCTAGGAAGAAAGCTTCAGAAACCTGAGAAAACATGATATTTCTTTCTGTAAACATGACACTGGATGGATTTGCCGAACAGGAAGTTTGTGCTTTTCTCCAAAACCACTTTCACGGTCATTTTTGGTTAAATTTCACCTGAAATCCACAACAATTTGTCCAGATACTCCTGGATGAAAACAAAACTATCTGGTGTGTTGTGGCTATCTCAATCCCAGATCTTGCTACAGCCTCTGTGTGTGTTTGGGTTTTCTGGACATCCTATATGGACTTTACGGTTTTGAATGCATTTTAGCATGTAAGTTTTTTGTTTTCAGCTGGCAAACGCTAATTGGTTCCACCTGGAGTCAAATCCTCCACACATTCGAGTTTTCTAGGAAGAAAGCTTCAGAAACCTGAGAAAACATGATATTTCTTTCTGTAAACATGACATTGGATGCACTTGCCAAACAGGAAGATTGTGCTTTTCTCCAAAACCACTTTCACGGTCATTTTTGGTTAAATTTCACCCGAAATCCACAACAATTTGTCCAGATACTCCTGGATGAAAACAAAACTATCTGGGGTGTTGTGGCTATCTCAATCCCAGATCTTGCTACAGCCTCTGTGTGTGTTTGTGTTTTCTGGAAATTCTCTATGGACTTTACAGTTTTGAATGCATTGTAGCATGTAAGTTTTTTGTTTTCAGCTGGCAAACGCTAATTGGTTCCACCTGGAGTCAAATCCTCCACACATTCGAGTTTTCTAGGAAGAAAGCTTCAGAAACCTGAGAAAACATGATATTTCTTTCTGTAAACATGACATTGGAAGCATTGGCCGAACAGGAAGATTGTGCTTTTCTCCAAAACCACTTTCACGGTCATTTTTTCTTTAAATTTCACCCGGATACTACAACATTTTGTCCAGATACTCTGGATAAAAACAAAACTATCTGGTGTGTTGTGGCTATCTCAATCCCAGATCTTGCTACAGCCTCTGTGTGTGTTTGGGTTTTCTGGACATTCTCTATGGACTTTACGGTTTTGAATGCATTGTAGCATGTATTATTTTGTTTTCAGCTGGCAAACGCTAATTGGTTCCACCTGGAGTCAAATCCTCCACACATTCGACTTTTCTAGGAAGAAAGCTTCAGAAACCTGAGAAAACATGATATTTTTTCTGTAAACATGACACTGGACGGATTTGCCCAACAGGAAGATTGTTCTTTTCTCCAAAACCACTTTCACGGTGATTTTTTCTTTAATTTTCACCTGAAATCCACAACAAGATGTCCAGATACTCCTGGATGAAAACAAAACTATCTGGTGTGTTGTGGCTCTCTGCATCCCAGATCTTGCTACAGCCTCTGTGTGTGTTTGTGTTTTCTGGACATTCTCTATGGACTTTACGGTTTTGAATGCATTTTAGCATGTAAGTTTTTTGTTTTCAGCTGGCAAACGCTAACTGGTTCCACCTGGAGTCAAATCCTATGCACATTCGAGTTTTCTAGGAAGAAAGCTTCAGAAACCTGAGAAAACATGATATTTCTTTCTGTAAACATGACACTGGATGGATTTGCCGAACAGGAAGTTTGTTCTTTTCTCCAAAACCACTTTCACGGTGATTTTTTCTTTAAATTTCACCCGGATACTACAACATTTTGTCCAGATACTCCTGGATGAAAACAAAACTATCTGGTGTGTTGTGGCTATCTCAATCCCAGATCTTGCTACAGCCTCTGTGTGTGTTTGTGTTTTCTGGACATTCTCTATGGACTTTACGGTTTTGAATGCATTTTAGCATGTAAGTATTTTGTTTTCAGCTGGCAAACGCTAATTGGTTCCACCTGGAGTCAAATCCTGCACACATTCGAGTTGTCTAGGAACAAAGCTTCAGAAACCTGAGAAAACATGATATTTCTTTCTGTAAACATGACATTGGATGCATTTGCTGAACAGGAAGATTGTGCTTTTCTCCAAAACCACTTTCACGGTGATTTTTTTTTTAAATTTCACCCGGATACTACAACATTTTGTCCAGATACTCCTGGATGAAAACAAAACTATCTGGTGTGTTGCGGCTATCTCAATCCCAGATCTTGCTACAGCCTCTGTGTGTGTTTGTGTTTTCTGGACATTCTCTATGGACTTTACGGTTTTGAATGCATTTTAGCATGCAAGTTTTTTGTTTTCAGCTGGCAAACGCTAATTGGTTCCACCTGGAGTCAAATCCTCCACACATTTGAGTTTTCTAGGAAGAAAGCTTCAGAAACCTGAGAAAACATGATATTTTTTCTGTAAACATGACACTGGACGGATTTGCCGAACAGAAAGATTGTTCTTTTCTCCAAAACCACTTTGACGGTGATTTTTTCTTTAAATTTCACCCGGATACTACAACATTATGTCCAGATACTCTGGATAAAAACAAAACTATCTGGTGTGTTGTGACTATCTCAATCCCAGATCTTGCTACAGCCTCTGTGTGTGTTTGTGTTTTCTGGACATTCTCTATGGACTTTACGGTTTTGAATGCATTTTAGCATGCAAGTTTTTTGTTTTCAGCTGGCAAACTCTAATTGGTTCCACCTGCAGTCAATTCCTCCACACATTCGAGTTTTCTAGGAAGAATGCTTCAGAAACCTGAGAAAACTTGATATTTCTTTCTGTAAACATGACACTGGATGGATTTGCCAAACAGGAAGTTTGTTCTTTTCTCCAAAACCACTTTCACGGTGATTTTTTCTTTAAATTTCACCCGGATACTACAACATTTTGTCCAGATAATCCTGGATGAAAACAAAACTATCTGGTGTGTTGTGGCTATCTCAATCCCAGATCTTGCTACAGCCTCTGTGTGTGTGTGTGTTTTCTGGACATTCTCTATGGACTTTACGGTTTTGAATGCATTTTAGCATGTAAGTATTTTGTTTTCAGCTGGCAAACGCTAATTGGTTCCACCTGGAGTCAAATCCTGCACACATTCGAGTTTTCTAGGAAGGAAGCTTCAGAAACCTGAGAAAACATGATATTTCTTTCTGTAAACATGACATTGGATGCATTTGCTGAACAGGAAGATTGTGCTTTTCTCCAAAACCACTTTCACGGTGATTTTTTCTTTAATTTTCACCTGAAATCCACAACAAGATGTCCAGATACTCCTGGATGAAAACAAAACTATCTGGTGTGTTGTGGCTCTCTGCATCCCAGATCTTGCTACAGCCTCTGTGTGTGTTTGTGTTTTCTGGACATTCTCTATGGACTTTACGGTTTTGAATGCATTTTAGCATGTAAGTTTTTTGTTTTCAGCTGGCAAACGCTAACTGGTTCCACCTGGAGTCAAATCCTATGCACATTCGAGTTTTCTAGGAAGAAAGCTTCAGAAACCTGAGAAAACATGATATTTCTTTCTGTAAACATGACACTGGATGGATTTGCCGAACAGGAAGTTTGTTCTTTTCTCCAAAACCACTTTCACGGTGATTTTTTCTTTAAATTTCACCCGGATACTACAACATTTTGTCCAGATAATCCTGGATGAAAACAAAACTATCTGGTGTGTTGTGGCTATCTCAATCCCAGATCTTGCTACAGCCTCTGTGTGTGTTTGTGTTTTCTGGACATTCTCTATGGACTTTACGGTTTTGAATGCATTTTAGCATGTAAGTATTTTGTTTTCAGCTGGCAAACGCTAATTGGTTCCACCTGGAGTCAAATCCTGCACACATTCGAGTTGTCTAGGAACAAAGCTTCAGAAACCTGAGAAAACATGATATTTCTTTCTGTAAACATGACATTGGATGCATTTGCTGAACAGGAAGATTGTGCTTTTCTCCAAAACCACTTTCACGGTGATTTTTTTTTTAAATTTCACCCGGATACTACAACATTTTGTCCAGATACTCCTGGATGAAAACAAAACTATCTGGTGTGTTGCGGCTATCTCAATCCCAGATCTTGCTACAGCCTCTGTGTGTGTTTGTGTTTTCTGGACATTCTCTATGGACTTTACGGTTTTGAATGCATTTTAGCATGCAAGTTTTTTGTTTTCAGCTGGCAAACGCTAATTGGTTCCACCTGGAGTCAAATCCTCCACACATTTGAGTTTTCTAGGAAGAAAGCTTCAGAAACCTGAGAAAACATGATATTTTTTCTGTAAACATGACACTGGACGGATTTGCCGAACAGAAAGATTGTTCTTTTCTCCAAAACCACTTTGACGGTGATTTTTTCTTTAAATTTCACCCGGATACTACAACATTATGTCCAGATACTCTGGATAAAAACAAAACTATCTGGTGTGTTGTGACTATCTCAATCCCAGATCTTGCTACAGCCTCTGTGTGTGTTTGTGTTTTCTGGACATTCTCTATGGACTTTACGGTTTTGAATGCATTTTAGCATGCAAGTTTTTTGTTTTCAGCTGGCAAACTCTAATTGGTTCCACCTGCAGTCAATTCCTCCACACATTCGAGTTTTCTAGGAAGAATGCTTCAGAAACCTGAGAAAACTTGATATTTCTTTCTGTAAACATGACACTGGATGGATTTGCCAAACAGGAAGTTTGTTCTTTTCTCCAAAACCACTTTCACGGTGATTTTTTCTTTAAATTTCACCCGGATACTACAACATTTTGTCCAGATAATCCTGGATGAAAACAAAACTATCTGGTGTGTTGTGGCTATCTCAATCCCAGATCTTGCTACAGCCTCTGTGTGTGTGTGTGTTTTCTGGACATTCTCTATGGACTTTACGGTTTTGAATGCATTTTAGCATGTAAGTATTTTGTTTTCAGCTGGCAAACGCTAATTGGTTCCACCTGGAGTCAAATCCTGCACACATTCGAGTTTTCTAGGAAGGAAGCTTCAGAAACCTGAGAAAACATGATATTTCTTTCTGTAAACATGACATTGGATGCATTTGCTGAACAGGAAGTTTGTGCTTTTCTCCAAAACCACTTTCACGGTGATTTTTTCTTTAAATTTCATCCGGATACTACAACATTTTGTCCAGATACTCCTGGATGAAAACAAAACTATCTGGTGTGTTGTGGCTATCTCAATCCCAGATCTTGCTACAGCCTCTGTGTGTGTTTGTGTTTTCTGGACATTCTCTATGGACTTTACGGTTTTGAATGCATTTTAGCATGTAAGATTTTTGTTTTCAGCTGGCAAACGCTAATTGGTTCCACCTGGAGTCAAATCCTCCACACATTCGAGTTTTCTAGGAAGAAAGCTTCAGAAACCTGAGAAAACATGATATTTCTTTCTGTAAACATGACATTGGATGCATTTGCCGAACAGGAAGATTGTGCTTTTCTCCAAAACCACTTTCACGGTGATTTTTGGTTAAATTTCACCCGAAATCCACAACAATTTGTCCAGATACTCCTGGATGAAAACAAAACTATCTGGTGTGTTGTGGCTATCTCAATCCCACATCTTGCTACAGCCTCTGTGTGTGTTTGTGTTTTCTGGACATTCTCTATGGACTTTACGGTTTTGAATGCATTGTAGCTTGTAAGTTTTTGTTTTCAGCTGGCAAACGCTAATTGGTTCCACCTGGAGTCAAATCCTCCACACATTCGAGTTTTCTAGGAAGAAAGCTTCAGAAACCTGAGAAAACATGATATTTCTTTCTGTAAACATGACATTGGAAGCATTGGCCGAACAGGAAGATTGTGCTTTTCTACAAAAAACCACTTTCACGGTCATTTTTTCTTTAAATTTCACCCGGATACTACAACAGTTGTCCAGATACTCCTGGATAAAAACAAAACTATCTGGTATGTTGTGGCTATCTCTATCCCAGATGTTGCTACAGCCTCTGTGTGTGTTTGGGTTTTCTGGACATTCTCTATCTACTTGACGGTTTTGAATGCATTTTCGCATGGAAGTTTTTTGTTTTCAGCTGGCAAACGCTAATTGGTTCCACCTGGAGTCAAATCCTCCACACATTCGAGTTTTCTAGGAAGAAAGCTTCAGAAACCTGAGAAAACATGATATTTTTTCTGTAAACATTACACTGGACGTATTTGCCGAACAGGAAGATTGTTCTTTTCTCCAAAACCACTTTGACGGTGATTTTTTCTTTAAATTTCACCCGGATACTACAACATTTTGTCCAGATACTCTGGATAAAAACAAAACTATCTGCTGTGTTGTGGCTATCTCAATCCCAGATCTTGCTACAGCCTCTGTGTGTGTTTGTGTTTTCTGGACATTCTCTATGGACTTTACGGTTTTGAATGCATTTTAGCATGTAAGTTTTTTGTTTTCAGCTGGCAAACGCTAATTGGTTCCACCTGGAGTCAAATCCTCCACACATTCGAGTTTTCTAGGAAGAAAGCTTCAGAAACCTGAGAAAACATGATATTTCTTTCTGTAAACATGACATTGGATGCATTTGCCGAACAGGAAGATTGTGCTTTTCTCCAAAACCACTTTCACGGTGATTTTTGTTTAAATTTCACCCGAAATCCACAACAATTTGTCCACATACTCCTGGATGAAAACAAAACTATCTGGTGTGTTGTGGCTATCTCAATCCCAGATCTTGCTACAGCCTCTGTGTTTGTTTTTGGGTTTTCTGGAGATTCTCTATGGACTTTACGGTTTTGAATGCATTGTAGCTTGTAAGTTTTTGTTTTCAGCTGGCAAATGCTAATTGGTTCCACCTGGAGTCAAATCCTCCACACATTCGAGTTTTCTAGGAAGAAAGCTTCAGAAACCTGAGAAAACATGATATTTCTTTCTGTAAACATGATACTGGATGGATTTGCCGAACAGGAAGTTTGTGCTTTTCTCCAAAACCACTTTCACGGTGATTTTTTCTTTAAATTTCACCCGGATACTACAACATTTTGTCCAGATACTCCTGGATGAAAACAAAACTATCTGGTGTGTTGTGGCTATCTCAATCCCAGATCTTGCTACAGCCTCTGTGTGTGTTTGGGTTTTCTGGACATTCTCTATGGACTTTACGGTTTTGAATGCATTTTAGTATGTAAGTATTTTGTTTTCAGCTGGCAAACGCTAATTGGTTCCACCTGGAGTCAAATCCTCCACACATTCGAGTTTTCTAGGAAGAAAGCTTCAGAAACCTGAGAAAACATGATATTTCTTTCTGTAAACATGACACTGGATGGATTTGCCGAACAGGAAGATTGTGCTTTTCTCCAAAACCACTTTCACGGTGATTTTTTCTTTAAATTTCACACGGATACTACAACATTTTGTCCAGATACTCTGGATAAAAAAAAAACTATCTGGTGTGTTGTGGATATCTCAATCCCAGATCTTGCTACAGACTCTGTGTGTGTTTGTGTTTTCTGGACATTCTCTATGGACTTCACGGTTTTGAATGCATTTTAGCATGGAAGTTTTTTGTTTTCAGCTGGCAAACGCTAATTGGTTCCACCTGGAGTCAAATCCTCCACACATTCGAGTTTTCTAGGAAGAAAGCTTCAGAAACCTGAGAAAACATGATATTTCTTTCTGTAAACATGACATTGGATGCATTTGCTGAATAGGAAGATTGTGCTTTTCTCCAAAACCACTTTCACGGTGATTTTTGTTTAAATTTCACCCGAAATCCACAACAAGTTGTCCAGATACTCTGGATAAAAACAAAACTATCTGGTGTGTTGTGGCTATCTCAATCCCAGATCTTGCTACAACCTCTGTGTTTGTTTGGGTTTTCTGGACATTCTCTATGGACTTTACGGTTTTGAATGCATTTTAGCATGTAAGTTTTTTGTTTTCAGCTGGCAAACGCTAATTGTTTCCAACTGGAGTCAAATCCTCCACACATTCGAGTTTTCTAGGAAGAAAGCTTCAGAAACCTGAGAAAACATGACATTTCTTTCTGTAAACATGACACTGGATGGATTTGCCAAACAGGAAGATTGTGCTTTTCTCCAAAACCACTTTCACAGTGATTTTTTCTTTAAATTTCACCCGGATACTACAACATTTTGTCCAGATACTCCTGGATGAAAACAAAACTATCTGGTGTGTTGTGGCTATCTCAATCCCAGATCTTGCTACAGCCTCTGTGTGTGTTTGTGTTTTCTGGACATTCTCTATGGACTTTACGGTTTTGAATGCATTTTAGCATGGAAGTTTTTTGTTTTCAGCTGGCAAACGCTAATTGGTTCCACCTGGAGTCAAATCCTCCACACATTCGAGTTTTCTAGGAAGAAAGCTTCAGAAACCTGAGAAAACATGATATTTCTTTCTGTAAACATGACAGTGGATGCATTTCCCGAACAGGAAGATTGTGCTTTTCTCCAAAACCACTTTCACGGTGATTTTTGTTTAAATTTCACCCGAAATCCACAACAATTTGTCCACATACTCCTGGATGAAAACAAAACTATCTGGTGTGTTGTGGCTATCTCAATCCCAGATCTTGCTACAGCCTCTGTGTTTGTTTTTGGGTTTTCTGGAGATTCTCTATGGACTTTACGGTTTTGAATGCATTGTAGCTTGTAAGTTTTTGTTTTCAGCTAGCAAACGCTAATTGGTTCCACCTGGAGTCAAATCCTCCACACATTCGAGTTTTCTAGGAAGAAAGCTTCAGAAACCTGAGAAAACATGATATTTCTTTCTGTAAACATGATACTGGATGGATTTGCCGAACAGGAAGTTTGTGCTTTTCTCCAAAACCACTTTCACGGTCATTTTTTCTTTAAATTTCACCAGGATACTACAACATTTTGTCCAGATAATCCTGGATGAAAACAAAACTATCTGGTGTGTTGTGGCTATCTCAATCCCAGATCTTTCTACAGCCTCTGTGTGTGTTTGTGTTTTCTGGACATTCTCTATGGACTTTACGGTTTTGAATGCATTTTAGCATGTAAGTATTTTGTTTTCAGCTGGCAAACGCTAATTGGTTCCACCTGGAGTCAAATCCTCCACACATTCGAGTTTTCTAGGAAGAAAGCTTCAGAAACCTGAGAAAACATGATATTTCTTTCTGTAAACATGACACTGGATGGATTTGCCGAACAGGAAGATTGTGCTTTTCTCCAAAACCACTTTCACGGTGATTTTTTCTTTAAATTTCACCCGGATACTACAACATTTTGTCCAGATACTCTGGATAAAAACAAAACTATCTGCTGTGTTGTGGCTATCTCAATCCCAGATCTTGCTACAGCCTCTGTGTGTGTTTGTGTTTTCTGGACATTCTCTATGGACTTTACAGTTTTGAATGCATTTTAGCATGGAAGTTTTTTGTTTTCAGCTGGCAAATGCTAATTGGTTCCACCTGGAGTCAAATTCTCCACACATTCGAGTTTTCTAGGAAGAAAGCTTCAGAAACCTGAGAAAACATGATATTTCTTTCTGTAAACATGACATTGGAAGCATTGGCCGAAAAGGAAGATTGTGCTTTTCTCCAAAACCACTTTCTCGGTCATTTTTTCTTTAAATTTCACCCGGCTACTACAACATTTTGTCCAGATACTCTGGATAAAAACAAAACTATCTGGTGTGTTGTGGCTATCTCAATCCCAGATCTTGCTACAGCCTCTGTGTGTGTTAGGGTTTTTCTGGACATTCTCTATGGACTTTACGGTTTTGAATGCATTGTAGCATGTAAGTTTTTTGTTTTCAGCTGGCAAACGCTAATTGGTTCCAACTGGAGTCAAATCCTCCACACATTCGAGTTTTCTAGGAAGAAAGCTTCAGAAACCTGAGAAAACATGACATTTCTTTCTGTAAACATGACACTGGATGCATTTGCCGAACAGGAAGATTGTGGTTTTCTCCAAAACCACTTTCACGGTGATTTTTGGTTAAATTTCACCCAAAATCCACAACAATTTGTCCAGATACTCCTGGATGAAAACAAAACTATCTGGTGTGTTGTGGCTATCTCAATCCCAGATCTTGCTACAGCCTCTGTGTGTGTTTGTGTTTTCTGGACATTCTCTATGGACTTTACGGTTTTGAATGCATTTTAGCATGTAAGTTTTTTGTTTTCAGCTGGCAAACGCTAATTGGTTCCACCTGGAGTCAAATCCTCCACACATTCGAGTTTTCTAGGAAGAAAGCTTCAGAAACCTGAGAAAACATGATATTTCTTTCTGTAAACATGACATTGGAAGCATTGGCCGAACAGGAAGATTGTGCTTTTCTCCAAAACCACTTTCACGGTCATTTTTTCTTTAAATTTCACCCGGCTACTACAACATTTTCTCCAGATACTCTGGATTAAAACAAAACTATCTGGAGCGTTGTGGCTATCTCAATCCCAGATCTTGCTACAGCCTCTGTGTGTGTTTGGGTTTTCTGGACATTCTCTATGGACTTTACGGTTTTGAATGCATTTTAGCATGTAAGTATTTTGTTTTCACATGGCAAACGCTAATTGGTTCCACCTGGAGTCAAATCCTCCACACATTCGAGTTTTCTAGGAAGAAAGCTTCAGAAACCTGAGAAAACATGATATTTCTTTCTGTAAACATGACATTGGATGCATTTGCCGAACAGGAAGATTGTGCTTTTCACCAAAACCACTTTGACGGTGATTTTTTCTTTAAATTTCACCCGGATACTACAACATTTTTCCAGATACTCTGGTTAAAAACAAAACTATCTGGTGTGTTGTGGCTATCTCAATCCCAGATCTTGCTACAGCCTCTGTGTGTGTTAGGGTTTTTCTGGACATTCTCTATGGACTTTACGGTTTTGAATGCATTTTAGCATGGAAGTTTTTTGTTTTCAGCTGGCAAACGCTAATTGGTTCCACCTGGAGTCAAATCCTCCACACATTCGAGTTTTCTAGGAAGAAAGCTTCAGAAACCTGAGAAAACATGACATTTCTTTCTGTAAACATGACACTGGATGGATTTGCCGAACAGGAAGATTGTGCTTTTCTCCAAAACCACTTTCACGGTGATTTTTTCTTTAAATTTCACCTGGATAATACAATATTTTGTCCAGATAATCTGGATAAAATCAAAACTATCTAGTATGTTGTGGCTATCTTTATCCCAGATCTTGCTAGAGCCTCTGTGAGTGTTTGTGTTTTCTGGACATTCTTTATGGACTTTACGGTTTCGAATGCATTTTAGCATGTAAGTTTTTTGTTTTCAGCTGGCAAACGCTAATTGGTTCCACCTGGAGTCAAATCCTCCACACATTCGAGTTTTCTAGGAAGAAAGCTTCAGAAACCTGAGAAAACATGATATTTCTTTCTGTAAACATGACATTGGATGCATTTGCCGAACAGGAAGATTGTGCTTTTCTCCAAAACCACTTTCACAGTGATTTTTGTTTAAATTTCACCCGAAATCCACAACAATTTGTCCACATACTCTGGATAAAAACAAAACTATCTGGTGTGTTGTGGCTATCTCAATCCCAGATCTTGCTACAGCCTCTGTGTGTGTTTGTGTTTTCTGGACATTCTCTATGGACTTTACGGTTTTGAATGCATTTTAGCATGGAAGTTTTTTGTTTTCAGCTGGCAAACGCTAATTGGTTCCACCTGGAGTCAAATCCTCCACACATTCGAGTTTTCTAGGAAGAAAGCTTCAGAAACCTGAGAAAACATGACATTTCTTTCTGTAAACATGACACTGGATGGATTTGCCAAACAGGAAGATTGTGCTTTTCTCCAAAACCACTTTCACGGTGATTTTTTCTTTAAATTTCAGCTGGATACTACAATATTTTGTCCAGATACTCTAGATAAAATCAATACTATCTAGTATGTTGTGGCTATCTTTATCCCAGATCTTGCTAGAGCCTCTGTGAGTGTTTGTGTTTTCTGGACATTCTTTATGGACTTTACGGTTTCGAATGCATTTTAGCATGTAAGTTTTTTGTTTTCAGCTGGCAAACGCTAATTGGTTCCACCTGGAGTCAAATCCTCCACACATTCGAGTTTTCTAGGAAGAAAGCTTCAGAAACCTGAGAAAACATGATATTTCTTTCTGTAAACATGACATTGGATGCATTTGCCGAACAGGAAGATTGTGCTTTTCTCCAAAACCACTTTCACAGTGATTTTTGTTTAAATTTCACCCGAAATCCACAACAATTTGTCCACATACTCTGGATAAAAGCAAAACTATCTGGTGTGTTGTGGCTATCTCAATCCCAGATCTTGCTACAGCCTCTGTGTGTGTTTGTGTTTTCTGGACATTCTCTATGGACTTTACGGTTTTGAATGCATTTTAGCATGGAAGTTTTTTGTTTTCAGCTGGCAAACGCTAATTGGTTCCACCTGGAGTCAAATCCTCCACACATTCGAGTTTTCTAGGAAGAAAGCTTCAGAAACCTGAGAAAACATGACATTTCTTTCTGTAAACATGACACTGGATGGATTTGCCAAACAGGAAGATTGTGCTTTTCTCCAAAACCACTTTCACGGTGATTTTTTCTTTAAATTTCACCTGGATACTACAATATTTTGTCCAGATACTCTAGATAAAATCAATACTATCTAGTATGTTGTGGCTATCTTTATCCCAGATCTTGCTACAGCCTCTGTGAGTGTTTGTGTTTTCTGGACATTCTCTATGGACTTTACAGTTTTGAATGCATTTTAGCATGGAAGTTTTTTTGTTTTCAGCTGGCAAACGCTAATTGGTTCCACCTGGAGTCAAATCCTCCACACATTCGAGTTTTCTAGGAAGAAAGCTTCAGAAACCTGAGAAAACATGATATTTCTTTCTGTAAACATGACATTGGATGCATTTGCCGAACAGGAAGATTGTGCTTTTCTCCAAAACCACTTTCACGGTGATTTTTTCTTTAAATTTCACACGGATACTACAACATTTTGTCCAGATACTCCTGGATGAAAACAAAACTATCTGGTGTGTTGTGGCTATCTCAATCCCAGATCTTGCTACAGCCTCTCTGTTTGTGTTTTCTGGACATTCTCTATGGACTTCACGGTTTTGAATGCATTTTAGCATGTAAGTTTTTTGTTTTCAGCTGGCAAACGCTAATTGGTTCCACCTGGAGTCAAATCCTCCACACATTCGAGTTTTCTAGGAAGAAAGCTTCAGAAACCTGAGAAAACATGATATTTCTTTCTGTAAACATGACATTGGAAGCATTGGCCGAAAAGGAAGATTGTGCTTTTCTCCAAAACCACTTTCACGGTCATTTTTTCTTTAAATTTCACCCGGCTACTACAACATTTTGTCCAGATACTCTGGATAAAAACAAAACTATCTGGTGTGTTGTGGCTATCTCAATCCCAGATCTTGCTACAGCCTCTGTGTGTGTTAGGGTTTTTCTGGACATTCTCTATGGACTTTACGGTTTTGAATGCATTTTAGCATGTAAGTTTTTTGTTTTCAGCTGGCAAACGCTAATTGGTTCCAACTGGAGTCAAATCCTCCACACATTCGAGTTTTCTAGGAAGAAAGCTTCAGAAACCTGAGAAAACATGATATTTCTTTCTGTAAACATGACACTGGATGGATTTGCCGAACAGGAAGATTGTGGTTTTCTCCAAAACCACTTTCACGGTGATTTTTGGTTAAATTTCACCCAAAATCCACAACAATTTGTCCAGATACTCCTCGATGAAAAGAAAACTATCTGGTGTGTTGTGGCTATCTCAATCCCAGATCTTGCTACAGCCTCTGTGTGTGTTTGTGTTTTCTGGACATTCTCTATGGACTTTACGGTTTTGAATGCATTTTAGCATGGAAGTTTTTTGTTTTCAGCTGGCAAACGCTAATTGGTTCCACCTGGAGTCAAATCCTCCACACATTCGAGTTTTCTAGGAAGAAAGCTTCAGAAACCTGAGAAAACATGATATTTCTTTCTGTAAACATGACATTGGAAGCATTGGCCAAACAGGAAGATTGTGCTTTTCTCAAAAACCGCTTTCACGATCATTTTTTCTTTAAATTTCACCCAGATACTACAACATTTTGTCCAGATACTCTGGATTAAAACAAAACTATCTGGAGCGTGGTGGCTATCTCAATCCCAGATCTTGCTACAGCCTCTGTGTGTGTTTGTGTTTTCTGGACATTCTCTATGGACTTTACGGTTTTGAATGCATTTTAGCATGGAAGTTTTTTGTTTTCAGCTGGCAAACGCTAATTGGTTCCACCTGGAGTCAAATCCTCCACACATTCGAGTTTTCTAGGAAGAAAGCTTCAGAAACCTGAGAAAACATGACATTTCTTTCTGTAAACATGACAATGGATGGATTTGCCAAACAGGAACATTGTGCTTTTCTCCAAAACCACTTTCACGGTGATTTTTTCTTTAAATTTCACCCGAAATCCACAACAATTTGTCCAGATACTCCTGGATGAAAACAAAACTATCTGGTGTGTTGTGGCTATCTCAATCCCAGATCATGCTACAGGCTGTGTGTGTGTTTGGGTTTTCTGGACATTCTCTATGGACTTTACGGTTTTGAATGCATTTTAGCATGGAAGTTTTTTGTTTTCAGCTGGCAAACGCTAATTGGTTCCACCTGGAGTCAAATCCTCCACACATTCGAGTTTTCTAGGAAGAAAGCTTCAGAAACCTGAGAAAACATGATATTTCTTTCTGTAAACATGACATTGGAAGCATTGGCCGAACAGGAAGATTGTGCTTTTCTCCAAAACCACTTTCACGGTGATTTTTTCTTTAAATTTCACCCGGCTACTACAACATTTTGTCCAGATACTCTGGATAAAAACAAAACTATCTGGTGCGTTGTGGCTATCTCAATCCCAGATCTTGCTACAGCCTCTGTGTGTGTTTGGGTTTTCTGGACATTCTCTATGGACTTTACGGTTTTGAATGCATTTTAGCATGGAAGTTTTTTGTTTTCAGCTGGCAAACGCTAATTGGTTCCACCTGGAGTCAAATCCTCCACACATTCGAGTTTTCTAGGAAGAAAGCTTCAGAAACCTGAGAAAACATGACATTTCTTTCTGTAAACATGACAATGGATGGATTTGCCAAACAGGAACATTGTGCTTTTCTCCAAAACCACTTTCACGGTGATTTTTTCTTTAAATTTCACCTGGATACTACAATATTTTGTCCAGATACTCTGGATAAAATCAAAACTATCTAGTATGTTGTGGCTATCTCAATCCCAGATCTTGCTACAGCCTCTGTGAGTGTTTGTGTTTTCTGGACATTCTCTATGGACTTTACGGTTTTGAATGCATTTTAGCATGTAAGTTTTTTGTTTTCAGCTGGCAAACGCTAATTGGTTCCACCTGGAGTCAAATCCTGCACACATTCGAGTTTTCTAGGAAGAAAGCTTCAGAAACCTGAGAAAACATGATATTTCTTTCTGTAAACATGACATTGGATGCATTTGCCGAACAGGAAGATTGTGCTTTTCTCCAAAACCACTTTCACGGTCATTTTTGGTTACATTTCACCCGAAATCCACAACAAGTTGTCCAGATACTCCTGGATGAAAACAAAAGTATCTGGTGTGTTGTGGCTATCTCAATCCCAGATCTTGCTACAGCCTCTGTGTGTGTTTGTGTTTTCTGGACATTCTCTATGGACTTTACGGTTTTGAATGCATTTTAGCATGTAAGTTTTTTGTTTTCACCTGGCAAACGCTAATTGGTTCCACCTGGAGTCAAATCCTCCACACATTCCAGTTTTCTAGGAAGAAAGCTTCAGAAACCTGCGAAAACATGATATTTCTTTCTGTAAACATGATATTGGATGCATTTGCCGAACAGGAAGTTTGTGCTTTTCTCCAAAACCACTTTCACGGTGATTTTTGTTTAAATTTCACCCGAAATCCACAACAAGTTGTCCAGATACTCTGGATAAAAACAAAACTATCTGGTGTGTTGTGGCTATCTCAATCCCAGATCTTGCTACAGACTCTGTGCGTGTTTGTGTTTTCTGGACATTCTCTATGGACTGTACGGTTTTGAATGCATTTTAGCATGGAAGTTTTTTGTTTTCAGCTGGCAAACGCTAATTGGTTCCACCTGGAGTCAAATCCTCCACACATTCGAGTTTTCTAGGAAGAAAGCTTCAGAAACCTGAGAAAACATGATATGATATTTCTTTCTGTAAACATTACATTGGATGCATTTGCCGAACAGGAAGATTGTGCTTTTCTCCAAAACCACTTTCACGGTGATTTTTGGTTAAATTTCACCCGAAATCCACAACAATTTGTCCAGATACTCCTGGATGAAAACAAAACTATCTGGTGTGTTGTGACTATCTCAATCCCAGAGCTTGCTACAGCCTCTGTGTTTGTTTTTGGGTTTTCTGGAGACTCTCTATGGACTTTACGGTTTTGAATGCATTGTAGCTTGTAATTTTTTGTTTTCAGCTGGCAAACGCTATTTGGTTCCACCTGGAGTCAAATCCTCCACACATTCGAGTTTTCTAGGAAGAAAGCTTCAGAAACCTGAGAAAACATGATATTTCTTTCTGTAAACATGACACTGGATGGATTTGCCGAACAGGAAGATTGTGCTTTTCTCCAAAACCACTTTCACGGTGATTTTTTCTTTAAATTTCACCCGGATACTAAAACATTTTGTCCAGATACTCCTGGATGAAAACAAAACTATCTGGTGTGTTGTGGCTATCTCAATCCCAGATCTTGCTACAGCCTCTGTGTGTGTTTGGGTTTTCTGGACATTCTCTATGGACTTTACGGTTTTGAATGCATTTTACCATGTAAGTATTTTGTTTTCAGCTGGCAAACGCTAATTGGTTCCACCTGGAGTCAAATCCTCCACACATTCGAGTTTTCTAGGAAGAAAGCTTCAGAAACCTGAGAAAACATGATATTTCTTTCTGTAAACATGACATTGGATGGATTTGCCGAACAGGAAGATTGTGCTTTTCTCCAAAACCACTTTGACGGTGCTTTTTGGTTAAATTTCACCCGAAATCCACAACAATTTGTCCAGATACTCCTGGATGAAAACAAAACTATCTGGTGTGTTGTGGCTATCTCAATCCCAGATCTTGCTACAGCCTCTGTGTTTGTTTTTGGGTTTTCTGGAGATTCTCTATGGACTTTACGGTTTTGAATGCATTGTAGCTTGTAATTTTTTGTTTTCAGCTGGCAAACGCTATTTGGTTCCACCTGGAGTCAAATCCTCCACACATTCGAGTTTTCTAGGAAGAAAGCTACAGAAACCTGAGAAAACATGATATTTTTTCTGTAAACATGACACTGGATGGATTTGCCGAACAGGAAGATTGTTCTTTTCTCCAAAACCACTTTCACGGTGATTTTTTCTTTAAATTTTACCCGGATACTAAAACATTTTGTCCAGATACTCCTGGATGAAAACAAAACTATCTGGTGTGTTGTGGCTATCTCAATCCCAGATCTTGCTACAGCCTCTGTGTGTGTTTGGGTTTTCTGGACATTCTCTATGGACTTTACGGTTTCGAATGCATTTTAGCATGTACGTATTTTGTTTTCAGCTGGCAAACGCTAAATGGTTCCACCTGGAGTTAAATCCTCCACACATTCGAGTTTTCTAGGAAGAAAGCTTCAGAAACCTGAGAAAACATGATATTTCTTTCTGTAAACATGACAGTGGATGCATTTGCCGAACAGGAAGATTGTGCTTTTCTCCAAAACCACTTTCACGGTCATTTTTGCTTACATTTCACCTGAAATCCACAACAATTTGTCCAGATACTCCTGGATGAAAACAAAACTATCTGCTGTGTTGTGGCTATCTCAATCCCACATCTTGCTACAGCCTCTGTGTGTGTTTGTGTTTTCTGGACATTCTCTATGGACTTTACGGTTTTGAATGCATTTTACAATGGAAGTTTTTTGTTTTCAGCTGGCAAAAACTAATTGGTTCCACCAGGAGTCAAATCGTCCACACATTAGAGTTTTCTAGGAAGAAAGCATCAGAAACCTGAGAAAACATGATATTTCTTTCTGTAAACATGACATTGGATGCATTTGCCGAACAGGAAGATTGTGCTTTTCTCCAAAACCACTTTCCTGGTGATTTTTGTTTAAATTTCACCCGAAATCCACAACAATTTGTCCAGATACTCCTGGATGAAACCAAAACTATCTGGTGTGTTGTGGCTATCTCAATCCCAGATCTTGCTACAGCCTCTGTGTGTGTTTGTGTTTTCTGGACATTCTCTATGGACTTTACGGTTTTTAATGCATTTTAGCATGGAAGTTTTTTGTTTTCAGCTGGCAAACGCTAATTGGTTCCACCTGGAGTCAAATCCTCCATACATTCGAGTTTTCTAGGAAGAAAGCTTCAGAAACCTGAGAAAACATGATATTTCTTTCTGTAAACATGACACTGGATGGATTTGCTGAACAGGAAGTTTGTGCTTTTCTCCAAAACCACTTTCACGGTCATTTTTTCTTTAAATTTCACCAGGACACTACAACATTTTGTCCAGATAATCCTGGATGAAAACAAAACTATCTGGTGTGTTGTGGCTATCTCAATCCCAGATCTTGCTACAGCCTCTGTGTGTGTTTGTGTTTTCTGGACATTCTCTATGGACTTTACGGTTTTTAATGCATTTTAGCATGTAAGTTTTTTGTATTCAGCTGGCAAACGCTAATTGGTTCCACCTGGAGTCAAATCCTCCACACATTCGAGTTTTCTAGGAAGAAAGCTTCAGAAACCTGAGAAAACATGATATTTCTTTCTGTAAACATGACATTGGATGCATTTGCCGAACAGGAAGATTGTGCTTTTCTTCAAAACCACTTTCACGGTGATGTTTGGTTAAATTTCACCTGAAATGCACAGCAATGGGTGCAGATACTCCTGGATGAAAACAAAACTATCTGGTGTGTTGTGGCTATCTCAATCCCAGATCTTGCTACAGCCTCTGTGTGTGTTTGTGTTTTCTGGACATTTTCTATGGACTTTACGGTTTTGAATGCATTTTAGCATGTAAGTATTTTGTTTTCAGCTGGCAAACGCTGATTGGTTCCACCTGGAGTCAAATCCTCCACACATTCGAGTTTTCTAGGAAGAAAGCTTCAGAAACCTGAGAAAACATGATATTTCTTTCTGTAAACATGACATTGGATGCATTTGCCGAACAGGAAGTTTGTGCTTTTCTCCAAAACCACTTTCACGGTGCTTTTTGGTTAAATTTCACCCGAAATCCACAATTTGTCCAGATACTCCTGGATGAAAACAAAACTATCTGGTGTGTTGTAGCTATCTCAATCCCACATCTTGCTACAGCCTCTGTGTGTGTTTGTGTTTTCTGGACATTCTCTATTGACTTTACGGTTTTGAATGCATTGTAGCATGTAAGTTTTTTGTATTCAGCTGGCAAACGCTAATTGGTTCCACCTGGAGTCAAATCCTCCACACATTCGAGTTTTCTAGGAAGAAAGCTTCAGAAACCTGAGAAAACATGATATTTCTTTCTGTAAACATGACATTGGATGCATTTGCCGAACAGGAAGATTGTGCTTTTCTTCAAAACCACTTTCACGGTGATGTTTGGTTAAATTTCACCTGAAATGCACAGCAATGGGTGCAGATACTCCTGGATGAAAACAAAACTATCTGGTGTGTTGTGGCAATCTCAATCCCAGATCTTGCTACAGCCTCTGTGTGTGTTTGTGTTTTCTGGACATTTTCTATGGACTTTACGGTTTTGAATGCATTTTAGCATGTAAGTATTTTCTTTTCAGCTGGCAAACGCTGATTGGTTCCACCTGGAGTCAAATCCTCCACACATTCGAGTTTTCTAGGAAGAAAGCTTCAGAAACCTGAGAAAACATGATATTTCTTTCTGTAAACATGACATTGGATGCATTTGCCGAACAGGAAGTTTGTGCTTTTCTCCAAAACCACTTTCACGGTGCTTTTTGGTTAAATTTCACCCGAAATCCACAATTTGTCCAGATACTCCTGGATGAAAACAAAACTATCTGGTGTGTTGTAGCTATCTCAATCCCACATCTTGCTACAGCCTCTGTGTGTGTTTGTGTTTTCTGGACATTCTCTATTGACTTTACGGTTTTGAATGCATTGTAGCATGTAAGTTTTTTGTATTCAGCTGGCAAACGCTAATTGGTTCCACCTGGAGTCAAATCCTCCACACATTCGAGTTTTCTAGGAAGAAAGCTTCAGAAACCTGAGAAAACATGATATTTCTTTCTGTAAACATGACATTGGATGCATTTGCCGAACAGGAAGATTGGGCTTTTCTTCAAAACCACTTTCACGGTGATGTTTGGTTAAATTTCACCTGAAATCCACAGCAATGGGTGCAGATACTCCTGGATGAAAACAAAACTATCTGGTGTGTTGTGGCTATCTCAATCCCAGATCTTGCTACAGCCTCTGTGTGTGTTTGTGTTTTCTGGACATTCTCTATGGACTTTACGGTTTTGAATGCATTTTAGCATGGAAGTTTTTTGTTTTCAGCTGGCAAACGCTAATTGGTTCCACCTGGAGTCAAATCCTCCACACATTCTAGTTTTCTAGGAAGAAAGCTTCAGAAACCTGAGAAAACATGATATTTCTTTCTGTAAACATGACATTGGAAGCATTGGCCGAACAGGAAGATTGTGCTTTTCTCCAAAACCAATTTCACGGTCATTTTTGGTTACATTTCACCCGAAATCCACAGCAAAGGGTCCAGATACTCCTGGATGAAAACAAAAGTATCTGGTGTGTTGTGGCTATCTCAATCCCAGATGTTGCTACAGCCTCTGTGTGTGTTTGTGTTTTCTGGACATTCTCTATGGACTTTACGGTTTTGAATGCATTTTAGCATGGAAATTTTTTGTTTTCAGCTGGCAAACGCTAATTGGTTCCACCTGGAGTCAAATCCTCCACACATTCGAGTTTTCTAGGAAGAAAGCTTCAGAAACCTGAGAAAACATGATATTTCTTTCTTTAAACATGACATTGGATGCATTTGCCGAACAGGAAGATTGTGCGTTTCTCCAAAACCACTTTCACGGTCATTTTTGGTTACATTTCACCCGAAATCCACAACAATTTGTCCAGATACTCCTGGATGAAAACAAAACTATCTGGTGTGTTGTGGCTATCTCAATCCCAGATCTTGCTACAGCCTCTGTGTGTGTTTGTGTTCTCTGGACATTCTCTATGGACTTTACGGTTTTGAATGCATTTTAGCATGTAAGTTTTTTGTTTTCAGCTGGCAAACGCTAATTGGTTCCACCTGGAGTCAAATCCTCCACACATTCGAGTTTTCTAGGAAGAAAGCTTCAGAAACCTGAGAAAACATAATATTTCTTTCTGTAAACATGACATTGGAAGCATTGGCCGAACAGGAATATTGTGCTTTTCTCCAAAACCACCTTCACGGTAATTTTTGGTTACATTTCACCCGAAATCCACAACAATTTGTCCAGATACTCCTGGATGAAAACAAAACTATCTGGTGTGTTGTGGCTATCTCAATCATAGATCTTGCTACAGCCTCTGTGTGTGTGTTTGTGTTTTCTGGACATTCTCTATGGACTTTACGGTTTTGAATGCATTGTAGCATGTAAGTTTTTTGTTTTCAGCTGGCAAACGCTAATTGGTTCCACCTGGAGTCAAATCCTCCACACATTCGAGTTTTCTAGGAAGAAAGCTTCAGAAACCTGAGAAAACATGATATTTCTTTCTGTAAACATGACATTGGATGCATTTGCCGAACAGGAAGATTGTGCTTTTCTCCAAAACCACTTTCACGGTCATTTTTGGTTACATTTCACCCAAAATCCACACCAATTTGTCCAGATACTCCTGGATGAAAACAAAACTATCTGGGGTGTTGTGGCTATCTCAATCCCAGATCTTGCTACAGCCTCTGTGTGTGTTTGTGTTTTCTGGACATTCTCTATGGACTTTACGGTTTTGAATGCATTTTAGCATGGAAGTTTTTTGTTTTCAGCTGGCAAACGCTAATTGGTTCCACCTGGAGTCAAATCCTCCACACATTCGAGTTTTCTAGGAAGAAAGCTTCAGAAACCTGAGAAAACATGATATTTCTTTCTGTAAACATGACATTGGATGCATTTGCCGAACAGGAAAATTGTGCTTTTCTCCAAAACCACTTTCACGGTCATCTTTGGTTACATTTCACCCGAAATCCACAGCAAAGGGTCCAGATACTCCTGGATGAAAGCAAAAGTATCTGGTGTGTTGTGGCTATCTCAATCCCAGATCTTGCTACAGCCTCTGCGTGTGTTTGTGTTTTCTGGACATTCTCTATGGACTTTACGGTTTTGAATGCATTTTAGCATGGAAATTTTTTGTTTTCAGCTGGCAAACGCTAGTTGGTTCCACCTGGAGTCAAATCCTCCACACATTCGAGTTTTCTAGGAAGAAAGCTTCAGAAACCTGAGAAAACATGATATTTCTTTCTGTAAACATGACATTGGATGCATTTGCCGAACAGGAAGATTGTGCTTTTCTCCAAAACCACTTTCACGGTCATTTTTGGTTACATTTCACCCGAAATCCACAGCAAAGGGTCCAGATACTCCTGGATGAAAACAAAACTATCTGGTGTGTTGTGGCTATCTCAATCCCAGATCTTGCTACAGCCTCTGTGTGTGTTTGTGTTTTCTGGACATTCTCTATGGACTTTACGGTTTTGAATGCATTTTAGCATGGAAGTTTTTTGTTTTCAGCTGGCAAACGCTAATTGGTTCCACCTGGAGTCAAATCCTCCACACATTCGAGTTTTCTAGGAAGAAAGCTTCAGAAACCTGAGAAAACATAATATTTCTTTCTGTAAACATGACAATGGAAGCATTTGCAAAACAGGAATATTGTGCTTTTCTCCAAAACCACCTTCACGGTAATTTTTGGTTACATTTCACCCGAAATCCACAACAATTTGTCCAGATACTCCTGGATGAAAACAAAACTATCTGGTGTGTTGTGGCTATCTCAATCCCAGATCTTGCTACAGCCTCTGTGTGTGTGTTTGTGTTTTCTGGACATTCTCTATGGACTTTACGGTTTTGAATGCATTGTAGCATGTAAGTTTTTTGTTTTCAGCTGGCAAACGCTAATTGGTTCCACCTGGAGTCAAATCCTCCACACATTCCAGTTTTCTAGGAAGAAAGCTTCAGAAACCTGAGAAAACATGATATTTCTTTCTGTAAACATGACATTGGATGCATTTGCCGAACAGGAAGATTGTGCTTTTCTCCAAAACCACTTTCACGGTGATTTTTGGTTACATTTCACCCAAAATCCACACCAATTTGTCCAGATACTCCTGGATGAAAACAAAACTATCTGGGGTGTTGTGGCTATCTCAATCCCAGATCTTGCTACAGCCTCTGTGTGTGTTTGTGTTTTCTGGACATTCTCTATGGACTTTACGGTTTTGAATGCATTTTAGCATGGAAGTTTTTTGTTTTCAGCTGGCAAACGCTAATTGGTTCCACCTGGAGTCAAATCCTCCACACATTCGAGTTTTCTAGGAAGAAAGCTTCAGAAACCTGAGAAAACATGATATTTCTTTCTGTAAACATGACATTGGATGCATTTGCCGAACAGGAAGATTGTGCTTTTCTCCAAATCAACTTTCACGGTCATTTTTGGTTACATTTCACCCGAAATCCACAACAATTTGTCCAGATACTCCTGGATGAAAACAAAACTATCTGGTGTGTTGTGGCTATCTCAATCCCAGATCTTGCTACAGCCTCTGTGTGTGTTTGTGTTTTCTGGACATTCTCTATGGACTTTACGGTTTTGAATGCATTGTAGCATGTAAGTTTTTTGTTTTCAGCTGGCAAACGCTAATTGGTTCCACCTGGAGTCAAATCCTCCACACATTCCAGTTTTCTAGGAAGAAAGCTTCAGAAACCTGAGAAAACATAATATTTCTTTCTGTAAACATGACATTGGATGCATTTGCCGAACAGGAAGATTGTGCTTTTTTCCAAAACCACTTTCACGGTGATTTTTGGTTACATTTCACCCAAAATCCACAACAGTTTGTCCAGATACTCCTGGATGAAAACAAAACTATCTGGTGTGTTGTGGCTATCTCAATCCCAGATCTTGCTACAGCCTCTGTGTGTGTTTGTGTTTTCTGGACATTCTCTATGGACTTTACGGTTTTGAATGCATTTTAGCATGGAAGTTTTTTGTTTTCAGCTGGCAAACGCTAATTGGTTCCACCTGGAGTCAAATCCTCCACACATTCGAGTTTTCTAGGAAGAAAGCTTCAGAAACCTGAGAAAACATGATATTTCTTTCTGTAAACATGACATTGGATGCATTTGCCGAACAGGAAGATTGTGCTTTTCTCCAAAACCACTTTCACGGTCATTTTTGGTTACATTTCACCCGAAATCCACAAGAATTTGTGCAGATACTCCTGGATGAAAACAAAACTATCTGGTGTGTTGTGGCTATCTCAATCCCAGATCTTGCTACAGCCTCTGTGTGTGTTTGTGTTTTCTGGACATTCTCTATGGACTTTACGGTTTTGAATGCATTTTAGCATGGAAGTTTTTTGTTTTCAGCTGGCAAGCGCTAATTGGTTCCACCTGGAGTCAAATCCTCCACACATTCGAGTTTTCTAGGAAGAAAGCTTCAGAAACCTGAGAAAACATCATATTTCTTTCTGTAAACATGACATTGGATGCATTTGCCGAACAGGAAGATTGTGCTTTTCTCCAAAACCTCTTTCACGGTCATTTTTGGTTACATTTCACCCGAAATCCACAACAATTTGTCCAGATACTCCTGGATGAAAACAAAACTATCTGGTGTGTTGTGGCTATCTCAATCCCAGATCTTGCTACAGCCTCTGTGTGTGTTTGTGTTTTCTGGACATTCTCTATGGACTTTACGGTTTTGAATGCATTTTAGCATGGAAGTTTTTCTTTTCAGGATTCAAGTCCTCCACACTTTCGAATTTTCTAGGAAGAAAGCTTCAGAAACCTGAGAAAACATGATATTTCTTTCTGTAAACATGACATTGGATGCATTTGCCGAACAGGAAGATTGTGCTTTTCTCCAAAACCACTTTCACGGTCATTTTTGGTTACATTTCACCCGAAATCCACAACAATTTGTCCAGATACTCCTGGATGAAAACAAAACTATCTGGTGTGTTGTGGCTATCTCAATCCCAGATCTTGCTACAGCCTCTGTGTGTGTTTGTGTTTTCTGGACATTCTCTATGGACTTTACGGTTTTGAATGCATTTTAGCATGGAAGTTTTTTGTTTTCAGCTGGCAAACGCTAATTGGTTCCACCTGGAGTCAAATCCTCCACATATTCGAGTTTTCTAGGAAGAAAGCTTCAGAAACCTGAGAAAACATCATATTTCTTTCTGTAAACATTACATTGGATGCATTTGCCGAACAGGAAGATTGTGCTTTTCTCCAAAACCACTTTCACGGTCATTTTTGGTTACATTTCACCTGAAATCCACAACAATTTGTCCAGATACTCCTGGATGAAAACAAAACTATCTGGTGTGTTGTGGCTATCTCAATCCCAGATCTTGCTACAGCCTCTGTGTGTGTGTTTGTGTTTTCTGGACATTCTCTATGGACTTTACGGTTTTGAATGCATTTTAGCATGGAAGTTTTTTGTTTTCAGCTGGCAAACGCTAATTGGTTCCACCTGGAGTCAAATCCTCCACACATTCGAGTTTTCTAGGAAGAAAGCTTCAGAAACCTGAGAAAACATGATATTTCTTTCTGTAAACATGACATTGGATGCATTTGCCGAACAGGAAGATTGTGCTTTTCTCCAAAACCACTTTCACGGTGATTTTTGGTTACATTTCACTCGAAATCCACAACAATTTGTCCAGATACTCCTGGATGAAAACAAAACTATCTGGTGTGTTGTGGCTATGTCAATCCCAGATCTTGCTACAGCCTCTGTGTGTGTTTGTGTTTTCTGGACATTCTCTATGCACTTTACGGTTTTGAATGCATTTTAGCATGTAAGTTTTTCGTTTTCAGCTGGCAAGCGCTAATTGGTTCCACCTGGAGTCAAATCCTCCACACATTCGAGTTTTCTAGGAAGAAAGCTTCAGAAACCTGAGAAAACATGATATTTCTTTCTGTAAACATGACATTGGATGCATTTGCCGAACAGGAAGATTGTGCTTTTCTCCAAAACCACTTTCACGGTCATTTTTGGTTACATTTCACCCGAAATCCACAGCAAAGGGTCCAGATACTCCTGGATGAAAACAAAACTATCTGGTGTGTTGTGGCTATCTCAATCCCAGATCTTGCTACAGCCTCTGTGTGTGTTTGGGTTTTCTGGACATTCTCTATTGACTTTACGGTTTTGAATGCATTTTAGCATGGAAGTTTTTTGTTTTCAGCTGGCAAACGCTAATTGGTTCCACCTGGAGTCAAATCCTCCACACATTCGAGTTTTCTAGGAAGAAAGCTTCAGAAACCTGAGAAAACATAATATTTCTTTATGTAAACATGACAATGGAAGCATTTTCCAAACAGGAATATTGTGCTTTTCTCCAAAACCACCTTCACGGTAATTTTTGGTTACATTTCACCCGAAATCCACAACAATTTGTCCAGATACTCCTGGATGAAAACAAAACTATCTGGTGTGTTGTGGCTATCTCAATCCCAGATCTTGCTACAGCCTCTGTGTGTGTGTTTGTGTTTTCTGGACATTCTCTATGGACTTTACGGTTTTGAATGCATTGTAGCATGTAAGTTTTTTGTTTTCAGCTGGCAAACGCTAATTGGTTCCACCTGGAGTCAAATCCTCCACACATTCCAGTTTTCTAGGAAGAAAGCTTCAGAAACCTGAGAAAACATGATATTTCTTTCTGTAAACATGACATTGGATGCATTTGCCGAACAGGAAGATTGTGCTTTTCTCCAAAACCACTTTCACGGTGATTTTTGGTTACATTTCACCCAAAATCCACACCAATTTGTCCAGATACTCCTGGATGAAAACAAAACTATCTGGGGTGTTGTGGCTATCTCAATCCCAGATCTTGCTACAGCCTCTGTGTGTGTTTGTGTTTTCTGGACATTCTCTATGGACTTTACGGTTTTGAATGCATTTTAGCATGGAAGTTTTTTGTTTTCAGCTGGCAAACGCTAATTGGTTCCACCTGGAGTCAAATCCTCCACACATTCGAGTTTTCTAGGAAGAAAGCTTCAGAAACCTGAGAAAACATGATATTTCTTTCTGTAAACATGACATTGGATGCATTTGCCGAACAGGAAGATTGTGCTTTTCTCCAAATCAACTTTCACGGTCATTTTTGGTTACATTTCACCCGAAATCCACAACAATTTGTCCAGATACTCCTGGATGAAAACAAAACTATCTGGTGTGTTGTGGCTATCTCAATCCCAGATCTTGCTACAGCCTCTGTGTGTGTTTGGGTTTTCTGGACATTCTCTATTGACTTTACGGTTTTGAATGCATTTTAGCATGGAAGTTTTTTGTTTTCAGCTGGCAAACGCTAATTGGTTCCACCTGGAGTCAAATCCTCCACACATTCGAGTTTTCTAGGAAGAAAGCTTCAGAAACCTGAGAAAACATAATATTTCTTTATGTAAACATGACAATGGAAGCATTTTCCAAACAGGAATATTGTGCTTTTCTCCAAAACCACCTTCACGGTAATTTTTGGTTACATTTCACCCGAAATCCACAACAATTTGTCCAGATACTCCTGGATGAAAACAAAACTATCTGGTGTGTTGTGGCTATCTCAATCCCAGATCTTGCTACAGCCTCTGTGTGTGTGTTTGTGTTTTCTGGACATTCTCTATGGACTTTACGGTTTTGAATGCATTGTAGCATGTAAGTTTTTTGTTTTCAGCTGGCAAACGCTAATTGGTTCCACCTGGAGTCAAATCCTCCACACATTCCAGTTTTCTAGGAAGAAAGCTTCAGAAACCTGAGAAAACATGATATTTCTTTCTGTAAACATGACATTGGATGCATTTGCCGAACAGGAAGATTGTGCTTTTCTCCAAAACCACTTTCACGGTGATTTTTGGTTACATTTCACCCAAAATCCACACCAATTTGTCCAGATACTCCTGGATGAAAACAAAACTATCTGGGGTGTTGTGGCTATCTCAATCCCAGATCTTGCTACAGCCTCTGTGTGTGTTTGTGTTTTCTGGACATTCTCTATGGACTTTACGGTTTTGAATGCATTTTAGCATGGAAGTTTTTTGTTTTCAGCTGGCAAACGCTAATTGGTTCCACCTGGAGTCAAATCCTCCACACATTCGAGTTTTCTAGGAAGAAAGCTTCAGAAACCTGAGAAAACATGATATTTCTTTCTGTAAACATGACATTGGATGCATTTGCCGAACAGGAAGATTGTGCTTTTCTCCAAATCAACTTTCACGGTCATTTTTGGTTACATTTCACCCGAAATCCACAACAATTTGTCCAGATACTCCTGGATGAAAACAAAACTATCTGGTGTGTTGTGGCTATCTCAATCATAGATCTTGCTACAGCCTCGGTGTGTGTGTTTGTGTTTTCTGGACATTCTCTATGGACTTTACGGTTTTGAATGCATTTTAGCATGGAAGTTTTTTGTTTTCAGCTGGCAAACGCTAATTGGTTCCACCTGGAGTCAAATCCTCCACACATTCGAGTTTTCTAGGAAGAAAGCTTCAGAAACCTGAGAAAACATGATATTTCTTTCTGTATACATGACATTGGATGCATTTGCCGAACAGGAAGATTGTGCTTTTCTCCAAAACCACTTTCACGGTCATTTTTGGTTACATTTCACCCGAAATCCACAACAATTTGTCCAGATACTCCTGGATGAAAACAAAACTATCTGGTGTGTTGTGGCTATCTCAATCCCAGATCTTGCTACAGCCTCTGTGTGTGTTTGTGTTTTCTGGACATTCTCTATGGACTTTACGGTTTTGAATGCATTTTAGCATGTAAGTTTTTTGTTTTCAGCTGGCAAACGCTAATTGGTTCCACCTGGAGTCAAATCCTCCACACATTCGAGTTTTCTAGGAAGAAAGCTTCAGAAACCTGAGAAAACATGATATTTCTTTCTGTAAACATGACATTGGAAGCATTGGCCGAACAGGAACATTGTGCTTTTCTCCAAAACCACTTTCACGGTGATTTTTGGTTACATTTCACCCGAAATCCACAGCAAAGGGTCCAGATACTCCTGGATGAAAACAAAAGTATCTGGTGTGTTGTGGCTATCTCAATCCCAGATCTTGCTACAGCCTCTGTGTGTGTTTGTGTTTTCTGGACATTCTCTATGGACTTTACGGTTTTGAATGCATTGTAGCATGTAAGTTTTTTGTTTTCAGCTGGCAAACGCTAATTGGTTCCACCTGGAGTCAAATCCTCCACACATTCCAGTTTTCTAGGAAGAAAGCTTCAGAAACCTGAGAAAACATAATATTTCTTTCTGTAAACATGACATTGGATGCATTTGCCGAACAGGAAGATTGTGCTTTTCTCCAAAACCACTTTCACGGTCATTTTTGGTTACATTTCACCCGAAATCCACAAGAATTTGTGCAGATACTCCTGGATGAAAACAAAACTATCTGGTGTGTTGTGGCTATCTCAATCCCAGATCTTGCTACAGCCTCTGTGTGTGTTTGTGTTTTCTGGACATTCTCTATGGACTTTACGGTTTTGAATGCATTTTAGCATGGAAGTTTTTTGTTTTCAGCTGGCAAGCGCTAATTGGTTCCACCTGGAGTCAAATCCTCCACACATTCGAGTTTTCTAGGAAGAAAGCTTCAGAAACCTGAGAAAACATCATATTTCTTTCTGTAAACATGACATTGGATGCATTTGCCGAACAGGAAGATTGTGCTTTTCTCCAAAACCTCTTTCACGGTCATTTTTGGTTACATTTCACCCGAAATCCACAACAATTTGTCCAGATACTCCTGGATGAAAACAAAACTATCTGGTGTGTTGTGGCTATCTCAATCCCAGATCTTGCTACAGCCTCTGTGTGTGTTTGTGTTTTCTGGACATTCTCTATGGACTTTACGGTTTTGAATGCATTTTAGCATGGAAGTTTTTTGTTTTCAGGATTCAAATCCTCCACACTTTCGAATTTTCTAGGAAGAAAGCTTCAGAAACCTGAGAAAACATGATATTTCTTTCTGTAAACATGACATTGGATGCATTTGCCGAACAGGAAGATTGTGCTTTTCTCCAAAACCACTTTCACGGTCATTTTTGGTTACATTTCACCCGAAATCCACAACAATTTGTCCAGATACTCCTGGATGAAAACAAAACTATCTGGTGTGTTGTGGCTATCTCAATCCCAGATCTTGCTACAGCCTCTGTGTGTGTTTGTGTTTTCTGGACATTCTCTATGGACTTTACGGTTTTGAATGCATTTTAGCATGGAAGTTTTTTGTTTTCAGCTGGCAAACGCTAATTGGTTCCACCTGGAGTCAAATCCTCCACATATTCGAGTTTTCTAGGAAGAAAGCTTCAGAAACCTGAGAAAACATGATATTTCTTTCTGTAAACATGACATTGGATGCATTTGCCGAACAGGAAGATTGTGCTTTTCTCCAAAACCACTTTCACGGTCATTTTTGGTTACATTTCACCTGAAATCCACAACAATTTGTCCAGATACTCCTGGATGAAAACAAAACTATCTGGTGTGTTGTGGCTATCTCAATCCCAGATCTTGCTACAGCCTCTGTGTGTGTGTTTGTGTTTTCTGGACATTCTCTATGGACTTTACGGTTTTGAATGCATTTTAGCATGGAAGTTTTTTGTTTTCAGCTGGCAAACGCTAATTGGTTCCACCTGGAGTCAAATCCTCCACACATTCGAGTTTTCTAGGAAGAAAGCTTCAGAAACCTGAGAAAACATGATATTTCTTTCTGTAAACATGACATTGGATGCATTTGCCGAACAGGAAGATTGTGCTTTTCTCCAAAACCACTTTCACGGTGATTTTTGGTTACATTTCACCCAAAATCCACACCAATTTGTCCAGATACTCCTGGATGAAAACAAAACTATCTGGGGTGTTGTGGCTATCTCAATCCCAGATCTTGCTACAGCCTCTGTGTGTGTTTGTGTTTTCTGGACATTCTCTATGGACTTTACGGTTTTGAATGCATTTTAGCATGGAAGTTTTTTGTTTTCAGCTGGCAAACGCTAATTGGTTCCACCTGGAGTCAAATCCTCCACACATTCCAGTTTTCTAGGAAGAAAGCTTCAGAAACCTGAGAAAACATGATATTTCTTTCTGTAAACATGACATTGGATGCATTTGCCGAACAGGAAGATTGTGCTTTTCTCCAAAACCACTTTCACGGTGATTTTTGGTTACATTTCACCCAAAATCCACACCAATTTGTCCAGATACTCCTGGATGAAAACAAAACTATCTGGGGTGTTGTGGCTATCTCAATCCCAGATCTTGCTACAGCCTCTGTGTGTGTTTGTGTTTTCTGGACATTCTCTATGGACTTTACGGTTTTGAATGCATTTTAGCATGGAAGTTTTTTGTTTTCAGCTGGCAAACGCTAATTGGTTCCACCTGGAGTCAAATCCTCCACACATTCGAGTTTTCTAGGAAGAAAGCTTCAGAAACCTGAGAAAACATGATATTTCTTTCTGTAAACATGACATTGGATGCATTTGCCGAACAGGAAGATTGTGCTTTTCTCCAAAACCACTTTCACGGTCATTTTTGGTTACATTTCACCCGAAATCCACAAGAATTTGTGCAGATACTCCTGGATGAAAACAAAACTATCTGGTGTGTTGTGGCTATCTCAATCCCAGATCTTGCTACAGCCTCTGTGTGTGTTTGTGTTTTCTGGACATTCTCTATGGACTTTACGGTTTTGAATGCATTTTAGCATGGAAGTTTTTTGTTTTCAGCTGGCAAGCGCTAATTGGTTCCACCTGGAGTCAAATCCTCCACACATTCGAGTTTTCTAGGAAGAAAGCTTCAGAAACCTGAGAAAACATCATATTTCTTTCTGTAAACATGACATTGGATGCATTTGCCGAACAGGAAGATTGTGCTTTTCTCCAAAACCTCTTTCACGGTCATTTTTGGTTACATTTCACCCGAAATCCACAACAATTTGTCCAGATACTCCTGGATGAAAACAAAACTATCTGGTGTGTTGTGGCTATCTCAATCCCAGATCTTGCTACAGCCTCTGTGTGTGTTTGTGTTTTCTGGACATTCTCTATGGACTTTACGGTTTTGAATGCATTTTAGCATGGAAGTTTTTTGTTTTCAGGATTCAAATCCTCCACACTTTCGAATTTTCTAGGAAGAAAGCTTCAGAAACCTGAGAAAACATGATATTTCTTTCTGTAAACATGACATTGGATGCATTTGCCGAACAGGAAGATTGTGCTTTTCTCCAAAACCACTTTCACGGTCATTTTTGGTTACATTTCACCCGAAATCCACAACAATTTGTCCAGATACTCCTGGATGAAAACAAAACTATCTGGTGTGTTGTGGCTATCTCAATCCCAGATCTTGCTACAGCCTCTGTGTGTGTTTGTGTTTTCTGGACATTCTCTATGGACTTTACGGTTTTGAATGCATTTTAGCATGGAAGTTTTTTGTTTTCAGATGGCAAACGCTAATTGGTTCCACCTGGAGTCAAATCCTCCACATATTCGAGTTTTCTAGGAAGAAAGCTTCAGAAACCTGAGAAAACATGATATTTCTTTCTGTAAACATGACATTGGATGCATTTGCCGAACAGGAAGATTGTGCTTTTCTCCAAAACCACTTTCACGGTCATTTTTGGTTACATTTCACCTGAAATCCACAACAATTTGTCCAGATACTCCTGGATGAAAACAAAACTATCTGGTGTGTTGTGGCTATCTCAATCCCAGATCTTGCTACAGCCTCTGTGTGTGTGTTTGTGTTTTCTGGACATTCTCTATGGACTTTACGGTTTTGAATGCATTTTAGCATGGAAGTTTTTTGTTTTCAGCTGGCAAACGCTAATTGGTTCCACCTGGAGTCAAATCCTCCACACATTCGAGTTTTCTAGGAAGAAAGCTTCAGAAACCTGAGAAAACATGATATTTCTTTCTGTAAACATGACATTGGATGCATTTGCCGAACAGGAAGATTGTGCTTTTCTCCAAAACCACTTTCACGGTGATTTTTGGTTACATTTCACCCAAAATCCACACCAATTTGTCCAGATACTCCTGGATGAAAACAAAACTATCTGGGGTGTTGTGGCTATCTCAATCCCAGATCTTGCTACAGCCTCTGTGTGTGTTTGTGTTTTCTGGACATTCTCTATGGACTTTACGGTTTTGAATGCATTTTAGCATGGAAGTTTTTTGTTTTCAGCTGGCAAACGCTAATTGGTTCCACCTGGAGTCAAATCCTCCACACATTCGAGTTTTCTAGGAAGAAAGCTTCAGAAACCTGAGAAAACATGATATTTCTTTCTGTAAACATGACACTGGATGCATTTGCCGAACAGGAAGATTGTGCTTTTCTCCAAATCAACTTTCACGGTCATTTTTGGTTACATTTCACCCGAAATCCACAACAATTTGTCCAGATACTCCTGGATGAAAACAAAACTATCTGGTGTGTTGTGGCTATCTCAATCATAGATCTTGCTACAGCCTCGGTGTGTGTGTTTGTGTTTTCTGGACATTCTCTATGGACTTTACGGTTTTGAATGCATTTTAGCATGGAAGTTTTTTGTTTTCAGCTGGCAAACGCTAATTGGTTCCACCTGGAGTCAAATCCTCCACACATTCGAGTTTTCTAGGAAGAAAGCTTCAGAAACCTGAGAAAACATGATATTTCTTTCTGTATACATGACATTGGATGCATTTGCCGAACAGGAAGATTGTGCTTTTCTCCAAAACCACTTTCACGGTCATTTTTGGTTACATTTCACCCGAAATCCACAACAATTTGTCCAGATACTCCTGGATGAAAACAAAACTATCTGGTGTGTTGTGGCTATCTCAATCCCAGATCTTGCTACAGCCTCTGTGTGTGTTTGTGTTTTCTGGACATTCTCTATGGACTTTACGGTTTTGAATGCATTTTAGCATGTAAGTTTTTTGTTTTCAGCTGGCAAACGCTAATTGGTTCCACCTGGAGTCAAATCCTCCACACATTCGAGTTTTCTAGGAAGAAAGCTTCAGAAACCTGAGAAAACATGATATTTCTTTCTGTAAACATGACATTGGAAGCATTGGCCGAACAGGAAGATTGTGCTTTTCTCCAAAACCACTTTCACGGTGATTTTTGGTTACATTTCACCCGAAATCCACAGCAAAGGGTCCAGATACTCCTGGATGAAAACAAAAGTATCTGGTGTGTTGTGGCTATCTCAATCCCAGATCTTGCTACAGCCTCTGTGTGTGTTTGTGTTTTCTGGACATTCTCTATGGACTTTACGGTTTTGAATGCATTGTAGCATGTAAGTTTTTTGTTTTCAGCTGGCAAACGCTAATTGGTTCCACCTGGAGTCAAATCCTCCACACATTCCAGTTTTCTAGGAAGAAAGCTTCAGAAACCTGAGAAAACATAATATTTCTTTCTGTAAACATGACATTGGATGCATTTGCCGAACAGGAAGATTGTGCTTTTTTCCAAAACCACTTTCACGGTGATTTTTGGTTACATTTCACCCAAAATCCACAACAGTTTGTCCAGATACTCCTGGATGAAAACAAAACTATCTGGTGTGTTGTGGCTATCTCAATCCCAGATCTTGCTACAGCCTCTGTGTGTGTTTGTGTTTTCTGGACATTCTCTATGGACTTTACGGTTTTGAATGCATTTTAGCATGGAAGTTTTTTGTTTTCAGCTGGCAAACGCTAATTGGTTCCACCTGGAGTCAAATCCTCCACACATTCGAGTTTTCTAGGAAGAAAGCTTCAGAAACCTGAGAAAACATGATATTTCTTTCTGTAAACATGACATTGGATGCATTTGCCGAACAGGAAGATTGTGCTTTTCTCCAAAACCACTTTCACGGTCATTTTTGGTTACATTTCACCCGAAATCCACAAGAATTTGTGCAGATACTCCTGGATGAAAACAAAACTATCTGGTGTGTTGTGGCTATCTCAATCCCAGATCTTGCTACAGCCTCTGTGTGTGTTTGTGTTTTCTGGACATTCTCTATGGACTTTACGGTTTTGAATGCATTTTAGCATGGAAGTTTTTTGTTTTCAGCTGGCAAGCGCTAATTGGTTCCACCTGGAGTCAAATCCTCCACACATTCGAGTTTTCTAGGAAGAAAGCTTCAGAAACCTGAGAAAACATCATATTTCTTTCTGTAAACATGACATTGGATGCATTTGCCGAACAGGAAGATTGTGCTTTTCTCCAAAACCTCTTTCACGGTCATTTTTGGTTACATTTCACCCGAAATCCACAACAATTTGTCCAGATACTCCTGGATGAAAACAAAACTATCTGGTGTGTTGTGGCTATCTCAATCCCAGATCTTGCTACAGCCTCTGTGTGTGTTTGTGTTTTCTGGACATTCTCTATGGACTTTACGGTTTTGAATGCATTTTAGCATGGAAGTTTTTTGTTTTCAGCTGGCAAGCGCTAATTGGTTCCACCTGGAGTCAAATCCTCCACACATTCGAGTTTTCTAGGAAGAAAGCTTCAGAAACCTGAGAAAACATCATATTTCTTTCTGTAAACATGACATTGGATGCATTTGCCGAACAGGAAGATTGTGCTTTTCTCCAAAACCTCTTTCACGGTCATTTTTGGTTACATTTCACCCGAAATCCACAACAATTTGTCCAGATACTCCTGGATGAAAACAAAACTATCTGGTGTGTTGTGGCTATCTCAATCCCAGATCTTGCTACAGCCTCTGTGTGTGTTTGTGTTTTCTGGACATTCTCTATGGACTTTACGGTTTTGAATGCATTTTAGCATGGAAGTTTTTTGTTTTCAGGATTCAAATCCTCCACACTTTCGAATTTTCTAGGAAGAAAGCTTCAGAAACCTGAGAAAACATGATATTTCTTTCTGTAAACATGACATTGGATGCATTTGCCGAACAGGAAGATTGTGCTTTTCTCCAAAACCACTTTCACGGTCATTTTTGGTTACATTTCACCCGAAATCCACAACAATTTGTCCAGATACTCCTGGATGAAAACAAAACTATCTGGTGTGTTGTGGCTATCTCAATCCCAGATCTTGCTACAGCCTCTGTGTGTGTTTGTGTTTTCTGGACATTCTCTATGGACTTTACGGTTTTGAATGCATTTTAGCATGGAAGTTTTTTGTTTTCAGCTGGCAAACGCTAATTGGTTCCACCTGGAGTCAAATCCTCCACATATTCGAGTTTTCTAGGAAGAAAGCTTCAGAAACCTGAGAAAACATGATATTTCTTTCTGTAAACATGACATTGGATGCATTTGCCGAACAGGAAGATTGTGCTTTTCTCCAAAACCACTTTCACGGTCATTTTTGGTTACATTTCACCCGAAATCCACAACAATTTGTCCAGATACTCCTGGATGAAAACAAAACTATCTGGGGTGTTGTGGCTATCTCAATCCCAGATCTTGCTACAGCCTCTGTGAGTGTTTCTGTTTTCTGGACATTCTCTATGGACTTTACGGTTTTGAATGCATTTTAGCATGGAAGTTTTTTGTTTTTAGCTGGCAAACGCTAATTGGTTCCACCTGGAGTCAAATCCTCCACACATTCGAGTTTTCTAGGAAGAAAGCTTCAGAAACCTGAGAAAACATGATATTTCTTTCTGTAAACATGACATTGGATGCATTTGCCGAACAGGAAGATTGTGCTTTTCTCCAAATCAACTTTCACGGTCATTTTTGGTTACATTTCACCCGAAATCCACAACAATTTGTCCAGATACTCCTGGATGAAAACAAAACTATCTGGTGTGTTGTGGCTATCTCAATCATAGATCTTGCTACAGCCTCGGTGTGTGTGTTTGTGTTTTCTGGACATTCTCTATGGACTTTACGGTTTTGAATGCATTTTAGCATGGAAGTTTTTTGTTTTCAGCTGGCAAACGCTAATTGGTTCCACCTGGAGTCAAATCCTCCACACATTCGAGTTTTCTAGGAAGAAAGCTTCCGAAACCTGAGAAAACATGATATTTCTTTCTGTATACATGACATTGGATGCATTTGCCGAACAGGAAGATTGTGCTTTTCTCCAAAACCACTTTCACGGTCATTTTTGGTTACATTTCACCCGAAATCCACAACAATTTGTCCAGATACTCCTGGATGAAAACAAAACTATCTGGTGTGTTGTGGCTATCTCAATCCCAGATCTTGCTACAGCCTCTGTGTGTGTTTGTGTTTTCTGGACATTCTCTATGGACTTTACGGTTTTGAATGCATTTTAGCATGGAAGTTTTTTGTTTTCAGCTGGCAAACGCTAATTGGTTCCACCTGGAGTCAAATCCTCCACACATTCGAGTTTTCTAGGAAGAAAGCTTCAGAAACCTGAGAAAACATGATATTTCTTTCTGTAAACATGACATTGGAAGCATTGGCCGAACAGGAAGATTGTGCTTTTCTCCAAAACCACTTTCACGGTGATTTTTGGTTACATTTCACCCGAAATCCACAGCAAAGGGTCCAGATACTCCTGGATGAAAACAAAAGTATCTGGTGTGTTGTGGCTATCTCAATCCCAGATCTTGCTACAGCCTCTGTGTGTGTTTGTGTTTTCTGGACATTCTCTATGGACTTTACGGTTTTGAATGCATTGTAGCATGTAAGTTTTTTGTTTTCAGCTGGCAAACGCTAATTGGTTCCACCTGGAGTCAAATCCTCCACACATTCCAGTTTTCTAGGAAGAAAGCTTCAGAAACCTGAGAAAACATAATATTTCTTTCTGTAAACATGACATTGGATGCATTTGCCGAACAGGAAGATTGTGCTTTTTTCCAAAACCACTTTCACGGTGATTTTTGGTTACATTTCACCCAAAATCCACAACAGTTTGTCCAGATACTCCTGGATGAAAACAAAACTATCTGGTGTGTTGTGGCTATCTCAATCCCAGATCTTGCTACAGCCTCTGTGTGTGTTTGTGTTTTCTGGACATTCTCTATGGACTTTACGGTTTTGAATGCATTTTAGCATGGAAGTTTTTTGTTTTCAGCTGGCAAACGCTAATTGGTTCCACCTGGAGTCAAATCCTCCACACATTCGAGTTTTCTAGGAAGAAAGCTTCAGAAACCTGAGAAAACATGATATTTCTTTCTGTAAACATGACATTGGATGCATTTGCCGAACAGGAAGATTGTGCTTTTCTCCAAAACCACTTTCACGGTCATTTTTGGTTACATTTCACCCGAAATCCACAAGAATTTGTCCAGATACTCCTGGATGAAAACAAAACTATCTGGTGTGTTGTGGCTATCTCAATCCCAGATCTTGCTACAGCCTCTGTGTGTGTTTGTGTTTTCTGGACATTCTCTATGGACTTTACGGTTTTGAATGCATTTTAGCATGGAAGTTTTTTGTTTTCAGCTGGCAAGCGCTAATTGGTTCCACCTGGAGTCAAATCCTCCACACATTCGAGTTTTCTAGGAAGAAAGCTTCAGAAACCTGAGAAAACATCATATTTCTTTCTGTAAACATGACATTGGATGCATTTGCCGAACAGGAAGATTGTGCTTTTCTCCAAAACCTCTTTCACGGTCATTTTTGGTTACATTTCACCCGAAATCCACAACAATTTGTCCAGATACTCCTGGATGAAAACAAAACTATCTGGTGTGTTGTGGCTATCTCAATCCCAGATCTTGCTACAGCCTCTGTGTGTGTTTGTGTTTTCTGGACATTCTCTATGGACTTTACGGTTTTGAATGCATTTTAGCATGGAAGTTTTTTGTTTTCAGGATTCAAATCCTCCACACTTTCGAATTTTCTAGGAAGAAAGCTTCAGAAACCTGAGAAAACATGATATTTCTTTCTGTAAACATGACATTGGATGCATTTGCCGAACAGGAAGATTGTGCTTTTCTCCAAAACCACTTTCACGGTCATTTTTGGTTACATTTCACCCGAAATCCACAACAATTTGTCCAGATACTCCTGGATGAAAACAAAACTATCTGGTGTGTTGTGGCTATCTCAATCCCAGATCTTGCTACAGCCTCTGTGTGTGTTTGTGTTTTCTGGACATTCTCTATGGACTTTACGGTTTTGAATGCATTTTAGCATGGAAGTTTTTTGTTTTCAGCTGGCAAACGCTAATTGGTTCCACCTGGAGTCAAATCCTCCACATATTCGAGTTTTCTAGGAAGAAAGCTTCAGAAACCTGAGAAAACATGATATTTCTTTCTGTAAACATGACATTGGATGCATTTGCCGAACAGGAAGATTGTGATTTTCTCCAAAACCACTTTCACGGTCATTTTTGGTTACATTTCACCCGAAATCCACAACAATTTGTCCAGATACTCCTGGATGAAAACAAAACTATCTGGTGTGTTGTGGCTATCTCAATCCCAGATCTTGCTACAGCCTCTGTGTGTGTGTTTGTGTTTTCTGGACATTCTCTATGGACTTTACGGTTTTGAATGCATTTTAGCATGGAAGTTTTTTGTTTTCAGCTGGCAAACGCTAATTGGTTCCACCTGGAGTCAAATCCTCCACACATTCGAGTTTTCTAGGAAGAAAGCTTCAGAAACCTGAGAAAACATGATATTTCTTTCTGTAAACATGACATTGGATGCATTTGCCGAACAGGAAGATTGTGCTTTTCTCCAAAACCACTTTCACGGTGATTTTTGGTTACATTTCACTCGAAATCCACAACAATTTGTCCAGATACTCCTGGATGAAAACAAAACTATCTGGTGTGTTGTGGCTATCTCAATCCCAGATCTTGCTACAGCCTCTGTGTGTGTTTGGGATTTCTGGACATTCTCTATGGACTTTACGGTTTTGAATGCATTGTAGCATGTAAGTTTTTTGTTTTCAGCTGGCAAACGCTAATTGGTTCCACCTGGAGTCAAATCCTCCACACATTCGAGTTTTCTAGGAAGAAAGCTTCAGAAACCTGAGAAAACATGATATTTCTTTCTGTAAACATGATATTGGATGCATTTGCCGAACAGGAAGATTGTGCGTTTCTCCAAAACCACTTTCACGGTGATTTTTGGTTACATTTCACCCGAAATCCACAACAATTTGTCCAGATACTCCTGGATGATAACAAAACTTTCTGGTGTGTTGTGGCTATCTCAATCCCAGATCTTGCTACAGCCTCTGTGTGTGTTTGTGTTTTCTGGACATTCTCTATGGACTTTACGGTTTTGAATGCATTTTAGCATGTAAGTTTTTTGTTTTCAGCTGGCAAACGCTAATTGGTTCCACCTGGAGTCAAATCCTCCACACATTCGAGTTTTCTAGGAAGAAAGCTTCAGAAACCTGAGAAAACATGATATTTCTTTCTGTAAACATGACATTGGATGCATTTGCCGAACAGGAAGATTGTGCTTTTCTCCAAATCAACTTTCACGGTCATTTTTGGTTACATTTCACCCGAAATCCACAACAATTTGTGCAGATACTCCTGGATGAAAACAAAACTATCTGGTGTGTTGTGGCTATGTCAATCCCAGATCTTGCTACAGCCTCTGTGTGTGTTTGTGTTTTCTGGACATTCTCTATGCACTTTACGGTTTTGAATGCATTTTAGCATGGAAGTATTTTGTTTTCAGCTGGCAAACACTAATTGGTTCCACCTAGATTCAAATCCTCCACACATTCAAGTTTTCTAGGAAGAAAGCTTCAGAAACCTGAGAAAACATGATATTTCTTTCTGTAAACATGACATTGGATGCATTTGCCGAACAGGAAGATTGTGCTTTTCTCCAAAACCACTTTCACGGTGATTTTTGGTTACATTTCACCCGAAATCCACAACAATTTGTCCAGATACTCCTGGATGAAAACAAAACTATCTGGTGTGTTGTGGCTATTTCAATCCCAGATCTTGCTACAGCCTCTGTGTGTGTTTGTGTTTTCTGGACATTCTCTATGGACTTTACGGTTTTGAATGCATTTTAGCATGTAAGTTTTTTGTTTTCAGCTGGCAAACGCTAATTGGTTCCACCTGGAGTAAAATCCTCCACACATTCGAGTTTTCTAGGAAGAAAGCTTCAGAAACCTGAGAAAACATGATATTTCTTTCTGTAAACATAACATTGGATGCATTTGCCGAACAGGAAGATTGTGCTTTTCTCCAAAACCACTTTCACGGTCATTTTTGGTTACATTTCACCTGAAATCCACAACAATTTGTCCAGATACTCCTGGATGAAAACAAAACTATCTGGTGTGTTGTGGCTATCTCAATCCCAGATCTTGCTACAGCCTCTGTGTGTGTGTTTGTGTTTTCTGGACATTCTCTATGGACTTTACGGTTTTGAATGCATTTTAGCATGGAAGTTTTTTGTTTTCAGCTGGCAAACGCTAATTGGTTCCACCTGGAGTCAAATCCTCCACACATTCGAGTTTTCTAGGAAGAAAACTTCAGAAACCTGAGAAAACATGATATTTCTTTCTGTAAACATGACATTGGATGCATTTGCCGAACAGGAAGATTGTGCTTTTCTCCAAAATCACTTTCACGGTGATTTTTGGTTACATTTCACTCGAAATCCACAACAATTTGTCCAGATACTCCTGGATGAAAACAAAACTATCTGGTGTGTTGTGGCTATCTCAATCCCAGATCTTGCTACAGCCTCTGTGTGTGTTTGTGTTTTCTGGACATTCTCTATGGACTTTATGGTTTCGAATGCATTTTAGCATGTAAGTTTTTTGTTTTCAGCTGGCAAACGCTAATTGGATCCACCTGGAGTCAAATCCTCCACACATTCGAGTTTTCTAGGAAGAAAGCTTCAGAAACCTGAGAAAACATGATATTTCTTTCTGTAAACATGACATTGGATGCATTTGCTGAACAGGAAGATTGTGCGTTTCTCCAAAACCTCTTTCACGGTCATTTTTGGTTACATTTCACCCAAAATCCACAAAAATTTGTCCAGATACTCCTGGATGAAAACAAAACTATCTGGTGTGTTGTGGCTATCTCAATCCCAGATCTTGCTACAGCCTCTGTGTGTGTTTGTGTTTTCTGGACATTCTCTATGGACTTTACGGTTTTGAATGCATTTTAGCATGTAAGTTTTTTGTTTTCAGCTGGCAAACGCTAATTGGTTCCACCTGGAGACAAATCCTCCACACATTCGAGTTTTCTAGGAAGAAAGCTTCAGAAACCTGAGAAAACATGATATTTCTTTCTGTAAACATGACATTGGATGCATTTGCCGAACATGAATATTGTGCTTTTCTCCAAATCCACTTTCACGGTCATTTTTGGTTACATTTCACCCGAAATCCACAACAATTTGTGCAGATACTCCTGGATGAAAACAAAACTATCTGGTGTGTTGTGGCTATCTCAATCCCAGATCTTGCTACAGCCTCTGTGTGTGTTTGGGATTTCTGGACATTCTCTATGGACTTTACGGTTTTGAATGCATTGTAGCATGTAAGTTTTTTGTTTTCAGCTGGCAAACGCTAATTGGTTCCACCTGGAGTCAAATCCTCCACACATTCGAGTTTTCTAGGAAGAAAGCTTCAGAAACCTGAGAAAACATGATATTTCTTTCTGTAAACATGACATTGGATGCATTTGCCGAACAGGAAGATTGTGCGTTTCTCCAAAACCACTTTCACGGTGATTTTTGGTTACATTTCACCCGAAATCCACAACAATTTGTCCAGATACTCCTGGATGAAAACAAAACTATCTGGTGTGTTGTGGCTATCTCAATCCCAGATCTTGCTACAGCCTCTGTGTGTGTTTGTGTTTTCTGGACATTCTCTATGGACTTTACGGTTTTGAATGCATTTTAGCATGTAAGTTTTTTGTTTTCAGCTGGCAAACGCTAATTGGTTCCACCTGGAGTCAAATCCTCCACACATTCGAGTTTTCTAGGAAGAAAGCTTCAGAAACCTGAGAAAACATGATATTTCTTTCTGTAAACATGACATTGGATGCATTTGCCGAACAGGAAGATTGTGCTTTTCTCCAAATCAACTTTCACGGTCATTTTTGGTTACATTTCACCCGAAATCCACAACAATTTGTGCAGATACTCCTGGATGAAAACAAAACTATCTGGTGCGTTGTGGCTATCTCAATCCCAGATCTTGCTACAGCCTCTGTGTGTGTTTGTGTTTTCTGGACATTCTCTATGCACTTTACGGTTTTGAATGCATTTTAGCATGGAAGTATTTTGTTTTCAGCTGGCAAACACTAATTGGTTCCACCTAGATTCAAATCCTCCACACATTCAAGTTTTCTAGGAAGAAAGCTTCAGAAACCTGAGAAAACATGATATTTCTTTCTGTAAACATGACATTGGATGCATTTGCCGAACAGGAAGATTGTGCTTTTCTCCAAAACCACTTTCACGGTGATTTTTGGTTACATTTCACACGAAATCCACAACAATTTGTCCAGATACTCCTGGATGAAAACAAAACTATCTGGTGTGTTGTGGCTATCTCAATCCCAGATCTTGCTACAGCCTCTGTGTGTGTTTGTGTTTTCTGGACATTCTCTATGGACTTTACGGTTTTGAATGCATTTTAGCATGGAAGTTTTTTGTTTTCAGCTGGCAAACGCTAATTGGTTCCACCTGGAGTCAAATCCTCCACACATTCGAGTTTTCTAGGAAGAAAGCTTCAGAAACCTGAGAAAACATGATATTTCTTTCTGTAAACATGACATTGAAAGCATTGGCCGAACAGGAAGATTGTGCTTTTCTCCAAAACCACTTTCACGGTGATTTTTGGTTACATTTCACCCGAAATCCACAACAATTTGTCCAGATACTCCTGGATGAAAACAAAACTATCTGGTGTGTTGTGGCTATCTCAATCCCAGATCTTGCTACAGCCTCTGTGTGTGTTTGTGTTTTCTGGACATTCTCTATGGACTTTACGGTTTTGAATGCATTTTAGCATGTAAGTTTTTTGTTTTCAGCTGGCAAGCGCTAATTGGTTCCACCTGGAGTCAAATCCTCCACACATTCGAGTTTTCTAGGAAGAAAGCTTCAGAAACCTGAGAAAACATGATATTTCTTTCTGTAAACATGACATTGGATGCATTTGCCGAACAGGAAGATTGCGCTTTTCTCCAAACCTACTTTCACGGTCATATTTGGTTACATTTCACCCAAAATCCACAACAGTTTGTCCAGATACTCCTGGATGAGAACAAAACAATCTGGTGTGTTGTGGCTATCTCAATCCCTGATCTTGCTACAGCCTCTGTGTGTGTTTGTGTTTTCTGGACATTCTCTATGGACTTTACGGTTTCGAATGCATTTTAGCATGGAAGTTTTTTGTTTTCAGCTGGCAAGCGCTAATTGGTTCCACCTGGAGTCAAATCCTCCACACATTCGAGTTTTCTAGGAAGAAAGCTTCAGAAACCTGAGAAAATATGATATTTCTTGATGTAAACATGAAATTGGATGCATTTGCCGAACAGGAAGATTGTGCTTTTCTCCAAAACCACTTTCACGGTGATTTTTGGTTACATTTCACCCGAAATCCACAACAATTTGTCCAGATACTCCTGGATGAAAACAAAACTATCTGGTGGGTTTCGGCTATCTCAATCCCAGATCTTGCTACAGCCTCTGTGTTTGTTTGTGTTTTCTGGACATTCTCTATGGACTTTACGGTTTTGAATGCATTTTAGCATGTAAGTTTTTTGTTTTCAGCTGGCAAACGCTAATTGGTTCCACCTTGAGTCAAATCCTCCACACATTCGAGTTTTCTAGGAAGAAAGCTTCAGAAACCTGAGAAAACATGATATTTCTTTCTGTAAACATGACATTGGAAGCATTGGCAGAACAGGAAGATTATGCTTTTCTCCAAAACCACTTTCACGGTCATTTTTGGTTACATTTCACCCGAAATCCACAACAATTTGTGCAGATACTCCTGGATGAAAACAAAACTATCTGGTGTGTTGTGGCTATCTCAATCCCAGATCTTGCTACAGCCTCTGTGTGTGTTTTTGTTTTCTGGACATTCTCTATGGACTTTACGGTTTCGAATGCATTTTAGCATGTAAGTTTTTTGTTTTCAGCTGGCAAACGCTAATTGGTTCCACCTGGAGTCAAATCCTCCACACATTCGAGTTTTCTAGGAAGAAAGCTTCAGAAACCTGAGAAAACATGATATTTCTTTCTGTAAACATGACATTGGATGCATTTGCCGAACAGGAAGATTGTGCTTTTCTCCAAACCTACTTTCACGGTCATATTTGATTACATTTCACCCAAAATCCACAACAGTTTGTCCAGATACTCCTGGATGAGAACAAAACAATCTGGTGTGTTGTGGCTATCTCAATCCCTGATCTAGCTACAGCCTCTGTGTGTGTTTGTGTTTTCTGGACATTCTCTATGGACTTTATGGTTTTGAATGCATTTTAGCAGGACCCTTTTTGTTTTCTGCTGGCAAACGCTAATTGGTTCCACCTGGAGTCAAATCCTCCACACATTCGAGTTTTCTAGGAAGAAAGCTTCAGAAACCTGAGAAAACATGATATTTCTTTCTGTAAACATGACATTGGAAGCATTGGCAGAACAGGAAGATTGTGCTTTTCTCCAAAACCACTTTCACGGTCATTTTTGGTTACATTTCACCCGAAATCCACAACAATTTGTCCAGATACTCCTGGATGAAAACAAAACTATCTGGTGTGTTGTGGCTATCTCAATCCCAGATCTTGCTACAGCCTCTGTGTGTGTTTGTGTTTTCTGGACATTCTCTATGGACTTTACGGTTTCGAATGCATTTTAGCATGTAAGTTTTTTGTTTTCAGCTGGCAAACGCTAATTGGTTCCACCTGGAGTCAAATCCTCCACACATTCGAGTTTTCTAGGAAGAAAGCTTCAGAAACCTGAGAAAACATGATATTTCTTTCTGTAAACATGACATTGGATGCATTTGCCGAACAGGAAGATTATGCTTTTCTCCAAAACCACTTTCACGGTCATTTTTGGTTACATTTCACCCGAAATCCACAACAATTTGTCCAGATACTCCTGGATGAAAACAAAACTATCTGGTGTGTTGTGGCTATCTCAATCCCAGATCTTGCTACAGCCTCTGTGTGTGTTTGTGTTTTCTGGACATTCTCTATGGACTTTACGGTTTCGAATGCATTTTAGCATGTAAGTTTTTCGTTTTCAGCTGGCAAGCGCTAATTGGTTCCACCTGGAGTCAAATCCTCCACACATTCGAGTTTTCTAGGAAGAAAGCTTCAGAAACCTGAGAAAACATGATATTTCTTTCTGTAAACATGACATTGGATGCATTTGCCAAACAGGAAGATTGTGCTTTTCTCCAAAACCACTTTCACGGTGATTTTTGGTTACATTTCACCCGAAATCCACAACAATTTGTCCAGATACTCCTGGATGAAAACAAAACTATCTGGTGTGTTGTGGCTATCTCAATCCCAGATCTTGTTACAGCCTCTGTGTGTGTTTTTCTTTTCTGGATATTCTCTATGGACTTTACGGTTTTGAATGCATTTTAGCAGGACACTTTTTGTTTTCTGCTGGCAAACGCTAATTGGTTCCACCTGGAGTCAAATCCTCCACACATTCGAGTTTTCTAGGAAGAAAGCTTCAGAAACCTGAGAAAACATGATATTTCTTTCTGTAAACATGACATTGGATGCATTTTCTGAACAGGAACATTGTGCTTTTCTCAAAAACCACTTTCTCGGTGATTTTTGGTTACATTTCACCCGAAATCCACAACAATTTGTCCAGATATTCCTGGATGAAAACAAAACTATCTGGTGTGTTGTGGCTATCTCAATCCCTGATCTTGCTACAGCCTCTGTGTGTGTTTGTGTTTTCTGGACATTCTCTATGGACTTTACGGTTTTGAATGCATTTTAGCATGTAAGTTTTTTGTTTTCAGCTGGCAAGCGCTAACTGGTTCCACCTGGAGTCAAATCCTCCACACATTCGAGTTTTCTAGGAAGAAAGCTTCAGAAACCTGAGAAAACATGATATTTCTTTCTGTAAACATGACACTGGATGCATTTGCCGAACAGGAAGATTGTGCTTTTCTCCAAAACCACTTTCACGGTCATTTTTGGTTACATTTCACCCTAAATCCACAACAATTTGTCCAGATACTCCTGGATGAAAACAAAACTATCTGGTGTGTTGTGGCTATCTCAATCCCAGATCTTGCTACAGCCTCTGTGTTTGTTTGTGTTTTCTGGACATTCTCTATGGACTTTACGGTTTTGAATGCATTGTAGCATGGAAGTTTTTTGTTTTCAGCTGGCAAGCGCTAATTGGTTCCACCTGGAGTCAAATCCTCCACACATTCGAGTTTTCTAGGAAGAAAGCTTCAGAAACCTGAGAAAACATGATATTTCTTTCTGTAAACATGACATTGGAAGCATTGGCAGAACAGGAAGATTGTGCTTTTCTCCAAAACCACTTTCACGGTGATTTTTGGTTACATTTCACCCGAAATCCACAACAATTTGTCCAGATACTCCTGGATGAAAACAAAACTATCTGGTGTGTTGTGGCTATCTCAATCCCAGATCTTGCTACAGCCTCTGTGTGTGTTTGTGTTTTCTGGACATTCTCTATGGACTTTACGGTTTCGAATGCATTTTAGCATGGAAGTTTTTTGTTTTCAGCTGGCAAACGCTAATTGGTTCCACCTGGAGTCAAATCCTCCACACATTCGAGTTTTCTAGGAAGAAAGCTTCAGAAACCTGAGAAAACATGATATTTCTTTCTGTAAACATGACATTGGATGCATTTGCCGAACAGGAAGATTGTGCTTTTCTCCAAAACCACTTTCACGGTGATTTTTGGTTACATTTCACCCGAAATCCACAACAATTTGTCCAGATACTCCTGGATGAAAACAAAACTATCTGGTGTGTTGTGGCTATCTCAATCCCAGATCTTGCTACAGCCTCTGTGTGTGTTTGTGTTTTCTGGACATTCTCTATGGACTTTACGGTTTTGAATGCATTTTAGCATGTAAGTTTTTTGTTTTCAGCTGGCAAGAGCTAACTGGTTCCACCTGGAGTCAGATCCTCCACACATTCGAGTTTTCTAGAAAGAAAGCTTCAGAAACCTGAGAAAACGTGATATTTCTTTCTGTAAACATGACATTGGATGCATTTGCCGAACAGGAAGATTGTGCTTTTCTCCAAAACCACTTTCACGGTGATTTTTGGTTACATTTCACCCGAAATCCACAACAATTTGTCCAGATACTCCCGGATGAAAACAAAACTATCTGGTGTGTTGTGGCTATCTCAATCCCAGATCTTGCTACAGCCTCTGTGTGTGTTTTTGTTTTCTGGACATTCTCTATGGACTTTACGGTTTCAAATGCATTTTAGCATGTAAGTTTTTTGTTTTCAGCTGGCAAACGCTAATTGGTTCCACCTGGAGTCAAATCCTCCACACATTCGAGTTTTCTAGGAAGAAAGCTTCAGAAACCTGAGAAAACATGATATTTCTTTCTGTAAACATGACATTGGATGCATTTGCCGAACAGGAAGATTGCGCTTTTCTCCAAACCTACTTTCACGGTCATATTTGGTTACATTTCACCCAAAATCCACAACAGTTTGTCCAGATACTCCTGGATGAGAACAAAACAATCTGGTGTGTTGTGGCTATCTCAATCCCTGATCTTGCTACAGCCTCTGTGTGTGTTTGTGTTTTCTGGACATTCTCTATGGACTTTACGGTTTTGAATGCATTTTAGCATGTAAGTTTTTCGTTTTCAGCTGGCAAGCGCTAATTGGTTCCACCTGGAGTCAAATCCTCCACACATTCGAGTTTTCTAGGAAGAAAGCTTCAGAAACCTGAGAAAACATGATATTTCTTTCTGTAAACATGACATTGGAAGCATTGGCCGAACAGGAAGATTGTGCTTTTCTACAAAAAACCACTTTCACGGTGATTTTTGGTTACATTTCACCCGAAATCCACAACAATTTGTCCAGATACTCCTGGATGAAAACAAAACTATCTGGTGTGTTGTGGCTATCTCAATCCCAGATCTTGCTACAGCCTCTGTGTGTGTTTGTGTTTTCTGGACATTCTCTATGGACTTTACGGTTTTGAATGCATTTTAGCATGTAAGTTTTTTGTTTTCAGCTGGCAAGCGCTAACTGGTTCCACCTGGAGTCAGATCCTCCACACATTCGAGTTTTCTAGGAAGAAAGCTTCAGAAACCTGAGAAAACGTGATATTTCTTTCTGTAAACATGACATTGGATGCATTTGCCGAACAGGAAGATTGTGCTTTTCTCCAAAACCACTTTCACGGTGATTTTTGGTTACATTTCACCCGAAATCCACAACAATTTGTCCAGATACTCCCGGATGAAAACAAAACTATCTGGTGTGTTGTGGCTATCTCAATCCCAGATCTTGCTACAGCCTCTGTGTGTGTTTTTGTTTTCTGGACATTCTCTATGGACTTTACGGTTTCAAATGCATTTTAGCATGTAAGTTTTTTGTTTTCAGCTGGCAAACGCTAATTGGTTCCACCTGGAGTCAAATCCTCCACACATTCGAGTTTTCTAGGAAGAAAGCTTCAGAAACCTGAGAAAACATGATATTTCTTTCTGTAAACATGACATTGGATGCATTTGCCGAACAGGAAGATTGCGCTTTTCTCCAAACCTACTTTCACGGTCATATTTGGTTACATTTCACCCAAAATCCAGAACAGTTTGTCCAGATACTCCTGGATGAGAACAAAACAATCTGGTGTGTTGTGGCTATCTCAATCCCTGATCTTGCTACAGCCTCTGTGTGTGTTTGTGTTTTCTGGACATTCTCTATGGACTTTACGGTTTTGAATGCATTTTAGCATGGAAGTTTTTCGTTTTCAGCTGGCAAGCGCTAATTGGTTCCACCTGGAGTCAAATCCTCCACACATTCGAGTTTTCTAGGAAGAAAGCTTCAGAAACCTGAGAAAATATGATATTTCTTGATGTAAACATGAAATTGGATGCATTTGCCGAACAGGAACATTGTGCTTTTCTCCAAAACCACTTTCACGGTGATTTTTGGTTACATTTCACCCGAAATCCACAACAATTTGTCCAGATACTCCTGGATGAAAACAAAACTATCTGGTGTGTTGTGGCTATCTCAATCCCAGATCTTGCTACAGCCTCTGTGTTTGTTTGTGTTTTCTGGACATTCTCTATGGACTTTACGGTTTTGAATGCATTTTAGCATGTAAGTTTTTTGTTTTCAGCTGGCAAACGCTAATTGGTTCCACCTTGAGTCAAATCCTCCACACATTCGAGTTTTCTAGGAAGAAAGCTTCAGAAACCTGAGAAAACATGATATTTCTTTCTGTAAACATGACATTGGAAGCATTGGCAGAACAGGAAGATTGTGCTTTTCTCCAAAACCACTTTCACGGTCATTTTTGGTTACATTTCACCCGAAATCCACAACAATTTGTCCAGATACTCCTGGATGAAAACAAAACTATCTGGTGTGTTGTGGCTATCTCAATCCCAGATCTTGCTACAGCCTCTGTGTGTGTTTTTGTTTTCTGGACATTCTCTATGGACTTTACGGTTTCGAATGCATTTTAGCATGTAAGTTTTTTGTTTTCAGCTGGCAAGCGCTAATTGGTTCCACCTGGAGTCAAATCCTCCACACATTCGAGTTTTCTAGGAAGAAAGCTTCAGAAACCTGAGAAAACATGATATTTCTTTCTGTAAACATGACATTGGATGCATTTGCCGAACAGGAAGATTGTGCTTTTCTCCAAAACCACTTTCACGGTCATTTTTGGTTACATTTCACCCAAAATCCACAACAATTTGTCCAGATACTCCTGGATGAAAACAAAACTATCTGGTGTGTTGTGGCTATCTCAATCCCAGATCTTGCTACAGCCTCTGTGTGTGTTTGTGTTTTCTGGACATTCTCTATGGACTTTACGGTTTTGAATGCATTTTAGCATGTAAGTTTTTCGTTTTCAGCTGGCAAGCGCTAATTGGTTCCACCTGGAGTCAAATCCTCCACACATTCGAGTTTTCTAGGAAGAAAGCTTCAGAAACCTGAGAAAACATGATATTTCTTTCTGTAAACATGACATTGGAAGCATTGGCCGAACAGGAAGATTGTGCTTTTCTACAAAAAACCACTTTCACGGTGATTTTTGGTTACATTTCACCCGAAATCCACAACAATTTGTCCAGATACTCCTGGATGAAAACAAAACTATCTGGTGTGTTGTGGCTATCTCAATCCCAGATCTTGCTACAGCCTCTGTGTGTGTTTTTGTTTTCTGGACATTCTCTATGGACTTTACGGTTTCGAATGCATTTTAGCATGTACGTTTTTTGTTTTCAGCTGGCAAACGCTAATTGGTTCCACCTGGAGTCAAATCCTCCACACATTCGAGTTTTCTAGGAAGAAAGCTTCAGAAACCTGAGAAAACATGATATTTCTTTCTGTAAACATGACATTGGATGCATTTGCCGAACAGGAAGATTGTGCTTTTCTCCAAACCTACTTTCACGGTCATATTTGATTACATTTCACCCAAAATCCACAACAGTTTGTCCAGATACTCCTGGATGAGAACAAAACAATCTGGTGTGTTGTGGCTATCTCAATCCCTGATCTTGCTACAGCCTCTGTGTGTGTTTGTGTTTTCTGGACATTCTCTATGGACTTTATGGTTTTGAATGCATTTTAGCAGGACCCTTTTTGTTTTCTTCTGGCAAACGCTAATTGGTTCCACCTGGAGTCAAATCCTCCACACATTCGAGTTTTCTAGGAAGAAAGCTTCAGAAACCTGAGAAAACATGATATTTCTTTCTGTAAACATGACATTGGATGCATTTGCCGAACAGGAAGATTGTGCTTTTTTCCAAACCTACTTTCACGGTCATATTTGATTACATTTCACCCAAAATCCACAACAGTTTGTCCAGATACTCCTGGATGAGAACAAAACAATCTGGTGTGTTGTGGCTATCTCAATCCCTGATCTAGCTACAGCCTCTGTGTGTGTTTGTGTTTTCTGGACATTCTCTATGGACTTTATGGTTTTGAATGCATTTTAGCAGGACCCTTTTTGTTTTCTGCTGGCAAACGCTAATTGGTTCCACCTGGAGTCAAATCCTCCACACATTCGAGTTTTCTAGGAAGAAAGCTTCAGAAACCTGAGAAAACATGATATTTCTTTCTGTAAACATGACATTGGAAGCATTGGCAGAACAGGAAGATTGTGCTTTTCTCCAAAACCACTTTCACGGTCATTTTTGGTTACATTTCACCCGAAATCCACAACAATTTGTCCAGATACTCCTGGATGAAAACAAAACTATCTGGTGTGTTGTGGCTATCTCAATCCCAGATCTTGCTACAGCCTCTGTGTGTGTTTGTGTTTTCTGGACATTCTCTATGGACTTTACGGTTTCGAATGCATTTTAGCATGTAAGTTTTTTGTTTTCAGCTGGCAAACGCTAATTGGTTCCACCTGGAGTCAAATCCTCCACACATTCGAGTTTTCTAGGAAGAAAGCTTCAGAAACCTGAGAAAACATGATATTTCTTTCTGTAAACATGACATTGGAAGCATTGGCAGAACAGGAAGATTGTGCTTTTCTCCAAAACCACTTTCACGGTCATTTTTGGTTACATTTCACCCGAAATCCACAACAATTTGTCCAGATACTCCTGGATGAAAACAAAACTATCTGGTGTGTTGTGGCTATCTCAATCCCAGATCTTGCTACAGCCTCTGTGTGTGTTTGTGTTTTCTGGACATTCTCTATGGACTTTACGGTTTTGAATGCATTTTAGCATGTAAGTTTTTCGTTTTCAGCTGGCAAGCGCTAATTGGTTCCACCTGGAGTCAAATCCTCCACACATTCGAGTTTTCTAGGAAGAAAGCTTCAGAAACCTGAGAAAACATGATATTTCTTTCTGTAAACATGACATTGGATGCATTTGCCAAACAGGAAGATTGTGCTTTTCTCCAAAACCACTTTCACGGTGATTTTTGGTTACATTTCACCCGAAATCCACAACAATTTGTCCAGATACTCCTGGATGAAAACAAAACTATCTGGTGTGTTGTGGCTATCTCAAGCCCAGATCTTGTTACAGCCTCTGTGTGTGTTTTTCTTTTCTGGATATTCTCTATGGACTTTACGGTTTTGAATGCATTTTAGCATGTAAGTTTTTTGTTTTCAGCTGGCAAACGCTAATTGGTTCCACCTGGAGTCAAATCCTCCACACATTCGAGTTTTCTAGGAAGAAAGCTTCAGAAACCTGAGAAAACATGATATTTCTTTCTGTAAACATGACATTGGATGCATTTGCCGAACAGGAAGATTGTGCTTTTCTCCAAACCTACTTTCACGGTCATATTTGGTTACATTTCACCCAAAATCCACAACAGTTTCTCCAGATACTCCTGGATGAGAACAAAACAATCTGGTGTGTTGTGGCTATCTCAATCCCTGATCTTGCTAAAGCCTCTGTGTGTGTTTGTGTTTTCTGGACATTCTCTATGGACTTTACGGTTTTGAATGCATTTTAGCAGGACCCTTTTTGTTTTCTGCTGGCAAACGCTAATTGGTTCCACCTGGAGTCAAATCCTCCACACATTCGAGTTTTCTAGGAAGAAAGCTTCAGAAACCTGAGAAAACATGATATTTCTTTCTGTAAACATGACATTGGATGCATTTTCTGAACAGGAACATTGTGCTTTTCTCAAAAACCACTTTCTCGGTGATTTTTGGTTACATTTCACCCGAAATCCACAACAATTTGTCCAGATATTCCTGGATGAAAACAAAACTATCTGGTGTGTTGTGGCTATCTCAATCCCTGATCTTGCTACAGCCTCTGTGTGTGTTTGTGTTTTCTGGACATTCTCTATGGACTTTACGGTTTTGAATGCATTTTAGCATGTAAGTTTTTTGTTTTCAGCTGGCAAGCGCTAACTGGTTCCACCTGGAGTCAAATCCTCCACACATTCGAGTTTTCTAGGAAGAAAGCTTCAGAAACCTGAGAAAACATGATATTTCTTTCTGTAAACATGACACTGGATGCATTTGCCGAACAGGAAGATTGTGCTTTTCTCCAAAACCACTTTCACGGTCATTTTTGGTTACATTTCACCCTAAATCCACAACAATTTGTCCAGATACTCCTGGATGAAAACAAAACAATCTGGTGTGTTGTGGCTATCTCAATCCCTGATCTTGCTACAGCCTCTGTGTGTGTTTGTGTTTTCTGGACATTCTCTATGGACTTTACGGTTTTGAATGCATTTTAGCATGGAAGTTTTTCGTTTTCAGCTGGCAAGCGCTAATTGGTTCCACCTGGAGTCAAATCCGCCACACATTCGAGTTTTCTAGGAAGAAAGCTTCAGAAACCTGAGAAAATATGATATTTCTTGATGTAAACATGAAATTGGATGCATTTGCCGAACAGGAACATTGTGCTTTTCTCCAAAACCACTTTCACGGTGATTTTTGGTTACATTTCACCCGAAATCCACAACAATTTGTCCAGATACTCCTGGATGAAAACAAAACTATCTGGTGTGTTGTGGCTATCTCAATCCCAGATCTTGCTACAGCCTCTGTGTGTGTTTGTGTTTTCTGGACATTCTCTATGGACTTTACGGTTTCGAATGCATTTTAGCATGTAAGTTTTTTGTTTTCAGCTGGCAAACGCTAATTGGTTCCACCTGGAGTCAAATCCTCCACACATTCGAGTTTTCTAGGAAGAAAGCTTCAGAAACCTGAGAAAACATGATATTTCTTTCTGTAAACATGACATTGGATGCATTTGCCGAACAGGAAGATTGTGCTTTTCTCCAAAACCACTTTCACGGTGATTTTTGGTTACATTTCACCCGAAATCCACAACAATTTGTCCAGATACTCCTGGATGAAAACAAAACAATCTGGTGTGTTGTGGCTATCTCAATCCCTGATCTTGCTACAGCCTCTGTGTGTGTTTGTGTTTTCTGGACATTCTCTATGGACTTTACGGTTTTGAATGCATTTTAGCATGTAAGTTTTTTGTTTTCAGCTGGCAAGCGCTAACTGGTTCCACCTGGAGTCAGATCCTCCACACATTCGAGTTTTCTAGGAAGAAAGCTTCAGAAACCTGAGAAAACGTGATATTTCTTTCTGTAAACATGACATTGGATGCATTTGCCGAACAGGAAGATTGTGCTTTTCTCAAAAACCACTTTCACGGTGATTTTTGGTTACATTTCACCCGAAATCCACAACAATTTGTCCAGATACTCCCGGATGAAAACAAAACTATCTGGTGTGTTGTGGCTATCTCAATCCCAGATCTTGCTACAGCCTCTGTGTGTGTTTTTGTTTTCTGGACATTCTCTATGGACTTTACGGTTTCAAATGCATTTTAGCATGTAAGTTTTTTGTTTTCAGCTGGCAAACGCTAATTGGTTCCACCTGGAGTCAAATCCTCCACACATTCGAGTTTTCTAGGAAGAAAGCTTCAGAAACCTGAGAAAACATGATATTTCTTTCTGTAAACATGACATTGGATGCATTTGCCGAACAGGAAGATTGCGCTTTTCTCCAAACCTACTTTCACGGTCATATTTGGTTACATTTCACCCAAAATCCACAACAGTTTGTCCAGATACTCCTGGATGAGAACAAAACAATCTGGTGTGTTGTGGCTATCTCAATCCCTGATCTTGCTACAGCCTCTGTGTGTGTTTGTGTTTTCTGGACATTCTCTATGGACTTTACGGTTTTGAATGCATTTTAGCATGGAAGTTTTTCGTTTTCAGCTGGCAAGCGCTAATTGGTTCCACCTGGAGTCAAATCCTCCACACATTCGAGTTTTCTAGGAAGAAAGCTTCAGAAACCTGAGAAAATATGATATTTCTTGATGTAAACATGAAATTGGATGCATTTGCCGAACAGGAACATTGTGCTTTTCTCCAAAACCACTTTCACGGTGATTTTTGGTTACATTTCACCCGAAATCCACAACAATTTGTCCAGATACTCCTGGATGAAAACAAAACTATCTGGTGTGTTGTGGCTATCTCAATCCCAGATCTTGCTACAGCCTCTGTGTGTGTTTGTGTTTTCTGGACATTCTCTATGGACTTTACGGTTTTGAATGCATTTTAGCATGTAAGTTTTTTGTTTTCAGCTGGCAAGCGCTAACTGGTTCCACCTGGAGTCAGATCCTCCACACATTCGAGTTTTCTAGGAAGAAAGCTTCAGAAACCTGAGAAAACGTGATATTTCTTTCTGTAAACATGGCATTGGATGCATTTGCCGAACAGGAAGATTGTGCTTTTCTCCAAAACCACTTTCACGGTGATTTTTGGTTACATTTCACCCGAAATCCACAACAATTTGTCCAGATACTCCCGGATGAAAACAAAACTATCTGGTGTGTTGTGGCTATCTCAATCCCAGATCTTGCTACAGCCTCTGTGTGTGTTTTTGTTTTCTGGACATTCTCTATGGACTTTACGGTTTCGAATGCATTTTAGCATGTAAGTTTTTTGTTTTCAGCTGGCAAGCGCTAATTGGTTCCACCTGGAGTCAAATCCTCCACACATTCGAGTTTTCTAGGAAGAAAGCTTCAGAAACCTGAGAAAACATGATATTTCTTTCTGTAAACATGGCATTGGATGCATTTGCCGAACAGGAAGATTGTGCTTTTCTCCAAAACCACTTTCACGGTCATTTTTGGTTACATTTCACCCAAAATCCACAACAATTTGTCCAGATACTCCTGGATGAAAACAAAACTATCTGGTGTGTTGTGGCTATCTCAATCCCAGATCTTGCTACAGCCTCTGTGTGTGTTTGTGTTTTCTGGACATTCTCTATGGACTTTACGGTTTTGAATGCATTTTAGCATGTAAGTTTTTCGTTTTCAGCTGGCAAGCGCTAATTGGTTCCACCTGGAGTCAAATCCTCCACACATTCGAGTTTTCTAGGAAGAAAGCTTCAGAAACCTGAGAAAACATGATATTTCTTTCTGTAAACATGACATTGGAAGCATTGGCCGAACAGGAAGATTGTGCTTTTCTACAAAAAACCACTTTCACGGTGATTTTTGGTTACATTTCACCCGAAATCCACAACAATTTGTCCAGATACTCCTGGATGAAAACAAAACTATCTGGTGTGTTGTGGCTATCTCAATCCCAGATCTTGCTACAGCCTCTGTGTGTGTTTTTGTTTTCTGGACATTCTCTATGGACTTTACGGTTTCGAATGCATTTTAGCATGTACGTTTTTTGTTTTCAGCTGGCAAACGCTAATTGGTTCCACCTGGAGTCAAATCCTCCACACATTCGAGTTTTCTAGGAAGAAAGCTTCAGAAACCTGAGAAAACATGATATTTCTTTCTGTAAACATGACATTGGATGCATTTGCCGAACAGGAAGATTGTGCTTTTCTCCAAACCTACTTTCACGGTCATATTTGATTACATTTCACCCAAAATCCACAACAGTTTGTCCAGATACTCCTGGATGAGAACAAAACAATCTGGTGTGTTGTGGCTATCTCAATCCCTGATCTTGCTACAGCCTCTGTGTGTGTTTGTGTTTTCTGGACATTCTCTATGGACTTTATGGTTTTGAATGCATTTTAGCAGGACCCTTTTTGTTTTCTGCTGGCAAACGCTAATTGGTTCCACCTGGAGTCAAATCCTCCACACATTCGAGTTTTCTAGGAAGAAAGCTTCAGAAACCTGAGAAAACATGATATTTCTTTCTGTAAACATGACATTGGAAGCATTGGCAGAACAGGAAGATTGTGCTTTTCTCCAAAACCACTTTCACGGTCATTTTTGGTTACATTTCACCCGAAATCCACAACAATTTGTCCAGATACTCCTGGATGAAAACAAAACTATCTGGTGTGTTGTGGCTATCTCAATCCCAGATCTTGCTACAGCCTCTGTGTGTGTTTGTGTTTTCTGGACATTCTCTATGGACTTTACGGTTTTGAATGCATGTTAGCATGTACGTTTTTTGTTTTCAGCTGGCAAACGCTAATTGGTTCCACCTGGAGTCAAATCCTCCACACATTCGAGTTTTCTAGGAAGAAAGCTTCAGAAACCTGAGAAAACATGATATTTCTTTCTGTAAACATGACATTGGATGCATTTGCCGAACAGGAAGATTGTGCTTTTCTCCAAAACCTCTTTCACGGTGATTTTTGGTTACATTTCACCCGAAATCCACAACAATTTGTCCAGATACTCCTGGATGAAAACAAAACTATCTGGTGTGTTGTGGCTATCTCAATCCCAGATCTTGCTACAGCCTCTGTGTGTGTTTGTGTTTTCTGGACATTCTCTATGGACTTTACGGTTTTGAATGCATTTTAGCATGTAAGTTTTTTGTTTTCAGCTGGCAAGCGCTAATTGGTTCCACCTGGAGTCAAATCCTCCACACATTCGAGTTTTCTAGGAAGAAAGCTTCAGAAACCTGAGAAAACATGATATTTCTTTCTGTAAACAAGACATTGGATGCATTTGCCGAACAGGAAGATTGTGCTTTTCTCCAAACCTACTTTCACGGTCATATTTGGTTACATTTCACCCAAAATCCACAACGTTTGTCCAGATACTCCTGGATGAGAACAAAACAATCTGGTGTGTTGTGGCTATCTCAATCCCTGATCTTGCTACAGCCTCTGTGTGTGTTTGTGTTTTCTGGACATTCTCTATGGACTTTACGGTTTTGAATGCATTTTAGCATGGAAGTTTTTCGTTTTCAGCTGGCAAGCGCTAATTGGTTCCACCTGGAGTCAAATCCTCCACACATTCGAGTTTTCTAGGAAGAAAGCTTCAGAAACCTGAGAAAATATGATATTTCTTGATGTAAACATGAAATTGGATGCATTTGCCGAACAGGAACATTGTGCTTTTCTCCAAAACCACTTTCACGGTGATTTTAGGTTACATTTCACCCGAAATCCACAACAATTTGTCCAGATACTCCTGGATGAAAACAAAACTATCTGGTGGGTTTTGGCTATCTCAATCCCAGATCTTGCTACAGCCTCTGTGTTTGTTTGTGTTTTCTGGACATTCTCTATGGACTTTACGGTTTTGAATGCATGTTAGCATGTACGTTTTTTGTTTTCAGCTGGCAAACGCTAATTGGTTCCACCTTGAGTCAAATCCTCCACACATTCGAGTTTTCTAGGAAGAAAGCTTCAGAAACCTGAGAAAACATGATATTTCTTTCTGTAAACATGACATTGGAAGCATTGGCAGAACAGGAAGATTGTGCTTTTCTCCAAAACCACTTTCACGGTCATTTTTGGTTACATTTCACCCGAAATCCACAACAATTTGTCCAGATACTCCTGGATGAAAACAAAACTATCTGGTGTGTTGTGGCTATCTCAATCCCAGATCTTGCTACAGCCTCTGTGTGTGTTTTTGTTTTCTGGACATTCTCTATGGACTTTACGGTTTCGAATGCATTTTAGCATGTAAGTTTTTTGTTTTCAGCTGGCAAGCGCTAATTGGTTCCACCTGGAGTCAAATCCTCCACACATTCGAGTTTTCTAGGAAGAAAGCTTCAGAAACCTGAGAAAACATGATATTTCTTTCTGTAAACATGACATTGGATGCATTTGCCGAACAGGAAGATTGTGCTTTTCTCCAAAACCACTTTCACGGTCATTTTTGGTTACATTTCACCCAAAATCCACAACAATTTGTCCAGATACTCCTGGATGAAAACAAAACTATCTGGTGTGTTGTGGCTATCTCAATCCCAGATCTTGCTACAGCCTCTGTGTGTGTTTGTGTTTTCTGGACATTCTCTATGGACTTTACGGTTTTGAATGCATTTTAGCATGTAAGTTTTTCGTTTTCAGCTGGCAAGCGCTAATTGGTTCCACCTGGAGTCAAATCCTCCACACATTCGAGTTTTCTAGGAAGAAAGCTTCAGAAACCTGAGAAAACATGATATTTCTTTCTGTAAACATGACATTGGAAGCATTGGCCGAACAGGAAGATTGTGCTTTTCTACAAAAAACCACTTTCACGGTGATTTTTGGTTACATTTCACCCGAAATCCACAACAATTTGTCCAGATACTCCTGGATGAAAACAAAACTATCTGGTGTGTTGTGGCTATCTCAATCCCAGATCTTGCTACAGCCTCTGTGTGTGTTTGTGTTTTCTGGACATTCTCTATGGACTTTACGGTTTTGAATGCATTTTAGCATGTAAGTTTTTCGTTTTCAGCTGGCAAGCGCTAATTGGTTCCACCTGGAGTCAAATCCTCCACACATTCGAGTTTTCTAGGAAGAAAGCTTCAGAAACCTGAGAAAACATGATATTTCTTTCTGTAAACATGACATTGGAAGCATTGGCCGAACAGGAAGATTGTGCTTTTCTACAAAAAACCACTTTCACGGTGATTTTTGGTTACATTTCACCCGAAATCCACAACAATTTGTCCAGATACTCCTGGATGAAAACAAAACTATCTGGTGTGTTGTGGCTATCTCAATCCCAGATCTTGCTACAGCCTCTGTGTGTGTTTTTGTTTTCTGGACATTCTCTATGGACTTTACGGTTTCGAATGCATTTTAGCATGTACGTTTTTTGTTTTCAGCTGGCAAACGCTAATTGGTTCCACCTGGAGTCAAATCCTCCACACATTCGAGTTTTCTAGGAAGAAAGCTTCAGAAACCTGAGAAAACATGATATTTCTTTCTGTAAACATGACATTGGATGCATTTGCCGAACAGGAAGATTGTGCTTTTCTCCAAACCTACTTTCACGGTCATATTTGATTACATTTCACCCAAAATCCACAACAGTTTGTCCAGATACTCCTGGATGAGAACAAAACAATCTGGTGTGTTGTGGCTATCTCAATCCCTGATCTTGCTACAGCCTCTGTGTGTGTTTGTGTTTTCTGGACATTCTCTATGGACTTTATGGTTTTGAATGCATTTTAGCAGGACCCTTTTTGTTTTCTGCTGGCAAACGCTAATTGGTTCCACCTGGAGTCAAATCCTCCACACATTCGAGTTTTCTAGGAAGAAAGCTTCAGAAACCTGAGAAAACATGATATTTCTTTCTGTAAACATGACATTGGAAGCATTGGCAGAACAGGAAGATTGTGCTTTTCTCCAAAACCACTTTCACGGTCATTTTTGGTTACATTTCACCCGAAATCCACAACAATTTGTCCAGATACTCCTGGATGAAAACAAAACTATCTGGTGTGTTGTGGCTATCTCAATCCCAGATCTTGCTACAGCCTCTGTGTGTGTTTGTGTTTTCTGGACATTCTCTATGGACTTTACGGTTTTGAATGCATGTTAGCATGTACGTTTTTTGTTTTCAGCTGGCAAACGCTAATTGGTTCCACCTGGAGTCAAATCCTCCACACATTCGAGTTTTCTAGGAAGAAAGCTTCAGAAACCTGAGAAAACATGATATTTCTTTCTGTAAACATGACATTGGATGCATTTGCCGAACAGGAAGATTGTGCTTTTCTCCAAAACCTCTTTCACGGTGATTTTTGGTTACATTTCACCCGAAATCCACAACAATTTGTCCAGATACTCCTGGATGAAAACAAAACTATCTGGTGTGTTGTGGCTATCTCAATCCCAGATCTTGCTACAGCCTCTGTGTGTGTTTGTGTTTTCTGGACATTCTCTATGGACTTTACGGTTTTGAATGCATTTTAGCATGTAAGTTTTTTGTTTTCAGCTGGCAAGCGCTAATTGGTTCCACCTGGAGTCAAATCCTCCACACATTCGAGTTTTCTAGGAAGAAAGCTTCAGAAACCTGAGAAAACATGATATTTCTTTCTGTAAACAAGACATTGGATGCATTTGCCGAACAGGAAGATTGTGCTTTTCTCCAAACCTACTTTCACGGTCATATTTGGTTACATTTCACCCAAAATCCACAACGTTTGTCCAGATACTCCTGGATGAGAACAAAACAATCTGGTGTGTTGTGGCTATCTCAATCCCTGATCTTGCTACAGCCTCTGTGTGTGTTTGTGTTTTCTGGACATTCTCTATGGACTTTACGGTTTTGAATGCATTTTAGCATGGAAGTTTTTCGTTTTCAGCTGGCAAGCGCTAATTGGTTCCACCTGGAGTCAAATCCTCCACACATTCGAGTTTTCTAGGAAGAAAGCTTCAGAAACCTGAGAAAATATGATATTTCTTGATGTAAACATGAAATTGGATGCATTTGCCGAACAGGAACATTGTGCTTTTCTCCAAAACCACTTTCACGGTGATTTTAGGTTACATTTCACCCGAAATCCACAACAATTTGTCCAGATACTCCTGGATGAAAACAAAACTATCTGGTGGGTTTTGGCTATCTCAATCCCAGATCTTGCTACAGCCTCTGTGTTTGTTTGTGTTTTCTGGACATTCTCTATGGACTTTACGGTTTTGAATGCATGTTAGCATGTACGTTTTTTGTTTTCAGCTGGCAAACGCTAATTGGTTCCACCTTGAGTCAAATCCTCCACACATTCGAGTTTTCTAGGAAGAAAGCTTCAGAAACCTGAGAAAACATGATATTTCTTTCTGTAAACATGACATTGGAAGCATTGGCAGAACAGGAAGATTGTGCTTTTCTCCAAAACCACTTTCACGGTCATTTTTGGTTACATTTCACCCGAAATCCACAACAATTTGTCCAGATACTCCTGGATGAAAACAAAACTATCTGGTGTGTTGTGGCTATCTCAATCCCAGATCTTGCTACAGCCTCTGTGTGTGTTTTTGTTTTCTGGACATTCTCTATGGACTTTACGGTTTCGAATGCATTTTAGCATGTAAGTTTTTTGTTTTCAGCTGGCAAGCGCTAATTGGTTCCACCTGGAGTCAAATCCTCCACACATTCGAGTTTTCTAGGAAGAAAGCTTCAGAAACCTGAGAAAACATGATATTTCTTTCTGTAAACATGACATTGGATGCATTTGCCGAACAGGAAGATTGTGCTTTTCTCCAAAACCACTTTCACGGTCATTTTTGGTTACATTTCACCCAAAATCCACAACAATTTGTCCAGATACTCCTGGATGAAAACAAAACTATCTGGTGTGTTGTGGCTATCTCAATCCCAGATCTTGCTACAGCCTCTGTGTGTGTTTGTGTTTTCTGGACATTCTCTATGGACTTTACGGTTTTGAATGCATTTTAGCATGTAAGTTTTTCGTTTTCAGCTGGCAAGCGCTAATTGGTTCCACCTGGAGTCAAATCCTCCACACATTCGAGTTTTCTAGGAAGAAAGCTTCAGAAACCTGAGAAAACATGATATTTCTTTCTGTAAACATGACATTGGAAGCATTGGCCGAACAGGAAGATTGTGCTTTTCTACAAAAAACCACTTTCACGGTGATTTTTGGTTACATTTCACCCGAAATCCACAACAATTTGTCCAGATACTCCTGGATGAAAACAAAACTATCTGGTGTGTTGTGGCTATCTCAATCCCAGATCTTGCTACAGCCTCTGTGTGTGTTTTTGTTTTCTGGACATTCTCTATGGACTTTACGGTTTCGAATGCATTTTAGCATGTACGTTTTTTGTTTTCAGATGGCAAACGCTAATTGGTTCCACCTGGAGTCAAATCCTCCACACATTCGAGTTTTCTAGGAAGAAAGCTTCAGAAACCTGAGAAAACATGATATTTCTTTCTGTAAACATGACATTGGATGCATTTGCCGAACAGGAAGATTGTGCTTTTCTCCAAACCTACTTTCACGGTCATATTTGATTACATTTCACCCAAAATCCACAACAGTTTGTCCAGATACTCCTGGATGAGAACAAAACAATCTGGTGTGTTGTGGCTATCTCAATCCCTGATCTTGCTACAGCCTCTGTGTGTGTTTGTGTTTTCTGGACATTCTCTATGGACTTTATGGTTTTGAATGCATTTTAGCAGGACCCTTTTTGTTTTCTGCTGGCAAACGCTAATTGGTTCCACCTGGAGTCAAATCCTCCACACATTCGAGTTTTCTAGGAAGAAAGCTTCAGAAACCTGAGAAAACATGATATTTCTTTCTGTAAACATGACATTGGAAGCATTGGCAGAACAGGAAGATTGTGCTTTTCTCCAAAACCACTTTCACGGTCATTTTTGGTTACATTTCACCCGAAATCCACAACAATTTGTCCAGATACTCCTGGATGAAAACAAAACTATCTGGTGTGTTGTGGCTATCTCAATCCCAGATCTTGCTACAGCCTCTGTGTGTGTTTGTGTTTTCTGGACATTCTCTATGGACTTTACGGTTTTGAATGCATGTTAGCATGTACGTTTTTTGTTTTCAGCTGGCAAACGCTAATTGGTTCCACCTGGAGTCAAATCCTCCACACATTCGAGTTTTCTAGGAAGAAAGCTTCAGAAACCTGAGAAAACATGATATTTCTTTCTGTAAACATGACATTGGATGCATTTGCCGAACAGGAAGATTGTGCTTTTCTCCAAAACCTCTTTCACGGTGATTTTTGGTTACATTTCACGCGAAATCCACAACAATTTGTCCAGATACTCCTGGATGAAAACAAAACTATCTGGTGTGTTGTGGCTATCTCAATCCCAGATCTTGCTACAGCCTCTGTGTGTGTTTGTGTTTTCTGGACATTCTCTATGGACTTTACGGTTTTGAATGCATTTTAGCATGTAAGTTTTTTGTTTTCAGCTGGCAAGCGCTAATTGGTTCCACCTGGAGTCAAATCCTCCACACATTCGAGTTTTCTAGGAAGAAAGCTTCAGAAACCTGAGAAAACATGATATTTCTTTCTGTAAACAAGACATTGGATGCATTTGCCGAACAGGAAGATTGTGCTTTTCTCCAAACCTACTTTCACGGTCATATTTGGTTACATTTCACCCAAAATCCACAACGTTTGTCCAGATACTCCAGGATGAGAACAAAACAATCTGGTGTGTTGTGGCTATCTCAATCCCTGATCTTGCTACAGCCTCTGTGTGTGTTTGTGTTTTCTGGACATTCTCTATGGACTTTACGGTTTTGAATGCATTTTAGCATGGAAGTTTTTCGTTTTCAGCTGGCAAGCGCTAATTGGTTCCACCTGGAGTCAAATCCTCCACACATTCGAGTTTTCTAGGAAGAAAGCTTCAGAAACCTGAGAAAACATGATATTTCTTGATGTAAACATGAAATTGGATGCATTTGCCGAACAGAAACATTGTGCTTTTCTCCAAAACCACTTTCACGGTGATTTTAGGTTACATTTCACCCGAAATCCACAACAATTTGTCCAGATACTCCTGGATGAAAACAAAACTATCTGGTGGGTTTTGGCTATCTCAATCCCAGATCTTGCTACAGCCTCTGTGTTTGTTTGTGTTTTCTGGACATTCTCTATGGACTTTACGGTTTTGAATGCATGTTAGCATGTACGTTTTTTGTTTTCAGCTGGCAAACGCTAATTGGTTCCACCTTGAGTCAAATCCTCCACACATTCGAGTTTTCTAGGAAGAAAGCTTCAGAAACCTGAGAAAACATCATATTTCTTTCTGTAAACATGACATTGGAAGCATTGGCAGAACAGGAAGATTGTGCTTTTCTCCAAAACCACTTTCACGGTCATTTTTGGTTACATTTCACCCGAAATCCACAACAATTTGTCCAGATACTCCTGGATGAAAACAAAACTATCTGGTGTGTTGTGGCTATCTCAATCCCAGATCTTGCTACAGCCTCTGTGTGTGTTTTTGTTTTCTGGACATTCTCTATGGACTTTACGGTTTCGAATGCATTTTAGCATGTAAGTTTTTTGTTTTCAGCTGGCAAGCGCTAATTGGTTCCACCTGGAGTCAAATCCTCCACACATTCGAGTTTTCTAGGAAGAAAGCTTCAGAAACCTGAGAAAACATGATATTTCTTTCTGTAAACATGACATTGGATGCATTTGCCGAACAGGAAGATTGTGCTTTTCTCCAAAACCACTTTCACGATCATTTTTGGTTACATTTCACCCGAAATCCACAACAATTTGTACAGATACTCCTGGATGAAAACAAAACTATCTGGTGTGTTGTGGCTATCTCAATCCCAGATCTTGCTACAGCCTCTGTGTGTGTTTGTGTTTTCTGGACATTCTCTATGGACTTTACGGTTTTGAATGCATTTTAGCATGTAAGTTTTTCGTTTTCAGCTGGCAAGCGCTAATTGGTTCCACCTGGAGTCAAATCCTCCACACATTCGAGTTTTCTAGGAAGAAAGCTTCAGAAACCTGAGAAAACATGATATTTCTTTCTGTAAACATGACATTGGATGCATTTTCCGAACAGGAAGATTGTGCTTTTCTCCAAAACCACTTTCACGGTGATTTTTGGTTACATTTCACCCGAAATCCACAACAATTTGTCCAGATACTCCTGGATGAAAACAAAACTATCTGGTGTGTTGTGGCTATCTCAATCCCAGATCTTGCTACAGCCTCTGTGTGTGTTTTTGTTTTCTGGACATTCTCTATGGACTTTACGGTTTCGAATGCATTTTAGCATGTAAGTTTTTTGTTTTCAGCTGGCAAACGCTAATTGGTTCCACCTGGAGTCAAATCCTCCACACATTCGAGTTTTCTAGGAAGAAAGCTTCAGAAACCTGAGAAAACATGATATTTCTTTCTGTAAACATGACATTGGATGCATTTGCCGAACAGGAAGATTGTGCTTTTCTCCAAACCTACTTTCACGGTCATATTTGATTACATTTCACCCAAAATCCACAACAGTTTGTCCAGATACTCCTGGATGAGAACAAAACAATCTGGTGTGTTGTGGCTATCTCAATCCCTGATCTTGCTACAGCCTCTGTGTGTGTTTGTGTTTTCTGGACATTCTCTATGGACTTTATGGTTTTCAATGCATTTTAGCAGGACCCTTTTTGTTTTCTGCTGGCAAACGCTAATTGGTTCCACCTGGAGTCAAATCCTCCACACATTCGAGTTTTCTAGGAAGAAAGCTTCAGAAACCTGAGAAAACATGATATTTCTTTCTGTAAACATGACATTGGAAGCATTGGCAGAACAGGAAGATTGTGCTTTTCTCCAAAACCACTTTCACGGTCATTTTTGGTTACATTTCACCCGAAATCCACAACAATTTGTCCAGATACTCCTGGATGAAAACAAAACTATCTGGTGTGTTGTGGCTATCTCAATCCCAGATCTTGCTACAGCCTCTGTGTGTGTTTGTGTTTTCTGGACATTCTCAATGGACTTTACGGTTTCGAATGCATTTTAGCATGTAAGTTTTTTGTTTTCAGCTGGCAAACGCTAATTGGTGCCACCTGGAGTCAAATCCTCCACACATTCGAGTTTTCTAGGAAGAAAGCTTCAGAAACCTGAGAAAACATGATATTTCTTTCTGTAAACATGACATTGGATGCATTTGCCGAACAGGAAGATTGTGCTTTTCTCCAAAACCACTTTCACGGTCATTTTTGGTTACATTTCACCCGAAATCCACAACAATTTGTCCAGATACTCCTGGATGAAAACAAAACTATCTGGTGTGTTGTGGCTATCTCAATCCCAGATCTTGCTACAGCCTCTGTGTGTGTTTGTGTTTTCTGGACATTCTCTATGGACTTTACGGTTTTGAATGCATTTTAGCATGTAAGTTTTTCGTTTTCAGCTGGCAAGCGCTAATTGGTTCCACCTGGAGTCAAATCCTCCACACATTCGAGTTTTCTAGGAAGAAAGCTTCAGAAACCTGAGAAAACATGATATTTCTTTCTGTAAACATGACATTGGATGCATTTGCCAAACAGGAAGATTGTGCTTTTCTCCAAAACCACTTTCACGGTGATTTTTGGTTACATTTCACCCGAAATCCACAACAATTTGTCCAGATACTCCTGGGTGAAAACAAAACTATCTGGTGTGTTGTGGCTATCTCAATCCCAGATCTTGCTACAGCCTCTGTGTGTGTTTTTCTTTTCTGGATATTCTCTATGGACTTTACGGTTTTGAATGCATTTTAGCATGTAAGTTTTTTGTTTTCAGCTGGCAAACGCTAATTGGTTCCACCTGGAGTCAAATCCTCCACACATTCGAGTTTTCTAGGAAGAAAGCTTCAGAAACCTGAGAAAACATGATATTTCTTTCTGTAAACATGACATTGGATGCATTTGCCGAACAGGAAGATTGTGCTTTTCTCCAAACCTACTTTCACGGTCATATTTGGTTACATTTCACCCAAAATCCACAACAGTTTGTCCAGATACTCCTGGATGAGAACAAAACTATCTGGTGTGTTGTGGCTATCTCAATCCCTGATCTTGCTAAAGCCTCTGTGTGTGTTTGTGTTTTCTGGACATTCTCTATGGACTTTACGGTTTTGAATGCATTTTAGCAGGACCCTTTTTGTTTTCTGCTGGCAAACGCTAATTGGTTCCACCTGGAGTCAAATCCTCCACACATTCGAGTTTTCTAGGAAGAAAGCTTCAGAAACCTGAGAAAACATGATATTTCTTTCTGTAAACATGACATTGGATGCATTTGCCGAACAGGAAGATTGTGCTTTTCTCCAAATCCACTTTCACGGTCATTTTTGGTTACATTTCACCCGAAATCCACAACAATTTGTCCAGATATTCCTGGATGAAAACAAAACTATCTGGTGTGTTGTGGCTATCTCAATCCCTGATCTTGCTACAGCCTCTGTGTGTGTTTGTGTTTTCTGGACATTCTCTATGGACTTTACGGTTTTGAATGCATTTTAGCATGTAAGTTTTTTGTTTTCAGCTGGCAAGCGCTAACTGGTTCCACCTGGAGTCAAATCCTCCACACATTCGAGTTTTCTAGGAAGAAAGCTTCAGAAACCTGAGAAAACATGATATTTCTTTCTGTAAACATGACACTGGATGCATTTGCCGAACAGGAAGATTGTGCTTTTCTCCAAAACCACTTTCACGGTGATTTTTGGTTACATTTCACCCTAAATCCACAACAATTTGTCCAGATACTCCTGGATGAAAACAAAACTATCTGGTGTGTTGTGGCTATCTCAATCCCAGATCTTGCTACAGCCTCTGTGTTTGTTTGTGTTTTCTGGACATTCTCTATGGACTTTACGGTTTTGAATGCATTGTAGCATGTAAGTTTTTTGTTTTCAGCTGGCAAACGCTAATTGGTTCCACCTTGAGTCAAATCCTCCACACATTCGAGTTTTCTAGGAAGAAAGCTTCAGAAACCTGAGAAAACATGATATTTCTTTCTGTAAACATGACATTGGAAGCATTGGCAGAACAGGAATATTGTGCTTTTCTCCAAAACCACTTTCACGGTCATTTTTGGTTACATTTCACCCGAAATCCACAACAATTTGTCCAGATACTCCTGGATGAAAACAAAACTATCTGGTGTGTTGTGGCTATCTCAATCCCAGATCTTGCCACAGCCTCTGTGTGTGTTTGTGTTTTCTGGACATTCTCTATGGACTTTACGGTTTTGAATGCATTGTAGCATGTAAGTTTTTTGTTTTCAGCTGGCAAACGCTAATTGGTTCCACCTGGAGTCAAATCCTCCACACATTCCAGTTTTCTAGGAAGAAAGCTTCAGAAACCTGAGAAAACATGATATTTCTTTCTGTAAACATGACATTGGATGCATTTTCTGAACAGGAACATTGTGCTTTTCTCAAAAACCACTTTCTCGGTGATTTTTGGTTACATTTCACCCGAAATCCACAACAATTTGTCCAGATACTCCTGGATGAAAACAAAACTATCTGGTGTGTTGTGGCTATCTCAATCCCTGATCTTGCTACAGCCTCTGTGTGTGTTTGTGTTTTCTGGACATTCTCTATGGACTTTACGGTTTTGAATGCATTGTAGCATGTAAGTTTTTTGTTTTCAGCTGGCAAACGCTAATTGGTTCCACCTTGAGTCAAATCCTCCACACATTCGAGTTTTCTAGGAAGAAAGCTTCAGAAACCTGAGAAAACATGATATTTCTTTCTGTAAACATGACATTGGAAGCATTGGCAGAACAGGAATATTGTGCTTTTCTCCAAAACCACTTTCACGGTCATTTTTGGTTACATTTCACCCGAAATCCACAACAATTTGTCCAGATACTCCTGGATGAAAACAAAACTATCTGGTGTGTTGTGGCTATCTCAATCCCAGATCTTGCTACAGCCTCTGTGTGTGTTTGTGTTTTTGGACATTCTCTATGGACTTTACGGTTTCGAATGCATTTTAGCATGGAAGTTTTTTGCTTTCAGCTGGCAAACGCTAATTGGTTCCACCTGGAGTCAAATCCTCCACACATTCGAGTTTTCTAGGAAGAAAGCTTCAGAAACCTGAGAAAACATATATTTCTTTCTGTAAACATGACATTGGATGCATTTGCCGAACAGGAAGATTGTGCTTTTCTCCAAAACCACTTTCACGGTGATTTTTGGTTACATTTCACCCGAAATCCACAACAATTTGTCCAGATACTCCTGGATGAAAACAAAACTATCTGGTGTGTTGTGGCTATCTCAATCCCAGATCTTGCTACAGCCTCTGTGTGTGTTTGTGTTTTCTGGACATTCTCTATGGACTTTACGGTTTTGAATGCATTTTAGCATGTAAGTTTTTTGTTTTCAGCTGGCAAGCGCTAACTGGTTCCACCTGGAGTCAGATCCTCCACACATGCGAGTTTTCTAGGAAGAAAGCTTCAGAAACCTGAGAAAACATGATATTTCTTTCTGTAAACATGACATTGGATGCATTTGCCGAACAGGAAGATTGTGCTTTTCTCCAAAACCACTTTCACGGTGATTTTTGGTTACATTTCACCCGAAATCCACAACAATTTGTCCAGATACTCCCGGATGAAAACAAAACTATCTGGTGTGTTGTGGCTATCTCAATCCCAGATCTTGCTACAGCCTCTGTGTGTGTTTTTGTTTTCTGGACATTCTCTATGGACTTTACGGTTTCAAATGCATTTTAGCATGTAAGTTTTTTGTTTTCAGCTGGCAAATGCTAATTGATTTCACCTGGAGTCAAATCCTGCACACATTCGAGTTTTCTAGCAAGAAAGCTTCAGAAACCTGAGAAAACATGATATTTCTTTCTGTAAACATGACCGTGGATGCATTTGCCGAACAGGAAGATTGTGCTTTTCTCCAAAACCACTTTCACGGTGATTTTTGGTTAAATTTCACCCGTAATCCACAACAGTTTGTCCAGATACTCCTGGATGAAAACAAAACTATCTGGTGTGTTGTGGCTATCTCAATCCCAGATCTTGCTACAGCCTCTGTGTGTGTTTGTGTTTTCTGGACATTCTCTATGGACTTTACAGTTTTGAATGCATTTTCGCAGTTAAGTTTTTTGTTTTCAGCTGGCAAACCCTAATTGGTTCCACCTGGAGTCAAATCCTCCACAAATTCGAGTTTTCTAGGAAAAAAGCTTCAGAAACCTGAGAAAACATGATATTTCTTTCTGTAAACATGACAGTGGATGCATTTGCTGAACAGGAAGATTGTGCTTTTCTCCAAAACCACTTTCACGGTGATTTTTGGTTAAATTTCACCCGAAATCCACAACAGTTTGTACAGATACTCCTGGATGAAAACAAAACTATCTGGTGTGTTGTGGCTATCCCAATCCCAGATCTTGCTACAGCCTCTGTGTGTGTTTGTGTTTTCTGGACATTCTCTATGGACTTTACAGTTTTGAATGCATTTTAGCAGGTAAGTTTTTTGTTTTCAGCTGGCAAACGCTAATTGGTTCCACCTGGAGTCAAATCCTCCACAAATTCGAGTTTTCTATGAAAAAAGCTTCAGAAACCTAAGAAAACATGATATTTCTTTCTGTAAACATGACAGTGGATGCATTTGCCGAACAGGAAGATTGTGCTTTTCTCCAAAACCACTTTCACGGTGATTTTTGGTTAAATTTCACCCGAAATCCACAAGTTGTCCAGATACTCCTGGATGAAAACAAAACTATCTGGTGTGTTGTGGCTATCTCAATCCCAGATCTTGCTACAGCCTCTGTGTGTGTTTGTGTTTTCTGGACATTCTCTATGGACTTTACGGTTTTGAATGCATTTTAGCATGGAAGTTTTTTGTTTTCAGCTGGCAAACGCTTATTGGTTCCACCTGGAGTCAAATCCTCCGCACATTCGAGTTTTCTAGGAAGAAAGCTTCAGAAACCTGAGAAAACATGATATTTCTTTCTGTATACATGACATTGAAAGCATTGGCCGAACAGGAAGATTGTGCTTTTCTCCAAAACCACTTTCACGGTGATTTTTGGTTAAATTTCACCCGATATCCACAACAATTTGTCCAGATACTCCTGGATGAAAACAAAACTATCTGGTGTGTTGTGGCTATCTCAATCCCAGATCTTGCTACAGCCTCTGTGTGTGTTTGTGTTTTCTGGACATTCTCTATGGACTTTACGGTTTTGAATGCATGTTAGCATGTACGTTTTTTGTTTTCAGCTGGCAAACGCTAATTGGTTCCACCTGGAGTCAAATCCTCCACACATTCGAGTTTTCTAGGAAGAAAGCTTCAGAAACCTGAGAAAACATGATATTTCTTTCTGTAAACATGACATTGGATGCATTTGCCGAACAGGAAGATTGTGCTTTTCTCCAAAACCTCTTTCACGGTGATTTTTGGTTACATTTCACGCGAAATCCACAACAATTTGTCCAGATACTCCTGGATGAAAACAAAACTATCTGGTGTGTTGTGGCTATCTCAATCCCAGATCTTGCTACAGCCTCTGTGTGTGTTTGTGTTTTCTGGACATTCTCTATGGACTTTACGGTTTTGAATGCATTTTAGCATGTAAGTTTTTTGTTTTCAGCTGGCAAGCGCTAATTGGTTCCACCTGGAGTCAAATCCTCCACACATTCGAGTTTTCTAGGAAGAAAGCTTCAGAAACCTGAGAAAACATGATATTTCTTTCTGTAAACAAGACATTGGATGCATTTGCCGAACAGGAAGATTGTGCTTTTCTCCAAACCTACTTTCACGGTCATATTTGGTTACATTTCACCCAAAATCCACAACGTTTGTCCAGATACTCCAGGATGAGAACAAAACAATCTGGTGTGTTGTGGCTATCTCAATCCCTGATCTTGCTACAGCCTCTGTGTGTGTTTGTGTTTTCTGGACATTCTCTATGGACTTTACGGTTTTGAATGCATTTTAGCATGGAAGTTTTTCGTTTTCAGCTGGCAAGCGCTAATTGGTTCCACCTGGAGTCAAATCCTCCACACATTCGAGTTTTCTAGGAAGAAAGCTTCAGAAACCTGAGAAAACATGATATTTCTTGATGTAAACATGAAATTGGATGCATTTGCCGAACAGAAACATTGTGCTTTTCTCCAAAACCACTTTCACGGTGATTTTAGGTTACATTTCACCCGAAATCCACAACAATTTGTCCAGATACTCCTGGATGAAAACAAAACTATCTGGTGGGTTTTGGCTATCTCAATCCCAGATCTTGCTACAGCCTCTGTGTTTGTTTGTGTTTTCTGGACATTCTCTATGGACTTTACGGTTTTGAATGCATGTTAGCATGTACGTTTTTTGTTTTCAGCTGGCAAACGCTAATTGGTTCCACCTTGAGTCAAATCCTCCACACATTCGAGTTTTCTAGGAAGAAAGCTTCAGAAACCTGAGAAAACATCATATTTCTTTCTGTAAACATGACATTGGAAGCATTGGCAGAACAGGAAGATTGTGCTTTTCTCCAAAACCACTTTCACGGTCATTTTTGGTTACATTTCACCCGAAATCCACAACAATTTGTCCAGATACTCCTGGATGAAAACAAAACTATCTGGTGTGTTGTGGCTATCTCAATCCCAGATCTTGCTACAGCCTCTGTGTGTGTTTTTGTTTTCTGGACATTCTCTATGGACTTTACGGTTTCGAATGCATTTTAGCATGTAAGTTTTTTGTTTTCAGCTGGCAAGCGCTAATTGGTTCCACCTGGAGTCAAATCCTCCACACATTCGAGTTTTCTAGGAAGAAAGCTTCAGAAACCTGAGAAAACATGATATTTCTTTCTGTAAACATGACATTGGATGCATTTGCCGAACAGGAAGATTGTGCTTTTCTCCAAAACCACTTTCACGATCATTTTTGGTTACATTTCACCCGAAATCCACAACAATTTGTACAGATACTCCTGGATGAAAACAAAACTATCTGGTGTGTTGTGGCTATCTCAATCCCAGATCTTGCTACAGCCTCTGTGTGTGTTTGTGTTTTCTGGACATTCTCTATGGACTTTACGGTTTTGAATGCATTTTAGCATGTAAGTTTTTCGTTTTCAGCTGGCAAGCGCTAATTGGTTCCACCTGGAGTCAAATCCTCCACACATTCGAGTTTTCTAGGAAGAAAGCTTCAGAAACCTGAGAAAACATGATATTTCTTTCTGTAAACATGACATTGGATGCATTTTCCGAACAGGAAGATTGTGCTTTTCTCCAAAACCACTTTCACGGTGATTTTTGGTTACATTTCACCCGAAATCCACAACAATTTGTCCAGATACTCCTGGATGAAAACAAAACTATCTGGTGTGTTGTGGCTATCTCAATCCCAGATCTTGCTACAGCCTCTGTGTGTGTTTTTGTTTTCTGGACATTCTCTATGGACTTTACGGTTTCGAATGCATTTTAGCATGTAAGTTTTTTGTTTTCAGCTGGCAAACGCTAATTGGTTCCACCTGGAGTCAAATCCTCCACACATTCGAGTTTTCTAGGAAGAAAGCTTCAGAAACCTGAGAAAACATGATATTTCTTTCTGTAAACATGACATTGGATGCATTTGCCGAACAGGAAGATTGTGCTTTTCTCCAAACCTACTTTCACGGTCATATTTGATTACATTTCACCCAAAATCCACAACAGTTTGTCCAGATACTCCTGGATGAGAACAAAACAATCTGGTGTGTTGTGGCTATCTCAATCCCTGATCTTGCTACAGCCTCTGTGTGTGTTTGTGTTTTCTGGACATTCTCTATGGACTTTATGGTTTTCAATGCATTTTAGCAGGACCCTTTTTGTTTTCTGCTGGCAAACGCTAATTGGTTCCACCTGGAGTCAAATCCTCCACACATTCGAGTTTTCTAGGAAGAAAGCTTCAGAAACCTGAGAAAACATGATATTTCTTTCTGTAAACATGACATTGGAAGCATTGGCAGAACAGGAAGATTGTGCTTTTCTCCAAAACCACTTTCACGGTCATTTTTGGTTACATTTCACCCGAAATCCACAACAATTTGTCCAGATACTCCTGGATGAAAACAAAACTATCTGGTGTGTTGTGGCTATCTCAATCCCAGATCTTGCTACAGCCTCTGTGTGTGTTTGTGTTTTCTGGACATTCTCAATGGACTTTACGGTTTCGAATGCATTTTAGCATGTAAGTTTTTTGTTTTCAGCTGGCAAACGCTAATTGGTGCCACCTGGAGTCAAATCCTCCACACATTCGAGTTTTCTAGGAAGAAAGCTTCAGAAACCTGAGAAAACATGATATTTCTTTCTGTAAACATGACATTGGATGCATTTGCCGAACAGGAAGATTGTGCTTTTCTCCAAAACCACTTTCACGGTCATTTTTGGTTACATTTCACCCGAAATCCACAACAATTTGTCCAGATACTCCTGGATGAAAACAAAACTATCTGGTGTGTTGTGGCTATCTCAATCCCAGATCTTGCTACAGCCTCTGTGTGTGTTTGTGTTTTCTGGACATTCTCTATGGACTTTACGGTTTTGAATGCATTTTAGCATGTAAGTTTTTCGTTTTCAGCTGGCAAGCGCTAATTGGTTCCACCTGGAGTCAAATCCTCCACACATTCGAGTTTTCTAGGAAGAAAGCTTCAGAAACCTGAGAAAACATGATATTTCTTTCTGTAAACATGACATTGGATGCATTTGCCAAACAGGAAGATTGTGCTTTTCTCCAAAACCACTTTCACGGTGATTTTTGGTTACATTTCACCCGAAATCCACAACAATTTGTCCAGATACTCCTGGGTGAAAACAAAACTATCTGGTGTGTTGTGGCTATCTCAATCCCAGATCTTGCTACAGCCTCTGTGTGTGTTTTTCTTTTCTGGATATTCTCTATGGACTTTACGGTTTTGAATGCATTTTAGCATGTAAGTTTTTTGTTTTCAGCTGGCAAACGCTAATTGGTTCCACCTGGAGTCAAATCCTCCACACATTCGAGTTTTCTAGGAAGAAAGCTTCAGAAACCTGAGAAAACATGATATTTCTTTCTGTAAACATGACATTGGATGCATTTGCCGAACAGGAAGATTGTGCTTTTCTCCAAACCTACTTTCACGGTCATATTTGGTTACATTTCACCCAAAATCCACAACAGTTTGTCCAGATACTCCTGGATGAGAACAAAACTATCTGGTGTGTTGTGGCTATCTCAATCCCTGATCTTGCTAAAGCCTCTGTGTGTGTTTGTGTTTTCTGGACATTCTCTATGGACTTTACGGTTTCGAATGCATTTTAGCAGGACCCTTTTTGTTTTCTGCTGGCAAACGCTAATTGGTTCCACCTGGAGTCAAATCCTCCACACATTCGAGTTTTCTAGGAAGAAAGCTTCAGAAACCTGAGAAAACATGATATTTCTTTCTGTAAACATGACATTGGATGCATTTGCCGAACAGGAAGATTGTGCTTTTCTCCAAATCCACTTTCACGGTCATTTTTGGTTACATTTCACCCGAAATCCACAACAATTTGTCCAGATATTCCTGGATGAAAACAAAACTATCTGGTGTGTTGTGGCTATCTCAATCCCTGATCTTGCTACAGCCTCTGTGTGTGTTTGTGTTTTCTGGACATTCTCTATGGACTTTACGGTTTTGAATGCATTTTAGCATGTAAGTTTTTTGTTTTCAGCTGGCAAGCGCTAACTGGTTCCACCTGGAGTCAAATCCTCCACACATTCGAGTTTTCTAGGAAGAAAGCTTCAGAAACCTGAGAAAACATGATATTTCTTTCTGTAAACATGACACTGGATGCATTTGCCGAACAGGAAGATTGTGCTTTTCTCCAAAACCACTTTCACGGTGATTTTTGGTTACATTTCACCCTAAATCCACAACAATTTGTCCAGATACTCCTGGATGAAAACAAAACTATCTGGTGTGTTGTGGCTATCTCAATCCCAGATCTTGCTACAGCCTCTGTGTTTGTTTGTGTTTTCTGGACATTCTCTATGGACTTTACGGTTTTGAATGCATTGTAGCATGTAAGTTTTTTGTTTTCAGCTGGCAAACGCTAATTGGTTCCACCTTGAGTCAAATCCTCCACACATTCGAGTTTTCTAGGAAGAAAGCTTCAGAAACCTGAGAAAACATGATATTTCTTTCTGTAAACATGACATTGGAAGCATTGGCAGAACAGGAATATTGTGCTTTTCTCCAAAACCACTTTCACGGTCATTTTTGGTTACATTTCACCCGAAATCCACAACAATTTGTCCAGATACTCCTGGATGAAAACAAAACTATCTGGTGTGTTGTGGCTATCTCAATCCCAGATCTTGCCACAGCCTCTGTGTGTGTTTGTGTTTTCTGGACATTCTCTATGGACTTTACGGTTTTGAATGCATTGTAGCATGTAAGTTTTTTGTTTTCAGCTGGCAAACGCTAATTGGTTCCACCTGGAGTCAAATCCTCCACACATTCCAGTTTTCTAGGAAGAAAGCTTCAGAAACCTGAGAAAACATGATATTTCTTTCTGTAAACATGACATTGGATGCATTTTCTGAACAGGAACATTGTGCTTTTCTCAAAAACCACTTTCTCGGTGATTTTTGGTTACATTTCACCCGAAATCCACAACAATTTGTCCAGATACTCCTGGATGAAAACAAAACTATCTGGTGTGTTGTGGCTATCTCAATCCCTGATCTTGCTACAGCCTCTGTGTGTGTTTGTGTTTTCTGGACATTCTCTATGGACTTTACGGTTTTGAATGCATTGTAGCATGTAAGTTTTTTGTTTTCAGCTGGCAAACGCTAATTGGTTCCACCTTGAGTCAAATCCTCCACACATTCGAGTTTTCTAGGAAGAAAGCTTCAGAAACCTGAGAAAACATGATATTTCTTTCTGTAAACATGACATTGGAAGCATTGGCAGAACAGGAATATTGTGCTTTTCTCCAAAACCACTTTCACGGTCATTTTTGGTTACATTTCACCCGAAATCCACAACAATTTGTCCAGATACTCCTGGATGAAAACAAAACTATCTGGTGTGTTGTGGCTATCTCAATCCCAGATCTTGCTACAGCCTCTGTGTGTGTTTGTGTTTTTGGACATTCTCTATGGACTTTACGGTTTCGAATGCATTTTAGCATGGAAGTTTTTTGCTTTCAGCTGGCAAACGCTAATTGGTTCCACCTGGAGTCAAATCCTCCACACATTCGAGTTTTCTAGGAAGAAAGCTTCAGAAACCTGAGAAAACATATATTTCTTTCTGTAAACATGACATTGGATGCATTTGCCGAACAGGAAGATTGTGCTTTTCTCCAAAACCACTTTCACGGTGATTTTTGGTTACATTTCACCCGAAATCCACAACAATTTGTCCAGATACTCCTGGATGAAAACAAAACTATCTGGTGTGTTGTGGCTATCTCAATCCCAGATCTTGCTACAGCCTCTGTGTGTGTTTGTGTTTTCTGGACATTCTCTATGGACTTTACGGTTTTGAATGCATTTTAGCATGTAAGTTTTTTGTTTTCAGCTGGCAAGCGCTAACTGGTTCCACCTGGAGTCAGATCCTCCACACATGCGAGTTTTCTAGGAAGAAAGCTTCAGAAACCTGAGAAAACATGATATTTCTTTCTGTAAACATGACATTGGATGCATTTGCCGAACAGGAAGATTGTGCTTTTCTCCAAAACCACTTTCACGGTGATTTTTGGTTACATTTCACCCGAAATCCACAACAATTTGTCCAGATACTCCCGGATGAAAACAAAACTATCTGGTGTGTTGTGGCTATCTCAATCCCAGATCTTGCTACAGCCTCTGTGTGTGTTTTTGTTTTCTGGACATTCTCTATGGACTTTACGGTTTCAAATGCATTTTAGCATGTAAGTTTTTTGTTTTCAGCTGGCAAACGCTAATTGGTTCCACCTGGAGTCAAATCCTCCACACATTCGAGTTTTCTAGGAAGAAAGCTTCAGAAACCTGAGAAAACATGATATTTCTTTCTGTAAACATGACATTGGATGCATTTGCCGAACAGGAAGATTGTGCTTTTCTCCAAACCTACTTTCACGGTCATATTTGGTTACATTTCATCCAAAATCCACAACAATTTGTCCAGATACTCCTGGATGAGAACAAAACAATCTGGTGTGTTGTGGCTATCTCAATCCCTGATCTTGCTACAGCCTCTGTGTGTGTTTGTGTTTTCTGGACATTCTCTATGGACTTTACGGTTTTGAATGCATTTTAGCAGGACCCTTTTTGTTTTCTGCTGGCAAACGCTAATTGGTTCCACCTGGAGTCAAATCCTCCACACATTCGAGTTTTCTAGGAAGAAAGCTTCAGAAACCTGAGAAAACATGATATTTCTTTCTGTAAACATGACATTGGATGCATTTGCCGAACAGGAAGATTGTGCTTTTCTCCAAAACCACTTTCACGGTGATTTTTGGTTACATTTCACCCGAAATCCACAACAATTTGTCCAGATACTCCTGGATGAAAACAAAACTATCTGGTGTGTTGTGGCTATCTCAATCCCAGATCTTGCTACAGCCTCTGTGTTTGTTTGTGTTTTCTGGACATTCTCTATGGACTTTACGGTTTTCAATGCATTTTAGCATGTAAGTTTTTCGTTTTCAGCTGGCAAGCGCTAATTGGTTCCACCTGGAGTCAAATCCTCCACACATTCGAGTTTTCTAGGAAGAAAGCTTCAGAAACCTGAGAAAACATGATATTTCTTTCTGTAAACATGACATTGGATGCATTTGCCGAACAGGAAGATTGTGCTTTTCTCCAAACCTACTTTCACGGTCATATTTGGTTACATTTCACCCAAAATCCACAACAGTTTGTCCAGATACTCCTGGATGAGAACAAAACAATCTGGTGTGTTGTGGCTATCTCAATCCCTGATCTTGCTACAGCCTCTGTGTGTGTTTGTGTTTTCTGGACATTCTCTATGGACTTTACGGTTTCGAATGCATTTTAGCATGGAAGTTTTTTGTTTTCAGCTGGCAAGCGCTAATTGCTTCCACCTGGAGTCAAATCCTCCACACATTCGAGTTTTCTAGGAAGAAAGCTTCAGAAACCTGAGAAAACATGATATTTCTTTCTGTAAACATGACATTGGATGCATTTGCCGAACAGGAAGATTGTGCTTTTCTCCAAAACCACTTTCACGGTGATTTTTGGTTACATTTCACCCGAAATCCACAACAATTTGTCCAGATACTCCTGGATGAAAACAAAACTATCTGGTGTGTTGTGGCTATCTCAATCCCAGATCTTGCTACAGCCTCTGTGTTTGTTTGTGTTTTCTGGACATTCTCTATTGACTTTACGGTTTCGAATGCATTTTAGCATGTAAGTTTTTTGTTTTCAGCTGGCAAACGCTAATTGGTTCCACCTGGAGTCAAATCCTCCACACATTCGAGTTTTCTAGGAAGAAAGCTTCAGAAACCTGAGAAAACATGATATTTCTTTCTGTAAACATCACATTGGAAGCATTGGCAGAACAGGAATATTGTGCTTTTCTCCAAAACCACTTTCACGGTCATTTTTGGTTACATTTCACCCGAAATCCACAACAATTTGTCCAGATACTCCTGGATGAAAACAAAACTATCTGGTGTGTTGTGGCTATCTCAATCCCAGATCTTGCTACAGCCTCTGTGTGTGTTTGTGTTTTCTGGACATTCTCTATGGACTTTACGGTTTTCAATGCATTTTAGCATGTAAGTTTTTTGTTTTCAGCTGGCAAGCGCTAATTGGTTCCACCTGGAGTCAAATCCTCCACACATTCGAGTTTTCTAGGAAGAAAGCTTCAGAAACCTGAGAAAACATGATATTTCTTTCTGTAAACATGACATTGGATGCATTTGCCGAACAGGAAGATTGTGCATTTGTCCAAAACCACTTTCACTGTCATTTTTGGTTACATTTCACCCGAAATCCACAACAATTTGTCCAGATACTCCTGGATGAGAACAAAACAATCTGGTGTGTTGTGGCTATCTCAATCCCTGATCTTGCTACAGCCTCTGTGTGTGTTTGTGTTTTCTGGACATTCTCTATGGACTTTACGGTTTCGAATGCATTTTATCATGTAAGTTTTTTGTTTTCAGCTGGCAAACGCTAATTGGTTCCACCTGGAGTCAAATCCTCCACACATTCGAGTTTTCTAGGAAGAAAGCTTCAGAAACCTGAGAAAACATGATATTTCTTTCTGTAAACATGACATTGGATGCATTTGCCGAACAGGAAGATTGTGCTTTTCTCCAAAACCACTTTCACGGTGATTTTTGGTTACATTTCACCTGAAATCCACAACAATTTGTCCAGATACTCCTGGATGAAAACAAAACTATCTGGTGTGTTGTGGCTATCTCAATCCCAGATCTTGCTACAGCGTCTGTGTGTGTTTGTGTTTTCTGGACATTCTCTATGGACTTTACGGTTTTGAATGCATTGTAGCATGTAAGTTTTTTGTTTTCAGCTGGCAAACGCTAATTGGTTCCACCTTGAGTCAAATCCTCCACACATTCGAGTTTTCTAGGAAGAAAGCTTCAGAAACCTGAGAAAACATGATATTTCTTTCTGTAAACATGACATTGGAAGCATTGGCAGAACAGGAATATTGTGCTTTTCTCCAAAACCACTTTCACGGTCATTTTTGGTTACATTTCACCCGAAATCCACAACAATTTGTCCAGATACTCCTGGATGAAAACAAAACTATCTGGTGTGTTGTGGCTATCTCAATCCCAGATCTTGCCACAGCCTCTGTGTGTGTTTGTGTTTTCTGGACATTCTCTATGGACTTTACGGTTTTGAATGCATTGTAGCATGTAAGTTTTTTGTTTTCAGCTGGCAAACGCTAATTGGTTCCACCTGGAGTCAAATCCTCCACACATTCCAGTTTTCTAGGAAGAAAGCTTCAGAAACCTGAGAAAACATGATATTTCTTTCTGTAAACATGACATTGGATGCATTTTCTGAACAGGAACATTGTGCTTTTCTCAAAAACCACTTTCTCGGTGATTTTTGGTTACATTTCACCCGAAATCCACAACAATTTGTCCAGATACTCCTGGATGAAAACAAAACTATCTGGTGTGTTGTGGCTATCTCAATCCCTGATCTTGCTACAGCCTCTGTGTGTGTTTGTGTTTTCTGGACATTCTCTATGGACTTTACGGTTTTGAATGCATTGTAGCATGTAAGTTTTTTGTTTTCAGCTGGCAAACGCTAATTGGTTCCACCTTGAGTCAAATCCTCCACACATTCGAGTTTTCTAGGAAGAAAGCTTCAGAAACCTGAGAAAACATGATATTTCTTTCTGTAAACATGACATTGGAAGCATTGGCAGAACAGGAATATTGTGCTTTTCTCCAAAACCACTTTCACGGTCATTTTTGGTTACATTTCACCCGAAATCCACAACAATTTGTCCAGATACTCCTGGATGAAAACAAAACTATCTGGTGTGTTGTGGCTATCTCAATCCCAGATCTTGCTACAGCCTCTGTGTGTGTTTGTGTTTTTGGACATTCTCTATGGACTTTACGGTTTCGAATGCATTTTAGCATGGAAGTTTTTTGCTTTCAGCTGGCAAACGCTAATTGGTTCCACCTGGAGTCAAATCCTCCACACATTCGAGTTTTCTAGGAAGAAAGCTTCAGAAACCTGAGAAAACATATATTTCTTTCTGTAAACATGACATTGGATGCATTTGCCGAACAGGAAGATTGTGCTTTTCTCCAAAACCACTTTCACGGTGATTTTTGGTTACATTTCACCCGAAATCCACAACAATTTGTCCAGATACTCCTGGATGAAAACAAAACTATCTGGTGTGTTGTGGCTATCTCAATCCCAGATCTTGCTACAGCCTCTGTGTGTGTTTGTGTTTTCTGGACATTCTCTATGGACTTTACGGTTTTGAATGCATTTTAGCATGTAAGTTTTTTGTTTTCAGCTGGCAAGCGCTAACTGGTTCCACCTGGAGTCAGATCCTCCACACATGCGAGTTTTCTAGGAAGAAAGCTTCAGAAACCTGAGAAAACATGATATTTCTTTCTGTAAACATGACATTGGATGCATTTGCCGAACAGGAAGATTGTGCTTTTCTCCAAAACCACTTTCACGGTGATTTTTGGTTACATTTCACCCGAAATCCACAACAATTTGTCCAGATACTCCCGGATGAAAACAAAACTATCTGGTGTGTTGTGGCTATCTCAATCCCAGATCTTGCTACAGCCTCTGTGTGTGTTTTTGTTTTCTGGACATTCTCTATGGACTTTACGGTTTCAAATGCATTTTAGCATGTAAGTTTTTTGTTTTCAGCTGGCAAACGCTAATTGGTTCCACCTGGAGTCAAATCCTCCACACATTCGAGTTTTCTAGGAAGAAAGCTTCAGAAACCTGAGAAAACATGATATTTCTTTCTGTAAACATGACATTGGATGCATTTGCCGAACAGGAAGATTGTGCTTTTCTCCAAACCTACTTTCACGGTCATATTTGGTTACATTTCATCCAAAATCCACAACAATTTGTCCAGATACTCCTGGATGAGAACAAAACAATCTGGTGTGTTGTGGCTATCTCAATCCCTGATCTTGCTACAGCCTCTGTGTGTGTTTGTGTTTTCTGGACATTCTCTATGGACTTTACGGTTTTGAATGCATTTTAGCAGGACCCTTTTTGTTTTCTGCTGGCAAACGCTAATTGGTTCCACCTGGAGTCAAATCCTCCACACATTCGAGTTTTCTAGGAAGAAAGCTTCAGAAACCTGAGAAAACATGATATTTCTTTCTGTAAACATGACATTGGATGCATTTGCCGAACAGGAAGATTGTGCTTTTCTCCAAAACCACTTTCACGGTGATTTTTGGTTACATTTCACCCGAAATCCACAACAATTTGTCCAGATACTCCTGGATGAAAACAAAACTATCTGGTGTGTTGTGGCTATCTCAATCCCAGATCTTGCTACAGCCTCTGTGTTTGTTTGTGTTTTCTGGACATTCTCTATGGACTTTACGGTTTTCAATGCATTTTAGCATGTAAGTTTTTCGTTTTCAGCTGGCAAGCGCTAATTGGTTCCACCTGGAGTCAAATCCTCCACACATTCGAGTTTTCTAGGAAGAAAGCTTCAGAAACCTGAGAAAACATGATATTTCTTTCTGTAAACATGACATTGGATGCATTTGCCGAACAGGAAGATTGTGCTTTTCTCCAAACCTACTTTCACGGTCATATTTGGTTACATTTCACCCAAAATCCACAACAGTTTGTCCAGATACTCCTGGATGAGAACAAAACAATCTGGTGTGTTGTGGCTATCTCAATCCCTGATCTTGCTACAGCCTCTGTGTGTGTTTGTGTTTTCTGGACATTCTCTATGGACTTTACGGTTTCGAATGCATTTTAGCATGGAAGTTTTTTGTTTTCAGCTGGCAAGCGCTAATTGCTTCCACCTGGAGTCAAATCCTCCACACATTCGAGTTTTCTAGGAAGAAAGCTTCAGAAACCTGAGAAAACATGATATTTCTTTCTGTAAACATGACATTGGATGCATTTGCCGAACAGGAAGATTGTGCTTTTCTCCAAAACCACTTTCACGGTGATTTTTGGTTACATTTCACCCGAAATCCACAACAATTTGTCCAGATACTCCTGGATGAAAACAAAACTATCTGGTGTGTTGTGGCTATCTCAATCCCAGATCTTGCTACAGCCTCTGTGTTTGTTTGTGTTTTCTGGACATTCTCTATTGACTTTACGGTTTCGAATGCATTTTAGCATGTAAGTTTTTTGTTTTCAGCTGGCAAACGCTAATTGGTTCCACCTGGAGTCAAATCCTCCACACATTCGAGTTTTCTAGGAAGAAAGCTTCAGAAACCTGAGAAAACATGATATTTCTTTCTGTAAACATCACATTGGAAGCATTGGCAGAACAGGAATATTGTGCTTTTCTCCAAAACCACTTTCACGGTCATTTTTGGTTACATTTCACCCGAAATCCACAACAATTTGTCCAGATACTCCTGGATGAAAACAAAACTATCTGGTGTGTTGTGGCTATCTCAATCCCAGATCTTGCTACAGCCTCTGTGTGTGTTTGTGTTTTCTGGACATTCTCTATGGACTTTACGGTTTTCAATGCATTTTAGCATGTAAGTTTTTTGTTTTCAGCTGGCAAGCGCTAATTGGTTCCACCTGGAGTCAAATCCTCCACACATTCGAGTTTTCTAGGAAGAAAGCTTCAGAAACCTGAGAAAACATGATATTTCTTTCTGTAAACATGACATTGGATGCATTTGCCGAACAGGAAGATTGTGCATTTGTCCAAAACCACTTTCACTGTCATTTTTGGTTACATTTCACCCGAAATCCACAACAATTTGTCCAGATACTCCTGGATGAGAACAAAACAATCTGGTGTGTTGTGGCTATCTCAATCCCTGATCTTGCTACAGCCTCTGTGTGTGTTTGTGTTTTCTGGACATTCTCTATGGACTTTACGGTTTCGAATGCATTTTATCATGTAAGTTTTTTGTTTTCAGCTGGCAAACGCTAATTGGTTCCACCTGGAGTCAAATCCTCCACACATTCGAGTTTTCTAGGAAGAAAGCTTCAGAAACCTGAGAAAACATGATATTTCTTTCTGTAAACATGACATTGGATGCATTTGCCGAACAGGAAGATTGTGCTTTTCTCCAAAACCACTTTCACGGTGATTTTTGGTTACATTTCACCTGAAATCCACAACAATTTGTCCAGATACTCCTGGATGAAAACAAAACTATCTGGTGTGTTGTGGCTATCTCAATCCCAGATCTTGCTACAGCGTCTGTGTGTGTTTGTGTTTTCTGGACATTCTCTATGGACTTTACGGTTTTGAATGAATTTTAGCATGGAAGTTTTTTGTTTTCAGCTGGCAAACGCTAATTGCTTCCACCTGGAGTCAAATCCTCCGCACATTCGAGTTTTCTAGGAAGAAAGCTTCAGAAACCTGAGAAAACATGATATTTCTTTCTGTAAACATGACAGTGGATGCATTTGCCGAACAGGATATTGTGCTTTTCTCCAAAACCACTTTCACGGTCATTTGTGGTTACATTTCACCCGAAATCCACAACAATTTGTCCAGATACTCCTGGATGAAAACAAAACTATCTGGTGTGTAGTGGCTATCTCAATCCCAGATCTTACTACAGCCTCTGTGTGTGTTTGTGTTTTCTGGACATTCTCTATGGACTTTACGGTTTTGAATGCATTTTAGCATGGAAGTTTTTTGTTTTCAGCTGGCAAACGCTAATTGGTTCCACCTGGAGTCAACTCCTCCAAACATTCGAGTTTTCTAGGAAGAAAGCTTCAGAAACCTGAGAAAACATGATATTTCTTTCTGTAAACATGACATTGGATGCATTTGCCGAACAGGAAGATTGTGCGTTTCTCCAAAACCACTTTCACGGTGATTTTTGGTTGCATTTCACCCGAAATCCACAACAATTTGTCCAGATAATCCTGGATGAAAACAAAACTATCTGGTGTGTTGTGGCTATCTCAATCCCAGATCTTGCTACAGCCTCTGTGTGTGTTTGTGTTTTCTGGACATTCTCTATGGACTTTACGGTTTTAAATGCATTTTAGCATGGAAGTTTTTTGTTTTCAGCTGGCAAGCGCTAATTGGTTCCACCTGGAGTCAAATCCTCCACACATTCGAGTTTTCTAGGAAGAAAGCTTCAGAAACCTGAGAAAACATGATATTTCTTTCTGTAAACATGACATTGGATGCATTTGCCGAACAGGAAGATTGTGCTTTTCTGCAAACCTACTTTCACGGTCATATTTGCTTACATTTCACCCGAAATCCACAACAGTTTGTCCAGATACTCCTGGATGAGAACAAAACAATCTGGTGTGTTGTGGCTATCTCAATCCCTGATCTTGCTACAGCCTCTGTGTGTGTTTGTGTTTTCTGGAAATTCTCTATGGACTTTACGGTTTCGAATGCATTTTAGCATGTAAGTTTTTTGTTTTCAGCTGGCAAACGCTAATTGGTTCCACCTGGAGTCAAATCCTCCACACATTCGAGTTTTCTAGGAAGAAAGCTTCAGAAACCTGAGAAAACATGATATTTCTTTCTGTAAACATGACATTGGATGCATTTGCCGAACAGGAAGATTGTGCTTTTCTCCAAAACCACTTTCACGGTGATTTTTGGTTACATTTCACCCGAAATCCACAACAATTTGTCCAGATACTCCTGGATGAAAACAAAACTATCTGGTGTGTAGTGGCTATCTCAATCCCAGATCTTACTACAGCCTCTGTGTGTGTTTGGGTTTTCTGGACATTCTCTATGGACTTTACGGTTTTGAATGCATTTTTGCATGGAAGTTTTTTGTTTTCAGCTGGCAAACGCTAATTGGTTCCACCTGGAGTCAACTCCTCCAAACATTCGAGTTTTCTAGGAAGAAAGCTTCAGAAACCTGAGAAAACATGATATTTCTTTCTGTAAACATGACATTGGATGCATTTGCCGAACAGGAAGATTGTGCGTTTCTCCAAAACCACTTTCACGGTGATTTTTGGTTGCATTTCACCCGAAATCCACAACAATTTGTCCAGATACTCCTGGATGAAAACAAAACTATCTGGTGTGTTGTGGCTATCTCAATCCCAGATCTTGCTACAGCCTCTGTGTGTGTTTGTGTTTTCTGGACATTCTCTATGGACTTTACGGTTTTGAATGCATTTTAGCATGTAAGTTTTTTGTTTTCAGCTGGCAAGCGCTAATTGGTTCCACCTGGAGTCAAATCCTCCACACATTCGAGTTTTCTAGGAAGAAAGCTTCAGAAACCTGAGAAAACATGATATTTCTTTCTGTAAACATGACATTGGATGCATTTGCCGAACAGGAAGATTGTGCTTTTCTCCAAAACCACTTTCACGGTCATTTTTGGTTACATTTCACCCGAAATCCACAACAATTTGTCCAGATACTCCTGGATGAAAACAAAACTATCTGGTGTGTTGTGGCTATCTCAATCCCAGATCTTGCTACAGCCTCTGTGTGTGTTTGTGTTTTCTGGACATTCTCTATGGACTTTACGGTTTCGAATGCATTTTAGCATGGAAGTTTTTTGTTTTCAGCTGGCAAACGCTAATTGGTTCCACCTGGAGTCAAATCCTCCACACATTCGAGTTTTCTAGGAAGAAAGCTTCAGAAACCTGAGAAAACATGATATTTCTTTCTGTAAACATAACATTGGATGCATTTGCCGAACAGGAACATTGTGCTTTTCTCCAAAACCACTTTCACGGTCATTTTTGGTTACATTTCACCCGAAATCCACAACAATTTGTCCAGATACTCCTGGATGAAAACAAAACTATCTGGTGTGTTGTGGCTATCTCAATCCCAGATCTTGCTACAGCCTGTGTGTGTTTGTGTTTTCTGGACATTCTCTATGGACTTTAAGGTTTTAAATGCATTTTAGCATGGAAGTTTTTGTTTTCAGCTGGCAAACGCTAATTGGTTCCACCTGGAGTCAAATCCTCCACACATTCGAGTTTTCTAGGAAGAAAGCTTCAGAAACCTGAGAAAACATGATATTTCTTTCTGTAAACATGACATTGGATGCATTTGCCGAACAGGAAGATTGTGCTTTTCTCCAAAACCACTTTCACTGTCATTTTTGGTTACATTTCACCCGAAATCCACAACAATTTGTCCAGATACTCCTGGATGAAAACAAAACAATCTGGTGTGTTGTGGCTATCTCAATCCCAGATCTTGCTACAGCCTCTGTGTTTGTTGGGGTTTTCTGGACATTCTCTATGGATTTTACGGTTTTGAATGCATTTTAGCATGTAAGTTTTTTGTTTTCAGCTGGCAAACGCTAATTGGTTCCCCCTGGAGTCAAATCCTCCACACATTCGAGTTTTCTAGGAAGAAAGCTTCAGAAACCTGAGAAAACATGATATTTCTTTCTGTAAACATGACATTGGATGCATTTGCCGAACAGGAAGATTGTGCTTTTCTCCAAAACCACTTTCACGGTAATTTTTGGTTAAATTTCACCCGAAATCCACAACAATTTGTCCAGATACTCCTGGATGAAAACAAAACTATCTGGTGTGTTGTGGCTATCTCAATCCCAGATCTTGCTACAGCCTCTGTGTGTGTTTGTGTTTTCTGGACATTCTCTATGGACTTTACGGTTTTGAATGCATTTTAGCATGGAAGTTTTTTGTTTTCAGCTGGCAAACGCTAATTGGTTCCACCTGGAGTCAAATCCTCCACACATTCGAGTTTTCTAGGAAGAAAGCTTCAGAAACCTGAGAAAACATGATATTTCTTTCTGTAAACATAACATTGGATGCATTTGCCGAACAGGAAGATTGTGCGTTTCTCCAAAACCACTTTCACGGTCATTTTTGGTTACATTTCACCCAAAATCCACAACAATTTGTCCAGATACTCCTGGATGAAAACAAAACTATCTGGTGTGTTGTGGCTATCTCAATCCCAGATCTTGCTACAGCCTCTGTGTGTGTTTGTGTTTTCTGCACATTCTCTATGGACTTTACGGTTTCGAATGCATTTTAGCATGTAAGTTTTTTGTTTTCAGCTGGCAAACGCTAATTGGTTCCACCTGGAGTCAAATCCTCCACACATTCGAGTTTTCTAGGAAGAAAGCTTCAGAAACCTGAGAAAACATGATATTTCTTTCTGTAAACATGACATTGGATGCATTTGCCGAACAGGAAGATTGTGCTTTTCTCCAAAACCACTTTCACTGTGATTTTTGGTTACATTTCACTGGAAATCGACAACAGTTTGTCAGATACTCCTGGTTGAAAACAAACTATCTGGGGTGTTGTGGCCATCTGAATCCCATATCTTGCTATAGCCTTTGTGTGTTTGTGTTTTCTGGACATTCTCTATGGACTTTAAGGTTTTGAATGCATTTTAGCAGGACCCTTTTTGTGTTCAGCTGGCAAACGCGAATTGGTTCCACCTGGAGTCAAATCTTCCACACATTAGAGTTTTCTAGGAAGAAAGCTTCAGAAACCTGAGAAAACATGATATTTCTTTCTGTAAACATGACATTGGATGCATTTGCCGAACAGGAAGATTGTGCTTTTCTCCAAAACCACTTTCACGGTCATTTTTGGTTACATTTCACCCAAAATCCACAACAATTTGTCCAGATACTCCTGGATGAAAACAAAACTATCTGGTGTGTAGTGGCTATCTCAATCCCAGATCTTACTACAGCCTCTGTGTGTGTTTGGGTTTTCTGGACATTCTCTATGGACTTTAAAGTTTTGAATGCATTTTAGCATGGAAGTTTTTTGTTTTCAGCTGGCAAACGCTAATTGGTTCCACCTGGAGTCAACTCCTCCAAACATTCGAGTTTTCTAGGAAGAAAGCTTCAGAAACCTGAGAAAACATGATATTTCTTTCTGTAAACATGACATTGGATGCATTTGCCGAACAGGAAGATTGTGCTTTTCTCCAAAACCACTTTCACGGTCATTTTTGGTTACATTTCACCCGAAATCCACAACAATTTGTCCAGATACTCCTGGATGAAAACAAAACTATCTGGTGTGTAGTGGCTATCTCAATCCCAGATCTTACTACAGCCTCTGTGTGTGTTTGGGTTTTCTGGACATTCTCTATGGACTTTAAAGTTTTGAATGCATTTTAGCATGGAAGTTTTTTGTTTTCAGCTGGCAAACGCTAATTGGTTCCACCTGGAGTCAACTCCTCCAAACATTCGAGTTTTCTAGGAAGAAAGCTTCAGAAACCTGAGAAAACATGATATTTCTTTCTGTAAACATGACATTGGATGCATTTGCCGAACAGGAAGATTGTGCGTTTCTCCAAAACCACTTTCACGGTCATTTTTGGTTACATTTCACCCAAAATCCACAACAATTTGTCCAGATACTCCTGGATGAAAACAAAACTATCTGGTGTGTTGTGGCTATCTCAATCCCAGATCTTGCTACAGCCTCTGTGTGTGTTTGTGTTTTCTGGACATTCTCTATGGACTTTACGGTTTTGAATGCATTTTAGCATGGAAGTTTTTTGTTTTCAGCTGGCAAACGCTAATTGGTTCCACCTGGAGTCAAATCCTCCACACATTCGAGTTTTCTAGGAAGAAAGCTTCAGAAACCTGAGAAAACATGATATTTCTTTCTGTAAACATGACATTGGATGCATTTGCCGAACAGGAAGATTGTGCTTTTCTCCAAAACCACTTTCACGGTGATTTTTGGTTACATTTCACCTGAAATCCACAACAATTTGTCCAGATACTCCTGGATGAAAACAAAACTATCTGGTGTGTAGTGGCTATCTCAATCCCAGATCTTACTACAGCCTCTGTGTGTGTTTGGGTTTTCTGGACATTCTCTATGGACTTTAAAGTTTTGAATGCATTTTAGCATGGAAGTTTTTTGTTTTCAGCTGGCAAACGCTAATTGGTTCCACCTGGAGTCAACTCCTCCAAACATTCGAGTTTTCTAGGAAGAAAGCTTCAGAAACCTGAGAAAACATGATATTTCTTTCTGTAAACATGACATTGGATGCATTTGCCGAACAGGAAGATTGTGCGTTTCTCCAAAACCACTTTCACGGTCATTTTTGGTTACATTTCACCCGAAATCCACAACAATTTGTCCAGATACTCCTGGATGAAAACAAAACTATCTGGTGTGTTGTGGCTATCTCAATCCCAGATCTTGCTACAGCCTCTGTGTGTGTTTGTGTTTTCTGGACATTCTCTATGGACTTTACGGTTTTGAATGCATTTTAGCATGGAAGTTTTTTTGTTTTCAGCTGGCAAACGCTAATTGGTTCCACCTGGAGTCAAATCCTCCACACATTCGAGTTTTCTAGGAAGAAAGCTTCAGAAACCTGAGAAAACATGATATTTCTTTCTGTAAACATGACATTGGATGCATTTGCCGAACAGGAAGATTGTGCTTTTCTCCAAAACCACTTTCACGGTCATTTTTGGTTACATTTCACCCAAAATCCACAACAATTTGTCCAGATACTCCTGGATGAAAACAAAACTATCTGGTGTGTAGTGGCTATCTCAATCCCAGATCTTACTACAGCCTCTGTGTGTGTTTGGGTTTTCTGGACATTCTCTATGGACTTTAAAGTTTTGAATGCATTTTAGCATGGAAGTTTTTTGTTTTCAGCTGGCAAACGCTAATTGGTTCCACCTGGAGTCAAATCCTCCACACATTCGAGTTTTCTAGGAAGAAAGCTTCAGAAACCTGAGAAAACATGATATTTCTTTCTGTAAACATGACATTGGATGCATTTGCCGAACAGGAAGATTGTGCGTTTCTCCAAAACCTCTTACACGGTCATTTTTGGTTACATTTCACCCGAAATCCACAACAATTTGTCCAGATACTCCTGGATGAAAACAAAACTATCTGGTGTGTTGTGGCTATCTCAATCCCAGATCTTGCTACAGCCTCTGTGTGTGTTTGTGTTTTCTGGACATTCTCTATGGACTTTACGGTTTTGAATGCATTTTAGCATGGAAGTTTTTTTGTTTTCAGCTGGCAAACGCTAATTGGTTCCACCTGGAGTCAAATCCTCCACACATTCGAGTTTTCTAGGAAGAAAGCTTCAGAAACCTGAGAAAACATGATATTTCTTTCTGTAAACATGACATTGGATGCATTTGCCGAACAGGAAGATTGTGCTTTTCTCCAAAACCAATTTCACGGTCATTTTTGGTTACATTTCACCCAAAATCCACAACAATTTGTCCAGATACTCCTGGATGAAAACAAAACTATCTGGTGTGTAGTGGCTATCTCAATCCCAGATCTTACTACAGCCTCTGTGTGTGTTTGGGTTTTCTGGACATTCTCTATGGACTTTAAAGTTTTGAATGCATTTTAGCATGGAAGTTTTTTGTTTTCAGCTGGCAAACGCTAATTGGTTCCACCTGGAGTCAACTCCTCCAAACATTCGAGTTTTCTAGGAAGAAAGCTACAGAAACCTGAGAAAACATGATATTTCTTTCTGTAAACATGACATTGGATGCATTTGCCGAACAGGAAGATTGTGCGTTTCTCCAAAACCTCTTACACGGTCATTTTTGGTTACATTTCACCCAAAATCCACAACAATTTGTCCAGATACTCCTGGATGAAAACAAAACTATCTGGTGTGTTGTGGCTATCTCAATCCCAGATCTTGCTACAGCCTCTGTGTGTGTTTGTGTTTTCTGGACATTCTCTATGGACTTTATGGTTTTGAATGCATTTTAGCATGTAAGTTTTTTGTTTTCAGCTGCCAAACGCTAATTGGTTCCACCTGGAGTCAAATCCTCCACACATTAGAGTTTTCTAGGAAGAAAGCTTCAGAAACCTGAGAAAACATGATATTTCTTTCTGTAAACATGACATTGGATGCATTTGCCGAACAGGAAGATTGTGCTTTTCTCCAAATCCACTTTCACGGTCATTTTTGGTTAAATTTCACCCGAAATCCACAACAATTTGTCCAGATACTCCTGGATGAAAACAAAACTATCTGGTGTGTTGTGGCTATCTCAATCCCAGATCTTGCTACAGCCTCTGTGTGTGTTTGTGTTTTCTGGACATTCTCTATGGACTTTACGGTTTCGAATGCATTTTAGCATGGAAGTTTTTTGTTTTCAGCTGGCAAACGCTAATTGGTTCCACCTGGAGTCAAATCCTCCACACATTCGAGTTTTCTAGGAAGAAAGCTTCAGAAACCTGAGAAAACATGATATTTCTTTCTGTAAACATAACATTGGATGCATTTGCCGAACAGGAACATTGTGCTTTTCTCCAAAACCACTTTCACGGTCATTTTTGGTTACATTTCACCCGAAATCCACAACAATTTGTCCAGATACTCCTGGATGAAAACAAAACTATCTGGTGTGTTGTGGCTATCTCAATCCCAGATCTTGCTACAGCCTGTGTGTGTTTGTGTTTTCTGGACATTCTCTATGGACTTTAAGGTTTTAAATGCATTTTAGCATGGAAGTTTTTTGTTTTCAGCTGGCAAACGCTAATTGGTTCCACCTGGAGTCAAATCCTCCACACATTCGAGTTTTCTAGGAAGAAAGCTTCAGAAACCTGAGAAAACATGATATTTCTTTCTGTAAACATGACATTGGATGCATTTGCCGAACAGGAAGATTGTGCTTTTCTCCAAAACCACTTTCACTGTCATTTTTGGTTACATTTCACCCGAAATCCACAACAATTTGTCCAGATACTCCTGGATGAAAACAAAACAATCTGGTGTGTTGTGGCTATCTCAATCCCAGATCTTGCTACAGCCTCTGTGTTTGTTTGGGTTTTCTGGACATTCTCTATGGATTTTACGGTTTTGAATGCATTTTAGCATGTAAGTTTTTTGTTTTCAGCTGGCAAACGCTAATTGGTTCCACCTGGAGTCAAATCCTCCACACATTCGAGTTTTCTAGGAAGAAAGCTTCAGAAACCTGAGAAAACATGATATTTCTTTCTGTAAACATGACATTGGATGCATTTGCCGAACAGGAAGATTGTGCTTTTCTCCAAAACCACTTTCACGGTAATTTTTGGTTAAATTTCACCCGAAATCCACAACAATTTGTCCAGATACTCCTGGATGAAAACAAAACTATCTGGTGTGTTGTGGCTATCTCAATCCCAGATCTTGCTACAGCCTCTGTGTGTGTTTGTGTTTTCTGGACATTCTCTATGGACTTTAAAGTTTTGAATGCATTTTAGCATGGAAGTTTTTTGTTTTCAGCTGGCAAACGCTAATTGGTTCCACCTGGAGTCAACTCCTCCACACATTCGAGTTTTCTAGGAAGAAAGCTTCAGAAACCTGAGAAAACATGATATTTCTTTCTGTAAACATGACATTGGATGCATTTGCCGAACAGGAAGATTGTGCTTTTCTCCAAAACCACTTTCACGGTGATGTTTGGTTACATTTCACCCGAAATCCACAACAATTTGTCCAGATACTCCTGGATGAAAACAAAACTATCTGGTGTGTTGTGGCTATCTCAATCCCAGATCTTGCTACAGCCTCTGTGTGTGTTTGTGTTTTCTGGACATTCTCTATGGACTTTACGGTTTTGAATGCATTTTAGCATGTAAGTTTTTTGTTTTCAGCTGGCAAACGCTAATTGGTTCCACCTGGAGTCAACTCCTCCACACATTCGAGTTTTCTAGGAAGAAAGCTTCAGAAACCTGAGAAAACATGATATTTCTTTCTGTAAACATAACATTGGATGCATTTGCCGAACAGGAACATTGTGCTTTTCTCCAAAACCACTTTCACGGTCATTTTTGGTTACATTTCACCCGAAATCCACAACAATTTGTCCAGATACTCCTGGATGAAAACAAAACTATCTGGTGTGTTGTGGCTATCTCAATCCCAGATCTTGCTACAGCCTGTGTGTGTTTGTGTTTTCTGGACATTCTCTATGGACTTTAAGGTTTTAAATGCATTTTAGCATGGAAGTTTTTTGTTTTCAGCTGGCAAACGCTAATTGGTTCCACCTGGAGTCAAATCCTCCACACATTCGAGTTTTCTAGGAAGAAAGCTTCAGAAACCTGAGAAAACATGATATTTCTTTCTGTAAACATGACATTGGATGCATTTGCCGAACAGGAAGATTGTGCTTTTCTCCAAAACCACTTTCACTGTCATTTTTGGTTACATTTCACCCGAAATCCACAACAATTTGTCCAGATACTCCTGGATGAAAACAAAACAATCTGGTGTGTTGTGGCTATCTCAATCCCAGATCTTGCTACAGCCTCTGTGTTTGTTTGGGTTTTCTGGACATTCTCTATGGATTTTACGGTTTTGAATGCATTTTAGCATGTAAGTTTTTTGTTTTCAGCTGGCAAACGCTAATTGGTTCCACCTGGAGTCAAATCCTCCACACATTCGAGTTTTCTAGGAAGAAAGCTTCAGAAACCTGAGAAAACATGATATTTCTTTCTGTAAACATGACATTGGATGCATTTGCCGAACAGGAAGATTGTGCTTTTCTCCAAAACCACTTTCACGGTAATTTTTGGTTAAATTTCACCCGAAATCCACAACAATTTGTCCAGATACTCCTGGATGAAAACAAAACTATCTGGTGTGTTGTGGCTATCTCAATCCCAGATCTTGCTACAGCCTCTGTGTGTGTTTGTGTTTTCTGGACATTCTCTATGGACTTTAAAGTTTTGAATGCATTTTAGCATGGAAGTTTTTTGTTTTCAGCTGGCAAACGCTAATTGGTTCCACCTGGAGTCAACTCCTCCACACATTCGAGTTTTCTAGGAAGAAAGCTTCAGAAACCTGAGAAAACATGATATTTCTTTCTGTAAACATGACATTGGATGCATTTGCCGAACAGGAAGATTGTGCTTTTCTCCAAAACCACTTTCACGGTGATGTTTGGTTACATTTCACCCGAAATCCACAACAATTTGTCCAGATACTCCTGGATGAAAACAAAACTATCTGGTGTGTTGTGGCTATCTCAATCCCAGATCTTGCTACAGCCTCTGTGTGTGTTTGTGTTTTCTGGACATTCTCTATGGACTTTACGGTTTTGAATGCATTTTAGCATGTAAGTTTTTTGTTTTCAGCTGGCAAACGCTAATTGGTTCCACCTGGAGTCAAATCCTCCACACATTCGAGTTTTCTAGGAAGAAAGCTTCAGAAACCTGAGAAAACATGATATTTCTTTCTGTAAACATAACATTGGATGCATTTGCTGAACAGGAAGATTGTGCTTTTCTCCAAAACCACTTTCACGGTCATTTTTGGTTACATTTCCCCCGAAATCCACAACAATTTGTCCAGATACTCCTGGATGAAAACAAAACTATCTGGTGTGTTGTGGCTATCTCAATCCCAGATCTTGCTACAGCCTCTGTGTGTGTTTGTGTATTCTGGACATTCTCTATGGACTTTACTGTTTTAAATGCATTTTAGCATGTAATTTTTTTGTTTCCAGCTGTGAAACGCTAACTGGTTCCACCTGGAGTCAAATCCTCCACACATTCGAGTTTTCTAGGAAGAAAGCTTCAGAAACCTGAGAAAACATGATATTTCTTTCTGTAAACATGACATTGGATGCATTTGCCGAACAGGAAGATTGTGCTTTTCTCCAAAACCACTTTTACTGTGATTTTTGGTTACATTTCACTGGAAATCGACAACAGTTTGTCAGATACTCCTGGTTGAAAACAAACTATCTGGGGTGTTGTGGCCATCTCAATCCCATATCTTGCTATAGCCTTTGTGTGTTTGTGTTTTCTGGACATTCTCTATGGACTTTAAGGTTTTGAATGCATTTTAGCAGGACCCTTTTTGTGTTCAGCTGGCAAACGCGAATTGGTTCCACCTGGAGTCAAATCTTCCACACATTAGAGTTTTCTAGGAAGAAAGCTTCAGAAACCTGAGAAAACATGATATTTCTTTCTGTAAACATGACATTGGATGCATTTGCCGAACAGGAAGATTGTGCTTTTCTCCAAAACCACTTTCACGGTCATTTTTGGTTACATTTCACCCAAAATCCACAACAATTTGTCCAGATACTCCTGGATGAAAACAAAACTATCTGGTGTGTAGTGGCTATCTCAATCCCAGATCTTACTACAGCCTCTGTGTGCGTTTGGGTTTTCTGGACATTCTCTATGGACTTTAAAGTTTTGAATGCATTTTAGCATGGAAGTTTTTTGTTTTCAGCTGGCAAACGCTAATTGGTTCCACCTGGAGTCAACTCCTCCACACATTCGAGTTTTCTAGGAAGAAAGCTTCAGAAACCTGAGAAAACATGATATTTCTTTCTGTAAACATGACATTGGATGCATTTGCCGAACAGGAAGATTGTGCGTTTCTCCAAAACCACTTTCACGGTCATTTTTGGTTACATTTCACCCAAAATCCACAACAATTTGTCCAGATACTCCTGGATGAAAACAAAACTATCTGGTGTGTTGTGGCTATCTCAATCCCAGATCTTGCTACAGCCTCTGTGTCTGTTTGTGTTTTCTGCACATTCTCTATGGACTTTACGGTTTCGAATGCATTTTAGCATGTAAGTTTTTTGTTTTCAGCTGGCAAGCGCTAATTGGTTCCACCTGGAGTCAAATCCTCCTCACATTCGAGTTTTCTAGGAAGAAAGCTTCAGAAACCTGAGAAAACATGATTTTTGTATTTGTAAGCATGACATTGGATGCATTTGCCGAACAGGAAGATTGTGCGTTTCTCCAAAACCACTTTCACGGTCATTTTTGGTTACATTTCACCCGAAATCCACAACAATTTGTCCAGATACTCCTGGATGAAAACAAAACTATCTGGTGATTTTTAGCTGTCTCAATCCCAGATCTTGCTACAGCCTCTGTGTTTGTTTGTGCTTTCTGGACATTCTCTATGGACTTTACGGTTGTGAATGCATTTTAGCATGTAAGTTTTTTGTTTTCAGCTGCCAAACGCTAATTGGTTCCACCTGGAGTCAAATCCTCCACACATTCGAGTTTTCTAGGAAGAAAGCTTCAGAAACCTGAGAAAACATGATATTTCTTTCTGTAAACATAACATTGGATGCATTTGCCGAACAGGAAGATTGTGCTTTTCTCCAAAACCACTTTCACGGTGATGTTTGGTTACATTTCACCCGAAATCCACAACAATTTGTCCAGATACTCCTGGATGAAAACAAAACTATCTGGTGTGTTGTGGCTATCTCAATCCCAGATCTTGCTACAGCCTCTGTGTGTGTTTGTGTTTTCTGGACATTCTCTATGGACTTTAAAGTTTTGAATGCATTTTAGCATGGAAGTTTTTTGTTTTCAGCTGGCAAACGCTAATTGGTTCCACCTGGAGTCAAATCCTCCACACATTCGAGTTTTCTAGGAAGAAAGCTTCAGAAACCTGAGAAAACATGATATTTCTTTCTGTAAACATAACATTGGATGCATTTGCTGAACAGGAAGATTGTGCTTTTCTCCAAAACCACTTTCACGGTCATTTTTGGTTACATTTCCCCCGAAATCCACAACAATTTGTCCAGATACTCCTGGATGAAAACAAAACTATCTGGTGTGTTGTGGCTATCTCAATCCCAGATCTTGCTACAGCCTCTGTGTGTGTTTGTGTATTCGGGACATTCTCTATGGACTTTACTGTTTTAAATGCATTTTAGCATGTAATTTTTTTGTTTCCAGCTGTCAAACGCTAACTGGTTCCACCTGGAGTCAAATCCTCCACACATTCGAGTTTTCTAGGAAGAAAGCTTCAGAAACCTGAGAAAACATGATATTTCTTTCTGTAAACATGACATTGGATGCATTTGCCGAACAGGAAGATTGTGCTTTTCTCCAAAACCACTTTCACTGTGATTTTTGGTTACATTTCACTGGAAATCGACAACAGTTTGTCAGATACTCCTGGTTGAAAACAAACTATCTGGGGTGTTGTGGCCATCTCAATCCCATATCTTGCTATAGCCTTTGTGTGTTTGTGTTTTCTGGACATTCTCTATGGACTTTAAGGTTTTTGAATGCATTTTAGCAGGACCCTTTTTGTGTTCAGCTGGCAAACGCGAATTGGTTCCACCTGGAGTCAAATCTTCCACACATTAGAGTTTTCTAGGAAGAAAGCTTCAGAAACCTGAGAAAACATGATATTTCTTTCTGTAAACATGACATTGGATGCATTTGCCGAACAGGAAGATTGTGCTTTTCTCCAAAACCACTTTCACGGTCATTTTTGGTTACATTTCACCCAAAATCCACAACAATTTGTCCAGATACTCCTGGATGAAAACAAAACTATCTGGTGTGTAGTGGCTATCTCAATCCCAGATCTTACTACAGCCTCTGTGTGTGTTTGGGTTTTCTGGACATTCTCTATGGACTTTAAAGTTTTGAATGCATTTTAGCATGGAAGTTTTTTGTTTTCAGCTGGCAAACGCTAATTGGTTCCACCTGGAGTCAAATCCTCCACACATTCGAGTTTTCTAGGAAGAAAGCTTCAGAAACCTGAGAAAACATGATATTTCTTTCTGTAAACATGACATTGGATGCATTTGCCGAACAGGAAGATTGTGCGTTTCTCCAAAACCACTTTCACGGTCATTTTTGGTTACATTTCACCCAAAATCCACAACAATTTGTCCAGATACTCCTGGATGAAAACAAAACTATCTGGTGTGTTGTGGCTATCTCAATCCCAGATCTTGCTACAGCCTCTGTGTGTGTTTGTGTTTTCTGGACATTCTCTATGGACTTTACGGTTTTGAATGCATTTTAGCATGGAAGTTTTTTGTTTTCAGCTGGCAAACGCTAATTGCTTCCACCTGGAGTCAAATCCTCCACACATTCTAGTTTTCTAGGAAGAAAGCTTCAGAAACCTTAGAAAACATGATATTTCTTTCTGGAAACATGACATTGGATGCATTTGCCAAACAGGAAGATTGTGCGTTTCTCCTACACCACTTTCATGGTGATTTTTGGTTAAATTGCAACTGAAATCCACAACAAGTTGTCCAGATACTCCTGGATGAAAACAAAACTATCTGCTGTGTTGTGGCTATCTCAATCCCAGATCTTGCTACAGCCTCTGTGTGTGTTTGTGTTTTCTGGACATTCTCTATGGACTTTACGGTTTTCAATGCATTTTAGCATGTAAGTTTTTGCTTTTAGCTTCCAAACGCTAATTGGTTCCACCTGGAGTCAAATCCTCCACACATTCGAGTTTTCTAGGAAGAAAGCTCCAGAAACCTGAGAAAACATGATATTTCTTTCTGTAAACATGACATTGGATGCATTTGCCAAACAGGAAGATTGTGCTTTTCTCCAAAACCACTTTCACGGTGATTTCTGGTTAAATTTCACCCGAAATCCACACAATTTGTCCAGATACTCCTGGATGAAAACAAAACTATCTGATGTGTTGTGGCTATCTCAATCCCAAATCTTGTTACAGCCTCTGTGTGTGTTTGTGTTTTCTGAACATTCTCTATGGAAGTACCGTTTTGAATGCATTTTAACATGTAAGATTTTGTTTTTAGCTGCCAAACGCCAATTGGTTCCACCTGGAGTCAAATCCTCCACACATTCGAGTTTTCTAGGAAGAAAGCTTCAGAAACCTGAGAAAACATGATATTTCTTTCTGTAAACATGACATTGGATGCATTTGCCGAACAGGAAGATTGTGCTTTTCTCCGAAACCACTTTCACGGTGATTTTTTCGTTAAATTAAACACGAAATCCACAAAAATTGGTCCAGATACTCCTGGATGAAAAAAAAAACTATCTGGTGTGTTTTGACTATCTCAATCCCAGATCTTGCTACAGCCTCTGTACGTGTTTGTGTTTTCTCGACATTCTTTATGGCGTTTACGGTTTTGAATGCATTTTATCAGGACCCTTTTGGTTTTCTGCTGGCAAACGGTAATTGGTTCTACCTGGAGTTAAATCCTCCACACATTCGAGTTTTCTAGGAAGAAAGCTCCAGAAACCTGAGAAAACATGATATTTCTTTATGTAAGCATGACATTGGATTCATTTGCGGAACAGAAAGATTGTGCTTTCCTCCGAAACCACTTTCACGGTGATATTTTGGTTAAGTGTCACCCGAAATGCACAAGAATTTGTCCAGATACTCCTGGATGAAAACAAAGGTATCTGGTGTGTTGTGGCTATCTCAATCCCAGATCTTGCTACAGCCTCTGTGTTTGTTTGGGTTTTCAGGACATTCTCTATGGACTTTTTGCTTTTGAAAGCATTTTAGCATATAAGTTTTTGTTTTTAGCTGCAAAACGCTAATTGGTTCCACCTGGAGTCAAATTCTCCACACATTCGTGTTTTCTAGGAAGAAAGCACACTTTACGGGAGTTCTGTAGCATGGGAGTAGTCTTACGCACTATGCGGTTTTTCAGTTGTCTGAGTAAAAGAGAAGCAGCTTACAGGACTTCTGTACATTGGAAGTAATGAGAGGCAGTTTACAGCAGTTCTGCATCCTGAGTGCAGGAAACACTTTACGGGAGTTCTGTAGCATGGGAGTAGTCTTACGTACTATGCGGGTTTTCAGTAGTCTGAGTAAAAGAGAAGCAGCTTACAGGATTTCTGTACATTGGAAGTAGTGAGAGGCAGTTTACAGGAGTTCTGCATCCTGAGTGTAGGAAACACTTTACAGGAGTTCTGTAGTATGTGAGTAGTCTTACGCACTCTGCGGGTTTTGAGTAGTCTGAGTAAAAGAGAAGCAGCTTACAGGATTTCTGTACATTGGAAGTAGTGAGAGGCAGTTTAAAGGAGTTCTGCATCCTGAGTGTAGGAAACACTTTACGGGAGTTCTCTAGCATGGGAGTAGTGTTACGCACTATGCGGGTTTTCAGTAGTCTGAGTCAAAGAGAAGCAGCTTACAGGATTTCTGTACATTGGAAGTAGTGAGAGTCAGTTTAAAGGAGTTCTGCATCCTGAGTGTAGCAAACACTTTACGGGAGATCTGTAGCATGGGAGTAGTCTTAGGCAGTATGCGGGTTTTCAGTAGTCTGAGTAAAGGAGAAGCAGCTTACAGGATTTCTGTTAGCTGGATGTAGAGAGAGGCAGTTTACTGGAGTTCTGCATCCTGAGTGTAGGAGACAGTTTAAGGGAGTTCTGTAACATGGCTCTAGCCATACTCAGTATGCGGGATTTCTGTAGCCTGTGTGTAGGAGATGCATCTTACAGGATTTCTGTAAGCTGGATGTAGAGCGAAGCAGTTTTCTGGAATTCTGCTGCCTGAGTGTAGGAAACAGTTGACGGGAGTTCTATAGCATGGGAGTAGCCATATGCACTACGCGAGTTTTAGGTACCCTCTCTGTAGGACATGATGCTTACTTGTGTTCAGTAAGCTGAATGTAGAGCGAAGCAGTTTACTGGAATTCTGCTGCCTGAGTGTAGGAAACACTTTACGGGAGTTCTCTAGCATGGGAGTAGTCTTTGGCACTATGCGGGATTTCAGTAGTCTGAGTAGAGAAGCAGCTTACAGGATTTCTGTACATTGGAAGTAGTGAGAGGAAGTTTACAGGAGTTCTGCATCCTGAGTGTCGGAAACACTTTACGGGAGTTCTGTAGCATGGGTGTAGTCTTAGGCACTATGCAGGTTTTCAGTAGTCTGAGTAAAAGAGAAGCAGCTTACAGGACTTCTGTACATTGGAAGTAGTGAGAGGCAGTTTACAGGAGTTCTGCATCCTGAGGGTAGGAAACACTTTATGGGAGTTCTGTAGCATGGGAGTAGGCTTACTCAACTATGCGGGTTTTCAGTAGTCTGAGTAAAAGAGAAGCAGCTTACAGGATTTCTGTACATTGGAAGTAGTGAGAGGCAGTTTACAGGAGTTCTGCATCCTGAGTGTAGGAAACACTTTACGGGAGTTCTGTAGCATGGGAATAGTCTTACGCACTATGCGGGTTTTGAGTAGTCTGAGTAAAAGAGAAGCAGCTTACAGGATTTCTGTACATTGGAAGTAGTGAGAGGCAGTTTACAGGAGTTCTGCATCGTGAGTGTAGGAAACACTTTACGGGAGTTTTGTAGCATGGGAGTAGTTTTACGCACTATTTGGGTTTTCAGTTGTCTGAGTAAAAGTGAAGCAGCTTACAGGATTTCTGTACATTGGAAGTAGTGAGAGGCAGTTTACAGGAGTTCTGCATCCTGAGTGTAGGAAACACTTTACGGGAGTTCTGTAGCATGGGAATAGTCTTACGCACTATGCGGGTTTTGTGTAGTCTGAGTAAAAGAGAAGCAGCTTACAGGATTTCTGTTAGCTGGTTGTAGAGAGAGGCAGTTTACTGGAGTTCTGCATCCTGAGTGTAGGAGACAGTTTAAGGGAGTTCTGTAACATGTCTCTAGCCATACTCAGTATGCGGGATTTCCGTTGCCTGTGTGTAGGAGATGCAGCTCACAGGATTTCTGTAAGCTGGATGTAGAGCGAAGCAGTTTACTGGAATTCTGCTGCCTGAGTGTAGGAAACACTTTACGTTAGTTCTTTAGCATGGGAGTAGTCTTTGGCACTATGCGGGTTTTCAGTAGTCTGAGTAAAACAGAAGCAGCTTACAGGATTTCTGTACATTGGAAGTAGTGAGAGGCAGTTTACAGGAGTTCTGCATCCTGAGTGTAGGAAACACTTTACGGGAGTTCTGTAGCATGGGAGTAGTCTTACGCACTATGCGGGTTTTGAGTAGTCTGAGTAAAACAGAAGCAGCTTACAGGATTTCTGTACATTGGAAGTAGTGAGAGGCAGTTTACAGGAGTTCTGCATCGTGAGTGTAGGAAACACTTTACGGGAGTTTTGTAGCATGGGAGTAGTTTTACGCACTATTTGGGTTTTCAGTTGTCTGAGTAAAAGTGAAGCAGCTTACAGGATTTCTGTACATTGGAAGTAGTGAGAGGCAGTTTACAGGAGTTCTGCATCCTGAGTGTAGGTAACACTTTGTGGGAGTTCTGTAGCATGGGAATAGTCTTACGCACTATGCTGGTTTTGAGTAGTCTGAGTAAAAGAGAAGCAGCTTACAGGATTTCTGTTAGCTGGAAGTAGAAAGACGCAGTTTACTGGAGTTCTGCATCCTGAGTGTAGGAGACAGTTTAAGGGAGTTCTGTAACATGGCTCTAGCCATACTCAGTATGCGGGATTTCCATAGCCTGTGTGTAGGAGATGCAGCTCACAGGATTTCTGTAAGCTGGATGTAGAGCAAAGCAGTTTACTGGAATTCTGCTACCGGAGTGTAGGAAACACTTTACGTTAGTTCTTTAGCATGGGAGTAGTCTTTGGCACTATGCGGGCTTTCAGTAGTCTGAGTAAAAGAGAAGCAGCTTACAGGATTTCTGTACATTGGAAGTAGTGAGAGGCAGTTTACAGGAGTTCTGCATCCTGAGGGTAGGAAACACTTTACGGGAGTTCTGTAGCATGGGAGTAGTCTTACGCACTATGCGGGTTTTCAGTTGTCTGAGTAAAAGAGAAGAAGCTTACAGGATTTCTGTACATTGGAAGTAGTGAGAGGCAGTTTAAAGGAGTTCTGCATCCTGAGTGTAGGAAACACTTTACGAGAGTTCTGTAGCATGGGAGTAGTCGTACGCACTATGCGGGTTTCCAGTAGTCTGAGTAAAAGACAAGCAGCTTACAGGATTTCTGTACATTGGAAGTAGTGAGAGGCAGTTTACAGGAGTTGGGCATCCTGAGGGTTTGAAATACTTTTTGGGAGTCTGTAGCATGGGAGAAGTCTTACACACTATGCGGGTATTCAGTAGTCTGAGTAAAAGAGAAGCAGCTTACAAGATTTCTGTACTTTGGAAGTAGTGAGAGGCAGTTTAAAGGAGTTCTGCATCCAGTGTAGGAAACACTTTACAGTAGTTTGGTAGCATGGGAGTAGTCTTACGCACTATGCGGGTTTTGAGTAGTCTGAGTAAAAGAGAAGCAGCTTACAGGATTTCTGTTAGCTGGAATAGAAAGACGCAGTTTACTGGAGTTCTGCATCCTGAGTGTAGGAGACAGTTTAAGGGAGTTTTGTAACATGGCTCTAGCCATACTCAGTATGTGGGATTTCCACAGCCTGTGTATAGGAGATGCAGCTCACAGGATTTCTGTAAGCTGGATGTAGAGCGAAGCAGTTTACTGGAATTATGCTGCCTGAGTGTAGGAAACACTTTACGAGAGTTCTTTAGCATGGGAGTAGTCTTTGGCACTATGCGGGTTTTCAGTAGTCTGAGTAAAAGAGAAGCAGCTTACAGGATTTCTGTACATTGGAAGTAGTGAGAGGCAGTTTACAGGAGTTCTGCATCCTGAGTGTAGGAAACACTTTACGGGAGTTGTGTAGCATGGGTGTAGTCTTATGCACTATGCAGGTTTTCAGTAGTCTGAGTAAAAGAGAAGCAGCTTAGAGGATTTCTGTACATTGGAAGTAGTGAGAGGCAGTTTACAGGAGTTCTGCATCCTGAGGGTAGGAAACACTTTACGGGAGTTCTGTAGCATGGGAGTAGTCTTACGCACTATGCGGGTTTTCAGTAGTCTGAGTAAAATAGAAGCAGCTTACAGGATTTCTGTACATTGGAGGCACTGAGAGGCAGTTTACAGGAGTTCTGCATCCTGAGTGTAGGAAACACTTTACGGGAGTTCTGTAGCATGGGAGTAGTCTTATGCACTATGCGGGTTGTCAGTAGTCTGAGTAAAAGAGAAGCAGCTTACAGGATTTCTGTTAGCTGGAAGTAGTGAGAGGCACTTTAAATGAGTTCTGCATCCTGAGTGTAGGAAACACTTTACGGGAGTTCTGTAGCATGGGAGTAGTCTAACGCACTATGCGGGTTTTCAGTTTTCTGAGTAAAAGAGAAGCAGCTTACAGGATTTCTGTACATTGGAAGTAGTGAGAGGCAGTTTACAGGAGTTCTGCATCCTGAGGGTAGGAAACACTTTACAGGAGTTCTGTAGCATGGGAGTAGTCTTACACAACTATGCGGTTTTTCAGTAGTCTGAGTAAAAGAGAAGCAGCTTACAGGATTTCTGTATATTGGAAGAGGTCAGAGGCAGTTTACAGGAGTTCTGCAACCTGAGTGTAGAATACACTATACGGGAGTTCTGTAGCATGGGAGTAATCTTACGTACTATGCGAGTTTTCAGCAGTCTGAGTAAAAGAGAAGCAGCTTACAGGATTTCTGTACATTGGAAGTAGTGAGAGGCAGTTTACAGGAGTTCTGCATCATGAGTGCAGGAAACACTTTACGGGAGTTCTGTAGCATGGGAGTAGTCGTACGCACTATGCGGGTTTTCCGTAGTCTGAGTAAAAGAGAGGCAGCTTACAGGATTTCTGTACATTGGAAGTAGTGAGAGGCAGTTTACAGGAGTTCTGCATCCTGAGGGTAGGAAACACTTTACGGGAGTTCTGTAGCATGGGAGTAGTCTTACGCAACTATGGGTTTTCAGTAGTCTGAGTCAAAGAGAAGCAGCTTACAGGATTTCTGTATATTGGAAGTAGTGAGAGGCAGTTTAAAGGAGTTCTGCATCCTGAGTGTAGGAAACACTTTACGGGAGTTCTGTAGCATGGGAGTAGCTTTACGCAACTATACGGGTTTTCAGTAGTCTGAGTAAAAGAGAAGCAGCTTACAGGATTTCTGTTAGCTGGAAGTAGTGAGAGGCAGTGTAAAGGAATTCTGCATCCTGAGTGTAGGAAACACTTTACGGGTTTTCTGTATCATGGGAGTAGTCTTACGCACTATTTGGGTTTTCAGTAGTCTGAGTAAAAGAGAAGCAGCTTACAGGATTTCTGTACATTGGAAGTAGTGAGAGGCAGTTTAAAGGAGTTCTGCATCCAGTGTAGGAAACACTTTACAGTAGTTTGGTAGCATGGGAGTAGTCTTACGCACTATGCGGGTTTTGAGTAGTCTGAGTAAAAGAGAAGCAGCTTACAGGATTTCTGTTAGCTGGAATAGAAAGACGCAGTTTACTGGAGTTCTTCATCCTCATGTCGGAGACAGTTTAAGGGAGTTTTGTAACATGGCTCTAGCCATACTCAGTATGCGGGATTTCCGCAGCCTGTGTGTAAGAGATGCAGCTCACAGGATTTCTGTAAGCTGGATGTAGAGCGAAGCAGTTTACTGGAATTATGCTGCCTGAGTGTAGGAAACACTTTACGGGAGTTCTGTAGCATGGGAGTAGTCTTACGCACTATGCGTGTTTTCAGTAGTCTGAGTAAAAGAGAAGCAGCTTACAGGATTTCTGTTAGCTGGATGTAGAGAGAGGCAGATTACTGGAGTTCTGCATCCTGAGTGTAGGAGACAGTTTAAGGGAGTTCTGTAACATGGCTCTAGCCATACTCAGTGCCGGGGATTTCTGTAGCCTGTGTGTAGGAGATGCAGCTTACATGATTTCTGTAAGCTGGATGTAGAGCGAAGCAGTTTTCTGGAATTCTGCTGCCTGGGTGTAGGAAACAGTTTACGGGAGTTCTATAGCATGGGAGTAGCCATATGCACTACGCGAGTTTTAGGTACCCTGTGTGTAGGACATGCTGCTTACTTGTGTTCAGTAAGCTGAATGTAGAGAGGCAGTTTACTGGAATTTTGCATCCTGAGTGTAAGAGACAGTCTATGAGAGTTCTGGAACATGGCTGTAGCCATACACAGTATGCAGGATTTCTGTAGACTGTGTGTAGGAGATGCAGCTTACAGGGTTTCTGTAAGCTGGATGTAGAGCGAAGCAGTTTACTGGAGTTCTGCAATCTGAGTGTAGGAAACACTATACGGGAGTTCTGTAGCATGGGAGTAGTCTTACGCACTATGCGGGTTTTCAGTAGTCTGAGTAAAATAGAAGCAGCTTAGAGGATTTCTGTACATTGGAGGCAGTGAGAGGCAGTTTACAGGAGTTCTGCATCCTGAGTGTAGGAAACACTTTACGGGAGTTCTGTAGCATGGGAGTAGTCTTACACACTGTGCGGGTTTTCAGTAGTCTGAGTAAAACAGAAGCAGCTTACAGGATTTCTGTTAGCTAGAAGTAGTGAGAGGCACTTTAAATGAAGTCTGCATCCTGAGTGTAGGAAACACTTTACAGGAGTTCTGTAGCATGGGAGTAGTCTTACGCACTATGCGGGTTTTCAGTTGTCTGAGTAAAAGAGAAGCAGCGTCTGAGTAAAAGAGAAGCAGCTTACAGGAATTCTGTACATTGGAAGTAGTGAGAATCAGTTTACAGGAGTTGGGCATCCTGAGTGTTGGGAAAACTTACGGGAGTTCTGTAGCATGGGAGAAGTCTTACGCACTATGCGGGTTTTCAGTAGTCTGAGTAAAAGAGAAGCAGCTTAAAGGATTTCTTTACATTGGAAGTAGTGAGAGGCAGTTTACAGGAGTTCTGCATCCTGAGTGTAGGAAACACTTTGCGGGAGTTCGGTAGCATGGGAGTAGCCTTACGCAACTCTACGGGTTTTCAGTGGTCTGTGTAAAAGAGAAGCAGCTTACAGGATTTCTCTTAGCTGGAAGTAGTGAGAGGCAGTGTAAAGGAATTCTGCATCCTGAGTGTAGGAAACACTTTACAGGTGTTCTGTATCATGAGAGTAGTCTTACGCACTATGCGGGTTTTCAGTTGTCTGAGTCAAAGAGAAGCAGCTTACAGGATTTCTGTACATTGGTAGTAGTGAGAGGCAGTTTAAAGGAGTTCTGCATCCTGAGTGTAGGAAACACTTTACGGGAGTTCTGTAGCATGGGAGTAGTCTTACGCACTATGCGGGTTTTCAGTAGTCTGAGTCAAAGAGAAGCAGCTTACAGGATTTCTGTACATTGGAAGTAGTGAGAGGCAGTTTACAGGAGTTCTGCATCCTGAGTGTAGGAAACACTTTACGGGAGTTCTGTAGCATGGGAGAAGTCTTACGCACTATGCGGGTTTTCAGTTGTCTGAGTAAAAGAGAAGCAGCTTACTGGATTTCTGTACTTTGGAAGTAGTGGGAGGCAGTTTAAAGGAGTTCTGCATCCAGTGTAGGAAACACTTTACGGGAGTTGTGTAGAATGGGAGATGTCTTACGCACTATGCGAGTTTTCAGTAGTCTGAGTGAAAGAGAAGCAGCTTACAGGATTTCTGTTAGCTGGATGTAGAGAGAGGCAGTTTACTGGAGTTCTGCATCCTGAGTGTAGGAGACAGTTTAAGGGAGTTCTGTAACATGGCTCTAGCCATACTCAGTGCGGGGGATTTCTGTAGCCTGTGTGTAGGAGATGCAGCTTACAGGATTTCTGTAAGCTGGATGTAGAGCGAAGCAGTTTACTGGAATTCTGCTGCCTGAGTGTAGGAAACACTTTACGGGAGTTTGGTAGAATGTGAGAAGTCTTACGCACTATGCGGGTTTTCAGTAGTCTGAGTAAAAGAGAGGCAGCTTACAGGATTTCTGTATATTGGAAGTAGTGAGAGGCAGTTTAAAGGAGTTCTGCATCCTGAGTGTAGGAAACACTTTACGGGAGTTCTGTAGCATGGGAGTAGCCTTACGCAACTATACAGGTTTTCAGTAGTCTGAGTAAAAGAGAAGCAGCTTACAGGATTTCTGTTAGCTGGAAGTAGTGAGACGCAGTGTAAAGGAATTCTGCATCCTGAGTGTAGGAAACACTTTACGGGTTTTCTGTATCATGGGAGTAGTCTTACGCACAATGCGTGTTTTCAGTAGTCTGAGAAAAGAGAAGCAGCTTACAGGATTTCTGTACATTGGTAGAAGTCAGAGGCAGTTTACAGGAGTTCTGCATCCTGAGTGTAGGAAAAACTTTACGGGAGTTCGGTAGCACGGGAGAATTCTTACGCACTATTCGGGTTTTCAGTAGTCTGAGTAAAAGAGAAGCAGCTTACCGGATTTCTGTACATTGGAAGTAGTGAGAGGCAGTTTACAGGAGTTCTGCATCCTGAGGGTAGGAAACACTTTACGGGAGTTCTGTAGCATGGGAGTAGTCTTACGCAACTATGCGGGTTTTCAGTAGTCTGAGTCAAAGAGAAGTAGCTTACAGGATTTCTGTACATTGGAAGTAGTGAGAGGCAGTTTACAGGACTTCTGCATCCTGAGGGTAGGAAACACTTTACGGGAGTTCTGTAGCATGGGAGTAGTCTTACGCAACTATGCGGGTTTTCAGTAGTCTGAGTAAAAGAGAAGCAGCTTACAGGATTTCTGTACATTGGAAGTAGTGAGAGGCAGTTTAAAGGAGTTCTGCATCCAGTGTAGGAAACACTTTACGAGAGTTCTGTAGCATGGGAGTAGTCGTACGCACTATGCGGGTTTCCAGTAGTCTGAGTAAAAGACAAGCAGCTTACAGGATTTCTCTTAGCTGTAAGTAGAAAGACCCAGTTAACTGGAGTTCTGCATCCTGAGTGTAGGAGACCGTTTAAGGGAGTTCTGTAACATGACTCTAGCCATACTCAGTGCGGTGGATTTCTGTAGCCTGTGTGGAGGAGATGCAGCTTACAGGATTTCTTTAAGCTGGATGTAGAGCAAAGCAGTTTACTGGATTTCTGCTGCCTGAGTGTAGGAAACACTTTACGGGAGTTCTGTAGCATGGGAGTAGTCTTTGGCACTATGCGGGTTTTCAGTAGTCTGAGTAAAAGAGAAGCAGCTTACAGGATTTCTGTACATTGGAAGTAGAGAGAGGCAGTTTAAAGGAGTTCTGCATCCTGAGGATAGGAAACACTTTACGGGAGTTCTGTAGCATGGGTGTAGTCTTACGCACTATGTGGGTTTTCAGTTGTCTGAGTAAAAGAGAAGCAGCTTACAGGACATCTGTACATTGGAAGAAGTGAGAGGCAGTTGAAAGGAGTTCTGCATCCTGAGTGTAGGAAACACTTTACGGGAGTTCTGTAGCATGGGAGTAGTCTTACGCACTATGCGGGTTTTCAGTAGTCTGAGTCAAAGAGAAGCAGCTTACAGGATTTCTTTCCATTGGAAGTAGTGTGATGCAGTTTAAAGGAGTTCTGCATTCTGAGTGTAGGAAACACTTTACGGGAGTTCGGTAGCATGGTAGAAGTCTTACACACTATGCGGGTTTTCAGTGGTCTGAGTAAAAGAGAAGCAGCTTACAGGATTTCTGTACATTGGAAGTAGTGAGAGGCAGTTTACAGGAGTTCTGCAATCTGAGTGTAGGAAACACTTTACGGGAGTTCTGTAGCATGGGAGTAGTCTTTGGCACTATGTGGGTTTTCAGTAGTCTGAGTAAGAGAGAAGCAGCTTACAGGATTTCTGTACATTGGAAGTAGTGAGAGGCAGTTTACAGGAGTTCTGCATCCTGAGTGTAGAATACACTTTACAGGAGTTCTGTAGCATGGGAGTAGTCTTACGCACTATGCGGGTTTTCAGTAGTCTGAGTAAAAGAGAAGCAGCTTACAGGATTTCTGTACATTGGAAGTAGTGAGAGGCAATTTAAAGGAGTTCTGCATCCAGTGTAGGAAACACTTTACAGGAGTTTGTAGAATGGGAGAAGTCTTACGCACTATGCGGGTTTTCAGTAGTCTGAGTAAAAGAGAAGCAGCTTACAGGATTTCAGTACATTGGAAGTAATGAGAGGCAGTTTCCAGGAGTTCTGCATCCTGAGTGTAGGAAACACTTTACGGGAGTTCTGTAGCATGGGAGTAGTCTTAGGCAGTATGCGGGTTTTCAGTAATCTGAGTAAAAGAGAAGCAGCTTACAGGATTTCTGTTAGCTGGAAGTAGTGAGAGGCAGTTTACACGAATTCTGCATCCAGTGTAGGAAACACTTTATGGGAGTTCTGTAACATGGGAGTAGTCTTATGCACTATGCGGGTTTTCAGTAGTCTGAGTAAAAGAGAAGCAGCTTACAGGATTTCTGTACATTGGAAGTAGTGAGAGGCAGTTTACAGGACTTCTGCATCCTGAGTGTGGGAAACACTTTACGGGAGTTCTGTAGCATGAGAGTAGTCTTATGCACTATGCGGTTTTTCACTAATCTGAGTAAAAGCGAAGCAGCTTACAGGATTTCTGTTAGCTGGAAGTAGTGATAGGCAGTTTAAAGGAGTTCTGCATCCTGAGTGTATGAAACACTTTACAGGAGTTCTGTAGTATGTGAGTAGTCTTACGCACTATGCGGGTTTTCAGTAGTCTGAGTAAAAGAGAAGCAGCTTACAGGATTTCTCTATATTGGACGTAGTGAGAGGCAGTTTACAGGCGTTCTGCATCCTGAGTGTAGGAAACACTTTACGGGAGTTCTGTAGCATGGGAGTAGTCTTACGCAACTATGCAGGTTTTCAGTAGTCTGAGTAAAAGAGAAGCAGCTTACAGGATTTCTGTACATTGGAAGTAGTGAGAGGCAGTTTACAGGAGTTCTGCATCCTGAGTGTAGGAAACACTTTACGGGACCATTCATCCTGTGCCCTGAACTCCATATTCCAGCCTGAAATCCAAAGCTCACATCAGAAAATTCATTACAAACCATGAGAAATAAGAAAACGGAAAAAAAAACTAAAGATATTCAAGAGTCCTTAATGATATTGGGCTTGATTTAGTCACAAGGAAACTAGCTGCTTCCACATTCATCCACCCCTAAAAGCTGACCGGCTCTGGAATTCTGATTCAATTCACCTGAAAATTGTAGTCACACTTGATTATGAGGGAATTCATATCAGTCCCCTCAGCGAAAGTGTTCCATTTCATTTTCCAAAACACAAAAGCTCCCCTTGGTCGTGTTGTCTGTAGATTTCTAAGCATGAAATGCGAATCTGTTGTTTTTTATTTTATAAAGGATACTCTGTCTAAACTCTTGTTTATATTGTGTCAGAATAAAAAATTTGGGAAGGAAGAAGTCAAAACAAACTCAGACCCAGAAAACAATTTAGGAAATTGCCGCTAAAGAAACCAAAAATTGGCTGAGGCAGCCAAAAAAATGACAGAAAGCCAGAATTGGAGCAAGCCAACAACTGTGCCCTGATGGAAAAAGACCATTCGTCCTGTGCCCTGAACTCCATATTCCAGCCTGAAATCCAAAGCTCACTCAGAAAATTCATTACAAACCATGAGAAATAAGAAAAATGTGAAAAAAGACAAAGAAATCCAAGAGTCCTTTATGATATTGGGCTTGATTTACTCACAAGGAAACCGGCTGTTTCTGGATTCATCCACCCGTCCCAGGTGACTGTCTGTGGAAATCTGATTGAATTAACCTGAAAATCGCACTCACACTTGATTTGGAGGGAATTGCTATCTGTCCCCTCAACAAAAGGGTTCCATTTCATTTTCCAAAACACAAAAACTCCTCTTGGTCCTGTTGCCTGTAGATTTCCAAGCATGAAATGCCAATTTGTTGTGTTTTTTATTTCCTAATGGCTACTCTGTCTACACCCTTGTTTGTATTACGTTAGAATACAAAATTTGGGAAGGAAGAAGGCAAAACAAACTCAGATGCTGAAACAATTCAGGAAATTGCCGCTCAAGAAACTAAAAATCGTCTGAGGCATCAAAAAAAATGACAGAGAGCCAGAATTGGAGCAAGCCAACAGCTGTGCCCCAATGGAAAAAGACCATTCTTCCTGTGCCCTGAACTCCATATTCCAGCTTCAAATCCAAAGCTCACATCAGAAAATTCATTACAATCCATGAGAAATAAGAAAAACAGAAAAAAGCAAAGAAATCCAAGAGTCCTTAATGATATTGGGCTTGATTTAGTCACAAGGCAACCGGCTGCTTCCGTTTTCATCCACCCGTCCCAGCTGACTGTCTGTGGAATTCTGATTGAATTAACCTGAAAATCTCACTCACACTTGATTTGGAGGGAATTAATATATGTCCCCTTAGCAAAAATGTTCCATTCTGGTGGAATAGGAAAAACATTATTCTCTATGGGTGAGAAAGCCTCAAGCAGACTCCTACACTTGGAATAGAAGAAAATTTTCTAGTCCTTGTCCCACATTCCCTTGTAAAAAATGAACAGTTTAGTTAATTGCCATAGTTTCTCCCAGCTCATATACACTATTGTTTGATAGTCTGTCTCTCTTTCATGTTCCAGGAATCCTGTATGAGTAAAGCAACACTAAATTAGGATAACTTCCACTTCCAAATAGGAGCTCAAGTAATGACATTCTTTTCTTTTTTGATAAAACATGAGCCCACATTGTTTTATTGCTTGCCAATCTTATCCTCTGCTCGCATCAGGAAGAACATAGCCACAATCTCTTTACTGTGAAGGGAGAACTTCTGCTGGAAGCCTGGGACATTATGATAAGAGACAGAATTTAAAACCATCTTAGTCACAGAATACATTGGCCCTCCTGAAGTTCAACTAAGGGAATAAGGACAGAATTGCCATCCAGCACTAGAGATTATTAGAACTCCAAATGTCATATTTGGCAACCTGCACCAGGATCTTTGTGTCATGCAAGGAATTTCTATCCCTGAGCCAATTGGAATGACAGAGAGGGGGCGCTAGAATTTTCTACACTATTCAGCCACAGAAGTTTCTGTTTTTAAAAGGTTTGTTTATTTGAAAGGCAGAGTTACAAAGAGGCAGAGGTAGAGGAAGAGAACTTCCATCCATTGGTTCACTCCCCAAATGACCACAACAGCTCAAACTGGGATGATCTCCCACATGGGTACATGTTTGCAAACACTTGGGCCATCTTCTACTGCTTTCCCAGGCCATAGAAAGAGCTGGGTCAGAAGTAGAGCACCTGGGTCTCAAATGGGCACTCATAATGTATACCAGCCCTGCAGGCATTGGCATTAACCACTACCCCACAGCACCATACCTAGAACTTTCTTTAAAATAATGAATGCAAGCAAAGGAAAAGCCATTTTTGGTCCATATGGTCCTATAACACACTGAGGCTTCAAAAAGTTCATAGAAAAAAGAGATGGACTTATTTTGGTGCAAAAATTTTGAAATCCATACATAGCTTGTACTTCATTCTATTTGAGCACTACTGCTAGGTAAAATGATGCTGTTTCTGGTCAAAAGCCAAGAGATGCTTCCAGGTATCCCATGTGGGTGCAGTGACCCAAGCACTTGGGCAATGCTCTGCAACTTTCCCAGGCACATTAGCAGGGGGACAGATCAGAAATGGAATAACTGGGACTCAAATGGGGCACCCATATGAAATGTCAACAATACAGGAGATGTCTTTACCCGCTACACCAAAATGTCAGCCCCCACTCTTTGTATGTTTTATATTTCATCTCCAAATTGTTCATTATAAGTTTAAGCATGGGGTGGCACTGTGGTGTAGCAGGTAAAGCTGCTGCCTGCAGTGCTGGCATCCCATGTGGGCACCAGTTCGAGTCCTAGCTGCTCCACTTACAATCCAGTTCACGGCTATAGCATGGAAAATCAGCAGAGGATACCCCAAATTCTTGGGCCCCTGTATCTATGTGAGAGACCTGGAAGAAGCTCCTGGCTCCTGGCCTTGGATAAGCACAGCTCCAGCTGTTGCAGTCAATTGGGAAGTGAACCAACAGATGGAAGACCCCTGCCTCTGCCTCTGCTTCTCTCTCTGTGTAACTCTGACTTCCATATAAATGAATAAATCTTTTTAAAAAAAAAACTAAGTTTAACCAAATGCAAAGTCCATAATTTCTAGTAAAGTAAGATTTAAATTATAAAAGTGGCTTACTACTCATAAATGCATCCTGCATGATATAAGTACCCTTGTGATTTGGTGGTTACTAATGTAAGAGGACTTTTTTTCCACTTTGATTAGAAGTTTTCAAACTGGCTATACTGTCTATTGAGTTGAATTATTAGACACTTTATGTCATTAATTGAAGACTTGCAAATCTGTCAATGCTCTTATTGTCCACAACATGTTCCATCACCAGGGATCCACTGAGATACATCCATAGCTTGATGCTTCATTACTCTTTAACAGAGCATTGAGTTCTCCATTCTAGTGATGTTTATGATTGGAACATGTTAATTACAGCTTGCTTTATCATCTTAAGATTATTTCTGTTTTAAGCAGAAGCACTTTGCCACCAGCTATCAATTAAAAACAGAGTATTTGGGGGAAAAAGTAATAAGTTTAGAGTGGAGGTTTCTTAGGAAGTTTAACACTGTTAGCACAAGTCCAGCAGAGTATGTAAGCAGCCTAGGACTTGTTCTCTTCTGAATGAGATGAATTGCTAGAATTTTATAGCATAACCCAGAATCTTGAAATTCAGATACACATCTACACCAATGAATACTGACTTATAGTTTAAGGTAAATGTTAAGCATTTCAGCTATAATATATATATATATATATACACATATATATATATATAGCACATTTTTATGATCATCCTGATTCTAGGACATAAAACACTTGATACACATTGCTTTATGCAATAGAGACAAAACTGTATATTAAACTTTAATTTTTGGTTTTAAAAATTTGTTCTGAAGATGGCGGAATAGTGAGGGTGCGCACTGATAGTCTGGGAAAATTTAGTTTAATAAAAGCAGAGTTACAGTAGCCTCAGAAAAAGGATCAGGAAAAAATTGCAGAGGAAACTCTTCTGGAGCTATTCGCTGTGATTCAGAGGACCTACTGGGAGAGCAGGGTCACCCACCACGTGGAAGCTGAACCGCGGGAGCCGCAGGGTCTGAGTGCCAGTGCGGGAAGGGGAGTTGATATGACACAGACACCAGCGGGGAGAGGAGGGACGCCCAGGGCTCCGAGTCCACACATTGGCGCTGGAAGCGGAGGTGAGCTCAGTAACAGGACACATTGGAAGGGAAACGGCAGACAGAATTTTAGAGGGAAGCGGGCTTTGAAGCGGGAAAGTTCAACAGACTGACTACAGGAGAGAAGGAAAAATAAATAAATAAATAAATAGGTGGGAGCGTACTGGTACAGACAAGCTCCACTCTCTGCCGACCTTGCAAGGGCGAGCAAGAGACAAAGAGCTGGGATATACATAACAAAAGGGGAGAGTTAAGGCTACAATTCAGTAGCCTAGGCAACCCAGTGGGAGTCCGCAGGAGAAACCCAGCCTGCACAGACTCTTTGGGTAGAAGGCAGAGATCAGAAGCTAAATACCATTCTGCTCAGCCTTGCAGTATTACTTACCTCCTGAATAAAAATAAAATAAAATAAATAAATGAATAAATAAATAAAGAGAGATTTACCATGCATAACCTGAGGGTGTCACCTTTGCACACCTGTAACCCTGAAGAACCAAGCAGAGCTCTCAGGCCACACCCATCTCAAACCTCCAAGGCTCCTCCAACAGCAGGCAGTCCACTTAACAGGGACATAGTATTTAAAAAAAAAACCTCACAGTGAGGGAAACAGAATTAACCATGCCAAGCAATAAACACAGAAATCGAGGGAACAAGATCAACGATGACACTATGATGCCTCCAAATAAACAAAACACCCCAAGCCAAGATTATGAAGATGATGAGATAGAAGAAATGCAAGATACGGATTTCAAAAAGTTTATGATAAGAATATTTAGAAGTTTTCAAAAGCAAATCCTTGAACTACAGAAATCCTTACTGGACAGGATTGAAAATCTCTCTCATGAAAATGAAATATTAGGGAGGAATCAAAATGAAATGAAACAACTAGTATAACAGGAAACTGTGATAGTGATGAGAAACCATAATGAAGTGAAGAATTCAATAGATCAAATGAAAAACACATTAGAGAGCCTTACAAACAGAATGGGTGAAGAAGAAGAGAGAATATTGGACTTAGAAGACAGAGTACAGGAAAGGATACAGTCAGACCAAAGAAAAGAAGAGGAAATTAGAAATCTAAAACATATTGTCGGGAATCTTCAGGATACTATTAAAAAACCCAACATTCGGGTTCTAGGAGTTCCTGAAGGCATGGAGAGGGAGAAAGGATTAGAAGGCCTCTTTAGTGAGACATTAGCAGAAAATTTCCCAGGTTTGGAGAAGGACAGAGACATCCTAGTAGAGGAAGCTCACAGAACCCCTAATAAACACGACCAAAAGAGATCCTCACCACGACACGTTGTAATTAAACTCTCCACAGTGAAACATAAAGAAAAGATCCTAAAATGTGCAAGAGAGAAACGTCAGATTACTCTCAGAGGATCTCCAATGAGACTCACAGCTCACTTCTCATCAGAAACCCTACAAGCTATGGGGAAATGGTGAGATATAGCCCAGGTACTAAGAGAGAAAAACTGCCAGCCCAGAATATTATATCCTGCAAAGCTATCATGTGTGAATGAAGGTGAAATAAAGACTTTTCATAGCAAACAGAAATTGAAAAATTTGTCGCCAGTCGTCCAGCCCTGCAAAAGATGCTTAAAGATGCGTTACACACAGAAACACAGAAACACGGTCATCAATATGAAAGAAGGTAAAGGAAGGAAACCTCACAGCAAAAGATCACAGGGAATTCAAAGCATATATTAGAACTTATCTTTGGCAAATGGCAGGGCAAAGTTACCACTTATCAATAGTCACATTGAACGTTAATGGCCTGAACTGTCCAGTTAAAAGACACCGATTGGCTGATTGGATTAAGGAACAAAACCCATCTATTTGCTACTTACAAGAAACACATCTTTCCAACAAAGATCCATACAGACTGAAAGTGAAAGGCTGGAAAAAGATATACCATGCCAACAGAAATGAAAAAAGAGCAGGCGTAGCCATCTTAATATCGGACAACATAAACTTTACCACAAAAACTGTTAAGAGAGACAAAGAGGGACACTATATAATGATTAAGGGATCAATACAACAAGAAGATATAACAATTATCAATGTATATGCACCTAACTACAGGGCACCGGTTTATCTAAAAGATTTGTTTAGGGACTTAAAGGGAGACATAGACCCCAATACAATAGTACTGGGGGACTTCAATACTCCACTCTCAGAAATAGACAGATCATCCGGTCAGAAGATCAACAAGGATACAGTAGATTTAAATGACACTATAGCCCAAATGGATCTAACAGATATAAACAGAACTTTCAATCCTACCGCTAAGGATTTTACGTTCTTCTCAGCAGCACATGGAACCTTCTCTAGGATTGACCACATACTAGGCCATAAAGCAAGTCTCAGCAAATTCAAAAGAATTAGAATCATACCATGCAGCTTCTCAGACCATAAAGGAATGAAGTTGGAAATTAGCAACTCAGGAATCCCTAGAGCATACACAAACACATGGAGATTGAACAACATGCTCCTGAATGAACAATGGGTCATAGAAGAAATTAAAAGAGAAATCAAAAATTTTCTGGAAGTAAATGAGGATAACAGCACAACATACCAAAACTTATTGGACCCAGCAAAAGCAGTGTTAAGAGGAAAGTTTATATCAATAGGTGCCTACATCAAGAGATTGGAAAGGCACCAAATAGATGAGCTTTCAATTCACCTCAAGGATTTAGAAAACCTACAGGAAACCAGACCCAAATCTAGTAGGAGAAGAGAAATAATTAAAATCAGAGAAGAAATCAACAGGATTGAATCAAGAAAAACATTACTAAAAATCAGCCAAATGAGGAGCTGGTTTTTTGAAAAAATAAACAAAATTGACACCCCATTGGCCCAACTAACTAAAAAAAGAAGAGAAAAGACCCAAATCAATAAAATCAGAGATGAAAAAGGAAACGTAACAACAGACACCACAGAAATAAAAAAGAATCATCAGAAATTACTACAAGGACTTGTATGCCAGCAAACAGGGAAACCTATCAGAAATGGATAGATTCCTGGACACATGCAACCTACCTAAATTGAACCAGGAAGACATAGAAAACCTAAACAGACCCATAACTGAAACAGTAATTGAAACAGTAATAAGGCCTTCCCGACAAAGAAAAGCCCAGGACCAGATGGATTCACTGCTGAATTCTACCAGACATTTAAAGAAGAACTAACTCCAATTCTTCTCAAACTATCCTGAACAATAGAAAAAGAGGGAGTCCTCCCAAATTCTATGAAGCCAGCATCACCTTAATTCCTAAGCCAGAAAAAGATGCAGCATTGAAAGAGAATTACAGACCAATATCCCTGATGAACATAGATGCAAAAATCCTCAATAAAATTCTCACCAATAGTATGCAACAACACACGAGAAAGATCATCCACCCAGACCAAGTGGGATTTATCCCTGGTATGCAGGGATGGTTTAATGTGGGCAAAACAATCAATGTGATACACCACATTAACAGACTGAAGAAGAAAAACCATATGATTATCTCAATAGATGCAGAGAAAGCATTTGATAAAATACAACACCCTTTCATGATGAAAACTCTAAGCAAACTGGGTTTGGAAGGAACATTCCTCAATACAATCAAAGCAATCTATGAAAAACCCACAGCCAACATCCTATTGAATGGGGAAAAGTTGGAAGCATTTCCACTGAGATCTGGTACCAGACAGGGATGCCCACTCTCACCACTGCTATTTAACATAGTTCTGGAGGTTCTAGCCAGAGCTATTAGGCAAGAAAAAGAAATTAAAGGGATACAAATTGGGAAGGAAGAAGTCAAACTATCCCTCTTTGCAGATGACATGATTCTTGATTTAGGGGACCCAAAGAACTCTACTAAGAGACTATTGGAACTCATAGAAGAGTTTGGCAAAGTAGCAGGGTATAAAATCAATGCACAAAAATCAACAGCCTTTGTATACACAGACAATGCCATGGCTGAGGAAGAACTTCTAAGATCAATCCCATTCACAATAGCTACAAAAACAATCAAATACCTTGAAATAAAGTTAACCAAGGACGTTAAAGATCTGTACGATGAGAATTACAAAATCTTAAAGAAAGAAATAGACGAGGATACCAAGGAATGGAAAAATCTTCCCTGCTCATGGATTGGAAGAATCAATATCATCAAAATGTCCATGCTCCCAAAAGCAATTTATACATTCAATGCAATACCAATCAAGATACCGAAGACCTTCTTCTCACATCTGGAAAAAATGGTGCTGAAATTTATATGGAGGCACAAGAGACCTTGAATAGCTAAAGCAATCTTGTACAACAAAAACAAAGCCAGAGGCATCACAATACCAGATTTCAGGACATACTACAGGGCAGTTGTAATCAAAACAGCATGGTACTGGTACAGAAACAGATGGATAGACCAATGGAACAGAATTGAAACACCAGAAATCAACCCAAACATCTACAGCCAACTTTTGATCAAGGATCTAAAACCAATTCCTGGAGCAAGGACAGTCTATTCAATAAATAGTGCTGGGAAACCTGGATTTCCATGTGTAGAAGCATGAAGCAAGACCCCTACCTTACACCTTACACAAAAATCCACTCAACATGGATTAAAGACCTACATCTACGACCTGACACCATCAAGTTATTAGAGAACATTGGAGAAACCCTTCAAGATATTGGCACAGGGAAAGAATTTTTGGAAAAGACCCGGGAGGCACAGGCAGTCAAAGCCAAAATCAACTATTGGGATTGCATCAAATTGAGAAGTTTCTGTACTGCAAAAGAAACAGTCAGCAGAGTGAAGAGACAACTGACAGAATGGGAAAAAATATTTGCAAACTATGCAACAGATAAAGGGTTGATAACAAGAATCTACATGGCCAGCGCCGCGGCTCACTAGGCTAATCCTCCGCCTAGCGGCGCCAGAATACCGGGTTCTAGTCCCGGTCGGGGCGCCGGATTCTGTCCTGGTTGCCCCTCTTCCAGGCCAGCTCTCTACTGTGGCCCGGGAGTGCAGTGGAGGATGGCCCAGGTGCTTGGGCCCTGCACCCCATGGGAGACCAGGAAAAGCACCTGGCTCCTGGCTCCTGCCATCGGATCAGCGCGGTGCGCCGGCCGCGGCGGCCATTGGAGGGTGAACCAACGGCAAAGGAAGACCTTTCTCTCTGTCTCTCTCTCTCACTGTCCACTCTGCCTGTCAAAAAAAAAAAAAAAAAAAAAAAAACAAGAATCTACAATGAGATCAAGAAACTCCACAAAAACAAAACAAACAACCCACTTAAGAGATGGGCCAAGGACCTCAATAGACATTTTTCAAAAGAGGAAATCCAGATGGCCAACAGGCACATGAAAAAATGTTCAAGATCACGAGCAATCAGGGAAATGCAAATCAAAACCACAATGAGGTTTCACCTCACCCCGGTTAGAATGGCTCACATTCAGAAATCTACCAACAACAGATGCTGGTGAGGATGTGGGGAAAAAGGGACACTAACCCACTGTTGGTGGGAATGCAAACTGGTCAAGCCACTATGGAAGTCAGTCTGGAGATTCCTCAGAAACCTGAAGATAACCCTACCATTCAACCCAGCCATCCCACTCCTTGGGATTTACCCAAAGGAAATTAAATTGGCAAACAAAAAAGCAGTCTGCACATTAATGTTTATTGCAGCTCAATTCACAATAGCCAAGACCTGGAACCAACCTCAATGCCCATCAACGGTAGACTGGATAAAGAAATTATGGGATATGTACTCTTTAGAATACTATACCACAGTAAGAAACAATGAAATCCGGTCCTTTGCAGCAATATGTAGGAACCTGGAACACATCATGCTGAGTGAAATAAGCCAGTCCCAAAGGGACAAATACCATATGTTCTTCCTGATTGGTGACAACTGACTGAACACCAAAAAGGAAACCTGTTGAAGTGAAATCGATACTATGAGAAACGGTGACTTGATCAGCATAGCCCTGACTGTTAATGAACAACTTAATACATTATCCCTCTTAGTAGTTTTTTTTGTCTGTTCTACTTAATATGACTGGTTTAATTCTGTAATTAATACACAGTTATTCTTAAGTGTTGAAATTTAACTGAAATGTGATCCCTGTTAAACATAAGAGTGGGAATAAGAGAGGGAAGAGATGTACAATTTGGGACATGCTCAGGCTGACTTGCCCCAAATGGTAGAGTTAGAAACATACCAGGGGACTCCAACTCAATCCCATCAATGTGGCATGTACCAATGCCATCTCACTATTCCAAGTGATCAATTTCAGTTCACAATTGATCATAATGAAAGGACTGAGAGTCAAAGGGAACAAATAAACAAGTCTAGTACCTGCTAATACTAACCGATAGAATAAATAAAGGGGAGAGTGATCCAACATGGGAAGCGAGATGCTCAGCAGACTCATAGAATGGCGGATGTCCTAAACAGCACTCTGGCTTCAGAATCAGCCCTAAAGGGATTCCGATCTGGCTGAAAAGCCCATGAGAGTATTTCAGGCATGGAAAGCCAAGACACTCTGGAAAAAAAAAACACACACACACATAAAAACCTAAATGATAGATCTCTGTGAGTGAGATCCCAGTGGAAAGAACAGGTCTTCAAAGAAGGAGGTACCTTTCTCTGAAGGGAGGAGAGAACCTCCACTTTGACTATGACCTTGTCTAAACAAGATAAGAGTCAGAGAACTCAAGGGGCTTCCATAGCCTTGGAAACTCATGACTGGAGCATGGGGAGATTACTGAGGCCACAAACAAGAGTGTCAATTGGTAAAGTCAACAACAGGAGTCACTGTGCACTTACTCCTCATGTAGGATCTCTGTCCTTAATGTGCTGTACATTGAGGCTTAATGCTATAATGAATAGTCAAACAGTATATTTCACTTTGTGTTTCTATGGGGGTGCAAACTGTTGAAAGCTTTACTTAATGTATACTAAACTGATCTTATGTAAAAAAAAAGAAATTATCAATTCCCAACTTGACTCTCACTGGGATTAAACACGACAATAGGTCTGATCTGATTTCATCATCATTTAAAAAATCATCTATTATTTTTCACTTTATGTTTCTGTGTGGGAGCAAACTGTTGAAATCTTTACTTAATGTATGCTAAACTGATCTTCTGTATATAAAGAGAATCAAAAATGAATCTTGATGTGAATGGAAGGGGAGAGGGAGTCGAAAGGGGAGGGTTGCGGGTGGGAGGGACGTTATGGGGGGGAAGCCATTGTAATCCATAAGGCGTACTTTGGAAATTAATATTCATTAAATAAAAGTTAAAAAAATTTTGTTCTAATAGTGCAGAAAGCTTCCAAATGATTCAACTAGCTACAATTATGATAATTTACACCCATGAAAATTAGTTTCCATCTCTGATTAATCTAAACTTAATAACTGTGGCTATAAAGCATTTTAACATAACTATCATTTTAATGCTGATAATATTAACTTAACAGGTGGTTATGGGGGTAAAACAGAAAGGCTATAAAAATGTCTAAATTATGATAGTACTCCAATGAAGCCCTATAATATACTTACATAATCTTGATGATAGTATAAGCTGCTATGTCTCTTTCTCTTGAGGAAAATGATCTTTGGCTAGTAGATTTAACTATACTCTCTTGCCAAACTAGTTCCCAGACAATGGACTTTCTAAAATCTCTCAAATCGTGGCCACTCTGACATCATCAACTTATGTCAATATAATATATCACATATTCCTTAGAGAAAGAAAGGAGTTTGCCACCCAGAAATAGATTTCACTTTGGGATTTCACTGCATCTACTCTTCCTAACAGTAGCTTTCAAGGCTAAATAACCTTTTCATGCTAATGGCCCTAGCTACAGAAGTATCATCTTTTAAGTGAGAAAAATTGCTGTGTCTAAAAAGAAACAGTTGCAAGGCCTAGCCAATATGCATTATCAGGAGTGGCAGAGTGTGCATGAGACTGAGTCCTGAGGGTGGAGGAAAAATTTAGAAAAGGGAGGGTTTCTCAATGTGAGAACACTCATCAACAACAAAGGTTTTAACCCATTGTCAAAGATCCCAAAAGATGATGGTAATACTAGGATGACATTTGAAAACTTAAACCAAAAAACAGTCCATGCTAAGGGAGGTAGAAATAGCTGAATTTCTGTGATAGAGAAAGAAACAATCTCACAGGAATTATGCTACAGTTACTAAACTGATACAGCTGAAAAAGTTGTAAAATGACTATGTTCTACAAGAGGCCCAAAGACATTCCATTTACAAAAGCAATAAAATTGGTGTTGGTGCGAAGGGCACTGTTGCTGCTGAGAATCACAGAGGTGGATCTTTTCTGTGGGTCATTCCTCATGGTAGGGAATGTCATAAACACTGGGAACTCAGATAGCAACTTGAATGTTAAGATTCCAAAATAATAGCGACTATGGTAGAAAACAGTGCTCTAGTCCAAGGTAAGTTTTCAAAGAGTCTATTGGTTCCCCTAGCCCAACATGGTTAACCTCTCTGCTCTCAAATTGTAAAATGGAGGGAAAGTACTTGGTAATGGGAAGGACACAACATTGGTTCTGTGACCTACAATGTAAGAGCAGATACAAATGAAACCCTCTAACCATCCTTCCAACTATACCTAAGTCAGAATCTATGTTACATTTCAGAAACAATGGATATTAGATGACATTAAATTATCAATTTTGAAAGTTGGTATACTGATACTGGATTTATGTTTTAAAGAGTATTATCTGTTTAAGTTCTTTCCTTAAAAATAAATGAGGCAAGAATCAGAGATGTGAACTCCAACATATCCAGATTTAATTCAACAGTTTAGATAGTTAAAATCAGACAGATACTGGAGATTGATATTAGACTATCACAAATTCAATGCATGCCAAGGATCAGAAATGGTAAATGAGGGGTGGGGAGGAACAATGCCAGATTTCATGAGAAAACATGGGTCCTGTATTAATAATGTTGACCATGAAATTATCCTAAGTCTGTCAGTGACCCAGCAGAGCTGATGCACTGCAATAATGAATTGAAGAGAGCATGCCCTATAATTCAGTCTCCAATCAGGCCACAATTATCTATGTCATGAGCCAGTAAAAGGTGACTGTCATCCAGAGGAGTGCCTGTGGGGTTTCAGACCCAGTATGCCAGTGGGCCTATCACTGGTGACTATATGGGAGGATGAGCCTCATCAGTGTCAAGGAAGGTCCAGAGGAACCCATGAGATTTACCTGAAATCCATCAACTTAGGAGCCCCTTCAGGACGGCATCAAGTAGAGAGTATTCTGCTTTTGCTGTGGATGGCCAGATTGGGTACCAGCTGGTGGGTAATGGATAAAGGGAAGTCAGGGAGAACATCACATGGTGGTACACTCAGTAGTGTGGCAGGAAGCTGCTGCTGTGAACGCTTCTTGGATGCTTGTGCTTGGGGATTTTCCAGGGCAGTTTGATAGTTAGAGCCTAATTTCAGGGGCTATTAGACATCAGAGCCAGGAGATTTGGTTTGACCTGAGGGTCAAATATATACTTATATTCAAAATCCAGTATTTAAATAGGTTATATTTTGAATATCTATTCTGCACAGTTGTCTCATTCAATAATAAGTGGTTTCTGTTTCCTTGTTGCAGGCAGGCATTATTCATGGTTATGCCATTTGTGTGTAACATTAGCATTTTGTTTTGAAAAATCTGAAAGGACACTGCAGCTGTACTGATAGCGAATATCTGTGTGATTTCTCAACTGATTGTCCACCAACCAACTTTCAGACCAGGCAGTAACTCTAAATATATTTGCAACAGTGAGACAAATATTGCAAACCAATTGGGAATTTTAGCCTTCTTTAGAGGAATGCAGCAATAACCAGGAATTAGGAGTGAAGTCAATGTGTATAAAGGAATGGAGACACAGGTGTCCTGACATGGGCCGTATGAATCAGAGAGGTCAGCATGTGAGGGGAAGATAATGGCTACATGTAGAGGAGCTGGAGACTCATGAGGATTGGCATAAGATACAAGCACAATAGGAGCCACTTGAGGAAAGACGTGGTGTAAACAAAAGGGCTGGAGACCCTGAAGCCAGCCCTTGCTGCAGGCACAAGGATAGGCTACTAAGAGCAGGCTTGGCTGTCAAAGATTTTTAAATGCAAGATTACAAGGATGAACATCAGACCCAGCCACAGAAAATGGTAAAATTGATGATGATATATGGTTTCAGGAGCAAGATCAGAGATACATAAAGTCTGGCATAGCTGGAAGGCACATAGGGCTTGAGACATCATGAGGCAAATAGTTGGCAGAGTGATGGAGGATTGGCAAACACAGAAAGAAATAGAGGAGATGTCATATAAATCAGTGTACAGATAAATTTATAGGCTCAAGATATTATGTGAGAAGACAGAGACCTAATCATCGTGACATCCTTCTTAAGATCTAAGATGAACTATACAGCAATATAAGATAGTGAAAATGGAGAATATCATCAATATAATGCCTTTAGTAAGACTGTACAACAGAAACAAATAATAAAGGAAAAGTGTTTTCAAAACATATGAGCAGACGGTTGGCACTGTGGCATATCAGGTAAAACTGCTGTCTGCAGTGTTGGCATCCAATATGTGTGCCAGGTCAAGTCCCAACTGCTCCACTTCCAATACAGCTCTCTTCTATGGCCTGGAAAGCAGTAGAAGATGGCCCACATCCTTGGGCCCCGGCACCCACATGTGAGTGCCAGAAGAGTCTCCTGACTCCTGGTTTCAGGTTTGCCCAGCTTTGGTCATTTCAGCCATTTGGGGAGTAAATCTTGGATGGAATACATCTCTCTCTCTGCCTCTGCTTCTCTGTAACTTTTCCTTTCAAATAAATTAATATATTTTATAAAATGAGTAGAATTAATAAAGACTAGTATAATCTTAAGAAAAAGTAAAAATATGCAACACAGATAACCAGTGACAGAAATCCAAACAGCATTGTTCTTGACCAAATTAATAAAGTTTAGCAACACAGTTAAAGAATATTCTGAAATGCATAGAAATAAGTTTTTTTAAAAAAACTTAAACCCAGAGCCACCACATTGTGAAATAAATTTATCAAAAATCTTCAATAACATAGGAATCTGCTATATATATAAACAAAATAAGTTGACTCAGTGTTTGAAAAATCAAAATAACCAATGAACAAATTCAAAAAGCAAAATTTCTGGCCTAGATTTGTAGAATTTCCCTCATATTCAAGGCAGGGAAACACTCCCTCAATTTCCCAGATTCATAAAAAGTGGTAATAAATATGGAATATGATTTAATTTCTTTTCTGAATGCAGTATTACATTGATTCCACAGTCAGATCAAGACATGAACTAAAAAGGAACTTAAAGAACATATCCTTATAAAAAGAGGTACAAATATTTTAAGCAAAATGTTAATATAGAGCAAAATATGCAATCACAAGAGATCAATAAAAAAGCAAAATAGAGTCAAAGATGCCAAGGTGTTTAACACTTCAAAATAAATCATGTAAATAATTCATGTGGAAGAGAAACACAAAAAAATCACATGGTAACTGCAATTAAAAGATGAAAAGTTTTGAATAAAATTAAGCATCTAATCACAAAAATAAACTGTGAGTAAAGCAGTAAAAATAATTATTACTTATTATAACTAAGATGGGCCACAATGCACCTATAATATAAAGCATAATTGTTATAGAACACTGAAAGCTATTTCCCTTGGAACACAGCTGTACAAGCCGCTTTCCTTTTATTTTCTGTCTTCAACAATGTCCTAGATGTGCAGTTAGGAAATTAAAAAAAAACAGAAAATTTTATGTATAAGGATATGCTTTTAAGCAGCAAAACCATCAATAGATGTTAATTAAACTATTATATATGGAGATAATTCCATAAAATTCAAAACAAATAAAAACTGACCAGAGAATTATGCAGGATTACTGTGTATAAGATCAATATATAAACCCAATGTGTTATGACATGCCAGTAAGAACGAAACAGACAACAATATTAAATTACAGAATACAGAACTACAAGTGAATATCTGTAATAGAAACAAGAGAAATAGAGGTCAATCTATGTAATGTATTTTTTAGTATCTTAAAATAGTCCTGGAGTCAATTTTTTTTTAAAAAGTCCAATGACCTTAAAAAAGAGCCAAGAATATAAATAATATAAAGACCCAGAATACCAGAAAGATTCAGCATTCTGTTACACGTGAGACCATTATTGAAAGTCCAAGGGTCACAAGATTTTAATAGGGTCCTGGAAAAAGGAGGGAGGGACAGTGCTCTGATGTCATGATCATCAGGGAGGTGAGAGCGGCCCCTGCTGTTGGGAGGATCAAGCTGCAAAGATGAGGCAGTTTCAGACCTGAGACCAAGCAGAGTTCCTCTCTGCCCTGACCTGCCACAACCCCAAGCTATGGCCCTCATGCTAGGAGCATTTGGATTGGCTGTGTGTTCTCTGATGTTATGCATGCTCATTGTTAGGGCAGACTTTAAAATCAGGTGTTCAAAGGCAACACTGCTGAACCACACAGCATCTTCTTTGCTGGCTTCTCAATGTTAGGCTTTCTGGGTTTGTTCCTGAGAGAGGTCTCAGGTGTTTCACCCATTGCTGCTCTGTGAACTTCCCTCACCACACTCAGGAGCCCTCAGGAGGATGCTGGGACTCGTTGGAAGCTGGAAACTGGTGAGTGTCAGAGACCAGTATTCTATGGTCACAGGAAGTGAGCTGGGCCAGTAGCCAGGACCCTGGTGTCCTGTCCTGTGTCTAAAGGAAAAGGGTTTGTGTGAAGCCTGGGGCCTCACAGCTTTCCAAATTGATGGTGATTACAGAATCCACATGGAGAAATGAACTTCCACATGTGATCTGATATCCTTTGGTTGAGAAACGAGGTCACTAGTTTACAATTCAGTCCTGTCAGCACAGCTCTTCCTAGGTTCTGAGTCAGGTTTTGTTTGATGCTAATAACAGAATGGTACAGACTCAGTTATTTAGAAAGAAATGATATTTGTCTCATGGTTTGGGTCCAAGGTCGGAGGGCAGTATCTGTTGATGGTCATCTTGTTGGCAGAGGTTTGGGTGGCACAGAGACCATATGACCAAATAATGAAATTGCAGGAGGTTCAAATATGAAGTGGTTTCTATAGCACACACCTGGGAATAAGCAGTCACTCAATAATCACATGAATTGATTTAGCCTAATCACTTCATTAGGGTCCCACCTGTTCCCAATGATTAATCTCTTAATTGGGATTAAATGCCTTCACACCCTTGTGTGGAGAGTAAAAATCTTTGTAAAGGCTAATCATTCTTCACTCCTCAACCCCAAGCTAACTGGTGTGAGAACTGAGAATCAAATAAACTGTTGAACACACAGTAGTTTCATTATGCATCCAAATTTGGCTTAGTCAAATGATAGATTGTAGCATTTGAGAATATCTCAGAATATCAGATTCTGCTGGCTATAAATTTGAGAGTTCATTTGTGACTGGTAAAAGAAAAAAATTCTTTTCTCCCCAATTCCTGTACCTTTGATTTTAAGACTCAGATATTTCATGGGCAATATGAGTGGCTATGATTCTGTCTAATACACAAATTTCAGGCCATAGCTAAGCTCATGCAAATAAGATAGCTTTAGAGGGGATCTCTGGATAACTTCATAATTTTGACTGGAGCCAGAAAATCAAATACATGCTTTTCATTGGTATATGCCTGGGATGTTTTTACGTTAAAATCTTAATCCATTATGTCTACTAACTCTATATATTGTCAGAATTGAACTGTTGGTAAGTCATAGGTGTTATAGATGTGTTGTTTGATATTAGGCAAACAACACACATTTGGTGTTAGTGATCACGAAAATGACTGCACAGGTCACAGACTTAAACTGATTTCAAGTGTTTGATTTCTGGTGAGAATTAAGACCTTGGAGGAGGGAGCCAATGCAAACTGTTGGAAGGGAAAAGTAAAAAGTGTGGAACTCTCAGAATTAAATGTTCTGGCTGCTGAGGTTTGTCTTAGTTCCTGAGAGTGAATCCCCTTAGTCTGCATCTCCTGAGTGATCCCCAAAGTCTGGGAACCTGAGTTTGGTGTCCCTTGATACTGTGGGATAAATAGGTTGTTTCCTTTTAATTGCACTTAGTACACCAGTTTAGAAATTATGTGCCATGATTTCATGTGAGACATATATACTCTTGCATAGATCCCTAATATACAGTAATACAACCTGAAAGGAAGACAATTGTTGACATCTTTGTTTTCTGCTAAATTTGAATAAGAATGTTAACATCCATAGAACTAATATTCAGGAAAATATAGGGGCCTTGGTCAGTTCAGGCATTTTCCCAATCTCTTCTACTTCTGTCCCCAAGAGGAAAGTCCTGGTTCTTTGATGTTTTTTGTTTGCTTACTTTCTGTTTCTCTAAACCATCAGTTTTGCTAGCTTTGACAATATCTTTCTTGATTTTTGTTCCTCATCGGCTAATTCTTGGCCTTTTTTGTTACATTATGGCAAAATGCTGTCATGTTATAGATTGTGTATAGACTGTGCTTCTGTAGGAAATATTGATAGTTAAAATGGATTGTCTATCTTTTCTTCCATATACACTGATTTTTGTGCTTTTTCAACTTGAAGTGACCTTATTTATTTATTTTCTCCATCTAGTGTTAGCTGATGTATCTGCACAATGACATATGGATAACTATTAATTACCCCTGGTTGGGTATTTATACCATTGTATTTATTTGTTCTGATAAACACTGGGCAATCCTTGCAGTTTTGTAAGCATTTTTCTTAAATATTCTGATGCTCTATCTATGAACACTGATATGAAACACTGTACTATCCTCATAGAAAATGATCTGCTCATCTCATTGTGTAACCCTTTTAAATTTTCTGACACAAATCCTGATTAACCTGAAGTGCATATTGCTTTTCCAGGCTTCAATGTAATGGTGTTATAATGGACCATGTTTCTGCATATTTTCTATTTAATCATTTTATATCTTCATTCTGTTTTACTTTTGAAATCTGTACATATGTATCTTAAGTTCACAAAAATGTAATGTATTTAGCACATAAAATTGGTTTGGAACACTATTTCTTTGGAAGCTCAGGTATCTTATAAAAGAATGTTCTCAACTCTTTATTCCTATCATTTATATAATTTCTGTCATTATTTTTAATGATCAGAAACTGTAACAACACTGTTCATTGTTAAGTTTTTATTAAAATGATAATATTATCTGTTAGGTTACATTGGAATAAAGAATATAAATATTTTGCTATCCCTCCATTTGCTTTCAGTCTTTTCTTTACTTGGATACTTCCAAGACTATGTTGCTCTTTATGTCTGATGAATTATTTTCTAATTTACTTGATAGAAAACAAGAGACAATGAATGAGAGAAAGAGCTCCTGTTCACAAGTTCACTTCACAAATGCTCACATCTTCCAGGGAGGGATCAGATCTAAACCTGAGAGCAGGTAACTCACTTCAGGTTTTCCATGTGGGTGGCACAAACCACATGTCTTGAGACATCATCATGACTTCCCAGGGTCTGCTTTAATTGGAAGCTGGAGTTAGGATCAGAATCAGGAAATGCACCCGGGTCCTCCATTGTGGAATACAGTTTTATTAATCTTAACAGTTACCCTAAGCCTTTTTTTTAAAACTGAAATACATGGATCCAAGTTTGAACATCATGCCTGTAATTTGACAACAGTATTAAGAATGAATGAAACAGTATAAAGAGATGGGGTCATGAGCAGTGAGTTAAGCCATGACTTGAGATGCCCTCATCTCATATTTATCTTCCTCATTCAGGTCCTGGCCATTCCCCACTTCCAATCCAGATTCTTGCTACAATGTATCTGAGGGGCATTTGATGATGTCTTAAGTACTCATGTACCTTCTGCCTACATTGGAGATACAAAAGGTGTTCCTGGCTCCTAGATTAAACTGGAACCAGTCCCAGGTTTTGCAAACATTGACAAGTGAACTGGTGGATGGAAGATCTATCCACTACTGTCCCTCCTCCTTTCAAGTAAATAAATACATATTAAAACCTTACAACTATTCTTCCATTTAGGTTCAAGTTTAGCTTTGCAACAATGGCATTCATAGAATATCAGAAAGTCATGCAAGGGATGAGCAGAAAGTTCAATGGGAAAGGCAACCTTGATTTTTAAATTTTAAGATTATTTAAATAATCCTTAGCAGGACTGGAGATTATTGCTTTATTACTTTCTTATGCTTTGTAAATGATGTAGTTTGGTTAATCACATATTGCAGATAGTTCCTTGATAGAATATAGAGACATTTCTGATTTTTAAAATTTTGCTCAGTCTTTGATTAACACTACTTGTATATTATTACAGGATACAGTGCAACATTTGAGTATGCACACAACATAATTTAATCTAGGAAATGAAGATTTTCCTTGCTTATTTTGTGTTTAAGGCCTACAAGCTCCTCCTTTCCAATTTCTTATACAGTGTATCTTATCAGGAACTAAAGTCACAACATTATATTATGGAACACTGCAACTGGTTCATTCTTTCTAACTCTGTTTCTATATCTGTTATCCTACCACCCAGTATCTTCAGTAATGAATCTTCCCATCCTAATTAAAAACATTTATATTTATATCCACCATTTTTTAGAAACCCATATATCAGAGAACATGTGAGATTTATTTCTTCCTATGCCAGTCTTACTTCACTTAAGGGTCTCCAGTTCCACCCATTTTGAAGCAAATAATATTTCAATCCTTTTTAATCACTGATTTAGGATTGGAAAACCTGTAACACATTGATAGATTCCTAGGTTGGTTCCAAATATTTACTACTATGAATAGTGCTGTAGTCAAAACAGAAAGCAGAAATCTCTTTTGCACGCAGATTGAATTTCCTTCTGATACATACACAATGGTTGGAGAGGTTTATCCCTTCTCATTTTTGGAGGGATGGCCATACTAAGTCTTCATAATGCTCAGGCTAACTTTCATTCTCATCAATATCTTATATTTTAAAATATTTATTTATTTGAAAGTCATAGTTACAGATAGAAAGAGAGAGAGAGATCTTCCATCCCCTGGTTCACTCCCTAAATGCTGCAATGGGCCAATACAAAGCCAGGAACCAGAAGCTTCCTCCTGGGTCTCCCATGTGGGAGCCGAGGCCTAAAGACTTGGGCCAGCTTCCACTGATTTCTCAGGCCACAGAAGAGAGCTGGATCAGAAGTGGAGCAACTGGGACTCAAGTCCTCATATGGGATTTTGGCACTGCAGGTGGCGGCTTTAATTGCTACACAACAGTGCAGGCTCCAATAACTTATTAAAGTTTTATTTTCTTCATACCCCACTAGCATTTGTTAGTGAGGTGACACCTAGTGTATTTTGATTTGCATTTTCCTATATAATAATTATATTGCATGTTTTCCCATTTTTGTTGACCATGGGTATTTCTTCTTTACAGAAATGCCTGTTCAGATCTTTTCCAAATTCTTAGATATATTTGTGCATAATTTCAGCAGTTTCATATGTATTCTGAATTTCAGTTCTTCATGAAATGCAGAATTGGCAAATAATTTATCCCAGTCTACTGGGGTATTAAAATAATTTTATTCATATAAGGTGAACAAATTTCATGTATTTCATATACACAGACATAAGAGCATAATATTTCCCACCCTAACCTCCCTCTTGCCCATGCTCCAACCCTCTGTCCTCCTTCCTCTCTTATTTTTTCTTTTTATATCTATAATTGCATAATTTCAATTATTTCATAATCACAAGCTTAACTCTGCACCAAATAAAGAATTGAATGGAACAAGTAGAAAAATCACTGTTTATCAAGAGTATAGACAAGGATTGTAAGCAATAACCAAAACTCAACATTGCATTTTTGTGCTTTGTTTATTTGTTTATTTTGTGCTGGTTTATTTGACTGAGAATAATGGCTTCCATATGAATATATTTTGTTGTAAAAGACAACATCTTATTAATTTATATAGCTGAGTAGTTTTGCATAGTGTATATATACCACATTTTCTTTAATCATTATTCAGTTGATGAATCTCTAGGTTGATGTCAGATCTTAGCTATTGATCTGCAATAAACATAAGGTGCAGACAAGTCTTCCTTATGCAGATTTCATTCTATTTGGGTAAATTTTTAGGAGTGGGATGGCTGTGTATGTGGTAGAACAATTTTCAGATTACTGAAAAATTACCAGACTGTGTTCCATAATGGTTTACAATTTAACCAGCAGTGGATTATAGTATTTTATCACCCATATATTTGCTAACATTTATTGTTTTATAATTTTTGAAAGATAGGCACTCTAATTGGGGTGAGGTTTCACCCTCATCATCCTTTTGATTTGCATTTCCTGATGGCTAATCATCCTGAGCATTTTTAAATGTTTCTGTTGACCATTTGAATGTCATCCTTCAAAAATGTCTGTTTTGTCCTTTGCCCACTGCTTGACAGGATTTTTGTTGTTTTTGTTGTTCTGGATTACTTGAACTCTTTGTAGATTCTGGATATTAGACCTTTAACCATTGCAAGATTTGCAAATATTTTCTCCTGTTCTCTTGGATGCCTCTACAATATGTTGAGCAATTCCTTTGCAGTGCATAAGCATCTTAGCTTAATGCAATCCTATTTGTTTATTTTTGCTTTGATTGCCTATCATTCTGGGGTATTTAACAAGAATTCTGTGTGTATGCCAATATCTTGCTGAGTTTCCCAATATTTTCATCTAGTAATTTGATGTTATCAGGTTATTGTTTTATATCATTGATCCATCTATAGTTCATTTCTGTATAAATTGTAAGGTGGTGGTCTTGTTTCATACTTCTACATGCAGAATCCAAGTTTTCCAGTAACATTTGTTGAAGAGTACCTTTTTTCAGGCATTTATTTTGGCTCCTTTGTCAAAGATCGGTTGGTTGTACATGAGTGTATTAAGTTCTGGAATTTCTACTCCAGTCCATTGGTCTACATGTTTATTTTTGTGCCAGTATTAGGCTTTTTTGATTCTAACTGACCTGTAGATGTCATGAAATCTGATATTGTGATGCCTCTGGCTTTGTTTTATTCTTTAAGTTTGCTCTAGCTATTCAGGATCTCTTGGGCTTCCATATGAATTTTAGCATCATTTTTTCTATCATTTTTTTCAGAAGAATGTCATTACTATTTCGATTGGGATCATATTGAACATGTAAATTGCTTTCAGTAGTATGGACATTTTGATTATATTAATTCTTCTAATCCATGAACATGACAGATATTTCCATGTTTATGTTCTCCTATTTATTTTAAAAATGTTTTGTAATTACCATTGTAGAGATATTTGACCTCTTTATTTAAATTTATTCCAATTTGTTTGGCTATTGTGAATTGAACTGATCTTGCATGTCCTTTCTCACCATAGAATTGTCTTTTTATACAAATGCTATTGAATTTTGTGTATTGATTTTATCTTGCAAATTTACCAAACTCTTTTCAGTTCCAATAGTCTCTTGGTGGAGTCTTTTGGCTTCCCTATATATAAGATCATATCTTCTATCAACAGTAATAATTTGACTTCAACCTTTCCAATTTGTATCCCTTTGCTTGGATTTTGCTTGCTGGTGGCTCTCAAGTAAGCCTTCTAGAACTATATTGAATAGCAATTATGGGGGTGAGCATCCTTGTAGCTCTTAGTGGAAATGCTTCCAATTTACCCACACAATTTGATGGTGGCTCTGTGTTTGTCATAAACTACCTTGAATGTGTTCATGAATATTCCTTCTACTCCCAGTTTAAGGTTTTTATCAAGGACATATTTTATCTAGTGCATTCCCACTTGGTCTGGGTGAATTATATTTCTAATGTGTTGTTATGTTTGATTAGCAAGTATTTTGAGGATTTTTTGCATCTGTATTTATCGAATATATTGGTCTTAATTTGCTTTGTACATATACCTGGTTTTAGAATTAAAGTGATGCTGGTTTTATAGGCGTTAAGAGGTGTTTTATCTTCACTCTGATGATTGTCTTCTTTGTCGTGAATTATCTTCTTAGTTTGATATAAGGTTTCTCTATTAGTTTTTTATTGCCTGTTCTTAGGGTATCTTATCAAGAAGCCATTGCTTATGTCAATGTCTTATAGTTTTCTCTATATTTTGTAAGTTTCAGTTCTCACATTTACATCCATGACTCACTTTCAGTTGACTTTGTATAGGAAAAGAGGGGTAGTCATCTGGATTTAGTGATGTCCATATGGATATCCTGTTGCCTCTGGACAATTTACTGAATAGACTATACCTTTTCCAGTGTATTTTTGTTAGCTTTGTAAAAGATCTATTGTCTGTATGTATCTGTATTTCTTTTTGGGAGCCTCTATCCTCTTACACTGGTCTATTCATCAGTTTTTATGCCAGGGTTTACCATACATCTATGGTATGTATTGAACTCATTTGTTGTGACCCAAGATGTGTTCTGTTTCTCAAGAGTTACTTTTCTATGTGTAACATTTTTTAATATATGTGAAGATATGAGATTTAGGTTTATTTTTCTAGATACATGATGAATTCCATTGATTTTGATGGAAAGCATATTGTATATGTAAATTAACTTGGATAATATGGAAATATTAGAAAGTATTTCAATCTGTGAATATGATCTCAGATTCTTTATCATGGCTTTAGAATTGTTGCTATAGAGGCATTTTACATCACAAGTCAAATTTATCCAGGGTATTTTATTTCTTATTGTGAATTTAATTTCTTCTTTAATTTATTTTTTTCAGTGGGTTCACAATAGTATAGGTATATAAAACTAATTCTGATTTTTTGTGCTTACTTTGTATCCTACAAATCTACCAGTCATTTACCAGTTCAGGTGGCCTGTTGTTGAACTCGTTGCATTTCCATATAAATAGAATAAAATCATCTGGAAAAATAAATAATTTCAATTTGTTCTTTTCTATATCTGTGTCTTTTATTTCCTTCCCCTTTCTTTTTGTTTTGCCTAGACCTTACATTGCAGTATTGAATATAAAAGTAAAGCAATGTGCATCATTTTATGGTTCCAATTATAGGGTAAATGCTTTCATTTGTTGGCATTCAATAGAATCTGGCTCAGGTTCCTGAAATGCAAGGGTTTTGTAATTGAAGTATATGCAATCTATAAGTGTTCTGCTCAATTTACTTCTCATAAGTGAATGTATAATTTTATACAAAATGTTTTCTGCATCTAGTTTATTATACTGATGTTTATTTTTGATTAATATGAATTATTGGAATTATGAATTACATTCATATTTTCCCTGTTCCTATATTACATCTGACTTGATTATGATATCTGACCATTTTATTTTATTTTATTTTTTGGATTCCAAGCTGGATTCAATTACTATCAAATTTTGCACCTATATTCTAATATAAACTCTATTAGGATGACACTGTTGCATTATATTCAGCAGGGACTCTGCTTTGTAAGTTTTTATTTGAAAAAAGAGAATCAGAGATAAACAGAGATCTTGCATCTATCAGGTCACGTTAGGAAAAACTGGCCTCATATAATGAGTTTGGAAAAGTTACCACCCTAACAATTTGTATAATACTTTTCAAAAAATTGGTGTTTTTTAATTTTGTAGATTTTAGCAATAAATACATTTGTTGCTGATCTTTCCTTTGAACACTTTATTCCTCATTTTTTTTTAACTTTTATTTAATGAATATAAATTTCCAAAGTACGACTTATGGATTACAATGGCTTCCCCCACATACCGTCCCTCCCACCCACAAACCTCCCCTTTCCCACTCCCTCTCCCCTTCCATTCACATCAAGATTCATTTTCGATTATCTTAATATACAGAAGATCAGCTTAGTATACATTAAGTAAGGATTTCAACGGTTTGCTCCCACACAGAAACATAAAGTGAAAAATAATAGATGATTTTTTTAAATGATGAAGAAATCAGTTCAGACCTATTGTCATGTTTAATCCCAGTGAGAGTCAAGTTGGGAATTGATAATTTCTTTTTTTTTTTTTTACAGAAGATCAGTTTAGTATACATTAAGTAAAAATTTCAACAGTTTGCACCCCCATAGAAACACAAAGTGAAATATATTGTTTCAGTACTCGTTATAAAATTAAATCTCAATGCACAGCACATTAAGGACAGAGATCCTACATGAGGAGTAAGTGCACAGTGACTCCTGTTGTTGACTTTACCAATTGACACTCTTGTCTATGGCATCAGTAATCTCCCTATGCTCCAGTCATGAGTTTCCAAGACTATGGAAGCCCTCTGTGTTCTCTGACTCTTATCTTGTTTAGACAAGGTCATGGTTAAAGTGGAGGTTCTCTCCTCCCTTCAGAGAAAGGTACCTCCTTCTTTGAAGACCTGTTCTTTCCACTGGGATCTCACAGAGATCTTTTTGCCAGAGTGTCTTGGCTTTCCATGCCTGAAATACTCTCATGGGCTTTTCAGCCAGATCCGAATGCCTTTAGGGCTGATTCTGAGGCCAGAGTGCTATTTAGGAAATTGTATTTCCACATGCAGAAACATGAAGCAAGACGCCTACCTTTCACCTTAGACAAAAATTCACTCAACATGGATTAAAGACTTAAATCTACGACCTGACACCATCAAATTATTAGAGAGCATGGAGAAACCCTGCAAGAAATAGGTACTGGCGATGACTTCTTGGAAAACACCCCAGAAGCACAGGCAGTCAAAACCAAAATTAACATTTGGGATTGCATCAATTTGAGAAGTTTCTGTACTGAAAAAGAAACAGTCAGGAAAGTGGAGAGACAACCGACAGAATGAGAAAATATATTTGCAAACTATGCAACTGATAAAGGGTTGATAACCAGAATCTACAAAGAGATCAAGAAACTCCACAAAAACAAACAATCCACTTAAGAGATGGGCCAAGGACCTCAATAGACATTTTTTAAAAGAGGAAATCCAAATGGCCAACAGACACATGAAAAAATGTTCAAGGTCACTAGCAATCAGGGAAATGCAAATCAAAACCACAATGAGGTTTCACCTCACCCTGGTTAGAATGGCTCACATACATAAATCTACCAACAACAGATGCTGGTGAGGATGTGGGGAAAAAGGGACACTAACCCACTGTTGGTGGGAATGCAAACTGGTCAAGCCACTATGGAAGCCAGTCTGGAGATTCCTCAGAAACCTGAAGATAACCCTACCATTCAACCCAGCCATCCCACTCCTTGGAATTTACCCAAAGGAAATTAAGTTGGCAAATAAAAGAGCTGTCTATATCTTAATGTGTATTGCAGCTCAATTCACAATAGCTAAGACCGGGAATCAACCTAAATGCCCATCAACAAAAGACTGGATAAAGAAATTATAGGATATTCACTCTACAAAATACTATACAGCAGTAAAAAAATGAAATCTGTTCATTTGCAACAAAATGGAGGAATCTGGAACACATCATGCTGAGTGAAGTAAGCCAGTCCCAAAGGGACAAATACCATATGTTCGCCCTGATCAGTGACAACTGACTGAACACCAAAAAGGAAACCTCCTGAAGTGAAATGGACACTATGAGAAACGGTGACTTGATCAGCATAGCCCTGACTGTTAATGAACAACTTAATACATTATCCCTCTTAGTATTTTTTTGTCTGTTCTACTTTATTCCTCATTTAATATTCTTTCTCAGTATTGCTCTATTCAGAGATGTTATTATTATTGTAGAAAACTTTTTATAATTCCCTTAATTAAACTTAAGTTTATTTATTTATTTTTAAAATTTTATTTCATAAATATAAATGTCCAAAGTACAACTTTTGGATTATAGTGACTTCCCCCCCCCATAACCTCCCTCCCACCCACAACCATACCATCTCCCACTCCCTCTCCCATCCCATTCACATCAAGATTCATTTTCAATTATTTTTATATATAGAAGATCAATTTAGTATATGCTAAGGAAAGATTTCAACAGTTTACACATACACAGAAACACAAAGAATAGAGTACTGGTTTAGTAGTAGTTTTACCATTAATTCACCTAGTACAACACATTAAGGACAGAGATCCTACATGGGGAGTAAGTGCACAGTGACTCCTGTTGTTGACTTAACAATTGACAATCTAATTTATGATGTCAGTAATCACCGGAGGTTCTTGTCATGAGCTGTCAAGGCTATGGAAGCCTCTTGAGTTCACCACCTCTGATCTTATTTAGACAAGGCCATAGTGAAAGTGGAAGTTCTTTCCTCCCTTCAGAGAAAGGGACCTTCTTCTTTGATGGCCCGTTCTTTCCACTGGTATCTCACTCACAGAGATCTTTCATTTAGGTCTTTTTTTTTTTTTTTGCCAGAGTGTCTTGGCTTTCCATGCCTGAAATACTCTCATGGGCTTTTTAGCCATGTCTAAAACCTTAAGGGCTGATTCTGAGGCCAGAGTGCTGTTTAGGACATCTGCCAATCTATGAGTCTGCTGTGTATCCCACTTTCCATCTTGGGTTGTTCTCTCCTTTTAATTCTATCAGTTAGTATTAGCAGATACTAGTCTTGTTTAGGTGAACCCTTTGACTCTCAATCCTATCATTATGATCAATTATGAATTGAAACTGATCACTTTGACTAGTGAGCTGGCATTGGTACATGCCACCTTAATGGGATTGAATTGGAATCCCCTGGCATGTTTCTAACTCTACCACTAGGGGTATGTCTGATGAGCATAGGCCATACTGTACATCTCCCCCCTCTCTTATTTCCACTCTTATATTTAACAGAGATCACTTTTCAGTTAAATTTAAACACCTATGAATAATTGCATGTTAATTAACAAGTTCAACCAATGGCATTGAGTAGAACAAAAAATACTAAAAGGTCAAAATAGTAAGTTGTTCTTCAACAGTCAGGACAAGGGCTGATCAAGTCATTTTTTTCTCATAGTGTACATTTCACTTCAACAGGTTTCCTCTTAGGTGCTCAGTCAGTTGTCACCAATCAAGAACATATATTTGTCCCTTTGGGACTGGCTTATTTCACTCAGCATGATGTATTCCAGATTCCTCCATTTTGTTGCAAATGAACAGATTTCATTTTTTTACTGCTGTATAGTATTTTGTAGAGTGAATATCCTATAATTTCTTTATCCAGTCTTTTGTTGATGGGCATTTAGGTTGATTCCCGGTCTTAGCTATTGTGAATTGAGCTGCAATACACATTAAGATATAGACAGCTCTTTTATTTGCCAACTTAATTTCCTTTGGGTAAATTCCAAGGAGTGGGATGGCTGGGTTGTATGGTAGGGTTATCTTCAGGTTTCTGAGGAATCTCCAAACAGACTTCCATAATGACTTTACCAGCTGGCCTCATATGATGAGTTAGGAAAAGTTACCTCTCTAACTTTTCAAAAGATTGGTGTTATATTTTTTTAATTTTGTACATTTTATTAATGAAGATATCTGTTGCTGATCTTTCATTTGGACACATTATTCCTGATTTAATGTTCTTACTCAGTATTGCTCTATTCAGATATGTTATAATTATAGAAAATTTTATTTAATAAATATAAATCTCAAAAGTACAACTTTTGGATTATAGTGATTCTTTGCTCTATAACCACCCTTCCACCCACAAACCATCCCATCTCCTACTCCTTCTCCTATCCCATTCTTCATTAAGATTCATTTTAAATATCTTTATATACAGAAGATCAACTCTATACTAAGTAAAGATTTCAACAGGTTGCACCCACACAGAAAGACAAAGTATAAAACATGGTTTGACAACTAGTTATAGTGTTAATTCTCATAGTAAAAAACATTAAGTACACAGGTCCCAATATAGGGAGCAAGTGCACAGTGACTCCTGTTGATGATTTAACAGTTCAGACTTTTATTTATGATGTCAGTAATCATCTGAGGCTCTTTTCATGAGCTGCCAAGGCTATGGAAGCCTCTTGAGTTCACAAAGTCCAACATTATTTATACAAGGTCATAATCAAACTGGAAGTTCTCTCCTCCCTTCAGAGAAAGGTATCTCATTCTTTAATGTCCGCTTCTTTCTGCTGGAATCTCACTCACAGAGGTCTTTCTTTAAGGTCATTTTTGCCACAATGTCCTGTATTTCTATGCCTGAACTACTCTCATGTGCTTTTTAGCCAGAACCAAATGCCTTAAGGTGTGATTCTGAGGCCAGAGTTCTGTTTACAGCATTTGTCATTCTAAGAGTCTGCTCTATGACCTGCTTCCCATCCTGGATTGTTCTCTCCTTTTTAATTCTGCAATTATTAGCAGACACTGGTCTTATTTGTGTGCTCCCTTGACACTTAATCCTCTTTATGATCAGTTATGGACTTAAACTGATCACTTTAATTAGTAAGGTGGCATTGATACATGCCAATTTTTAGTATTTTGAGTCCCATGGCAAGTTTATACTTTACCCTTAGGGGTAAATACCTGGGAGCATGTGCCAAACTGTATATCCCCTCCATCTCTTATTCCAACTCTAATTTTTTATTTCAATTTGATTTAAACACCTAAGAATAATTCCATGTTAAGTAAAAAGCTCAACCAATGGTATTAAGTAGAAAAAGAAAATACTAAAATGAATAAAATAGTAAGCTGTTCCTTGACAGTCATCACAAGGGCTGATCAAGTCATTGCTTCTCATAATGTCAGTTTCACTTCTATAGTTTTCCTTTTAGATGCTCAGTTGTCACGTATCAGGGAGAACATATGATATTTGTCCCTTTGGGCCTGGCTTATTTCACTCAGTATGATGTTTTCCAGATTCCTCCATTTTGTTGCAAATGACAAGATTTCATTTCTTTTACCACTGTGTAGTATTCTGTAGAATACATATCACTTAATTTCTTTTTCCAGTCTTCTGTTGATGGGCATTTAGGTTGATTCCATGTCTTAGCCATTCTGAATTGCGCTGCAATAAACATTGAGGTGTAGACAGCTCTTTTATTTGCCAATTTAATTCTCCTTGGGTAAATTCCAAAGAATGGAATTGCTGGGTCATGTGGTAGGGATACATTCAGATTTCTGAGGTATCTCCAAACTGTATCCATAGTGGCTTTACCAGTCTGCATTCCCACCAACAGTGGGTTATTGTGCCTTTGCCCCTGCATCCTCACCATCATCTGTTGTTAGTTGATTTCTGTATGAGAGCCATTCTAACTGGAGTGAGGTGAAACCTCATTGTGGTTTTGATTTGCATTCCCCTGATGGCTAGTGATCCTGAACATTTTTTCATGTGTCTGTTGGCCATTTGGATTTCCTCTTGAAAAATGTCTATTTAGGCTCTTGGCCCATCTCTTAAGTGGGTTGTTTGTTTTGCTGTTGTGAAGTTTCTCGATCTCTTTGTAGATTCTGGTTATTTTTTTTTACAGGCAGAGTTAGACAGTGAGAGAGAGAGAGACAGGGAGAAAAGTCTTCCTTTTCTGTCGGTTCACCCCCCAAATGGCTGCTACACTGGCACCCTGCGCTGATCCAAAGCAAGGAGCCAGATGCTTCCTCCTGGTCCCACATGTGGGTGCAGGGCCCAACCACTTGGGACATCATTCACTGCCTTCCCAGGCCACAGCAGGGAGCTGGACTGGAAGAGGAGCAACTGGGACAGTACCCGGCACCCCAACCGGGACTATAACCCAGGGTGCCAGCTCCACAGGTGGAAGATTAGCCAAGTGAGCTGTGGCGCCTGCCAGATTTTGGTTATTAATCCTTTATCAGTTGCATAATTTGCAAAGATTTTCTCCCATTATTTCAGTTGCCTCTTCACTTTGCTGACTTTTTTTTTGCAGTACAGAAACTTTTAATTTGATGTAATCCTTGTTATTAATTTTGACTTTGACTGCCTATGCCACTGGAGATTTTTCCAAGAAGTCTTGCCTGTGCCTATATCTTGCAGACTTTCTCCAATGTTCTGTAATAATTTTATGGTGCTGGGTCATAGATTTAGATCTTTAATCCACGTTGAGTGGATTTTTTGTGTAAAGTGTAACATAGGTGTCTTGCTTCATACTCCTGCATGTGGAAATCCTGTTTTCCCAACAATATTTGTTTAACACTCTCCTTGCTCCAGGAATTGGTTTTAGCTCCTTGATCAAATATAAATTGGTTGTAGATGTTTGGATTGATTTCTAGTGTTCCTATTCTGTTCTATTGCCTATCCATCTGTTTCTGAACAGTACCATGCTGTTTTGATTATAATTGCACTGTAGTATGTCTTGAAATCTGTATTCTGATGCCTCCAGCTCTGTTTTTGTTGTATAAGACTCATTTATCTATTGGAGGTCTCCAGCACCTCAATATATGTTTCTATATGAATATCAGCATCATTTTTTCTAGGTCTGATAAGAATGTGTTTGATATTTTCATTTATATCACATTGAATCTGTAAATTGCTTTTGGAAGAATGGACATTTTGATGATATTGATTCTTCCAATCAGTGAGCATGGAATATTTTTCCATTTTTTGGTATCCTCTTCTAGTTCTTTAAGATTTTGTAATTCTCATTATAGAAATATTTGACATCCTTGGTTAAGTTTTTTCCAAGGTATTTGGTTTTTTCTGGTAGCTGTTGTGAATGGGATTGACCTTAGAAGTTATTTCTCAGTTCTGGCAGTGTCTGTATACAAAGGCTGTTGATTTTTATGTATTGATTTTATATCCTGCTACTTTGCCAAATTCGTCTATGAGTTCCAATAGTCTCTTAGTGGAGTTCTTTGGATCCCTTACATAAAGAGTCACGTTGTCTGCAAAGATGGATAGTTTGACATTTTCCTTTCATTTTGTACCCATTTTAATTTCTTTTTCTTGACTAATGGCTTGGCTAGAACTTCTAGTACTATATTGAACAGCAATGGTGAGATTTGGCATCCCTGTCTGGAACTGGATCTCAGTGGAAATGCTTCCAACTATTCCCCATTCAATAGGTTGCTGGCCATGGGTTTTTCTTTTTATTTTTTTTAACTTTTATTTAATGAATATAAATTTAAAAAGTATGGCTTATGGATTACAATGGCATACCCCCATATCGTCTATCCCACCCGCATCCCTCCCCTTTCCCACTCCCTCTCCCCTTCCATTCACATCAAGATTCATTTTCGATTATCTTAATATACAGAAGATCAGTTTAGCATACATTAAGTAAAGATTTCAACAGTTTGCTCCCACACAGAAACATAAAGTGAAAAATAATAGATGATTTTTTTTAAATGATGATGAAATCAGATCAGACCTATTGTCATGTTTAATCCCAGTGAGAGTCGTTGGGAATTGATAATTTCTTCTTTTTTTTTTAACAGAAGATGAGTTTAGTATACATTAAGTAAAAATTTCAACAGTTTGCACCCCCATAGAAACACAAAGTGAAATATACTGTTTGAGTACTCGTTAAAGCATTAAGTCACAATGTATAGCATATTAAGGACAGAGATCCTACATGAGGAGTAAGTGCACAGTGACTCCTGTTGTTGACTTTACAAATTGACACTCCTTTTTTTTCACCTTTTCTTTAATGAATATAAATTTCCAAAGTACGGATTATGGATTACAATGGCTTCCCACCCATAACGTCCCTCCAACCTGCAACCCTCCCCTTATCCACTCCCTCTCCCCTTCCATTCACATCAAGATTCATTTTCGATTCTCTTTACATACAGAAGATCAGTTTAGCATACATTAAGTAAAGATTTCAACAGTTTGCTCCCACACAAAAGCATAAAGTGAAAAATACTGCTTGACTACTAGTTATAGCATTAAATCTCAATGTACAGCACACTAAGGACAAAGATCCTACATGAGGAGTAAGTACACAGTGACTCCTGTTGTTGACTTAACAAATTGACACTATTGTTTATGGCGTCAGTAATCACCCTAGGCTCTTGTCATGAGCTGGCAAGGCTATGGAAGCCCCCTGAGTTCACTGACTCTGATCATTTTTAGACAAGGCCATGGTCAAAGTGGAAGTTCTCTCCTCCCTTCAGAGAAGGTACCTCCTTCTTTGATGACCCATTCTTTCCACTGGGATCTCACTCACGGAGATCTTTCATTTAGTTTTTTTTTCCCCCCAGAGTGTCTTGGCTTTCCATGCCTGAAATAGTCTCATGGGCATTTCAGCCAGATCCGCATGCCTTAAGGGCTGATTATGAGGCCAGAGTGCTGTTTAGGACATCTGCCATTCTATGAGTCTGCTGTGTATCCCACTTCCCATGTTGGATCATTCTCTCCCTTTTTGATTCTATCAGCTAGTATTTGCAGACACTATTCTTGTTTATGTGATCCCTTTGGTTCTTAGTCCTATCATTACTATCAATTGTGAACAGAAATTGATCACTGGGACTAGTGAGATGGCATTGGTACATGCCACCTCAATGTGATTGAATTGGAATCCCCTGGTATGTTTCTAATTCTACCGTTTGAGGTAAGTCAGCTTGAACATGTCCTGAATTGCACATCTCTTCCCTCTCTTATTCCCACTCTTATATTTAACAGCGATCACTTTTCAGTTAAGTTTCAGCACTTAAGAAGAATTGTGTATTGATTACAGTATTCAACCAAACGTATTAAGTAGAACAAACAAAAAAAATACTAGAGGGATAACATATTAAGCTGCTCATCAACAGGGTGAGGGCTGATCAAGTGACATTTCTCATAGTGTTCATTTCACTTTAACAGGTTTCCTTTTTGGTGCTCAGTTAGTTGTCACCTATCAAGGAGAACAAGTGGTATTTGTTCCTTTGGGATTGGCTTATTTCACTCAACATAATGTTTTCCAAATTCCTAACAGGGATCACTTTTCAGTTAAAATTTAAACACCTAAGAATAATTGTGTGACAATTACACATTCAACCAATGGTACTAGAACAAAAAAAATTCCTAAAATGGATAAAGTATTACATTGTACATCAACCATCAGGACAAGAGCTGATCAAGTCACTGTTTCTCATAGTGTCCATTTCACTTCAACAAGTTTCCCCTTTAGTGCTCAGTTAGTTGTCGCCAATCAGGGAGAACATATGATATTTGTCCCTTTGGGACTGGCTTAATTCACTCAGCATGATGTTTTCCAAATTCCTCCATTTTGTTGCAAAGGACTGGGTTTTGTTGTTTTTGACTGCTGTATAGTATTCAATAGAGTACATGTCCCATAATTTCTTTATCCAGTCTACTGATGATGGGCCTTTGGGTTGGTTCCAGGTCTTAGCTATTGTGAATTGAGCTGCAATAAACATTAATGTGCAGACTGCTTTTTTGTTTGCCAATTTAATTTCCTTTGGGTAAATTCCAAGGAGTGGGATGGCTGGATTGAATGGTAGGGTTATCTTCAGGTTTCTGAGGAATCTCCAGACTGGCTTCCATAGTGGCTTAACCAGTTTGCATTCCCACCAACAGTGGGTTAGTGTCCCTTTTTCCCCACATCCTCACCAGCATCTGTTGTTGGTAGATTTCTGAATGTGAGCCATTCTAACTGGGATGAGGTGGAACCTCATTGTGGTTTTGATTTGCATTTCCCTGATTGCTCGTGATCTTGAACATTTTTTCATGTGCCTGTTGGCCATTTGGATTTCCTCTTTTGAAAAATGTCTATTGAGGTCCTTGGCCCATCTCTTAAGTGGGTTGTTGGTTTTGATCTTGTGGAGTTTCTTGATATCTTTGTAGATTCTGGTTATCAACCCTTTATCTGTTGCATAGTTTGCAAATATATTTTCCCATTCTGTCGGTTGTCTCTCCACTTTCCTGACTGTTTCTTTTTCAGTACGGAAAATTCTCAAATTGATGCAATCCCAAATGTTAATTTTGGTTTTGACTGCCTGTACTTCTGGGGTGTTTTCCAAGAAGTCATTGCCAGTACCTATATCTTGCAGGGTTTTTCCAATGCTCTCTAATAATTTGATGGTGTCAGGTCGTAGATTTAAGTCTTTAATCCATGTTGAGTGGATTTTTGTGTAAGGTGAAAGGTAGGGGTCTTGCTTCATGCTTCTGCACGTGGAAATCCAATATTCCCAGCACCATTTATTGAATAGACTGTCCTTACTCCAGGGATTGGTTTTGGAACCTTGATCAAATGAGCTGGCTGTAGATGTATGGATTGATTTCTGGTGTTTCAATTCTGTTCCATTGGTCTATCCATCTGTTTCTGTGCCAGTACCATGCTGTTTTGATTACAACTGCCCTGTAGTATGTCCTGAAATCTGGTATTGTGATGCCTCCGGCTTTGTTTTTGTTGTACAAGATTGCTTTAGCTATTCGAGGTCTCTTGTGCCTCCATATTAATTTCAGCACCATTTTTTCCAGATCTGAGAAGAAGGTCTTTGGTATCTTGATTGGTATTGCATTGAATCTATAAATTGCTTTTGGGAGAATGGACATTTTGATGATATTGATTCTTCCAATCCATGAGCATGGAAGATTTTTCCATTTCTTGGTATCCTCGTCTATTTCTGTCTTTAAGGTTTTGTAATTTTCATCGTAGAGATCTTTAACGTCCTTGGTTAAGTTTATTCCAAGGTATTTGATTGTTTTTGTAGCTATTGTGAATGGGATTGATCTTAGAAGTTCTTCCTCAGCCATGGCATTGTCTGTGTATACAAAGGCTGTTGATTTTTGTGCATTGATTTTATACCCTGCTACTTTGCCAAACTCTTCTATGAGTTCCAATAGTCTCTTAGTAGAGTTCTTTGGGTCCCCTAAATCAAGAATCATGTCATCTGCAAAGAGGGATAGTTTGACTTCTTCCTTCCCAATTTGTATCCCTTTAATTTCTTTTTCTTGCCTAATAGCTCTGGCTAGAACTTCCAGAACTATATTGAATAATAGTGGTGAGAGTGGGTATCCCTGTCTGGTACCAGATCTCAGTGGAAATGCTTCCAACTTTTCCCCATTCAATAGGATGTTGGCTGTGGGTTTTTCATAGATTGCTTTGATTGTATTGAGGAATGTTCCTTCCAAACCCAGTTTGCTTAGAGTTTTCATCATGAACGGGTGTTGTATTTTATCAAATGCTTTCTCGGCATCTATTGAGATAATCATATGGTTTTTCTTCTCAAGTCTGTTAATGTGATGTATCACATTGATTGTCTTGCGCACATTAAACAATCCCTGCATACCAGGGATAAATCCCACTTGGTCTGGGTGGATGATCATTCTGATGTGTTGTGGCATTCTATTGGCCAGAATTTTATTGAGGATTTTTGCATCTATGTTCATCAGGGATATTGGTCTGTAATTCTCTTTCAATGATGCATCTTTCTCTGGCTTAGGAATTAAGGTGATGCTGGCTTCACAGAAAGAATTTGGGAGGATTCCCTCTTCTTCGATTGTTCTGAATAGTTTGAGAAAAATTGGAGTCAGTTCTTCTTTAAATGTCTGGTAGAATTCAGCAGTGAATCCATCTGGTCCTGGGCTTTTCTTTGTTGGGAGGGCCTTTATTGCTGTTTCAATTTCTGTCTCAGTTATGGGTCTGTTTAGGTTTTCTATGTCTTCCTGGTTCAATTTAGGTAGGTTGCATGTGTCCAGGAATCTATCCATTTCTGATAGGTTTCCCTGTTTGCTGGCATACAAGTCCTTGTAGTAATTTCTGATGATTCTTTTTTATTTCTGTGGTGTCTATTGTTACGTTTCCTTTTTCTTCTCTGATTTTATTGATTTGGGTCTTTTCTCTTCCTTTTTTAAGTTAGTTGGGCCAATGGGGTGTCAATTTTGTTTATTTTTTCAAAAAACCAGCTCCTCGTTTGGCTGATTTTTTGGAATGTTTTTCTTGATTCAATCCTGTTGATTTCTTCTCTGATTTTAATTATTTCTCTTCTCCTACTAGATTTGGGTCTGGTTTGCTGTAGGTTTTCTAGATCCTTGAGGTGAATTGAAAGCTCATCTATTTGGTGCCTTTCCAATTTCTTGATGTAGGCACCTATTGATATAAACTTTCCTCTTAACACTGCTTTTGCTGCGTCCCATAAGTTTTGGTATGTTGTGCTGTTATCCTCATTTACTTCCAGAAAATTTTTGATTTCTCTTTTAATTTCTTCTATGACCCATTGTTCATTCAGGAGCATGTTGTTCAATCTCCATGTGTTTGTGTATGCTCTAGGGATTCCTGAGTTGCTAATTTCCAACTTCATTCCTTTATGGTCTGAGAAGCTGCATGGTATGATTCTAATTCTTTTGAATTTGCTGAGACTTGCTTTATGGCCTAGTATGTGGTCAATCCTAGAGAAGGTTCCATGTACTGCTGAGAAGAATGTAAAGTCTTTAGATGTAGGATTGAAAGTTCTGTATATATCTGTTAGATCCATTTGGGCTATAGTGTCGTTTAAATCTACTGTATCCTTGTTGATCTTCTGTCCTATTGATCTGTCTATTTCTGAGAGTGGAGTATTGAAGTCCCCCAGTACTATTGTATTGGGGTCTATGTCTCCCTTTAAGTCCCTAAACAAATCTTTTAGATAAACTGGTGCCCTGTAGTTAGGTGCATATACATTGATAATTGTTATATCTTCTTGTTGTATTGATCCCTTAATCATTATATAGTGTCCCTCTTTGTCTCTCTTAACAGTTTTTGTGGTAAAGTTCATGTTGTCCGATATTAAGATGGCTACGCCCGCTCTTTTTTCATTTCTGTTGGCATGGTGTATGTTTTTCCAGCCTTTCACTTTCAGTCTGTATGGATCTTTGTTGGAAAGATGTGTTTCTTGTAAGTAGCAAATAGATGGGTTTTTTTCCTTAACCCAATCAGCCAATCGGTGTCTTTTAACTGGACAGTTCAGGCCATTACCGTTCAATGTGACTAATGAAAAGTGGTAACTTTGCCCTGCCATTTGCCAAAGATAAGTTCTAATATATGCTTTGAATTCCCTGTGATCTTTTGCTATGAGGTTTCCTTCCTTTACCTTCTTTCATATTGATGACCGTGTTTCTGTGTTTCTGTGTGTAACACATCTTTAAGCATCTTTTGCAGGGCTGGACGAGTGGCGACAAATTCTTTCAATTTCTATTTGCTATTAAAAGTCTTTATTTCACCTTCATTCACAAATGATAGCTTTGCAGGATATATTCTGGGCTGGCAGTTTTTCTCTCTTAGTACCTGGGCTATATCTCGCCATTCCCCCATAGCTTGTAGAGTTTCTGATGAGAAGTCAGCTGTGAGTCTGATTGGAGATCCTCTGAGAGTAATCTGATGTGTCTCTCTTGCACATTTTAGGATCTATTCTTTATGTTTCACTGTGAGAGTTTAATTACAACGTGTCGTGGTGAGGATCTCTTTTGGTCATGTTTATTAGGGGTTCGTGAACTTCCTGTACTAGGATTTCTCTGTCCTTCTCCAAACCTGGGAAATTTTCTGCTAATATCTCACTAAAAAGGCCTTCTATTCCTTTCTCCTTCTCCATGCCTTCAGGAACTCCTAGAACCTGAATGTTGGTTTTTTTAATAGCATCCTGCAGATTCCTGACAATATGTTTTAGATTTCTAATTTCCTCTTCTTTTCTTGGTCTGACTGTATCCTTTCCTGTTCTCTGTCTTCTAAGTCCAAAATTCTCTCTTCTGCTTCACCCATTCTGTTTGTAAGGCTCTCTATTGTGTTTTTCATTTGATCTATTGAATTCTTCACTTCATTATGATTTCTCGTCACTATCACAGTTTCCTGTTGTACTAGTTGTTTCATTTCATTTTGATTCCTCCTTAATATTTCATTTTCACGAGAGAGATTTTCTATCTTGTCCATTAAGGATTTCTGTAGTTCAAGAATTTGTTTTTGAGAACTTCTTAATGTTCTTATCAATTTTTTGAGATCTGCTTCTTGCATTTCTTCTATCTCATCATCTTAATAATCTTGAATTGGGGTGTCTTTTTCATTTGGGGACGTCATGGTGACTTCCTTGTTTTTATTACCTCGGTTTTTGCATTTGTTATTTGGAATATTGGAGATATTTGGTTTCTTCACTGTGGTGCTTTTTCTTGTTAGACTAAGACTCTAGATTAAGTGGACTGTCTGTTTTTGATGGAGCCTTAGAGGCTTGAGATGGGTGTGGCCTGAGAGCTCTGTTTGGTGTGCCAAAGGTGACACTCCCAGGTTAGGCATGGTAAATCTTTCTCTCTCTCTTTCTTTCTTTTTTTGATTCAAAAGGGAATTAATTCCGCACAGCTGAACGAAGTTGGAGGTAGTTAGCAGGCAAATGATAGACCCACAGGAGCCAGAGATCGGAAGCTCTTTCCCAAGGACCACACAGGAATCTGGTCTGCCCTCAGGGTTGGCTCAGATTCTCCTTCAGTCTCCCACTGGGTTGCCAAAGTTACGGAATTGTAGCGTCTCTGGAGAGTACTCACATGAATTCCGTGAGTTCTCTCCCCCACCGTCTCTTTTTTCACAGTCTTAGTTCAGTAGCGCCACAAATTTGCTAGGTCCTAATCTCCTGTTAATTCGCCCTGCCAAGAGTCAGGTTTTTCTGCTAGGCTCAGGGCCGGTGCAGACCTGAGGTTGCTCTGCTTATGACGTATGTCCAAGATGGCGCCTGCTCTTTGTCTTGCTCACCCTTGAGAGGTGAGCGGAGAGAGAGAAACCTGTGTCCGTACCAGTCACCTTTTTTTTTCTCTCTCTCTCTTCCAGTTAGCCTGGTGAACTTTTCCCCCCCGGGGGTCATTCCCTCTAGTCTCCTCTCTCCGCTTGCCTGCCGGTGTCTCGGACTATTGAGGTTCGGCTCACTTCGCGTTCCAGCGCTGGTGTATTGAGTCTGCCGCTGGTGTCCCGAACTGTGGGCTCCCACGCTCTCCACGCAGGTCCACTGTGAATCATGCATTCCGGAAGAGTTTCTTCTGCTGTTTCCTCCCCTACTCTTCCTTGAATCTGCAGTATCTCCACTTTTATTAAACTGTCTCTCCCCGGACTATCAGTGTGCTCCCTTCCTATTCCGCCATCTTGCCTCTGGCCATGGGTTTTTCATAAATTTCCTTAATTGTGTTGAGGAATGTTCCTTCTATACACAATTGGGTTAGAGTTTTCATCTTGAAATGGTTTTGTAATTTATCAAATGCATTCTCTGCATCTATTGAGATAATATATGATTTTCCTTCTGCAGTTTGTTAATGTGGTGTATCACATTGATTGATTTGTGAATGTTGAACCATCCCTACATACAAGGATAAATCCCACTTGGTCGGGTTGGATGATCTTTCTAATTTGTTGTTGGATTATTTTGACTTGAATTTTGTTGAGTATTTTTTTGTATGTTCTTTAGAGAAATTGGTGTGTAATTCTCTTTCTCTGCTACATCTTTTTCAGGTTTAGGAATTAAGTGATACTGGCTTTGTAGAAAGAATTTGGAAGGATTCCCTCTCTTTCAATTGTTTTGAATAGCTGGAGAAGAGTTGGAGTTATTTCTTCTGTAAATGATAGAATTCAGCAGTGAATCTCTCTTGTCCTGGGCTTTTCTCTGTTGGGAGGGCCTTTATTACTGATTCAATTTCTGACTTTGTTATGGGTCCCTTTTTGGTTTTCTATGTTTCTTGCTTCAATTTTTGTAGGTCATGTATGTCCAGGAATCTATCCATTTCTGACAGATTTCCCCGATTGCTGGCATACAATTCTTTGTAGTAATTTATAATGACTCTTGTTATTTTTGTGGTGTCTGTTGTTACATTTCCTTTTCATGTCTAATTTTATTGATTTGTGTCTTCTCTCTCCTTTATTTGGTTAGTTGGGCCAATGGTGAGTCAATTTTGTTTATTTTTTTTTCAAAAAAAATCCTTTCAACATTTTGCTTCTCTTTTGTAATTTTTTTGGATTCAATTTTATTGATTTTCTCTCTAATCTTAATTATTTCTTTTGTCCTACTAGTTTTGGGTTTGGTTTCCTGTAGTTTTTCTAGATCTTTGAGATGCATTGATAGCTCATTTATTTGGTGACTTTCCAATTTCTTAATGTAGGCACCTATTGCTATAAACTTTCCTCTTAACACTGCTTTGGCTATATCCCATAAGTTTTGATGTGTTGTTATCTTCATTTGCTTCCTGAGAGTTTTTGATTTCTCTTTTGATTTCTTCTATGACCCAGTGTTCATTCAGGAGCATGCTAACATTCTCCATGTGTTTACTTATGCTCTAGAGAATCCTGAGTTGCTGATTTCCAGCTTCATTCCATTGTGGTCTGAGATGTATGGTATGATTTTGATTTGTTTTAAATTTGCTGAGACTTGCTTTATGGCCTACTATGTGGTTTATCCTAGAGAAAGTCCCATGCACTAGTGAGAAGAATGTGTATTCTGTAACATTAGGATGAATATTTCTGTACATATCTCTTAGATCTGTTTGTTCTCTAGTGTCAATTAAATCTTCTGTTTCCTTGTTGATTTCTGTCTGGTTGATCTGTCCATTGCTAAAAGTGGAGCATTGAAGCCCCGCAATATTATTGTATTGGAGTCTAAGTCTCCCTTTAAGTTCCTTAACATATCTTTTAAATAAACTGGTGCCCTGTAATTAGGTCCATATACATTTATAATAGTTACATCTTCCTGTTGAATTGATACCTTAATCATTATATAGTGCCTCTCTTTGTCTCTCTTAACATTTTTTTGTGTTAAAGTCTATTTTTTCTGATATTAAGGTGCCTACATCAGCTCTTTTTTTGTTTCTTTTGGTATGGTATATCTTTTTCCAACCTTTCACATTCAGTCTGCATGCATCTTTGTTGGAAAAATGTGTTTCTTTTTATTTTTTTTTTGCTTTCAAACTTTTATTTAATGAATATAAATTTCCAAAGTACAGCTTATGGATTACAATGGCTTCCCCCCACATACCGTCCCTCCCACCCACAACCCTCCCCTTATCCACTCCCTCTCCCTTTCCATTCACATCAAGATTCATTTTCGTTTCTCTATATACAGAAGATCAGTTTAGCATACATTAAGTAAAGATTTCAACAGTTTGCTCCCACACAGAAACATAAAGTGAAAAATACTCTTTGACTACTAGTTATAGCATTAAATCTCAATGTACAGCACATTAAGGACAAAGATCCTACATGAGGAGTAAGTGCACAGTGACTCCTGTTGTTGACTTAACAAATTGATACTCTTGTTTATGGCATCAGTAATCACCCTAGTCTCTTGTCATGAGCTGCCAAGGCTATGGAAGCCCCCTGAGTTCACTGACTCTGATCATATTTAGACAAGGGCATGGTCAAAGTGGAGGATCTCTCCTCCCCTCAGAGAAAGGTACCTCCTTCTTTGATGACCTGTTCTTTCCACTGGGATATCACTCACAGAGATCTTTCATTTAGGTTTTTTTTTCCCCAGAGTGTCTTGGCTTTCCATGCCTGAAATACTCTCATGGGCTTTTCAGCCGGATCCACATGCCTTAAGGGCTGATTCTGAGGCCAGAGTGTTATTTAGGACATCTGCCATTCTATGGGTCTGCTGTGTATCTCATTTCCCATGTTGGATCATTCTCTCCCTTTTTGATTCTATCAGCTAGTATTTGCAGACACTATTCTTGTTTCTGTGATCCCTTTGGTTCTTACTCCCATATGTTCTCCCTGATCGGTGACAACTGACTGAACACCAAAAAGGAAACCTCCTGAAGTGAAATGGACACTATGGGAAAGGGTGACTTGATCAGCATAGCCCTGACTGTTAATGAACAACTTAATACATTATCCCTCTTAGTAGTTTTTTTTGTCTGTTCTACTTAATATGACTGGTTTAATTCTGTAATTAATACACAGTTATTCTTAAGTGTTGAAAATTAACTGAAATGTGATCCCTGTTAAACATAAGAGTGGGAATAAGAGAGGGAAGAGATGTATAATTTGGGACATGCTCAAGCTGACTTGCCCCAAATGGTAGAGTTAGAAACATACCAGGGGATTCCAATTCAATCCCATCAAGGTGGCATGTACCAATGCCATCTCACTAGTCCAAGTGATCAATTTCAGTTCACAATTGATCATAATGAAAGGACTAAGAGTCAAAGGGAGCACATAAACAAGTCTAGTACCTGCTAACACTAACCGATGGAATAAATAAAGGGGAGAGTGATCTAACATGGGAAGTGAGATACTCAGCAGACTCATAGAATGGCAGATGTCCTAAATAGCACTCTGGCTTCAGAATCAGCCCTAAAGGCATTCGGATCTGGCTGAAAAGCCCATGAGAGTATTTCAGGCATGGAAAGCCAAGACACTCTGGCAAAAAGATCTCTGTCAGTGAGATCTCAGTGGAAAGAACAGGTCTTCAAAGAAGGAGGTACCTTTCTCTGAAGGGAGGAGAGAACCTCCACTTTGACTATGACCTTGTCTAAACAAGATAAGAGTCTGAGAACTCAGAGGGCTTCCATAGCCTTGGGAACTCATGACTGGAGCCCAGGGAGATTACTGATGCCATAGACAGGAGTGTCAATTGGTAAAGTCAACAACAGGAGTCACTGTGCACTTACTACTCATGTAGTATCTCTGTCCTTAATGTGCTGTGCATTGAGATTTAATGCTATAACGAGTACTCAAACAATATATTTCACTTTGTGTTTCTATGGGGGTGCAAACTGTTGAAATTTTACTTAATGTATACTAAACTGATCCTCTGTAAAAAAAAAAAAAAAAGAAAAAAGAAATTATCAACTCCCAACTTGACTCTCACTGGGATTAAACATGACAATAGGTCTGATCTGATTTCATCATCATTTAAAAAAAATCATCTATTATTTTTCACTTTATGTTTCTGTGTGGGAGCAAACTGTTGAAATCCTTGCTTAATGTATACTAAGCTGATCTTCTGTATATTAAGATAATCGAAAATGAATCTTGATGTGAATGTAAATGGTGAGGGAGTGGGAAAGGGGAGGGTTGTTGGTGGGAGGGACGGTATGTGGGGGAAGCCATTGTAATCCATAAGCCGTACTTTGGAAATTTATATTCATTAAATAAAAGTTTAAAAAAGCTTTTATTTAATGAATATCAATTTCTGAAGTACAGCTTATGGATTACAATGTTCCCCCCCATAACTTTCCTCGCACCTGCAATCCTCCTCTCTCCCACTCCCTCTCCCCTTCCATTATCTTTATATACAGAAGATCAATTTAGCATATATTAAAGATTTCACCCACACAGAAATACAATGTGTAAAATACTGTTTGAGCACTAGTTATAGCATTAAATAAAAATGTACAGCACATTTAGGACAGAGATCCTACATGATGAGTAAGTGCACAGTGACTTTTTTTGTTGACTTAACAAATTGCAATGGTTGTTCATGGCATTAGTAATCACCCTAGGCTCTTGTCATGAGTTGGCAAGGCTATGGAGGCCTCTTCAGTTTTCTGACTCTGATCATATTTAGACAAGGTCATAGTCAAAGTGGAAGTTCTCTCCTCCCTTCTGAGAAAGGTACCTCCTTCTTTGAAGACCTGTTCTTTCCACTGGGATCTCTAGAGAGTTGAGGCCATTTACTTTCAGTGCAGCTACTGATAAGTAGTGACTTTGCCCTACCATGTTCACAAAGATATTTCTAATATATCGTTTGAACTTCCTGTGATCCCTTACTGCAAGGTTTTCTTCCTTTACCATCTTTCTGTTGATTACTGTGTTTCTGTGTTTGTTTGTAAAACATCTTCAGCATCCTTTGCAGGGATGGATGACTGGTGACAAATTCATTCTGTTTCATTTCATCTTTATTCCCAAATGAGACCTTTGCAGAGTATAATATAATAGGATGACTGTATTTTCTCTAAGTCTTGGGCTATATCTCACCATTCTCTCCCAGCTTGCAGGGTTTCTGATTAGAAGTCTGATGTGAATCTAATTGGAGATCCTAAAAGTAATCAGGCATTTCTCTTTTGCACATTTTAGAATCTTTTTCCTATGCTTCACTGTGGTGAGTTTGATTACAATGTGTTGTGCTGATGATCTTTTCTGGTCATGTCTGTTGGAAGTTCGCTAATATTTTGCTTAAAAAAGGCCTTCTAATACTTTCTCTCTCTCTCCATAACTTCAGAAACTACTAGAACCCAAAATCTTGTTTTGTATATATTGTATCCTATAGATTCTCAACAATATGTTTTAGATTTCTAATTTTCTCTTGCAGACTTTAGCTAGACTGTATACTTTTCTGTGCTCTGTCTTCTAAGTCTGATATTCTCTCTTCTGCCTGATTTGGATTTTAAGGTTCTCAAATGAATTTTTTATTTGTTCTGTTGAATTCTTCATTTTCATTTTGTTTTCTCTTCAATATTTCGATTTCATGTTCTATTCAGTTTTTTAATTTCATTTTTATTCCTCCTTATACATTAAATAGGCAAACAAAAAAGCTGTCTGTACATTAATGTTTATTGCAGCTCAATTCACAATAGCTAAGACCTGGAACCAACCCAAATGCCCATCAACAGTAGATTGATAAAGAAATTATGGGACATGTACTCTATAGAATACTATACATCAGTCAAAAACAATGAAATCCGGTCATTTGCAACAAAATGGAGGAGTCTGGAAAACATCATGCTGAGTGAATTAAGCCAGGCCCAAAGGGACAAATATCATATGTTCTCCCTGATCAGCGACAACTAACTGAGCACCAAAGGGGAAACCTGTTGAAGTGAAATGGACACTATGAAAAACAGTGACTTGATCAGCTCTTGTCCTGACTGTTGATGTACAATGTAATACTTTATCCATTTTAGTATTTTTTGTTCTAGTACTACTGGTTGAACTCTGTGATTAACACACAACTATTCTTAGGTGTTTAAATTTTAACTGAAAAGTGATCCCTGTTAAATATAAGAGTGGGAATAAGAGAGGGAGGAGATGTACAATTTGGACATGCTCAATCGGACTTGCCCCAAATGGTGGAGTTAGAAATGTGCCACGGGATTCCAATACAATCCCATCAAGGTGGTATGTACCAATGCCATCTCACTAGTCCAAGTGATCAACTTCATTTCACAATTGATCACACTGATAGGTCTAAGAGTCAAAGAGATCACATAAACAAGAGTAGTGTCTGCTAATACCAGCTGACAGATTCAAAAAGGAGAAAACAATCCAACATGAGAAGCAGGATACATAGCAGACTCATAGAATGGCAGATGTCTTAAATAGCACTCTGGCCTCAAAATCAGCCCTTAAGGCATTCGGACCTGGCTGAAAAGCCCATGAGAGTATTTTAGGCATGGAAAGCCAAGACACTCTGGGAAAAAAAGAAGACCTAAATGAAAGATCTGCTCGAGTGAGATCCCAGGGGAAAGATTGGGGCCATCAAAGAAGGAGGTACCTTTCTCTGAAGGGAGGAGAGAACTTCCACTTTGACTATGACCCTGTCAGAATAAGATCGAAGTGAGTGAACCCAAAATGCTTCCATAGCCTTGGCAACTCATGACTAGAGCCTAGGGAGATTACTGATGCCATAAACAAGAGTGTCAAATTGTTAAGTCAACATCAGGAGTCACTGTGTACTTACTTCTCATGTGGGATATGTCCTTAGTGTGCTGTACATTGAGATTTAATGCTATAACTAGTACTGAAACTGTATTTTTAAACTTTGTGTTTCTGTGGGTGTAAACTGATGAAATCTTTACTTAATATATACTGAATTGATCTTCTGTATATAAAGATAATTGAAAATGAATCTTGATGTGAATGGAATGGGAGAGGGAGTGGCAGATGGTAGGGGTGAGAGTGAGAGGGAAATTATGGGTGGATAAGCCTATGTAATCCAATAATCTGTACTTTGGTAATTTATATTTTAAATAAAAAAAAGGATTTTAATTTCATGAGAGATTTTCTTTCATGTTCTCCATGGATTTTAGTAGTCCATGCTTTTGCTTTTGATTTCTTCTGTATAATTAACTTTTATTTAATGAATATAAATTTCGAAATACAGCTTATGGATTACAATGGCTTCACCCCCATAACGTCCCTCCCACCTGCAACCCTCCCCTTTCCCACTCCCTCTCCCCTTCCATTCACATCAAGATACATTTTCATTTCTCTTTATATACAGAAGATCAGTTTAGCATACATTAAGTAAAGATTTCAACAGTTTGCTCCCACACAGAAACATAAAGTGAAAAATACTGCTTGAGTACTAGTTATAGCATTAAATCTCAATGTACAGCACACTAAGGACAAAGATCCTTAGTGATTTGATTCTTTATTTAGGGGACCCAAAGAACTCTACTAAGAGACTATTGGAACTCATAGAAGAGTTTGGCAAAGTAGCAGGGTATAAAATCAATGCATAAAAATCAACAGCCTCTGTATACACAAGCAATGCCATGGCTGAGGAAGAACTTCTATGATCAATCCCATTCACAATAGCTACAAAAACAATCAAATACCTTGGAATAAACTTAACCAAGGAGGTTAAAGATCTCTACGATGAGATTTGCAAAATCTTAAAGAAAGAAATAGAAGAGGATACAAAAAATGGAAAAATCAACATCATCAAAATGTCCATTCTCCCAAAAGCAATTTATAGATTCACTGCAATCCCAATCAAGATACCAAAGACATTCTTCTCAGATCTAGAAAAAATGATGCTGAAATTCATATGGAGGCACAAGAGACCTCGAATAGCTAAAGAAATCTTGTACAACAAAAACAAAGCTGGAGGCATCACAATACCAGATTTCAGGACATACTACAGGGCAGTTGTAATCAAAACAGCATGGTACTGGTACAGAAACAGATGGATAGACCAATGGAACAGAATTGAAACACCAGAAAACAACCCAAACATCTACAGCCAACTTATATTTGGTCAAGGATCTAAAACCAATCCCTGGAGTAAGAAGAGTCTATTCAATAAATGGTGATGGGAAAACTGGATTTCCATGTGCAGATTCATGAAGCAAGACCCCTACCTTACACCTTACAGAAAAATCCACTCAACATGGATTAAAGACCTAAATCTACGACCTAACACCATCAAGTTATTAGAGAACATTGGAGAAACCCTTCAAGATATTGGCACAGGCAAAGAGTTTCTGGAAAAGACCCGGGAGGCACAGGCAGTCAAAGCCAAAATCAATTATTGGGATTGCATCGAATTGAGAAGTTTCTGTACTGCAAAAGAAACAGTCAGGAGAGTGAAGAGACAACTGACAGAATGGGAAAAAATATTTGCAAACTATGCAACAGATAAAGGGTTAATAACCAGAATCTACAAAGAGATCAAGAAACTCCACAAAAACAAAACCAACAACCCACTTAAGAGATGGGCCAAGGACCTCAATAGACATTTTTCAAAAGAGGAAATCCAAGTGGCTAACAAACACATGAAAAAATGTTCAAGATCACTAGCAATCAGGGAAATGCAAATCAAAACCACAAGGAGGTTTCACCTCACCCCGGTTAGAATGGCTCACATTCAGAAATCTACCAACAACAGATGCTGGTGAGGATGTGGAGAAAAAGGGACACTAACCTACTGTTGGTGGGTATGCAAATTGGATAAGCCACTTCTGTATAATCTTATCATCAATTTTTGGAATTGTATTTCTTGCATTTTCTATCTCATCATCTTCATAATCTTGTATTGAAGTGTTCTGTTCTTTTGGGAGCATGATGTTGTCTTCCTTATTCTTGTCTCTTGGGTTGTTGCATTTGTTGTTCAGCATTTGTGGAGGTACTCCTTGGTTTCTTCTTTTTTTCCCCCACTTTGGCAGCTTTTATCATTGTACTATGACTATAGATAAGTGGAATGTCTGCTTTCAGTGAATGTCTAGAGGCTTGTAGTGGATGCAGCCAGAGAGCTCTGTTCAGTTCTCGAGAGTTAAGGGCATGCCTAAGTTGATACTCTCAGGTTTGACATGGTAAATCTTCACTCTCTTTTTTTAATCAGAAGGGAATTATTTCTGCTTAGCTGAGCTCTTCTCCTTGATGGAGTCCAGTGCCTGAGCACTAGCCAAATTGGATATTATATTCCTCTGCTCTGTCCCAAGGACCACACAAAGGATCTGTGCAATCCTCAGTATAAGTTAAGATTTTCCAGCAATGTCTCTCACCAGGTGTCCAGGACTTCTGGAGCTTGTGGTGTCCCCCTGAGACTGCTCAAAGTCTCATCCACACCATGAGTTCTTCCACACACACTCATTTTTTTCCACAGTCCCGGTTCTGAAGCTTCACACATTCACAAGCTCCTAACCTTCTGTTATTTCTCCCCACTGGAGTCAGGAATCTCCAGTCGGCTGATTGCCGGGCACAGAAATGAGCTGGTGCAGGTGTTATGTATGTCCAAATTGGCGCCTGCTCTATTGGCTTGTATGGCTTTGTAAGGTCATCAGAGAGAAATGTGTTCATACCCTCTTTTTTTTTTCCTCTCCTCTAGATAGGCTGGTGCACTTTCCCTCACATAGCTTCAAACTTCACTTCCTCTAGGGTCTTCCTTCTGCTTTTTCACCAGTCTCAGGCTACTGCTGTCTTGTCTCACCTCACTTTGCAGGGATGGTGCATAGGCTCTTGGATATTGGAGTCTTGAGCCATGGGTGCCCATGCCCTCCATGTAGTAGAGTTTTCTCTGCCTTTTTTTCATAACTCTTCCTCAAGACTACCACTTTTTAAAAACTATTTTCCCCTGGGCTAGAGAAATAAGCTCCCTCCCTATTCTGCTATCTTGTAACTACCACTGGCTTGCCAATAGGCTTCTTCTAAAGGGCATTTGTAGATTGGCAGCGACAGCAAGCAGAAAGTAAGGTCACTGTGTACTTCCTACCTCCTGCTAGCAGGTGGCTTCCTCTATGACCAACATCCTGCATGGAGAGCATGTTGGCTGCAGCTAAAGAACAACATTCACAATGATCATCAACCAAAGCCCTAACCCCATGGGAGACCTGGATTCTCAGATATGTTATATCTACTTGGCTCAGTTTTGGTAGGTTATATGTATCCACAAATAAACATTTTTTTTTAAATTTTTTTATTTATCCTTGTTAATATAAATTAATGATGCCTATTATATCTGAGATATGCATTGTAGTTTCCCCTTCTTTGATTTTATTTACTTGAACCAAGTTTTTATAACCTAGTGAAAGGATTGTTTCTTCTATTAAAAATAAAATCTTTATTTTGTTTATCTTTAATGTTAACATTCCATTTATGACCTTGCTATTAATTTCATCTTGTATTTGGCTTATTCTTGTTTTCTAGGACTCTTGAGATGGATACTTAGGTTGTTTATTGGAAATCCTTCTGTTTAGATGTTTGGCCATGGCAATGTCTGTGCATAGAAAGGCTATTGACTTTTGTGTGTTAATATTATATTCTGCTACTTTAACAAAGTTTTTTATGAATTCTAATCATCTACTAGTGGACTCTTTTGGCTTCCCTATATTGAAAACCATGTCATTTTCTTTTTTTAACTTTTATTTAATGAATATAAATTTCCAAAGTACGGCTTATGGATTACAATGGCTTCACCCCCATAACGTCCCTCCCACCCGCAACCCTCCCCTTTCCCACTCCCTCTCCCCTTCCATTCACATCAAGATTCATTTTTGATTATCTTTATATACAGAAGATCAGTTTAGCATACATTAAGTAAAGATTTCAACAGTTTGCTCCCACACAGAAACAAAAAGTGAAAAATAATAGATGATTTTTTAAATGATGATGAAATCAGATCAGACCTATTGTCGTGTTTAATCCCAGTGAGAGTCAAGATGGGAACTGATAATTTATTCTTCATTTTTTTTAACAGAAGATCAGTTTAGTATACATTAAGTAAAGCTTTCAACAGTTTGCGCCCCCATAGAAACACAAAGTGAAATATACTGTTTGAGTACACGTTATAGCATTAAGTCTCAATGTACAGCACATTAAGGACAGAGATCCTACATGAGGAGTAAGTGCACAGTGACTCCTGTTGTTGACTTTACCAATTGACACTCTTGTTTGTGGCCTCAGTAATCTCCCCATGCTCCAGTCATGAGTTTCCAAGGCTATGGAAGCCCCTTGAGTTCTCTGACTCTTATCTTGTTTAGACAAGGTCATAGTCAAAGTGGAGGTTCTCTCCTCCCTTCAGAGAAAGGAACCTCCTTCTTTGAAGACCTGTTCTTTCCACAGGGATCTCACTCACAGAGATCTTTCATTTAGGTTTTTTTTTTTCCAGAGTGTCTTGGCTTTCCATGCCTGAAATACTCTCATGGGCTTTTCAGCCAGATCGGAATCCCTTTAGGGCTGATTCTGAGGTCAGAGTGCTGTTTAGGACATTCGCCATTCTATGAGTCTGCTGAGCATCTCGCTTCCCATGTTGGATCACTCTCCCCTTTATTTATTCTATCGGTTAGTATTAGCAGGTACTAGACTTGTTTATGTGCTCCCTTTGACTCTCAGTCCTTTCATTATGATCAATTGTGAACTGAAATTGATCACTTGGACTAGTGAGATGGCATTGGTACATGCCACCTTGATGGGATTGAGTTGGAGTCCCCTGGTATGTTTCTAACTCTACCATTTGGGGCAAGTCAGCCTGAGCATGTCCCAAATTGTACATCTCTTCCCTCTCTTATTCCCACTCTTATGTTTAACAGGGATCACATTTCAGTTAAATTTCAACACTTAAACCAGTCATATTAAGTAGAACAGACAAAAAAACCTACTAAGAGGGATAATGTATGAAGTTGTTCATTAACTGTCAGGGCTATGCTGATCAAGTCACCGTTTCTCATAGTGTCCATTTCACTTCAACAGGTTTCCTTTTTGGTGTTCAGTCAGTTGTCACCGATCAGGGAGAACATATGGTATTTGTCCCTTTGGGACTGGCTTATTTCACTCAGCATGATGTGTTCCAGATTCATCCATTTTGTTGCAAATGACTGGATTTCGTTGTTTCTTAGTGCGGTATAGTATTCTAAAGAGTACATATCCCATAATTTCTTTATCCAGTCTACCGTTGATGGGCATTGAGGTTGGTTCCAGGTCTTGGCTATTGTGAATTGAGCTGCCATAAACATTAGGGTGCAGACCGCTTTTTTGTTTGCCAATTTAATTTCCTTTGGGTAAATTCCAAGGAGTGGGATGGCTGGGTTGAATGGTAGGGTTATCTTCAGGTTTCTGAGGAGTCTCCAGACTGACTTCCATAGTGGCTTGACCAGTTTGCATTCCCACCAACAGTGGGTTAGTGTCCCTTTTTCCCCACATCCTCACCAGCATCTGTTGTTGGTAGATTTCTGAATGTGAGCCATTCTAACCGGGGTGAGGTGAAACCTCATTGTGGTTTTGATTTGCATTTCCCTGATTGCTAGTGACCTTGAACATTTTTTCATGTGCCTGTTGGCCATTTGGATTTCCTCTTTTGAAAAATGTCTATTGAGGTCCTTGGCCCATCTCTTAAGTGGGTTGTTTGTTTTGTTTTTGTGGAGTTTCTTGATCTCTTTGTAGATTCTGGTTATTAACCCATTATCTGTTGCACAGTTTGCAAATATTCACTATGGGAAACGGTGACTTGATCAGCATAGCCCTGACTGTTAATGAACAACTTAATACATTATCCCTCTTAGTAGTTTTTTTTGTCTGTTCTACTTAATATGATTGGTTTAATTTTGTAATTAATGCACAGTTATTCTTAAGTGTTGAAAATTAACTGAAATGTGATCCCTGTTAAACATAAGAGTGGGAATAAGAGAGGGAAGAGATATATAATTTGGGACAGGCTCAGGCTGACTTGCCCCAAATGGTAGAGTTAGAAACATACCAGGGGATTCCAATTCAATCCCATCAAGGGGGCATGTACCAATGCCATCTCACTATTCCAAGTGATCAATTTCAGTTCACAATTGATCATAATGAAAGGACTAAGAGTCAAAGGGAGCACATAAACAAGTCTAGTACCTGCTAACACTAACCGATAGAATAAATAAAGGGGAGAGTGATCCAACATGGGAAGTGAGATACTCAGCAGACTCACAGAATGGCAGATGTCCTAAATAGCACTCTGACCTCAGAATTAGCCCTAAAGGCATTCAGATCTGGCTGAAAAGCCCATGAGAGTATTTCAGGCATGGAAAGCCAAGACACTCTGGCAAAAGATCTCTGTGAGTGAGATCCCAGTGGAAAGAACAGGTCTTCAAAGAAGGAGGTAACTTTCTCTGAAGGGAGGAGAGAACCTCCACTTTGACTATGACCTTGTCTAAACAAGATAAGAGTCGGAGAACTCAGAGGGCTTCCATAGCCTTGGAAACTCATGACTGGAGCTTAGGGAGATTACTGATGCCATGGACAGGAGTGTCAATTTGTAAAGTCAACAACAGGAGTCACTGTGCACTTACTCCTCATGTAGGATCTCTGTCCTTAATGTGCTGTGCATTGAGATTTAATGCTATAATGAGTACTCAAACAGTATATTTCACTTTGTGTTTCTATGGGGGCGCAAACTGTTGAAATCTTTACTTAATGCATACTAAACTGATCCTCTGTAAAAAAAAAAAGAAATTATCATCTCCCAACTTGACTCTCACTGGGATTAAACATGACAATAGGTCTGATCTGATTTCATCATCATTTAAAAAAATCATCTATTATTTTTCACTTTTTGTTTCTGTGTGGGAGCAAACTGTTGAAATCCTTGCTTAATGTATACTAAGCTGATCTTCTGTATATTAAGATAATCAAAAATGAATCTTGATGTGAATGGAAGGGGAGAGGGAGTGGGAAAGTGGAGGGTTGTGGGTGGGAGGGATGGTATGGGGGCGAAGCCATTGTAATCCATAAGTCGTACTTTAGAAATTTATATTTATTAAATAAAAGTTAAAACAATAAAAAAATAAAAAAAATTTCAACACTTAAGAATAACTGTGTATTAATTACAGAATTAAACCAGTCATATTAAGTAGAACAGACAAAAAAGCTACTAAGAGGGATAATGTATTAAGATGTTCATTAACAGTGGGCTATGCTGATCAAGTCACCGTTTTTCATAGTGTCCATTTCACTTCAACAGGTTTCCTTTTTGGTGTTCAGTCAGTTGTCACTGATCAGGGAGAACATATGGTATTTGTCCCTTTGGGACTGGCTTACTTCACTCAGCATGATGTGTTCCAGGTTCCTCCATTTTGTTGCAAATGACTGGATTTTGTTGTTTCTTAGTGCGGTATAGTATTCTAAAGAGTATATATCCCATAATTTCTTTATCCAGTCTACCGTTGATGGGCATTGAGGTTGGATCCAGGTCTTGGCTATTGTGAATTGTGCTGCAATAAACATTAGGGTGCAGACCGCTTTTTTGTTTGCCAATTTAATTTCCTTTGGGTAAATCCCAAGGAGTGGGATGGCTGGGTCGAACGGTAGGGTTATCTTCAGGTTTCTGAGGAATCTCCAGACTGACTTCCATAGTGGCTTCCACAGTCTGCATTCCCACCAACAGTGGGTTAGTGTCCTTTTTCCCCACATCCTCGCCAGCATCTGTTGTTGGTAGATTTCTGAATGTGAGCCATTCTAACCGGGGTGAGGTGAAACCTCCTTGTGGTTTTGATTTGCATTTCCCTGATTGCTAGTGACCTTGAACATTTTTCATGTGCCTGTTGGCCATTTGGATTTCCTCTTTTGAAAAATGTCTATTGAGGTCCTTGGCCCATCTCTTAAGTGGGTTGTTGGTTTTGATTTTGTGGAGTTTCTTGATCTCTTTGTAGATTCTGGTTATTAACCCTTTATCTGTTGCATAGTTTGCAAATATTTTTTCCCATTCTGTCAGTTGTCTCTTCACTCTCCTGACTGTTTCTTTTTCAGTACAGAAACTTCTCAATTTGATGCAATCCCAATAGTTGATTTTGGCTTTGACCATATCATTTTCAATAGGAATAATCTGAATTCCCACTTTTTAATTTGTATCCCTTTGATTTCCTCTTCTTATCAAATGGTTATATCTCAGACTTCAAGGTGTATATTGTTTTTTTAAACAATAAAATTATGAACTGAATTAATAGAAAAATACATGATGAGGCTACAGAGGTATATGACTAAATATTTTTAATGATGGATCTGAAATGACTAGCGTTTGTGGCACACATTATTTTGCAATGGTATTGGCCACTGCTTGCAATGCCTGCCTCCTATATTGTAGTGTTACTTTGTGTGTATTCTATTAATGAACCTGGGAAGGCAATGGAACATGACCCAAATGCTTTGGAATGTGCCCATATAGCATATGTAAATAAAATTACTTGCTCCTGACTCTGTCCTCACCAAAACCTGTTTATTTTAGCATCTTGGGAAGTGAGCCAAGAAAAAGATGCTTCATGTGTCTGTGTCTGTGTCTCTGTTTCTGTCTTTCATTTCTCTGCCTTTCAAATAATTAAATATTTAAAAGAAAAGGCTAAATTCAGTCAATAATCCTTGAGGTTATTTTAATTAGCTAGACTCACTCTTTGCTCATCACTCCCTTTATTTATACCACTTGGACTATATAATCTTCTGTATTCAGGACAAATTAATCACTACAGCTTCCTTATTGACTCAGAAGAGTCAGACAAAGGAGTGGCTGATGATTATCCAATTTTTGGTGAGTATGATGTTCACAATTTTTCTCATATTGGAGTTTCCTTTGGAAACTATATCTCCATTCCCAGAAGAAACAACTCCTGTTGGCAGAGGTGTGTGATGAACAAAGAGAGCAAATTCCAGGAAAGGACATATAAACTCACAAAGTCTATGGTGCTGAGCTAGCTCATTAATCCCTGGAATTTCATTTTTATCTCAAGCAATATGAAATTGAGACCTATTTTTTCATCATGTACTAGTTTCTGAGCTCTGAGACGAGGGAACCTAGGCTTGGAAGCTCAAGTTTAAGGTTCCCACATTTGTAGAATATCACTTAGGACAATGGCAGTATAGAGAAAACACAGGAATTTGAACAGGGAACATCATATCTGTGCAATAAAGGAAACCAGGGAGAGGTTGTGGGCCTAAAACCAGTACACTGTCTTACTCCCACTGAAGTTCACATTAGCCAATTGCCATTCCCTGTTAGAGAAGAACAACAGTGGCAGTAGAGGCTCTATGTAATTCTTGTGTTGATATCTTGCATGATTTATAGAAGAAACTAGTGAACAGAGAAAGTTAAGATCTGACTCTCAGAGCTATAAATGAAGATTTGATAGATCATCAGATGAATGTATAGAGAAATGGATTTCAAGAGTTTTGAATTAATTCCCAGAGACTGGAACTTTTGTTTTGTGCAATGAATTTAAATGCACCCACAGTAAGACTCATTATTTTATTCTAGTAAATGTACTATAGTAGTTTTCTGAATTCTGGAATATCACCCATGAAAAACACTAATTATTTGATTAGGTCACAGCAAATTCTCTTGATGGATTAGATATAAGTTGCCATAGGAATGCTAGATTCTAGTTTAAGTATCTTACAGTAGAATAGCATCATGTTTTCCATATTTTATACATGTATCTGTAACAAGCAGATGTGTGTTTAGAAATACAGTATAATTATCAGAATTGAAAACAAAGGGAAAGCAAATAATAATCATCATAAAACCTGTTCCCACATTTGAATTTATCCATTTCTTAACTTTTATTTAGTAAATATAATTTCTAAAGTACAGTTTATGGATTACAATGGCTTTCCCCCCATAAATTCCCTCCCACCCACAACCCTCCCATCTCCTACTGCCTTTGCCATTCCATTCACATCAAGATTCATTTTCAATTATCTTTATGTACGGATCAATTTAGTCTATATTAAGTAAAGATTTCAAGTTTGCACCCACACAGAAAAATTAAGTGTAAAATACTGTTTGAGTTCTAATTATAGCATTAATTCACATTGAACAACACATAAAGGACAGAGATCTACATGAGAAGTAAGTACACAGTGACTCCTGTTGTTAACTTAACAAATTGACACTCTTGTTGAAGGCATCAGTAATCTCCCTAGGCTCTAGTCATGAGTTGCCAAGGCTATGGAAGTATGTTGAGTTCACTGACTTCGATCTTATGTCAACAAGGTCATAGTCAAAGTGGAAGTTCTCTCCTCCCTTCAGAGAAAGGTACCTCCTTCTTTGATGGCCCCATTCTTTCCACTGGTATCTCACTCACAGAGATCTTCCATTTAGCTCTTTTTTTTGCCAGAGTGTCTTGGCTTTCCATGCCTGAAATACTCTCATGGGCTCTTCAGCCAGGTCCGAATGCCTTAAGGGCTGATTCTGAGGCCAGGGTGCTGTTTAGGACATATGCCATTCTATGAGTCTGCTGTGTATCCTGCTTCCCATGTTGGATCGTTCTCTCCCTTTTTAATTATATCAATTAGTATTAGCAGACACTAGTCTTGTTTATGTGACCTCTTTGACTTGTAGGCCTATCAGTATGATCAATTGTAAACTGAAGTTGATCACTTGGACTAATGAGATGGCATTGGTACATACCACCTTGATGGGATTGTATTGGAATCCCATGGCACATTTCTAACTCCACCATTAGGGGCAAGTCCGATTGAGCATGTCCCAAATTGTGCATCTCCTCCCTCTCTTATTCCCACTCTTACATTTAACAGGGATCACTTTTCAGTTAAAATTTAAACACCTAAGAATAGTTGTGTGTTAATTACATAGTTCAACCAGTAGTTTTAAATAGAACAAAAAAATACTAAAAGTGATAAAGTTTTAACTTGTAGATCAACAGTAAGGACAAGGGATGATCAAGTCACTGTTTCTTATAGTATATATTTCACTTCACCATGTTTCCTTTTTGGTGCTCGGTTAGTTGTCACCAATCAGGGAGAACATATGACATTTGTCCCTTTGGGACTTGCTTAATTCACTGAGCATGATGTTTTCCAGATTCCTCTGTTTTGTTTCAAATGACAAGATTTCATTGTTTTTTTTACTGCTGTATAGTATTCCATGGAGTACATGCCCCATAATTTCTTTATCCAGTCTACTGTTGATGGGCATTTGGGTTGATTCCAGGTTCTAGCTATTGTTAATTGAGCTGAAATAAGAATTCATCTATTTTTTACACATGCCTTTCAAATAAGAGTTTGAAACCCTAAAATTTAACCACTAGAGTTCCATTTCGTTAGTGTGTGGTTGAAGATGAAGAATTCAAAAGAATTTTGCATCATGCATTTTGTCTTGAGAGTGAAGCGATTACTCAGGAAACATACAAATCATTCTTCTTATTTCTTTTTATATCTCAAAGAAAAATTTTATTTAATGAGTACGAATCTCATCAGTACAACTTTAGGAATATAGTGAGTCTTCTCACTATGCTGCCCTCCCTCCTCCACCCTCACCCCACTCCTCCTCCCTTGCTCATTCCAAGTTCCATTATCCTTTAAGATACATTTTTATTTAACTTTATACATAGAAGACCAACTTTTACAAAGTAGATTTCAACAATTTTCACATACGAACAAACACACACAGACAAACACACACAAACCGGGAACTAGTTTTACAGTTAATTCTCATAATACAATTCATTGTGGACAGAAGTCCTTTATGGAGAGTATGTGCACAGTGACTCCTGTTGTTAATTTAACAAATAACACTCTTATGTATGATATCAGTGATCACCCAAAACTCTTGTCATGAGCTGCCTAGGTTATAGAAGCTACAAAGGCTAAAGTAGCCTTTGTATCCAAAATCTGTATCAGTATCTACACAAGTCCACAAGCAAAGTTGAAGTACCCTCCACCTGTCAGACAAAAATACATCCTTCTTTTATGGCCACTTCTTTCCACGGGGTCTCTCTCACAGAGATCCTTTATGTAGAACATTTTTTACCACATTGTCTTGACTTTTGATGCTTGAATTGCTCTCATGCAACTTTAACCTGACCAGAATGCCTTATGGGCTGATTCTGAGGACAGAGTGCTATTTAATGTGATTCTCATTCTATGTGTCTGCTCTGTGTACTGCTTCCCATGTTGGAATATTCTCTCCTTTTTAATTCTGTTTATTATTACCAGACATTTCATATTATTTATATGATCCATTTAACATGTAATCCTATCTATATTATCAATTTAACACTTAATATGTTCACTTTAACAATTAAGATGACATTTTTTACTATCCAGTTTGATGGGATTTGAGGTCCCATACCAAGATTTTAAACTGTACCTTTAGAAGTAATCTGTAGGAAAGTATGCAGGACAATAGAGCTTTACAGTTACAAAATTCCTCCTTCCTGTGTTATTCCAAACATTATGCCTAATGAGGTTTATTTTCAATTGACTTTATAAACCTCCACTGTGATACAGCCTTGACTAAACAAGTTCAGAGTTGGTGAACTCAAGGGGCTCCCATAGCCTAGACAGCTCGTGGCAAGAGCCTTGGGTGATTGCTGACATCATAAATAAGAGTGCCAATTGTTAAATCAACAACGGGAGTCACTGGGTACATGCTCCCCATGTAGGATCTCTGTCCTTAATGTGCTTTACTATGAAACTTAAAGACAACATTACTAGTTGAACAATACCCTATACCTTGTGCGGTTGTGTGAGTGCAGCCTGTTGAAATCCTTGCTTAGTATATACTAAGTTGATCTTCAGTATATGAAGGTAATTGAAAATGAAACTCAATGAAGAGCAGGATGGGAGAGGGAGTGGGAGAGGGAAGGGTAACAGGAGGGAGGGAGGTTGGGGGGGAAGCCACATACAAATGTTGTACTTTCTAAATTCACATTTATTAAATAAAAAAAAATACATGATTAGCTCATTGTTAACAAAGAGTTCAACAAATAGTATGACATATAGAAAAAAAAAAAAACTCTTTCTCAACAGTCAAGACCAAAGCTGTTCTAGTCATTGCTTTTCAAAGTGTCAACCTCAATTTTACAGATTTTCTTTTAGGTGCTCTGTTATCACAGATCAAGGAAAACATGTGGTATTAGTATATTGGGACTGTCTTATTTCACTCAGTATGTTTTCCAGATTCATTCATTTTGTTGCAAATGAATGGATTTCATTGTTTTTATCCATTGTGTAGTATACAATAGAGTATATACCCCATAATTTCCTTATCCAGTCTTTAGTTGAAGGGCATTTAGGTCAATTCCATGTCTTAGCTATTGTGAATGCAGCTTTAATAAACATCGAGGTACAGATAACATTTTTCATTTGCTGATTTCATTTCCATTGGGTAAATTCCCAGGAGTGAAATGGCTGGGTCCTATGGTAGGTCTATATTCAGATTTCTGAGGTATCTCCAAATGGTCTTTAATAGTGGCTTTACAAGTTTACATTCCCACCAGCAATGGGTTGGGGTACCTTTTCCTCACATTCTCATCAGCATTTGCTGCTTGTTGATTTCTGTATGAAAGCAATTCTAACTGGAATGAGGTGAAACCTCACTGTGTTCTTTTAAAAGATTTATTGGATTTATTTGAAAGACAGAGTTACAGAGAGAGGTAGAGACAGAGATAGAGGTCTTCCACCTGATGGTTCACTCCCCCAGATGGCTGCAATGCCTAGAGCTGTGCTGATCCGAAGCCAGGAACTTCTTCAGGGTCTCCCACATGGGTGCAGGTTCCCAAGGACTTATGCCATATTCTATTTTTTCCCAGGCCATAGCAGAGAGCTGTATAGGAAGAGGAGCAGCTGGGCCTAGAACTGGCACCCGTATGGGATGCCTGCACTTCAGGCCAGGGATTTAACCCACTGCACCACAGTGCCAACCACATCACTGTGGTTTTAATTTGCATTTCCTTGATGGCTAGTGATTCTAGACATATTTTATTTGTCTCTTTGCCATCTGGATTTCCTATTTTGAAAAATATCTATTTAAATGCTTGGCCCATTTCTTCGCTGGGTTGTTTGTTTCATTGTTGTGGAGTTTCTTGATCTCTTTATATATCCTGGTTATAAATCTTTCATCAGCTGCATAGTTTACAAATAATTTCTCCCATTCTATCAGTTGCCTCTTCAGTTTCTGAGTGTAATCCCATTTGTTAATTATGTCTTTGACTGCCAGTGCCTCTGGTTTCTTTTCTAAGAACTCTGCCTGAGCCAATTATCTTGCTGGCTTTCCCCAATGTTCTTTAATAATATGGTGTTATCAGCTCATAGATTTATGTCTTTGATCATTTTGAATGGATTTTTGTGTATGGTGTAAAGTAGTGGTTTTGCTTCATATTTTTGCATGTGGAAATCCAGTTTTCCCAGCACCACTTGCTGAAGAGAGTGTCCTTACTCCAGGGATGTGTTTATGCTCTTTGGTTGAATATAAGTTGGTTGAAGATGCTTGGATTGACTTCTCGTGGTTGTTTTTGTTTGTTTGTTTGTTCATTTTGTCTATCCATCACTTTTTTTCATCATTACTAGGCTGCTTTTATTATAACTGCCTTGAAGCATGTCTTGAGACCTTGTATTGTGATGCCTCTGGCTTTGCTTTTGTTCTATAATATTGCTTTAGCTATGCAAGGTCTCCTGTGTTTCTTCATCATTTTTCTAGATCTTAGAAGAATGTCTTTGCTATTTTGATTGGTATCACATTGAATTTGTAAATTGATTTTAGAATAATGGACATTTTGATGATATTGCTTCTTATATTTCATGAACATGGATATTTTTCCATTTTTTATCTTCTATTTCTTTTTTACATATTTTAAACTTTTATTTAATGAATATAAATTTCCAAAGTACAGCTTATGGACTACAATGGCTTCCCCCCCATAATGTCCCTCCCACCCGCTACCCTCCCCTTTCCCACTCCCTCTCCCCTTCCATTCACATCAAGATTCATTTTCAATTCTCTTTATATACAGAAGTTCAGTTTAGCATACATTAAATCTACCAACAATAGATGCTGGAGAGGATGTGGGGAAAAAGGGACACTAACCCACTGTTGGTGGGAATGCAAATTGGTTAAGCCACTATGGAAGTCAGTCTGGAGATTCCTCAGAAACCTGAAGATAACCCTACCATTCAACCCAGCCATCCCACTGCTTGGAATTTACCCAAAGGAAATTAAATTGGCAAACAAACAAGCGGTCTGCACATTAATGTGTATTGCAGCTCAATTCACAATAGCTAAGACCTGGAACCAACCCAAATGCCCATCAACAGTAGATTGGATAAAGAAATTATGGGACATGTACTCTATAGAATACTATCTTCTATTTCTTTTTAATGCTTTATAATTCACATCATAAAGATCTTCGGCATTGTTGGTTACATTTACTCCAGGCTATTGTGAATGGGAATGATCTGAGAAGTTCTTTCTAAAACATGCCATTGTGTATACAAAGGCTGTTTTAATGTCTGTGTATTGGTTGTATATCCTCCTATATTACCAAACTCTTCCATGAGTTCACCTAATCTCTTGTAGGAGTCTTTTGGATCCATCTGCAAATAGAGATGTCATCTGCAAATAGAGATAGTTTGACTTTCTCTTTACCAATTTGTGTCCCTTGATTTCTTTTTCTGGCTAATGGCTCTGGTTAAACCTTCCAGGATTATACTGAATAGCAATGTTGAGTGTGGGCATCCTTGCCTAGTTCCAGATCTCAGTGAGAATGCTTCTAACTTTTTCTGATTCAATGGGATGCTGACTATATTTATGTCATAAATTTCCTTGATTGTGTCAAGAGATTTTCCTCTATACTCAATTTGCTCAGTTTTCATCATGAAAAGGTGTTGTATTTTATCAAATGCTTTCTCTGCATATAGAGATAATCATTTGGTTTTTGTTCTTAAATTTGTTAATGTGATGTATCACATTGATTGATTTGCAAGTATTGAACCATCCATGGCATACCAAGGATAAATTCCACTTGGTCTGGGTGAATGATCTTTAGATGTGTTGTTGGATTCCATTGACTAGAATTTTATTAAGGATTTTTGCATCTATTTGATTTAAGGAAATTGGTGTGTAGTTCTCTTTCTCTATTGTGTCTTTTTCCGTGTTTAGAAATTAAGGTGATGCTGGCTTCATAGAAAGATTTTGTGAAAATTCCCTCTCTGTCAATTGTTTTGAATAACTTGAGAAGAATTGATATTAGTTCTCTTTTAAATTTCTGTTAAAATTCAGCAGTGAAGCCATCGGAACCTCGGTTTTTCTTTATTGAGAGGGTCTTTATTACTGATTCAATTTTCATCTTGGAAATTTGTCTGTTTAGGTTTTCTATGTATTCATTGCTCAATGTAGCTAGGTTGTTTGTTTCCAGGAACCTGTCCATTTCATTTATGTTTCCAGCTTGTTGACATGCAGCTCTTTGTATTAATTTCTTGTTATTCACTTTATGGTGTCTGTTGTTACATTTCCTTTTTCATCTCTAGTTTAATTAATTTGCATCTTTTTTTTGGTTAGTTGCCCAATTATGTGTCAATTTTATTTTTTTTAAAAAAAACAGCTCTTTTTTTACAGGCAGAGTGGACAGTGAGAGCGAGAGACAGAGATAAAGGTCTTCCTTTGCCGTTGGTTCACCCTCCAATGGCTGCCGCAGCTGGCGCACTGTAGCCGGCGCACCGCACTGATCCAAAGGCAGGAGCCAGGTACTTATCCTGGTCTCCCATGGGGTACAGGACCCAAGCACTTGGGCCATCCTCCACTGCACTCCCTGGCCACAGCAGAGAGCTGGCCTGGAAGAGGGGTAACTGGGACAGAATCTGGTGCCCTGACTGGGACTAGAACCTGGTGTGCTGGCACTGTTAGGCGGAGGATTAGCCTATTGAGCCGTGGCGCTGGCCACAGCTCTTTATTTTGCTGATCTTTTATATTGTTTTTTTTTTTGGATTCATTTTTTAAATTTCCTCTCTAATTTTGATATTTCTTTTCTCCTATTAGTTTTGGGTTTGGTTTGCTCATTTTCTATATCCTTGAGATGTGTTGATAGCTCATTTATTTGGTGTATTTCCAGTTTCTTGATATAGGCATCTATTGTTACAAACTTTCCTCTTAACATTGCTTTTGCTGTACACCATAAATTTTGATATTTTGTTGTTGCTTCATTTGTTTCCAGAAATTTTTTATTTAAATTTTAATTTCTTCTATGACCCACTGTTTATTCTGGAGCATATTGTTCAGTCTCCATATGTTTGCATATGTTTCAGAGATTGTTAAGTTGCTAATTTCCAGCATCATTCCATTGTGGTGTGAGAAGAAGCGTAGTATGGTTTTGATATTTTTTTTTTTTGGAATTTGCTGATGTTTGCTTTATGGCCTAGTATGTGGTCCATCCTAGAAAAAGTTCCATACACTCCTGAGAATAATATATATTCTGGAACTGTAAGATGAAAATTTCTGTAGATATCTATAAGATCCATTTGGTCTATAGTGTTGATTACCTCTGCTGTTTCCTTGCTGAATTTCTGTCTGGTGGATCTGTCCATTCCTGAATGTGGGGTATTGAAGTCCCCCATTACTATTATGTTTGAATCTATGTCTCCCTTTTGTTCCTTTAATGTTTGTTTTAAATAGTCAGGTTCCCTGTAATTAGGTGCATATGCATTTATAGTAGTGATATACCCTCATAGTGTGTAGGATTTCTGATGAGAAGTCCACTCTGAGTCTAACTGGAGATCCCTGAAATAAATCTAGTGTTTCTCTTGTGAAGATTTTAGAATCTTTTCTTTATGTTTTACTGTGGAAAGTTTGATTATAATCTATCATGGTGAATATATTTTCTGGTCATATCTTTTAGGAGTTCTATATGCTCCTCGTACTTAAATGTCCCTTTATTTCTCCAAATTAGGGAAGGTTTCTGTTATTATTTCACTACAAAGGCCTTCTAATCCATCCCATCTTTCCAAAACTTCAGAAATTCCTAGAACTTTTATGTTGGGTCATTTGATAGTATCTATAATTTACCAACAGTGTATTTTAACTTTCTAATTTCTTCTTATGTTTGATCTTTCTGAATGATTTCCTTTTTTTTTTTGTCTTCTAAGTCAGATATTCTTTCTTTTGATTCACAGATTCTTTTGTTAAGGCTTTCCACTGCATTTTCTAATTTGCTCTATTGACTTCTTCATTTCCAAGATTTCATTTTTATTTCTCCTTAAGTTCTCAATTTCATGGGAGAAAATTGTCATGTATAGATTTTATTAGTTCATGCATTTTCTTCTGATTACTTTTAAGCAATCCTGTGATCAATATTTTGAATTCTATTTCTGGATATTTTTAATCTCATCATCTTCACAATCTATTACTGTAGTGTTGTGTTCTTTGGGAGGCATCATTTTGTCTTCCGTATTCTTGTTTGGTGCATTTGTTATTTAGTATTTGTGGAGATACTCATTTTTTTTTGCTGTGGCAGCTTTTATCTGTGGACTATGTCTGTGTTCATTATCAGATTATCTGCTTTCAGGAAATACCTAAAGGCATGTGGTGATTGTAGCCAGGGAGCTCTGTTCATTGCTTCAGAGTGAAGGGTGTGTCTGAAGTGACACACCAATTTTGGCATCTTAAATCTCTTTTTTTAATAGAGGGGAGGTTTTTTCTTGTCTGTTGGTGTAGATTCATCTGAGCTCCTCTCGTCAAATGAGACCAGTGCCTGGGTGCTAGCCCAGAGGGTATATTATTTGTTGGCACTGCCACAAGGACCACACAAAGGATCTGTGCAGTTTTCAGTATAAGTTTGGACTCTCCAGCAATGACCCTTGCCAGGTAACCAGGGAATGCTGATTGTGTGGAGCCTCCCACAGTGACTGCTCAAAGTCCCAGTGACACCCTGAGTGCTCCCACACAACCTCAGTATTTACACAGTCCTAGCACAGAAGCCTCACACAGTCTCAAGCAGCATACTCCCCTGCCAGATCTACCCACCACTCGGCTGCTTTCAAGATGCTGACACAAGCTAGCACAGCTGTCATATGTGTCAAAATGGCACTTGCTCTCTATCACTTTCTTACATGTTGCAGTTGCAGGGTGCTAGGGACAGAGAAAATGTGCCCCCCCTTTTTTTTTATCCTCTAGTTTGGCAGGTGCATTATCCCCCAATTGGCTCCAAGTCAGATTCTCTCTAGGCTCTTCCTGCAGCTTTTTCACCCATGGATTTGGCTTATGCAGTCTCGTCTCACCACACTCTCCTCTCTGATGTGGAGGCTCTTGGCTGCTGGAGTTCTGAGTTGTGAATCCCTCCATGTAGGTCCACTTTGTCCCTCCAATGTGTAGAGCTTCCTCTTTTTTTTTTTACCCAAAACTCTTGCCTGAATCTGCACTCTTTCCATTTTTAAAAAACTATCTTCCCCAAGAATAGAGCAGCAAGCTCCCTCCCTACTCTGCAATCTTGCCTCTGATCCCTATTATTGTTTTCTAATGGAGAAGAGCTTACACGTATCTGTGGATTTGTTCAAAATCAAATGTTAATAACCAAGATGGTGGAATAGTGAGGGCACGCACCGATAGTCCAGGAAAATTTAGTTTAATAAAAGCGGACTTATGGTAGCCTCAGAAAAAGGATCAGGAAAAAATTGCAGAGGAAACTCTTCCGGAGCTATTCGCTGTGACTCAGAGGACCTACTGGGAGAGCAGGGTCGCCCACCACGTGGAAGCTGAACCGCAGGAGCCGCAGGGTCTGAGTGCCAGTGCGGGAAGGGGAGTCGATGTGACACAGACACCAGCGGGGAGAGGAGGGACGCCCAGGGCTCCGAGTCCACACATCGGCGCTGGAAGTGGAGGTGAGCTCAGTAACCAGAGACATTGGCGGGGAAACGGCAGACAGAATTTTAGAGGGAAACAGGCTTTGAAGTGGGAAAGTTCAACAGACTGACTACAGGAGAGATGGAAAAATAAAGAAATGAATAAATAGGTGGGGGCGTACTGGTACAGACAAGTTCCACTCTCCACCAACCTTGCAAAGGCAAGCAAGAGACAAAGAGTTGGGATATACATAATAAAAGGGGAGAGTTAAGGCTACAATTCAGTAGCCTAGGCAACCCAGTGGGAGTCCACAGGAGAAACCCAGCCTGCACAGACTCTTTGGGTAGAAGCCAGAGATCGGAAGCTAAATACCATCCATTTGCTCAGCCTTGCAGTATTACCTCCTGAATAAAAATAAAATAAAATAAAATAAAATAAATAAATGAATAAATAAATAAAGAGAGATTTACCACACATAACCTCAGGGTGTCACAGTTGCACACCTGTAACCCTGAAGAACCAAGCAGAGTTCTCAGGCCACACCCATCTCAAACCTCCAAGGCTCCTCCAACAGCAGGCAGTCCACTTAACAAAGACATGGTATAAAAAAAAATAACACCTCACAGTGAGGGAAACAGAATTAACCATGCCAAGCAATAAACACAGAAATCGAGGGAACAAGATCAACGATGACACTATGATGCCTCCAAATAAACAAAACACCCCAAGCCAAGATTATGAAGATGATGAGATAGAAGAAATGCAAGATACGGATTTCAAAAAATTTATGATAAGAACATTTAGAAGTTTTCAAAAGCAAATCCTTGAACTACAGAAATCCTTATTGGACAGGATTGAAAATCTCTCTTGTGAAAATGAAATTTTAAGGAAGAATCAAAATGAAACGCAGAAACTAGTAGAACAGGAAAGTGTGATAGTGAAGAGTAATCAAAATGAAATGAAGAGCTCAATAGATCAAATGACAAACACATTAGAGAGCCTTAAAAACAGAATGGGTGAAGCAGAAGAGAGAATATTGGACTTAGAAGACAGAGAACAGGAAAGGATACAGTCAAACCAAAGAAAAGAAGAGGAAATTAGAAATCTAAAAAATATTGTTGGGAATCTACAGGATACTATTGGAAAAACCAACATTTGGGTTCTAGGAGTTCCTGAAGGCATGGAGAGAGAGAAAGGATTAGAAAGCCTTTTTAGTGAGATACTAGCAGAGAACTTTCCAGATTTGGAGAAGCACAGAGACATCCTAGTACAGAAAGCTCATAGAACCCCCAGTAAACATGACCAAAAGAGATCCTCACCATGACACGTTGTAATTAAACTCACCACAGTGAAACATAAAGAAAAGATCCTAAAAAGTGCAAGAGAGAAAAGTCAGATTACTCTCAGAGGATCTCCAATCAGACTCACAGCTGACTTCTCATCAGAAACACTACAGGCTAGGAGGGAATGGCGAGACAGAGCACAGGTGCTAAGAGAGAAAAATTGCCAGCCCAGAATATTATATCCTGCTAATCTCTCATTTGTGAATGAAGGTGAAATAAAGACCTTTCATAGCAAACAGAAATTGAAAGACTTTGCTGCCACTCGTCCGGCCCTGCAAAATATACTTAAAGATGTGCTACACTCAGAAACACAGAAACATGGCCATCAATATGAAAGAAGGTAAAGGAAGAACACCTACCAGTAAAAGAGCATGGGAAGCTCAAAGCATATATTAGAACTTATCTTTGGCAAATGGCAGGGCAAAGTCACTATGTATCAATAGTCACATTAAACGTTAATGGCCTGAACTGTCCAGTTAAAAGACACAGACTGGCTGACTGGCTTAAGGAACAACACCCAACTATTTGTTGCCTACAAGAAACACATCTCTCTAACAAAGATGTATGCAGACTGAAAGTGAAAGGTTGGAAAATGATATTCCATGACAACAAAAACCAAAAAAAGCAGGTGTAGCCATATTAATATCAGACAAAATAAACTTTAATACAAAAACTGTTAAGAGAGACAAAGAGGGGCACTGTATAATGATTAAGGGTTCAATTCAACAGGAAGATGTAACTATTATAAATGTATATGCACCTAATTACAGGGCACCGGTCTATTTAAAAGATATGTTAAGGGACTTAAAGGGAGACTTAGATTCCATACATTAGTACTGGGAGACTTCAATACTCCATTCTCAGAAATAGATAGATCATCCAGACAGAAGATCAACAAGGAAACAGCAGATTTAATCGACACTATTGCCCAAATGGATCTAACAGATATCTACAGAACTTTCAATCCTACATCTAAAGACTTTACATTCTTCTCAGCAGTACATGGAACCTTCTCTAGGACTGATCACACACTAGGTCATAAAGCAAGTCTCAGCAAATTTAAAACAATAAAAATCATACCATGCAGCTTCTCAGACCACAGCAGAATGAAGCTGGAAATTAGCAACTCAGGAAACCCCAGAAAGTATACAAACACATGGAGACTGAACAACATACTCCTGAATGAACAATGGGTCATTCAAGAAATCAAAAGAGAAATCAACTTTCTGGAAGTAAATGAGGATAACAACACAACATATCAAAACTTATGGGACGCAGCAAAAGCAGTGTTAAGAGGAAAGTTTATATCAATAGGGGCCTATATCAATTTGGAAAGGCACCAAATAAATGAGCTTTCAGCACATCTCAAGGACCCAGAAAATTTGCAGCAAACCAGACCCAAATCTAGTAGGAGAAGAGAAATAATTAAAATCAGAGAAGAAATCAACAGGATTGAATCAAGAAAAACTTTACAAAAAATCAGCCAAATGAAGAGCTGGTTTTTTGAAAAAATAAACAAAATTGACACCCCATTAGCCCAACTAACTAAAACAAGAAGAGAAAAGACCCAAATCAATAAAATCAGAGATGAAAAAGGAAACATAACAACAGACACCACAGAAATAAAACGAATCATCAGAAATTACTACAAGGACTTGTATGCCAGCAAACAAGAAAATCTATCAGAAATGGATAGATTCCTGGACACATGCAATCTACCTAAATTGAACCATGAAGACATAGAAAACCTAAACAGACCCATAACTGAGACTGAAATTGAAACAATAATAAAGGCCCTTCCAACAAAGAAAAGCCCAGGACCAGATGGATTCACTGCTGAATTCTACCAGACATTTAAATTTTTTTTTTTTTTTTTTTTGACAGGCAGAGTGGACAGTGAGAGAGAGAGACAGAGAGAGAAAGGTCTTCCTTTTGCCGTTGGTTCACCCTCCAATGGCCGCCGCTGCAGCCGGCGCACCGCGCTGATCCTGGCAGGAGCCAGGAGCCAGGTGCTTTTCCTGGTCTCCCATGGGGTGCAGGGCCCAAGCACCTGGGCCATCCTCCACTGCACTCCCTGGCCATAGCAGAGAGCTGGCCTGGAAGAGGGGCAACCGGGACAGAATCCGGCACCCCAACCGGGACTAGAACCCGGTGTGCCGGCGCCGCAAGGTGGAGGATTAGCCTATTGAGCCACGGCGCCGGCTCATGAATTCTACCAGACATTTAAAGAAGAACTAATTCCATTTCTTCTCAAACTATTCAGAACAATTGAAAAAGAGGGAGTCCTCCCAAATTCTTTCTATGAAGCCAGCATCACCTTAATCCCTAAGCCAGAGAAAGATGCAGCACTGAAAGAAAATTATAGACCAATATCCCTGATGAACATAGACGCAAAAATCCTCAATAAAATTCTCACCAATAGAATACAACAACACATAAGGAAAATCATCCACCCAGACCAAGTGGGATTTATCCCTGGTATGCAGGGATGGTTCAACATTCACAAATCAATCAATGTGATTCACAACATTAACAGATCTATACGATGAGAATTACAAAACCTTAAAGACAGAAATAGAAGAGGATACCAAAAAATGGAAAAATCTTCCATGCTCATGGATTGGAAGAATCAATATCATCAAAATGTCCATTCTCCAAAAAGCAATTTGTAGATTCAATGCAATACCAATCAAGATACCGAAGACCTTCTCAGATCTGGAAAAAATGATGCTGAAATTTATATGGAGACACAGGAGACCTCAAATAGCTAATGCAATCTTGTACAACAAAAACAAAGCCGGAGACATCACAATACCAGATTTCAGGACATACTACAGGGCAGTTGTAATCAAAACAGCATGGTACTGGTACAGAAACAGATGGATAGACCAATGGAATAGAATTGAAACACCAGAAATCAATCCAAACATCTACAGCCAACTCATATTTCATCAAGGATCCAAAACCAATCCCTGGAGTAAGGACAGTCTATTCAGTAACTGGTGCTGGGAAAATTGTATTTGAACATGCAGAAACATGAAGCAAGACGCCTACCTTTCACCTTAGACAAAACTTCACTCAAGATGGATTAAAGACTTAAATCTACGACCTGACACCATCAAATTATTAGAGAGCATTGGAGAAACCCTGCAAGATATAGGTACTGGCAAAGACTTCTTGGAAAATACCCCAGAAGCACAGGCAGTCAAAACCAAAATTAACATTTGGGATTGTGTCAAATTGAGAAGTTTTGTACTTCAAAAGAAGCAGTCAGGAGAGGGAAGAGGCAACCAACAGAGTGGGAAAAAATATTTGCAAACTATGCAACAGATAAAGGGTTGATAACAAGAATCTACAATGAGATCAAGAAACTCCACAACATCAAAACAAACAACCCACTTAAGAGATGGGCCAAGGACCTCAATAGACATTTTTCAAAAGAGGAAATCCAGATGGCCAACAGTGTTCAAGATCACGAGCAATCAGGGAAATGCAAATCAAAACCACAATGAGGTTTCACCTCACCCCGGTTAGAATGGCTCACATTCAGAAATCTACCAACAATTGATTCTGGAGAGGAAGTGGGGAAAAAGGGACACCAACCCACTGTTGGTGGGAATGCAAACTTGTTAAGCCACTATGGAAGTCAGTCTGGAGATTCCTCAGAAACTTGAATATAACCCTACCGTTGGACCCAGCCATCCCACTCCTTGGAATTTACCCAAAGGAAATTAAATTGGCAAACAAACAAGAGGTCTGCACATTAATGTGTATTGCAGCTCAATTCACATTAGCTAAGACCTGGAACCAACCCAAATGCCCATCAACAGTAGATTGGATAAAGAAATTATGGGACATGTACTCTATTGAATACTATACAGCAGTCAAAAACAATGAAACCCAGTTATTTGCAACAAGATGGAGGAGTCTGGAAAACTTCATACTGAGTGAACTAAGCCAGTCCCAAAGGGACAAATATTATATGGTCTCCCTGATCGGTGTCAACTAACTGAACACCAAAGGGGAAAACTGTTGAAGTGAAATGGACACTATGAGAAACAGTGACTTGATCAGCTCTTGTCCTCACTGTTGATGTACAATATAATACTTTATCCATTTTAGTATTTTTTGTTCTAGTACTATTGGTTCAACTCTGTAATTAACACACAATTATTCTGAGGGGTTTAAATTTCAACTGAAAAGTGATCCCTGTTAGGAATTTGGAAAACATGATGCTGAGTAAAATAAGCCAGTCCCAGAGGGGCAAATATCATATGTTCTCCCTGATCAGTGACAACTAACCGAGCACCAAAAAGGAAACCTGTTAAAGAGAAATGAATACTATGAGAAACGGTGACTTGATGAGCCCTTGCCCTGACTGTTGATGAACAATAATAAGTTATCCCTCTTAGTAATTTTTTTGTTTGTTCTACTTAATACTTTTGGTTGAATACTGCAATCATATACAGTTATTCTTAAGTGTTGAAACTTTACTGAAAAGTGATTGCTGTTAAATATAAGAGTGGGAATAAGAGAGGGAAGAGATGTGCAATTCGTGACATGCTCAAGCTGACTTACCTCAAACGGTAGAATTAGAAACATACCAGGGGATTCCAATTCCATCCCATCAAGGTGGCATGTACCAATGCCATCTCCCTAGTCCCAGTGATCAAATTCTGTTCACAATTGATCATAATGATAGGACTAAGAGCCAAAGGGAGCACACAAACAAGACTAGTGTCTGCAAATACTAGCTGATAGAATAAAAAAGGGAGAGAATGATCCAACATGGGAAGCGAGATACACAGCAGACCCATAGAATGGCAGTTGTCCTAAACAGCACTCTGGCCTCAGAATCAACCCTTAAGGCATGTAGATCCGGCTGAAAAGCCCATGAGAGTATTTCAGGCATGGAAATCCAAGAAACTCTGGCAATAAAAAGACCTAAATGAAAGATCTCACTGAGTGAGATCCCAGTGGAAAGAACAGGTCATCAAAGAAGGAGGTACCTTTCTCTGAGGGAAGGAGAGAACTTCCTTTCTGACTACGACCTTGCCTAAATATGATCAGTGTCAGTGAACTCAAAAGGCTTCCATAGCCTTGGCAACTCATGACAAGAGCCTAAGGTGATTACTGATGCCAAAAGCAAGAGTGTCAATTTGTTAAAACAACAACAGGAGTCACTGTGCACTTACTCCTCAGGTAGGAGCTCTGTCCTTAGTGTGCTGTACAGTGTGACTTAATGCTATAACTAGTACTCAAACAGTACTTTTCACTTTGTGTTTCTTGTGGGTGCAAACTGTTGAAACCTTTACTTAATATATGCTAAACTGACCTTCTGTATATAAAGAGAATTGAAAATGAATCTTGATGTGAATGGATGGGGAGAGGGAGCAGGAAAGGGGAGGGTTGCGATTGGAGGTAAGTCATTGGGAGGGGAAGCCATTGTAATCCATAAGCTGTACTTTGGAAATTTATATTCATTCAATAAAAGTTAAAAAAATAGAAAGAGCACCGACAATTATACTGACTGGCAGTGATAAGGCACAAGTAATCCTTATGTTAAAAGAAACATGTACTTGCTACTTAATTTTTTTAAATGTTACTGCCAAGAAGCAAGTTGTTATTTTAAGAATGCTTGTGAGTCAAGTTACAAAATTGGCTGTGCAATTCTGATTGAATTAACCTGAAAACCACACTCACACTTGATATGTCCCCTGAGCAAAAGGGTTCCATTTCTTTTTCAAAACAGGAAAGCTCCTCTTGGTCATGTTGCCTGTAGATTTCCAAGCATGAAACACCAATTTTTTGTGTTTTTTATTTCCTAATGGCTACTCTGTCTAAACTCTTGTTTGTATTGCGTCAGAATACCAAATTTGGGAAGGAAGAAGGCAAAACAAACTCAGACGCAGAACCAATAGAGGAAATTCTCTTTCAACAAACCAAAAATCGGCTGAGGCACCCCAAAAATGACAGAAACCAGAATTGGAGCAAGCCAACAGCTGTGCCATGATTAAAAAGAGCATTCCTCCTGTGCCCTGAACTCCATATTCCAGCCTCAAATCCAAAGCTCACATCAGAAAATTCATTACAAACCATGAGAAATAAGAAAGTGTGGAAAAGCCAAAGAAATGCAAGAGTCCTTAGTGATATTGGGCTTGATGAAGTCACAAGGAAACCGGGTGCTTCCGGATTCATCCACACGTCCCAGCTGATTGGCTGTGGAATTCTGATTGAATTAACCTGAAAACCCCACTCACACTCGATTTGGAGGGAATTAATATCTGTCCCTTCAGCAAAAGGGTTCCATTTTTTTTTCAAAACACAAACTCCTCTTGTTCGTGTTGCCTGTAGATTGTGAAGCATGAAATGCCAATTTGTTGTGTTTTTTTATTTCCTATGGCGACTCTGTCTAAACTCTTGTTTGTATTGCGTCAGAATACCAAATTTGGGAAGGAAGAAGGCAAAACAAAGTCAGACCTAGAAACAATTTAGGAAATTTCCGCTCAAGCAACCAAAAATCGACTGAGGCACCAAAAACAATGACAGAAATCCAGAATTGGAGAAAGCAAACAGCTGTGCCATGAATGAAAACAACCATTCTTCCCATGCCCTGAACTCCATATTCCAGCCTCAAATGTAAAGGTCACATCAGAAAATTCATTGCAAACCATGAGAAATAGGAAAAATGTGAAAAATCCAAAGAAATGCAAGAGTCCTTAGTGATATTTGGCTTGATTTAGTCACAAGGAAACCGGCTGCTTCCAGATTCATCCACCCATCCCAGCTGACTGGCTGTGGAATTCTGATTGAATTAACCTGAAAACCACACTCACACTCAATTTGGAGCGAGTTAATAGCTGTCCCCTGAGCAAAAGTATTCCATTTCTTTTTCAAAACACAAAAACTCCTCTTGGTAGCGTTGCCTGTAGATTTGCAAGCATGAAACGCCAATTTGTTGTGTTTTTTATTTCCTAATGGCTACCCTGTCTAAACTCTTGTTTGTATTGCGTCGGAATACCAAATTTGGGAAGGAGGAAGGCAAAACAAACAAAGACCCAGAAACAATTGAGGAAATTGTCGCTCAACAAACCAAAAATCGTCTGACAGAAAGCCAGAATTGGGGCAAGCCAACAGCTGTGCCCTGATTGAAAAATAACGTTCCTCACGTGTCTTGAACTCCATATTCCAACCTCAAATCCAAAGGTCACATCAGAAAATTAATTACAAGCAATGAGAATTAATACATGTCCCCTCAGGAAAAGCGTTCCATTTCATTTTCCAAAACAGAAAAACTACTCCACGTCATGTTGCTTGTAGATTTTTAAGCACAAAATGCCAATTTGTTGTATTTTTTATATCCCAATGGATACTCTGTCTAAACTCTTGTTTGTATTGTGTTAGGATACAAAATTTGGGAAGGAAGAAGGCAAAACAAACTCAGACCCAGAAACAATTTAGGATATTACCGCTCAAGAACCCCAAAATCAGCTGAGGCACCCCAAACAATGACAGAAAGCCAGAATTGGAGCAAGCCAACAGCTGTGCCCTGATTGAAAAAGACCATTCCTCCTGTGCCCTGAACTCCATATTTCAGCCTCAAAACCAATGCTCACATCAGAAAATAAATACATTACAAACCGTGATAAACAAAATAATTTGAAAAAAGCCAAAGAAATGCAAGAGTCGTTAGTGATATTGGGCTTGATTTAGTTACAAGGAAACCAGATGTTTGCGGATTCATCCATCCGTCCCAGCTGACTGGCTGTGGAATTCTGATTGAATTAACCTGAAGATCGCACTCACACTCAATTTGGAGGGAATTAATACATGTCCCCTCAGCAAAAGGTTTCCATTTCATCTTCAAAACACAAAATCACCTCTTGGTCGAGTTGCCTGTAGATTTCTAAGCATGAAACGCCAATTGGTTGTGTTTTTTTTTTTAATTTTATAATGGTTACTCTGTCTAAACTTTATTTTGTACTGTGTCAGAATACAAAATTTGGGAAGCAAGGTAAAGCAAACTCTGCTCAGCAACAATTTATGAAATTGCCTCTCAAGAAACCAAAAGTTGGCTGAGGCACCCAAAACAATGACAGAAAGCCAGAATTGGAGCAAGGCAACAGCTGTACCCTGATTGAAAAAGACCATACTTCCCGTGCCCTGAACTCCATATTCCAGCCTCAAATGCAAAGCTCACATCAGAAAATACGTTACAAACCAGGATAGATAAGGAAAATGTGAAAAAAGCCAAAGAAATGCAAGAGTCCTTAGTGATACTGGGCTTGATTTAGTCACAATGAAACCAGCTGTTTCCCGATTCATCCACCCTCCCAGCTGACTGGCTGTGCAATTCTGATTGAATTAACCTGAAAACCACACTCACACTCAATTTGGAGGGAATTAATAGCTGTCCAAAAGGTTTCCATTTCATTTTCCAAAACACAAAATCACCTCTTCGTTGAGTTGCCTGTAGATTTCCAGGCATGAAATGCCAATTTGTTGTGTTTTTTATTTTTTTATAGTTACTCTGTCTAAACTTTTTTTGTACTGTGTCATAATACAAAATTTGGGAAGGAAGGGAAAGTAAACTCTGCTCAGAAACAATTTATGAAATTGCCCCTCAAGAAACCAAAAATTGGCTGAGGCACCCAAATCAATGACATAAAGCCAGAATTGGAGGAAGCCAACACCTGTGCCCTGATTGAAAATGGCCATTCCTCCCATGTCCTGAACTCCATATTCCAGCCTCAAATCCAAAGCTCACATCAGAAAATTCATTGGAAACCTTGATGAATAAGAAAATATGAAAAAAGCTAAAGAAATGCAAGAGTCCTTAGTGATATTTGGCTTGATTTAGTCACAAGGAAACAGGCTGCTTCTGGATTCATGCAGCCATCCCAGCTGGCTGGCTGTGGAATTCTGATTGAATTAACCTGAATACCGCACTCCCACTCGATTAGGAGGGAATTAATATGTGTCCCCTCAGCAAAAGGGTTCCATTTCTTTTTCAAAACACAAAGACTCCTCTTGTTCATGTTGCCTGTAGATTTCCAAGCATGAAATGACAATTTGTTGTCTTTTTATTTCCTAATGGCTACTCTGTCTAAACTCTTGTTTGTATTGCATCAGAATACCAAATTTGGGAAGGAAGAAGGCAAAACAAAGTCAGACCTAGAAACAATTTAGGAAATTTCTGCTCAACCAACCAAAAATCGTGTGAGGCACCAAAAACAATGACAGAAAGCCAGAATTGGAGCAAGCCAACACCTGTGCCCTGATTGGAAAAGACCATTCCTCCTGTGCCCTGAACTCCATATTCCAGCCTCAAATGCAAAGGTCACATCAGAAAATTTATTACAAACCATGAGAAATAGGAAAAATTTGAAAAAGCCAAAGAAATGCAAGAGTCCTTAGTGATATTTAGCTTGATGAAGTCACAAGGAAACCGGTTGATTCTGGATTCAACCACCCGTCCCAGCTGACTGGCTGTGGAATTCTGATTGAATTAACATGAAAACTGCATCCAAACTGTATTTAGAGGGAATTAATATCTGTCCCCTCAGCAAAAGCGTTCCATTTCTTTTTCAAAACACAAATACTTCTCTTGGTCATGTTGCCTGTATATTTCTAAGCATGAAAAGTATTTGTTTTGGTTTTTATTTCCTAATGGCTACTCTGTCTGAACTCTTGTTTGTATTGTGTCAGAATACCAAATTTGGGAAGGAAGAAGGCAAAACAAACTCAGACCTAGAAATCATTTAGGAAATTGCCGCTCAAGAAAGCAAAAATTGGCTGAGGCACTCAAAACACTGACAGAAAGCCAGAATTGAGGCAAGCCTACACCTGTGCCCTGATTGGAAAAGACCATTCCTCTGGTGCCCTGAACTCCATATTCCAGCCTCAAAATCAAAGCTCACATCAGAAAATTCATTACAAACCATGAGAAATGAGAAAAATGTGAAAAAGCCAAAGAAATGCAAGAGTGCTTAGTGATATTGGGCCTGATTTAGTCACAAGGAAACAGATTGCTTCCAGATTCATTCACCTGTCCCAGCTGAGGGGCTGTGGAATTCTGATTGAATTAACCTGAAAACTGCACTCACACTCGATTTGGAGCGAATTAATAGCTGTCCCCTCAGAAAAAGTATTCCATTTCTTTTTCAAAACAAAAACTCCTCTTGGTCGTGTTGCCTGTATATTTCTAAGCATGAAACGCTAAATTTTGTGTTATTTCCTAATGTATACTCTGTCTAAACTCTTGTTTGCATTGCGTCAGAATACCAAATTTGGGAAGGAAGAAGGCAAAAAAAAAAACTCAGACCCAGAAACAATTTAGGAAATTGCCGCTCAGGAAAGCAAAAATCGGCTGAGGAACCCAAAACAATGATAGAAAGCCAGAATTGGAGCAAGCCAACAGCTGTGCACCGATTGAAAAAGAACATTCCCCCAGTTCCCTGAACTCCATATTCCAGCCTCAAATCCAAAGTTCACACTCAAAATTCATTTCAAACCATGAGAAATGAGAAAAATGTGAAAAAAGTCAAAGAAATGCAAGAGTCCTTAGTGGTATTGTGCTGGATTCAGTCACAAGGAAATCGGCTGTTTCCAGATTCATACACTCCTCCCAGCTGCCTGCCTGTTGAATTCTCATTGATTAACTTGAAAATGGCACACACACTATATTTGCATGGAATTAATATCTGTCCCCTCAGTAAAAAGGTTCCATTTCATTTTCCAAAACACAAAATCTCCTCTTGTTCATGTTGCCTGTAAATTTCTTTGCAGGATACATCAATTGTTGTGTTTTTTATTTCCTAATGTCTACTCTGTCTAAACTCCTGTTTATATTATGTCAGAATACAAAATTTGGGAAGGAAGAAGGCAAAACAAACTCAGACCCAGAAACAATTTAGGAAATTGCCACTCAAGAAACCAAAAATCGGCTGAGACACCCCAAATAATGACAGAAAGCCAGAATTGGAGCAAGCCAACAGCTGTGCTCGGATTCATAAAGACCATTCCTCCCATGTCCTGAACTCCATATTCCAGCTTCAAATCCAAATCTCACATCAGAAAATTCATTGCAAACCATGAGAAATGAGAAAAATATGAAATAAACCAAAGAAATGCAAGAGTCCTTTGAGATATTGGGCTCGATTAAGTCACAAGGAAACCGGCTGCTTCCAGATTCATCCACCCATCCCAGCTGAGGGGTTGTGGAATTCTGATTGAATTAACCTGAAAACTGCACTCACACTCAATTTGTAGGAAATTAATATCTGTCCCCTGAGTAAAAGTGTTCCATTTCTTTTTCAAAACACAAAGACAGCTCTTGGTCGTGTTGCCTGTAGATTTCCAAGCATGAAACACCAATTTGTTGTGTTATTTATTTCCTAATGGCTACTCTGTCTAAACTCTTGTTTGTATTGTGTCAGAATACCAAATTTGGGAAGGAAGAAGGCAAAACAAACTCAGACCCAGAAACAATTTAGGAAATTTCCACTCAAGAAACCAACATCGGCAGAGGCACCCAAAACAATAACTGCAAGCCAGAATTGGAGCAAGCCAACAGCTGTGCCCTGATTGAAAAATAACATTCCTCTGGTGTCCTGAACTCCATATTCCAGCCTCAAAACTGAAGCTCACATCAGAAAATTCATTACAAACCATGATAAATGAGAAAAATGTGAAAAAGCCAAAGAAATACAAGAGTCCTTAGTGATATTGGGCTTGATTTAGTCACAAGGAGACTGTCTGCTTCTGGATTCATCCAACCATCCAAGTTGAGGGGCTGTGGAATTCTGAGAGAATTAACCTGAAAACCGTACTGACACTCAATTTGGAGGGAATTGTTATCTGTCCCCTGAGTAAAAGGGTTCCATTTCTTTTTTGAAAAGACAAAAACTCTTCTTCGTCATGTTGCCTGTAGATTTCCAAGCATGAAACTCCAATTTGTTGTGTTTTGTATTTCCTAATGGCTACTCTGTCTAAACTGTTGTTTGTATTGCATCAGAATACCAAATTTGGGAAAGAAGAAGGCAAAACAAACTCAGACCCAGAAACAATTTAGGAAATTCCCGCTCAAGAAACCAAAAATCAGCTGAGGCACCCCAAACACTGACAGAAAGCCAGAATTGGAGCAAGCCAACAGCTGTGGCCTGAATGAAAAAGAACATTCCCCCAGTTCCCTGAACTCCATATTCCAGCCTCAAATCCAAAGCTCACATCAGAAAATTCATTGGAAACCTTGATGAATAAGATAAATTTGTAAAAAGCCAAAGAAATGCAAGAATCCTTAGTTACATTGGGCTTGATTTAGTCACAAGGAAACAGGCTGCTTCTGGATTCATCCACCCATCCCAGCTGACTGGCTGTTGAATTCTGATTGAATTAACCTGAAAACTGCACTCACACTCAATTTGGAGGGAATTAATATCTGTCCCCTCAGCAAAAGTGTTCCATTCCTTTTTTCAAAACACGAAAACTCCTCTTGGTCATTTTGCCTGTAGATTTCTAACCATGAAGCGCCAATTTGTTGTGTGTTTTTTTTCCTAATGGCTACTCTGTCTAAACTCTTGTTTGTATTGTGTCAGAATACAAAATTTGCGAAGGAAGAAGGGAAAAAAAACTCAGACCCAGAAACAATTCATGAAATTTTACTTAACAAACCAAAAATCAGCTGAGGCTCCACAAAAAAATGACAGAAAGCCAGAATTGGGGCAAGCCAACAGCTGTTCTCTGATGGAAAAAGACCATTCCTTGTGCCCTGAACTCCATATTCCAGCCTCAAAACCAAAGCTCACATCAGAAAATTCATTGGAAACCGTGAGAAATGAGAAAAATGTGAAAAGAGGCAAAGAACTGCTAGAGTCCTAAGTGATATCGGGCTTGATTTAGTCACAAGGAAACAGGCTGTTTCTGGATTCATCCACCCCTCTCAGCTGACTGGCTGTGGAATTCTGATTGTATTAACCTGAAAATCCCACTCACACTCAATTTGGAGGGATTAATATCCATCCCCTAAGCAAAAGGTTTGCATTTCATTTTCCAAAATACAAAACTCCTCTTGGTCATGTTGCCTGTAGACATCTAAGTATGAAACGCCAATTTGTTGTGTTTTTTTTTTTTTATTGAATAATGACTACTCTGTCTAAACTCTTGTTTTTATTGTGTCAGAATACCAAATTTGGGAAGGAAAAAGGCAAAACAAACTCAGACCCAGAAAGATTTAGGAAATTGCCACTCAAGAAACCAAAAAATCGTGTGAGGCACCTAAAACAATGAGAGAAAGCCAGAATTGGAGCTGGCCAACAGCTGTGCCCTGATGAAAAACACCATTCCTCCAGTGTAATGAACTCCATATTTCAGCCTCAAAACTAAAGCTCACATCAGAAAATTCTTTGCAAACCATGATAAATAAGAAAAATGTGAAAAACCAAAGAAATGCAAGAGTCCTTAGTGATATTGGTCTAGATTTAGTCACAAGGAAACCGGCTGCTTGCGAATTCATCCACTCATCCCAGCTGACTGGCTGTGGAATTCTGATTGAATTAACCTGAAAACTGCACTCACACTCAATTTGGAGGGAATTAATATCTGTCCCCTCAGCAGAAGTATTTCATTTTATTCAAAACAGAAAAACTCCTCTTGGTCGCATTTCCTTTAGATTTCCAAGCATGAAACGCCAATTTGTTGTGTTTTTTTATTTGCTAATGGCTACTCTGTCTAAACTCTTGTTTATATTGCATCAGAATACAAAATTTGGGAAGGAAGAAGGCAAAACAAACTCAGACCCAGAAACAATTTAGGAAATTGCCGCTCAAGAAAGCAAAAATTGGCATAGGCTTCCAAACAAGGATAGAAATTGAGAATTGAAGCACGACAACAGCTGTGCCCTGATTGAAAGAGACCATTCCTCTCATGCTCTGAACTCCCTATTCCAGCCTGTAAACCAATGCTCACATGAGAAAGTTAATTGCAAATCATGAGAAACAAGAAAAATGTGAAAAAAAAACTAAGAAATCCAAGAGTCCTCAGTGATTGGGCTTGATATAGTCACAAAGAAATCGCATGTTCCCTGTTTCATCAACCCATCCCAACTGACTGGCTGTGTAATTCTGATTGAATTAACATGAAAACCACACTCACACTCGATTTGGAGGGAATTAATATCTGTCTCCTCAATAAAGGGTTCCATTTCTTATTGCAAAACACAAAAATTCCTCTTGGTCATGTTGCCTGTAGATTTCAAAGCATGAAACAACAATTTGTTGTGTTTTTTATTTCATAATTGATACTCTGTCTAAACTCTTGTTTGTATTGCATCAAAATACCAAATTTTGAAGGAAGAAGGCAAAACAAACTCAGACCCAGAAAAAATTTAGAAAATTTAGTAAAATGCCTCTCAAGAGACCAAAAATCGGCTAAGGCACCCAAAACAATGACAGAAAGCAAGAATTGGAGAAAGCAAAAAGCTGTGCCCTTATCGGAAAACACCATTCCTCCTGTGCCCTGAACTCCATATTCCAGCCTCAAATCCAAAGCTCACATCAGAAAATTCATTACAAACCATGATAAATAAGGAAAATGTGAAAAAAGCCAAAGAAATGCAAGAGTCCTTAGTGATATTGGGCTTGATTTAGTCACAAGGAAACCGGTTGATTCTGGATTCAACCATCCATCCCAGCTGACTGGCTGTTGAATTCTGATTGAATTAACCTGAAAATCCTACTCACACTCGATTTGGAGGGAATTAATATCTGTCACCTCAGCAAAAGAGTTCCATTTCATTTTCCAAAATACAAAAACACCTCTTGGTCATGTTCCCTGTAGATTTCTAAGCATGAAACGCCAATTTGTTGTGTTTTTTCTTTCATATTGGCTACTCTGTCTAAACTCTTGTTTGTATTGTGTCAAATACAAAATTTGAGAAGGAAGAAGGCAAAACAAATTCAGACCCAGAAACAATTTACTAAATTGCCTCTCAAGAGACCAAAAATTGATTGAGGCACCCAAAATCATGACAGAAAGCCAGAATTGGAGCAAGCCAACAGCTGTGTCCCGATTGAAAAAGACCATTCATCCCGTGCTCTGAACTCCATGTTCCAGCCTCAAAACCAAAGATCATTACAAACTATGATCAATAAGAAAAATATGAAATAGCCAAAGAATTCCAAGAATCAATAGTGATATTGGGCTTGATTTAGTTACAAAACCTATATGAAAGAAATAGAAGAGGATACCAAAAAATGGAAAAATCTTCCATGCTCTTGGATTGGAAGAATCAATATCATCAAAATGTCTATTCTCCCAAAAGCAATTTATACATTCAATGCAATACCAATCAAGATACCAAAGACCTTCTTCTCACATCTGGAAAAAGTGATGCTGAAATGCTTATGGAGACACAGGAGACCTCAAATAGCTAAATTAATCTTGTACAACAAAAACAAAGCTGGAGACATCACAATACCAGATTTCAGGACATACTACAGGGCAGTTGTAATCAAAACAGCATGGTACTGGCACAGAAACAGATGGATAGACCAATGGAACAGAATAGAAACATCAGAAATCAATCCAAACATCTACAGCCAACTCATATTTGATCAAGGAACCAAAACCAATCCCTGGAGTAAGGACAGTCTATTCAATAAATGGTGCTGGGAAAATTGGATTTCCACGTGCAGAATCATGAAGCAAGACCCCTACCTTTCACCTTACACAAAAATCCACTCCACATGGATTAAAGACTTAAATCTATGACCTGACACCATCAAATTATTAGAGAGCATTGGAAAAATCCTGCAAGATACAGGTACCGGCAATGACTTCTTGGAAAACACCCCAGAAGCACAGGCAGTCAAAGCCAAAATCAACTATTGGGATTGCATCAAATTGAGAAGTTTCTGTACTGCAAAAGAAACAGTCAGGAAAGTGAAGAGACACCAACAGAATGGGAAAAAATATTTGCAAACTATGCAACTGATAAAGGGTTGATAACCAGAATCTACAAAGAAATCAAGAAACTCCACAACATCAAAACAAACAACCCACTTAAGAGATGGGCCAAGGACCTCAATAGACATTTTTCAAAAGAGCAAATCAAAATGGCTAACAGACATATGAAAAAATGTTCAAGATCATGAGCAATCAGGGAAATGTAAATCAAAACCACAATGAGGTTTCACCTCACCCCGGTTAGAATGGCTCACATTCAGAAATCTACCAACAATAGATGCTGGAGAGGATGTGGGGAAAAAGGGACACTAACCCACAGTTGGTGGGAATGCAAACTTGTTAAGCCACTATGGAAGTCAGTCTTGAGGTTCCTCGAAAACCTGAATATAACCCTACCATTCAACCCAGCCATCCCACTCCTTGGAATTTACCCAAAGGAAATTAAATTGGCAAACAAACAAGCTGTCTTTACATTAATGTTTATTGCACTGTATTCACAATAGCTAAGACCTGGAACCAACCCAAATGCCCATCAACAGTAGACTGGATAAAGAAATTATGGGACATGTACTCTATAGAATACTATACAGCAGTCAAAAACAACGAAACCCGGTATTTTGCAACAAGATGGAGGAGTCTGGAAAACATTATGCTGAGTGAATTAAGCCAGGCCCAAATATCATATGTTCTCCCTGATTGGTGACAACTAACTGAGCACCAAAGTGGAAACTTGTTGAAGTGAAATGGACACTGTGAGAAACAGTGACTTGATTAGGTGTTGTCCTGACTGTTGATGTACAATGTAATACTTTATCCATTTTAGTATTTTTTTTGTTCTCGTACAATTGGTTGAACTCTGTAATTAAAACACAATTATTCTGAGGGGTTTAAATTTTAACTGAAAAATGATCCCTGTTAGGAATTTGGAAAACATTATGCTGAGTGAAATAAGCCAATCCCAAAGGGACAAAGACCACTTGTCCTCCCTGATCGGTGACAACTAACTGAGCACCAAAAAGGAAACCTGTTAAAGTGAAATGAACACTATGAGAAACAGTGACTTGATCAGCCCTTGCCCTGACTATTGATGAACAACTTAATATGTTATCCCTCTTAGTAATTTTTTCTTGTTTGCTATACTTAATACTTTTGGTTGTATACTGTAATCAATACACAATTATTCTTAATGCTGAAAATTAACTGAAAATTGATCGTTGTTAAATGTAAGAGTGGGAATAGGAGAGGGAAGAGATGTGCAATTTGGGACATGCTCAAGCTGACTTACCTCAAACGGTAGAGTTAGAAACATACCAGGGGATTCCAATTCCATCCCATCAAGGTGGCATGTACCAATGCCATCTCCCTAGTCCCAGTGATCAAATTCTGTTCACAATAGATCATAATGATAGGACTAAGAACCAAAGGGATCACATAAACAAGAATAGTGTCTGCAAATACTAGCTGATAGAATAAAAAGGGAAGAGAATGATCCAACATGGGAAATGAGATACACAGCAGACCCATAGAATGGCAGATGTCCTAAACAGCATTCTGGCCTCAGAATCAGCCCTTAAGGCATGTAGATCCGGCTGAAAAGCTCATGAGAGTATTTCAGACATGGAAAGCCAAAACACTCTGGGGAGAAAAAAAAGACCTAAATAAAAGATCTCAGTGAGTGAGATCCCAGTGGAAAGAACAGGTCATCAAAGAAGGAGGTACCTTCCTTTGAAGGGAGGAGAAAACTTACACTTTGACCATGGCCTTGTCTAAATATGATCAGAGTCGCTGAACCCAAGGGGCTTCCATAGCCTTGGCAGCTCATGACAAGAGCCTAGGGTGATTACTGCTGCCATAAACAAGAGTGTCAATTGAGGAGTAAGTGCACAGGAGTCACTGTGCACTTACTCCTCATGTAGGATCTTTGTCCTTAGTGTGCTGTACATTGAGATTTAATGCTATAACTAGTACTCAAACAGTATTTTTCACTTTATGTTTCTGTGTGGGAGCAAACTGTTGAAATCTTTACTTAATGTAAGCTAAACAGACCTTCTGTATATAAAGAGAATCGCAAATGAATCTTGATGTGAAAGGAAGGGGAGAGGGAGTGGGAAAGGAGAGGGTTGCGGGTGTGAGGTACATTATGGGGGGAAGCCATTGTAATCCATATGCTGTACTTTGGAAATTTATATTCATTAAATAAAATTAAAAAAATAAATCCAAGAGTCCTGATGATATTGGGCTTGATTTACTCACAAGGAAACAGGCTGTTCCCGGATTCAACAACCCCTCTCAGCTGACAGGTGTTGGAATTCTGATTGAATTAACCTGAAAATCCCACTCATTTGATTTGGAGGGAATTAATATCTGTCCCCTGAGCAAAAATATTCCATTTCTTTTTCAAAACACAAAAACTCATCTCAGTCGTGTTCCCTGTAGATTTCTAAGCATGAAACACCAATTTGTTGTGTTTTTTATTTCATAAAGGCTACTCTGTCTAAACTCTTGTTTGTATTGCATCAGAATACAAAATTTGGGAAGGAAGAAGGCAAAACAAACTCAGACCCAGAAACAATTTAGGAAATTGCCACTCAAGAAACCAAAAAGCAGCTGAGACACCCAAAACAATGACAGAAAACCAGATTGGAGGAAGCCAACAGCTGTGCCCTGATGGAAAAAGACCATTCTCCCGTACCCTGAACTCCATATTCCAGCCTCAAAATGAAAGCTCACAATAAAAGTTCATGTACCAATGCCATCTCACTATTCCAAGTGATCAATTTCAGTTCACAATTGATCATAATGAAAGGACTAAGAGTCAAAGGGAGCACATAAACAAGTCTAGTACCTGCTAACACTAACCGATAGAATAAATAAAGGGGAGAGTGATCCAACATGGGAAGTGAGATACTCAGCAGACTCATAGAATGGCGGATGTCCTAAATAGCACTCTGGCCTCAGAATCAGCCCTAAAGGGATTCCGATCTGGCTGAAAAGCCCATGAGAGTATTTCAGGCATGGAAAGCCAAGACACTCTGGCAAAAGATCTCTGTTAGTGAGATCCCAGTGGAAAGAACAGGTCTTCAAAGAAGGAGGTACCTTTCTCTGAAGGGAGGAGAGAACCTCCACTTTGACTATGACCTTGTCTAAACAAGATAAGAGTCAGAGAACTCAGAGGGCTTCCATAGCCTTGGAAACTCATGACTGGAGCATAGGGAGATTACTGATGCCATAGACAGGAGTGTCAATTGGTAAAGTCAACAACAGGAGTCACTGTGCACTTACTCCTCATGTAGGATCTCTGTCCTTAATGTGCTGTGCATTGAGATTTAATGCTATAACGAGTACTCAAACAATATATTTCACTTTGTGTTTCTATGGGGGTGCAAACTGTTGAAATCTTTACTTAATGCATACTAAACTGATCTTCTGTAAAAAAAAAAAAAAGAAATTATCAACTCCCAACTTGACTCTCACTGGGATTAAACATGACAATAGGTCTGATCTGATTTCATCATCATTTTTAAAAAATCATCTATTATTTTTCACTTTATGTTTCTGTGTGGGGGCAAACTGTTGAAATCCTTACTTAATGTATACTAAGCTGATCTTCTGTATATTAAGATAATCGAAAATGAATCTTGATGTGAATGGAAGGGGAGAGGGAGTGGGAAAGGGGAAGGTTGTGGGTGGGAGGGACGGTATGGGGGGGAAGCCATTGTAATCCATAAGTCGTACTTTGGAAATTTATATTCATTAAATAAAAGTTAAAAAAAGAAAAAAAAGTTCATTACAAAGTATGATAAATAAGAAAAATATGAAAACAACTAAAGAAATGCAAGAGTACTTAGTGATATTGGGCTTGATTTAGTCACAAGGAAACCAACTGCTTCCTGATTCATCCACCCCTCCCTGCTGACTGGCTTTGGAATTCTGATTGAATTAACCTGAAAATCACAGTCACACTCAATTTGGAGGGAATTAATATATGTCCCCTCAGCAAAAGTATTCCATTTTTTTTTTCAAAACACAAAACTCCTCTTGGTATGTTGCCTATACATTTCTAAGCATAAAATGTGAATTTGTTGTGTTTTTTTTAATTTCAAAATGGAAGCTCTGTCTATACTCTTCTTTCTATTGCATCAAAATACAATATTTGGAAGGAAGAAGGCAAAACACATTCAGACCCAGAAACAATTTAGGAAATTGCCACTCAAGAAACCAAAAATTGGCTGAGACACCCAAAACAATGACAGAAAACCAGATTGGAGCAAGCCAACAACTGTGCCCTGATGGAAAAAGACCATTCTCCCATTTCCTGAACTCAATATTCCAGCCTCAAAACCAATGCTCACATCAGAAAATGCATTACAATCCTTGAGAAATAAGAAAAATGTGAAAAAGCCAAAGAAATGCAAGAGTCCTTAGTGATATTAGGCTGGGTTTAGTCACAAGGAAACCTGCTGCTTCCGGATTCATCCACACATCTCAGCTGACTGGCTGTGGAATTCTGATCGAATTCTCCTGAAAATCAAACTCACACTCGATTTGGAGGGAATTAATCTGTCCCTTCAGCAAAAGTGTTCCATTTCCTTTTCCAAAACACAAAAATCCTCTTGGTCGTGTTACCTATACATTTCTATGCTGAATATAATATTCTTGGTTGGGAGCTTTTGTCTTCTAAGATCTTGAATGTATTATCCCATTCTCTTTTGGCTAGTAGAGTTTCTGCTAAGTAGACTGATGTTGCTCTATTTTGATTTCCTTTACATGTAACTTGACACTTTTTTATGTATTCAGAATTATCTCCTTGTTCTTAACCTTTGACAGTTTGACTACAATATACCTTGGAGAAGATCTGTTTTTAGTTCAATGTGCTTGGAATCCTTTGAGCTTCCTCTATCTGGATGTCCATGCCTCTTTCAAGACTTAGAAAATTTTCAACTAAAATTTTGTTTAGCAGCTTCTCAATGCCTTTTTCACTTGCTTCTCCTTCACTATTGCTTATAATACCAATATTCAGGCATTTGATAATATTCCAGATTTCACATGGACTCTTTTCTTTCTTTTTAAATCTTTTCTCTTTATTTTTGGTGATATGGTTACTTCAAAAGTCTTGTCTAAGAAAAATTCTTTCCCCAACTTGGTCTATTCTGCTGCTCAAACTCTTAATCATATTTTTTACTTCACTGATTGAAGATTTGATTTCTAAACTTTCTATTGGGGTTTTCTTAATGATTTCTATCTCCTTAGTAATATTTTAATTTATATAATTTATTGATTCCCTCATTTCTTTAATAAATCTATATGTATTATTTTGCATCATATTTGAGTTTCCTTATAGTCATTATTTTTAATTCTATATCTGGAATTTTATAGATTTCCTTCAGTTCCAGATATAGTTCTAGAGTATTACTGTGCTCTTTTGGAGGTGTTATGCTACCTTGTTCTGTGTCCCTACATTGATGTCTGTGCACCTTTTGTAATTGTTCTTTCTTCTTTCTTGGAAAGGAGTTTAAAGTTTATATAGAATGCAGGGTATGACTTGACTTGTTGCTTTGGCTTTTGTCCTAGGTGAGTCCAGATGTGTAACCTCTGAGAGGTTTGTTTTGCTTTAATCATTATCAGCTGTGTCTGTAAGTGGTATAGTGGTCTAGTCTGCTGTAGCTTACTGGGTTAGAAATGTAACTTTGAGTTGATTGTCAGTTTCATAGGTTGTGTATCTTCAGTCCACAGAGAGTTGATGCTAGTTACATTATTGATTCTGATAGTCAGGGCCTTGTTCTTGTCTAAGGAGGACACATCATGCTGTTCCTTTGTCTTCCTTGGAAGTCTAGTGATCTTGTGACTTGTTGTACCAATTGTTGTGGCTCTAGGAATATGTGATGTGTATGGGCCCTTACTCAAGTCTTGCTAGGAGAGCACAGTTCATGCTGTGGCTTAAAACACCAAAAGCCCTTGTTCTGGGACTGGCTGATGTGAATTGAACCTATATCCAGTCCTGCATGGTGAGTACAAGCTATACAGGAGATTTGCCTCTGGCAAGTATGGGTGCAGAGAGGTGGAATGCAGGTAAGGCTCTTCCCTAGTCCCACCAGGAACATTCTAATGGGATTGAGGAAGAGCTGACTGTTACAGTTCTGGTATTTCAGAGTGAAGGAGGGGTATTACTCAAATGCCATGGTGGGAGCAGACATTTTAAGGGCTGTTTCTATTGCTAGCCACCTAGAAACTAAGAGTAATGACCCTGGCTCACATAGAATGAGTGATGTGATCATAGCTCCAGGATTAATGCCTAAAATCTCCCACAGTTGCAGGATGTAGGGGATCTGTCCTGTGCCCCACAGGTTGCCCTGACTTTGATTGCCTCTGGCAGCAGCAGTACAAATCAGCTGTGCAAATTTCACAGCCAAACCTGGTATATTGCAGGGGTAAAGGAGGGGAGAAAGGCAATGCAGTTTCCCTTCTTTGGTCTCAGTCACCTCCCCAGGCTGAAGATAGTGAGTGACTCTGGAATTCTCCCTCAGCTACAGCTGTGAGTGGAGGGGCATTTGGAATTTCTTCCTACCCAGACACATATTTGTTTTCTTTCCTCACTGTCCTTCAGAGTCTGTTCTTTTTGTTATGTCTCCACTAGAAATTTCTTTTATTTAATGAATATAAATTTCCAAAGTATAGCTTATGGATTACAATAGCTCCCCCCCCATAACTTCCCTCCACTCACAACCCTACCCTCTCCTGCTCCCTCTCCATTTCCATTCACATCAAGATTCATTTTCAATTCTCTTTATATACAGATCAATTTAGCATATATCAAGTAAAGCTTTCAACAGTTTGCTCCCACACAGAAACATAAAGTGAAAAATACCGTTATACTGTTTGAGTACTAGTTATAGCATTAAATCACAATGTACAGCACATTTAGGACAGAGGTCCTACATGAGGAGTAAGTGCACAGTGACTCCTGTTGTTGACTTAACAAATTGACACTCTTGTTTATGGCATCAGTAATCGCCCTAGGCTCTTGTCATGAGTTGCCAAGGCTATGGAAGCCTTTTGAGTTTGCTGACTCTGATCTTATTTAGACAAGGTCATAGTCAAAGTGGATGTTTTCTCCTCCCTTCGGAGAAAGGTACCTCCTTCTTTGATGACCTGTTCTTTCCACTGGGATCTCACTCACAGAAATCTTTCATTTAGGTATTTTTTTTTTTTGCCAGAGTGTCTTGGCTTTCCATGTCTGAAATACTCTCATGGGATTTTCAGCCAGATCCAAATGCCTTAATTGCTGATTCTGAGGCCAGAGTGCCATTTAGGACATCTGTCATTCTATGAGTCTGCTGTATATCCTGCTTCCCCTGTTGGATCATTCTCTCCCTTTTTTATTCTATCAGTTAGTATTTTCAGACACTAGTCTTGTTTATGTGATCCCTTTGACTCTTAGTCCTATCATTATGATCAATTGTGAACAGAAATTGATCACTGGGACTAGTGAGATGGCATTGGTACATACCACCTTGATGGGATTGAATTGGAATCCCCTGGCACATTTCTAATGCAAGTCAATTTACTTTTATTTAATAAATATAAATTTCCAAAGTACAGCTTTTGGATTACAGTGGCTCCCCTCTGAAAAAAAAAATTCCCTCCCACCCACAACCCTCCCATCTCCCGCTCCCTCTCCCATCCCATTCACATCAAGATTCATTTTCTTTCTTTTTAAAGCTTTCCTATCCAGTAAATTTTTTGCCCAGTCTTGTAGTGCGGTGGGCACTGGTTTCATTTTTGCAGAAGGGGACAGCAGGCTCCTATGGCAAGGGTAAATCACTGAGATCAGGCAGCAGTGAAGAGGCCTACCTGCAGGTCTCTTTTTTTTTTGACAGGCAGAGTTAGACAGTGAGAGAGAGAGACAGAGAGAAAAGTCTTCACTCCATTGGTTCACCCCCCAAATGGCTACTACCACCAGCGCACTGCGCTGATCCGAAGCCAGAGCCAGGTGCTTCCTCCTGGTCTCCCATGTGGGTGCAGGGCCCAAGTGCTTAGGCCATCCTCCACTGCCTTCCTGGGCCACAGCAGACAACTGGACTGGAAGAGGAACAACTGGGACAGAATCTGGCACCCAACCAGGACTAGAACCTGGGGTACCAACACCGCAGGTGGAGGATTAGCCTAGCAAGCCGTGGTGCTGGCCAAGATTCATTTTCAATTATCTTTATATACAGAAAATCAATTTAGTATATATGAAGTAAAGATTTCAACAGTTTGCACCCCCACAGAAACACAAAGTGTAAAATACTGTTTGAGTACTAGTTATAGCATTAATTCACACAGTACAACACATTAAGGACAGAGATCCTACATGGGGAGAAAGTGCACAATGACTCCTATTGTTGATTTAACAATTGACAATCTTGTTTATGGTGTTAGTAATCACCCTAGGCTCTTGTCATGAGTTGCCAAGGCTGTGGAAGCCTTTTGAGTTTGCCAACTCCAATCTTATTTAGACAAGGTCAAAGTGGAAGTTCTCTCCTCCCTTCAGAGAAAGGTACCTCCTTCTTTGATGGCCCTGTTCTTTCCACTGGGATCTCACTCACAGAGATCTTTCATTTAGATCTTTTTTTTTTTTGCCAGAGTGTCTTGGCTTTCCATGCCTAAAATACTCTCATGGGCTCTTCAGCCAGAGACTTAAGGGCTGATTCTTTGGTTGGAGTGCTTAAAACAGGATTCTCTTACCATCCAGCTGTAAGGAGCTCTCTCTGATGTCTTATGGATGTTGGTATTGAACTCCTTTGTGGAGAAGGTACTTGTGCAGGATGCAGTGGTCATGGATCTCACATAAGGATGGAAAGCATCCAAATTACCTTGTTTTGGCACCAGAGTAGTGTTCACAAATGAGTGGGAGAGTGGGAAAGATGAATCACTGTACTCAAGGGTCCTTCAAAGAGAAAAGTGTGCTCTGTATCATTGACTGCTGAGGGGCCTATTGACACACTTTAACCTGTCACATTTTTGCATAGCTCTTGTTGATCTTATAAAATCCAGTCTAGAATTTGAGTTCTAGATGTAAGCTTATAGACTGAAGTTTATTCTTGGAAGACAGGAAAAATTTAAATATCATCTTTCTTTGAGGAGAGATCCCATGACTTCTTGAAAAACTGCAGGATTGGTGAGGAAGTAGCCTCATCCCAGGGTTTGTGACTGAAATGGAGAGTTGAGCCCAGAAATGTGCTCAAGGTCAGAATTCTCCCTGCATTCCAAGGACACTTGGAGATTTAATATTTATTCTGTCATCAACACCTGCAAGTGTCCTTCAAACCAGGAGTAAATGTTGGAAGAAGCAGGAAGGTGCTGCCACAAGGCCTGAACCCAGAGGGAGAGCATCTGTTTCCCCTGCAGCCCTGGGAACACACAAGAACTTTGTCTCTGGGTTCAAGTGAGTGCCTATGAGAGTTGTGTCCCACCTGACTCCCTCCATGCCAGGTCAAAACCAAAAACCGAACTCCAATCTGTGCACAGTTCTGAAGGAGTGCTAATAATCAAAGCAGAGACTACCATTTTTGGCAAGGACAGGAAAGAGCAGGTGTTTGGGGAAATATCATCTTTAAGTAACAAAGCAAGACAGGGTGGACTGAATCTCCACACACTCAATGCCATCAACAGAAAATCTCTTTCTGTTTTGTCATTGGGCTATGAAAAGAGCAAAAGCAACCTCCACACACTGCCTTTTTCTTTCCGATTTCATATCCCCCTTGCTCAGCCTCCTAAGCAGCAAGTGTAAGCTGACTGCTCCTGGAAAACTTCTCCCATTGGATCTTACATGGGCTGCTGTCACCTACTGGAGGGCCATCTTCATCACTGCTGATGCTCTGCAGGGCCCACTCTTCTGGAATAGAAACAATGAGAAGAAAGTTGGTAGAGACCGTGTCACCTACAACTCCCTCTGCCAGCTGAGTCCACAGAGGCTCACACACAGGTCAACCAGCTCTTTGCTCTGATTTTTAGGCCCTCCCCAGTGTCTCTCAGCCCATAACCTCTATTCACTAAATCATAATCTCTCATGACAACATCAGTCCTCCTTCCCAGAAGGAACCCAGAATCAGGTTTCTATGAACTAAAACCAGTAAGTCACTTTCAGAGACTGCGAAGGTGGGAAGGTCCAGGCTGAGGATGTCAGATTTGAATCAGCCCCAGCGCAGGAAGAAGTAGGATTTGAATCAGCCTCAGCGTAGGTTCAAGTTCCACTGCCCACCCCTTCAAGCTTCTCAATAAAGGACTCTGACCCCCCCCCCAAAAAAAACCAGTAAGTTAGTGATTTCAGAACACATACCACTCCTAAATCTGGACAATGACACCTGAAATTACAGAGAAGAACACAGCATGAGGATTAGATCCTGTTGTGTACTTTACATGGGGTGTTTTCCTCTTGATTTTAGAAAAACTTTTGGTTGAAAACCAAATCTGCATTTATACACGAGACAAAGAAAGGTGACCTTACCTTTGAGAGAGGTGAGTTATCCTCAAAGCAGTCCTTTCGGACATGAGAGTGATGTAGGAGGACAAAGAGGAACTTTCAGTGAGTTGGTTATTGGTGACTTTGGCTCAGTCAGGGATCTTTTCTTGGTATGGTTGTGGGACTAGAGTGTGTTGCTGAGCTGTGCTGTCCATTCCTCTAAGACAGACAAGGGCAGTTAGGGAGAGGATTAGGAAAGAAGTGAAAAACAGAGGTTTTAGCCTTGAAGCTAAAGGCATATAAAAGCACACAAAACAGTCCATCAACAATGGTAGCAAATTCACACTGTGCTTCCATGTTATTTCCCCTACCCCAGCTCAGTTATCAGCATCTTCCTGACTTTGCAAGACCATTTATGCCAAACAAGGATCAAATCATGCTACTATCATTTGTATGGAATTAATCACTTGATTAGACAGTTATCTGTGAAATAGATTTCATTCTCAGCAAACATTCTGGTTTTTTTCACTAATTCTTTGTCATGAAGATGATGATGTATAGAATATCTGAACATATAAAAGTGTTGTAATTTTAAAACAGAATTCCCACCTGGAGGTGGTCCCTTTCACATGATGTGTACACATTTTACCTTGAGGTTCCCTGTGATCTGTGGGCCAATCAGCTTTTGTGTTATCCTCCCTAGACAGCTACCTTCAGAGGGGCCCAGGGTCACAAAGCTTTCTTTTTGTCTTTTAAAAATTTTTACTTATGAGAGAGAGAGAGAGAGAGAGAGAGGGAGAGAGAGATGTAGATAGAGAGCTTTCATTCATTGGTTAACTCCTGAAGTGTCTGGCCAGGATCCAAGTGGCAGGGACTCAATTATCTGAGCGGACACCTGCTGGCTCCCAGGTTTCTCATGAGCAGGAAGGTGGAATCAGAAGTAGAGCTGGGACATGAACCCAGGCATTCAAATATGAGATGAAGGTATCCCAGTGACATCTTAATCATTAGGCCAAATGCCTTCCTGAAGCTCACAAGGCCTTCTCTACTACTCAAGTAAAGCTAAGAGTTGGGACATGAACACTGCTTGCAGTGAGTAGTTTCAAGTTTGAAGTATGCATCTCCTTCAGAAATGAGCAAAGACAGAAAAGGGTAACTGAGGAATACAGGGGTACTTCAAAATTGTGAAATACAGAATTAAAAGACATGCTTTAGTATTGCACATTTGGTCTAGCAGTTAAGACAGTGCTTGGGATGACTTAATCCCATGTAGGAGTGTCTGAATTCCAACCAAGGATGAGCTTCTGATTCTAGCTTCCCTCTGTTGTGCACCTGAGAGGCAGCAGATGATAGTTTAAGCATTTAGGGTCCTTACTCCCCATGTGGGAAACACAGAGTGAGTTCCTGGCTCCTTTGTTGGTGGATTGGCTTAGTTCTAGCTGTTGTGGGGATTCATGGAGTAAAGTAATTGATGGGTTATTTCTCTCCCTTTATCCCCCAAATATTAAAGACAAATTAATTAATTAAAATATGTTTATTTTGGTGTAAAAATTTTGAAATACATGCATAGCCTTTTCATAATATGTGATACATGAACTCCTTAGTTCATGTATAATGTTATGCTATGTATGATGAAATAGACCATCTGCACAAGGCCCTAAACTTTATGCCACAATTCAGTGACAGAGTCGCATCATTGTTTTTGCCCATTTTGTAGTCCAACTAAGCACCCCATCTTCTTTACATGCAGAACCACTGGGTCCATGTACACTGTTGCTGCATTTATTTATTGCACAGGATTCACACTTGATTTAAAGCAAACCTTCATTGGGGGACCTGAGCAAATTGTTGGCAAAATATCTTGAATTTATTCACTAATGCTAAGTCAAAAGAGAATCATTTGTATAAGATTTCAAAATAATTGTATCTAAACAACTAAAACTAACCACTACATTTTGACAGTTTTCTTTCCCATCTTTAGTTCTCCTGTAGAGTGTGTACTTCCATTGGCTTGGAGGCTGGACAGGCCATGGTAACCAGTCCACAGTGAGAGAGATGGTTATGGAGGAGAGGCCTGGCATGGCTGCTGATGCCCCTTAATCTAAGTGCGCAGGAGAGTTGTAACAAGGGGAAGGAAACCAGGCTGATATGCAAGGGGTCCTTTGAGTTTTTATTTGTTATTACCCTGAGGTTATTAGCTGGAAGGTTTACAGAGAGAGAGAGAGAGAGAGAGAGAGAGAGAGAGAAAGTTGGTTCATTCCCCAAATGATTGCAAATGGCCTCAATGGCTGTAGCCAGTAGCCAAGTCTCCCACATGGGTTTAGGGGCCCAAGGACTTGGGTCATACTCTGCTGCTCTCCCTGGCTCATCAATAGGGAGCTGGATCAGAAGTGGAGCAGCTGGGGCTTGAACAGGCATCCATATAGGATGCTGGCATGGCAGGCCAGGGCTTTAACCTGTGCCACAGTGCCAGCCCCTAGTTGGCAAGAGTTTATAGCTAACAGTGGCAACATTATTAGGCACACAAAAATATACCATGAATTCTTACAGAATGATGGCCACTTTCTAAGACACAATTCTATGTCTTAGGGAGGTGGGTCACATTGTCCTATATAAAGTTTCACACTTCTTAGAATCTTTGCACTGATCAGAAACATGGGTATATAAGTGCCTTTCACACTAATGACCATCTAAAAGGTTGAAGAAAAATGCATCTGTTACTACCTGGTTTCTTGACAACTGAAACAACTATATAACAACAATTGGTGTCTGGAACTCTGTGAGATGGGGCCCTAGAAGGCTCACACACAAATGCTGAACTCCCCAAATTCTCACTATTGGAGGAGAATTGGACCACAATCCTGGATTCATGTTTATCTTGGTTCCATTGTTTCTGCACTTTAGTTTCTCCAATTGATCAGTAGGAATAAAAATGTCAAATCTAGGCATAACTTTGTTAAGTATTGAATGAGTTAATTTTTATAAAGTGTGTGATAGTGATGGATTTTTTAAAAAAAGTCTGTCAAAGGTAAATATGCTGTTTAAGTGGGAAATATCTCCTGAGGAACCCAAGACATACACAGAGTCACACAACAGTCATAACTCCACCATACCCATTAACAGAAGACATCGTCAGTACTCAAGCATGCAACCCCACACCAACCCACAAAGACTAGAATTGTTTCTAGGTCCTGGAGAAATGTGTCTGAAATTACCAAATCAATTGTTGTTCACCATTTATACAATCTTCATTCCCAACCAGCACCCAGAAACAGGGTTTTCTGAAAAGGATGCGACATTACTTTTGGTATCTAATTTTTTTCTGAAGAAAATGAGTGATTCCAGAATACTTACTGTTTCTAGACTTTATAGGGGACTCCTGTAATTAGAGACACAAAGACATTATGAGGAAGACATCCTGTTGTGAGTTCATTGCCCATGAAGAAAGTTGATGAGTATTAGCCAGGTCAAAGACTGACTAAGCTAGCAGAGGATACAACTTTAAAGAAGACATGAGCTTTTACTGGAAGATCACTCTCTCAATAACATTTTGTTTTGGATTAGAAAATACCTAACCCAAGGAGGAGTTGCTGCTTCTGGAGGAAAGAACCCCTGGTACAAGGTTTACGACCTGGTTTTGTGGTTTATAAAATCCCTTTGGCTCATGCATCAGTTGTATTCTTCCACCAACACAGAAGATATGTGCTATCCATAATGTGTGTTGTCATTTTCTTTCACATCTGAACTCAATTAAAAAAGCAGAAAACCAAGAAAGCACTGTTCTCTTTTGAGGAAAAGAAAGGTGACCCTACCTTTGCAACAGATGGCCTGTCTTCTTCCTCTACAGGTGGAGCCTGTTCTGATTTCCTCTTAACAGGGTATCCTGGAGAATCTAAGAGGGCATACAGCACCTGTTAGTTATTGGTGGTAGTGCTCATGATTTACTCAGGGATTCCTGATGATCTACCTTAGATAACAGTGCAGTGTGTAGGGCCATGGTTGATTAAAAAGCATGGATTCTGCTGCTGCTGGAGCACTCTCCCCAGTGGAAATAGAGGTAAAAACCTCCAGGAAATAAACAAGAACCTGATCCCTTGGCATTGTATTAATGACAAACTAAGGTCAGCATAATAGTCAATCCATGAGTGTTGCTGACTTAACATGCTATGATTTGTTGATAGAGTCCCATCACTCATCATACATGATCCAAGATTCAGATAAATGGTATTCTGAAACCATGATGCAGTTTGAGCTGTAGTTTACACTAAGTGACATTAGAGTAAACTATTAAGGATAATTTATTATGTATTATAGTCCAAGGTTATTCAGAAGAGCGTGTTTAAGGGAATGAGATTAGTGAACACATAGCAGAATTAAGAATTCTCCCATAATATGTTAGGTAATTGAGAGGAGGCAAGATGGTGGAATAGGAAGGGAGCACACTGATAGTCCGGGGAGAGACAGTATAATAAAAGTGGAGATACTGCAGGTTCAAGGAAGAGTAAGGGAAGAAACAGCAGAAGAAACTCTTCCAGAATGAGTGATTCACAGTGGACCTGCGTGGAGAGCGTGGGAGCCCACAGTTCGGGACACCAGCGGCAGATTCAACACACCAGTGCTGGAACGTGAGGTGAGCTGAACCTCAATAGCCCGAGACACTGGCAGGCAAGTGGAAAGAGGAGACTAGAGGGCCGACCCCGGGGGGAAAAGTTCACCAGGCTAACTGGAAGAGAGAGAGAGAAAAAAAGAGTGACTGATATGGGATGGGTTTCTCTCTCTCCGCTCACCTCTCAAGGGCGAGCAAGACAAAGAGCAGGCGCCATCTTGGACATACATCATAAGCAAAGCGACCTCAGGTCTGCACCGGCCCTGAGCCTAGCAGAAAAACCTGACGCTGGGCGGGGCGAATTAACAGGAGATTAGGACCTAGTAAATTTGTGGTGCTACTGAACTGAAACTGTGAAAAAAGAGATGGTGGGGGAGAGAACTCACGGAATTCACGTGAGCACTCTCAAGAGATGCTATAATTCTGTAACTTTGGCAACCCAGTGGGAGACTGAAGGAGAATTTGAGCCCACTCTGAGGGCCGAACAGATTCCCTGTGTGGTCCTTGGGAAAGAGCTTCCAATCTCTGGCGCCTGTGGGTCTATCATTTGCCTGCTAACTACCTCCAACTTCGTTCAGCTGTGTGGAATTACTTCCCTTTTGAATCAAAAAAAGAAAGAAAGAGAGAGAGAGAGAGAGATCTACCACGCCTAACCTGGGAGTGTCACCTTTGGCAAACCAAACAGAGCTCTCAGGCCACACCCATCTCAAGCCTCTAAGACTCCATCAAAAACAGACAGTCCACTTAATCTAGAGTCATAGTATAACAAGAAAAAGCACCACGGTGAAGAAACCAAATATCTCCAATATGCCAAATAACAAACGCAAAAACAGAGGGAATAAAAACAAGGAAGTCACTATGATGCCCCCAAATGAAAAAGACACCCCAATTCAAGATTATGAAGATGATGAGATAGAAGAAATGCAAGAAGCAGATCTCAAAAAATAAGAACATTAAGAAGTTCTCAAAAACAAATTCTTGAACTACAGAAATCCTTAATGGACAAGATAGAAAATCTCTCTCGTGAAAATGAAATATTAAGGAGGAATCAAAATGAAATGAAACAACTAGTACAACAGGAAACTGCGACAGTGACGAGAAATCATAATGAAGTGAAGAATTCAATAGATCAAATGAAAAACACATTAGAGAGCCTTACAAACAGAATGGGTGAAGCAGAAGAGAGAATATCGGACTTAGAAGACAGAGAACAGGAAAGGATACAGTCAGACCAAAGAAAAGAAGAGGAAATTAGAAATCTAAAACATATTGTCGGGAATCTTCAAGATACTATTAAAACACCCAACATTCGGGTTCTAGGAGTTCCTGAATGCATGGAGAGGGAGAAAGGATTAGAAGGCCTTTTTAGTGAGATATTAGCAGAAAATTTCCCAGGTTTGGAGAAGGACAGAGAAATCCTAGTACAGGAAGCTCACAGAACCCCTAATAAACACGACCAAAAGAGATCCTCACCACGACACGTTGTAATTAAACTCTCCACAGTGAAACATAAAGAAAAGATCCTAAAATGTGCAAGAGAGAAACGTCAGATTACTCTCAGAGGATCTCCAATCAGACTCACAGCTGACTTCTCATCAGAAACTCTACAAGCTAGGAGGGAATGGCGAGATATAGTCCAGGTACTAAGAGAGAACAACTGCCAGCCCAGAATATTATATCCTGCAAAGCTATCATTTGTGAATGAAGGTGAAATAAAGACTTTTCATAGCAAACAGAAATTGAAAGAATTTGTCGCCACTCGTCCAGCCCTGCAAAAGATGCTTAAAGATGTGTTACACACAGAAACACGGTCATCAATATGAAAGAAGATAAAGGAAGGAAACCTCACAGCAAAAGATCACAGGGAATTCAAAGCATATATTAGAACTTATCTTTGGCAAATGGCAGGGCAAAGTTACCACTTTTCATTAGTCACATTGAACATTAATGGCCTGAACTGTCCATTTAAAGACACCAATTGGCTGATTGGGTTAAGGAACAAAACCCATCTATTTGCTGCTTACAAGAAACACATCTTTCCAACAAAGATCCATACAGACTGAAAGTGAAAGGCTGGAAAAAGATACACCATGCCAACAGAAATGAAAAAAGAGCGGGTGTAGCCATCTTAATATCAGACACCATAAACTTTACCACAAAAACTGTTAAGAGAGACAAAGAGGGACACTATATAATGATTAAGGGATCAATTCAACAGGAAGATATAACAATTATCAATGTATATGCACCTAACTACAGGGCACCAGTTTATCTAAAAGATTTGTTAAGGGACTTAAAGGGAGACTTACACCCCAATACAATAGTACTGGGGGACTTCAATACTCCACTCTCAGAAATAGATCAATAGGACAGAAGATCAACAAGGATACAGTAGATTTAAATGACACTATAGCCCAAATGGATCTAACAGATATAAACAGAACTTTCAATCCTACATCTAAAGATTTTACATTCTTCTCAGCAGTACATGGAACCTTCTCTAGGATTGACCACATACTAGGCCATAAAGCAAGTCTCAGCAAATTCAAAAGAATTAGAATCATACCATGCAGCTTCTCAGACCATAAAGGAATGAAGTTGGAAATTAGCAACTCAGGAATCCCTAGAGCATACACAAACACATGGAGATTGAACAACATGCTCCTGAATGAACAATGGGTCATAGAAGAAATCAAAAGAGAAATCAAAAACTTTCTGGAAGTAAATGAGGATAACAGCACAACATACCAAAACTTATGGGACGCAGCAAAAGCAGTGTTAAGAGGAAAGTTTATATCAATAGGTGCCTACATCAAGAAATTGGAAAGGCACCAAATAGATGAGCTTTCAATTCACCTCAAGGATCTAGAAAACCTACAGGAAACCAGACCCAAATCTAGTAGGAGAAGAGAAATAATTAAAATCAGAGAAGAAATCAACAGGATTGAATCAAGAAAAACATTACAAAAAATCAGCCAAACGAGGAGCTGGTTTTTTGAAAAAATAAACAAAATTGACACCCCATTGGCCCAACTAACTAAAAAAAGAAGAGAAAAGACCCAAATCAATAAAATCAGAGATGAAAAAGGAAACGTAACAACAGACACCACAGAAATAAAAAAGAATCATCAGAAATTACTACAAGGACTTGTATGCCAGCAAACAGGGAAACCTATCAGAAATGGATAGATTCCTGGACACATGCAACCTACCTAAATTGAACCAGGAAGACATAGAAAACCTAAACAGACCCATAACTGAGACAGAAATTGAAACAGCAATAAAGGCCCTCCCAACAAAGAAAAGCCCAGGACCAGATGGATTCACTGCTGAATTCTACCAGACATTTAAAGAAGAACTGACTCCAATTCTTCTCAAACTATTCAGAACAATCGAAGAAGAGGGAATCCTCCCAAATTCTTTCTGTGAAGCCAGCATCACCTTAATTCCTAAGCCAGAAAAAGATGCATCATTGAAAGAGAATTACAGACCAATATCCCTGATGAACATAGATGCAAAAATCCTCAATAAAATTCTCGCCAATAGAATGCAACAACACATCAGAAAGATCATCCACCCAGACCAAGTGGGATTTATCCCTGGTATGCACGGATGGTTCAACATTCGCAAATCAATCATTGTGATTCACCACATTAACAGACTGCAGAAGAAAAACCATATGATTATCTCAATAGATGCCGAGAAAGCATTTGATAAAATACAACACCCGTTCATGATGAAAACTCTAAGCAAACTGGGTTTGGAAGGAACATTCCTCAATACAATCAAAGCAATCTATGAAAAACCCACAGCCAACATCCTATTGAATGGGGAAAAGTTGGAAGCATTTCCACTGAGATCTGGGACCAGACAGGGATGTCCACTCTCACCACTGCTATTCAATATAGTTCTGGAGGTTCTAGCCAGAGCTATTAGGCAAGAAAAAGAAATTAAAGGGATACAAATTGGGAAGGAAGAACTCAAACTATCCCTCTTTGTAGATGACATGATTCTTTATTTAGGGGACCCAAAGAACTCTACTAAGAGACTATTGGAACTCATAGAAGAGTTTGGCAAAGTAGCAGGATATAAAATCAATGCACAAAAATCAACAGCCTTTGTATACACAGACAATGCCATGGCTAGGAAGAACTTCTAAGATCAATCCCATTCACAATAGCTACAAAAACAATCAAATACCTTGGAATAAACTTAACCAAGGACGTTAAAGTTCTCTACGATGAAAATTACAAAACCTTAAAGAAAGAAATAGAAGAGGATACCAAGAAATGGAAAAATCTTCCATGCTCATGGATTGGAAGAATCAATATCATCAAAATGTCCATGCTCCCAAAAGCAATTTATACATTCAATGCAATACCAATCAAGATACCGAAGACCTTCTTCTCACATCTGGAAAAAATGATGCTGAAATTTATATGGAGACACAGGAGACCTCGAATAGCTAAAGCAATCTTGTACAACAAAAACAAAGCCAGAGGCATCACAATACCAGATTTCAGGACATACTACAGGGCAGTTGTAATCAAAACAGCATGGTACTGGTACAGAAACAGATGGATAGACCAATGGAACAGAATTGAAACACCAGAAATCAACCCAAACATCTACAGACAACTCATATTTGATCAAGGATCCAAAACCTATCTTGGAGTAAGGACAGTCTATTCAATAAATGGTGCTGGGAAAATTGGATTTCCACGTGCAGAAGCATGAAGCAAGACCCCTACCTTTCACCTTACACAAAAATCCACTCCACATGGATTAAAGACTTAAATCTATGACCTGACACCATCAAATTATTAGAGAGCATTGGAGAAACCCTGCAAGATATAGGTACCGGCGATGACTCCTTGGAAAACACCCCAGAAGCACAGGCAGTCAAAGCCAAAATCAACTATGGGGATTGCATCAAATTGAGAAGTTTCTGTACTGCAAAAGAAACAGTCAGGAAAGTGAAGAGAAAACCGACAGAATGGGAAAATATATTTGCAAACTATGCAACAGATAAAGGGTTGATCACCAGAATCTACAAAGAGATCAACAAACTCCACAAAAACAAAACAAACAACCCACTTAAGAGATGTGTGAAGGACTCAATAGACATTTGTCAAAAGAGGAAATCCAAATGGCCAACAGGCACATGAAAAAATGTTCAAGCTCACTAGCAATCAGGGAAATGCAAATCAAAACCACAATGAGGTTTCACCTTACCCCGGTTAGAATGGCTCACATTCAGAAATCTACCAACAATAGATGCTGGCGAGGATGTGCGGGAAAAGGGACACTAACCCACTGTTGGTGGGAATGCAAATTGGTTAAGCCACTATGGAAGTCAGTTTGGAGATTCCTCGGAAACCTGAAGATAACCCTACCATTCAATCCAGCCATCCCACTCCTTGGAATTTACCCAAAGGAAATTAAATTGGCAAACAAAAAAGCGGTCTGCACATTAATGTTTATTGCAGCTCAATTCACAATAGCTAAGACCTGGAACCAACCTCAATGCCCATCAACAGTAGACTGGATAAAGAAATTATGGGACATGTACTCTATAGAATACAGCAGTCAAAAACAATGAAACCCGGTCATTTGCAACAAGATGGAGGAATTTGGAAAACATCATGCTGAGTGAATTAAGCCAGGCCCAAAGGGACAAATATCATATGGTCCCACTGATCGGTGACAACTAACTGAGCACCAAAGGGGAAACTTGTTGAAATGAAATGGACACTATGAGAAACAGTGACTTGATCAGCTCTTGTCCTGACGGTTGATGTACAATGTAATACTTTATCCATTTTAGTATTTTTTTTGTTCTAGTACCGTTGGTTGAACTCTGTAATTAACACACACTTATTCTTAGGTGTTTAAGTTTTAACTGAAAAGTGATCCCTGTTAGGAATTTGGAAAACATTATGCTGAGTGAAATAAGGCAGTCCCAAACGGACAAATACCACTTGTTCTCCTTGATAGGTGACAACTAACTGAGCACCAAAAAGGAAACCTGTTAAAGTGAAATGAACACTATGAGGAACGATGACTTGACCAGCCCTCACCCTGACTGTTGATGAGCAACTTGATATGTTATCCCTCTTAGTTTTTTTTGTTTGTTCTACTTAATACTTTGGTTGAATACTGTAATCAATACACAATTCTTCTTAAGTGCTGAAACTTAACTGAAATGTGATCATTGTTAAATGTAAGAGTGGGAATAAGAGAGGGAAGAGATGTGCAATTCGGGACATGCTCAAGCTGATTTACCTCAAACGGTAGAGTTAGAAACATACCAGGGGATTCCAATTCCATCCCATCAAGGTGGCATGTACCAATGCCATCTCACTAGTCCCAGTCATCAATTTCTGTTCACAATTGATCATAATGATAGGACTAAGAACCAAAGGATCACCTAAACAAGAATAGTGTCTGCAAATACTAGCTGATAGAATCAAAAAGGGAGAGAACAATCCAACATGGGAAGTGAGATACACAGCAGACCCATAGAATGGCAGATGTCCTAAACAGCACTCCGGCCTCAGAATCAGCCCTTAAGGCATGCATATCTGGCTGAAAAGCCCATGAGAGTATTTCAGGCATGGAAAGCCAAGACACTCTGGGGAAAAAAAAACCTAAATGAAAGATCTCTGTGAGTGAGATCCCAGTGGAAAGAACAGGTCATCAAAGAAGGACGTACCTTTTTCTGAAGGGAGGAAGGAGCTTCCACATTGACCATGGCCTTGTCTAAAAATTATCAAAGTCAGTGAACTCAGGGGGCTTCCATAGCCTTGGCAGCTCATGACAAGAGCCTAGGGTGATTTCTGAGGCCATGAACAAGAGTGTCAATTTGTTAAGTCAACAACAGGCATCACTGTGCACTTACTCCTCATGTAGGATCTTTGTCCTTAGTGTGCTGTACATTGAGATCTAATGCTATAACTAGGACTCAAACAGTATTTTTCACTTTATGTTTCTGTGGGGAAGCAAACCGTTGAAATCTTTACTTAATGTATGCTAAACAGATCTGTATATAAAGAGAAACGAAAATGAATCTTGATGTGAATGGAAGGGGAGAGGGAGTGAGAAAGGGGAGAGTTGCGGGTGGGAGGGACGTTATGGGGGGAAGCTATTGTAATCCATAACTGTACTTTGGAAATTTATATTCATTACATAAAAGTTAAAAAAAAAGAAAAAAAAGAATCAAGGAAGGCTCTCAGCTTTTATGCCACTTGCCTAAGCTGGATGTGCCTGTAATTTTAAAGACACTCAACTTGGGCTCCATGAGTTTAAATGAATTTTCCAAGGTTACATAACAAAGAAGCACCAAAGCCAGAAGTGAGAATTATTGCTGTCATCTTTCTCTTCCTTCTCCACTATGGAAATCTGATTTATAGTTATAAATTATTCAAATATCATTTATAACCAAGAAGTATTTTTTGCTAACTTTAACAATGAAGCTACTTTCAGCCATTGAGAAAGTTATTTCAATGGAAGACATAGACATACTTGTTTTGTTTTGTTTTTTAATTTGAGATGCAAAGAGATGGACAAGTAGACAGAGAAGTGGTATTCACCCTCTAGTTCACTGCTGAAATGTCCACAGTGGCCAAGGCTGGCCCAGGAGCAGGGAACCCAATCATCTGAGCAATGACTTGCTAGTTCTTAGGGTCTGCATTATCAGGAAGTTGGAGGCAGGGACTGGAACTGGGAATCAAACCCAAAAACTCTAATGTGGAACACAGGCATCTGAACCACAAGGCTACACCCTGGCTCCCAGACTTGCTTTTTCACCAGTCCTCTGAAAATGAAAGTTAATTACAATCTGAAATCTGAGACTCTGGAGTCCTCAGGTGTGTGTGTCTATGCATGAGTTAGTTGGGTTGCCCAAGAGTCTGCAGTTTAGAGAGAACAGAAGAGTAAAACATGTGTCAGAGGATGTCAGCATTGGAGAGGTGGCTGTGCTCTAGTCAGAGGCTGAGGAGGACAAGTCCACAGAGAGCAGCAGCACCAAGGGAGTGTGCAAGAAGGTAGGGAAAAAATGTTGAAAAATAAATATGTTAAAAAGATTTATTTATCTGGAAGACAGAGTTATAAAGAAGGAGAGACAAGAAGGGGGAGAGAGAGATCTTCCATCTGCAGGTCAACCCACCAAATGGTCACAATGGCTGGGATTGGGTCAGGCCAAAGCCAGGATCTGGAACCCTGTCCGAGTCTCCCTCATGGGTGGCAGAGACTCAAGAACTTGGGTTGTCTGCTGCTTTCTCAGATGCATTGGCAGAGAGCTGGATGGGAAGTACAGCAGCCAAGATGCAAACCAGTGGCCATATGGGATGCCAGCATCAGTGGCAACAGATTATCCTAATGCATCACAACACTGGCTCCAACAAATGAACTTAGGTAAACAATTCAAAATGCCAGGGAAATATCAAATAAAATGTCAGGGATGAGTATTGTGGTGCAGCAGGGTAAACCACTACTTAGGAGGCATACCTCATTCTTAAGTATGAGGATGTCTTTTAACCATTTTTGTACAAGAAAGTACCAGCCAGAACACCATAGAATCTTCCAGATTCGGCACTGCCTGTTCTCAGCCCCCCCCCCACTCCTGTGCTTCCCCTGGGCAGTTTGTTCTGGCTGGAGCCAGCCAGAGCCCTGGGGTCATTGGAGCGGGAAATGGGATTAAAGGATTTCATGCTGCAGAACTGGTCCAAGCCGGTTTTTTCACTGAGAGACATCAACCCAGAATGACCTCTCTGGAGCTCACAAGGCCATGCCTGGACACCCAACAGGGAAAAAGCTGGAAAAAAGAAAATCCAGATTCTGGAATATTCTGGAACATTCTAGAATATTCTAGAATTTTCCCAGAATGTCTTAGAAATTTTGTAGGATGTTCCAGAATGTTCCAAAATGCCACCAAGAGATCCTAGGGGGATTCTGGGATGCAGGTCTGAGTGGAAATTCCACAGCCGGGTGCGGCGGGCGTCCTGGTGCTGTGCCCAGCCCAGCTGATCTTTACACAGGGCACATAGCCTAAGTACCCGCACACATGGCAGGAGAGCCAAGGGGGTGTGGCCACTCCAGGACATCCTGTGCTCATCTCTGGGGACCGTGGAAATTTCCAGCCCATCAGGGGATGTTCTTGGACCCCCAAGATGGTCGCCTGGCAATCTGGAATGTTCTAGGACATTCTACAAAAATCTGGAAATTCTGAGAACATTCTAGAAAATTCCAGGACCCCCACAAAGAGTTTCACTAGATGTTCTGGGAACATTCTAGAAAATTCTGAGAATATTCACCATTGTTTCTAGAACATTTCTAAGACCCCAATGATGCCCACCTGGTGTTCTGGAAAAATTCCAAGAACATTCTGGAAACATTCTGGAAAATTCTAGAAAATTTTCTGAGAGCATTCTTGAAAATTCTGAGAGTATTCTAGAATGTTTTAGTAAATTCTATGACCCCCGAAGACACTCAGCAGGCACTCTAGAAAAAGTTCTAAGAACATTCTAGAAAGTTCTAAAAAACTCCATAAAATTCCGGAATATTCTAAGACTTTAGAAACACTCGCCTAGTGTTCTTGAAACATTCTAGAAAATTCTGGAAAATCCCGAGCCCCAGAGAATCCATAATGGAAGCTCCTGGAAGCTCCCAGAACATTCTGGAATGTCCCGGAACCTCCTCCCATCCCGGTTCCAACCTGGATGTTTGCACAACCTCGGCCCCACCCACTCCTCCTGAGCCCTGGCTATAAAGAGATGCTTGGTACCTGCCAGCTCCAGACGATGAAGACAAAGACGACGAAGATGATGAAGGCTCTCCTTGCCCTTGTGGTGGGCGTGGCCTATGCCCAGGTATCATTCACTTGCATCATTTAATTGCATCATTAGTTTGCATCATTTCTTTGCATCATTAATTCATATAATTAATTCACATTGTTAATTCACATCATTAGTTTGCATCATTAATTTGCGTCATTAAGTCACATCATTTCTTTGCATCATTAGTTCACGTCATTTCTGTGGCCATATCATTAATTCACGTTATTTTTTCACCCCCCCAGGTCTCTGGACCCTGGCCCACGGTCGCCATTACCTCACACAACCCCAGCCTGACCACAGACAGTGGCCCCCTGTGGCCACTGCTCTGCCATCTTCAGTGTGATGAGGGCTGCCAGGTGCTAAGGGTCACCTTCTAACTGAAGTGAGTATGAGTGAGGATGGGGCCAAGAGAGAGGAGCCAGGGGAGAGCAGTGGAGCCCAGAGTCAGAGAGCAGACAGGAGAAATTGATCCGAGAGTCAGTAAGCAGAAAGGAGTAATGGATCCCAGAGACCAGGCAAGCATGAGGAGTTGATCCCAGAGGCAGTGAGAGGGTGGGCCAGGCAGGAGCAATAGATCCAAGAGAGCGGGCCAGGGAGAAGCAGTCGAGCCTAGAGACCAGGAAGGCCTGAAAATCAAGCCCAGAGACAGGACCAGTTGATCCCAGAGTCAGCAAGCGGCTCAAGCAAGAGTAATCGATCCCAGAGACCAGGCAGGCAGGAGTAATCAATCCAAGAGTCAACGAGCAGGTGGGCCAGGTGAGGGCAGTCGAGCCCAGAGCCAGTGAGCTGGTGGGCCAGAATAATCTGTCCCAGAGATGAGGCAGTCAGGAATAATCAGCGAGTGGACAGGCCAGAAGGGAGCAGTCTAGTCCACAGGGACTAGAGTCTAGTCCAGAGGAGAGAGGAGTTGATCCCAGAGCCCAGAGATCAGACAGGAGCAGAAGAGCCCAAAGTCAGTGAGTAGGGGGGCCAGGCAGGAGCAGCCGAGACCAGAGCCAAAAATTTGTGAAGGAAGAAGGAAAAACCAACTCAGTCCCAGGAAGCATTTAGGAAACTGCCGCTCAAGAAAGGAAAAATCGGCTGAGGCACCCCAAACAATGACAGCAAGCCAGAATTGGAGCAAGCCAACAGCTGTGCCCTGATTGAAAAAGACCATTCCTCCCTTGCCCTGAACTCCATATACCAGCCTCAAAACCAAACCTCACATCAGAAAATTCATTACAAACCATGATAAATAAGGAAAATGTGACAAAAGGCAAAGAAATGCAATACTCCTTGGTGGTATTGGGCTTGATATAGTCACAAGGAAACTGGCTGTTCCCGGATTCATCCACCCATCTGAGCTGACTGGCTGTGGAATTCTGAAAAATTCACCTGAAAATCTCACGCACCCTCGATTTGGAGGGAATTAATATCTGTCCCCTCAGCAAAAGGGTTCCATTTCATTTTCCAAAACACAAAAACTCATCTTGGTCGTGTTCCCTGTAGATTTCTAAGCATGAAACGCCAATTTGTTGTGCTTTTTCTTTTATCTAGGCTACTCTGTCTAAACTCTTTTTGTATTGCATCAGAATACAAAATTGGGAAGCAAGAAGGAAAAACAAACTCAGACCCAGGAAACATTAAAGAGATTGCCGCTCAAGAAACCAAAAATCATCTGAGGTACCCAAAACAATGACAGAAAGCCAGAATTGGAGCAAGCCAACAGCTGTGCCCTGATTGAAAAAGACCATTCCTCCCGTTCCGTGAACTCCATATTCCAGCCTCAATACCAAAGCTCACATCAGAAAATTCATTAAAAATCATGATAAATAAGGAAAATGTGAAACAAGTATAGAGATGCAAGAATCCTTAGTTATAATGGGCTTGATTTAGTCACAAGGAAACTGGCTGTTTCCCAATTCATCCACCCCTCTGAGCTGACTGGTTGTGGAATTCTGATTGAATACACCTGAAAATTGCACTCACACTCAATTGGGAGAGAATTAATATCTGTCCACTTAGCAAAAGTGTTTCATTTCATTTTCCAAAACACAAAAACTCAGGCTGGTCATGTTGCCTGTAGATTTCTAAGCATGAGACGCCAATTTGTTGTGTTTTTTGTTTCATAACGGCTACTTTGTCTAAACTCTTGTTAGTATTGCATCGGAATATAAAATTTGGAAAGGAAGAAGGCAAAACCAACTCAGACCCCGGAAACATTTAGGAAATTGCTGCTCAAGAAACCAGAAATCAGCTGAGGCACCCAAAACAATGACAGCAAGCCAGAGTTGGAGCAAGCCAACAGCTGTGCCCTTATTGGAAAAGACCATTCCTCCCGTGCCCTGAACTCCATATTCCAGCCTCAAAACCAAAGCTCACATCACAAAATTCATTATAAACCATGATAAACAAGGAACATGTGAAAAAAGCCAAAGATGTACAAGAGTCCTTAGTGATATTGGGCTTGATTTAGTCACAGGGAAACCAGCTGTTTCCGGATTCATCCAACCCTCCGAGCTGACTGGCTGTGGAATTCTGATGGAATTCACCTGAAAATCGCTCTCACACTCGATTTGGAGGGAATTAATATCTGTCCCCTCAGCAAAAGGGTTCCATTTCATTTTTTAAAACACAAAAACTCATCCTGGTCATGTTGCCTGTAGATTTCTAAGCATGAAACACCAATTTGTATTGTTTTTTATTTCATGATGGCTACTCTGTCCGAACTCTTGTTTTTATTGCGTCGGAATAGAAAATTTGGGAAGGGGGAAGGCAAAAGCAACTCAGACCCAGGAAATATTTAGGAAATTGCCGCTCAAGAAACCAGAAATCGGCTGAGGCCCCCAAAACAATGACAGAAAGCCAGAAATGGAGCAAGACAACAGCTGTTCAGTGATTAAAAAAGACCATTCGTCCCGTGCCGTGAACTACCTATTCAAGCCTCAAAAGCAAAGCTCACATCAGAAAATTCATTACAAACCATGATAAATAAGGAAAATGTGAAACAAGCAAAGAAATCCAAGAGTCCCTACTGATATTGGGCTTGATTTAGGCACGAGGAAATCGGCTGTTTCCGGATGCATCCACCCCTCTGAGCTCAATGGCTGTGGAATTCTGATGGAATTCACCTGAAAATTGCATTCACACTCGATTGGAGGGAATTAATATCTGTCCCCTCGGCAAAAGTATTCCATTTCATTTTCCAAAACTCAAAAACTCATCCTGGTCATGTTGCCTCTAGATTTCTAAGCATGAAAGACTGATTGGTTGTGTTATTTATTTCATGATGGCTACTCTGTCTGAACTCTTGTTTTTATTGCGTCAGAATAGAAAATTTGGGAAGGAAGAAGGCAAAACCAACTCAGACCCAGGAAACATTTAGGAAATTGCCGCTCAAGAAACCAGAAATCGGCCTTGGAAACTCATGACTGGAGCATAGGGAGACTACTGATGCCATAGACAGGAGTGTCAATTGGTAAAGTAAACAACAGGAGTCACTGTGCACTTACTCCTCATGTAGGATCTCTGTCCTTAATGTGCTGTGCATTGAGATTTAATGCTATAACAAGTACTCAAACAATATATTTCACTTTGTGTTTCTTTACTTAATGCATACTAAACTGATCCTCTGTAAAAAAAAAAAAAAGAAATTATCAACTCCCAACTTGACTCTCACTGGGATTAAACATGACAACAGGACTGATCTGATTTCATCATCATTTAAAAAAAACCATCTATTATTTTTCACTTTATGATTCTGTGTGGGAGCAAACTGTTGAAATCCTTACTTAATGTATACTAAGCTGATCTTCTGTATATTAAGATAATCAAAAATGAATCTTGAGGTGAATGGAAGGGGAGAGGGAGTGGGAAAGGGGAGGGTTGTGGGTGGGAGGGACGGTATGGGGGGGAAGCCATTGTAATCCATAAATCATACTTTGGAAATTTATATTCATTAAATAAAAGTTAAAAAAAAGAAAAAAAAAAGAATTTCTGTAAGCTGGATGTACAGAGAGACAATTTACAAGAGTTCTGCAGCCTGAGTGTAGGAGACAGTTTACAGGAGTTCTGTAGCATAGGTGTAGCCATACACACTATGCGGGATTTCTGTAGCCTGAGTGTAGAGATTTCTCTAAGCCTGATGTAGAGAGAGGCTGTTTACAGGTGTTCTGCAGCCCGAATGTAATACACACAGTTTATGGCAGTACATGCTACAGCATGGCAGCAGTCATACGCACTATGCACATTTTCCTTCCCTGAGTGTAGGAGACAGAGCTTAGTGGAGTTCTCTAAGCTTGGTGTACAGGGAGGCAGTTTTCAGGAGTCCTGCAACCAACCTGAATGCAGTACACACAGTTGACGGGAGTTCTGTAGCTTGGAAGCAGCCATACGCACTATAGGCGTTTTCCTACCCAGAGTGTAGGAGACGCAGCGTTCTGTAAGCTGGGTGTACAGAGAGGCTGTTTACAGGAGTTCTGCATCCTGAGTGTAGGAGATTCAGTTTATGGGAGTTCTGTAGCTTTAGAGTAGTCATGGACAGTATGCAGGATATGTGTAGCCTCAGTGTACGAGATGCAGGTTACAAGATTTCTCTAAGCTGGATGTACAGACATTATGCAGGAGCTCTGCAACCTGAGTGTAGCAGACAGTTTGCTGGAGTTCTATAGCATGGGCATTGCCCTATGCAGTATACAGGATTTCTGTAGCCTGAGTGTAGGAGATTCAGCTTACAAGAAATCTTTAAGCCTGATGTAGAGAGATGCAGTTTACAGGCGTTCTGCAGCCTGAGTGTAGGAGACTCAGTTTTCCGGAGTTCTGTAGCGTGGGTACATACCGCAGTATGCGGGATTTCTGTAGGTGAATGCACGAGATACAGCTTCCAGGCTTTCTGCGAGCTGGATGTGGAGAGAGGGAATTTACAGGAGTTTTACAGCCTGAGTGAAGTAGACACAGTTTATGGGAGTTCTGTAGCTTGGGAGCAGTCATAAGCAGAATGCGCATTTTCTTAGCCTGAGAGGAGGAAACGCAGTGTACTGGTGTTCTATCAGTTCGGTGTACAGAGATGCAGTTTCTAGGAGTTCTGAAGCTTGAAAGCAGGAGACAGTCTACAGGAGTTCTATGACATGTGAGTAGCCATACGCACAATGTGGGATTTCTGTAGCCTGAGTGTAGGAGATTCAGCTTACAAGATTTCTCTAAGCCTGATGTAGAGAGAGGCAGTTTACAGGAGTTCTGCAGCCCGAATGTAACACACAGGGTTTACGGCAGTACTGTAGCTTGGCAGCAGTCATACACGCTATGCCCATTTTCCTTCCCTGAGTGTAGGAGACACAGCTTAGCAAAGTTCTCTAAGCTTGGTGTACAGGGAGGCAGTTTTCAGGAGTTCTGCAACCTGAATGCAGTACACACAGTTGACGGGAGTTCTGTAGCTTGGAAGCAGCCATAGGCACTATACGCATTTTCCTACCCTGAGTGTAGGAGAGCCAGTGTATTAGTGTTCTGTAAGATGGGTGTACAGGCAGGCTGTTTACAGGAGTTCTGTACCTGATTGTAGGAGATTAAGTTTACGGGAGTTCTGTAGCTACAGAGTAGGCATAGAATATATGCAGGATTTGTGTAGCCTCAGTGTACAACATGCAGCTGGCAGATTTTCTGTGAGCCGGATGTACAGAGAGACAATTTACAAGAGTTCTGCAGCCTGAGTGAAGTTGACACAATTTTTGGGAGACGCAGATTAGTGGTTTTCTGTAAGATGGGTGTACAGAGAGGCTCTTTACAGGAGTTCTGCAGCCCGAATATAATACACAGGGTTTATGGCAGTACATGCTACAGCATGGCAGCAGTCATATGCACTATGCGCATTTTCCTTCCCTGAGTGTAGGAGACACAGCTTAGTGAAGTTCGCTAAGCTGGGTGAACAGGGAGGCAGTTTACAGGAGTTCTGCAACCTGAATGCAGTACACACAGTTGACGGGAGTTCTGTAGCTTGGAAGCAGCCATACGCACTAAGGCCTTTTCCTTCCCTGAGTGTAGGAGACACAGTGTACTACTGTTCTGTAAGCTGCGTGTACAGAGAGGCCATTTACAGGAGTTCTGCATCCTGAGTGTATTAGATTCAGTTTACAGAAGTTCTGTAGCTTCAGAATAGACATAGACCATATGCGAAATTTGTGTAGCCTCAGTGTACAAGATGCAGCTGACAGAATTTCTGTAAGCTGGATGTACAGAGAGACAATTTAGAGGAGTTCTGCAGCCTGAGTGTAGGAGCCAGTTTACAGGCGTTCTGTAGCATGGGCGTAGCCATCTGGACTAGGCAGGATTTCTGCTTCCTGATTAGGAGATTCTGCTTACAAGATTTCTCTAAGCCTGGTGTAGTGAGAGGCAGTTTAGAGGAGTTCTGCAGCCTGAGTGAAGTTGACACAGTTTTTGGGAGACGCAGATTAGTGGTGTTCTGTAAGATGGGTGTACAGAGAGGCTGTTTACAGGAATTCTGCATCCCGAGTGTAGGAGATTCAGTTTATGGGAGCTCTGTAGCTTCAGAGTAGGCATAGAGAGTATGCGGGATTTGTGTAGCCTGAGTGTAGGAGATTCAGCTTATAAGATTTCTCTAAGCCTGATGTACAGAAGGACAATTTACAGGAGTTCTGCAGCCTGAGTGTATTGGATTCAGTTTATGGAATTTCTGTAGCTTCAGAGTAGGCATAGACAGTATGCGGGATATGTGTATCCTCAGTGTATGAGATGCAGCTTACAGAATTTCTGTAAGCTGGATGTACGGAGAGACAATTTACAGGATTTCTGTAGCCTGAGTGTAGGAGACAGTTTACCGGAGTTCCATAGCATGGGCATAGCCCTATGCAGTACGCAGGATTTCTGTAGCCTGAGTGTAGATTCAGCTTCCAAGATTTCTCTAAGCCTGATGTAGAGAGATGCAGTTTACAGGCGTTCTGCAGCCTGAGAGTAGGAGAGTCAGTTTACAAGAGTTCTGTAGCATGGGAGTAGGCATACGCAGCATGCGGGATTTCTGTAGCCTGAGTGTAGGCGATTCATCGCACTAGATTTCTCTAAGCCTGATGTAGAGAGAGGCAATTTACAGGATCTGTAGCCTGAGTGAAGTTGACACAATTTTTGGGCGACGCAGATTAGTGGTGTTCTGTAAGATGGGTGTACAGGTAGGCTGTTTACAGGAGTTATGCAGCCCGAATGTAATACACACAGTTTATGGCAGTACATGCTACAGCATGGCAGCAGTCATATGCACTATGCGCATTTTCCTTCCCTGAGTGTAGGAGTCACAGCCTAGTGAAGTTCGCTAAGTGGGTGAACAGGGAGGCAGTTTACAGGAGTTCTGCAACCTGAATGCAGTACACACAGTTGACGGGAGTTCTGTAGCTTGGAAGCAGCCGTACGCACTATAGGCGTTTTCCTACCCTGAGCGTAGGAGATGCAGCGTACTAGTGTTCTGTAAGCTTGGTGTACAGAGAGGCCGTTTACAGGAGTTCTGCATCCTGAGTGTATTGGATTCAGTTTACGGAATTTCTGTAGCTTCAGAGTAGGCATAGAACATATGCGGGATTTGTGTAGCCTCAGTGTACAAGATGCAGCTGACAGAATTTCTGTAAGCTGGATGTACAGAGAGACAATTTAGAGGAGTTCTGCAGTCTGAGTGTTGGAGATTCAGTTTACGAGAGTTCTGTAGCTTCAGAGTAGGCATAGACAGTATGCGGGATATGTGTATCCTCAGTGTACGAGATGCAGCTTACAGAATTTCGGTAAGCTGGATGTACGGAGAGACAATTTACAGGATTTCTGTAGCCTGAGTGTAGGAGACAGTTTACCGGATTTCCATAGCATGGGCATAGCCCTATGCAGTATGCAGGATTTCTGTAGCCTGAGTGTAGATTCAGCTTCCAAGATTTCTCTAAGCCTGATGTAGAGAGATGCAGTTTACAGGCGTTCTGCAGCCTGAGAGTAGGAGAGTCAGTTTACAAGAGTTCTGTAGCATGGGAGTAGGCATACGCAGTATGCGGGATTTCTGTAGCCTGAGTGTAGGCGATTCATCGCACTAGATTTCTCTAAGCCTGATGTAGAGAGAGGCAATTTACAGGATCTCTAGCCTGAGTGAAGTTGACACAATTTTTGGGCGACGCAGATTAGTGGTGTTCTGTAAGATGGGTGTACAGGGAACTGTTTAAAGGAGTTATGCAGCCCGAATGTAATACACACAGTTTATGGCAGTATATGCTACAGCCCTACGCAGTGTGCGGGATTTCTGTAGCCTGAGTGTAGGTGATTCATCTCACTAGATTTCTCTAAGCCTGATGTAGAGAGAGGCAATTTATAGGATCTGTAGCCTGAGTGAAGTTGACACAATTTTTGGGAGATGCAGATTAGTGGTTTTCTGTAAGATGGGTGTACAGAGAGGCAGTTTAGAGGAGTTCTGCAGCCCGAATGTAATACACACAGTTTATAGAAGTACTGTAGCTTGGCAGCAGTCATACGCACTATGCGCATTTTCCTTCCCTGAGTGTAGGAGACACAGCTTAGTGAAGTTCGCAAAGCTGGTGAACAGGGAGGCAGTTTACAGGAGTTCTGCAACCTGAATGCAGTACACACAGTTGACGGGAGTTCTGTAGCTTGGAAGCAGCCGTACGCACTATAGGCGTTTTACTTCCCTGAGTGTAGGAGACGCAGCGTACTACTGTCCTGTAAGCTGGGTGTACAGAGAGGCCGTTTACAGGAGTTCTGCATCCTGAGTGTATTAGATTCAGTTTACAGAAGTTCTGTAGCTTCAGAGTAGACATAGACCATATGCGAGATTTGTGTAGCCTCAGTGTACAAGATGCAGCTGACAGAATTTCTGTAAGCTGGATGTACAGAGAGACAATTTAGAGGAGTTCTGCAGCCTGACTGTAGGAGACATTTTACCGGAGTTTTATAGCATGGGCATAACCCTACGCACAACGAAGGATTTCTGCAGCCTGAGTGTAGGAAACTCAGTTTACCAGAGTTCTGTAGCATGGGAGTAGGCATACGCAATATGCGGGATTTCTGTAGGGGAAAGCAGGAGATACAGCTTCCAGGCTTTCTGCAAGCTGGATGTAGAGAGAGTGAATTTATAGGAGTTTTACAGCCTGAGTGAAGTAGACACAGTTTATGGGAGTTCTGTCGTTTGGGAGCAGTCATAAGCAGAGTGCGCGTTTTCTTAGCCTGAGTGGAGGAAACGCAGTGTACTGGTGTTCTGTCAGCTGGGTATACAGAGATGCAGTTCTAGGAGTTCTGAAGCTTGAAAGCAGGAGGGAGTTTACAGGAGTTCTATAACATGTGAGTAGCCATACGCACAATGCGGGATTTCTGTAGCCTGAGTGTAGGAGATTCTGCTCACAAGATTTCACTAAGCCTTATGTAGAGAGAGGCGGGTTAGAGGGGTTCTGCAGCCTGAGTGAAGTTGTCACAGTTTTTGGGAGACACAGATTAGTGGTGTTCTGTAAGATGGGTGTACAGGGAGGCTGTTTACAGGAGTTTTACAACCCGAATATAATACACAGGGTTTATGGCAGTACATGCTACAGCCCTACGCAGTGTGCGGGATTTCTGTAGCCTGAGTATAGGCGATTCATCACACTAGATTTCTCTAAGCCTGATGTAGAGAGAGGCAATTTATAGGATATGTAGCCTGAGTGAAGTTGACACAATTTTTGGGAGATGCAGATTAGTGGTATTCTGTAAGATGGGTGTACAGGTAGGCTGTTTACAGGAGTTATGCAGCCCGAATGTAATACACACGGTTTATGGCAGTACATGCTACAGCATGGCAGCAGTCATACGCACTACGCGCATTTTCCTTCCCTGAGTGTAGGAGTCACAGCTTAGTAGAGTTCTCTAAGCTTGGTGTATAGGGAGGCAGTTTTCAGGAGTTCTGCAACCTGAATGCAGTACACACAGTTGACGGGAGTTCTGTAGCTTGGAAGCAGCCGTATGCACTATAGGCGTTTTCCTACCCTGAGTGTAGGAGACGCAGCGTACTAGTGTTCAGTAAGCTGGGTGTACAGAGAGGCTGTTTACAGGAGTTCTGCATCCTGAGTGTATTGGATTCAGTTTACGGAATTTCTGTAGCTTCAGAGTAGGCCTAGAACATATGCGGGATAAGTGTAGCCTCAGTGTACAAGATGCAGCTTACAAAATTTCTGTAAGCTGGTTTTACAGAGAGACAATCTACAGGAGTTCTGCAGCCTGAGTGTAGGACATTCAGTTTACTGAAGTTCTGTAGCTTCAGAGTAGGCATAGACCCTTTGCGGGATTTGTGTAGCCTCAGTGTAACAGATGCAGCTTACAGAATTTCTGTAAGCTAAATGTACAGAGAGACAATATAGAGGAGTTCTGCATCCTGAGTGTAGTAGACAGTTTACAGGAGTTCTGCAGCACTGGTGTAGGCATACACACTATGCGGGATTTCGGTAGCCTGAGTGTAGAGGATTCAGCTCACAACAGTTCTCTAAGCCTGATGTAGAGAGAAGCAGTTTCCAGGAGTTCTGCAACCTGAATGCAGTACACACAGTCTACGGGAGTTCTGTAGCTTGGAAGCAGCCGTACGCACTATAGGCGTTTTCCTACCTTGAGTGTAGGAGACGCAGCGTACTAGTGTTCTGTAAGCTTGGTGTACAGAGAGGCTGTTTACAGGAGTTCTGCATCCTGAGTGTAGGAGATTCAGTTTACGGGAGTTCTGTAGCTTCAGAGTAGGCATAGACAGTATGCGGGGTTTGTGTAGCCTCAGTGAACATGATACAGCTAACAAGATTTCTCCAAGCCTGATGTAGAGAGAGGCAGTTTACAGGAGTTCTGCAGCCCCAATGTAATACACAGGGTTTACGGCAGTACTGTAGCTTGGCAGCAGTCGTATGCGCTATGCGCATATTTCTTCCCTGAGTGTAGGAGACACAGCTTAGTGGAGTTCTCTAAGCCTGGTGTACAGGGAGGCAGTTTTCAGGAGTTCTGCAACCAAAATACAGTACACACAGTTGACAGGAGTTCTGTAGCTTGGAAGACGCCGTACGCACTATCGGCGTTTTCCTACCTTGAGTGTAGGAGACGCAGCCTACTAGTGTTCTGTAAGCTGGGTGTACAGAGAGGCTGCTTACAGGATTTCTGCATCCTGAGTGTAGGAGATTCAGTTTACGGGAGTTCTGTAGCTTCAGAGTAGGCATAGAACATATGCGGGATTTGTGTAGCTCAGTGTACAACTTGCAGCTGACAGAATTTCTGTAAGCTGGATGTACAGAGAGACAATTTAGAGGAGTTCTGCAGCCTGAGTGTAGGAGACAGTTTACCGGAGTTCTGTAGCATGGGTGTAGCCATACACACTATGCGGGATTTCTTTAGCCTGAGTGTAGAAGATTCAGCTTACAAGATTTCTCTAAGCCTGATGTAGAGAGAGGCAGTTTACAGGAGTTCTGCAGCCCGAATGTAATACACACAGTTTATGCCAGTACATGCTACAGCATGTCAGCAGTCATACGCACTATACGCATTTTCCTTCCCTGAGTGTAAGTCACACAGCTTAGTGGAGTTCTCTAAGCCTGGTGTACAGGGAGGCAGTTTTCAGGAGTTCTGCAACCTGAATGCAGTACACACAGCTTACAGGAGTTCTGTAGCTTGGAAGCAGCCATACTCAGTTTAGGCGTTTTCCTACCCTGAGCATAGGAGATGCAGCGTACTAGTGTTCTGTAAGCTGGGTGCACAGAGAAGCTGTTTACAGGAGTTCTGCATCCTGCGTGTATTAGATTCAGTTTACAGAAGTTCTGTAGCTTCAGAGTAGACATAGACCATATGCGAGATTTGTGTAGCCTCAGTGTACAAGATGCAGCTGACAGAATTTCTGTAAGCTGGATGTACTGAGAGACAATTTAGAGGAGTTCTGCAACCTGAGTGTTGGAGCCAGTTTACAGGAGTTCTGTAGCTTCAGTGTAGGCATAGACAGTATGCGTGATTTGTGTAGCCTGAGTGTAGGAGATTCAGCTTATAAGATTTCAATAAGCTTGATGTACAGAGAGACAATTTACAGGAGTTCTGCAGCCTGAGTGTTGGAGATTCAGTTTACGAGAGTTCTGTAGCTTCAGAGTAGGCATAGACAGTATGCGGGATATGTGTAGCCTCAGTGTACGAGATGCAGCTTACAAAATTTCTGTAAGCTGGATGTACAGAGAGACAATTTACAGGATTTCTGTAGCCTGAGTGTAGATTCAGCTTACAAGACTTCTCTACGCCTGATGTAGAGAGATGCAGTTTTCAGGCGTTCTGCAGCCTGAGTGTAGGAGACTCAGTTTAGAAGAGTTCTGTAGCATGGGAGTAGGCATATGCAGTATGCGGGATTTCTTAGGGGAATGCAGGAGATACAGCTGCCAGGCTTTGTGCAAGCTGGATGTGGAGAGAGTGAATTTACAGCAGTTTTACAGCCTGAGTAAGTAGACACAGTTTATGGGAGTTCTGAAGCTTGGGAGCAGTCATAAGCAGAATGCGCATTTTCTTAGCCTGAGAGGAGGAAACGCAGTGTACTGGTGTTCTGTCAGCTAGGTGTTCAGAGATGCAGTTTCTAGGAGTTCTGAAACTTGAAAGCAGGAGACAGTCTACAGGAGTTCTATAACATGTGAGTAGCCATACGCACAATGCGGGATTTCTGTAGCCTGAGTGTAGGAGATTCAGCTTACAATATTTCTCTAAGCCTGATGTAGAGAGAGGCAGTTTACAAGAGTTCTGCAGCCCGAATGTAATACACACAGTTTATAGCAGTACTGTAGCTTGGCAGCAGTCATACGCACTATGCGCATTTTCCTTCCCTGAGTGTAGGAGTCACAGCTTAGTAGAGTTCTCTAAGCTTGGTGTATAGGGAGGCAGTTTTCAGGAGTTCTGCAACCTGAATGCAGTACACACAGTTGACGGGAGTTCTGTAGCTTGGAAGCAGCCGTATGCACTATAGGCGTTTTCCTACCCTGAGTGTAGGAGATGCAGCGTACTAGTGCTCTGTAAGCTGGGTGTACAGAGAGGCTGTTTACAGGAGTTCTGCATCCTGTGTGTATTGGATTCAGTTTACGGAATTTCTGTAGCTTCAGAGTAGGCATAGAACATATGCGGGATAAGTGTAGCCTCAGTGTACAAGATGCAGCTTACAAAATTTCTGTAAGCTGGTTTTACAGAGAGACAATCTACAGGAGTTCTGCAGCCTGAGTGTAGGACATTCAGTTTACTGAAGTTCTGTAGCTTCAGAGTAGGCATAGACCCTTTGCGGGATTGTGTAGCCTCAGTGTAACAGATGCAGCTTACAGAATTTCTGTAAGCTGAATGTACAGAGAGACAATTTAGAGGAGTTCTGCATCCTGAGTGTAGTAGACAGTTTACAGGAGTTCTGCAGCACTGGTGTAGGCATACACACTATGCGGGATTTCGGTAGCCTGAGTGTAGAGGATTCAGCTCACAACAGTTCTCTAAGCCTGATGTAGAGAGAAGCAGTTTCCAGGAGTTCTGCAACCTGAATGCAGTACACACAGTCTACGGGAGTTCTGTAGCTTGGAAGCAGCCGTACGCACTATAGGCGTTTTCCTACCTTGAGTGTAGGAGACGCAGCGTACTAGTGTTCTGTTAACTTGGTGTACAGAGAGGCTGTTTACAGGAGTTCTGCATCCTGAGTGTAGGAGATTCAGTTTACGGGAGTTCTGTAGCTTCAGAGTAGGCATAGACAGTATGCGGGGTTTGTGTAGCCTCAGTGAACATGATGCAGCTAACAAGATTTCTCCAAGCCTGATGTAGAGAGAGGCAGTTTACAGGAGTTCTGCAGCCCGAATGTAATACACAGGGTTTACGGCAGTACGGTAGCTTGGCAGCAGTCATACGCGCTATGCGCATTTTTCTTCCCTGAGTGTAGGAGACACAGCGTAGTGGAGTTCTCTAAGCCTGGTGTACAGGGAGGCAGTTTTCAGGAGTTCTGCAACCAAAATGCAGTACACACAGTTGACGGGAGTTCTGTAGCTTGGAAGCAGCCGTACGCACTATAGGCGTTTTCCTACCTTGAGTGTAGGAGACGCAGCCTACTAGTGTTCTGTAAGCTGGGTGTACAGAGAGGCTGCTTACAGGATTTCTGCATCCTGAGTGTAGGAGATTAAGTTTACGGGAGTTCTGTAGCTTCAGAGTAGGCATAGAATATATGCGGGATTTGTGTAGCTCAGTGTACAACTTGCAGCTGACAGAATTTCTGTAAGCTGGATGTACAGAGAGACAATTTAGAGGAGTTCTGCAGCCTGAGTGTAGGAGACAGTTTACCGGAGTTCTGTAGCATGGGTGTAGCCATACACACTATGCGGGATTTCTTTAGCCTGAGTGTAGAAGATTCAGCTTACAAGATTTCTCTAAGCCTGATGTAGAGAGAGGCAGTTTACAGGAGTTCTGCAGCTCGAATGTAATACACACAGTTTATGCCAGTACATGCTACAGCATGTCAGCAGTCATACGCACTATACGCATTTTCCTTCCCTGAGTGTAAGTGACACAGCTTAGTGGAGTTCTCTAAGCCTGGTGTACAGGGAGGCAGTTTTCAGGAGTTCTGCAACCTGAATGCAGTACACACAGCTTACAGGAGTTCTGTAGCTTGGAAGCAGCCGTACTCAGTTAGGCGTTTTCCTACCCCGAGCATAGCAGATGCAGCGTACTAGTGTTCTGTAAGCTGGGTGCACAGAGAAGCTGTTTACAGGAGTTCTGCATCCTGCGTGTATTAGATTCAGTTTACAGAAGTTCTGTAGCTTCAGAGTAGACATAGACCATATGCGAGATTTGTGTAGCCTCAGTGTACAAGATGCAGCTGACAGAATTTCTGTAAGCTGGATGTACTGAGAGACAATTTACAGGAGTTCTGCAGCCTGAGTGTTGGAGATTCAGTTTACGAGAGTTCTGTAGCTTCAGAGTAGGCATAGATAGTATGCGGGATTTGTGTAGCCTCAGTGTGCGAGTTGCAGCTGACAGAATTTCTGTAAGCTGGATGTACAGAGAGACAATTTAGAGGAGTTCTGCAGCCTAAGTGTAGGAGACAGTTTACCGGAGTTCTATAGCATGGGCATAGCCATACGCACAATGCGAGATTTCTGTAGCCTGAGTGTAGGAGATTAGCTTACAAGATTTCTCTAAGCCTGATGTAGAGAGAGGCAGTTTTCAGGAGTTCTGCAGCCCGAATGTAATACACACAGTTTATAGCAGTACTGTAGCTTGGCAGCAGTCATGCGCACTATGCGCATTTTCCTTCCCTGAGTGTAGGAGTCACAGCTTAGTAGAGTTCTCTAAGCTTGGTGTATAGGGAGGCAGTTTTCAGGAGTTCTGCAACCTGAATGCAGTACACACAGTTGACGGGAGTTCTGTAGCTTGGAAGCAGCCGTATGCACTATAGGCGTTTTCCTACCCTGAGCGTAGGAGACGCAGCGTACTAGTGTTCTGTAAGCTGGGTGTACAGAGAGGCTGTTTACAGGAGTTCTGCATCCTGCGTGTATTGGATTCAGTTTACGGAATTTCTGTAGCTTCAGAGTAGGCATAGAACATATGCGGGATAAATGTAGCCTCAGTGTACGAGATGCAGCTTACAAAATTTCTGTAAGCTGGTTTTACAGAGAGACAATCTACAGGAGTTCTGCAGCCTGAGTGTAGGACATTCAGTTTACTGAAGTTCTGTAGCTTCAGAGTAGGCATAGACCCTTTGCGGGATTTGTGTAGCCTCAGTGTAAAAGATGCAGCTTACAGAATTTCTGTAAGCTGAATGTACAGAGAGACAATTTAGAGGAGTTCTGCATCCTGAGTGTAGTAGACAGTTTACAGGAGTTCTGCAGCACTGGTGTAGGCATACACACTATGCGGGATTTCGGTAGCCTGAGTGTAGAGGATTCAGCTCACAACAGTTCTCTAAGCCTGATGTAGAGAGAAGCAGTTTCCAGGAGTTCTGCAACCTGAATGCAGTACACACAGTCTACGGGAGTTCTGTAGCTTGGAAGCAGCCGTACGCACTATAGGCGTTTTCCTACCTTGAGTGTAGGAGACGCAGCGTACTAGTGTTCTGTAAGCTTGGTGTACAGAGAGGCTATTTACAGCAGTTCTGCAGCCTGAGTGTAGGAGACAGTTTACCGGAGTTCTGTAACATGGGTGTAGCCATACACACTATGCGGGATTTCTGTAGCCTGAGTGTAGAAGATTCAGCTTACAAGATTTCTCTAAGCCTGATGTAGAGAGAGGCTGTTTACAGGAGTTCTGCAGCCCGAATGTAATACACACATTTATGCCAGTACATGCTACAGCATGTCAGCAGTCATACGCACTATACGCATTTTCCTTCCCTGAGTGTAGGTGACACAGCTTAGTGGAGTTCTCAAAGCCTGGTGTACAGGGAGGCAGTTTTCAGGAGTTCTGCAACCTGAATGCAGTACACACAGCTTACAGGAGTTCTGTAGCTTGGAAGCAGCCGTACGCAGTTTAGGCGTTTTCCTACCCTAAGCATAGGAGATGCAGCGTACTAGTGTTCTGTAAGCTGGGTGCACAGAGAGGCTGTTTACAGGAGTTCTGCATCCTGAGCGTAGGAGATTCAGTATACAGGAGTTCTGTAGCTTCAGAGTAGGCATAGATAGTATGCGGGATTTGTGTAGCCTCAGTGTGCGAGATGCAGCGGACAGAATTTCTGTAAGCTGGATGTACAGACAATTTAGAGGAGTTCTGCAGCCTGAGTGTAGGAGACAGTCTACCGGAGTTCTATAGCATGGGCATAGCCATACGCACAATGCGGGATTTCTGTAGCCTGAGTGTAGGAGATTCAGCTTACAAGATTTCTCTAAGCCTGATGTAGAGAGAGGCAGTTTACAGGAGTTCTGCAGCCCGAATGTAATACACACAGTTTATAGCAGTACTGTAGCTTGGCAGCAGTCATACGCACTATGCGCATTTTCCCTCCCTGAGTGTAGGAGTCACAGCTTAGTAGAGTTCTCTAAGCTTGGTGTATAGGGAGGCAGTTTTCAGGAGTTCTGCAACCTGAATGCAGTACACACAGCTTACAGGAGTTCTGTAGCTTGGAAGCAGCCGTACGCAGTTTAGGCGTTTTCCTACCCTGAGTGTAGGAGACGCAGCGTACTAGTGTTCTGTAAGCTGGGTGCACAGAGAAGCTGTTTACAGGAGTTCTGCATTCTGCGTGTATTAGATTCAGTTTACAGAAGTTCTGTAGCTTCAGAGTAGACATAGACCAGTATGCGAGATTTGTGTAGCCTCAGTGTATAAGATGCAGCTGACAGAATTTCTGTAAGCTGGATGTACTGAGAGACAATTTACAGGAGTTCTGCAACCTGAGTGTTGGAGCCAGTTTACAGGAGTTCTGTAGCTTCAGTGTAGGCATAGACAGTATGCGTGATTTGTGTAGCCTGAGTGTAGGAGATTCAGCTTATAAGATTTCTCTAAGCCTGATGTACAGAGAGACAATTTACAGGAGTTCTGCAGCCTGAGTGTTGGAGATTCAGTTTACGAGAGTTCTGTAGCTTCAGAGTAGCCATAGACAGTATGCGGGATATGTGTAGCCTCAGTGTACGAGATGCAGCTTACAAAATTTCTGTAAGCTGGATGTACAGAGAGACAATTTACAGGATTTCTGTAGCCTGAGTGTAGATTCAGCTTACAAGATTTCTCTACGCCTGATGTAGAGAGATGCAGTTTTCAGGCGTTCTGCAGCCTGAGTGTAGGAGACTCAGTTTACAAGAGTTCTGTAGCATGGGAGTAGGCATACGCAGTATGCGGGATTTCTTACGGGAATGCAGGAGATACAGCTGCCAGGCTTTGTGCAAGCTGGATGTGGAGAGAGTGAATTTACAGGAGTTTTACAGCCTGAGTAAGTAGACACAGTTTATGGGAGTTCTGAAGCTTGGGAGCAGTCATAAGCAGAATGCGCATTTTCTTAGCCTGAGAGGAGGAAACGCAGTGTACTGGTGTTCTGTCAGCTAGGTGTACAGAGATGCAGTTTCTAGGAGTTCTGAACCTTGAAAGCAGGAGACAGTCTACAGGAGTTCTATAACATGTGAGTAGCCATACGCACAATGCGGGATTTCTGTAGCCTGAGTGTAGGAGATTCAGCTTACAAGATTTCTCTAAGCCTGATGTAGAGAGAGGCAGTTTACAGGAGTTCTGCAGCCCGAATGTAATACACACAGTTTATAGCAGTACTGTAGCTTGGCAGCAGTCATGCGCACTATGCGCATTTTCCTTCCCTGAGTGTAGGAGTCACAGCTTAGTAGAGTTCTCTAAGCTTGGTGTATAGGGAGGCAGTTTTCAGGAGTTCTGCAACCTGAATGCAGTACACACAGTTGACGGGAGTTCTGTAGCTTGGAAGCAGCCGTACGCACTATAGGCGTTTTCCTACCCTGAGCGTAGGAGATGCAGCGTACTAGTGTTCTGTAAGCTGGGTGCACAGAGAAGCTGTTTACAGGAGTTCTGCATCCTGCGTGTATTAGATTCAGTTTACAGAAGTTCTGTAGCTTCAGAGTAGACATAGACCGTATGCGAGATTTGTGTAGCCTCAGTGTACAAGATGCAGCTGACAGAATTTCTGTAAGCTGGATGTACTGAGAGACAATTTACAGGAGTTCTGCAACCTGAGTGTTGGAGCCAGTTTACAGAAGTTCTGTAGCTTCAGTGTAGGCATAGACAGTATGCGTGATTTGTGTAGCCTGAGTGTAGGAGATTCAGCTTATAAGATTTCTCTAAGCCTGATGTACAGAGAGACAATTTACAAGAGTTCTGCAGCCTGAGTGTTGGAGATTCAGTTTACGAGAGTTCTGTAGCTTCAGAGTAGCCATAGACAGTATGCGGGATATGTGTAGCCTCAGTGTACGAGATGCAGCTTACAAAATTTCTGTAAGCTGGATGTACAGAGAGACAATTTACAGGATTTCTGTAGCCTGAGTGTAGATTCAGCTTACAAGATTTCTCTACGCCTGATGTAGAGAGATGCAGTTTTCAGGCGTTCTGCAGCCTGAGTGTAGGAGACTCAGTTTACAAGAGTTCTGTAGCATGGGAGTAGGCATACGCAGTATGCGGGATTTCTTACGGGAATGCAGGAGATACAGCTGCCAGGCTTTGTGCAAGCTGAATGTGGAGAGAGTGAATTTACAGGAGTTTTACAGCCTGAGTAAGTAGACACAGTTTATGGGAGTTCTGAAGCTTGGGAGCAGTCATAAGCAGAATGCGCATTTTCTTAGCCTGAGAGGAGGAAACGCAGTGTACTGGTGTTCTGTCAGCTAGGTGTACAGAGATGCAGTTTCTAGGAGTTCTGAACCTTGAAAGCAGGAGACAGTCTACAGGAGTTCTATAACATGTGAGTAGCCATACGCACAATGCGGGATTTCTGTAGCCTGAGTGTAGGAGATTCAGCTTACAAGATTTCTCTAAGCCTGATGTAGAGAGAGGCAGTTTACAGGAGTTCTGCAGCCCGAATGTAATACACACAGTTTATAGCAGTACTGTAGCTTGGCAGCAGTCATACGCACTATGCGCATTTTCCTTCCCTGAGTGTAGGAGTCACAGCTTAGTAGAGTTCTCTAAGCTTGGTGTATAGGGAGGCAGTTTTCAGGAGTTCTGCAACCTGAATGCAGTACACACAGTTGACGGGAGTTCTGTAGCTTGGAAGCAGCCGTACGCACTATAGGCGTTTTCCTGCCCTGAGCGTAGGAGTTGCAGCGTACTAGTGTTCTGTAAGCTGGGTGTACAGAGAGGCTGTTTACAGGAGTTCTGCATCCTGAGCGTAGGAGATTCAGTATACAGGAGTTCTGTAGCTTCAGAGTAGGCATAGATAGTATGCGGGATTTGTGTAGCCTCAGTGTGCGAGATGCAGCGGACAGAATTTCTGTAAGCTGGATGTACAGACAATTTAGAGGAGTTCTGCAGCCTGAGTGTATGAGACAGTCTACCGGAGTTCTATAGCATGGGCATAGCCATACACACAATGCGGGATTTCTGTAGCCTGAGTGTAGGAGATTCAGCTTACAAGATTTCTCTAAGCCTGATGTAGAGAGAGGCAGTTTACAGGAGTTCTGCAGCCCGAATGTAATACACACAGTTTATAGCAGTACTGTAGCTTGGCAGCAGTCATACGCACTATGCGCATTTTCCTTCCCTGAGTGTAGGAGTCACAGCTTAGTAGAGTTCTCTAAGCTTGGTGTATAGGGAGGCAGTTTTCAGGAGTTCTGCAACCTGAATGCAGTACACACAGTTGACGGGAGTTCTGTAGCTTGGAAGCAGCCGTACGCACTATAGGAGTTTTCCTGCCCTGAGCGTAGGAGTTGCAGCGTACTAGTGTTCTGTAAGCTGGGTGTACAGAGAGGCTGTTTACAGGAGTTCTGCATCCTGAGCGTAGGAGATTCAGTATACAGGAGTTCTGTAGCTTCAGAGTAGGCATAGATAGTATGCGGGATTTGTGTAGCCTCAGTGTGCGAGATGCAGCGGACAGAATTTCTGTAAGCTGGATGTACAGACAATTTAGAGGAGTTCTGCAGCCTGAGTGTAGGAGACAGTCTACCAGAGTTCTATGGCATGGGCATAGCCATACGCACAATGCGGGATTTCTGTAGCCTGAGTGTAGGAGATTCAGCTTACAAGATTTCTCTAAGCCTGATGTAGAGAGAGGCAGTTTACAGGAGTTCTGCAGCCCGAATGTAATACACACAGTTTATAGCAGTACTGTAGCTTGGCAGCAGTCATACGCACTATGCGCATTTTCCTTCCCTGAGTGTAGGAGTCACAGCTTAGTAGAGTTCTCTAAGCTTGGTGTATAGGGAGGCAGTTTTCAGGAGTTCTGCAACCTGAATGCAGTACACACAGTTGACGGGAGTTCTGTAGCTTGGAAGCAGCCGTACGCACTATAAGCGTTTACCTACCCTGAGTGTAGGAGACACAGAGTACTAGTGTTCTATAAGCCGGGTGTACAGAGAGGCTGTTTACAGGAGTTCTGCATCCTGAGCGTAGGAGATTCAGTATACAGGAGTTCTGTAGCTTCAGAGTAGGCATAGATATTATGCGGGATTTGTGTAGCCTCAGTGTGTGAGATGCAGCTGACAGAATTTCTGTAAGCTGGATGTACAGAGAGACAATTTAGAGGAGTTCTGCAGCCTGAGTGTAGGAGACAGTTTACCGGAGTTCTATAGCATGGGCATAGCCATACGCACAATGCGGGATTTCTGTAGCCTGAGTGTAGGAGATTCAGCTTACAAGATTTCTCTAAGCCTGATGTAGAGAGAGGCAGTTTACAGGAGTTCTGCAGCCCGAATGTAATACACACAGTTTATAGCAGTACTGTAGCTTGGCAGCAGTCATACGCACTATGCGCATTTTCCTTCCCTGAGTGTAGGAGTCACAGCTTAGTAGAGTTCTCTAAGCTTGGTGTATAGGGAGGCAGTTTTCAGGAGTTCTGCAACCTGAATGCAGTACACACAGTTGACGGGAGTTCTGTAGCTTGGAAGCAGCCGTACGCACTATAGGCGTTTTCCTACCCTGAGCGTAGGAGATGCAGCGTACTAGTGTTCTGTAAGCTGGGTGCACAGAGAAGCTGTTTACAGGAGTTCTGCATCCTGCGTGTATTAGATTGAGTTTACAGAAGTTCTGTAGCTTCAGAGTAGACATAGACCATATGCGAGATTTGTGTAGCCTCAGTGTATAAGATGCAGCTGACAGAATTTCTGTAAGCTGGATGTACTGAGAGACAATTTACAGGAGTTCTGCAACCTGAGTGTTGGAGCCAGTTTACAGGAGTTCTGTAGCTTCAGTGTAGGCATAGACAGTATGCGTGATTTGTGTAGCCTTAGTGTAGGAGATTCAGCTTATAAGATTTCTCTAAGCCTGATGCACAGAGAGACAGTTTACAGGAGTTCTGCAGCCTGTGTGTTGGAGATTCAGTTTACGAGAGTTCTGTAGCTTCAGAGTAGCCATAGACAGTATGCGGGATATGTGTAGCCTCAGTGTACGAGATGCAGCTTACAAAATTTCTGTAAGCTGGATGTACAGAGAGACAATTTACAGGATTTCTGTAGCCTGAGTGTAGATTCAGCTTACAAGATTTCTCTACGCCTGATGTAGAGAGATGCAGTTTTCAGGCGTTCTGCAGCCTGAGTGTAGGAGACTCAGTTTAGAAGAGTTCTGTAGCATGGGAGTAGGCATACGCAGTATGCGGGATTTCTTAGGGGAATGCAGGAGATACAGCTGCCAGGCTTTGTGCAAGCTGGATGTGGAGAGAGTGAATTTACAGGAGTTTTACAGCCTGAGTAAGTAGACACAGTTTATGAGAGTTCTGAAGCTTGGGAGCAGTCATAAGCAGAATGCGCATTTTCTTAGCCTGAGAGGAGGAAACGCAGTGTACTGGTGTTCTGTCAGCTAGGTGTTCAGAGATGCAGTTTCTAGGAGTTCTGAACCTTGAAAGCAGGAGACAGTCTACAGGAGTTCTATAACATGTGAGTAGCCATACGCACAATGCGGGATTTCTGTAGCCTGAGTGTAGGAGATTCAGCTTACAAGATTTCTCTAAGCCTGATGTAGAGAGAGGCAGTTTACAGGAGTTCTGCAGCCCGAATGTAATACACACAGTTTATAGCAGTACTGTAGCTTGGCAGCAGCCATACGCACTATGCGCATTTTCCTTCCCTGAGTGTAGGAGTCACAGCTTAGTAGAGTTCTCTAAGCTTGGTGTATAGGGAGGCAGTTTTCAGGAGTTCTGCAACCTGAATGCAGTACACACAGTTGACGGGAGTTCTGTAGCTTGGAAGCAGCCGTACGCACTATAGGCGTTTTCCTACCCTGAGCGTAGGAGATGCAGCGTACTAGTGTTCTGTAAGCTGGGTGCACAGAGAAGCTGTTTACAGGAGTTCTGCATCCTGCGTGTATTAGATTCAGTTTACAGAAGTTCTGTAGCTTCAGAGTAGACATAGACCGTATGCGAGATTTGTGTAGCCTCAGTGTACAAGATGCAGCTGACAGAATTTCTGTAAGCTGGATGTACTGAGAGACAATTTACAGGAGTTCTGCAACCTGAGTGTTGGAGCCAGTTTACAGAAGTTCTGTAGCTTCAGTGTAGGCATAGACAGTATGCGTGATTTGTGTAGCCTGAGTGTAGGAGATTCAGCTTATAAGATTTCTCTAAGCCTGATGTACAGAGAGACAATTTACAAGAGTTCTGCAGCCTGAGTGTTGGAGATTCAGTTTACGAGAGTTCTGTAGCTTCAGAGTAGCCATAGACAGTATGCGGGATATGTGTAGCCTCAGTGTACGAGATGCAGCTTACAAAATTTCTGTAAGCTGGATGTACAGAGAGACAATTTACAGGATTTCTGTAGCCTGAGTGTAGATTCAGCTTACAAGATTTCTCTACGCCTGATGTAGAGAGATGCAGTTTTCAGGCGTTCTGCAGCCTGAGTGTAGGAGACTCAGTTTACAAGAGTTCTGTAGCATGGGAGTAGGCATACGCAGTATGCGGGATTTCTTAGGGGAATGCAGGAGATACAGCTGCCAGGCTTTGTGCAAGCTGGATGTGGAGAGAGTGAATTTACAGGAGTTTTACAGCCTGAGTAAGTAGACACAGTTTATGGGAGTTCTGAAGCTTGGGAGCAGTCATAAGCAGAATGCGCATTTTCTTAGCCTGAGAGGAGGAAACGCAGTGTACTGGTGTTCTGTCAGCTAGGTGTACAGAGATGCAGTTTCTAGGAGTTCTGAACCTTGAAAGCAGGAGACAGTCTACAGGAGTTCTATAACATGTGAGTAGCCATACGCACAATGCGGGATTTCTGTAGCCTGAGTGTAGGAGATTCAGCTTACAAGATTTCTCTAAGCCTGATGTAGAGAGAGGCAGTTTACAGGAGTTCTGCAGCCCGAATGTAATACACACAGTTTATAGCAGTACTGTAGCTTGGCAGCAGTCATACGCACTATGCGCATTTTCCTTCCCTGAGTGTAGGAGTCACAGCTTAGTAGAGTTCTCTAAGCTTGGTGTATAGGGAGGCAGTTTTCAGGAGTTCTGCAACCTGAATGCAGTACACACAGTTGACGGGAGTTCTGTAGCTTGGAAGCAGCCGTACGCACTATAGGCGTTTTCCTGCCCTGAGCGTAGGAGTTGCAGCGTACTAGTGTTCTGTAAGCTGGGTGTACAGAGAGGCTGTTTACAGGAGTTCTGCATCCTGAGCGTAGGAGATTCAGTATACAGGAGTTCTGTAGCTTCAGAGTAGGCATAGATAGTATGCGGGATTTGTGTAGCCTCAGTGTGCGAGATGCAGCGGACAGAATTTCTGTAAGCTGGATGTACAGACAATTTAGAGGAGTTCTGCAGCCTGAGTGTATGAGACAGTCTACCGGAGTTCTATAGCATGGGCATAGCCATACACACAATGCGGGATTTCTGTAGCCTGAGTGTAGGAGATTCAGCTTACAAGATTTCTCTAAGCCTGATGTAGAGAGAGGCAGTTTACAGGAGTTCTGCAGCCCGAATGTAATACACACAGTTTATAGCAGTACTGTAGCTTGGCAGCAGTCATACGCACTATGCGCATTTTCCTTCCCTGAGTGTAGGAGTCACAGCTTAGTAGAGTTCTCTAAGCTTGGTGTATAGGGAGGCAGTTTTCAGGAGTTCTGCAACCTGAATGCAGTACACACAGTTGACGGGAGTTCTGTAGCTTGGAAGCAGCCGTACGCACTATAGGAGTTTTCCTGCCCTGAGCGTAGGAGTTGCAGCGTACTAGTGTTCTGTAAGCTGGGTGTACAGAGAGGCTGTTTACAGGAGTTCTGCATCCTGAGCGTAGGAGATTCAGTATACAGGAGTTCTGTAGCTTCAGAGTAGGCATAGATAGTATGCGGGATTTGTGTAGCCTCAGTGTGCGAGATGCAGCGGACAGAATTTCTGTAAGCTGGATGTACAGACAATTTAGAGGAGTTCTGCAGCCTGAGTGTAGGAGACAGTCTACCAGAGTTCTATGGCATGGGCATAGCCATACGCACAATGCGGGATTTCTGTAGCCTGAGTGTAGGAGATTCAGCTTACAAGATTTCTCTAAGCCTGATGTAGAGAGAGGCAGTTTACAGGAGTTCTGCAGCCCGAATGTAATACACACAGTTTATAGCAGTACTGTACCTTGGCAGCAGTCATACGCACTATGCGCATTTTCCTTCCCTGAGTGTAGGAGTCACAGCTTAGTAGAGTTCTCTAAGCTTGGTGTATAGGGAGGCAGTTTTCAGGAGTTCTGCAACCTGAATGCAGTACACACAGTTGACGGGAGTTCTGTAGCTTGGAAGCAGCCGTACGCACTATAAGCGTTTACCTACCCTGAGTGTAGGAGACACAGAGTACTAGTGTTCTATAAGCCGGGTGTACAGAGAGGCTGTTTACAGGAGTTCTGCATCCTGAGCGTAGGAGATTCAGTATACAGGAGTTCTGTAGCTTCAGAGTAGGCATAGATATTATGCGGGATTTGTGTAGCCTCAGTGTGTGAGATGCAGCTGACAGAATTTCTGTAAGCTGGATGTACAGAGAGACAATTTAGAGGAGTTCTGCAGCCTGAGTGTAGGAGACAGTTTACCGGAGTTCTATAGCATGGGCATAGCCATACGCACAATGCGGGATTTCTGTAGCCTGAGTGTAGGAGATTCAGCTTACAAGATTTCTCTAAGCCTGATGTAGAGAGAGGCAGTTTACAGGAGTTCTGCAGCCCGAATGTAATACACACAGTTTATAGCAGTACTGTAGCTTGGCAGCAGTCATACGCACTATGCGCATTTTCCTTCCCTGAGTGTAGGAGTCACAGCTTAGTAGAGTTCTCTAAGCTTGGTGTATAGGGAGGCAGTTTTCAGGAGTTCTGCAACCTGAATGCAGTACACACAGTTGACGGGAGTTCTGTAGCTTGGAAGCAGCCGTACGCACTATAGGCGTTTTCCTACCCTGAGCGTAGGAGATGCAGCGTACTAGTGTTCTGTAAGCTGGGTGCACAGAGAAGCTGTTTACAGGAGTTCTGCATCCTGCGTGTATTAGATTGAGTTTACAGAAGTTCTGTAGCTTCAGAGTAGACATAGACCATATGCGAGATTTGTGTAGCCTCAGTGTATAAGATGCAGCTGACAGAATTTCTGTAAGCTGGATGTACTGAGAGACAATTTACAGGAGTTCTGCAACCTGAGTGTTGGAGCCAGTTTACAGGAGTTCTGTAGCTTCAGTGTAGGCATAGACAGTATGCGTGATTTGTGTAGCCTTAGTGTAGGAGATTCAGCTTATAAGATTTCTCTAAGCCTGATGCACAGAGAGACAGTTTACAGGAGTTCTGCAGCCTGTGTGTTGGAGATTCAGTTTACGAGAGTTCTGTAGCTTCAGAGTAGCCATAGACAGTATGCGGGATATGTGTAGCCTCAGTGTACGAGATGCAGCTTACAAAATTTCTGTAAGCTGGATGTACAGAGAGACAATTTACAGGATTTCTGTAGCCTGAGTGTAGATTCAGCTTACAAGATTTCTCTACGCCTGATGTAGAGAGATGCAGTTTTCAGGCGTTCTGCAGCCTGAGTGTAGGAGACTCAGTTTAGAAGAGTTCTGTAGCATGGGAGTAGGCATACGCAGTATGCGGGATTTCTTAGGGGAATGCAGGAGATACAGCTGCCAGGCTTTGTGCAAGCTGGATGTGGAGAGAGTGAATTTACAGGAGTTTTACAGCCTGAGTAAGTAGACACAGTTTATGGGAGTTCTGAAGCTTGGGAGCAGTCATAAGCAGAATGCGCATTTTCTTAGCCTGAGAGGAGGAAACGCAGTGTACTGGTGTTCTGTCAGCTAGGTGTTCAGAGATGCAGTTTCTAGGAGTTCTGAACCTTGAAAGCAGGAGACAGTCTACAGGAGTTCTATAACATGTGAGTAGCCATACGCACAATGCGGGATTTCTGTAGCCTGAGTGTAGGAGATTCAGCTTACAAGATTTCTCTAAGCCTGATGTAGAGAGAGGCAGTTTACAGGAGTTCTGCAGCCCGAATGTAATACACACAGTTTATAGCAGTACTGTAGCTTGGCAGCAGTCATACGCACTATGCGCATTTTCCTTCCCTGAGTGTAGGAGTCACAGCTTAGTAGAGTTCTCTAAGCTTGGTGTATAGGGAGGCAGTTTTCAGGAGTTCTGCAACCTGAATGCAGTACACACAGTTGACGGAAGTTCTGTAGCTTGGAAGCAGCCGTACGCACTACAGGCCTTTTCCTACCCTGAGTGTAGGAGACGCAGTGTACTAGTGTTCTGTAAGCTGGGTGTACAGAGAGGCTGTTTACAGGAGTTCTGCATCCTGAGCGTAGGAGATTCAGTATACAGGAGTTCTGTAGCTTCAGAGTAGGCATAGATAGTATGCGGGATTTGTGTAGCCTCAGTGTGCGAGATGCAGCTGACAGAATTTCTGTAAGCTTGATGTACAGAGAGACAATTTAGAGGAGTTCTGCAGCCTGAGTGTAGATTCAGCTTACAAGATTTCTCTACGCCTGATGTAGAGAGATGCAGTTTTCAGGCGTTCTGCAGCCTGAGTGTTGGAGACTCAGTTTAGAAGAGTTCTGTAGCATGGGAGTAGGCATACGCAGTATGCGGGATTTCTTAGGGGAATGCAGGAGATACAGCTGCCAGGCTTTGTGCAAGCTGGATGTGGAGAGAGTGAATTTACAGGCGTTTTACAGCCTGAGTAAGTAGACACAGTTTATGGGAGTTCTGAAGCTTGGGAGCAGTCATAAGCAGAATGCGCATTTTCTTAGCCTGAGAGGAGGAAACGCAGTGTACTGGTGTTCTGTCAGCTAGGTGTTCAGAGATGCAGTTTCTAGGAGTTCTGAAACTTGAAAGCAGGAGACAGTCTACAGGAGTTCTATAACATGTGAGTAGCCATACGCACAATGCGGGATTTCTGTAGCCTGAGTGTAGGAGATTCAGCTTACAAGATTTCTCTAAGCCTGATGTAGAGAGAGGCAGTTTACAGGAGTTCTGCAGCCCGAATGTAATACACACAGTTTATAGCAGTACTGTAGCTTGGCAGCAGTCATACGCACTATGCGCATTTTCCTTCCCTGAGTGTAGGAGTCACAGCTTAGTAGAGTTCTCTAAGCTTGGTGTATAGGGAGGCAGTTTTCAGGAGTTCTGCAACCTGAATGCAGTACACACAGTTGACGGGAGTTCTGTAGCTTGGAAGCAGCCGTACGCACTACAGGCGTTTTCCTACCCTGAGTGTAGGAGACGCAGCGTAATAGTGTTCTGTAAGCTGGGTGTACAGAGAGGCTGTTTACAGGAGTTCTGCATCCTGACCGTAGGAGATTCAGTATACAGGAGTTCTGTAGCTTCAGAGTAGGCATAGATAGTATGCGGGATTTGTGTAGCCTCAGTGTGCGAGATGCAGCTGACAGAATTTCTGTAAGCTGGATGTACAGAGAGACAATTTAGAGGAGTTCTGCAGCCTGAGTGTAGGAGACAGTTTACCGGAGTTCTATAGCATGGGCGTAGGCATACGCACAATGCGGGATTTCTGTAGCCTGAGTGTAGGAGATTCAGCTTACAAGATTTCTCTAAGCCTGATGTAGAGAGAGGCAGTTTACAGGAGTTCTGCAGCCCGAATGTAATACACACAGTTTATAGCAGTACTGTACCTTGGCAGCAGTCATACGCACTATGCGCATTTTCCTTCCCTGAGTGTAGGAGTCACAGCTTAGTAGAGTTCTCTAAGCTTGGTGTATAGGGAGGCAGTTTTCAGGAGTTCTGCAACCTGAATGCAGTACACACAGTTGACGGGAGTTCTGTAGCTTGGAAGCAGCCGTACGCACTATAGGCGTTTTCCTACCCTGAGTGTAGGAGACGCAGCGTACTAGTGTTCTGTAAGCTGGGTGCACAGAGAAGCTGTTTACAGGAGTTCTGCATCCTGCGTGTATTAGATTCAGTTTACAGAAGTTCTGTAGCTTCAGAGTAGACATAGACCAGTATGCGAGATTTGTGTAGCCTCAGTGTACAAGATGCAGCTGACAGAATTTCTGTAAGCTGGATGTACAGAGAGACAATTTACAGGAGTTCTGCAACCTGAGTGTTGGAGCCAGTTTACAGGAGTTCTGTAGCTTCAGTGTAGGCATAGACAGTATGCGTGATTTGTGTAGCCTGAGTGTAGGAGATTCAGCTTATAAGATTTCTCTAAGCCTGATGTACAGAGAGACAATTTACAGGAGTTCTGCAGCCTGAGTGTTGGAGATTCAGTTTACGAGAGTTCTGTAGCTTCAGAGTAGCCATAGACAGTATGCGGGATATGTGTAGCCTCAGTGTACGTGATGCAGCTTACAAAATTTCTGTAAGCTGGATGTACAGAGAGACAATTTACAGGATTTCTGTAGCCTGAGTGTAGATTCAGCTTACAAGATTTCTCTACGCCTGATGTAGAGAGATGCAGTTTTCAGGCGTTCTGCAGCTTGAGTGTAGGAGACTCAGTTTACAAGAGTTCTGTAGCATGGGAGTAGGCATACGCAGTATGCGGGATTTCTTAGGGGAATGCAGGAGATACAGCTGCCAGGCTTTTTGCAAGCTGGATGTGGAGAGAGTGAATTTACAGGAGTTTTACAGCCTGAGTAAGTAGACACAGTTTATGGGAGTTCTGAAGCTTGGGAGCAGTCATAAGCAGAATGCGCATTTTCTTAGCCTGAGAGGAGGAAACGCAGTGTACTGGTGTTCTGTCAGCTAGGTGTTCAGAGATGCAGTTTCTAGGAGTTCTGAAACTTGAAAGCAGGAGACAGTCTACAGGAGTTCTATAACATGTGAGTAGCCATACGCACAATGCGGGATTTCTGTAGCCTGAGTGTAGGAGATTCAGCTTACAAGATTTCTCTAAGCCTGATGTAGAGAGAGGCAGTTTACAGGAGTTCTGCAGCCCGAATGTAATACACACAGTTTATAGCAGTACTGTAGCTTGGCAGCAGTCATACGCACTATGCGCATTTTCCTTCCCTGAGTGTAGGAGTCACAGCTTAGTAGAGTTCTCTAAGCTTGGTGTATAGGGAGGCAGTTTTCAGGAGTTCTGCAACCTGAATGCAGTACACACAGTTGACGGGAGTTCTGTAGCTTGGAAGCAGCCGTATGCACTATAGGCGTTTTCCTACACTGAGTGTAGGAGACGCAGCGTACTAGTGTTCTGTAAGCTGGGTGTACAGAGAGGCTGTTTACAGGAGTTCTGCATCCTGAGCGTAGGAGATTCAGTATACAGAAGTTCTGTAGCTTCAGAGTAGGCATAGATAGTATGCGGGATTTGTGTAGCCTCAGTGTGCGAGATGCAGCTGACAGAATTTCTGTAAGCTGGATGTACAGAGAGACAATTTAGAGGAGTTCTGCAGCCTGAGTGTAGGAGACAGTTTACCGGAGTTCTATAGCATGGGCGTAGCCATACGCACAATGCGGGATTTCTGTAGCCTGAGTGTAGGAGATTCAGCTTACAAGATTTCTCTAAGCCTGATGTAGAGAGAGGCAGTTTACAGGAGTTCTGCAGCCCGAATGTAATACACACAGTTTATAGCAGTACTGTAGCTTGGCAGCAGCCATACGCACTATGCGCATTTTCCTTCCCTGAGTGTAGGAGTCACAGCTTAGTAGAGTTCTCTAAGCTTGGTGTATAGGGAGGCAGTTTTCAGGAGTTCTGCAACCTGAATGCAGTACACACAGTTGACGGGAGTTCTGTAGCTTGGAAGCAGCCGTACGCACTATAGGCGTTTTCCTACCCTGAGCGTAGGAGATGCAGCGTACTAGTGTTCTGTAAGCTGGGTGCACAGAGAAGCTGTTTACAGGAGTTCTGCATCCTGCGTGTATTAGATTCAGTTTACAGAAGTTCGGTAGCTTCAGAGTAGACATAGACCGTATGCGAGATTTGTGTAGCCTCAGTGTACAAGATGCAGCTGACAGAATTTCTGTAAGCTGGATGTACTGAGAGACAATTTACAGGAGTTCTGCAACCTGAGTGTTGGAGCCAGTTTACAGGAGTTCTGTAGCTTCAGTGTAGGCATAGACAGTATGCGTGATTTGTGTAGCCTGAGTGTAGGAGATTCAGCTTATAAGATTTCTCTAAGCCTGATGTACAGAGAGACAATTTACAGGAGTTCTGCAGCCTGAGTGTTGGAGATTCAGTTTTCGAGAGTTCTGTAGCTTCAGAGTAGCCATAGACAGTATGCGGGATATGTGTAGCCTCAGTGTACGAGATGCAGCTTACAAAATTTCTGTAAGCTGGATGTACAGAGAGACAATTTACAGGATTTCTGTAGCCTGAGTGTTGGAGATTCAGTTTACGAGAGTTCTGTAGCTTCAGAGTAGCCATAGACAGTATGCGGGATATGTGTAGCCTCAGTGTACGAGATGCAGCTTACAAAATTTCTGTAAGCTGGATGTACAGAGAGACAATTTACAGGATTTCTGTAGCCTGAGTGTAGATTCAGCTTACAAGATTTCTCTACGCCTGATGTAGAGAGATGCAGTTTTCAGGCGTTCTGCAGCCTGAGTGTAGGAGACTCAGTTTACAAGAGTTCTGTAGCATGGGAGTAGGCATACGCAGTATGCGGGATTTCTTAGGGGAATGCAGGAGATACAGCTGCCAGGCTTTGTGCAAGCTGGATGTGGAGAGAGTGAATTTACAGGAGTTTTACAGCCTGAGTAAGTAGACACAGTTTATGGGAGTTCTGAAGCTTGGGAGCAGTCATAAGCAGAATGCGCATTTTCTTAGCCTGAGAGGAGGAAACGCAGTGTACTGGTGTTCTGTCAGCTAGGTGTACAGAGATGCAGTTTCTAGGAGTTCTGAAACTTGAAAGCAGGAGACAGTCTACAGGAGTTCTATAACATGTGAGTAGCCATACGCACAATGCGGGATTTCTGTAGCCTGAGTGTAGGAGATTCAGCTTACAAGATTTCTCTAAGCCTGATGTAGAGAGAGGCAGTTTACAGGAGTTCTGCAGCCCGAATGTAATACACACAGTTTATAGCAGTACTGCAGCTTGGCAGCAGTCATACGCACTATGCGCATTTTCTTTCCCTGAGTGTAGGAGTCACAGCTTAATAGAGTTCTCTAAGCTTGGTGTATAGGGAGGCAGTTTTCAGGAGTTCTGCAACCTGAATGCAGTACACACAGTTGACGGGAGTTCTGTAGCTTGGAAGCAGCCGTACGCACTATAGGCGTTTTCCTGCCCTGAGCGTAGGAGTTGCAGCGTATTAGTGTTCTGTAAGCTGGGTGTACAGAGAGGCTGTTTACAGGAGTTCTGCATCCTGAGCGTAGGAGATTCAGTATACAGGAGTTCTGTAGCTTCAGAGTAGGCATAGATATTATGCGGGATTTGTGTAGCCTCAGTGTGCAAGATGCAGCTGACAGAATTTCTGTAAGCTGGATGTACAGAGAGACAATTTAGAGGAGTTCTGCAGCCTGAGTGTAGGAGACAGTTTACCGGAGTTCTATAGCATGGGCGTAGCCATACGCACAATGCGGGATTTCTGTAGCCTGAGTGTAGGAGATTCAGCTTACAAGATTTCTCTAAGCCTGATGTAGAGAGAGGCAGTTTACAGGAATTCTGCAGCCTGAATGTAATACACACAGTTTATAGCAGTACTGTAGCTTGGCAGCAGTCATACGCACTATGCGCATTTTCCTTCCCTGAGTGTAGGAGTCACAGCTTAGTAGAGTTCTCTAAGCTTGGTGTATAGGGAGGCAGTTTTCAGGAGTTCTGCAACCTGAATGCAGTACACACAGTTGACGGGAGTTCTGTAGCTTGGAAGCAGCCTTACGCACTATAGGCGTTTTCCTACCCTGAGTGTAGGAGACGCAGCGTACTAGTGTACTAGTGTACTAGTAAGCTGGGTGTACAGAGAGGCTGTTTACAGGAGTTCTGCATCCTGAGCGTAGGAGATTCAGTATACAGGAGTTCTGTAGCTTCAGAGTAGGCATAGATAGTATGCGGGATTTGTGTAGCCTCAGTGTGCGAGATGCAGCTGACAGAATTTCTGTAAGCTGGATGTACAGAGAGACAATTTAGAGGAGTTCTGCAGCCTGAGTGTAGGAGACAGTTTACCGGAGTTCTATAGCATGGGCATAGCCATACGCACAATGCGGGATTTCTGTAGCCTGAGTGTAGGAGATTCAGCTTACAAGATTTCTCTAAGCCTGATGTAGAGAGAGGCAGTTTACAGGAGTTCTGCAGCCCGAATGTAATACACACAGTTTATAGCAGTACTGCAGCTTGGCAGCAGTCATACGCACTATGCGCATTTTCCTTCCCTGAGTGTAGGAGTCACAGCTTAGTAGAGTTCTCTAAGCTTGGTGTATAGGGAGGCAGTTTTCAGGAGTTCTGCAACCTGAATGCAGTACACACAGTTGACGGGAGTTCTGTAGCTTGGAAGCAGCCGTACGCACTATAGGCGTTTTCCTACCCTGAGCGTAGGAGATGCAGCGTACTAGTGTTCTGTAAGCTGGGTGCACAGAGAAGCTGTTTACAGGAGTTCTGCATCCTGCGTGTATTAGATTCAGTTTACAGAAGTTCTGTAGCTTCAGAGTAGACATAGACCGTATGCGAGATTTGTGTAGCCTCAGTGTACAAGATGCAGCTGACAGAATTTCTGTAAGCTGGATGTACTGAGAGACAATTTAGAGGAGTTCTGCAACCTGAGTGTTGGAGCCAGTTTACAGAAGTTCTGTAGCTTCAGTGTAGGCATAGACAGTATGCGTGATTTGTGTAGCCTGAGTGTAGGAGATTCAGCTTATAAGATTTCTCTAAGCCTGATGTACAGAGAGACAATTTACAGGAGTTCTGCAGCCTGAGTGTTGGAGATTCAGTTTAAGGGAGTTCTGTAGCTTCAGTGTAGGCATAGACAGTATGCGGGATATGTGTAGCCTCAGTGTACGAGATGCAGCTTACAAAATTTCTGTAAGTTGGATGTACAGAGAGACAATTTACAGGATTTCTGTAGCCTGAGTGTAGATTCAGCTTACAAGATTTCTCTACGCCTGATGTAGAGAGATGCAGTTTTCAGGCGTTCTGCAGCCTGAGTGTAGGAGACTCAGTTTACAAGAGTTCTGTAGCATGGGAGTAGGCATATGCAGTATGCGGGATTTCTTAGGGGAATGCAGGAGATACAGCTGCCAGGCTTTGTGCAAGCTGGATGTGGAGAGAGTGAATTTACAGGAGTTTTACAGCCTAAGTAGACACAGTTTATGGGAGTTCTGAAGCTTGAGAGCAGTCATAAGCAGAATGCGCATTTTCTTAGCCTGAGAGGAGGAAACGCAGTGTACTGGTGTTCTGTCAGCTAGCTGTTCAGAGATGCAGTTTCTAGGAGTTCTGAAACTTGAAAGCAGGAGACAGTCTACAGGAGTTCTATAACATGTGAGTAGCCATACGCACAATGCGGGATTTCTGTAGCCTGAGTGTAGGAGATTCAGCTTACAAGATTTCTCTAAGCCTGATGTAGAGAGAGGCAGTTTACAGGAGTTCTGCAGCCTGAATGTAATACACACAGTTTATAGCAGTACTGTAGCTTGGCAGCAGTCATACGCACTATGCGCATTTTCCTTCCCTGCGTGTAGGAGTCACAGCTTAGTAGAGTTCTCTAAGCTTGGTGTATAGGGAGGCAGTTTTCAGGAGTTCTGCAACCTGAATGCAGTACACACAGTTGACGGGAGTTCTGTAGCTTGGAAGCAGCCGTACGCACTATAGGCGTTTTCCTACCCTGAGTGTAGGAGACGCAGAGTACTAGTGTTCTGTAAGCTGGGTGTACAGAGAGGCTGTTTACAGGAGTTCTGCATCCTGAGCGTAGGAGATTCAGTATACAGGAGTTCTGTAGCTTCAGAGTAGGCATAGATAGTATGCGGGATTTGTGTAGCCTCAGTGTGCGAGATGCAGCTGACAGAATTTCTGTAAGCTGGATGTACAGAGAGACAATTTAGAGGAGTTCTGCAGCCTGAGTGTAGGAGACAGTTTACCGGAGTTCTATAGCATGGGCATAGCCATACGCACAATGCAGGATTTCTGTAGCCTGAGTGTAGGAGATTCAGCTTACAAGATTTCTCTAAGCCTGATGTAGAGAGAGGCAGTTTACAGGAGTTCTGCAGCCCGAATGTAATACACACAGTTTATAGCAGTACTGCAGCTTGGCAGCAGTCATACGCACTATGCGCATTTTCCTTCCCTGAGTGTAGGAGTCACAGCTTAGTAGAGTTCTCTAAGCTTGGTGTATAGGGAGGCAGTTTTCAGGAGTTCTGCAACCTGAATGCAGTACACACAGTTGACGGGAGTTCTGTAGCTTGGAAGCAGCCGTACGCACTATAGGCGTTTTCCTACCCTGAGCGTAGGAGATGCAGCGTACTAGTGTTCTGTAAGCTGGGTGCACAGAGAAGCTGTTTACAGGAGTTCTGCATCCTGCGTGTATTAGATTCAGTTTACAGAAGTTCTGTAGCTTCAGAGTAGACATAGACCGTATGCGAGATTTGTGTAGCCTCAGTGTACAAGATGCAGCTGACAGAATTTCTGTAAGCTGGATGTACTGAGAGACAATTTAGAGGAGTTCTGCAACCTGAGTGTTGGAGCCAGTTTACAGGAGTTCTGTAGCTTCAGTGTAGGCATAGACAGTATGCGTGATTTGTGTAGCCTGAGTGTAGGAGATTCAGCTTATAAGATTTCTCTAAGCCTGATGTACAGAGAGACAATTTACAGGAGTTCTGCAGCCTGAGTGTTGGAGATTCAGTTTACGAGAGTTCTGTAGCTTCAGAGTAGCCATAGACAGTATGCGGGATATGTGTAGCCTCAGTGTACGTGATGCAGCTTACAAAATTTCTGTAAGCTGGATGTACAGAGAGACAATTTACAGGATTTCTGTAGCCTGAGTGTAGATTCGGCTTACAAGATTTCTCTACACCTGATGTAGAGAGATGCAGTTTTCAGGCGTTCTGCAGCCTGAGTGTAGGAGACTCAGTTTACAAGAGTTCTGTAGCATGGGAGTAGGCATATGCAGTATGCGGGATTTCTTAGGGGAATGCAGGAGATACAGCTGCCAGGCTTTGTGCAAGCTGGATGTGGAGAGAGTGAATTTACAGGCGTTTTACAGCCTAAGTAGACACAGTTTATGGGAGTTCTGAAGCTTGGGAGCAGTCATAAGCAGAATGCGCATTTTCTTAGCCTGAGAGGAGGAAACGCAGTGTACTGGTGTTCTGTCAGCTAGGTGCACAGAGATGCAGTTTCTAGGAGTTCTGAAACTTGAAAGCAGGAGACAGTCTACAGGAGTTCTATAACATGTGAGTAGCCATACGCACAATGCGGGATTTCTGTAGGAGATTCAGCTTACAAGATTTCTCTAAGCCTGATGTAGAGAGAGGCAGTTTACAGGAGTTCTGCAGCCCGAATGTAATACACACAGTTTATAGCAGTACTGTAGCTTGGCAGAGGTCATACGCACTATGCGCATTTTCCTTCCCTGAGTGTAGGAGTCACAGCTTAGTAGAGTTCTCTAAGCTTGGTGTATAGGGAGGCAGTTTTCAGGAGTTCTGCAACCTGAATGCAGTACACACAGTTGACGGGAGTTCTGTAGCTTGGAAGCAGCCGTATGCACTATAGGCGTTTTCCTACCCTGAGTGTAGGAGACGCAGCGTACTAGTGTTCTGTAAGCTGGGTGTACAGAGAGGCTGTTTACAGGAGTTCTGCATCCTGAGCGTAGGAGATTCAGTATACAGGAGTTCTGTAGCTTCAGAGTAGGCATAGATAGTATGCGGGATTTGTGTAGCCTCAGTGTGCGAGATGCAGCTGACAGAAGTTCTGTATGCTGGATGTACAGAGAGACAATTTAGAGGAGTTCTGCAGCCTGAGTGTAGGAGACAGTTTACCGGAGTTCTATAGCATGGGCATAGCCATACGCACAATGCGGGATTTCTGTAGCCTGAGTGTAGGAGATTCAGCTTACAAGATTTCTCTAAGCCTGATGTAGAGAGAGGCAGTTTACAGGAGTTCTGCAGCCCGAATGTAATACACACAGTTTATAGCAGTACTGTAGCTTGGCAGCAGTCATACGCACTATGCGCATTTTCCTTCCCTGAGTGTAGGAGTCACAGCTTAGTAGAGTTCTCTAAGCTTGGTGTATAGGGAGGCAGTTTTCAGGAGTTCTGCAACCTGAATGCAGTACACACAGTTGACGGGAGTTCTGTAGCTTGGAAGCAGCCGTACGCACTATAGGCGTTTTCCTACCCTGAGCGTAGGAGATGCAGCGTACTAGTGTTCTGTAAGCTGGGTGTACAGAGAGGCTGTTTACAGGAGTTCTGCATCCTGAGCGTAGGAGATTCAGTATACAGGAGTTCTGTAGCTTCAGAGTAGGCATAGATAGTATGCGGGATTTGTGTAGCCTCAGTGTGCGAGATGCAGCTGACAGAATTTCTGTAAGCTGGATGTACAGAGAGACAATTTAGAGGAGTTCTGCAGCCTGAGTGTAGGAGACAGTTTACCGGAGTTCTATAGCATGGGCGTAGCCATACGCACAATGCGGGATTTCTGTAGCCTGAGTGTAGGAGATTCAGCTTACAAGATTTCTCTAAGCCTGATGTAGAGAGAGGCAGTTTACAGGAGTTCTGCAGCCCGAATGTAATACACACAGTTTATAGCAGTACTGTAGCTTGGCAGCAGTCATACGCACTATGCGCATTTTCCTTCCCTGAGTGTAGGAGTCACAGCTTAGTAGAGTTCTCTAAGCTTGGTGTATAGGGAGGCAGTTTTCAGGAGTTCTGCAACCTGAATGCAGTACACACAGTTGACGGGAGTTCTGTAGCTTGGAAGCAGCTGTACGCAGTTTAGGCGTTTTCCTACCCTGAGCGTAGGAGATGCAGCGTACTAGTGTTCTGTAAGCTGGGTGCACAGAGAAGCTGTTTACAGGAGTTCTGCATCCTGCGTGTATTAGATTCAGTTTACAGAAGTTCTGTAGCTTCAGAGTAGACATAGACCATAAGCGAGATTTGTGTAGCCTCAGTGTATAAGATGCAGCTGACAGAATTTCTGTAAGCTGGATGTACTGAGAGACAATTTACAGGAGTTCTGCAACCTGAGTGTTGGAGCCAGTTTACAGGAGTTCTGTAGCTTCAGTGTAGGCATAGACAGTATGCGTGATTTGTGTAGCCTTAGTGTAGGAGATTCAGCTTATAAGATTTCTCTAAGCCTGATGTACAGAGAGACAGTTTACAGGAGTTCTGCAGCCTGTGTGTTGGAGATTCAGTTTACGAGAGTTCTGTAGCTTCAGAGTAGCCATAGACAGTATTCAGGATATGTGTAGCCTCAGTGTACGAGATGCAGCTTACAAAATTTCTGTAAGCTGGATGTACAGAGAGACAATTTACAGGATTTCTGTAGCCTGAGTGTAGATTCAGCTTACAAGATTTCTCTACGCCTGATGTAGAGAGATGCAGTTTTCAGGCGTTCTGCAGCCTGAGTGTTGGAGACTCAGTTTAGAAGAGTTCTGTAGCATGGGAGTAGGCATACGCAGTATGCGGGATTTCTTAGGGGAATGCAGGAGATACAGCTGCCAGGCTTTTTGCAAGCTGGATGTGGAGAGAGTGAATTTACAGGAGTTTTACAGCCTGAGTAAGTAGACACAGTTTATGGGAGTTCTGAAGCTTGGGAGCAGTCATAAGCAGAATGCGCATTTTCTTAGCCTGAGAGGAGGAAACGCAGTGTACTGGTGTTCTGTCAGCTAGGTGTTCAGAGATGCAGTTTCTAGGAGTTCTGAAACTTGAAAGCAGGAGACAGTCTACAGGAGTTCTATAACATGTGAGTAGCCATACGCACAATGCGGGATTTCTGTAGCCTGAGTGTAGGAGATTCAGCTTACAAGATTTCTCTAAGCCTGATGTAGAGAGAGGCAGTTTACAGGAGTTCTGCAGCCCGAATGCAATACACACAGTTTATAGCAGTACTGTAGCTTGGCAGCAGTCATACGCACTATGCGCATTTTCCTTCCCTGAGTGTAGGAGTCACAGCTTAGTAGAGTTCTCTAAGCTTGGTGTATAGGGAGGCAGTTTTCAGGAGTTCTGCAACCTGAATGCAGTACACACAGTTGACGGGAGTTCTGTAGCTTGGACGCAGCCGTATGCACTATCGGCGTTTTCCTACCCTGAGTGTAGGAGACGCAGCGTACTAGTGTTCTGTAAGCTGGGTGCACAGAGAAGCTGTTTACAGGAGTTCTGCATCCTGCGTGTATTAGATTCAGTTTACAGAAGTTCTGTAGCTTCAGAGTAGACATAGACCAGTATGCGAGATTTGTGTAGCCTCAGTGTACAAGATGCAGCTGACAGAATTTCTGTAAGCTGGATGTACAGAGAGACAATTTACAGGAGTTCTGCAACCTGAGTGTTGGAGCCAGTTTACAGGAGTTCTGTAGCTTCAGTGTAGGCATAGACAGTATGCGTGATTTGTGTAGCCTGAGTGTAGGAGATTCAGCTTATAAGATTTCTCTAAGCCTGATGTACAGAGAGACAATTTACAGGAGTTCTGCAGCCTGAGTGTTGGAGATTCAGTTTACGAGAGTTCTGTAGCTTCAGAGTAGCCATAGACAGTATGCGGGATATGTGTAGCCTCAGTGTACGAGATGCAGCTTACAAAATTTCTGTAAGCTGGATGTACAGAGAGACAATTTACAGGATTTCTGTAGCCTGAGTGTAGATTCAGCTTACAAGATTTCTCTACGCCTGATGTAGAGAGATGCAGTTTTCAGGCGTTCTGCAGCTTGAGTGTAGGAGACTCAGTTTACAAGAGTTCTGTAGCATGGGAGTAGGCATACGCAGTATGCGGGATTTCTTAGGGGAATGCAGGAGATACAGCTGCCAGGCTTTTTGCAAGCTGGATGTGGAGAGAGTGAATTTACAGGAGTTTTATAGCCTGAGTAAGTAGACACAGTTTATGGGAGTTCTGAAGCTTGGGAGCAGTCATAAGCAGAATGCGCATTTTCTTAGCCTGAGAGGAGGAAACGCAGTGTACTGGTGTTCTGTCAGCTAGGTGTTCAGAGATGCAGTTTCTAGGAGTTCTGAAACTTGAAAGCAGGAGACAGTCTACAGGAGTTCTATAACATGTGAGTAGCCATATGCACAATGCGGGATTTCTGTAGCCTGAGTGTAGGAGATTCAGCTTACAAGATTTCTCTAAGCCTGATGTAGAGAGAGGCAGTTTACAGGAGTTCTGCAGCCCGAATGTAATACACACAGTTTATAGCAGTACTGTAGCTTGGCAGCAGTCATACGCACTATGCGCATTTTCCTTCCCTGAGTGTAGGAGTCACAGCTTAGTAGAGTTCTCTAAGCTTGGTGTATAGGGAGGCAGTTTTCAGGAGTTCTGCAACCTGAATGCAGTACACACAGTTGACGGGAGTTCTGTAGCTTGGAAGCAGCCGTATGCACTATAGGCGTTTTCCTACACTGAGTGTAGGAGACGCAGCGTACTAGTGTTCTGTAAGCTGGGTGTACAGAGAGGCTGTTTACAGGAGTTCTGCATCCTGAGCGTAGGAGATTCAGTATACAGAAGTTCTGTAGCTTCAGAGTAGGCATAGATAGTATGCGGGATTTGTGTAGCCTCAGTGTGCGAGATGCAGCTGACAGAATTTCTGTAAGCTGGATGTACAGAGAGACAATTTAGAGGAGTTCTGCAGCCTGAGTGTAGGAGACAGTTTACCGGAGTTCTATAGCATGGGCGTAGCCATACGCACAATGCGGGATTTCTGTAGCCTGAGTGTAGGAGATTCAGCTTACAAGATTTCTCTAAGCCTGATGTAGAGAGAGGCAGTTTACAGGAGTTCTGCAGCCCGAATGTAATACACACAGTTTATAGCAGTACTGTAGCTTGGCAGCAGCCATACGCACTATGCGCATTTTCCTTCCCTGAGTGTAGGAGTCACAGCTTAGTAGAGTTCTCTAAGCTTGGTGTATAGGGAGGCAGTTTTCAGGAGTTCTGCAACCTGAATGCAGTACACACAGTTGACGGGAGTTCTGTAGCTTGGAAGCAGCCGTACGCACTATAGGCGTTTTCCTACCCTGAGCGTAGGAGATGCAGCGTACTAGTGTTCTGTAAGCTGGGTGCACAGAGAAGCTGTTTACAGGAGTTCTGCATCCTGCGTGTATTAGATTCAGTTTACAGAAGTTCTGTAGCTTCAGAGTAGACATAGACCGTATGCGAGATTTGTGTAGCCTCAGTGTACAAGATGCAGCTGACAGAATTTCTGTAAGCTGGATGTACTGAGAGACAATTTACAGGAGTTCTGCAACCTGAGTGTTGGAGCCAGTTTACAGGAGTTCTGTAGCTTCAGTGTAGGCATAGACAGTATGCGTGATTTGTGTAGCCTGAGTGTAGGAGATTCAGCTTATAAGATTTCTCTAAGCCTGATGTACAGAGAGACAATTTACAGGAGTTCTGCAGCCTGAGTGTTGGAGATTCAGTTTACGAGAGTTCTGTAGCTTCAGAGTAGCCATAGACAGTATGCGGGATATGTGTAGCCTCAGTGTACGAGATGCAGCTTACAAAATTTCTGTAAGTTGGATGTACAGAGAGACAATTTACAGGATTTCTGTAGCCTGAGTGTTGGAGATTCAGTTTACGAGAGTTCTGTAGCTTCAGAGTAGCCATAGACAGTATGCGGGATATGTGTAGCCTCAGTGTACGAGATGCAGCTTACAAAATTTCTGTAAGCTGGATGTACAGAGAGACAATTTACAGGATTTCTGTAGCCTGAGTGTAGATTCAGCTTACAAGATTTCTCTACGCCTGATGTAGAGAGATGCAGTTTTCAGGCGTTCTGCAGCCTGAGTGTAGGAGACTCAGTTTACAAGAGTTCTGTAGCATGGGAGTAGGCATACGCAGTATGCGGGATTTCTTAGGGGAATGCAGGAGATACAGCTGCCAGGCTTTGTGCAAGCTGGATGTGGAGAGAGTGAATTTACAGGAGTTTTACAGCCTAAGTAGACACAGTTTATGGGAGTTCTGAAGCTTGGGAGCAGTCATAAGCAGAATGCGCATTTTCTTAGCCTGAGAGGAGGAAACGCAGTGTACTGGTGTTCTGTCAGCTAGGTGTACAGAGATGCAGTTTCTAGGAGTTCTGAAACTTGAAAGCAGGAGACAGTCTACAGGAGTTCTATAACATGTGAGTAGCCATACGCACAATGCGGGATTTCTGTAGCCTGAGTGTAGGAGATTCAGCTTACAAGATTTCTCTAAGCCTGATGTAGAGAGAGGCAGTTTACAGGAGTTCTGCAGCCCGAATGTAATACACACAGTTTATAGCAGTACTGCAGCTTGGCAGCAGTCATACGCACTATGCGCATTTTCTTTCCCTGAGTGTAGGAGTCACAGCTTAGTAGAGTTCTCTAAGCCTGGTGTATAGGGAGGCAGTTTTCAGGAGTTCTGCAACCTGAATGCAGTACACACAGTTGACGGGAGTTCTGTAGCTTGGAAGCAGCCGTACGCACTATAGGCGTTTTCCTGCCCTGAGCGTAGGAGTTGCAGCGTATTAGTGTTCTGTAAGCTGGGTGTACAGAGAGGCTGTTTACAGGAGTTCTGCATCCTGAGCGTAGGAGATTCAGTATACAGGAGTTCTGTAGCTTCAGAGTAGGCATAGATAGTATGCGGGATTTGTGTAGCCTCAGTGTGCGAGATGCAGCTGACAGAATTTCTGTAAGCTGGATGTACAGAGAGACAATTTAGAGGAGTTCTGCAGCCTGAGTGTAGGAGACAGTTTACCGGAGTTCTATAGCATGGGCGTAGCCATACGCACAATGCGGGATTTCTGTAGCCTGAGTGTAGGAGATTCAGCTTACAAGATTTCTCTAAGCCTGATGTAGAGAGAGGCAGTTTACAGGAGTTCTGCAGCCCGAATGTAATACACACAGTTTATAGCAGTACTGTAGCTTGGCAGCAGTCATACGCACTATGCGCATTTTCCTTCCCTGAGTGTAGGAGTCACAGCTTAGTAGAGTTCTCTAAGCTTGGTGTATAGGGAGGCAGTTTTCAGGAGTTCTGCAACCTGAATGCAGTACACACAGTTGACGGGAGTTCTGTAGCTTGGAAGCAGCCGTACGCACTATAGGCGTTTTCCTACCCTGAGCGTAGGAGATGCAGCGTACTAGTGTTCTGTAAGCTGGGTGCACAGAGAAGCTGTTTACAGGAGTTCTGCATCCTGCGTGTATTAGATTCAGTTTACAGAAGTTCTGTAGCTTCAGAGTAGACATAGACCGTATGCGAGATTTGTGTAGCCTCAGTGTACAAGATGCAGCTGACAGAATTTCTGTAAGCTGGATGTACTGAGAGACAATTTAGAGGAGTTCTGCAACCTGAGTGTTGGAGCCAGTTTACAGGAGTTCTGTAGCTTCAGTGTAGGCATAGACAGTATGCGTGATTTGTGTAGACTGAGTGTAGGAGATTCAGCTTATAAGATTTCTCTAAGCCTGATGTACAGAGAGACAATTTACAGGAGTTCTGCAGCCTGAGTGTTGGAGATTCAGTTTAAGGGAGCTCTGTAGCTTCAGTGTAGGCATAGACAGTATGCGGGATATGTGTACCCTCAGTGTACGAGATGCAGCTTACAAAATTTCTGTAAGTTGGATGTACAGAGAGACAATTTACAGGATTTCTGTAGCCTGAGTGTAGATTCAGCTTACAAGATTTCTCTACGCCTGATGTAGAGAGATGCAGTTTTCAGGCGTTCTGCAGCCTGAGTGTAGGAGACTCAGTTTACAAGAGTTCTGTAGCATGGGAGTAGGCATATGCAGTATGCGGGATTTCTTAGGGGAATGCAGGAGATACAGCTGCCAGGCTTTGTGCAAGCTGGATGTGGAGAGAGTGAATTTACAGGCGTTTTACAGCCTAAGTAGACACAGTTTATGGGAGTTCTGAAGCTTGGGAGCAGTCATAAGCAGAATGCGCATTTTCTTAGCCTGAGAGGAGGAAACGCAGTGTACTGGTGTTCTGTCAGCTAGGTGTTCAGAGATGCAGTTTCTAGGAGTTCTGAAACTTGAAAGCAGGAGACAGTCTACAGGAGTTCTATAACATGTGAGTAGCCATACGCACAATGCGGGATTTCTGTAGCCTGAGTGTAGGAGATTCAGCTTACAAGATTTCTCTAAGCCTGATGTAGAGAGAGGCAGTTTACAGGAGTTCTGCAGCCCGAATGTAATACACACAGTTTATAGCAGTACTGTAGCTTGGCAGCAGTCATACGCACTATGCGCATTTTCCTTCCCTGAGTGTAGGAGTCACAGCTTAGTAGAGTTCTCTAAGCTTGGTGTATAGGGAGGCAGTTTTCAGGAGTTCTGCAACCTGAATGCAGTACACACAGTTGACGGGAGTTCTGTAGCTTGGAAGCAGCCGTACGCACTATAGGCGTTTTCCTACCCTGAGTGTAGGAGACGCAGCGTACTAGTGTTCTGTAAGCTGGGTGTACAGAGAGGCTGTTTACAGGAGTTCTGCATCCTGAGCGTAGGAGATTCAGTATACAGGAGTTCTGTAGCTTCAGAGTAGGCATAGATAGTATGCGGGATTTGTGTAGCCTCAGTGTGCGAGATGCAGCTGACAGAATTTCTGTACGCTGGATGTACAGAGAGACAATTTAGAGGAGTTCTGCAGCCTGAGTGTAGGAGACAGTTTACCGGAGTTCTATAGCATGGGCATAGCCATACGCACAATGCGGGATTTCTGTAGCCTGAGTGTAGGAGATTCAGCTTACAAGATTTCTCTAAGCCTGATGTAGAGAGAGGCAGTTTACAGGAGTTCTGCAGCCCGAATGTAATACACACAGTTTATAGCAGTACTGTAGCTTGGCAGCAGTCATACGCACTATGCGCATTTTCCTTCCCTGAGTGTAGGAGTCACAGCTTAGTAGAGTTCTCTAAGCTTGGTGTATAGGGAGGCAGTTTTCAGGAGTTCTGCAACCTGAATGCAGTACACACAGTTGACGGGAGTTCTGTAGCTTGGAAGCAGCCGTACGCACTATCGCCGTTTTCCTACCTTGAGTGTAGGAGACGCAGCCTATTAGTGTTCTGTAAGCTGGGTGTACAGAGAGGCTGTTTACAGGAGTTCTGCATCCTGAGTGTATTGGATTCACTTTACGGAATTTCTGTAGCTTCAGAGTAGGCATAGAACATATGCGGGATAAGTGTAGCCTCAGTGTACGAGATGCAGCTTACAAAATTTCTGTAAGCTGGTTTTACAGAGAGACAATCTACAGGAGTTCTGCAGCCTGAGTGTAGGACATTCAGTTTACTGAAGTTCTGTAGCTTCAGAGTAGGCATAGAACATATGCGGGATTTGTGTAGCCTCAGTGTAAAAGATGCAGCTTACAGAATTTCTGTAAGCTGGATGTACAGAGAGACAATTTAGAGGAGTTCTGCATCCTGAGTGTAGTAGACAGTTTACAGGAGTTCTGCAGCACTGATGTAGGCATACACACTATGCGGGATTTCGGTAGCCTGAGTGTAGAGGATTCAGCTCACAACAGTTCTCTAAGCCTGATGTAGAGAGAAGCAGTTTCCAGGAGTTCTGCAACCTGAATGCAGTACACACAGTCTACGGGAGTTCTGTAGCTTGGAAGCAGCCGTACGCACTATAGGCGTTTTCCTACCTTGAGTGTAGGAGACGCAGCGTACTAGTGTTCTGTAAGCTTGGTGTACAGAGAGGCTGTTTACAGGAGTTCTGCATCCTGAGTGTAGGAGATTCAGTTTACGGGAGTTCTGTAGCTTCAGAGTAGGCATAGACAGTATGCGGGGTTTGTGTAGCCTCAGTGAACACGATGCAGCTTACAAGATTTCTCTAAGCCTGATGTAGAGAGAGGCAGTTTACAGGAGTTCTGCAGCCCGAATGTAATACACAGGGTTTACGGCAGTACTGTAGCTTGGCAGCAGTCATACGCACTATGCGCATTTTCTTTCCCTGAGTGTAGGAGTCACAGCTTAGTAGAGTTCTCTAAGCCTGGTGTATAGGGAGGCAGTTTTCAGGAGTTCTGCAACCTGAATGCAGTACACACAGTTGACGGGAGTTCTGTAGCTTGGAAGCAGCCGTACGCACTATAGGCGTTTTCCTGCCCTGAGCGTAGGAGTTGCAGCGTATTAGTGTTCTGTAAGCTGGGTGTACAGAGAGGCTGTTTACAGGAGTTCTGCATCCTGAGCGTAGGAGATTCAGTATACAGGAGTTCTGTAGCTTCAGAGTAGGCATAGATAGTATGCGGGATTTGTGTAGCCTCAGTGTGCGAGATGCAGCTGACAGAATTTCTGTAAGCTGGATGTACAGAGAGACAATTTAGAGGAGTTCTGCAGCCTGAGTGTAGGAGACAGTTTACCGGAGTTCTATAGCATGGGCGTAGCCATACGCACAATGCGGGATTTCTGTAGCCTGAGTGTAGGAGATTCAGCTTACAAGATTTCTCTAAGCCTGATGTAGAGAGAGGCAGTTTACAGGAGTTCTGCAGCCCGAATGTAATACACACAGTTTATAGCAGTACTGTAGCTTGGCAGCAGTCATACGCACTATGCGCATTTTCCTTCCCTGAGTGTAGGAGTCACAGCTTAGTAGAGTTCTCTAAGCTTGGTGTATAGGGAGGCAGTTTTCAGGAGTTCTGCAACCTGAATGCAGTACACACAGTTGACGGGAGTTCTGTAGCTTGGAAGCAGCCGTACGCACTATAGGCGTTTTCCTACCCTGAGCGTAGGAGATGCAGCGTACTAGTGTTCTGTAAGCTGGGTGCACAGAGAAGCTGTTTACAGGAGTTCTGCATCCTGCGTGTATTAGATTCAGTTTACAGAAGTTCTGTAGCTTCAGAGTAGACATAGACCGTATGCGAGATTTGTGTAGCCTCAGTGTACAAGATGCAGCTGACAGAATTTCTGTAAGCTGGATGTACTGAGAGACAATTTAGAGGAGTTCTGCAACCTGAGTGTTGGAGCCAGTTTACAGGAGTTCTGTAGCTTCAGTGTAGGCATAGACAGTATGCGTGATTTGTGTAGCCTGAGTGTAGGAGATTCAGCTTATAAGATTTCTCTAAGCCTGATGTACAGAGAGACAATTTACAGGAGTTCTGCAGCCTGAGTGTTGGAGATTCAGTTTAAGGGAATTCTGTAGCTTCAGTGTAGGCATAGACAGTATGCGGGATATGTGTAGCCTCAGTGTACGAGATGCAGCTTACAAAATTTCTGTAAGTTGGATGTACAGAGAGACAATTTACAGGATTTCTGTAGCCTGAGTGTAGATTCAGCTTACAAGATTTCTCTACGCCTGATGTAGAGAGATGCAGTTTTCAGGCGTTCTGCAGCCTGAGTGTAGGAGACTCAGTTTACAAGAGTTCTGTAGCATGGGAGTAGGCATATGCTGTATGCGGGATTTCTTAGGGGAATGCAGGAGATACAGCTGCCAGGCTTTGTGCAAGCTGGATGTGGAGAGAGTGAATTTACAGGAGTTTTACAGCCTAAGTAGACACAGTTTATGGGAGTTCTGAAGCTTGAGAGCAGTCATAAGCAGAATGCGCATTTTCTTAGCCTGAGAGGAGGAAACCCAGTGTACTGGTGTTCTGTCAGCTAGGTGTTCAGAGATGCAGTTTCTAGGAGTTCTGAAACTTGAAAGCAGGAGACAGTCTACAGGAGTTCTATAACATGTGAGTAGCCATACGCACAATGCGGGATTTCTGTAGCCTGAGTGTAGGAGATTCAGCTTACAAGATTTCTCTAAGCCTGATGTAGAGAGAGGCAGTTTACAGGAGTTCTGCAGCCTGAATGTAATACACACAGTTTATAGCAGTACTGTAGCTTGGCAGCAGTCATACGCACTATGCGCATTTTCCTTCCCTGCGTGTAGGAGTCACAGCTTAGTAGAGTTCTCTAAGCTTGGTGTATAGGGAGGCAGTTTTCAGGAGTTCTGCAACCTGAATGCAGTACACACAGTTGACGGGAGTTCTGTAGCTTGGAAGCAGCCGTACGCACTATAGGCGTTTTCCTACCCTGAGTGTAGGAGACGCAGCGTACTAGTGTTCTGTAAGCTGGGTGTACAGAGAGGCTGTTTACAGGAGTTCTGCATCCTGAGCGTAGGAGATTCAGTATACAGGAGTTCTGTAGCTTCAGAGTAGGCATAGATAGTATGCGGGATTTGTGTAGCCTCAGTGTGCGAGATGCAGCTGACAGAATTTCTGTAAGCTGGATGTACAGAGAGACAATTTAGAGGAGTTCTGCAGCCTGAGTGTAGGAGACAGTTTACCGGAGTTCTATAGCATGGGCATAGCCATATGCACAATGCGGGATTTCTGTAGCCTGAGTGTAGGAGATTCAGCTTACAAGATTTCTCTAAGCCTGATGTAGAGAGAGGCAGTTTACAGGAGTTCTGCAGCCCGAATGTAATACACACAGTTTATAGCAGTACTGTAGCTTGGCAGCAGTCATACGCACTATGCGCATTTTCCTTCCCTGAGTGTAGGAGTCACAGCTTAGTAGAGTTCTCTAAGCTTGGTGTATAGGGAGGCAGTTTTCAGGAGTTCTGCAACCTGAATGCAGTACACACAGTTGACGGGAGTTCTGTAGCTTGGAAGCAGCCGTACGCACTATAGGCGTTTTCCTACCCTGAGCGTAGGAGATGCAGCGTACTAGTGTTCTGTAAGCTGGGTGCACAGAGAAGCTGTTTACAGGAGTTCTGCATCCTGCGTGTATTAGATTCAGTTTACAGAAGTTCTGTAGCTTCAGAGTAGACATAGACCGTATGCGAGATTTGTGTAGCCTCAGTGTACAAGATGCAGCTGACAGAATTTCTGTAAGCTGGATGTACTGAGAGACAATTTAGAGGAGTTCTGCAACCTGAGTGTTGGAGCCAGTTTACAGGAGTTCTGTAGCTTCAGTGTAGGCATAGACAGTATGCGTGATTTGCGTAGACTGAGTGTAGGAGATTCAGCTTATAAGATTTCTCTAAGCCTGATGTACAGAGAGACAATTTACAGGAGTTCTGCAGCCTGAGTGTTGGAGATTCAGTTTAAGGGAGTTCTGTAGCTTCAGTGTAGGCATAGACAGTATGCGGGATATGTGTAGCCTCAGTGTACGAGATGCAGCTTACAAAATTTCTGTAAGTTGGATGTACAGAGAGACAATTTACAGGATTTCTGTAGCCTGAGTGTAGATTCAGCTTACAAGATTTCTCTACGCCTGATGTAGAGAGATGCAGTTTTCAGGCGTTCTGCAGCCTGAGTGTAGGAGACTCAGTTTACAAGAGTTCTGTAGCATGGGAGTAGGCATATGCAGTATGCGGGATTTCTTAGGGGAATGCAGGAGATACAGCTGCCAGGCTTTGTGCAAGCTGGATGTGGAGAGAGTGAATTTACAGGAGTTTTACAGCCTAAGTAGACACAGTTTATGGGAGTTCTGAAGCTTGGGAGCAGTCATAAGCAGAATGCGCATTTTCTTAGCCTGAGAGGAGGAAAGGCAGTGTACTGGTGTTCTGTCAGCTAGGTGTTCAGAGATGCAGTTTCTAGGAGTTCTGAAACTTGAAAGCAGGAGACAGTCTACAGGAGTTCTATAACATGTGAGTAGCCATACGCACAATGCGGGATTTCTGTAGCCTGAGTGTAGGAGATTCAGCTTACAAGATTTCTCTAAGCCTGATGTAGAGAGAGGCAGTTTACAGGAGTTCTGCAGCCCGAATGTAATACACACAGTTTATAGCAGTACTGTAGCTTGGCAGCAGTCATACGCACTATGCGCATTTTCCTTCCCTGAGTGTAGGAGTCACAGCTTAGTAGAGTTCTCTAAGCTTGGTGTATAGGGAGGCAGTTTTCAGGAGTTCTGCAACCTGAATGCAGTACACACAGTTGACGGGAGTTCTGTAGCTTGGAAGCAGCCGTACGCACTATAGGCGTTTTCCTACCCTGAGTGTAGGAGACGCAGCGTACTAGTGTTCTGTAAGCTGGGTGTACAGAGAGGCTGTTTACAGGAGTTCTGCATCCTGAGTGTATTGGATTCAGTTTACGGAATTTCTGTAGCTTCAGAGTAGGCATAGAACATATGCGGGATAAGTGTAGCCTCAGTGTACGAGATGCAGCTTACAAAATTTCTGTAAGCTGGTTTTACAGAGAGACAATCTACAGGAGTTCTGCAGCCTGAGTGTAGGACATTCAGTTTACTGAAGTTCTGTAGCTTCAGAGTAGGCATAGAACATATGCGGGATTTGTGTAGCCTCAGTGTAAAAGATGCAGCTTACAGAATTTCTGTAAGCTGGATGTACAGAGAGACAATTTAGAGGAGTTCTGCATCCTGAGTGTAGTAGACAGTTTACAGGAGTTCTGCAGCACTGGTGTAGGCATACACACTATGCGGGATTTCGGTAGCCTGAGTGTAGAGGATTCAGCTCACAACAGTTCTCTAAGCCTGATGTAGAGAGAAGCAGTTTCCAGGAGTTCTGCAACCTGAATGCAGTACACACAGTCTACGGGAGTTCTGTAGCTTGGAAGCAGCCGTACGCACTATAGGCGTTTTCCTACCTTGAGTGTAGGAGACGCAGCGTACTAGTGTTCTGTAAGCTTGGTGTACAGAGAGGCTGTTTACAGGAGTTCTGCATCCTGAGTGTAGGAGATTCAGTTTACGGGAGTTCTGTAGCTTCAGAGTAGGCATAGACAGTATGCGGGGTTTGTGTAGCCTCAGTGAACACGATGCAGCTTACAAGATTTCTCTAAGCCTGATGTAGAGAGAGGCAGTTTACAGGAGTTCTGCAGCCCGAATGTAATACACAGGGTTTACGGCAGTACTGTAGCTTGGCAGCAGTCGTACGCGCTATGCGCATTTTTCTTCCCTGAGTGTAGGAGACACAGCTTAGTGGAGTTCTCTAAGCCTGGTGTACAGGGAGGCAGTTTTCAGGAGTTCTGCAACCAAAATGCAGTACACACAGTTGACGGGAGTTCTGTAGCTTGGAAGCAGCCGTACGCACAATCGGAGTTTTCCTACCTTGAGTGTAGGAGACGCAGCCTACTAGTGTTCTGTAAGCTGGGTGTACAGAGAGGCTGCTTACAGGATTTCTGCATCCTGAGTGAAGGAGATTAAGTTTACGGGAGTTCTGTAGCTTCAGAGTAGGCATAGAACATATGCGGGATTTGTGTAGCTCATTGTACAACTTGCAGCTGACAGAATTTCTGTAAGCTGGATGTACAGAGAGACAATTTAGAGGAGTTCTGCAGCCTGAGTGTAGGAGACAGTTTACCAGAGTTCTGTAGCATGGGTGTAGCCATACACACTATGCGGGATTTCTGTAGCCTGAGTGTAGAAGATTCAGCTTACAAGATTTCTCTAAGCCTGATGTAGAGAGAGGCTGTTTACAGGAGTTCTGCAGCCCGAATGTAATACACACAGTTTATGCCAGTACATGCTACAGCATGTCAGCAGTCATACGCACTATACGCATTTTCCTTCCCTGAGTGTAAGTAACACAGCTTAGTGGAGTTCTCTAAGCCTGGTGTACAGGGAGGCAGTTTCAAGGAGTTCTGCAACCTGAATGCAGTACACACAGCTGACGGCAGTTCTGTAGCTTGGAAGCAGCCGTACTCAGTTAGGCGTTTTCCTACCCTGAGCGTAGGAGATGCAGCGTACTAGTGTTCTGTAAGCTGGGTGCACAGAGAAGCTGTTTACAGAAGTTCTGCATCCTGCGTGTATTAGATTCAGTTTACAGAAGTTCTGTAGCTTCAGAGTAGACATAGACCGTATGCGAGATTTGTGTTGCCTCAGTGTACTAGATGCCCCTGACAGAATTTCTGTAAGCTGGATGTACTGAGAGACAATTTACAGGAGTTCTGCAGCCTGAGTGTTGGAGCCAGTTTACAGGACTTCTGTAGCTTCAGTGTAGGCATAGACAGTATGCGTGATTTGTGTAGCCTGAGTGTAGGAGATTCAGCTTATAAGATTTCTCTAAGCCTGATGTACAGAGAGACAATTTACAGGAGTTCTCCAGCCTGAGTTTTGGAGATTCAGTTTACGAGAGTTCTGTAGCTTCAGAGTAGGCATAGACAGTATGCGGGATATGTGTAGCCTCAGTGTACGAGATGCAGCTTACAAAATTTCTGTAAGCTGGATACAGAGAGACAATTTACAGGATTTCTGTAGGCTGAGTGTAGATTCAGCTTACAAGATTTCTCTACGCCTGATGTAGAGAGATGCAGTTTTCAGGCGTTCTGCAGCCTGAGTGTAGGAGACTCTGTTTACAAGAGTTCTGTAGCATGGGAGTAGGCATACGCAGTATGCGGGATTTCTTAGGGGAATGCAGGAGATACAGCTGCCAGGCTTTGTGCAAGCTGGATGTGGAGAGAGTGAATTTACAGGAGTTTTACAGCCTGAGTAAGTAGACAGAGTTTATGGGAGTTCTGAAGCTTGGGAGCAGTCATAAGCAGAATGTGCATTTTCTTAGCCTGAGAGGAGGAAACGCAGTGTACTGGTGTTCTGTCAGCTAGGTGTTCAGAGATGCAGTTTCTAGGAGTTCTGAAACTTGAAAGCAGGAGACAGTCTACAGGAGTTCTATAACATGTGAGTATCCAACGCACAATGCGGGATTTCTGTAGCCTGAGTGTAGGAGATTCAGCTTACAAGATTTCTCTAAGCCTGATGTAGAGAGAGGCAGTTTACAGGAGTTCTGAAGCCCGAATGTAATACACACAGTTTATGCCAGTACATGCTACAGCATGTCAGCAGTCATACGCACTATACGCATTTTCCTTCCCTGAGTGTAAGTGACACAGCTTAGTAGAGTTCTCTAAGCTTGGTGTATAGGGAGGCAGTTTTCAGGAGTTCTGCAACCTGAATGCAGTACACACAGTCGACGGGAGTTCTGTAGCTTGGAAGCAGCCGTACGCACTATAGGCGTTTTCCTACCCTGAGTGTAGGAGACGCAGCGTACTAGTGTTCTGTAAGCTGGGTGTACAGAGAGGCTGTTTACAGGAGTTCTGCATCCTGAGTGTATTGGATTCAGTTTACAGAATTTCTGTAGCCTCAGAGTAGTCCTAGAACATATGCGGGATAAGTGTAGCCTCAGTGTACAAGATGCAGCTTACAAAATTTCTGTAAGCTGGTTTTACAGAGAGACAATCTACAGGAGTTCTGCAGCCTGAGTGTATTGGATTCAGTTGATGGAATTTCTGTAGCTTCAGAGTAGGCATAGAACATATGCGGGATAAGTGTAGCCTCAGTGTACGAGATGCAGCTTACAAAATTTCTGTAAGCTGGTTTTACAGAGAGACAATCTACAGGAGTTCTGCAGCCTGAGTGTAGGAGATTCAGTTTACGGGAGTTCTGTAGCTTCAGAGTAGGCATAGACCCTTTGCGGGATTTGTGTAGCCTCAGTGTAAAAGATGCAGCTTACAGAATTTCTGTAAGCTGAATGTACAGAGAGACAATTTAGAAGAGTTCTGCATCCTGAGTGTAGTAGACAGTTTACAGGAGTTCTGCAGCACTGGTGTAGGCATACACACTATGCGGGATTTCGGTAGCCTGAGTGTAGAGGATTCAGCTCACAACAGTTCTCTAAGCCTGATGTAGAGAGAAGCAGTTTCCAGGAGTTCTGCAACCTGAATGCAGTACACACAGTCTACGGGAGTTCTGTAGCTTGGAAGCAGCCGTACGCACTATAGGCGTTTTCCTACCTTGAGTGTAGGAGACGCAGCGTACTAGTGTTCTGTAAGCTTGGTGTACAGAGAGGCTGTTTATAGGAGTTCTGCATCCTGAGTGTAGGAGATTCAGTTTACGGGAGTTCTGTAGCTTCAGAGTAGGCATAGACAGCATGCGGGGTTTGTGTAGCCTCAGTGAACACGATGCAGCTTACAAGATTTCTCTAAGCCTGATGTAGAGAGAGGCAGTTTACAGGAGTTCTGCAGCCCGAATGTAATACACAGGGTTTACGGCAGTACTGTAGCTTGGCAGCAGTCGTATGCGCTATGCGCATTTTTCTTCCCTGAGTGTAGGAGTCACAGCTTAGTAGAGTTCTCTAAGCCTGGTGTACAGGGAGGCAGTTTTCAGGAGTTCTGCAACCAAAATGCAGTACACACAGTTGACGGGAGTTCTGTAGCTTGGAAGCAGCCGTACGCACTATCGGCGTTTTCCTACCTTGAGTGTAGGAGACGCAGCCTACTAGTTTTCTGTAAGCTGGGTGTACAGAGAGGCTGCTTACAGGATTTCTGCATCCTGAGCGTAGGAGATTCAGTTTACGGGAGTTCTGTAGCTTCAGAGTAGGCATAGAACATATGCGGGATTTGTGTAGCTCAGTGTACAACTTGCAGCTGACAGAATTTCTGTAAGCTGGATGTACAGAGAGACAATTTAGAGGAGTTCTGCAGCCTGAGTGTAGGAGACAGTTTACCGGAGTTCTGTAGCATGGGTGTAGCCATACACACTATGCGGGATTTCTGTAGCCTGAGTGTAGAACATTCAGCTTACAAGATTTCTCTAAGCCTGATGTAGAGAGAGGCTGTTTACAGGAGTTCTGCAGCCCGAATGTAATACACACAGTTTATGCCAGTACATGCTACAGCATGTCAGCAGTCATACGCACTATACGCATTTTCCTTCCCTGAGTGTAAGTGACACAGCTTAGTAGAGTTCTCTAAGCCTGGTTTACAGGGAGGCAGTTTTCAGGAGTTCTGCAACCTGAATGCAGTACACACAGTTGACGGGAGTTCTGTAGCTTGGAAGCAGCCGTACGCACTATAGGCGTTTTCCTACCCTGAGTGTAGGAGACGCAGCGTACTAGTGTTCTGTAAGCTGGGTGTACAGAGAGGCTGTTTACAGGAGTTCTGCATCCTGAGTGTAATGGATTCAGTTTACAGAATTTCTGTAGCCTCAGAGTAGGCATAGAACATATGCGGGATAAGTGTAGCCTCAGTGTACAAGATGCAGCTTACAAAATTTCTGTAAGCTGGTTTTACAGAGAGACAATCTACAGGAGTTCTGCAGCCTGAGTGTATTGGATTCAGTTGATGGAATTTCTGTAGCTTCAGAGTAGGCATAGAACATATGCGGGATAAGTGTAGCCTCAGTGTACGAGATGCAGCTTACAAAATTTCTGTAAGCTGGTTTTACAGAGAGACAATCTACAGGAGTTCTGCAGCCTGAGTGTAGGACATTCAGTTTACGGGAGTTCTGTAGCTTCAGAGTAGGCATAGACCCTTTGCGGGATTTGTGTAGCCTCAGTGTAAAAGATGCAGCTTACAGAATTTCTGTAAGCTGAATGTACAGAGAGACAATTTAGAAGAGTTCTGCATCCTGAGTGTAGTAGACAGTTTACAGGAGTTCTGCAGCACTGGTGTAGGCATACACACTATGCGGGATTTCGGTAGCCTGAGTGTAGAGGATTCAGCTCACAACAGTTCTCTAAGCCTGATGTAGAGAGAAGCAGTTTCCAGGAGTTCTGCAACCTGAATGCAGTACACACAGTCTACGGGAGTTCTGTAGCTTGGAAGCAGCCGTACGCACTATAGGCGTTTTCCTACCTTGAGTGTAGGAGACGCAGCGTACTAGTGTTCTGTAAGCTTGGTGTACAGAGAGGCTGTTTACAGGAGTTCTGCATCCTGAGTGTAGGAGATTCAGTTTACGGGAGTTCTGTAGCTTCAGAGTAGGCATAGAGAGTATGCGGGGTTTGTGTAGCCTCAGTGAACACGATGCAGCTTACAAGATTTCTCTAAGCCTGATGTAGAGAGAGGCAGTTTACAGGAGTTCTGCAGCCCGAATGTAATACACAGGGTTTACGGCAGTACTGTAGCTTGGCAGCAGTCGTATGCGCTATGCGCATTTTTCTTCCCTGAGTGTAGGAGTCACAGCTTAGTAGAGTTCTCTAAGCCTGGTGTACAGGGAGGCAGTTTTCAGGAGTTCTGCAACCAAAATGCAGTACACACAGTTGACGGGAGTTCTGTAGCTTGGAAGCAGCCGTACGCACTATCGGCGTTTTCCTACCTTGAGTGTAGGAGACGCAGACTACTAGTGTTCTGTAAGCTGGGTGTACAGAGAGGCTGCTTACAGGATTTCTGCATCCTGAGCGTAGGAGATTCAGTTTACGGGAGTTCTGTAGCTTCAGAGTAGGCATAGAACATATGCGGGATTTGTGTAGCTCAGTGTACAACTTGCAGCTGACAGAATTTCTGTACGCTGGATGTACAGAGAGACAATTTAGAGGAGTTCTGCAGCCTGAGTGTAGGAGACAGTTTACCGGAGTTCTGTAGCATGCGTGTAGCCATACACACTATGCGGGATTTCTGTAGCCTGAGTGTAGAAGATTCAGCTTACAAGATTTCTCTAAGCCTGATGTAGAGAGAGGCTGTTTACAGGAGTTCTGCAGCCCGAATGTAATACACACAGTTTATGCCAGTACATGCTACAGCATGTCAGCAGTCATACGCACTATACGCATTTTCCTTCCCTGAGTGTAAGTGACACAGCTTAGTAGAGTTCTCTAAGCTTGGTGTATAGGGAGGCAGTTTTCAGGAGTTCTGCAACCTGAATGCAGTACACACAGTTGACGGGAGTTCTGTAGCTTGGAAGCAGCCGTACGCACTATAGGCGTTTTCCTACCCTGAGTGTAGGAGACGCAGCGTACTAGTGTTCTGTAAGCTGGGTGTACAGAGAGGCTGTTCACAGGAGTTCTGCATCCTGAGTGTATTGGATTCAGTTTACAGAATTTCTGTAGCCTCAGAGTAGGCCTAGAACATATGCGGGATAAGTGTAGCCTCAGTGTACAAGATGCAGCTTACAAAATTTCTGTAAGCTGGTTTTACAGAGAGACAATCTACAGGAGTTCTGCAGCCTGAGTGTATTGGATTCAGTTTATGGAATTTCTGTAGCTTCAGAGTAGGCATAGAACATATGCGGGATAAGTGTAGCCTCAGTGTACGAGATGCAGCTTACAAAATTTCTGTAAGCTGGTTTTACAGAGAGACAATCTACAGGAGTTCTGCAGCCTGAGTGTAGGACATTCAGTTTACGGGAGTTCTGTAGCTTCAGAGTAGGCATAGACCCTTTGCGGGATTTGTGTAGCCTCAGTGTAAAAGATGCAGCTTACAGAATTTCTGTAAGCTGGATGTACAGAGAGACAATTTAGAAGAGTTCTGCATCCTGAGTGTAGTAGACAGTTTACAGGAGTTCTGCAGCACTGGTGTAGGCATACACACTATGCGGGATTTCGGTAGCCTGAGTGTAGAGGATTCAGCTCACAACAGTTCTCTAAGCCTGATGTAGAGAGAAGCAGTTTCCAGGAGTTCTGCAACCTGAATGCAGTACACACAGTCTACGGGAGTTCTGTAGCTTGGAAGCAGCCGTACGCACTATAGGCGTTTTCCTACCTTGAGTGTAGGAGACGCAGCGTACTAGTGTTCTGTAAGCTTGGTGTACAGAGAGGCTGTTTACAGGAGTTCTGCATCCTGAGTGTAGGAGATTCAGTTTACGGGAGTTCTGTAGCTTCAGAGTAGGCATAGACAGCATGCGGGGTTTGTGTAGCCTCAGTGAACACGATGCAGCTTACAAGATTTCTCTAAGCCTGATGTAGAGAGAGGCAGTTTACAGGAGTTCTGCAGCCCGAATGTAATACACAGGGTTTACGGCAGTACTGTAGCTTGGCAGCAGTCGTATGCGCTATGCGCATTTTTCTTCCCTGAGTGTAGGAGTCACAGCTTAGTAGAGTTCTCTAAGCCTGGTGTACAGGGAGGCAGTTTTCAGGAGTTCTGCAACCAAAATGCAGTACACACAGTTGACGGGAGTTCTGTAGCTTGGAAGCAGCCGTACGCACTATCGGCGTTTTCCTACCTTGAGTGTAGGAGACGCAGCCTACTAGTGTTCTGTAAGCTGGGTGTACAGAGAGGCTGCTTACAGGATTTCTGCATCCTGAGCGTAGGAGATTCAGTTTACGGGAGTTCTGTAGCTTCAGAGTAGGCATAGAACATATGCGGGATTTGTGTAGCTCAGTGTACAACTTGCAGCTGACAGAATTTCTGTACGCTGGATGTACAGAGAGACAATTTAGAGGAGTTCTGCAGCCTGAGTGTAGGAGACAGTTTACTGGAGTTCTGTAGCATGGGTGTAGCCATACACACTATGCGGGATTTCTGTAGCCTGAGTGTAGAAGATTCAGCTTACAAGATTTCTCTAAGCCTGATGTAGAGAGAGGCTGTTTACAGGAGTTCTGCAGCCCGAATGTAATACACACAGTTTATGCCAGTACATGCTACAGCATGTCAGCAGTCATACGCACTATACGCATTTTCCTTCCCTGAGTGTAAGTGACACAGCTTAGTAGAGTTCTCTAAGCTTGGTGTATAGGGAGGCAGTTTTCAGGAGTTCTGCAACCTGAATGCAGTACACACAGTTGACGGGAGTTCTGTAGCTTGGAAGCAGCCGTACGCACTATAGGCGTTTTCCTACCCTGAGTGTAGGAGACGCAGCGTACTAGTGTTCTGTAAGCTGGGTGTACAGAGAGGCTGCTTACAGGAGTTCTGCATCCTGAGTGTATTGGATTCAGTTTACAGAATTTCTGTAGCCTCAGAGTAGGCCTAGAACATATGCGGGATAAGTGTAGCCTCAGTGTACAAGATGCAGCTTACAAAATTTCTGTAAGCTGGTTTTACAGAGAGACAATCTACAGGAGTTCTGCAGCCTGAGTGTATTGGATTCAGTTTATGGAATTTCTGTAGCTTCAGAGTAGGCATAGAACATATGCGGGATAAGTGTAGCCTCAGTGTACGAGATGCAGCTTACAAAATTTCTGTAAGCTGGTTTTACAGAGAGACAATCTACAGGAGTTCTGCAGCCTGAGTGTAGGACATTCAGTTTACGGGAGTTCTGTAGCTTCAGAGTAGGCATAGACCCTTTGCGGGATTTGTGTAGCCTCAGTGTAAAAGATGCAGCTTACAGAATTTCTGTAAGCTGGATGTACAGAGAGACAATTTAGAAGAGTTCTGCATCCTGAGTGTAGTAGACAGTTTACAGGAGTTCTGCAGCACTGGTGTAGGCATACACACTATGCGGGATTTCGGTAGCCTGAGTGTAGAGGATTCAGCTCACAACAGTTCTCTAAGCCTGATGTAGAGAGAAGCAGTTTCCAGGAGTTCTGCAACCTGAATGCAGTACACACAGTCTACGGGAGTTCTGTAGCTTGGAAGCAGCCGTACGCACTATAGGCGTTTTCCTACCTTGAGTGTAGGAGACGCAGCGTACTAGTGTTCTGTAAGCTTGGTGTACAGAGAGGCTGTTTATAGGAGTTCTGCATCCTGAGTGTAGGAGATTCAGTTTACGGGAGTTCTGTAGCTTCAGAGTAGGCATAGAAAGCATGCGGGGTTTGTGTAGCCTCAGTGAACACGATGCAGCTTACAGGATTTCTCTAAGCCTGATGTAGAGAGAGGCAGTTTACAGGAGTTCTGCAGCCCGAATGTAATACACAGGGTTTACGGCAGTACTGTAGCTTGGCAGCAGTCGTATGCGCTATGCGCATTTTTCTTCCCTGAGTGTAGGAGTCACAGCTTAGTAGAGTTCTCTAAGCCTGGTGTACAGGGAGGCAGTTTTCAGGAGTTCTGCAACCAAAATGCAGTACACACAGTTGACGGGAGTTCTGTAGCTTGGAAGCAGCCGTACGCACTATCGGCGTTTTCCTACCTTGAGTGTAGGAGACGCAGCCTACTAGTGTTCTGTAAGCTGGGTGTACAGAGAGGCTGCTTACAGGATTTCTGCATCCTGAGCGTAGGAGATTCAGTTTACGGGAGTTCTGTAGCTTCAGAGTAGGCATAGAACATATGCGGGATTTGTGTAGCTCAGTGTACAACTTGCAGCTGACAGAATTTCTGTACGCTGGATGTACAGAGAGACAATTTAGAGGAGTTCTGCAGCCTGAGTGTAGGAGACAGTTTACCGGAGTTCTGTAGCATGCGTGTAGCCATACACACTATGCGGGATTTCTGTAGCCTGAGTGTAGAAGATTCAGCTTACAAGATTTCTCTAAGCCTGATGTAGAGAGAGGCTGTTTACAGGAGTTCTGCAGCCCGAATGTAATACACACAGTTTATGCCAGTACATGCTACAGCATGTCAGCAGTCATACGCACTATACGCATTTTCCTTCCCTGAGTGTAAGTGACACAGCTTAGTAGAGTTCTCTAAGCTTGGTGTATAGGGAGGCAGTTTTCAGGAGTTCTGCAACCTGAATGCAGTACACACAGTTGACGGGAGTTCTGTAGCTTGGAAGCAGCCGTACGCACTATAGGCGTTTTCCTACCCTGAGTGTAGGAGACGCAGCGTACTAGTGTTCTGTAAGCTGGGTGTACAGAGAGGCTGTTTACAGGAGTTCTGCATCCTGAGTGTATTGGATTCAGTTTACAGAATTTCTGTAGCCTCAGAGTAGGCCTAGAACATATGCGGGATAAGTGTAGCCTCAGTGTACAAGATGCAGCTTACAAAATTTCTGTAAGCTGGTTTTACAGAGAGACAATCTACAGGAGTTCTGCAGCCTGAGTGTATTGGATTCAGTTTATGGAATTTCTGTAGCTTCAGAGTAGGCATAGAACATATGCGGGATAAGTGTAGCCTCAGTGTACGAGATGCAGCTTACAAAATTTCTGTAAGCTGGTTTTACAGAGAGACAATCTACAGGAGTTCTGCAGCCTGAGTGTAGGACATTCAGTTTACGGGAGTTCTGTAGCTTCAGAGTAGGCATAGACCCTTTGCGGGATTTGTGTAGCCTCAGTGTAAAAGATGCAGCTTACAGAATTTCTGTAAGCTGGATGTACAGAGAGACAATTTAGAAGAGTTCTGCATCCTGAGTGTAGTAGACAGTTTACAGGAGTTCTGCAGCACTGGTGTAGGCATACACACTATGCGGGATTTCGGTAGCCTGAGTGTAGAGGATTCAGCTCACAACAGTTCTCTAAGCCTGATGTAGAGAGAAGCAGTTTCCAGGAGTTCTGCAACCTGAATGCAGTACACACAGTCTACGGGAGTTCTGTAGCTTGGAAGCAGCCGTACGCACTATAGGCGTTTTCCTACCTTGAGTGTAGGAGACGCAGCGTACTAGTGTTCTGTAAGCTTGGTGTACAGAGAGGCTGTTTACAGGAGTTCTGCATCCTGAGTGTAGGAGATTCAGTTTACGGGAGTTCTGTAGCTTCAGAGTAGGCATAGACAGCATGCGGGGTTTGTGTAGCCTCAGTGAACACGATGCAGCTTACAAGATTTCTCTAAGCCTGATGTAGAGAGAGGCAGTTTACAGGAGTTCTGCAGCCCGAATGTAATACACAGGGTTTACGGCAGTACTGTAGCTTGGCAGCAGTCGTATGCGCTATGCGCATTTTTCTTCCCTGAGTGTAGGAGTCACAGCTTAGTAGAGTTCTCTAAGCCTGGTGTACAGGGAGGCAGTTTTCAGGAGTTCTGCAACCAAAATGCAGTACACACAGTTGACGGGAGTTCTGTAGCTTGGAAGCAGCCGTACGCACTATCGGCGTTTTCCTACCTTGAGTGTAGGAGACGCAGCCTACTAGTGTTCTGTAAGCTGGGTGTACAGAGAGGCTGCTTACAGGATTTCTGCATCCTGAGCGTAGGAGATTCAGTTTACGGGAGTTCTGTAGCTTCAGAGTAGGCATAGAACATATGCGGGATTTGTGTAGCTCAGTGTACAACTTGCAGCTGACAGAATTTCTGTACGCTGGATGTACAGAGAGACAATTTAGAGGAGTTCTGCAGCCTGAGTGTAGGAGACAGTTTACCGGAGTTCTGTAGCATGGGTGTAGCCATACACACTATGCGGGATTTCTGTAGCCTGAGTGTAGAAGATTCAGCTTACAAGATTTCTCTAAGCCTGATGTAGAGAGAGGCTGTTTACAGGAGTTCTGCAGCCCGAATGTAATACACACAGTTTATGCCAGTACATGCTACAGCATGTCAGCAGTCATACGCACTATACGCATTTTCCTTCCCTGAGTGTAAGTGACACAGCTTAGTAGAGTTCTCTAAGCTTGGTGTATAGGGAGGCAGTTTTCAGGAGTTCTGCAACCTGAATGCAGTACACACAGTTGACGGGAGTTCTGTAGCTTGGAAGCAGCCGTACGCACTATAGGCGTTTTCCTACCCTGAGTGTAGGAGACGCAGCGTACTAGTGTTCTGTAAGCTGGGTGTACAGAGAGGCTGCTTACAGGAGTTCTGCATCCTGAGTGTATTGGATTCAGTTTACAGAATTTCTGTAGCCTCAGAGTAGGCCTAGAACATATGCGGGATAAGTGTAGCCTCAGTGTACAAGATGCAGCTTACAAAATTTCTGTAAGCTGGTTTTACAGAGAGACAATCTACAGGAGTTCTGCAGCCTGAGTGTATTGGATTCAGTTTATGGAATTTCTGTAGCTTCAGAGTAGGCATAGAACATATGCGGGATAAGTGTAGCCTCAGTGTACGAGATGCAGCTTACAAAATTTCTGTAAGCTGGTTTTACAGAGAGACAATCTACAGGAGTTCTGCAGCCTGAGTGTAGGACATTCAGTTTACGGGAGTTCTGTAGCTTCAGAGTAGGCATAGACCCTTTGCGGGATTTGTGTAGCCTCAGTGTAAAAGATGCAGCTTACAGAATTTCTGTAAGCTGGATGTACAGAGAGACAATTTAGAAGAGTTCTGCATCCTGAGTGTAGTAGACAGTTTACAGGAGTTCTGCAGCACTGGTGTAGGCATACACACTATGCGGGATTTCGGTAGCCTGAGTGTAGAGGATTCAGCTCACAACAGTTCTCTAAGCCTGATGTAGAGAGAAGCAGTTTCCAGGAGTTCTGCAACCTGAATGCAGTACACACAGTCTACGGGAGTTCTGTAGCTTGGAAGCAGCCGTACGCACTATAGGCGTTTTCCTACCTTGAGTGTAGGAGACGCAGCGTACTAGTGTTCTGTAAGCTGGGTGTACAGAGAGGCTGTTTACAGGAGTTCTGCATCCTGAGTGTAGGAGATTCAGTTTACGGGAGTTCTGTAGCTTCAGAGTAGGCATAGACAGCATGCGGGGTTTGTGTAGCCTCAGTGAACACGATGCAGCTTACAAGATTTCTCTAAGCCTGATGTAGAGAGAGGCAGTTTACAGGAGTTCTGCAGCCCGAATGTAATACACAGGGTTTACGGCAGTACTGTAGCTTGGCAGCAGTCGTATGCGCTATGCGCATTTTTCTTCCCTGAGTGTAGGAGTCACAGCTTAGTAGAGTTCTCTAAGCCTGGTGTACAGGGAGGCAGTTTTCAGGAGTTCTGCAACCAAAATGCAGTACACACAGTTGACGGGAGTTCTGTAGCTTGGAAGCAGCCGTACGCACTATCGGCGTTTTCCTACCTTGAGTGTAGGAGACGCAGCCTACTAGTGTTCTGTAAGCTGGGTGTACAGAGAGGCTGCTTACAGGATTTCTGCATCCTGAGCGTAGGAGATTCAGTTTACGGGAGTTCTGTAGCTTCAGAGTAGGCATAGAACATATGCGGGATTTGTGTAGCTCAGTGTACAACTTGCAGCTGACAGAATTTCTGTACGCTGGATGTACAGAGAGACAATTTAGAGGAGTTCTGCAGCCTGAGTGTAGGAGACAGTTTACCGGAGTTCTGTAGCATGGGTGTAGCCATACACACTATGCGGGATTTCTGTAGCCTGAGTGTAGAAGATTCAGCTTACAAGATTTCTCTAAGCCTGATGTAGAGAGAGGCTGTTTACAGGAGTTCTGCAGCCCGAATGTAATACACACAGTTTATGCCAGTACATGCTACAGCATGTCAGCAGTCATACGCACTATACGCATTTTCCTTCCCTGAGTGTAAGTGACACAGCTTAGTAGAGTTCTCTAAGCTTGGTGTATAGGGAGGCAGTTTTCAGGAGTTCTGCAACCTGAATGCAGTACACACAGTTGACGGGAGTTCTGTAGCTTGGAAGCAGCCGTACGCACTATAGGCGTTTTCCTACCCTGAGTGTAGGAGACGCAGCGTACTAGTGTTCTGTAAGCTGGGTGTACAGAGAGGCTGTTTACAGGAGTTCTGCATCCTGAGTGTATTGGATTCAGTTTACAGAATTTCTGTAGCCTCAGAGTAGGCCTAGAACATATGCGGGATAAGTGTAGCCTCAGTGTACAAGATGCAGCTTACAAAATTTCTGTAAGCTGGTTTTACAGAGAGACAATCTACAGGAGTTCTGCAGCCTGAGTGTATTGGATTCAGTTTATGGAATTTCTGTAGCTTCAGAGTAGGCATAGAACATATGCGGGATAAGTGTAGCCTCAGTGTACGAGATGCAGCTTACAAAATTTCTGTAAGCTGGTTTTACAGAGAGACAATCTACAGGAGTTCTGCAGCCTGAGTGTAGGACATTCAGTTTACGGGAGTTCTGTAGCTTCAGAGTAGGCATAGACCCTTTGCGGGATTTGTGTAGCCTCAGTGTAAAAGATGCAGCTTACAGAATTTCTGTAAGCTGGATGTACAGAGAGACAATTTAGAAGAGTTCTGCATCCTGAGTGTAGTAGACAGTTTACAGGAGTTCTGCAGCACTGGTGTAGGCATACACACTATGCGGGATTTCGGTAGCCTGAGTGTAGAGGATTCAGCTCACAACAGTTCTCTAAGCCTGATGTAGAGAGAAGCAGTTTCCAGGAGTTCTGCAACCTGAATGCAGTACACACAGTCTACGGGAGTTCTGTAGCTTGGAAGCAGCCATACGCACTATAGGCGTTTTCCTACCTTGAGTGTAGGAGACGCAGCGTACTAGTGTTCTGTAAGCTTGGTGTACAGAGAGGCTGTTTACAGGAGTTCTGCATCCTGAGTGTAGGAGATTCAGTTTACGGGAGTTCTGTAGCTTCAGAGTAGGCATAGACAGTATGCGGGGTTTGTGTAGCCTCAGTGAACACGATGCAGCTTACAAGATTTCTCTAAGCCTGATGTAGAGAGAGGCAGTTTACAGGAGTTCTGCAGCCCGAATGTAATACACAGGGTTTACGGCAGTACTGTAGCTTGGCAGCAGTCGTATGCGCTATGCGCATTTTTCTTCCCTAAGTGTAGGAGTCACAGCTTAGTAGAGTTCTCTAAGCCTGGTGTACAGGGAGGCAGTTTTCAGGAGTTCTGCAACCAAAATGCAGTACACACAGTTGACGGGAGTTCTGTAGCTTGGAAGCAGCCGTACGCACTATCGGCGTTTTCCTACCTTGAGTGTAGGAGACGCAGCCTACTAGTGTTCTGTAAGCTGGGTGTACAGAGAGGCTGCTTACAGGATTTCTGCATCCTGAGCGTAGGAGATTCAGTTTACGGGAGTTCTGTAGCTTCAGAGTAGGCATAGAACATATGCGGGATTTGTGTAGCTCAGTGTACAACCTGCAGCTGACAGAATTTCTGTAAGCTGGATGTACAGAGAGACAATTTAGAGGAGTTCTGCAGCCTGAGTGTAGGAGACAGTTTACCGGAGTTCTGTAGCATGGGTGTAGCCATACACACTATGCGGGATTTCTGTAGCCTGAGTGTAGAAGATTCAGCTTACAAGATTTCTCTAAGCCTGATGTAGAGAGAGGCTGTTTACAGGAGTTCTGCAGCCCGAATGTAATACACACAGTTTATGCCAGTACATGCTACAGCATGTCAGCAGTCATACGCACTATACGCATTTTCCTTCCCTGAGTGTAAGTGACACAGCTTAGTAGAGTTCTCTAAACTTGGTGTATAGGGAGGCAGTTTTCAGGAGTTCTGCAACCTGAATGCAGTACACACAGTTGACGGGAGTTCTGTAGCTTGGAAGCAGCCGTACGCACTATAGGCGTTTTCCTACCCTGAGTGTAGGAGACGCAGCGTACTAGTGTTCTGTAAGCTGGGTGTACAGAGAGGCTGTTTACAGGAGTTCTGCATCCTGAGTGTATTGGATTCAGTTTACAGAATTTCTGTAGCCTCAGAGTAGGCCTAGAACATATGCGGGATAAGTGTAGCCTCAGTGTACAAGATGCAGCTTACAAAATTTCTGTAAGCTGGTTTTACAGAGAGACAATCTACAGGAGTTCTGCAGCCTGAGTGTATTGGATTCAGTTTATGGAATTTCTGTAGCTTCAGAGTAGGCATAGAACATATGCGGGATAAGTGTAGCCTCAGTGTACGAGATGCAGCTTACAAAATTTCTGTAAGCTGGTTTTACAGAGAGACAATCTACAGGAGTTCTGCAGCCTGAGTGTAGGACATTCAGTTTACGGGAGTTCTGTAGCTTCAGAGTAGGCATAGACCCTTTGCGGGATTTGTGTAGCCTCAGTGTAAAAGATGCAGCTTACAGAATTTCTGTAAGCTGGATGTACAGAGAGACAATTTAGAAGAGTTCTGCATCCTGAGTGTAGTAGACAGTTTACAGGAGTTCTGCAGCACTGGTGTAGGCATACACACTATGCGGGATTTCGGTAGCCTGAGTGTAGAGGATTCAGCTCACAACAGTTCTCTAAGCCTGATGTAGAGAGAAGCAGTTTCCAGGAGTTCTGCAACCTGAATGCAGTACACACAGTCTACGGGAGTTCTGTAGCTTGGAAGCAGCCGTACGCACTATAGGCGTTTTCCTACCTTGAGTGTAGGAGACGCAGCGTACTAGTGTTCTGTAAGCTTGGTGTACAGAGAGGCTGTTTACAGGAGTTCTGCATCCTGAGTGTAGGAGATTCAGTTTACGGGAGTTCTGTAGCTTCAGAGTAGGCATAGACAGCATGCGGGGTTTGTGTAGCCTCAGTGAACACGATGCAGCTTACAAGATTTCTCTAAGCCTGATGTAGAGAGAGGCAGTTTACAGGAGTTCTGCAGCCCGAATGTAATACACAGGGTTTACGGCAGTACTGTAGCTTGGCAGCAGTCGTATGCGCTATGCGCATTTTTCTTCCCTGAGTGTAGGAGTCACAGCTTAGTAGAGTTCTCTAAGCCTGGTGTACAGGGAGGCAGTTTTCAGGAGTTCTGCAACCAAAATGCAGTACACACAGTTGACGGGAGTTCTGTAGCTTGGAAGCAGCCGTACGCACTATCGGCGTTTTCCTACCTTGAGTGTAGGAGACGCAGCCTACTAGTGTTCTGTAAGCTGGGTGTACAGAGAGGCTGCTTACAGGATTTCTGCATCCTGAGCGTAGGAGATTCAGTTTACGGGAGTTCTGTAGCTTCAGAGTAGGCATAGAACATATGCGGGATTTGTGTAGCTCAGTGTACAACTTGCAGCTGACAGAATTTCTGTACGCTGGATGTACAGAGAGACAATTTAGAGGAGTTCTGCAGCCTGAGTGTAGGAGACAGTTTACCGGAGTTCTGTAGCATGGGTGTAGCCATACACACTATGCGGGATTTCTGTAGCCTGAGTGTAGAAGATTCAGCTTACAAGATTTCTCTAAGCCTGATGTAGAGAGAGGCTGTTTACAGGAGTTCTGCAGCCCGAATGTAATACACACAGTTTATGCCAGTACATGCTACAGCATGTCAGCAGTCATACGCACTATACGCATTTTCCTTCCCTGAGTGTAAGTGACACAGCTTAGTAGAGTTCTCTAAGCTTGGTGTATAGGGAGGCAGTTTTCAGGAGTTCTGCAACCTGAATGCAGTACACACAGTTGACGGGAGTTCTGTAGCTTGGAAGCAGCCGTACGCACTATAGGCGTTTTCCTACCCTGAGTGTAGGAGACGCAGCGTACTAGTGTTCTGTAAGCTGGGTGTACAGAGAGGCTGTTTACAGGAGTTCTGCATCCTGAGTGTATTGGATTCAGTTTACAGAATTTCTGTAGCCTCAGAGTAGGCCTAGAACATATGCGGGATAAGTGTAGCCTCAGTGTACAAGATGCAGCTTACAAAATTTCTGTAAGCTGGTTTTACAGAGAGACAATCTACAGGAGTTCTGCAGCCTGAGTGTATTGGATTCAGTTTATGGAATTTCTGTAGCTTCAGAGTAGGCATAGAACATATGCGGGATAAGTGTAGCCTCAGTGTACGAGATGCAGCTTACAAAATTTCTGTAAGCTGGTTTTACAGAGAGACAATCTACAGGAGTTCTGCAGCCTGAGTGTAGGACATTCAGTTTACGGGAGTTCTGTAGCTTCAGAGTAGGCATAGACCCTTTGCGGGATTTGTGTAGCCTCAGTGTAAAAGATGCAGCTTACAGAATTTCTGTAAGCTGGATGTACAGAGAGACAATTTAGAAGAGTTCTGCATCCTGAGTGTAGTAGACAGTTTACAGGAGTTCTGCAGCACTGGTGTAGGCATACACACTATGCGGGATTTCGGTAGCCTGAGTGTAGAGGATTCAGCTCACAACAGTTCTCTAAGCCTGATGTAGAGAGAAGCAGTTTCCAGGAGTTCTGCAACCTGAATGCAGTACACACAGTCTACGGGAGTTCTGTAGCTTGGAAGCAGCCGTACGCACTATAGGCGTTTTCCTACCTTGAGTGTAGGAGACGCAGCGTACTAGTGTTCTGTAAGCTTGGTGTACAGAGAGGCTGTTTACAGGAGTTCTGCATCCTGAGTGTAGGAGATTCAGTTTACGGGAGTTCTGTAGCTTCAGAGTAGGCATAGACAGCATGCGGGGTTTGTGTAGCCTCAGTGAACACGATGCAGCTTACAAGATTTCTCTAAGCCTGATGTAGAGAGAGGCAGTTTACAGGAGTTCTGCAGCCCGAATGTAATACACAGGGTTTACGGCAGTACTGTAGCTTGGCAGCAGTCGTATGCGCTATGCGCATTTTTCTTCCCTGAGTGTAGGAGTCACAGCTTAGTAGAGTTCTCTAAGCCTGGTGTACAGGGAGGCAGTTTTCAGGAGTTCTGCAACCAAAATGCAGTACACACAGTTGACGGGAGTTCTGTAGCTTGGAAGCAGCCGTACGCACTATCGGCGTTTTCCTACCTTGAGTGTAGGAGACGCAGCCTACTAGTGTTCTGTAAGCTGGGTGTACAGAGAGGCTGCTTACAGGATTTCTGCATCCTGAGCGTAGGAGATTCAGTTTACGGGAGTTCTGTAGCTTCAGAGTAGGCATAGAACATATGCGGGATTTGTGTAGCTCAGTGTACAACTTGCAGCTGACAGAATTTCTGTACGCTGGATGTACAGAGAGACAATTTAGAGGAGTTCTGCAGCCTGAGTGTAGGAGACAGTTTACCGGAGTTCTGTAGCATGGGTGTAGCCATACACACTATGCGGGATTTCTGTAGCCTGAGTGTAGAAGATTCAGCTTACAAGATTTCTCTAAGCCTGATGTAGAGAGAGGCTGTTTACAGGAGTTCTGCAGCCCGAATGTAATACACACAGTTTATGCCAGTACATGCTACAGCATGTCAGCAGTCATACGCACTATACGCATTTTCCTTCCCTGAGTGTAAGTGACACAGCTTAGTAGAGTTCTCTAAGCTTGGTGTATAGGGAGGCAGTTTTCAGGAGTTCTGCAACCTGAATGCAGTACACACAGTTGACGGGAGTTCTGTAGCTTGGAAGCAGCCGTACGCACTATAGGCGTTTTCCTACCCTGAGCGTAGGAGACGCAGCGTACTAGTGTTCTGTAAGCTGGGTGTACAGAGAGGCTGTTTACAGGAGTTCTGCATCCTGAGTGTATTGGATTCAGTTTACAGAATTTCTGTAGCTTCAGAGTAGGCCTAGAACATATGTGGGATAAGTGTAGCCTCAGTGTACAAGATGCAGCTTACAAAATTTCTGTAAGCTGGTTTTACAGAGAGACAATCTACAGGAGTTCTGCAGCCTGAGTGTATTGGATTCAGTTTATGGAATTTCTGTAGCTTCAGAGTAGGCATAGAACATATGCGGGATAAGTGTAGTCTCAGTGTACGAGATGCAGCTTACAAAATTTCTGTAAGCTGGTTTTACAGAGAGACAATCTACAGGAGTTCTGCAGCCTGAGTGTAGGACATTCAGTTTACGGGAGTTCTGTAGCTTCAGAGTAGGCATAGACCCTTTGCGGGATTTGTGTAGCCTCAGTGTAAAAGATGCAGCTTACAGAATTTCTGTAAGCTGGATGTACAGAGAGACAATTTAGAAGAGTTCTGCATCCTGAGTGTAGTAGACAGTTTACAGGAGTTCTGCAGCACTGGTGTAGGCATACACACTATGCGGGGTTTCGGTAGCCTGAGTGTAGAGGATTCAGCTCACAACAGTTCTCTAAGCTTGATGTAGAGAGAAGCAATTTCCAGGAGTTCTGCAACCTGAATGCAGTACTCAGAGTCTACGGGAGTTCTGTAGCTTGGAAGCAGCCGTACGCACTATAGGCGTTTTCCTACCTTGAGTGTAGGAGACGCAGCGTACTAGTGTTCTGTAAGCTTGGTGTACAGAGAGGCTGTTTACAGGAGTTCTGCATCCTGAGTGTAGGAGATTCAGTTTACGGGAGTTCTGTAGCTTCAGAGTAGGCATAGAGAGTATGCGGGGTTTGTGTAGCCTCAGTGAACACGATGCAGCTTACAAGATTTCTCTAAGCCTGATGTAGAGAGAGGCAGTTTACAGGAGTTCTGCAGCCCGAATGTAATACACAGGGTTTACGGCAGTACTGTAGCTTGGCAGCAGTCGTATGCGCTATGCGCATTTTTCTTCCCTGAGTGTAGGAGTCACAGCTTAGTAGAGTTCTCTAAGCCTGGTGTACAGGGAGGCAGTTTTCAGGAGTTCTGCAACCAAAATGCAGTACACACAGTTGACGGGAGTTCTGTAGCTTGGAAGCAGCCGTACGCACTATCGGCGTTTTCCGACCTTGAGTGTAGGAGACGCAGCCTACTAGTGTTCTGTAAGCTGGGTGTACAGAGAGGCTGCTTACAGGATTTCTGCATCCTGAGCGTAGGAGATTCAGTTTACGGGAGTTCTGTAGCTTCAGAGTAGGCATAGAACATATGCGGGATTTGTGTAGCTCAGTGTACAACTTGCAGCTGACAGAATTTCTGTACGCTGGATGGTACAGAGAGACAATTTAGAGGAGTTCTGCAGCCTGAGTGTAGGAGACAGTTTACCGGAGTTCTGTAGCATGGGTGTAGCCATACACACTATGCGGGATTTCTGTAGCCTGAGTGTAGAAGATTCAGCTTACAAGATTTCTCTAAGCCTGATGTAGAGAGAGGCTGTTTACAGGAGTTCTGCAGCCCGAATGTAATACACACAGTTTATGCCAGTACATGCTACAGCATGTCAGCAGTCATACGCACTATACGCATTTTCCTTCCCTGAGTGTAAGTGACACAGCTTAGTAGAGTTCTCTAAACTTGGTGTATAGGGAGGCAGTTTTCAGGAGTTCTGCAACCTGAATGCAGTACACACAGTTGACGGGAGTTCTGTAGCTTGGAAGCAGCCGTACGCACTATAGGCGTTTTCCTACCCTGAGTGTAGGAGACGCAGCGTACTAGTGTTCTGTAAGCTGGGTGTACAGAGAGGCTGTTTACAGGAGTTCTGCATCCTGAGTGTATTGGATTCAGTTTACAGAATTTCTGTAGCCTCAGAGTAGGCCTAGAACATATGCGGGATAAGTGTAGCCTCAGTGTACAAGATGCAGCTTACAAAATTTCTGTAAGCTGGTTTTACAGAGAGACAATCTACAGGAGTTCTGCAGCCTGAGTGTATTGGATTCAGTTTATGGAATTTCTGTAGCTTCAGAGTAGGCATAGAACATATGCGGGATAAGTGTAGCCTCAGTGTACGAGATGCAGCTTACAAAATTTCTGTAAGCTGGTTTTACAGAGAGACAATCTACAGGAGTTCTGCAGCCTGAGTGTAGGACATTCAGTTTACGGGAGTTCTGTAGCTTCAGAGTAGGCATAGACCCTTTGCGGGATTTGTGTAGCCTCAGTGTAAAAGATGCAGCTTACAGAATTTCTGTAAGCTGGATGTACAGAGAGACAATTTAGAAGAGTTCTGCATCCTGAGTGTAGTAGACAGTTTACAGGAGTTCTGCAGCACTGGTGTAGGCATACACACTATGCAGGGTTTCGGTAGCCTGAGTGTAGAGGATTCAGCTCACAACAGTTCTCTAAGCTTGATGTAGAGAGAAGCAATTTCCAGGAGTTCTGCAACCTGAATGCAGTACTCAGAGTCTACGGGAGTTCTGTAGCTTGGAAGCAGCCGTACGCACTATAGGCGTTTTCCTACCTTGAGTGTAGGAGACGCAGCGTACTAGTGTTCTGTAAGCTTGGTGTACAGAGAGGCTGTTTACAGGAGTTCTGCATCCTGAGTGTAGGAGATTCAGTTTACGGGAGTTCTGTAGCTTCAGAGTAGGCATAGAGAGTATGCGGGGTTTGTGTAGCCTCAGTGAACACGATGCAGCTTACAAGATTTCTCTAAGCCTGATGTAGAGAGAGGCAGTTTACAGGAGTTCTGCAGCCCGAATGTAATACACAGGGTTTACGGCAGTACTGTAGCTTGGCAGCAGTCGTATGCGCTATGCGCATTTTTCTTCCCTGAGTGTAGGAGTCACAGCTTAGTAGAGTTCTCTAAGCCTGGTGTACAGGGAGGCAGTTTTCAGGAGTTCTGCAACCAAAATGCAGTACACACAGTTGACGGGAGTTCTGTAGCTTGGAAGCAGCCGTACGCACTATCGGCGTTTTCCGACCTTGAGTGTAGGAGACGCAGCCTACTAGTGTTCTGTAAGCTGGGTGTACAGAGAGGCTGCTTACAGGATTTCTGCATCCTGAGCGTAGGAGATTCAGTTTACGGGAGTTCTGTAGCTTCAGAGTAGGCATAGAACATATGCGGGATTTGTGTAGCTCAGTGTACAACTTGCAGCTGACAGAATTTCTGTACGCTGGATGTACAGAGAGACAATTTAGAGGAGTTCTGCAGCCTGAGTGTAGGAGACAGTTTACCGGAGTTCTGTAGCATGGGTGTAGCCATACACACTATGCGGGATTTCTGTAGCCTGAGTGTAGAAGATTCAGCTTACAAGATTTCTCTAAGCCTGATGTAGAGAGAGGCTGTTTACAGGAGTTCTGCAGCCCGAATGTAATACACACAGTTTATGCCAGTACATGCTACAGCATGTCAGCAGTCATACGCACTATACGCATTTTCCTTCCCTGAGTGTAAGTGACACAGCTTAGTAGAGTTCTCTAAGCTTGGTGTATAGGGAGGCAGTTTTCAGGAGTTCTGCAACCTGAATGCAGTACACACAGTTGACGGGAGTTCTGTAGCTTGGAAGCAGCCGTACGCACTATAGGCGTTTTCCTACCCTGAGTGTAGGAGACGCAGCGTACTAGTGTTCTGTAAGCTGGGTGTACAGAGAGGCTGTTTACAGGAGTTCTGCATCCTGAGTGTATTGGATTCAGTTTACAGAATTTCTGTAGCCTCAGAGTAGGCCTAGAACATATGCGGGATAAGTGTAGCCTCAGTGTACAAGATGCAGCTTACAAAATTTCTGTAAGCTGGTTTTACAGAGAGACAATCTACAGGAGTTCTGCAGCCTGAGTGTATTGGATTCAGTTTATGGAATTTCTGTAGCTTCAGAGTAGGCATAGAACATATGCGGGATAAGTGTAGCCTCAGTGTACGAGATGCAGCTTACAAAATTTCTGTAAGCTGGTTTTACAGAGAGACAATCTACAGGAGTTCTGCAGCCTGAGTGTAGGACATTCAGTTTACGGGAGTTCTGTAGCTTCAGAGTAGGCATAGACCCTTTGCGGGATTTGTGTAGCCTCAGTGTAAAAGATGCAGCTTACAGAATTTCTGTAAGCTGGATGTACAGAGAGACAATTTAGAAGAGTTCTGCATCCTGAGTGTAGTAGACAGTTTACAGGAGTTCTGCAGCACTGGTGTAGGCATACACACTATGCGGGATTTCGGTAGCCTGAGTGTAGAGGATTCAGCTCACAACAGTTCTCTAAGCCTGATGTAGAGAGAAGCAGTTTCCAGGAGTTCTGCAACCTGAATGCAGTACACACAGTCTACGGGAGTTCTGTAGCTTGGAAGCAGCCGTACGCACTATAGGCGTTTTCCTACCTTGAGTGTAGGAGACGCAGCGTACTAGTGTTCTGTAAGCTTGGTGTACAGAGAGGCTGTTTACAGGAGTTCTGCATCCTGAGTGTAGGAGATTCAGTTTACGGGAGTTCTGTAGCTTCAGAGTAGGCATAGACAGCATGCGGGGTTTGTGTAGCCTCAGTGAACACGATGCAGCTTACAAGATTTCTCTAAGCCTGATGTAGAGAGAGGCAGTTTACAGGAGTTCTGCAGCCCGAATGTAATACACAGGGTTTACGGCAGTACTGTAGCTTGTCAGCAGTCGTATGCGCTATGCGCATTTTTCTTCCCTGAGTGTAGGAGTCACAGCTTAGTAGAGTTCTCTAAGCCTGGTGTACAGGGAGGCAGTTTTCAGGAGTTCTGCAACCAAAATGCAGTACACACAGTTGACGGGAGTTCTGTAGCTTGGAAGCAGCCGTACGCACTATCGGCGTTTTCCTACCTTGAGTGTAGGAGACGCAGCCTACTAGTGTTCTGTAAGCTGGGTGTACAGAGAGGCTGCTTACAGGATTTCTGCATCCTGAGCGTAGGAGATTCAGTTTACGGGAGTTCTGTAGCTTCAGAGTAGGCATAGAACATATGCGGGATTTGTGTAGCTCAGTGTACAACTTGCAGCTGACAGAATTTCTGTACGCTGGATGTACAGAGAGACAATTTAGAGGAGTTCTGCAGCCTGAGTGTAGGAGACAGTTTACCGGAGTTCTGTAGCATGGGTGTAGCCATACACACTATGCGGGATTTCTGTAGCCTGAGTGTAGAAGATTCAGCTTACAAGATTTCTCTAAGCCTGATGTAGAGAGAGGCTGTTTACAGGAGTTCTGCAGCCCGAATGTAATACACACAGTTTATGCCAGTACATGCTACAGCATGTCAGCAGTCATACGCACTATACGCATTTTCCTTCCCTGAGTGTAAGTGACACAGCTTAGTAGAGTTCTCTAAGCTTGGTGTATAGGGAGGCAGTTTTCAGGAGTTCTGCAACGTGAATGCAGTACACACAGTTGACGGGAGTTCTGTAGCTTGGAAGCAGCCGTACGCACTATAGGCGTTTTCCTACCCTGAGCGTAGGAGACGCAGCGTACTAGTGTTCTGTAAGCTGGGTGTACAGAGAGGCTGTTTACAGGAGTTCTGCATCCTGAGTGTATTGGATTCAGTTTACAGAATTTCTGTAGCTTCAGAGTAGGCCTAGAACATATGTGGGATAAGTGTAGCCTCAGTGTACAAGATGCAGCTTACAAAATTTCTGTAAGCTGGTTTTACAGAGAGACAATTTACAGGAGTTCTGCAGCCTGAGTGTATTGGATTCAGTTTATGGAATTTCTGTAGCTTCAGAGTAGGCATAGAACATATGCGGGATAAGTGTAGCCTCAGTGTACGAGATGCAGCTTACAAAATTTCTGTAAGCTGGTTTTACAGAGAGACAATCTACAGGAGTTCTGCAGCCTGAGTGTAGGACATTCAGTTTACGGGAGTTCTGTAGCTTCAGAGTAGGCATAGACCCTTTGCGGGATTTGTGTAGCCTCAGTGTAAAAGATGCAGCTTACAGAATTTCTGTAAGCTGGATGTACAGAGAGACAATTTAGAAGAGTTCTGCATCCTGAGTGTAGTAGACAGTTTACAGGAGTTCTGCAGCACTGGTGTAGGCATACACACTATGCGGGGTTTCGGTAGCCTGAGTGTAGAGGATTCAGCTCACAACAGTTCTCTAAGCTTGATGTAGAGAGAAGCAATTTCCAGGATTTCTGCAACCTGAATGCAGTACACAGAGTCTACGGGAGTTCTGTAGATTGGAAGCAGCCGTACGCACTATAGGCGTTTTCCTACCTTGAGTGTAGGAGACGCAGCCTACTAGTGTTCTGTAAGCTTGGTGTACAGAGAGGCTGCTTACTGGATTTCTGCATCCTGAGCGTAGGAGATTAAGTTTACGGGAGTTCTGTAGCTTCAGAGTAGTCATAGAACATATGCGGGATTTGTGTAGCTCAGTGTACAACTTGCAGCTGACAGAATTTCTGTACGCTGGATGTACAGAGAGACAATTTAGAGGAGTTCTGCAGCCTGAGTGTAGGAGACAGTTTACCGGAGTTCTGTAGCATGGGTGTAGCCATACACACTATGCGGGATTTCTGTAGCCTGAGTGTAGAAGATTCAGCTTACAAGATTTCTCTAAGCCTGATGTAGAGAGAGGCTGTTTACAGGAGTTCTGCAGCCCGAATGTAATACACACAGTTTATGCCAGTACATGCTACAGCATGTCAGCAGTCATACGCACTATACGCATTTTCCTTCCCTGAGTGTAAGTGACACAGCTTAGTAGAGTTCTCTAAGCTTGGTGTATAGGGAGGCAGTTTTCAGGAGTTCTGCAACCTGAATGCAGTACACACAGTTGACGGGAGTTCTGTAGCTTGGAAGCAGCCGTACGCACTATAGGCGTTTTCCTACCCTGAGTGTAGGAGACGCAGCGTACTAGTGTTCTGTAAGCTGGGTGTACAGAGAAGCTATTTACAGGAGTTCTGCATCCTGCGTGTATTAGATTCAGTTTACAGAAGTTCTGTAGCTTCAGAGTAGACATAGACCGTATGCGAGATTTGTGTAGCCTCAGTGTACTAGAGGCAGCTGACAGAATTTCTGTAAGCTGGATGTACTTAGAGACAATTTACAGGAGTTCTGCAACCTGAGTGTTGGAGCCAGTTTACAGGAGTTCTGTAGCTTCAGTGTAGGCATAGACAGTATGCGTGATTTGTGTAGCCTGAGTGTAGATTCAGCTTATAAGATTTCTCTAAGCCTGATGTACAGAGAGACAATTTACAGGAGTTCTGCAGCCTGAGTGTTGGAGATTCAGTTTACGAGAGTTCTGTAGCTTCAGAGTAGGTATAGACAGTATGCGGGATATGTGTAGCCTCAGTGTACGAGATGCAGCTTACAAAATTTCTGTAAGCTGGATGTACAGAGAGACAATTTACAGGATTTCTGTAGCCTGAGTGTAGATTCAGCTTATAAGATTTCTCTACGCCTGATGTAGAGAGATGCAGTTTTCAGGCGTTCTGCAGCCTGAGTGTAGGAGACTCAGTTTACAAGAGTTCTGTAGCATGGGAGTAGGCATACACAGTATGCGGGATTTCTTAGGGGAATGCAGGAGATACAGCTGCTAGGCTTTGTGCAAGCTGGATGTGGAGAGAGTGAATTTACAGGAGTTTTACAGCCTGAGTAAGTAGACACAGTTTATGGGAGTTCTGAAGCTTGGGAGCAGTCATAAGCAGAATGTGCATTTTCTTAGCCTGAGAGGAGGAAACGCAGTGTACTGGTGTTCTGTCAGCTAGGTGTACAGAGATGCAGTTTCTAGGAGTTCTGAAACTTGAAAGCAGGAGACAGTCTACAGGAGTTCTATAACATGTGAGTAGCCATATGCACAATGCGGGATTTCTGTAGCCTGAGTGTAGGAGATTCAGCTTACAAGATTTCTCTAAGCCTGATGTAGAGAGAGGCAGTTCACAGGAGTTCTGAAGCCCGAATGTAATACACACAGTTTATAGCAGTACTGTAGGCATAGAACATATGCGGGATAAGTGTAGCCTCAGTGTACGAGATGCAGCTTACAAAATTTCTGTAAGCTGGTTTTACAGAGAGACAATCTACAGGAGTTCTGCAGCCTGAGTGTAGGACATTCAGTTTACGGGAGTTCTGTAGCTTCAGAGTAGGCATAGACCCTTTGCGGGATTTGTGTAGCCTCAGTGTAAAAGATGCAGCTTACAGAATTTCTGTAAGCTGGATGTACAGAGAGACAATTTAGAAGAGTTCTGCATCCTGAGTGTAGTAGACAGTTTACAGGAGTTCTGCAGCACTGGTGTAGGCATACACACTATGCGGGGTTTCGGTAGCCTGAGTGTAGAGGATTCAGCTCACAACAGTTCTCTAAGCTTGATGTAGAGAGAAGCAATTTCCAGGATTTCTGCAACCTGAATGCAGTACACAGAGTCTACGGGAGTTCTGTAGATTGGAAGCAGCCGTACGCACTATAGGCGTTTTCCTACCTTGAGTGTAGGAGACGCAGCCTACTAGTGTTCTGTAAGCTTGGTGTACAGAGAGGCTGCTTACTGGATTTCTGCATCCTGAGCGTAGGAGATTAAGTTTACGGGAGTTCTGTAGCTTCAGAGTAGTCATAGAACATATGCGGGATTTGTGTAGCTCAGTGTACAACTTGCAGCTGACAGAATTTCTGTACGCTGGATGTACAGAGAGACAATTTAGAGGAGTTCTGCAGCCTGAGTGTAGGAGACAGTTTACCGGAGTTCTGTAGCATGGGTGTAGCCATACACACTATGCGGGATTTCTGTAGCCTGAGTGTAGAAGATTCAGCTTACAAGATTTCTCTAAGCCTGATGTAGAGAGAGGCTGTTTACAGGAGTTCTGCAGCCCGAATGTAATACACACAGTTTATGCCAGTACATGCTACAGCATGTCAGCAGTCATACGCACTATACGCATTTTCCTTCCCTGAGTGTAAGTGACACAGCTTAGTAGAGTTCTCTAAGCTTGGTGTATAGGGAGGCAGTTTTCAGGAGTTCTGCAACCTGAATGCAGTACACACAGTTGACGGGAGTTCTGTAGCTTGGAAGCAGCCGTACGCACTATAGGCGTTTTCCTACCCTGAGTGTAGGAGACGCAGCGTACTAGTGTTCTGTAAGCTGGGTGTACAGAGAAGCTATTTACAGGAGTTCTGCATCCTGCGTGTATTAGATTCAGTTTACAGAAGTTCTGTAGCTTCAGAGTAGACATAGACCGTATGCGAGATTTGTGTAGCCTCAGTGTACTAGAGGCAGCTGACAGAATTTCTGTAAGCTGGATGTACTTAGAGACAATTTACAGGAGTTCTGCAACCTGAGTGTTGGAGCCAGTTTACAGGAGTTCTGTAGCTTCAGTGTAGGCATAGACAGTATGCGTGATTTGTGTAGCCTGAGTGTAGATTCAGCTTATAAGATTTCTCTAAGCCTGATGTACAGAGAGACAATTTACAGGAGTTCTGCAGCCTGAGTGTTGGAGATTCAGTTTACGAGAGTTCTGTAGCTTCAGAGTAGGTATAGACAGTATGCGGGATATGTGTAGCCTCAGTGTACGAGATGCAGCTTACAAAATTTCTGTAAGCTGGATGTACAGAGAGACAATTTACAGGATTTCTGTAGCCTGAGTGTAGATTCAGCTTATAAGATTTCTCTACGCCTGATGTAGAGAGATGCAGTTTTCAGGCGTTCTGCAGCCTGAGTGTAGGAGACTCAGTTTACAAGAGTTCTGTAGCATGGGAGTAGGCATACACAGTATGCGGGATTTCTTAGGGGAATGCAGGAGATACAGCTGCTAGGCTTTGTGCAAGCTGGATGTGGAGAGAGTGAATTTACAGGAGTTTTACAGCCTGAGTAAGTAGACACAGTTTATGGGAGTTCTGAAGCTTGGGAGCAGTCATAAGCAGAATGTGCATTTTCTTAGCCTGAGAGGAGGAAACGCAGTGTACTGGTGTTCTGTCAGCTAGGTGTACAGAGATGCAGTTTCTAGGAGTTCTGAAACTTGAAAGCAGGAGACAGTCTACAGGAGTTCTATAACATGTGAGTAGCCATATGCACAATGCGGGATTTCTGTAGCCTGAGTGTAGGAGATTCAGCTTACAAGATTTCTCTAAGCCTGATGTAGAGAGAGGCAGTTCACAGGAGTTCTGAAGCCCGAATGTAATACACACAGTTTATAGCAGTACTGTAGGCATAGAACATATGCGGGATAAGTGTAGCCTCAGTGTACGAGATGCAGCTTACAAAATTTCTGTAAGCTGGTTTTACAGAGAGACAATCTACAGGAGTTCTGCAGCCTGAGTGTAGGACATTCAGTTTACGGGAGTTCTGTAGCTTCAGAGTAGGCATAGACCCTTTGCGGGATTTGTGTAGCCTCAGTGTAAAAGATGCAGCTTACAGAATTTCTGTAAGCTGAATGTACAGAGAGACAATTTAGAAGAGTTCTGCATCCTGAGTGTAGTAGACAGTTTACAGGAGTTCTGCAGCACTGGTGTAGGCATACACACTATGCGGGATTTCGGTAGCCTGAGTGTAGAGGATTCAGCTCACAACAGTTCTCTAAGCCTGATGTAGAGAGAAGCAGTTTCCAGGAGTTCTGCAACCTGAATGCAGTACACACAGTCTACGGGAGTTCTGTAGCTTGGAAGCAGCCGTACGCACTATCGGCGTTTTCCTACCTTGAGTGTAGTAGACGCAGCGTACTAGTGGTCTGTAAGCTTGGTGTACTGAGAGGCTGTTTACAGGAGTTCTGCATCCTGAGTGTAGGAGATTCAGTTTACGGGAGTTCTGTAGCTTCAGAGTAGGCATAGACAGTATGCGGGGTTTGTGTAGCCTCAGTGAACACGATGCAGCTTACAAGATTTCTCTAAGCCTGATGTAGAGAGAGGCAGTTTACAGGAGTTCTGCAGCCCGAATGTAATACACAGGGTTTACGGCAGTACTGTAGCTTGGCAGCAGTCGTATGCGCTATGCGCATTTTTCTTCCCTGAGTGTAGGAGTCACAGCTTAGTAGAGTTCTCTAAGCCTGGTGTACAGGGAGGCAGTTTTCAGGAGTTCTGCAACCAAAATGCAGTACACACAGTTGACGGGAGTTCTGTAGCTTGGAAGCAGCCGTACGCACTATCGGCGTTTTCCTACCTTGAGTGTAGGAGACGCAGCCTACTAGTGTTCTGTAAGCTGGGTGTACAGAGAGGCTGCTTACAGGATTTCTGCATCCTGAGCGTAGGAGATTCAGTTTACGGGAGTTCTGTAGCTTCAGAGTAGGCATAGAACATATGCGGGATTTGTGTAGCTCAGTGTACAACTTGCAGCTGACAGAATTTCTGTACGCTGGATGTACAGAGAGACAATTTAGAGGAGTTCTACAGCCTGAGTGTAGGAGACAGTTTACCGGAGTTCTGTAGCATGGGTGTAGCCATACACACTATGCGGGATTTCTGTAGCCTGAGTGTAGAAGATTCAGCTTACAAGATTTCTCTAAGCCTGATGTAGAGAGAGGCTGTTTACAGGAGTTCTGCAGCCCGAATGTAATACACACAGCTTATGCCAGTACATGCTACAGCATGTCAGCAGTCATACGCACTATACGCATTTTCCTTCCCTGAGTGTAAGTGACACAGCTTAATAGAGTTCTCTAAGCTTGGTGTATAGGGAGGCAGTTTTCAGGAGTTCTGCAACCTGAATGCAGTACACACAGTTGACGGGAGTTCTGTAGCTTGGAAGCAGCCGTACGCACTATAGGCGTTTTCCTACCCTGAGTGTAGGAGACGCAGCGTACTAGTGTTCTGTAAGCTGGGTGTACAGAGAGGCTGTTTACAGGAGTTCTGCATCCTGAGTGTATTGGATTCAGTTTACAGAATTTCTGTAGCCTCAGAGTAGGCCTAGAACATATGCGGGATAAGTGTAGCCTCAGTGTACGAGATGCAGCTTACAAAATTTCTGTAAGCTGGTTTTACAGAGAGACAATCTACAGGAGTTCTGCAGCCTGAGTGTATTGGATTCAGTTTATGGAATTTCTGTAGCTTCAGAGTAGGCATAGAACATATGCGGGATAAGTGTAGCCTCAGTGTACGAGATGCAGCTTACAAAATTTCTGTAAGCTGGTTTTACAGAGAGACAATCTACAGGAGTTCTGCAGCCTGAGTGTAGGACATTCAGTTTACGGGAGTTCTGTAGCTTCAGAGTAGGCATAGACCCTTTGCGGGATTTGTGTAGCCTCAGTGTAAAAGATGCAGCTTACAGAATTTCTGTAAGCTGGATGGAGAGAGAGACAATTTAGAAGAGTTCTGCATCCTGAGTGTAGTAGACAGTTTACAGGAGTTCTGCAGCACTGGTGTAGGCATACACACTATGCGGGATTTCGGTAGCCTGAGTGTAGAGGATTCAGCTCACAACAGTTCTCTAAGCCTGATGTAGAGAGAAGCAGTTTCCAGGAGTTCTACAACCTGAATGCAGTACACACAGTCTACGGGAGTTCTGTAGCTTGGAAGCAGCCGTACGCACTATAGGCGTTTTCCTACCTTGAGTGTAGGAGACGCAGCGTACTAGTGTTCTGTAAGCTTGGTGTACAGAGAGGCTGTTTACAGGAGTTCTGCATCCTGAGTGTAGGAGATTCAGTTTACGGGAGTTCTGTAGCTTCAGAGTAGGCATAGACAGTATGCGGGGTTTGTGTAGCCTCAGTGAACACGATGCAGCTTACAAGATTTCTCTAAGCCTGATGTAGAGAGAGGCAGTTTACAGGAGTTCTGCAGCCCGAATGTAATACACAGCGTTTATGGCAGTACTGTAGCTTGGCAGCAGTCGTACGCACTATGCGCATTTTTCTTCCCTGAGTGTAGGAGTCACAGCTTAGTAGAGTTCTCTAAGCCTGGTGTACAGGGAGGCAGTTTTCAGGAGTTCTGCAACCAAAATGCAGTACACACAGTTGACGGGAGTTCTGTAGCTTGGAAGCAGCCGTACGCACTATCGGCGTTTTCCGACCTTGAGTGTAGGCGACGCAGCCTACTAGTGTTCTGTAAGCTGGGTGTACAGAGAGGCTGCTTACAGGATTTCTGCATCCTGAGCGTAGGAGATTAAGTTTACGGGAGTTCTGTAGCTTCAGAGTAGGCATAGAACATATGCGGGATTTGTGTAGCTCAGTGTACAACTTGCAGCTGACAGAATTTCTGTACGCTGGATGTACAGAGAGACAATTTAGAGGAGTTCTGCAGCCTGAGTGTAGGAGACAGTTTACCGGAGTTCTGTAGCATGGGTGTAGCCATACACATTATGCGGGATTTCTGTAGCCTGAGTGTAGAAGATTCAGCTTACAAGATTTCTCTAAGCCTGATGTAGAGAGAGGCAGTTTACAGGAGTTCTGCAGCCCGAATGTAATACACACAGTTTATGCCAGTACATGCTACAGCATGTCAGCAGTCATACGCACTATACGCATTTTCCTTCCCTGAGTGTAAGTGACACAGCTTAGTAGAGTTCTCTAAGCCTGGTGTATAGGGAGGCAGTTTTCAGGAGTTCTGCAACCTGAATGCAGTACACACAGTTGACGGGAGTTCTGTAGCTTGGAAGCAGCCGTACGCACTATAGGCGTTTTCCTACCCTGAGTGTAGGAGACGCAGCGTACTAGTGTTCTGTAAGCTGGGTGTACAGAGAGGCTGTTTACAGGAGTTCTGCATCCTGAGTGTATTGGATTCAGTTTACAGAATTTCTGTAGCCTCAGAGTAGGCCTAGAACATATGCGGGATAAGTGTAGCCTCAGTGTACAAGATGCAGCTTACAAAATTTCTGTAAGCTGGTTTTACAGAGAGACAATCTACAGGAGTTCTGCAGCCTGAGTGTATTGGATTCAGTTTATGGAATTTCTGTAGCTTCAGAGTAGGCATAGAACATATGCGGGATAAGTGTAGCCTCAGTGTACGAGATGCAGCTTACAAAATTTCTGTAAGCTGGTGTTACAGAGAGACAATCTACAGGAGTTCTGCAGCCTGAGTGTAGGACATTCAGTTTACGGGAGTTCTGTAGCTTCAGAGTAGGCATAGACCCTTTGCGGGATTTGTGTAGCCTCAGTGTAAAAGATGCAGCTTACAGAATTTCTGTAAGCTGGATGGAGAGAGAGACAATTTAGAAGAGTTCTGCATCCTGAGTGTAGTAGACAGTTTACAGGAGTTCTGCAGCACTGGTGTAGGCATACACACTATGCGGGATTTCGGTAGCCTGAGTGTAAAGGATTCAGCTCACAACAGTTCTCTAAGCCTGATGTAGAGAGAAGCAGTTTCCAGGAGTTCTGCAACCTGAATGCAGTACACACAGTCTACGGGAGTTCTGTAGCTTGGAAGCAGCCGTACGCACTATAGGCGTTTTCCTACCTTGAGTGTAGGAGACGCAGCGTACTAGTGTTCTGTAAGCTTGGTGTACAGAGAGGCTGTTTACAGGAGTTCTGCATCCTGAGTGTAGGAGATTCAGTTTACGGGAGTTCTGTAGCTTCAGAGTAGGCATAGACAGTATGCGGGGTTTGTGTAGCCTCAGTGAACACGATGCAGCTTACAAGATTTCTCTAAGCCTGATGTAGAGAGAGGCAGTTTACAGGAGTTCTGCAGCCCGAATGTAATACACAGCGTTTATGGCAGTACTGTAGCTTGGCAGCAGTCGTACGCACTATGCGCATTTTTCTTCCCTGAGTGTAGGAGTCACAGCTTAGTAGAGTTCTCTAAGCCTGGTGTACAGGGAGGCAGTTTTCAGGAGTTCTGCAACCAAAATGCAGTACACACAGTTGACGGGAGTTCTGTAGCTTGGAAGCAGCCGTACGCACTATCGGCGTTTTCCGACCTTGAGTGTAGGCGACGCAGCCTACTAGTGTTCTGTAAGCTGGGTGTACAGAGAGGCTGCTTACAGGATTTCTGCATCCTGAGCGTAGGAGATTAAGTTTACGGGAGTTCTGTAGCTTCAGAGTAGGCATAGAACATATGCGGGATTTGTGTAGCTCAGTGTACAACTTGCAGCTGACAGAATTTCTGTACGCTGGATGTACAGAGAGACAATTTAGAGGAGTTCTGCAGCCTGAGTGTAGGAGACAGTTTACCGGAGTTCTGTAGCATGGGTGTAGCCATACACATTATGCGGGATTTCTGTAGCCTGAGTGTAGAAGATTCAGCTTACAAGATTTCTCTAAGCCTGATGTAGAGAGAGGCAGTTTACAGGAGTTCTGCAGCCCGAATGTAATACACACAGTTTATGCCAGTACATGCTACAGCATGTCAGCAGTCATACGCACTATACGCATTTTCCTTCCCTGAGTGTAAGTGACACAGCTTAGTAGAGTTCTCTAAGCCTGGTGTATAGGGAGGCAGTTTTCAGGAGTTCTGCAACCTGAATGCAGTACACACAGTTGACGGGAGTTCTGTAGCTTGGAAGCAGCCGTACGCACTATAGGCGTTTTCCTACCCTGAGTGTAGGAGACGCAGCGTACTAGTGTTCTGTAAGCTGGGTGTACAGAGAGGCTGTTTACAGGAGTTCTGCATCCTGAGTGTATTGGATTCAGTTTACAGAATTTCTGTAGCCTCAGAGTAGGCCTAGAACATATGCGGGATAAGTGTAGCCTCAGTGTACAAGATGCAGCTTACAAAATTTCTGTAAGCTGGTTTTACAGAGAGACAATCTACAGGAGTTCTGCAGCCTGAGTGTATTGGATTCAGTTTATGGAATTTCTGTAGCTTCAGAGTAGGCATAGAACATATGCGGGATAAGTGTAGCCTCAGTGTACGAGATGCAGCTTACAAAATTTCTGTAAGCTGGTGTTACAGAGAGACAATCTACAGGAGTTCTGCAGCCTGAGTGTAGGACATTCAGTTTACGGGAGTTCTGTAGCTTCAGAGTAGGCATAGACCCTTTGCGGGATTTGTGTAGCCTCAGTGTAAAAGATGCAGCTTACAGAATTTCTGTAAGCTGGATGTACAGAGAGACAATTTAGAAGAGTTCTGCATCCTGAGTGTAGTAGACAGTTTACAGGAGTTCTGCAGCACTGGTGTAGGCATACACACTATGCGGGATTTCGGTAGCCTGAGTGTAGAGGATTCAGCTCACAACAGTTCTCTAAGCCTGATGTAGAGAGAAGCAGTTTCCAGGAGTTCTGCAACCTGAATGCAGTACACACAGTCTACGGGAGTTCTGTAGCTTGGAAGCAGCCGTACGCACTATAGGCGTTTTCCTACCTTGAGTGTAGGAGACGCAGCGTACTAGTGTTCTGTAAGCTTGGTGTACAGAGAGGCTGTTTACAGGAGTTCTGCATCCTGAGTGTAGGAGATTCAGTTTACGGGAGTTCTGTAGCTTCAGAGTAGGCATAGACAGCATGCGGGGTTTGTGTAGCCTCAGTGAACACGATGCAGCTTACAAGATTTCTCTAAGCCTGATGTAGAGAGAGGCAGTTTACAGGAGTTCTGCAGCCCGAATGTAATACACAGGGTTTACGGCAGTACTGTAGCTTGTCAGCAGTCGTATGCGCTATGCGCATTTTTCTTCCCTGAGTGTAGGAGTCACAGCTTAGTAGAGTTCTCTAAGCCTGGTGTACAGGGAGGCAGTTTTCAGGAGTTCTGCAACCAAAATGCAGTACACACAGTTGACGGGAGTTCTGTAGCTTGGAAGCAGCCGTACGCACTATCGGCGTTTTCCTACCTTGAGTGTAGGAGACGCAGCCTACTAGTGTTCTGTAAGCTGGGTGTACAGAGAGGCTGCTTACAGGATTTCTGCATCCTGAGCGTAGGAGATTCAGTTTACGGGAGTTCTGTAGCTTCAGAGTAGGCATAGAACATATGCGGGATTTGTGTAGCTCAGTGTACAACTTGCAGCTGACAGAATTTCTGTACGCTGGATGTACAGAGAGACAATTTAGAGGAGTTCTGCAGCCTGAGTGTAGGAGACAGTTTACCGGAGTTCTGTAGCATGGGTGTAGCCATACACACTATGCGGGATTTCTGTAGCCTGAGTGTAGAAGATTCAGCTTACAAGATTTCTCTAAGCCTGATGTAGAGAGAGGCTGTTTACAGGAGTTCTGCAGCCCGAATGTAATACACACAGTTTATGCCAGTACATGCTACAGCATGTCAGCAGTCATACGCACTATACGCATTTTCCTTCCCTGAGTGTAAGTGACACAGCTTAGTAGAGTTCTCTAAGCTTGGTGTATAGGGAGGCAGTTTTCAGGAGTTCTGCAACGTGAATGCAGTACACACAGTTGACGGGAGTTCTGTAGCTTGGAAGCAGCCGTACGCACTATAGGCGTTTTCCTACCCTGAGCGTAGGACACGCAGCGTACTAGTGTTCTGTAAGCTGGGTGTACAGAGAGGCTGTTTACAGGAGTTCTGCATCCTGAGTGTATTGGATTCAGTTTACAGAATTTCTGTAGCTTCAGAGTAGGCCTAGAACATATGTGGGATAAGTGTAGCCTCAGTGTACAAGATGCAGCTTACAAAATTTCTGTAAGCTGGTTTTACAGAGAGACAATTTACAGGAGTTCTGCAGCCTGAGTGTATTGGATTCAGTTTATGGAATTTCTGTAGCTTCAGAGTAGGCATAGAACATATGCGGGATAAGTGTAGCCTCAGTGTACGAGATGCAGCTTACAAAATTTCTGTAAGCTGGTTTTACAGAGAGACAATCTACAGGAGTTCTGCAGCCTGAGTGTAGGACATTCAGTTTACGGGAGTTCTGTAGCTTCAGAGTAGGCATAGACCCTTTGCGGGATTTGTGTAGCCTCAGTGTAAAAGATGCAGCTTACAGAATTTCTGTAAGCTGGATGTACAGAGAGACAATTTAGAAGAGTTCTGCATCCTGAGTGTAGTAGACAATTTACAGGAGTTCTGCAGCACTGGTGTAGGCATACACACTATGCGGGGTTTCGGTAGCCTGAGTGTAGAGGATTCAGCTCACAACAGTTCTCTAAGCTTGATGTAGAGAGAAGCAATTTCCAGGATTTCTGCAACCTGAATGCAGTACACAGAGTCTACGGGAGTTCTGTAGATTGGAAGCAGCCGTACGCACTATAGGCGTTTTCCTACCTTGAGTGTAGGAGACGCAGCCTACTAGTGTTCTGTAAGCTTGGTGTACAGAGAGGCTGCTTACTGGATTTCTGCATCCTGAGCGTAGGAGATTAAGTTTACGGGAGTTCTGTAGCTTCAGAGTAGTCATAGAACATATGCGGGATTTGTGTAGCTCAGTGTACAACTTGCAGCTGACAGAATTTCTGTACGCTGGATGTACAGAGAGACAATTTAGAGGAGTTCTGCAGCCTGAGTGTAGGAGACAGTTTACCGGAGTTCTGTAGCATGGGTGTAGCCATACACACTATGCGGGATTTCTGTAGCCTGAGTGTAGAAGATTCAGCTTACAAGATTTCTCTAAGCCTGATGTAGAGAGAGGCTGTTTACAGGAGTTCTGCAGCCCGAATGTAATACACACAGTTTATGCCAGTACATGCTACAGCATGTCAGCAGTCATACGCACTATACGCATTTTCCTTCCCTGAGTGTAAGTGACACAGCTTAGTAGAGTTCTCTAAGCTTGGTGTATAGGGAGGCAGTTTTCAGGAGTTCTGCAACCTGAATGCAGTACACACAGTTGACGGGAGTTCTGTAGCTTGGAAGCAGCCGTACGCACTATAGGCGTTTTCCTACCCTGAGTGTAGGAGACGCAGCGTACTAGTGTTCTGTAAGCTGGGTGTACAGAGAAGCTATTTACAGGAGTTCTGCATCCTGCGTGTATTAGATTCAGTTTACAGAAATTCTGTAGCTTCAGAGTAGACATAGACCGTATGCGAGATTTGTGTAGCCTCAGTGTACTAGAGGCAGCTGACAGAATTTCTGTAAGCTGGATGTACTTAGAGACAATTTACAGGAGTTCTGCAACCTGAGTGTTGGAGCCAGTTTACAGGAGTTCTGTAGCTTCAGTGTAGGCATAGACAGTATGCGTGATTTGTGTAGCCTGAGTGTAGATTCAGCTTATAAGATTTCTCTAAGCCTGATGTACAGAGAGACAATTTACAGGAGTTCTGCAGCCTGAGTGTTGGAGATTCAGTTTACGAGAGTTCTGTAGCTTCAGAGTAGGTATAGACAGTATGCGGGATATGTGTAGCCTCAGTGTACGAGATGCAGCTTACAAAATTTCTGTAAGCTGGATGTACAGAGAGACAATTTACAGGATTTCTGTAGCCTGAGTGTAGATTCAGCTTATAAGATTTCTCTACGCCTGATGTAGAGAGATGCAGTTTTCAGGCGTTCTGCAGCCTGAGTGTAGGAGACTCAGTTTACAAGAGTTCTGTAGCATGGGAGTAGGCATACACAGTATGCGGGATTTCTTAGGGGAATGCAGGAGATACAGCTGCTAGGCTTTGTGCAAGCTGGATGTGGAGAGAGTGAATTTACAGGAGTTTTACAGCCTGAGTAAGTAGACACAGTTTATGGGAGTTCTGAAGCTTGGGAGCAGTCATAAGCAGAATGTGCATTTTCTTAGCCTGAGAGGAGGAAACGCAGTGTACTGGTGTTCTGTCAGCTAGGTGTACAGAGATGCAGTTTCTAGGAGTTCTGAAACTTGAAAGCAGGAGACAGTCTACAGGAGTTCTATAACATGTGAGTAGCCATATGCACAATGCGGGATTTCTGTAGCCTGAGTGTAGGAGATTCAGCTTACAAGATTTCTCTAAGCCTGATGTAGAGAGAGGCAGTTCACAGGAGTTCTGAAGCCCGAATGTAATACACACAGTTTATAGCAGTACTGTAGGCATAGAACATATGCGGGATAAGTGTAGCCTCAGTGTACGAGATGCAGCTTACAAAATTTCTGTAAGCTGGTTTTACAGAGAGACAATCTACAGGAGTTCTGCAGCCTGAGTGTAGGACATTCAGTTTACGGGAGTTCTGTAGCTTCAGAGTAGGCATAGACCCTTTGCGGGATTTGTGTAGCCTCAGTGTAAAAGATGCAGCTTACAGAATTTCTGTAAGCTGAATGTACAGAGAGACAATTTAGAAGAGTTCTGCATCCTGAGTGTAGTAGACAGTTTACAGGAGTTCTGCAGCACTGGTGTAGGCATACACACTATGCGGGATTTCGGTAGCCTGAGTGTAGAGGATTCAGCTCACAACAGTTCTCTAAGCCTGATGTAGAGAGAAGCAGTTTCCAGGAGTTCTGCAACCTGAATGCAGTACACACAGTCTACGGGAGTTCTGTAGCTTGGAAGCAGCCGTACGCACTATCGGCGTTTTCCTACCTTGAGTGTAGTAGACGCAGCGTACTAGTGGTCTGTAAGCTTGGTGTACTGAGAGGCTGTTTACAGGAGTTCTGCATCCTGAGTGTAGGAGATTCAGTTTACGGGAGTTCTGTAGCTTCAGAGTAGGCATAGACAGTATGCGGGGTTTGTGTAGCCTCAGTGAACACGATGCAGCTTACAAGATTTCTCTAAGCCTGATGTAGAGAGAGGCAGTTTACAGGAGTTCTGCAGCCCGAATGTAATACACAGGGTTTACGGCAGTACTGTAGCTTGGCAGCAGTCGTATGCGCTATGCGCATTTTTCTTCCCTGAGTGTAGGAGTCACAGCTTAGTAGAGTTCTCTAAGCCTGGTGTACAGGGAGGCAGTTTTCAGGAGTTCTGCAACCAAAATGCAGTACACACAGTTGACGGGAGTTCTGTAGCTTGGAAGCAGCCGTACGCACTATCGGCGTTTTCCTACCTTGAGTGTAGGAGACGCAGCCTACTAGTGTTCTGTAAGCTGGGTGTACAGAGAGGCTGCTTACAGGATTTCTGCATCCTGAGCGTAGGAGATTCAGTTTACGGGAGTTCTGTAGCTTCAGAGTAGGCATAGAACATATGCGGGATTTGTGTAGCTCAGTGTACAACTTGCAGCTGACAGAATTTCTGTACGCTGGATGTACAGAGAGACAATTTAGAGGAGTTCTGCAGCCTGAGTGTAGGAGACAGTTTACCGGAGTTCTGTAGCATGGGTGTAGCCATACACACTATGCGGGATTTCTGTAGCCTGAGTGTAGAAGATTCAGCTTACAAGATTTCTCTAAGCCTGATGTAGAGAGAGGCTGTTTACAGGAGTTCTGCAGCCCGAATGTAATACACACAGCTTATGCCAGTACATGCTACAGCATGTCAGCAGTCATACGCACTATACGCATTTTCCTTCCCTGAGTGTAAGTGACACAGCTTAATAGAGTTCTCTAAGCTTGGTGTATAGGGAGGCAGTTTTCAGGAGTTCTGCAACCTGAATGCATTACACACAGTTGACGGGAGTTCTGTAGCTTGGAAGCAGCCGTACGCACTATAGGCGTTTTCCTACCCTGAGTGTAGGAGACGCAGCGTACTAGTGTTCTGTAAGCTGGGTGTACAGAGAGGCTGTTTACAGGAGTTCTGCATCCTGAGTGTATTGGATTCAGTTTACAGAATTTCTGTAGCCTCAGAGTAGGCCTAGAACATATGCGGGATAAGTGTAGCCTCAGTGTACGAGATGCAGCTTACAAAATTTCTGTAAGCTGGTTTTACAGAGAGACAATCTACAGGAGTTCTGCAGCCTGAGTGTATTGGATTCAGTTTATGGAATTTCTGTAGCTTCAGAGTAGGCATAGAACATATGCGGGATAAGTGTAGCCTCAGTGTACGAGATGCAGCTTACAAAATTTCTGTAAGCTGGTTTTACAGAGAGACAATCTACAGGAGTTCTGCAGCCTGAGTGTAGGACATTCAGTTTACGGGAGTTCTGTAGCTTCAGAGTAGGCATAGACCCTTTGCGGGATTTGTGTAGCCTCAGTGTAAAAGATGCAGCTTACAGAATTTCTGTAAGCTGGATGGAGAGAGAGACAATTTAGAAGAGTTCTGCATCCTGAGTGTAGTAGACAGTTTACAGGAGTTCTGCAGCACTGGTGTAGGCATACACACTATGCGGGATTTCGGTAGCCTGAGTGTAGAGGATTCAGCTCACAACAGTTCTCTAAGCCTGATGTAGAGAGAAGCAGTTTCCAGGAGTTCTGCAACCTGAATGCAGTACACACAGTCTACGGGAGTTCTGTAGCTTGGAAGCAGCCGTACGCACTATAGGCGTTTTCCTACCTTGAGTGTAGGAGACGCAGCGTACTAGTGTTCTGTAAGCTTGGTGTACAGAGAGGCTGTTTACAGGAGTTCTGCATCCTGAGTGTAGGAGATTCAGTTTACGGGAGTTCTGTAGCTTCAGAGTAGGCATAGACAGTATGCGGGGTTTGTGTAGCCTCAGTGAACACGATGCAGCTTACAAGATTTCTCTAAGCCTGATGTAGAGAGAGGCAGTTTACAGGAGTTCTGCAGCCCGAATGTAATACACAGCGTTTATGGCAGTACTGTAGCTTGGCAGCAGTCATACGCACTATGCGCATTTTTCTTCCCTGAGTGTAGGAGTCACAGCTTAGTAGAGTTCTCTAAGCCTGGTGTACAGGGAGGCAGTTTTCAGGAGTTCTGCAACCAAAATGCAGTACACACAGTTGACGGGAGTTCTGTAGCTTGGAAGCAGCCGTACGCACTATCGGCGTTTTCCGACCTTGAGTGTAGGCGACGCAGCCTACTAGTGTTCTGTAAGCTGGGTGTACAGAGAGGCTGCTTACAGGATTTCTGCATCCTGAGCGTAGGAGATTAAGTTTACGGGAGTTCTGTAGCTTCAGAGTAGGCATAGAACATATGCGGGATTTGTGTAGCTCAGTGTACAACTTGCAGCTGACAGAATTTCTGTACGCTGGATGTACAGAGAGACAATTTAGAGGAGTTCTGCAGCCTGAGTGTAGGAGACAGTTTACCGGAGTTCTGTAGCATGGGTGTAGCCATACACATTATGCGGGATTTCTGTAGCCTGAGTGTAGAAGATTCAGCTTACAAGATTTCTCTAAGCCTGATGTAGAGAGAGGCAGTTTACAGGAGTTCTGCAGCCCGAATGTAATACACACAGTTTATGCCAGTACATGCTACAGCATGTCAGCAGTCATACGCACTATACGCATTTTCCTTCCCTGAGTGTAAGTGACACAGCTTAGTAGAGTTCTCTAAGCCTGGTGTATAGGGAGGCAGTTTTCAGGAGTTCTGCAACCTGAATGCAGTACACACAGTTGACGGGAGTTCTGTAGCTTGGAAGCAGCCGTACGCACTATAGGCGTTTTCCTACCCTGAGTGTAGGAGACGCAGCGTACTAGTGTTCTGTAAGCTGGGTGTACAGAGAGGCTGTTTACAGGAGTTCTGCATCCTGAGTGTATTGGATTCAGTTTACAGAATTTCTGTAGCCTCAGAGTAGGCCTAGAACATATGCGGGATAAGTGTAGCCTCAGTGTACAAGATGCAGCTTACAAAATTTCTGTAAGCTGGTTTTACAGAGAGACAATCTACAGGAGTTCTGCAGCCTGAGTGTATTGGATTCAGTTTATGGAATTTCTGTAGCTTCAGAGTAGGCATAGAACATATGCGGGATAAGTGTAGCCTCAGTGTACGAGATGCAGCTTACAAAATTTCTGTAAGCTGGTGTTACAGAGAGACAATCTACAGGAGTTCTGCAGCCTGAGTGTAGGACATTCAGTTTACGGGAGTTCTGTAGCTTCAGAGAAGGCATAGACCCTTTGCGGGATTTGTGTAGCCTCAGTGTAAAAGATGCAGCTTACAGAATTTCTGTAAGCTGGATGTACAGAGAGACAATTTAGAAGAGTTCTGCATCCTGAGTGTAGTAGACAGTTTACAGGAGTTCTGCAGCACTGGTGTAGGCATACACACTATGCGGGATTTCGGTAGCCTGAGTGTAGAGGATTCAGCTCACAACAGTTCTCTAAGCCTGATGTAGAGAGAAGCAGTTTCCAGGAGTTCTGCAACCTGAGTGTAGGAGATTCAGTTTACGGGAGTTCTGTAGCTTCAGAGTAGGCATAGAAAGCATGTGGGGTTTGTGTAGCCTCAGTGAACACGATGCAGCTTACAAGATTTCTCTAAGCCTGATGTAGAGAGAGGCAGTTTACAGGAGTTCTGCAGCCCGAATGTAATATACAGGGTTTACGGCAGTACTGTAGCTTGGCAGCAGTCGTATGCGCTATGCGCATTTTTCTTCCCTGAGTGTAGGAGTCACAGCTTAGTAGAGTTCTCTAAGCCTGGTGTACAGGGAGGCAGTTTTCAGGAGTTCTGCAACCAAAATGCAGTACACACAGTTGACGGGAGTTCTGTAGCTTGGAAGCAGCCGTACGCACTATCGGCGTTTTCCTACCTTGAGTGTAGGAGACGCAGCCTACTAGTGTTCTGTAAGCTGGGTGTACAGAGAGGCTGCTTACAGGATTTCTGCATCCTGAGCGTAGGAGATTAAGTTTACGGGAGTTCTGTAGCTTCAGAGCAGGCATAGAACATATGCGGGATTTGTGTAGCTCAGTGTACAACTTGCAGCTGACAGAATTTCTGTACGCTGGATGTACAGAGAGACAATTTAGAGGAGTTCTGCAGCCTGAGTGTAGGAGACAGTTTACCGGAGTTCTGTAGCATGGGTGTAGCCATACACACCATGCGGGATTTCTGTAGCCTGAGTGTAGAAGATTCAGCTTACAAGATTTCTCTAAGCCTGATGTAGAGAGAGGCTGTTTACAGGAGTTCTGCAGCCCGAATGTAATACACACAGTTTATGCCAGTACATGCTACAGCATGTCAGCAGTCATACGCACTATACGCATTTTCCTTCCCTGAGTGTAAGTGACACAGCTTAGTAGAGTTCTCTAAGCTTGGTGTATAGGGAGGCAGTTTTCAGGAGTTCTGCAACCTGAATGCAGTACACACAGTTGACGGGAGTTCTGTAGCTTGGAAGCAGCCGTACGCACTATAGGCGTTTTCCTACCCTGAGTGTAGGAGACGCAGCGTACTAGTGTTCTGTAAGCTGGGTGTACAGAGAGGCTGTTTACAGGAGTTCTGCATACTGAGTGTATTGGATTCAGTTTACAGAATTTCTGTAGCCTCAGAGTAGGCCTAGAACATATGCGGGATAAGTGTAGCCTCAGTGTACAAGATGCAGCTTACAAAATTTCTGTAAGCTGGTTATACAGAGAGACAATCTACAGGAGTTCTGCAGCCTGAGTGTATTGGATTCAGTTTATGGAATTTCTGTAGCCTCAGAGTAGGCATAGAACATATGCGGGATAAGTGTAGCCTCAGTGTACGAGATGCAGCTTACAAAATTTCTGTAAGCTGGTTTTACAGAGAGACAATCTACAGGAGTTCTGCAGCCTGAGTGTAGGACATTCAGTTTACGGGAGTTCTGTAGCTTCAGAGTAGGCATAGACCCTTTGCGGGATTTGTGTAGCCTCAGTGTAAAAGATGCAGCTTACAGAATTTCTGTAAGCTGGATGGAGAGAGAGACAATTTAGAAGAGTTCTGCATCCTGAGTGTAGTAGACAGTTTACAGGAGTTCTGCAGCACTGGTGTAGGCATACACACTATGCGGGATTTCGGTAGCCTGAGTGTAGAGGATTCAGCTCACAACAGTTCTCTAAGCCTGATGTAGAGAGAAGCAGTTTCCAGGAGTTCTGCAACCTGAATGCAGTACACACAGTCTACGGGAGTTCTGTAGCTTGGAAGCAGCCGTACGCACTATAGGCGTTTTCCTACCTTGAGTGTAGGAGACGCAGCGTACTAGTGTTCTGTAAGCTTGGTGTACAGAGAGGCTGCTTACTGGATTTCTGCATCCTGAGTGTAGGAGATTCAGTTTACGGGAGTTCTGTAGCTTCAGAGTAGGCATAGAGAGTATGCGGGGTTTGTGTAGCCTCAGTGAACACGATGCAGCTTACAAGATTTCTCTAAGCCTGATGTAGAGAGAGGCAGTTTACAGGAGTTCTGCAGCCCGAATGTAATACACAGGGTTTACGGCAGTACTGTAGCTTGGCAGCAGTCGTATGCGCTATGCGCATTTTTCTTCCCTGAGTGTAGGAGTCACAGCTTAGTAGAGTTCTCTAAGCCTGGTGTACAGGGAGGCAGTTTTCAGGAGTTCTGCAACCAAAATGCAGTACACACAGTTGACGGGAGTTCTGTAGCTTGGAAGCAGCCGTACGCACTATCGGCGTTTTCCTACCTTGAGTGTAGGAGACGCAGCCTACTAGTGTTCTGTAAGCTGGGTGTACAGAGAGGCTGCTTACAGGATTTCTGCATCCTGAGCATAGGAGATTCAGTTTACGGGAGTTCTGTAGCTTCAGAGTAGGCATAGAACATATGCGGGATTTGTGTAGCTCAGTGTACAACTTGCAGCTGACAGAATTTCTGTACGCTGGATGTACAGAGAGACAATTTAGAGGAGTTCTGCAGCCTGAGTGTAGGAGACAGTTTACCGGAGTTCTGTAGCATGCGTGTAGCCATACACACTATGCGGGATTTCTGTAGCCTGAGTGTAGAAGATTCAGCTTACAAGATTTCTCTAAGCCTGATGTAGAGAGAGGCTGTTTACAGGAGTTCTGCAGCCCGAATGTAATACACACAGTTTATGCCAGTACATGCTACAGCATGTCAGCAGTCATACGCACTATACGCATTTTCCTTCCCTGAGTGTAAGTGACACAGCTAAGTAGAGTTCTCTAAGCTTGGTGTATAGGGAGGCAGTTTTCAGGAGTTCTGCAACCTGAATGCAGTACACACAGTCGACGGGAGTTCTGTAGCTTGGAAGCAGCCGTACGCACTATAGGCGTTTTCCTACCCTGAGTGTAGGAGACGCAGCGTACTAGTGTTCTGTAAGCTGGGTGTACAGAGAGGCTGTTTACAGGAGTTCTGCATCCTGAGTGTATTGGATTCAGTTTACAGAATTTCTGTAGCCTCAGAGTAGGCCTAGAACATATGCGGGATAAGTGTAGCCTCAGTGTACAAGATGCAGCTTACAAAATTTCTGTAAGCTGGTTTTACAGAGAGACAATCTACAGGAGTTCTGCAGCCTGAGTGTATTGGATTCAGTTTATGGAATTTCTGTAGCTTCAGAGTAGGCATAGAACATATGCGGGATAAGTGTAGCCTCAGTGTCCGAGATGCAGCTTACAAAATTTCTGTAAGCTGGTTTTACAGAGAGACAATCTACAGGAGTTCTGCAGCCTGAGTGTAGGACATTCAGTTTACGGGAGTTCTGTAGCTTCAGAGTAGGCATAGACCCTTTGCGGGATTTGTGTAGCCTCAGTGTAAAAGATGCAGCTTACAGAATTTCTGTAAGCTGGATGTACAGAGAGACAATTTAGAAGAGTTCTGCATCCTGAGTGTAGTAGACAGTTTACAGGAGTTCTGCAGCACTGGTGTAGGCATACACACTATGCGGGATTTCGGTAGCCTGAGTGTAGAGGATTCAGCTCACAACAGTTCTCTAAGCCTGATGTAGAGAGAAGCAGTTTCCAGGAGTTCTGCAACCTGAATGCAGTACACACAGTCTACGGGAGTTCTGTAGCTTGGAAGCAGCCGTACGCACTATAGGCGTTTTCCTACCTTGAGTGTAGGAGACGCAGCGTACTAGTGTTCTGTAAGCTTGGTGTACAGAGAGGCTGTTTACAGGAGTTCTGCATCCTGAGTGTAGGAGATTCAGTTTACGGGAGTTCTGTAGCTTCAGAGTAGGCATAGAGAGTATGCGGGGTTTGTGTAGCCTCAGTGAACACGATGCAGCTTACAAGATTTCTCTAAGCCTGATGTAGAGAGAGGCAGTTTACAGGAGTTCTGCAGCCCGAATGTAATACACAGGGTTTACGGCAGTACTGTAGCTTGGCAGCAGTCGTATGCGCTATGCGCATTTTTCTTCCCTGAGTGTAGGAGTCACAGCTTAGTAGAGTTCTCTAAGCCTGGTGTACAGGGAGGCAGTTTTCAGGAGTTCTGCAACCAAAATGCAGTACACACAGTTGACGGGAGTTCTGTAGCTTGGAAGCAGCCGTACGCACTATCGGCGTTTTCCTACCTTGAGTGTAGGAGACGCAGCCTACTAGTGTTCTGTAAGCTGGGTGTACAGAGAGGCTGCTTACAGGATTTCTGCATCCTGAGCGTAGGAGATTCAGTTTACGGGAGTTCTGTAGCTTCAGAGTAGGCATAGAACATATGCGGGATTTGTGTAGCTCAGTGTACAACTTGCAGCTGACAGAATTTCTGTACGCTGGATGTACAGAGAGACAATTTAGAGGAGTTCTGCAGCCTGAGTGTAGGAGACAGTTTACCGGAGTTCTGTAGCATGGGTGTAGCCATACACACTATGCGGGATTTCTGTAGCCTGAGTGTAGAAGATTCAGCTTACAAGATTTCTCTAAGCCTGATGTAGAGAGAGGCTGTTTACAGGAGTTCTGCAGCCTGAATGTAATACACACAGTTTGTGCCAGTACATGCTACAGCATGTCAGCAGTCATACGCACTATACGCATTTTCCTTCCCTGAGTGTAAGTGACACAGCTTAGTAGAGTTCTCTAAGCTTGGTGTATAGGGAGGCAGTTTTCAGGAGTTCTGCAACCTGAATGCAGTACACACAGCTGACGGCAGTTCTGTAGCTTGGAAGCAGCCGTACGCACTATAGGCGTTTTCCTACCCTGAGTGTAGGAGACGCAGCGTACTAGTGTTCTGTAAGCTGGGTGTACAGAGAGGCTGTTTACAGGAGTTCTGCATCCTGAGTGTATTGGATTCAGTTTATGGAATTTCTGTAGCTTCAGAGTAGGCATAGAACATATGCGGGATAAGTGTAGCCTCAGTGTACGAGATGCAGCTTACAAAATTTCTGTAAGCTGGTTTTACAGAGAGACAATCTACAGGAGTTCTGCAGCCTGAGTGTAGGACATTCAGTTTACGGGAGTTCTGTAGCTTCAGAGTAGGCATAGACCCTTTGCGGGATTTGTGTAGCCTCAGGGTAAAAGATGCAGCTTACAGAATTTCTGTAAGCTGGATGTACAGAGAGACAATTTAGAAGAGTTCTGCATCCTGAGTGTAGTAGACAGTTTACAGGAGTTCTGCAGCACTGGTGTAGGCATACACACTATGCGGGATTTCGGTAGCCTGAGTGTAGAGGATTCAGCTCACAACAGTTCTCTAAGCCTGATGTAGAGAGAAGCAGTTTCCAGGAGTTCTGCAACCTGAATGCAGTACACACAGTCTACGGGAGTTCTGTAGCTTGGAAGCAGCCGTACGCACTATAGGCGTTTTCCTACCTTGAGTGTAGGAGACGCAGCGTACTAGTGTTCTGTAAGCTGGGTGTACAGAGAGGCTGTTTACAGGAGTTCTGCATCCTGAGTGTAGGAGATTCAGTTTACGGGAGTTCTGTAGCTTCAGAGTAGGCATAGAGAGTATGCGGGGTTTGTGTAGCCTCAGTGAACACGATGCAGCTTACAAGATTTCTCTAAGCCTGATGTAGAGAGAGGCAGTTTACAGGAGTTCTGCAGCCCGAATGTAATACACAGGGTTTACGGCAGTACTGTAGCTTGGCAGCAGTCGTATGCGCTATGCGCATTTTTCTTCCCTGAGTGTAGGAGTCACAGCTTAGTAGAGTTCTCTAAGCCTGGTGTACAGGGAGGCAGTTTTCAGGAGTTCTGCAACCAAAATGCAGTACACACAGTTGACGGGAGTTCTGTAGCTTGGAAGCAGCCGTACGCACTATCGGCGTTTTCCTACCTTGAGTGTAGGAGACGCAGCGTACTAGTGTTCTGTAAGCTGGGTGTACAGAGAGGCTGCTTACAGGATTTCTGCATCCTGAGCGTAGGAGATTCAGTTTACGGGAGTTCTGTAGCTTCAGAGTAGGCATAGAACATATGCGGGATTTGTGTAGCTCAGTGTACAACTTGCAGCTGACAGAATTTCTGTACGCTGGATGTACAGAGAGACAATTTAGAAGAGTTCTGCATCCTGAGTGTAGTAGACAGTTTACAGGAGTTCTGCAGCACTGCTGTAGCCATACACACTATGCGGGATTTCGGTAGCCTGAGTGTAGAGGATTCAGCTCACAACAGTTCTCTAAGCCTGATGTAGAGAGAAGCAGTTTCCAGGAGTTCTGCAACCTGAATGCAGTACACACAGTCTACGGGAGTTCTGTAGCTTGGAAGCAGCCGTACGCACTATAGGCGTTTTCCTACCTTGAGTGTAGGAGACGCAGCGTACTAGTGTTCTGTAAGCTGGGTGTACAGAGAGGCTGTTTACAGGAGTTCTGCATCCTGAGTGTAGGAGATTCAGTTTACGGGAGTTCTGTAGCTTCAGAGTAGGCATAGAGAGTATGCGGGGTTTGTGTAGCCTCAGTGAACACGATGCAGCTTACAAGATTTCTCTAAGCCTGATGTAGAGAGAGGCAGTTTACAGGAGTTCTGCAGCCCGAATGTAATACACAGGGTTTACGGCAGTACTGTAGCTTGGCAGCAGTCGTATGCGCTATGCGCATTTTTCTTCCCTGAGTGTAGGAGTCACAGCTTAGTAGAGTTCTCTAAGCCTGGTGTACAGGGAGGCAGTTTTCAGGAGTTCTGCAACCAAAATGCAGTACACACAGTTGACGGGAGTTCTGTAGCTTGGAAGCAGCCGTACGCACTATCGGCGTTTTCCTACCTTGAGTGTAGGAGACGCAGCCTACTAGTGTTCTGTAAGCTGGGTGTACAGAGAGGCTGCTTACAGGATTTCTGCATCCTGAGCGTAGGAGATTCAGTTTACGGGAGTTCTGTAGCTTCAGAGTAGGCATAGAACATATGCGGGATTTGTGTAGCTCAGTGTACAACTTGCAGCTGACAGAATTTCTGTACGCTGGATGTACAGAGAGACAATTTAGAAGAGTTCTGCATCCTGAGTGTAGTAGACAGTTTACAGGAGTTCTGCAGCACTGGTGTAGGCATACACACTATGCGGGATTTCGGTAGCCTGAGTGTAGAGGATTCAGCTCACAACAGTTCTCTAAGCCTGATGTAGAGAGAAGCAGTTTCCAGGAGTTCTGCAACCTGAATGCAGTACACACAGTCTACGGGAGTTCTGTAGCTTGGAAGCAGCCGTACGCACTATAGGCGTTTTCCTACCTTGAGTGTAGGAGACGCAGCGTACTAGTGTTCTGTAAGCTGGGTGTACAGAGAGGCTGTTTACAGGAGTTCTGCATCCTGAGTGTAGGAGATTCAGTTTACGGGAGTTCTGTAGCTTCAGAGTAGGCATAGAGAGTATGCGGGGTTTGTGTAGCCTCAGTGAACACGATGCAGCTTACAAGATTTCTCTAAGCCTGATGTAGAGAGAGGCAGTTTACAGGAGTTCTGCAGCCCGAATGTAATACACAGGGTTTACGGCAGTACTGTAGCTTGGCAGCAGTCGTATGCGCTATGCGCATTTTTCTTCCCTGAGTGTAGGAGTCACAGCTTAGTAGAGTTCTCTAAGCCTGGTGTACAGGGAGGCAGTTTTCAGGAGTTCTGCAACCAAAATGCAGTACACACAGTTGACGGGAGTTCTGTAGCTTGGAAGCAGCCGTACGCACTATCGGCGTTTTCCTACCTTGAGTGTAGGAGACGCAGCCTACTAGTGTTCTGTAAGCTGGGTGTACAGAGAGGCTGCTTACAGGATTTCTGCATCCTGAGCGTAGGAGATTCAGTTTACGGGAGTTCTGTAGCTTCAGAGTAGGCATAGAACATATGCGGGATTTGTGTAGCTCAGTGTACAACTTGCAGCTGACAGAATTTCTGTACGCTGGATGTACAGAGAGACAATTTAGAGGAGTTCTGCAGCCTGAGTGTAGGAGACAGTTTACCGGAGTTCTGTAGCATGGGTGTAGCCATACACACTATGCGGGATTTCTGTAGCCTGAGTGTAGAAGATTCAGCTTACAAGATTTCTCTAAGCCTGATGTAGAGAGAGGCTGTTTACAGGAGTTCTGCAGCCTGAATGTAATACACACAGTTTGTGCCAGTACATGCTACAGCATGTCAGCAGTCATACGCACTATACGCATTTTCCTTCCCTGAGTGTAAGTGACACAGCTTAGTAGAGTTCTCTAAGCTTGGTGTATAGGGAGGCAGTTTTCAGGAGTTCTGCAACCTGAATGCAGTACACACAGCTGACGGCAGTTCTGTAGCTTGGAAGCAGCCGTACGCACTATAGGCGTTTTCCTACCCTGAGTGTAGGAGACGCAGCGTACTAGTGTTCTGTAAGCTGGGTGTACAGAGAGGCTGTTTACAGGAGTTCTGCATCCTGAGTGTACTGGATTCAGTTTATGGAATTTCTGTAGCTTCAGAGTAGGCATAGAACATATGCGGGATAAGTGTAGCCTCAGTGTACGAGATGCAGCTTACAAAATTTCTGTAAGCTGGTTTTACAGAGAGACAATCTACAGGAGTTCTGCAGCCTGAGTGTAGGACATTCAGTTTACGGGAGTTCTGTAGCTTCAGAGTAGGCATAGACCCTTTGCGGGATTTGTGTAGCCTCAGGGTAAAAGATGCAGCTTACAGAATTTCTGTAAGCTGGATGTACAGAGAGACAATTTAGAAGAGTTCTGCATCCTGAGTGTAGTAGACAGTTTACAGGAGTTCTGCAGCACTGGTGTAGGCATACACACTATGCGGGATTTCGGTAGCCTGAGTGTAGAGGATTCAGCTCACAACAGTTCTCTAAGCCTGATGTAGAGAGAAGCAGTTTCCAGGAGTTCTGCAACCTGAATGCAGTACACACAGTCTACGGGAGTTCTGTAGCTTGGAAGCAGCCGTACGCACTATAGGCGTTTTCCTACCTTGAGTGTAGGAGACGCAGCGTACTAGTGTTCTGTAAGCTGGGTGTACAGAGAGGCTGTTTACAGGAGTTCTGCATCCTGAGTGTAGGAGATTCAGTTTACGGGAGTTCTGTAGCTTCAGAGTAGGCATAGAGAGTATGCGGGGTTTGTGTAGCCTCAGTGAACACGATGCAGCTTACAAGATTTCTCTAAGCCTGATGTAGAGAGAGGCAGTTTACAGGAGTTCTGCAGCCCGAATGTAATACACAGGGTTTACGGCAGTACTGTAGCTTGGCAGCAGTCGTATGCGCTATGCGCATTTTTCTTCCCTGAGTGTAGGAGTCACAGCTTAGTAGAGTTCTCTAAGCCTGGTGTACAGGGAGGCAGTTTTCAGGAGTTCTGCAACCAAAATGCAGTACACACAGTTGACGGGAGTTCTGTAGCTTGGAAGCAGCCGTACGCACTATCGGCGTTTTCCTACCTTGAGTGTAGGAGACGCAGCGTACTAGTGTTCTGTAAGCTGGGTGTACAGAGAGGCTGCTTACAGGATTTCTGCATCCTGAGCGTAGGAGATTCAGTTTACGGGAGTTCTGTAGCTTCAGAGTAGGCATAGAACATATGCGGGATTTGTGTAGCTCAGTGTACAACTTGCAGCTGACAGAATTTCTGTACGCTGGATGTACAGAGAGACAATTTAGAAGAGTTCTGCATCCTGAGTGTAGTAGACAGTTTACAGGAGTTCTGCAGCACTGCTGTAGGCATACACACTATGCGGGATTTCGGTAGCCTGAGTGTAGAGGATTCAGCTCACAACAGTTCTCTAAGCCTGATGTAGAGAGAAGCAGTTTCCAGGAGTTCTGCAACCTGAATGCAGTACACACAGTCTACGGGAGTTCTGTAGCTTGGAAGCAGCCGTACGCACTATAGGCGTTTTCCTACCTTGAGTGTAGGAGACGCAGCGTACTAGTGTTCTGTAAGCTGGGTGTACAGAGAGGCTGTTTACAGGAGTTCTGCATCCTGAGTGTAGGAGATTCAGTTTACGGGAGTTCTGTAGCTTCAGAGTAGGCATAGAGAGTATGCGGGGTTTGTGTAGCCTCAGTGAACACGATGCAGCTTACAAGATTTCTCTAAGCCTGATGTAGAGAGAGGCAGTTTACAGGAGTTCTGCAGCCCGAATGTAATACACAGGGTTTACGGCAGTACTGTAGCTTGGCAGCAGTCGTATGCGCTATGCGCATTTTTCTTCCCTGAGTGTAGGAGTCACAGCTTAGTAGAGTTCTCTAAGCCTGGTGTACAGGGAGGCAGTTTTCAGGAGTTCTGCAACCAAAATGCAGTACACACAGTTGACGGGAGTTCTGTAGCTTGGAAGCAGCCGTACGCACTATCGGCGTTTTCCTACCTTGAGTGTAGGAGACGCAGCGTACTAGTGTTCTGTAAGCTGGGTGTACAGAGAGGCTGCTTACAGGATTTCTGCATCCTGAGCGTAGGAGATTCAGTTTACGGGAGTTCTGTAGCTTCAGAGTAGGCATAGAACATATGCGGGATTTGTGTAGCTCAGTGTACAACTTGCAGCTGACAGAATTTCTGTACGCTGGATGTACAGAGAGACAATTTAGAAGAGTTCTGCATCCTGAGTGTAGTAGACAGTTTACAGGAGTTCTGCAGCACTGCTGTAGGCATACACACTATGCGGGATTTCGGTAGCCTGAGTGTAGAGGATTCAGCTCACAACAGTTCTCTAAGCCTGATGTAGAGAGAAGCAGTTTCCAGGAGTTCTGCAACCTGAATGCAGTACACACAGTCTACGGGAGTTCTGTAGCTTGGAAGCAGCCGTACGCACTATAGGCGTTTTCCTACCTTGAGTGTAGGAGACGCAGCGTACTAGTGTTCTGTAAGCTGGGTGTACAGAGAGGCTGTTTACAGGAGTTCTGCATCCTGAGTGTAGGAGATTCAGTTTACGGGAGTTCTGTAGCTTCAGAGTAGGCATAGAGAGTATGCGGGGTTTGTGTAGCCTCAGTGAACACGATGCAGCTTACAAGATTTCTCTAAGCCTGATGTAGAGAGAGGCAGTTTACAGGAGTTCTGCAGCCCGAATGTAATACACAGGGTTTACGGCAGTACTGTAGCTTGGCAGCAGTCGTATGCGCTATGCGCATTTTTCTTCCCTGAGTGTAGGAGTCACAGCTTAGTAGAGTTCTCTAAGCCTGGTGTACAGGGAGGCAGTTTTCAGGAGTTCTGCAACCAAAATGCAGTACACACAGTTGACGGGAGTTCTGTAGCTTGGAAGCAGCCGTACGCACTATCGGCGTTTTCCTACCTTGAGTGTAGGAGACGCAGCCTACTAGTGTTCTGTAAGCTGGGTGTACAGAGAGGCTGCTTACAGGATTTCTGCATCCTGAGCGTAGGAGATTCAGTTTACGGGAGTTCTGTAGCTTCAGAGTAGGCATAGAACATATGCGGGATTTGTGTAGCTCAGTGTACAACTTGCAGCTGACAGAATTTCTGTACGCTGGATGTACAGAGAGACAATTTAGAGGAGTTCTGCAGCCTGAGTGTAGGAGACAGTTTACCGGAGTTCTGTAGCATGGGTGTAGCCATACACACTATGCGGGATTTCTGTAGCCTGAGTGTAGAAGATTCAGCTTACAAGATTTCTCTAAGCCTGATGTAGAGAGAGGCTGTTTACAGGAGTTCTGCAGCCTGAATGTAATACACACAGTTTGTGCCAGTACATGCTACAGCATGTCAGCAGTCATACGCACTATACGCATTTTCCTTCCCTGAGTGTAAGTGACACAGCTTAGTAGAGTTCTCTAAGCTTGGTGTATAGGGAGGCAGTTTTCAGGAGTTCTGCAACCTGAATGCAGTACACACAGCTGACGGCAGTTCTGTAGCTTGGAAGCAGCCGTACGCACTATAGGCGTTTTCCTACCCTGAGTGTAGGAGACGCAGCGTACTAGTGTTCTGTAAGCTGGGTGTACAGAGAGGCTGTTTACAGGAGTTCTGCATCCTGAGTGTACTGGATTCAGTTTATGGAATTTCTGTAGCTTCAGAGTAGGCATAGAACATATGCGGGATAAGTGTAGCCTCAGTGTACGAGATGCAGCTTACAAAATTTCTGTAAGCTGGTTTTACAGAGAGACAATCTACAGGAGTTCTGCAGCCTGAGTGTAGGACATTCAGTTTACGGGAGTTCTGTAGCTTCAGAGTAGGCATAGACCCTTTGCGGGATTTGTGTAGCCTCAGGGTAAAAGATGCAGCTTACAGAATTTCTGTAAGCTGGATGTACAGAGAGACAATTTAGAAGAGTTCTGCATCCTGAGTGTAGTAGACAGTTTACAGGAGTTCTGCAGCACTGGTGTAGGCATACACACTATGCGGGATTTCGGTAGCCTGAGTGTAGAGGATTCAGCTCACAACAGTTCTCTAAGCCTGATGTAGAGAGAAGCAGTTTCCAGGAGTTCTGCAACCTGAATGCAGTACACACAGTCTACGGGAGTTCTGTAGCTTGGAAGCAGCCGTACGCACTATAGGCGTTTTCCTACCTTGAGTGTAGGAGACGCAGCGTACTAGTGTTCTGTAAGCTGGGTGTACAGAGAGGCTGTTTACAGGAGTTCTGCATCCTGAGTGTAGGAGATTCAGTTTACGGGAGTTCTGTAGCTTCAGAGTAGGCATAGAGAGTATGCGGGGTTTGTGTAGCCTCAGTGAACACGATGCAGCTTACAAGATTTCTCTAAGCCTGATGTAGAGAGAGGCAGTTTACAGGAGTTCTGCAGCCCGAATGTAATACACAGGGTTTACGGCAGTACTGTAGCTTGGCAGCAGTCGTATGCGCTATGCGCATTTTTCTTCCCTGAGTGTAGGAGTCACAGCTTAGTAGAGTTCTCTAAGCCTGGTGTACAGGGAGGCAGTTTTCAGGAGTTCTGCAACCAAAATGCAGTACACACAGTTGACGGGAGTTCTGTAGCTTGGAAGCAGCCGTACGCACTATCGGCGTTTTCCTACCTTGAGTGTAGGAGACGCAGCGTACTAGTGTTCTGTAAGCTGGGTGTACAGAGAGGCTGCTTACAGGATTTCTGCATCCTGAGCGTAGGAGATTCAGTTTACGGGAGTTCTGTAGCTTCAGAGTAGGCATAGAACATATGCGGGATTTGTGTAGCTCAGTGTACAACTTGCAGCTGACAGAATTTCTGTACGCTGGATGTACAGAGAGACAATTTAGAAGAGTTCTGCATCCTGAGTGTAGTAGACAGTTTACAGGAGTTCTGCAGCACTGCTGTAGGCATACACACTATGCGGGATTTCGGTAGCCTGAGTGTAGAGGATTCAGCTCACAACAGTTCTCTAAGCCTGATGTAGAGAGAAGCAGTTTCCAGGAGTTCTGCAACCTGAATGCAGTACACACAGTCTACGGGAGTTCTGTAGCTTGGAAGCAGCCGTACGCACTATAGGCGTTTTCCTACCTTGAGTGTAGGAGACGCAGCGTACTAGTGTTCTGTAAGCTGGGTGTACAGAGAGGCTGTTTACAGGAGTTCTGCATCCTGAGTGTAGGAGATTCAGTTTACGGGAGTTCTGTAGCTTCAGAGTAGGCATAGAGAGTATGCGGGGTTTGTGTAGCCTCAGTGAACACGATGCAGCTTACAAGATTTCTCTAAGCCTGATGTAGAAAGAGGCAGTTTACAGGAGTTCTGCAGCCCGAATGTAATACACAGGGTTTACGGCAGTACTGTAGCTTGGCAGCAGTCGTATGCGCTATGCGCATTTTTCTTCCCTGAGTGTAGGAGTCACAGCTTAGTAGAGTTCTCTAAGCCTGGTGTACAGGGAGGCAGTTTTCAGGAGTTCTGCAACCAAAATGCAGTACACACAGTTGACGGGAGTTCTGTAGCTTGGAAGCAGCCGTACGCACTATCGGCGTTTTCCTACCTTGAGTGTAGGAGACGCAGCGTACTAGTGTTCTGTAAGCTGGGTGTACAGAGAGGCTGCTTACAGGATTTCTGCATCCTGAGCGTAGGAGATTCAGTTTACGGGAGTTCTGTAGCTTCAGAGTAGGCATAGAACATATGCGGGATTTGTGTAGCTCAGTGTACAACTTGCAGCTGACAGAATTTCTGTACGCTGGATGTACAGAGAGACAATTTAGAAGAGTTCTGCATCCTGAGTGTAGTAGACAGTTTACAGGAGTTCTGCAGCACTGCTGTAGGCATACACACTATGCGGGATTTCGGTAGCCTGAGTGTAGAGGATTCAGCTCACAACAGTTCTCTAAGCCTGATGTAGAGAGAAGCAGTTTCCAGGAGTTCTGCAACCTGAATGCAGTACACACAGTCTACGGGAGTTCTGTAGCTTGGAAGCAGCCGTACGCACTATAGGCGTTTTCCTACCTTGAGTGTAGGAGACGCAGCGTACTAGTGTTCTGTAAGCTGGGTGTACAGAGAGGCTGTTTACAGGAGTTCTGCATCCTGAGTGTAGGAGATTCAGTTTACGGGAGTTCTGTAGCTTCAGAGTAGGCATAGAGAGTATGCGGGGTTTGTGTAGCCTCAGTGAACACGATGCAGCTTACAAGATTTCTCTAAGCCTGATGTAGAGAGAGGCAGTTTACAGGAGTTCTGCAGCCCGAATGTAATACACAGGGTTTACGGCAGTACTGTAGCTTGGCAGCAGTCGTATGCGCTATGCGCATTTTTCTTCCCTGAGTGTAGGAGTCACAGCTTAGTAGAGTTCTCTAAGCCTGGTGTACAGGGAGGCAGTTTTCAGGAGTTCTGCAACCAAAATGCAGTACACACAGTTGACAGGAGTTCTGTAGCTTGGAAGCAGCCGTACGCACTATCGGCGTTTTCCTACCTTGAGTGTAGGAGACGCAGCCTACTAGTGTTCTGTAAGCTGGGTGTACAGAGAGGCTGCTTACAGGATTTCTGCATCCTGAGCGTAGGAGATTCAGTTTACGGGAGTTCTGTAGCTTCAGAGTAGGCATAGAACATATGCGGGATTTGTGTAGCTCAGTGTACAACTTGCAGCTGACAGAATTTCTGTACGCTGGATGTACAGAGAGACAATTTAGAGGAGTTCTGCAGCCTGAGTGTAGGAGACAGTTTACCGGAGTTCTGTAGCATGGGTGTAGCCATACACACTATGCGGGATTTCTGTAGCCTGAGTGTAGAAGATTCAGCTTACAAGATTTCTCTAAGCCTGATGTAGAGAGAGGCTGTTTACAGGAGTTCTGCAGCCTGAATGTAATACACACAGTTTGTGCCAGTACATGCTACAGCATGTCAGCAGTCATACGCACTATACGCATTTTCCTTCCCTGAGTGTAAGTGACACAGCTTAGTAGAGTTCTCTAAGCTTGGTGTATAGGGAGGCAGTTTTCAGGAGTTCTGCAACCTGAATGCAGTACACACAGTTGACGGGAGTTCTGTAGCTTGGAAGCAGCCGTACGCACTATAGGCGTTTTCCTACCCTGAGTGTAGGAGACGCAGCGTACTAGTGTTCTGTAAGCTGGGTGTACAGAGAGGCTGTTTACAGGAGTTCTGCATCCTGAGTGTATTGGATTCAGTTTATGGAATTTCTGTAGCTTCAGAGTAGGCATAGAACATATGCGGGATAAGTGTAGCCTCAGTGTACGAGATGCAGCTTACAAAATTTCTGTAAGCTGGTTTTACAGAGAGACAATCTACAGGAGTTCTGCAGCCTGAGTGTAGGACATTCAGTTTACGGGAGTTCTGTAGCTTCAGAGTAGGCATAGACCCTTTGCGGGATTTGTGTAGCCTCAGGGTAAAAGATGCAGCTTACAGAATTTCTGTAAGCTGGATGTACAGAGAGACAATTTAGAAGAGTTCTGCATCCTGAGTGTAGTAGACAGTTTACAGGAGTTCTGCAGCACTGCTGTAGGCATACACACTATGCGGGATTTCGGTAGCCTGAGTGTAGAGGATTCAGCTCACAACAGTTCTCTAAGCCTGATGTAGAGAGAAGCAGTTTCCAGGAGTTCTGCAACCTGAATGCAGTACACACAGTCTACGGGAGTTCTGTAGCTTGGAAGCAGCCGTACGCACTATAGGCGTTTTCCTACCTTGAGTGTAGGAGACGCAGCGTACTAGTGTTCTGTAAGCTGGGTGTACAGAGAGGCTGTTTACAGGAGTTCTGCATCCTGAGTGTATTGGATTCAGTTTATGGAATTTCTGTAGCCTCAGAGTAGGCCTAGAACATATGCGGGATAAGTGTAGCCTCAGTGTACGAGATGCAGCTTACAAAATTTCTGTAAGCTGGTTTTACAGAGAGACAATCTACAGGAGTTCTGCAGCCTGAGTGTACTGGATTCAGTTTATGGAATTTCTGTAGCTTCAGAGTAGGCATAGAACATATGCGGGATAAGTGTAGCCTCAGTGTACGAGATGCAGCTTACAAAATTTCTGTAAGCTGGTTTTACAGAGAGACAATCTACAGGAGTTCTGCAGCCTGAGTGTAGGACATTCAGTTTACCGGAGTTCTGTAGCTTCAGAGTAGGCATAGACCCTTTGCGGGATTTGTGTAGCCTCAGTGTAAAAGATGCAGCTTACAGAATTTCTGTAAGCTGGATGTACAGAGAGACAATTTAGAAGAGTTCTGCATCCTGAGTGTAGTAGACAGTTTACAGGAGTTCTGCAGCACTGGTGTAGGCATACACACTATGCGGGATTTCGGTAGCCTGAGTGTAGAGGATTCAGCTCACAACAGTTCTCTAAGCCTGATGTAGAGAGAAGCAGTTTCCAGGAGTTCTGCAACCTGAATGCAGTACACACAGTCTACGGGAGTTCTGTAGCTTGGAAGCAGCCGTACGCACTATAGGCGTTTTCCTACCTTGAGTGTAGGAGACGCAGCGTACTAGTGTTCTGTAAGCTGGGTGTACAGAGAGGCTGTTTACAGGAGTTCTGCATCCTGAGTGTAGGAGATTCAGTTTACGGGAGTTCTGTAGCTTCAGAGTAGGCATAGACAGTATGCGGGGTTTGTGTAGCCTCAGTGAACACGATGCAGCTTACAAGATTTCTCTAAGCCTGATGTAGAGAGAGGCAGTTTACAGGAGTTCTGCAGCCCGAATGTAATACACAGGGTTTACGGCAGTACTGTAGCTTGGCAGCAGTCGTATGCGCTATGCGCATTTTTCTTCCCTGAGTGTAGGAGTCACAGCTTAGTAGAGTTCTCTAAGCCTGGTGTACAGGGAGGCAGTTTTCAGGAGTTCTGCAACCAAAATGCAGTACACACAGTTGACGGGAGTTCTGTAGATTGGAAGCAGCCGTACGCACTATCGGCGTTTTCCTACCTTGAGTGTAGGAGACGCAGCGTACTAGTGTTCTGTAAGCTGGGTGTACAGAGAGGCTGCTTACAGGATTTCTGCATCCTGAGCGTAGGAGATTCAGTTTACGGGAGTTCTGTAGCTTCAGAGTAGGCCTAGAACATATGCGGGATTTGTGTAGCTCAGTGTACAACTTGCAGCTGACAGAATTTCTGTACGCTGGATGTACAGAGAGACAATTTAGAGGAGTTCTGCAGCCTGAGTGTAGGAGACAGTTTACCGGAGTTCTGTAGCATGGGTGTAGCCATACACACTATGCGGGATTTCTGTAGCCTGAGTGTAGAAGATTCAGCTTACAAGATTTCTCTAAGCCTGATGTAGAGAGAGGCTGTTTACAGGAGTTCTGCAGCCCGAATGTAATTGACACAGTTTGTGCCAGTACATGCTACAGCATGTCAGCAGTCATACGCACTATACGCATTTTCCTTCCCTGAGTGTAAGTGACACAGCTTAGTAGAGTTCTCTAAGCTTGGTGTATAGGGAGGCAGTTTTCAGGAGTTCTGCAACCTGAATGCAGTACACACAGTTGACGGGAGTTCTGTAGCTTGGAAGCAGCCGTACGCACTATAGGCGTTTTCCTACCCTGAGTGTAGGAGACGCAGCGTACTAGTGTTCTGTAAGCTGGGTGTACAGAGAGGCTGTTTACAGGAGTTCTGCATCCTGAGTGTATTGGATTCAGTTTACAGAATTTCTGTAGCCTCAGAGTAGGCCTAGAACATATGCGGGATAAGTGTAGCCTCAGTGTACAAGATGCAGCTTACAAAATTTCTGTAAGCTGGTTTTACAGAGAGACAAACTACAGGAGTTCTGCACCCTGAGTGTATTGGATTCAGTTTATGGAATTTCTGTAGCTTCAGAGTAGGCATAGAACATATGCGGGATAAGTGTAGCCTCAGTGTACGAGATGCAGCTTACAAAATTTCTGTAAGCTGGTTTTACAGAGAGACAATCTACAGGAGTTCTGCAGCCTGAGTGTAGGACATTCAGTTTACGGGAGTTCTGTAGCTTCAGAGTAGGCATAGACCCTTTGCGGGATTTGTGTAGCCTCAGTGTAAAAGATGCAGCTTACAGAATTTCTGTAAGCTGGATGTACAGAGAGACAATTTAGAAGAGTTCTGCATCCTGAGTGTAGTAGACAGTTTACAGGAGTTCTGCAGCACTGGTGTAGGCATACACACTATGCGGGATTTCGGTAGCCTGAGTGTAGAGGATTCAGCTCACAACAGTTCTCTAAGCCTGATGTAGAGAGAAGCAGTTTCCAGGAGTTCTGCAACCTGAATGCAGTACACACAGTCTACGGGAGTTCTGTAGCTTGGAAGCAGCCGTACGCACTATAGGCGTTTTCCTACCTTGAGTGTAGGAGACGCAGCGTACTAGTGTTCTGTAAGCTGGGTGTACAGAGAGGCTGTTTACAGGAGTTCTGCATCCTGAGTGTAGGAGATTCAGTTTACGGGAGTTCTGTAGCTTCAGAGTAGGCATAGAGAGTATGCGGGGTTTGTGTAGCCTCAGTGAACACGATGCAGCTTACAAGATTTCTCTAAGCCTGATGTAGAGAGAGGCAGTTTACAGGAGTTCTGCAGCCCGAATGTAATACACAGGGTTTACGGCAGTACTGTAGCTTGGCAGCAGTCTTATGCGCTATGCGCATTTTTCTTCCCTGAGTGTAGGAGTCACAGCTTAGTAGAGTTCTCTAAGCCTGGTGTACAGGGAGGCAGTTTTCAGGAGTTCTGCAACCAAAATGCAGTACACACAGTTGACGGGAGTTCTGTAGATTGGAAGCAGCCGTACGCACTATCGGCGTTTTCCTACCTTGAGTGTAGGAGACGCAGCGTACTAGTGTTCTGTAAGCTGGGTGTACAGAGAGGCTGCTTACAGGATTTCTGCATCCTGAGCATAGGAGATTCAGTTTACGGGAGTTCTGTAGCTTCAGAGTAGGCCTAGAACATATGCGGGATTTGTGTAGCTCAGTGTACAACTTGCAGCTGACAGAATTTCTGTACGCTGGATGTACAGAGAGACAATTTAGAGGAGTTCTGCAGCCTGAGTGTAGGAGACAGTTTACCGGAGTTCTGTAGCATGGGTGTAGCCATACACACTATGCGGGATTTCTGTAGCCTGAGTGTAGAAGATTCAGCTTACAAGATTTCTCTAAGCCTGATGTAGAGAGAGGCTGTTTACAGGAGTTCTGCAGCCCGAATGTAATTGACACAGTTTGTGCCAGTACATGCTACAGCATGTCAGCAGTCATACGCACTATATGCATTTTCCTTCCCTGAGTGTAAGTGACACAGCTTAGTAGAGTTCTCTAAGCTTGGTGTATAGGGAGGCAGTTTTCAGGAGTTCTGCAACCTGAATGCAGTACACACAGTTGACGGGAGTTCTGTAGCTTGGAAGCAGCCGTACGCACTATAGGCGTTTTCCTACCCTGAGTGTAGGAGACGCAGCGTACTAGTGTTCTGTAAGCTGGGTGTACAGAGAGGCTGTTTACAGGAGTTCTGCATCCTGAGTGTATTGGATTCAGTTTACAGAATTTCTGTAGCCTCAGAGTAGGCCTAGAACATATGCGGGATAAGTGTAGCCTCAGTGTACAAGATGCAGCTTACAAAATTTCTGTAAGCTGGTTTTACAGAGAGACAAACTACAGGAGTTCTGCACCCTGAGTGTATTGGATTCAGTTTATGGAATTTCTGTAGCTTCAGAGTAGGCATAGAACATATGCGGGATAAGTGTAGCCTCAGTGTACGAGATGCAGCTTACAAAATTTCTGTAAGCTGGTTTTACAGAGAGACAATCTACAGGAGTTCTGCAGCCTGAGTGTAGGACATTCAGTTTACGGGAGTTCTGTAGCTTCAGAGTAGGCATAGACCCTTTGCGGGATTTGTGTAGCCTCAGTGTAAAAGATGCAGCTTACAGAATTTCTGTAAGCTGGATGTACAGAGAGACAATTTAGAAGAGTTCTGCATCCTGAGTGTAGTAGACAGTTTACAGGAGTTCTGCAGCACTGGTGTAGGCATACACACTATGCGGGATTTCGGTAGCCTGAGTGTAGAGGATTCAGCTCACAACAGTTCTCTAAGCCTGATGTAGAGAGAAGCAGTTTCCAGGAGTTCTGCAACCTGAATGCAGTACACACAGTCTACGGGAGTTCTGTAGCTTGGAAGCAGCCGTACGCACTATAGGCGTTTTCCTACCTTGAGTGTAGGAGACGCAGCGTACTAGTGTTCTGTAAGCTGGGTGTACAGAGAGGCTGTTTACAGGAGTTCTGCATCCTGAGTGTAGGAGATTCAGTTTACGGGAGTTCTGTAGCTTCAGAGTAGGCATAGAGAGTATGCGGGGTTTGTGTAGCCTCAGTGAACACGATGCAGCTTACAAGATTTCTCTAAGCCTGATGTAGAGAGAGGCAGTTTACAGGAGTTCTGCAGCCCGAATGTAATACACAGGGTTTACGGCAGTACTGTAGCTTGGCAGCAGTCTTATGCGCTATGCGCATTTTTCTTCCCTGAGTGTAGGAGTCACAGCTTAGTAGAGTTCTCTAAGCCTGGTGTACAGGGAGGCAGTTTTCAGGAGTTCTGCAACCAAAATGCAGTACACACAGTTGACGGGAGTTCTGTAGCTTGGAAGCAGCCGTACGCACTATCGGCGTTTTCCTACCTTGAGTGTAGGAGACGCAGCCTACTAGTGTTCTGTAAGCTGGGTGTACAGAGAGGCTGCTTACAGGATTTCTGCATCCTGAGCGTAGGAGATTCAGTTTACGGGAGTTCTGTAGCTTCAGAGTAGGCATAGAACATATGCGGGATTTGTGTAGCTCAGTGTACAACTTGCAGCTGACAGAATTTCTGTACGCTGGATGTACAGAGAGACAATTTAGAGGAGTTCTGCAGCCTGAGTGTAGGAGACAGTTTACCGGAGTTCTGTAGCATGGGTGTAGCCATACACACTATGCGGGATTTCTGTAGCCTGAGTGTAGAAGATTCAGCTTACAAGATTTCTCTAAGCCTGATGTAGAGAGAGGCTGTTTACAGGAGTTCTGCAGCCCGAATGTAATACACACAGTTTATGCCAGTACATGCTACAGCATATCAGCAGTCATACGCACTATACGCATTTTCCTTCCCTGAGTGTAAGTGACACAGCTTAGTAGAGTTCTCTAAGCTTGGTGTATAGGGAGGCAGTTTTCAGGAGCTCTGCAACCTGAATGCAGTACACACAGTCGACGGGAGTTCTGTAGCTTGGAAGCAGCCGTACGCACTATAGGCGTTTTCCTACCCTGAGTGTAGGAGACGCAGCGTACTAGTGTTCTGTAAGCTGGGTGTACAGAGAGGCTGTTTACAGGAGTTCTGCATCCTGAGTGTATTGGATTCAGTTTATGGAATTTCTGTAGCCTCAGAGTAGGCCTAGAACATATGCGGGATAAGTGTAGCCTCAGTGTACGAGATGCAGCTTACAAAATTTCTGTAAGCTGGTTTTACAGAGAGACAATCTACAGGAGTTCTGCACCCTGAGTGTATTGGATTCAGTTTATGGAATTTCTGTAGCTTCAGAGTAGGCATAGAACATATGCGGGATAAGTGTAGCCTCAGTGTACGAGATGCAGCTTACAAAATTTCTGTAAGCTGGTTTTACAGAGAGACGATCTACAGGAGTTCTGCAGCCTGAGTGTAGGACATTCAGTTTACGGGAGTTCTGTAGCTTCAGAGTAGGCATAGACCCTTTGCGGGATTTGTGTAGCCTCAGTGTAAAAGATGCAGCTTACAGAATTTCTGTAAGCTGGATGTACAGAGAGACAATTTAGAAGAGTTCTGCATCCTGAGTGTAGTAGACAGTTTACAGGAGTTCTGCAGCACTGGTGTAGGCATACACACTATGCGGGATTTCGGTAGCCTGAGTGTAGAGGATTCAGCTCACAACAGTTCTCTAAGCCTGATGTAGAGAGAAGCAGTTTCCAGGAGTTCTGCAACCTGAATGCAGTACACACAGTCTACGGGAGTTCTGTAGCTTGGAAGCAGCCGTACGCACTATAGGCGTTTTCCTACCTTGAGTGTAGGAGACGCAGCGTACTAGTGTTCTGTAAGCTTGGTGTACAGAGAGGCTGTTTACAGGAGTTCTGCATCCTGAGTGTAGGAGATTCAGTTTACGGGAGTTCTGTAGCTTCAGAGTAGGCATAGAGAGTATGCGGGGTTTGTGTAGCCTCAGTGAACACGATGCAGCTTACAAGATTTCTCTAAGCCTGATGTAGAGAGAGGCAGTTTACAGGAGTTCTGCAGCCCGAATGTAATACACAGGGTTTACGGCAGTACTGTAGCTTGGCAGCAGTCGTATGCGCTATGCGCATTTTTCTTCCCTGAGTGTAGGAGTCACAGCTTAGTAGAGTTCTCTAAGCCTGGTGTACAGGGAGGCAGTTTTCAGGAGTTCTGCAACCAAAATGCAGTACACACAGTTGACGGGAGTTCTGTAGCTTGGAAGCAGCCGTACGCACTATCGGCGTTTTCCTACCTTGAGTGTAGGAGACGCAGCCTACTAGTGTTCTCTAAGCTGGGTGTACAGAGAGGCTGCTTACAGGATTTCTGCATCCTGAGCGTAGGAGATTCAGTTTATGGGAGTTCTGTAGCTTCAGAATAGGCATAGAACATATGCGGGATTTGTGTAGCTCAGTGTACAACTTGCAGCTGACAGAATTTCTGTACGCTGGATGTACAGAGAGACAATTTAGAGGAGTTCTGCAGCCTGAGTGTAGGAGACAGTTTACCGGAGTTCTGTAGCATGCGTGTAGCCATACACACTATGCGGGATTTCTGTAGCCTGAGTGTAGAAGATTCAGCTTACAAGATTTCTCTAAGCCTGATGTAGAGAGAGGCTGTATACAGGAGTTCTGCAGCCCGAATGTAATACACACAGTTTATGCCAGTACATGCTACAGCATGTCAGCAGTCATACGCACTATACGCATTTTCCTTCCCTGAGTGTAAGTGACACAGCTTAGTAGAGTTCTCTAAGCTTGGTGTATAGGGAGGCAGTTTTCAGGAGTTCTGCAACCTGAATGCAGTACACACAGTCGACGGGGGTTCTGTAGCTTGGAAGCAGCCGTACGCACTATAGGCGTTTTCCTACCCTGAGTGTAGGAGACGCAGCGTACTAGTGTTCTGTAAGCTGGGTGTACAGAGAGGCTGTTTACAGGAGTTCTGCATCCTGAGTGTATTGTATTCAGTTTATGGAATTTCTGTAGCCTCAGAGTAGGCCTAGAACATATGCGGGATAAGTGTAGCTTCAGTGTACGAGATGCAGCTTACAAAATTTCTGTAAGCTGGTTTTACAGAGAGACAATCTACAGGAGTTCTGCAGCCTGAGTGTATTGGATTCAGTTTATGGAATTTCTGTAGCTTCAGAGTAGGCATAGAACATATGCGGGATAAGTGTAGCCTCAGTGTACGAGATGCAGCTTACAAAATTTCTGTAAGCTGGTTTTACAGAGAGACAATCTACAGGAGTTCTGCAGCCTGAGTGTAGGAGATTCAGTTTACGGGAGTTCTGTAGCTTCAGAGTAGGCATAGACCCTTTGCGGGATTTGTGTAGCCTCAGTGTAAAAGATGCAGCTTACAGAATTTCTGTAAGCTGGATGTACAGAGAGACAATTTAGAAGAGTTCTGCATCCTGAGTGTAGTAGACAGTTTACAGGAGTTCTGCAGCACTGGTGTAGGCATACACACTATGCGGGATTTCGGTAGCCTGAGTGTAGAGGATTCAGCTCACAACAGTTCTCTAAGCCTGATGTAGAGAGAAGCAGTTTCCAGGAGTTCTGCAACCTGAATGCAGTACACACAGTCTACGGGAGTTCTGTAGCTTGGAAGCAGCCGTACGCACTATAGGCGTTTTCCTACCTTGAGTGTAGGAGACGCAGCGTACTAGTGTTCTGTAAGCTGGGTGTACAGTGAGGCTGTTTACAGGAGTTCTGCATCCTGAGTGTAGGAGATTCAGTTTACGGGAGTTCTGTAGCTTCAGAGTAGGCATAGAGAGTATGCGGGGTTTGTGTAGCCTCAGTGAACACGATGCAGCTTACAAGATTTCTCTAAGCCTGATGTAGAGAGAGGCAGTTTACAGGAGTTCTGCAGCCTGAATGTAATACACAGGGTTTACGGCAGTACTGTAGCTTGGCAGCAGTCGTATGCGCTATGCGCATTTTTCTTCCCTGAGTGTAGGAGTCACAGCTTAGTAGAGTTCTCTAAGCCTGGTGTACAGGGAGGCAGTTTTCAGGAGTTCTGCAACCAAAATGCAGTACACACAGTTGACGGGAGTTCTGTAGCTTGGAAGCAGCCGTACGCACTATCGGCGTTTTCCTACCTTGAGTGTAGGAGACGCAGCCTACTAGTGTTCTGTAAGCTGGGTGTACAGAGAGGCTGCTTACAGGATTTCTGCATCCTGAGCGTAGGAGATTCAGTTTACGGGAGTTCTGTAGCTTCAGAGTAGGCATAGAACATATGCGGGATTTGTGTAGCTCAGTGTACAACTTGCAGCTGACAGAATTTCTGTACGCTGGATGTACAGAGAGACAATTTAGAGGAGTTCTGCAGCCTGAGTGTAGGAGACAGTTTACCGGAGTTCTGTAGCATGGGTGTAGCCATACACACTATGCGGGATTTCTGTAGCCTGAGTGTAGAAGATTCAGCTTACAAGATTTCTCTAAGCCTGATGTAGAGAGAGGCTGTTTACAGGAGTTCTGCAGCCCGAATGTAATTGACACAGTTTGTGCCAGTACATGCTACAGCATGTCAGCAGTCATACGCACTATACGCATTTTCCTTCCCTGAGTGTAAGTGACACAGCTTAGTAGAGTTCTCTAAGCTTGGTGTATAGGGAGGCAGTTTTCAGGAGTTCTGCAACCTGAATGCAGTACACACAGTTGACGGGAGTTCTGTAGCTTGGAAGCAGCCGTACGCACTATAGGCGTTTTCCTACCCTGAGTGTAGGAGACGCAGCGTACTAGTGTTCTGTAAGCTGGGTGTACAGAGAGGCTGTTTACAGGAGTTCTGCATCCTGAGTGTATTGTATTCAGTTTATGGAATTTCTGTAGCCTCAGAGTAGGCCTAGAACATATGCGGGATAAGTGTAGCTTCAGTGTACGAGATGCAGCTTACAAAATTTCTGTAAGCTGGTTTTACAGAGAGACAATCTACAGGAGTTCTGCAGCCTGAGTGTATTGGATTCAGTTTATGGAATTTCTGTAGCTTCAGAGTAGGCATAGAACATATGCGGGATAAGTGTAGCCTCAGTGTACGAGATGCAGCTTACAAAATTTCTGTAAGCTGGTTTTACAGAGAGACAATCTACAGGAGTTCTGCAGCCTGAGTGTAGGAGATTCAGTTTACGGGAGTTCTGTAGCTTCAGAGTAGGCATAGACCCTTTGCGGGATTTGTGTAGCCTCAGTGTAAAAGATGCAGCTTACAGAATTTCTGTAAGCTGGATGTACAGAGAGACAATTTAGAAGAGTTCTGCATCCTGAGTGTAGTAGACAGTTTACAGGAGTTCTGCAGCACTGGTGTAGGCATACACACTATGCGGGATTTCGGTAGCCTGAGTGTAGAGGATTCAGCTCACAACAGTTCTCTAAGCCTGATGTAGAGAGAAGCAGTTTCCAGGAGTTCTGCAACCTGAATGCAGTACACACAGTCTACGGGAGTTCTGTAGCTTGGAAGCAGCCGTACGCACTATAGGCGTTTTCCTACCTTGAGTGTAGGAGACGCAGCGTACTAGTGTTCTGTAAGCTGGGTGTACAGTGAGGCTGTTTACAGGAGTTCTGCATCCTGAGTGTAGGAGATTCAGTTTACGGGAGTTCTGTAGCTTCAGAGTAGGCATAGAGAGTATGCGGGGTTTGTGTAGCCTCAGTGAACACGATGCAGCTTACAAGATTTCTCTAAGCCTGATGTAGAGAGAGGCAGTTTACAGGAGTTCTGCAGCCTGAATGTAATACACAGGGTTTACGGCAGTACTGTAGCTTGGCAGCAGTCGTATGCGCTATGCGCATTTTTCTTCCCTGAGTGTAGGAGTCACAGCTTAGTAGAGTTCTCTAAGCCTGGTGTACAGGGAGGCAGTTTTCAGGAGTTCTGCAACCAAAATGCAGTACACACAGTTGACGGGAGTTCTGTAGCTTGGAAGCAGCCGTACGCACTATCGGCGTTTTCCTACCTTGAGTGTAGGAGACGCAGCCTACTAGTGTTCTGTAAGCTGGGTGTACAGAGAGGCTGCTTACAGGATTTCTGCATCCTGAGCGTAGGAGATTCAGTTTACGGGAGTTCTGTAGCTTCAGAGTAGGCATAGAACATATGCGGGATTTGTGTAGCTCAGTGTACAACTTGCAGCTGACAGAATTTCTGTACGCTGGATGTACAGAGAGACAATTTAGAGGAGTTCTGCAGCCTGAGTGTAGGAGACAGTTTACCGGAGTTCTGTAGCATGGGTGTAGCCATACACACTATGCGGGATTTCTGTAGCCTGAGTGTAGAAGATTCAGCTTACAAGATTTCTCTAAGCCTGATGTAGAGAGAGGCTGTTTACAGGAGTTCTGCAGCCCGAATGTAATTGACACAGTTTGTGCCAGTACATGCTACAGCATGTCAGCAGTCATACGCACTATACGCATTTTCCTTCCCTGAGTGTAAGTGACACAGCTTAGTAGAGTTCTCTAAGCTTGGTGTATAGGGAGGCAGTTTTCAGGAGTTCTGCAACCTGAATGCAGTACACACAGTTGACGGGAGTTCTGTAGCTTGGAAGCAGCCGTACGCACTATAGGCGTTTTCCTACCCTGAGTGTAGGAGACGCAGCGTACTAGTGTTCTGTAAGCTGGGTGTACAGAGAGGCTGTTTACAGGAGTTCTGCATCCTGAGTGTATTGGATTCAGTTTACAGAATTTCTGTAGCCTCAGAGTAGGCCTAGAACATATGCGGGATAAGTGTAGCCTCAGTGTACAAGATGCAGCTTACAAAATTTCTGTAAGCTGGTTTTACAGAGAGACAAACTACAGGAGTTCTGCACCCTGAGTGTATTGGATTCAGTTTATGGAATTTCTGTAGCTTCAGAGTAGGCATAGAACATATGCGGGATAAGTGTAGCCTCAGTGTACGTGATGCAGCTTACAAAATTTCTGTAAGCTGGTTTTACAGAGAGACAATCTACAGGAGTTCTGCAGCCTGAGTGTAGGACATTCAGTTTACGGGAGTTCTGTAGCTTCAGAGTAGGCATAGACCCTTTGCGGGATTTGTGTAGCCTCAGTGTAAAAGATGCAGCTTACAGAATTTCTGTAAGCTGGATGTACAGAGAGACAATTTAGAAGAGTTCTGCATCCTGAGTGTAGTAGACAGTTTACAGGAGTTCTGCAGCACTGGTGTAGGCATACACACTATGCGGGATTTCGGTAGCCTGAGTGTAGAGGATTCAGCTCACAACAGTTCTCTAAGCCTGATGTAGAGAGAAGCAGTTTCCAGGAGTTCTGCAACCTGAATGCAGTACACACAGTCTACGGGAGTTCTGTAGCTTGGAAGCAGCCGTACGCACTATAGGCGTTTTCCTACCTTGAGTGTAGGAGACGCAGCGTACTAGTGTTCTGTAAGCTGGGTGTACAGAGAGGCTGTTTACAGGAGTTCTGCATCCTGAGTGTAGGAGATTCAGTTTACGGGAGTTCTGTAGCTTCAGAGTAGGCATAGAGAGTATGCGGGGTTTGTGTAGCCTCAGTGAACACGATGCAGCTTACAAGATTTCTCTAAGCCTGATGTAGAGAGAGGCAGTTTACAGGAGTTCTGCGGCCCGAATGTAATACACAGGGTTTACGGCAGTACTGTAGCTTGGCAGCAGTCTTATGCGCTATGCGCATTTTTCTTCCCTGAGTGTAGGAGTCACAGCTTAGTAGAGTTCTCTAAGCCTGGTGTACAGGGAGGCAGTTTTCAGGAGTTCTGCAACCAAAATGCAGTACACACAGTTGACGGGAGTTCTGTAGCTTGGAAGCAGCCGTACGCACTATCGGCGTTTTCCTACCTTGAGTGTAGGAGACGCAGCCTACTAGTGTTCTGTAAGCTGGGTGTACAGAGAGGCTGCTTACAGGATTTCTGCATCCTGAGCGTAGGAGATTCAGTTTACGGGAGTTCTGTAGCTTCAGAGTAGGCATAGAACATATGCGGGATTTGTGTAGCTCAGTGTACAACTTGCAGCTGACAGAATTTCTGTACGCTGGATGTACAGAGAGACAATTTAGAGGAGTTCTGCAGCCTGAGTGTAGGAGACAGTTTACCGGAGTTCTGTAGCATGGGTGTAGCCATACACACTATGCGGGATTTCTGTAGCCTGAGTGTAGAAGATTCAGCTTACAAGATTTCTCTAAGCCTGATGTAGAGAGAGGCTGTTTACAGGAGTTCTGCAGCCCGAATGTAATACACACAGTTTATGCCAGTACATGCTACAGCATATCAGCAGTCATACGCACTATACGCATTTTCCTTCCCTGAGTGTAAGTGACACAGCTTAGTAGAGTTCTCTAAGCTTGGTGTATAGGGAGGCAGTTTTCAGGAGTTCTGCAACCTGAATGCAGTACACACAGTCGACGGGAGTTCTGTAGCTTGGAAGCAGCCGTACGCACTATAGGCGTTTTCCTACCCTGAGTGTAGGAGACGCAGCGTACTAGTGTTCTGTAAGCTGGGTGTACAGAGAGGCTGTTTACAGGAGTTCTGCATCCTGAGTGTATTGGATTCAGTTTATGGAATTTCTGTAGCCTCAGAGTAGGCCTAGAACATATGCGGGATAAGTGTAGCCTCAGTGTACGAGATGCAGCTTACAAAATTTCTGTAAGCTGGTTTTACAGAGAGACAATCTACAGGAGTTCTGCAGCCTGAGTGTATTGGATTCAGTTTATGGAATTTCTGTAGCTTCAGAGTAGGCATAGAACATATGCGGGATAAGTGTAGCCTCAGTGTACGAGATGCAGCTTACAAAATTTCTGTAAGCTGGTTTTACAGAGAGACGATCTACAGGAGTTCTGCAGCCTGAGTGTAGGACATTCAGTTTACGGGAGTTCTGTAGCTTCAGAGTAGGCATAGACCCTTTGCGGGATTTGTGTAGCCTCAGTGTAAAAGATGCAGCTTACAGAATTTCTGTAAGCTGGATGTACAGAGAGACAATTTAGAAGAGTTCTGCATCCTGAGTGTAGTAGACAGTTTACAGGAGTTCTGCAGCACTGGTGTAGGCATACACACTATGCGGGATTTCGGTAGCCTGAGTGTAGAGGATTCAGCTCACAACAGTTCTCTAAGCCTGATGTAGAGAGAAGCAGTTTCCAGGAGTTCTGCAACCTGAATGCAGTACACACAGTCTACGGGAGTTCTGTAGCTTGGAAGCAGCCGTACGCACTATAGGCGTTTTCCTACCTTGAGTGTAGGAGACGCAGCGTACTAGTGTTCTGTAAGCTTGGTGTACAGAGAGGCTGTTTACAGGAGTTCTGCATCCTGAGTGTAGGAGATTCAGTTTACGGGAGTTCTGTAGCTTCAGAGTAGGCATAGAGAGTATGCGGGGTTTGTGTAGCCTCAGTGAACACGATGCAGCTTACAAGATTTCTCTAAGCCTGATGTAGAGAGAGGCAGTTTACAGGAGTTCTGCAGCCCGAATGTAATACACAGGGTTTACGGCAGTACTGTAGCTTGGCAGCAGTCGTATGCGCTATGCGCATTTTTCTTCCCTGAGTGTAGGAGTCACAGCTTAGTAGAGTTCTCTAAGCCTGGTGTACAGGGAGGCAGTTTTCAGGAGTTCTGCAACCAAAATGCAGTACACACAGTTGACGGGAGTTCTGTAGCTTGGAAGCAGCCGTACGCACTATCGGCGTTTTCCTACCTTGAGTGTAGGAGACGCAGCCTACTAGTGTTCTCTAAGCTGGGTGTACAGAGAGGCTGCTTACAGGATTTCTGCATCCTGAGCGTAGGAGATTCAGTTTATGGGAGTTCTGTAGCTTCAGAATAGGCATAGAACATATGCGGGATTTGTGTAGCTCAGTGTACAACTTGCAGCTGACAGAATTTCTGTACGCTGGATGTACAGAGAGACAATTTAGAGGAGTTCTGCAGCCTGAGTGTAGGAGACAGTTTACCGGAGTTCTGTAGCATGCGTGTAGCCATACACACTATGCGGGATTTCTGTAGCCTGAGTGTAGAAGATTCAGCTTACAAGATTTCTCTAAGCCTGATGTAGAGAGAGGCTGTTTACAGGAGTTCTGCAGCCCGAATGTAATACACACAGTTTATGCCAGTACATGCTACAGCATGTCAGCAGTCATACGCACTATACGCATTTTCCTTCCCTGAGTGTAAGTGACACAGCTTAGTAGAGTTCTCTAAGCTTGGTGTATAGGGAGGCAGTTTTCAGGAGTTCTGCAACCTGAATGCAGTACACACAGTCTACGGGAGTTCTGTAGCTTGGAAGCAGCCGTACGCACTATAGGCGTTTTCCTACCCTGAGTGTAGGAGACGCAGCGTACTAGTGTTCTGTAAGCTGGGTGTACAGAGAGGCTGTTTACAGGAGTTCTGCATCCTGAGTGTATTGGATTCAGTTTACAGAATTTCTGTAGCCTCAGAGTAGGCCTAGAACATATGCGGGATAAGTGTAGCCTCAGTGTACAAGATGCAGCTTACAAAATTTCTGTAAGCTGGTTTTACAGAGAGACAATCTACAGGAGTTCTGCAGCCTGAGTGTAGGACATTCAGTTTACGGGAGTTCTGTAGCTTCAGAGTAGGCATAGACCCTTTGCGGGATTTGTGTAGCCTCAGTGTAAAAGATGCAGCTTACAGAATTTCTGTAAGCTGGATGTACAGAGAGACAATTTAGAAGAGTTCTGCATCCTGAGTGTAGTAGACAGTTTACAGGAGTTCTGCAGCACTGCTGTAGGCATACACACTATGCGGGATTTCGGTAGCCTGAGTGTAGAGGATTCAGCTCACAACAGTTCTCTAAGCCTGATGTAGAGAGAAGCAGTTTCCAGGAGTTCTGCAACCTGAATGCAGTACACACAGTCTACGGGAGTTCTGTAGCTTGGAAGCAGCCGTACGCACTATAGGCGTTTTCCTACCTTGAGTGTAGGAGACGCAGCGTACTAGTGTTCTGTAAGCTTGGTGTACAGAGAGGCTGTTTACAGGAGTTCTGCATCCTGAGTGTAGGAGATTCAGTTTACGGGAGTTCTGTAGCTTCAGAGTAGGCATAGAGAGTATGCGGGGTTTGTGTAGCCTCAGTGAACACGATGCAGCTTACAAGATTTCTCTAAGCCTGATGTAGAGAGAGGCAGTTTACAGGAGTTCTGCAGCCCGAATGTAATACACAGGGTTTACGGCAGTACTGTAGCTTGGCAGCAGTCGTATGCGCTATGCGCATTTTTCTTCCCTGAGTGTAGGAGTCACAGCTTAGTAGAGTTCTCTAAGCCTGGTGTACAGGGAGGCAGTTTTCAGGAGTTCTGCAACCAAAATGCAGTACACACAGTTGACGGGAGTTCTGTAGCTTGGAAGCAGCCGTACGCACTATCGGCGTTTTCCTACCTTGAGTGTAGGAGACGCAGCCTACTAGTGTTCTGTAAGCTGGGTGTACAGAGAGGCTGCTTACAGGAGTTCTGCATCCTGAGCGTAGGAGATTCAGTTTACGGGAGTTCTGTAGCTTCAGAGTAGGCATAGAACATATGCGGGATTTGTGTAGCTCAGTGTACAACTTGCAGCTGACAGAATTTCTGTACGCTGGATGTACAGAGAGACAATTTAGAGGAGTTCTGCAGCCTGAGTGTAGGAGACAGTTTACCGGAGTTCTGTAGCATGCGTGTAGCCATACACACTATGCGGGATTTCTGTAGCCTGAGTGTAGAAGATTCAGCTTACAAGATTTCTCTAAGCCTGATGTAGAGAGAGGCTGTTTACAGGAGTTCTGCAGCCCGAATGTAATACACACAGTTTATGCCAGTACATGCTACAGCATGTCAGCAGTCATACGCACTATACGCATTTTCCTTCCCTGAGTGTAAGTGACACAGCTTAGTAGAGTTCTCTAAGCTTGGTGTATAGGGAGGCAGTTTTCAGGAGTTCTGCAACCTGAATGCAGTACACACAGTCGACGGGAGTTCTGTAGCTTGGAAGCAGCCGTACGCACTATAGGCGTTTTCCTACCCTGAGTGTAGGAGACGCAGCGTACTAGTGTTCTGTAAGCTGGGTGTACAGAGAGGCTGTTTACAGGAGTTCTGCATCCTGAGTGTATTGGATTCAGTTTACAGAATTTCTGTAGCCTCAGAGTAGGCCTAGAACATATGCGGGATAAGTGTAGCCTCAGTGTACAAGATGCAGCTTACAAAATTTCTGTAAGCTGGTTTTACAGAGAGACAATCTACAGGAGTTCTGCATCCTGAGTGTATTGGATTCAGTTTATGGAATTTCTGTAGCTTCAGAGTAGGCATAGAACATATGCGGGATAAGTGTAGCCTCAGTGTACGAGATGCAGCTTACAAAATTTCTGTAAGCTGGTTTTACAGAGAGACAATCTACAGGAGTTCTGCAGCCTGAGTGTATTGGATTCAGTTTATGGAATTTCTGTAGCTTCAGAGTAGGCATATAACATATGCGGGATAAGTGTAGCCTCAGTGTACGAGATGCAGCTTACAAAATTTCTGTAAGCTGGTTTTACAGAGAGACAATCTACAGGAGTTCTGCAGCCTGAGTGTATTGGATTCAGTTTATGGAATTTCTGTAGCTTCAGAGTAGGCATAGAACATATGCGGGATAAGTGTAGCCTCAGTGTACGAGATGCAGCTTACAAAATTTCTGTAAGCTGGTTTTACAGAGAGACAATCTACAGGAGTTCTGCAGCCTGAGTGTAGGACATTCAGTTTACGGGAGTTCTGTAGCTTCAGAGTAGACATAGACCCTTTGCGGGATTTGTGTAGCCTCAGGGTAAAAGATGCAGCTTACAGAATTTCTGTAAGCTGGATGTACAGAGAGACAATTTAGAAGAGTTCTGCATCCTGAGTGTAGTAGACAGTTTACAGGAGTTCTGCAGCACTGCTGTAGGCATACACACTATGCGGGATTTCGGTAGCCTGAGTGTAGAGGATTCAGCTCACAACAGTTCTCTAAGCCTGATGTAGAGAGAAGCAGTTTCCAGGAGTTCTGCAACCTGAATGCAGTACACACAGTCTACGGGAGTTCTGTAGCTTGGAAGCAGCCGTACGCACTATAGGCGTTTTCCTACCTTGAGTGTAGGAGACGCAGCGTACTAGTGTTCTGTAAGCTGGGTGTACAGAGAGGCTGTTTACAGGAGTTCTGCATCCTGAGTGTAGGAGATTCAGTTTACGGGAGTTCTGTAGCTTCATAGTAGGCATAGAGAGTATGCGGGGTTTGTGTAGCCTCAGTGAACACGATGCAGCTTACAAGATTTCTCTAAGCCTGATGTAGAGAGAGGCAGTTTACAGGAGTTCTGCAGCCCGAATGTAATACACAGGGTTTACGGCAGTACTGTAGCTTGGCAGCAGTCGTATGCGCTATGCGCATTTTTCTTCCCTGAGTGTAGGAGTCACAGCTTAGTAGAGTTCTCTAAGCCTGGTGTACAGGGAGGCAGTTTTCAGGAGTTCTGCAACCAAAATGCAGTACACACAGTTGACGGGAGTTCTGTAGCTTGGAAGCAGCCGTACGCACTATCGGCGTTTTCCTACCTTGAGTGTAGGAGACGCAGCCTACTAGTGTTCTGTAAGCTGGGTGTACAGAGAGGCTGCTTACAGGATTTCTGCATCCTGAGCGTAGGAGATTCAGTTTACGGGAGTTCTGTAGCTTCAGAGTAGGCATAGAACATATGCGGGATTTGTGTAGCTCAGTGTACAACTTGCAGCTGACAGAATTTCTGTACGCTGGATGTACAGAGAGACAATTTAGAGGAGTTCTGCAGCCTGAGTGTAGGAGACAGTTTACCGGAGTTCTGTAGCATGGGTGTAGCCATACACACTATGCGGGATTTCTGTAGCCTGAGTGTAGAAGATTCAGCTTACAAGATTTCTCTAAGCCTGATGTAGAGAGAGGCTGTTTACAGGAGTTCTGCAGCCTGAATGTAATACACACAGTTTGTGCCAGTACATGCTACAGCATGTCAGCAGTCATACGCACTATACGCATTTTCCTTCCCTGAGTGTAAGTGACACAGCTTAGTAGAGTTCTCTAAGCTTGGTGTATAGGGAGGCAGTTTTCAGGAGTTCTGCAACCTGAATGCAGTACACACAGTCGACGGGAGTTCTGTAGCTTGGAAGCAGCCGTACGCACTATAGGCGTTTTCCTACCCTGAGTGTAGGAGACGCAGCGTACTAGTGTTCTGTAAGCTGGGTGTACAGAGAGGCTGTTTACAGGAGTTCTGCATCCTGAGTGTATTGGATTCAGTTTACAGAATTTCTGTAGCCTCAGAGTAGGCCTAGAACATATGCGGGATAAGTGTAGCCTCAGTGTACAAGATGCAGCTTACAAAATTTCTGTAAGCTGGTTTTACAGAGAGACAATCTACAGGAGTTCTGCATCCTGAGTGTATTGGATTCAGTTTATGGAATTTCTGTAGCTTCAGAGTAGGCATAGAACATATGCGGGATAAGTGTAGCCTCAGTGTACGAGATGCAGCTTACAAAATTTCTGTAAGCTGGTTTTACAGAGAGACAATCTACAGGAGTTCTGCAGCCTGAGTGTAGGACATTCAGTTTACGGGAGTTCTGTAGCTTCAGAGTAGGCATAGACCCTTTGCGGGATTTGTGTAGCCTCAGTGTAAAAGATGCAGCTTACAAAATTTCTGTAAGCTGGTTTTACAGAGAGACAATCTACAGGAGTTCTGCAGCCTGAGTGTAGGACATTCAGTTTACGGGAGTTCTGTAGCTTCAGAGTAGGCATAGACCCTTTGGCGGGATTTGTGTAGCCTCAGTGTAAAAGATGCAGCTTACAGAATTTCTGTAAGCTGGATGTACAGAGAGACAATTTAGAAGAGTTCTGCATCCTGAGTGTAGTAGACAGTTTACAGGAGTTCTGCAGCACTGCTGTAGGCATACACACTATGCGGGATTTCGGTAGCCTGAGTGTAGAGGATTCAGCTCACAACAGTTCTCTAAGCCTGATGTAGAGAGAAGCAGTTTCCAGGAGTTCTGCAACCTGAATGCAGTACACACAGTCTACGGGAGTTCTGTAGCTTGGAAGCAGCCGTACGCACTATAGGCGTTTTCCTACCTTGAGTGTAGGAGACGCAGCGTACTAGTGTTCTGTAAGCTTGGTGTACAGAGAGGCTGTTTACAGGAGTTCTGCATCCTGAGTGTAGGAGATTCAGTTTACGGGAGTTCTGTAGCTTCAGAGTAGGCATAGAGAGTATGCGGGGTTTGTGTAGCCTCAGTGAACATGATGCAGCTTACAAGATTTCTCTAAGCCTGATGTAGAGAGAGGCAGTTTACAGGAGTTCTGCGGCCCGAATGTAATACACAGGGTTTACGGCAGTACTGTAGCTTGGCAGCAGTCGTATGCGCTATGCGCATTTTTCTTCCCTGAGTGTAGGAGTCACAGCTTAGTAGAGTTCTCTAAGCCTGGTGTACAGGGAGGCAGTTTTCAGGAGTTCTGCAACCAAAATGCAGTACACACAGTTGACGGGAGTTCTGTAGCTTGGAAGCAGCCGTACGCACTATCGGCGTTTTCCTACCTTGAGTGTAGGAGACGCAGCCTACTAGTGTTCTGTAAGCTGGGTGTACAGAGAGGCTGCTTACAGGATTTCTGCATCCTGAGCGTAGGAGATTCAGTTTACGGGAGTTCTGTAGCTTCAGAGTAGGCATAGAACATATGCGGGATTTGTGTAGCTCAGTGTACAACTTGCAGCTGACAGAATTTCTGTACGCTGGATGTACAGAGAGACAATTTAGAGGAGTTCTGCAGCCTGAGTGTAGGAGACAGTTTACCGGAGTTCTGTAGCATGGGTGTAGCCATACACACTATGCGGGATTTCTGTAGCCTGAGTGTAGAAGATTCAGCTTACAAGATTTCTCTAAGCCTGATGTAGAGAGAGGCTGTTTACAGGAGTTCTGCAGCCCGAATGTAATACACACAGTTTATGCCAGTACATGCTACAGCATGTCAGCAGTCATACGCACTATACGCATTTTCCTTCCCTGAGTGTAAGTGACACAGCTTAGTAGAGTTCTCTAAGCTTGGTGTATAGGGAGGCAGTTTTCAGGAGTTCTGCAACCTGAATGCAGTACACACAGTTGACGGGAGTTCTGTAGCTTGGAAGCAGCCGTACGCACTATAGGCGTTTTCCTACCCTGAGTGTAGGAGACGCAGCGTACTAGTGTTCTGTAAGCTGGGTGTACAGAGAGGCTGTTTACAGGAGTTCTGCATCCTGAGTGTATTGGATTCAGTTTACAGAATTTCTGTAGCCTCAGAGTAGGCCTAGAACATATGCGGGATAAGTGTAGCCTCAGTGTACAAGATGCAGCTTACAAAATTTCTGTAAGCTGGTTTTACAGAGAGACAATCTACAGGAGTTCTGCATCCTGAGTGTATTGGATTCAGTTTATGGAATTTCTGTAGCTTCAGAGTAGGCATAGAACATATGCGGGATAAGTGTAGCCTCAGTGTACGAGATGCAGCTTACAAAATTTCTGTAAGCTGGTTTTACAGAGAGACAATCTACAGGAGTTCTGCAGCCTGAGTGTATTGGATTCAGTTTATGGAATTTCTGTAGCTTCAGAGTAGGCATAGAACATATGCGGGATAAGTGTAGCCTCAGTGTACAAGATGCAGCTTACAAAATTTCTGTAAGCTGGTTTTACAGAGAGACAATCTACAGGAGTTCTGCAGCCTGAGTGTAGGAGATTCAGTTTACGGGAGTTCTGTAGCTTCAGAGTAGGCATAGACCCTTTGCGGGATTTGTGTAGCCTCAGTGTAAAAGATGCAGCTTACAGAATTTCTGTAAGCTGGATGTACAGAGAGACAATTTAGAAGAGTTCTGCATCCTGAGTGTAGTAGACAGTTTACAGGAGTTCTGCAGCACTGCTGTAGGCATACACACTATGCGGGATTTCGGTAGCCTGAGTGTAGAGGATTCAGCTCACAACAGTTCTCTAAGCCTGATGTAGAGAGAAGCAGTTTCCAGGAGTTCTGCAACCTGAATGCAGTACACACAGTCTACGGGAGTTCTGTAGCTTGGAAGCAGCCGTACGCACTATAGGCGTTTTCCTACCTTGAGTGTAGGAGACGCAGCGTACTAGTGTTCTGTAAGCTTGGTGTACAGAGAGGCTGTTTACAGGAGTTCTGCATCCTGAGTGTAGGAGATTCAGTTTACGGGAGTTCTGTAGCTTCAGAGTAGGCATAGACAGTATGCGGGGTTTGTGTAGCCTCAGTGAACACGATGCAGCTTACAAGATTTCTCTAAGCCTGATGTAGAGAGAGGCAGTTTACAGGAGTTCTGCGGCCCGAATGTAATACACAGGGTTTACGGCAGTACTGTAGCTTGGCAGCAGTCGTATGCGCTATGCGCATTTTTCTTCCCTGAGTGTAGGAGTCACAGCTTAGTAGAGTTCTCTAAGCCTGGTGTACAGGGAGGCAGTTTTCAGGAGTTCTGCAACCAAAATGCAGTACACACAGTTGACGGGAGTTCTGTAGCTTGGAAGCAGCCGTACGCACTATCGGCGTTTTCCTACCTTGAGTGTAGGAGACGCAGCCTACTAGTGTTCTGTAAGCTGGGTGTACAGAGAGGCTGCTTACAGGATTTCTGCATCCTGAGCGTAGGAGATTCAGTTTACGGGAGTTCTGTAGCTTCAGAGTAGGCATAGAACATATGCGGGATTTGTGTAGCTCAGTGTACAACTTGCAGCTGACAGAATTTCTGTACGCTGGATGTACAGAGAGACAATTTAGAGGAGTTCTGCAGCCTGAGTGTAGGAGACAGTTTACCGGAGTTCTGTAGCATGGGTGTAGCCATACACACTATGCGGGATTTCTGTAGCCTGAGTGTAGAAGATTCAGCTTACAAGATTTCTCTAAGCCTGATGTAGAGAGAGGCTGTTTACAGGAGTTCTGCAGCCCGAATGTAATACACACAGTTTATGCCAGTACATGCTACAGCATGTCAGCAGTCATACGCACTATACGCATTTTCATTCCCTGAGTGTGACACAGCTTAGTAGAGTTCTCTAAGCTTGGTGTATAGGGAGGCAGTTTTCAGGAGTTCTGCAACCTGAATGCAGTACACACAGTTGACGGGAGTTCTGTAGCTTGGAAGCAGCCGTACGCACTATAGGCGTTTTCCTACCCTGAGTGTAGGAGATGCAGCGTACTAGTGTTCTGTAAGCTGGGTGTACAGAGAGGCTGTTTACAGGAGTTCTGCATCCTGAGTGTATTGGATTCAGTTTATGGAATTTCTGTAGCTTCAGAGTAGGCCTAGAACATATGCGGGATAAGTGTAGCCTCAGTGTACGAGATGCAGCTTACAAAATTTCTGTAAGCTGGTTTTACAGAGAGACAATCTACAGGAGTTCTGCAGCCTGAGTGTAGGACATTCAGTTTACGGGAGTTCTGTAGCTTCAGAGTAGGCATAGACCCTTTGCGGGATTTGTGTAGCCTCAGTGTAAAAGATGCAGCTTACAGAATTTCTGTAAGCTGGATGTACAGAGAGACAATTTAGAAGAGTTCTGCATCCTGAGTGTAGTAGACAGTTTACAGGAGTTCTGCAGCACTGCTGTAGGCATACACACTATGCGGGATTTCGGTAGCCTGAGTGTAGAGGATTCAGCTCACAACAGTTCTCTAAGCCTGATGTAGAGAGAAGCAGTTTCCAGGAGTTCTGCAACCTGAATGCAGTACACACAGTCTACGGGAGTTCTGTAGCTTGGAAGCAGCCGTACGCACTATAGGCGTTTTCCTACCTTGAGTGTAGGAGACGCAGCGTACTAGTGTTCTGTAAGCTTGGTGTACAGAGAGGCTGTTTACAGGAGTTCTGCATCCTGAGTGTAGGAGATTCAGTTTACGGGAGTTCTGTAGCTTCAGAGTAGGCATAGACAGTATGCGGGGTTTGTGTAGCCTCAGTGAACACGATGCAGCTTACAAGATTTCTCTAAGCCTGATGTAGAGAGAGGCAGTTTACAGGAGTTCTGCGGCCCGAATGTAATACACAGGGTTTACGGCAGTACTGTAGCTTGGCAGCAGTCGTATGCGCTATGCGCATTTTTCTTCCCTGAGTGTAGGAGTCACAGCTTAGTAGAGTTCTCTAAGCCTGGTGTACAGGGAGGCAGTTTTCAGGAGTTCTGCAACCAAAATGCAGTACACACAGTTGACGGGAGTTCTGTAGCTTGGAAGCAGCCGTACGCACTATCGGCGTTTTCCTACCTTGAGTGTAGGAGACGCAGCCTACTAGTGTTCTGTAAGCTGGGTGTACAGAGAGGCTGCTTACAGGATTTCTGCATCCTGAGCGTAGGAGATTAAGTTTACGGGAGTTCTGTAGCTTCAGAGTAGGCATAGAACATATGCGGGATTTGTGTAGCTCAGTGTACAACTTGCAGCTGACAGAATTTCTGTACGCTGGATGTACAGAGAGACAATTTAGAGGAGTTCTGCAGCCTGAGTGTAGGAGACAGTTTACCAGAGTTCTGTAGCATGGGTGTAGCCATACACACTATGCGGGATTTCTGTAGCCTGAGTGTAGAAGATTCAGCTTACAAGATTTCTCTAAGCCTGATGTAGAGAGAGGCAGTTTACAGGAGTTCTGCAGCCCGAATGTAATACACAGGGTTTACGGCAGTACTGTAGCTTGGCAGCAGTCGTATGCGCTATGCGCATTTTTCTTCCCTGAGTGTAGGAGTCACAGCTTAGTAGAGTTCTCTAAGCCTGGTGTACAGGGAGGCAGTTTTCAGGAGTTCTGCAACCAAAATGCAGTACACACAGTTGACGGGAGTTCTGTAGCTTGGAAGCAGCCGTACGCACTATCGGCGTTTTCCTACCTTGAGTGTAGGAGACGCAGCCTACTAGTGTTCTGTAAGCTGGGTGTACAGAGAGGCTGCTTACAGGATTTCTGCATCCTGAGCGTAGGAGATTCAGTTTACGGGAGTTCTGTAGCTTCAGAGTAGGCATAGAACATATGCGGGATTTGTGTAGCTCAGTGTACAACTTGCAGCTGACAGAATTTCTGTACGCTGGATGTACAGAGAGACAATTTAGAGGAGTTCTGCAGCCTGAGTGTAGGAGACAGTTTACCGGAGTTCTGTAGCATGGGTGTAGACATACACACTATGCGGGATTTCTGTAGCCTGAGTGTAGAAGATTCAGCTTACAAGATTTCTCTAAGCCTGATGTAGAGAGAGGCTGTTTACAGGAGTTCTGCAGCCCGAATGTAATACACACAGTTTATGCCAGTACATGCTACAGCATGTCAGCAGTCATACGCACTATACGCATTTTCCTTCCCTGAGTGTAAGTGACACAGCTTAGTAGAGTTCTCTAAGCTTGGTGTATAGGGAGGCAGTTTTCAGGAGTTCTGCAACCTGAATGCAGTACACACAGTCGACGGGAGTTCTGTAGCTTGGAAGCAGCCGTACGCACTATAGGCGTTTTCCTACCCTGAGTGTAGGAGACGCAGCGTACTAGTGTTCTGTAAGCTGGGTGTACAGAGAGGCTGTTTACAGGAGTTCTGCATCCTGAGTGTATTGGATTCAGTTTACAGAATTTCTGTAGCCTCAGAGTAGGCCTAGAACATATGCGGGATAAGTGTAGCCTCAGTGTACAAGATGCAGCTTACAAAATTTCTGTAAGCTGGTTTTACAGAGAGACAATCTACAGGAGTTCTGCAGCCTGAGTGTATTGGATTCAGTTTATGGAATTTCTGTAGCTTCAGAGTAGGCATAGAACATATGCGGGATAAGTGTAGCCTCAGTGTACGAGATGCAGCTTACAAAATTTCTGTAAGCTGGTTTTACAGAGAGACAATCTACAGGAGTTCTGCAGCCTGAGTGTATTGGATTCAGTTTATGGAATTTCTGTAGCTTCAGAGTAGGCATAGACCCTTTGCGGGATTTGTGTAGCCTCAGTGTAAAAGATGCAGCTTACAAAATTTCTGTAAGCTGGTTTTACAGAGAGACAATCTACAGGAGTTCTGCAGCCTGAGTGTAGGACATTCAGTTTACGGGAGTTCTGTAGCTTCAGAGTAGGCATAGACCCTTTGGCGGGATTTGTGTAGCCTCAGTGTAAAAGATGCAGCTTACAGAATTTCTGTAAGCTGGATGTACAGAGAGACAATTTAGAAGAGTTCTGCATCCTGAGTGTAGTAGACAGTTTACAGGAGTTCTGCAGCACTGGTGTAGGCATACACACTATGCGGGATTTCGGTAGCCTGAGTGTAGAGGATTCAGCTCACAACAGTTCTCTAAGCCTGATGTAGAGAGAAGCAGTTTCCAGGAGTTCTGCAACCTGAATGCAGTACACACAGTCTACGGGAGTTCTGTAGCTTGGAAGCAGCCGTACGCACTATAGGCGTTTTCCTACCTTGAGTGTAGGAGACGCAGCGTACTAGTGTTCTGTAAGCTTGGTGTACAGAGAGGCTGTTTACAGGAGTTCTGCATCCTGAGTGTAGGAGATTCAGTTTACGGGAGTTCTGTAGCTTCAGAGTAGGCATAGACAGTATGCGGGGTTTGTGTAGCCTCAGTGAACACGATGCAGCTTACAAGATTTCTCTAAGCCTGAAGTAGAGAGAGGCAGTTTACAGGAGTTCTGCGGCCCGAATGTAATACACAGGGTTTACGGCAGTACTGTAGCTTGGCAGCAGTCGTATGCGCTATGCGCATTTTTCTTCCCTGAGTGTAGGAGTCACAGCTTAGTAGAGTTCTCTAAGCCTGGTGTACAGGGAGGCAGTTTTCAGGAGTTCTGCAACCAAAATGCAGTACACACAGTTGACGGGAGTTCTGTAGCTTGGAAGCAGCCGTACGCACTATCGGCGTTTTCCTACCTTGAGTGTAGGAGACGCAGCCTACTAGTGTTCTGTAAGCTGGGTGTACAGAGAGGCTGCTTACAGGATTTCTGCATCCTGAGCGTAGGAGATTCAGTTTACGGGAGTTCTGTAGCTTCAGAGTAGGCATAGAACATATGCGGGATTTGTGTAGCTCAGTGTACAACTTGAAGCTGACAGAATTTCTGTACGCTGGATGTACAGAGAGACAATTTAGAGGAGTTCTGCAGCCTGAGTGTAGGAGACAGTTTACCGGAGTTCTGTAGCATGGGTGTAGCCATACACACTATGCGGGATTTCTGTAGCCTGAGTGTAGAAGATTCAGCTTACAAGATTTCTCTAAGCCTGATGTAGAGAGAGGCTGTTTACAGGAGTTCTGCAGCCCGAATGTAATACACACAGTTTATGCCAGTACATGCTACAGCATGTCAGCAGTCATACGCACTATACGCATTTTCCTTCCCTGAGTGTAAGTGACACAGCTTAGTAGAGTTCTCTAAGCTTGGTGTATAGGGAGGCAGTTTTCAGGAGTTCTGCAACCTGAATGCAGTACACACAGTCGACGGGAGTTCTGTAGCTTGGAAGCAGCCGTACGCACTATAGGCGTTTTCCTACCCTGAGTGTAGGAGACGCAGCGTACTAGTGTTCTGTAAGCTGGGTGTACAGAGAGGCTGTTTACAGGAGTTCTGCATCCTGAGTGTATTGGATTCAGTTTACAGAATTTCTGTAGCCTCAGAGTAGGCCTAGAACATATGCGGGATAAGTGTAGCCTCAGTGTACAAGATGCAGCTTACAAAATTTCTGTAAGCTGGTTTTACAGAGAGACAATCTACAGGAGTTCTGCATCCTGAGTGTATTGGATTCAGTTTATGGAATTTCTGTAGCTTCAGAGTAGGCATAGAACATATGCGGGATAAGTGTAGCCTCAGTGTACGAGATGCAGCTTACAAAATTTCTGTAAGCTGGTTTTACAGAGAGACAATCTACAGGAGTTCTGCAGCCTGAGTGTAGGACATTCAGTTTACGGGAGTTCTGTAGCTTCAGAGTAGGCATAGACCCTTTGCGGGATTTGTGTAGCCTCAGTGTAAAAGATGCAGCTTACAAAATTTCTGTAAGCTGGTTTTACAGAGAGACAATCTACAGCAGTTCTGCAGCCTGAGTGTAGGACATTCAGTTTACGTGAGTTCTGTAGCTTCAGAGTAGGCATAGACCCTTTGCGGGATTTGTGTAGCCTCAGTGTAAAAGATGCAGCTTACAGAATTTCTGTAAGCTGGATGTACAGAGAGACAATTTAGAAGAGTTCTGCATCCTGAGTGTAGTAGACAGTTTACAGGAGTTCTGCAGCACTGGTGTAGGCATACACACTATGCGGGATTTCGGTAGCCTGAGTGTAGAGGATTCAGCTCACAACAGTTCTCTAAGCCTGATGTAGAGAGAAGCAGTTTCCAGGAGTTCTGCAACCTGAATGCAGTACACACAGTCTACGGGAGTTCTGTAGCTTGGAAGCAGCCGTACGCACTATAGGCGTTTTCCTACCTTGAGTGTAGGAGACGCAGCGTACTAGTGTTCTGTAAGCTTGGTGTACAGAGAGGCTGTTTACAGGAGTTCTGCATCCTGAGTGTAGGAGATTCAGTTTACGGGAGTTCTGTAGCTTCAGAGTAGGCATAGACAGTATGCGGGGTTTGTGTAGCCTCAGTGAACACGATGCAGCTTACAAGATTTCTCTAAGCCTGATGTAGAGAGAGGCAGTTTACAGGAGTTCTGCGGCCCGAATGTAATACACAGGGTTTACGGCAGTACTGTAGCTTGGCAGCAGTCGTATGCGCTATGCGCATTTTTCTTCCCTGAGTGTAGGAGTCACAGCTTAGTAGAGTTCTCTAAGCCTGGTGTACAGGGAGGCAGTTTTCAGGAGTTCTGCAACCAAAATGCAGTACACACAGTTGACGGGAGTTCTGTAGCTTGGAAGCAGCCGTACGCACTATCGGCGTTTTCCTACCTTGAGTGTAGGAGACGCAGCCTACTAGTGTTCTGTAAGCTGGGTGTACAGAGAGGCTGCTTACAGGATTTCTGCATCCTGAGCGTAGGAGATTCAGTTTACGGGAGTTCTGTAGCTTCAGAGTAGGCATAGAACATATGCGGGATTTGTGTAGCTCAGTGTACAACTTGCAGCTGACAGAATTTCTGTACGCTGGATGTACAGAGAGACAATTTAGAGGAGTTCTGCAGCCTGAGTGTAGGAGACAGTTTACCGGAGTTCTGTAGCATGGGTGTAGCCATACACACTATGCGGGATTTCTGTAGCCTGAGTGTAGAAGATTCAGCTTACAAGATTTCTCTAAGCCTGATGTAGAGAGAGGCTGTTTACAGGAGTTCTGCAGCCCGAATGTAATACACACAGTTTATGCCAGTACATGCTACAGCATGTCAGCAGTCATACGCACTATACGCATTTTCCTTCCCTGAGTGTAAGTGACACAGCTTAGTAGAGTTCTCTAAGCTTGGTGTATAGGGAGGCAGTTTTCAGGAGTTCTGCAACCTGAATGCAGTACACACAGTTGACGGGAGTTCTGTAGCTTGGAAGCAGCCGTACGCACTATAGGCATTTTACTACCCTGAGTGTAGGAGACGCAGCGTACTAGTGTTCTGTAAGCTGGGTGTACAGAGAGGCTGTTTACAGGAGTTCTGCATCCTGAGTGTATTGGATTCAGTTTACAGAATTTCTGTAGCCTCAGAGTAGTCCTAGAACATATGCGGGATAAGTGTAGCCTCAGTGTACGAGATGCAGCTTACAAAATTTCTGTAAGCTGGTTTTACAGAGAGACAATCTACAGGAGTTCTGCAGCCTGAGTGTATTGGATTCAGTTTATAGGAGTTCTGTAGCTTCAGAGTAGGCATAGACCCTTTGCGGGATTTGTGTAGCCTCAGTGTAAAAGATGCAGCTTACAGAATTTCTGTAAGCTGGATGTACAGAGAGACAATTTAGAAGAGTTCTGCATCCTGAGTGTAGTAGACAGTTTACAGGAGTTCTGCAGCACTGGTGTAGGCATACACACTATGCGGGATTTCGGTAGCCTGAGTGTAGAGGATTCAGCTCACAACAGTTCTCTAAGCCTGATGTAGAGAGAAGCAGTTTCCAGGAGTTCTGCAACCTGAATGCAGTACACACAGTCTACGGGAGTTCTGTAGCTTGGAAGCAGCCGTACGCACTATAGGCGTTTTCCTACCTTGAGTGTAGGAGACGCAGCGTACTAGTGTTCTGTAAGCTTGGTGTACAGAGAGGCTGTTTACAGGAGTTCTGCATCCTGAGTGTAGGAGATTCAGTTTACGGGAGTTCTGTAGCTTCAGAGTAGGCATAGACAGCATGCGGGGTTTGTGTAGCCTCAGTGAACACGATGCAGCTTACAAGATTTCTCTAAGCCTGATGTAGAGAGAGGCAGTTTACAGGAGTTCTGCAGCCCGAATGTAATACACAGGGTTTACGGCAGTACTGTAGCTTGGCAGCAGTCGTATGCGCTATGCGCATTTTTCTTCCCTGAGTGTAGGAGTCACAGCTTAGTAGAGTTCTCTAAGCCTGGTGTACAGGGAGGCAGTTTTCAGGAGTTCTGCAACCAAAATGCAGTACACACAGTTGACGGGAGTTCTGTAGCTTGGAAGCAGCCGTACGCACTATCGGCGTTTTCCTACCTTGAGTGTAGGAGACGCAGCCTACTAGTGTTCTGTAAGCTGGGTGTACAGAGAGGCTGCTTACAGGATTTCTGCATCCTGAGCGTAGGAGATTCAGTTTACGGGAGTTCTGTAGCTTCAGAGTAGGCATAGAACATATGCGGGATTTGTGTAGCTCAGTGTACAACTTGCAGCTGACAGAATTTCTGTACGCTGGATGTACAGAGAGACAATTTAGAGGAGTTCTGCAGCCTGAGTGTAGGAGACAGTTTACCGGAGTTCTGTAGCATGGGTGTAGCCATACACACTATGCGGGATTTCTGTAGCCTGAGTGTAGAAGATTCAGCTTACAAGATTTCTCTAAGCCTGATGTAGAGAGAGGCTGTTTACAGGAGTTCTGCAGCCCGAATGTAATACACACAGTTTATGCCAGTACATGCTACAGCATGTCAGCAGTCATACGCACTATACGCATTTTCCTTCCCTGAGTGTAAGTGACACAGCTTAGTAGAGTTCTCTAAGCTTGGTGTATAGGGAGGCAGTTTTCAGGAGTTCTGCAACCTGAATGCAGTACACACAGTCGACGGGAGTTCTGTAGCTTGGAAGCAGCCGTACGCACTATAGGCGTTTTCCTACCCTGAGTGTAGGAGACGCAGCGTACTAGTGTTCTGTAAGCTGGGTGTACAGAGAGGCTGTTTACAGGAGTTCTGCATCCTGAGTGTATTGGATTCAGTTTACAGAATTTCTGTAGCCTCAGAGTAGGCCTAGAACATATGCGGGATAAGTGTAGCCTCAGTGTACAAGATGCAGCTTACAAAATTTCTGTAAGCTGGTTTTACAGAGAGACAATCTACAGGAGTTCTGCATCCTGAGTGTATTGGATTCAGTTTATGGAATTTCTGTAGCTTCAGAGTAGGCATAGAACATATGCGGGATAAGTGTAGCCTCAGTGTACGAGATGCAGCTTACAAAATTTCTGTAAGCTGGTTTTACAGAGAGACAATCTACAGGAGTTCTGCAGCCTGAGTGTAGGACATTCAGTTTACGGGAGTTCTGTAGCTTCAGAGTAGGCATAGACCCTTTGCGGGATTTGTGTAGCCTCAGTGTAAAAGATGCAGCTTACAGAATTTCTGTAAGCTGGTTTTACAGAGAGACAATCTACAGGAGTTCTGCAGCCTGAGTGTAGTAGACAGTTTACAGGAGTTCTGCAGCACTGGTGTAGGCATACACACTATGCGGGATTTCGGTAGCCTGAGTGTAGAGGATTCAGCTCACAACAGTTCTCTAAGCCTGATGTAGAGAGAAGCAGTTTCCAGGAGTTCTGCAACCTGAATGCAGTACACACAGTCTACGGGAGTTCTGTAGCTTGGAAGCAGCCGTACGCACTATAGGCGTTTTCCTACCTTGAGTGTAGGAGACGCAGCGTACTAGTGTTCTGTAAGCTGGGTGTACAGAGAGGCTGTTTACAGGAGTTCTGCATCCTGAGTGTAGGAGATTCAGTTTACGGGAGTTCTGTAGCTTCAGAGTAGGCATAGACAGTATGCGGGGTTTGTGTAGCCTCAGTGAACACGATGCAGCTTACAAGATTTCTCTAAGCCTGATGTAGAGAGAGGCAGTTTACAGGAGTTCTGCGGCCCGAATGTAATACACAGGGTTTACGGCAGTACTGTAGCTTGGCAGCAGTCGTATGCGCTATGCGCATTTTTCTTCCCTGAGTGTAGGAGTCACAGCTTAGTAGAGTTCTCTAAGCCTGGTGTACAGGGAGGCAGTTTTCAGGAGTTCTGCAACCAAAATGCAGTACACACAGTTGACGGGAGTTCTGTAGCTTGGAAGCAGCCGTACGCACTATCGGCGTTTTCCTACCTTGAGTGTAGGAGACGCAGCCTACTAGTGTTCTGTAAGCTGGGTGTACAGAGAGGCTGCTTACAGGATTTCTGCATCCTGAGCGTAGGAGATTCAGTTTACGGGAGTTCTGTAGCTTCAGAGTAGGCATAGAACATATGCGGGATTTGTGTAGCTCAGTGTACAACTTGCAGCTGACAGAATTTCTGTACGCTGGATGTACAGAGAGACAATTTAGAGGAGTTCTGCAGCCTGAGTGTAGGAGACAGTTTACCGGAGTTCTGTAGCATGGGTGTAGCCATACACACTATGCGGGATTTCTGTAGCCTGAGTGTAGAAGATTCAGCTTACAAGATTTCTCTAAGCCTGATGTAGAGAGAGGCTGTTTACAGGAGTTCTGCAGCCCGAATGTAATACACACAGTTTATGCCAGTACATGCTACAGCATGTCAGCAGTCATACGCACTATACGCATTTTCCTTCCCTGAGTGTAAGTGACACAGCTTAGTAGAGTTCTCTAAGCTTGGTGTATAGGGAGGCAGTTTTCAGGAGTTCTGCAACCTGAATGCAGTACACACAGTTGACGGGAGTTCTGTAGCTTGGAAGCAGCCGTACGCACTATAGGCATTTTACTACCCTGAGTGTAGGAGACGCAGCGTACTAGTGTTCTGTAAGCTGGGTGTACAGAGAGGCTGTTTACAGGAGTTCTGCATCCTGAGTGTATTGGATTCAGTTTACAGAATTTCTGTAGCCTCAGAGTAGTCCTAGAACATATGCGGGATAAGTGTAGCCTCAGTGTACGAGATGCAGCTTACAAAATTTCTGTAAGCTGGTTTTACAGAGAGACAATCTACAGGAGTTCTGCAGCCTGAGTGTATTGGATTCAGTTTATAGGAGTTCTGTAGCTTCAGAGTAGGCATAGACCCTTTGCGGGATTTGTGTAGCCTCAGTGTAAAAGATGCAGCTTACAGAATTTCTGTAAGCTGGATGTACAGAGAGACAATTTAGAAGAGTTCTGCATCCTGAGTGTAGTAGACAGTTTACAGGAGTTCTGCAGCACTGGTGTAGGCATACACACTATGCGGGATTTCGGTAGCCTGAGTGTAGAGGATTCAGCTCACAACAGTTCTCTAAGCCTGATGTAGAGAGAAGCAGTTTCCAGGAGTTCTGCAACCTGAATGCAGTACACACAGTCTACGGGAGTTCTGTAGCTTGGAAGCAGCCGTACGCACTATAGGCGTTTTCCTACCTTGAGTGTAGGAGACGCAGCGTACTAGTGTTCTGTAAGCTTGGTGTACAGAGAGGCTGTTTACAGGAGTTCTGCATCCTGAGTGTAGGAGATTCAGTTTACGGGAGTTCTGTAGCTTCAGAGTAGGCATAGACAGCATGCGGGGTTTGTGTAGCCTCAGTGAACACGATGCAGCTTACAAGATTTCTCTAAGCCTGATGTAGAGAGAGGCAGTTTACAGGAGTTCTGCAGCCCGAATGTAATACACAGGGTTTACGGCAGTACTGTAGCTTGGCAGCAGTCGTATGCGCTATGCGCATTTTTCTTCCCTGAGTGTAGGAGTCACAGCTTAGTAGAGTTCTCTAAGCCTGGTGTACAGGGAGGCAGTTTTCAGGAGTTCTGCAACCAAAATGCAGTACACACAGTTGACGGGAGTTCTGTAGCTTGGAAGCAGCCGTACGCACTATCGGCGTTTTCCTACCTTGAGTGTAGGAGACGCAGCCTACTAGTGTTCTGTAAGCTGGGTGTACAGAGAGGCTGCTTACAGGATTTCTGCATCCTGAGCGTAGGAGATTCAGTTTACGGGAGTTCTGTAGCTTCAGAGTAGGCATAGAACATATGCGGGATTTGTGTAGCTCAGTGTACAACTTGCAGCTGACAGAATTTCTGTACGCTGGATGTACAGAGAGACAATTTAGAGGAGTTCTGCAGCCTGAGTGTAGGAGACAGTTTACCGGAGTTCTGTAGCATGGGTGTAGCCATACACACTATGCGGGATTTCTGTAGCCTGAGTGTAGAAGATTCAGCTTACAAGATTTCTCTAAGCCTGATGTAGAGAGAGGCTGTTTACAGGAGTTCTGCAGCCCGAATGTAATACACACAGTTTATGCCAGTACATGCTACAGCATGTCAGCAGTCATACGCACTATACGCATTTTCCTTCCCTGAGTGTAAGTGACACAGCTTAGTAGAGTTCTCTAAGCTTGGTGTATAGGGAGGCAGTTTTCAGGAGTTCTGCAACCTGAATGCAGTACACACAGTCGACGGGAGTTCTGTAGCTTGGAAGCAGCCGTACGCACTATAGGCGTTTTCCTACCCTGAGTGTAGGAGACGCAGCGTACTAGTGTTCTGTAAGCTGGGTGTACAGAGAGGCTGTTTACAGGAGTTCTGCATCCTGAGTGTATTGGATTCAGTTTACAGAATTTCTGTAGCCTCAGAGTAGGCCTAGAACATATGCGGGATAAGTGTAGCCTCAGTGTACAAGATGCAGCTTACAAAATTTCTGTAAGCTGGTTTTACAGAGAGACAATCTACAGGAGTTCTGCATCCTGAGTGTATTGGATTCAGTTTATGGAATTTCTGTAGCTTCAGAGTAGGCATAGAACATATGCGGGATAAGTGTAGCCTCAGTGTACGAGATGCAGCTTACAAAATTTCTGTAAGCTGGTTTTACAGAGAGACAATCTACAGGAGTTCTGCAGCCTGAGTGTAGGACATTCAGTTTACGGGAGTTCTGTAGCTTCAGAGTAGGCATAGACCCTTTGCGGGATTTGTGTAGCCTCAGTGTAAAAGATGCAGCTTACAGAATTTCTGTAAGCTGGTTTTACAGAGAGACAATCTACAGGAGTTCTGCAGCCTGAGTGTAGTAGACAGTTTACAGGAGTTCTGCAGCACTGGTGTAGGCATACACACTATGCGGGATTTCGGTAGCCTGAGTGTAGAGGATTCAGCTCACAACAGTTCTCTAAGCCTGATGTAGAGAGAAGCAGTTTCCAGGAGTTCTGCAACCTGAATGCAGTACACACAGTCTACGGGAGTTCTGTAGCTTGGAAGCAGCCGTACGCACTATAGGCGTTTTCCTACCTTGAGTGTAGGAGACGCAGCGTACTAGTGTTCTGTAAGCTGGGTGTACAGAGAGGCTGTTTACAGGAGTTCTGCATCCTGAGTGTAGGAGATTCAGTTTACGGGAGTTCTGTAGCTTCAGAGTAGGCATAGAGAGTATGCGGGGTTTGTGTAGCCTCAGTGAACACGATGCAGCTTACCAGATTTCTCTAAGCCTGATGTAGAGAGAGGCAGTTTACAGGAGTTCTGCAGCCCGAATGTAATACACAGGGTTTACGGCAGTACTGTAGCTTGGCAGCAGTCGTATGCGCTATGCGCATTTTTCTTCCCTGAGTGTAGGAGTCACAGCTTAGTAGAGTTCTCTAAGCCTGGTGTACAGGGAGGCAGTTTTCAGGAGTTCTGCAACCAAAATGCAGTACACACAGTTGACGGGAGTTCTGTAGCTTGGAAGCAGCCGTACGCACTATCGGCGTTTTCCTACCTTGAGTGTAGGAGACGCAGCCTACTAGTGTTCTGTAAGCTGGGTGTACAGAGAGGCTGCTTACAGGATTTCTGCATCCTGAGCGTAGGAGATTCAGTTTACGGGAGTTCTGTAGCTTCAGAGTAGGCATAGAACATATGCGGGATTTGTGTAGCTCAGTGTACAACTTGCAGCTGACAGAATTTCTGTACGCTGGATGTACAGAGAGACAATTTAGAGGAGTTCTGCAGCCTGAGTGTAGGAGACAGTTTACCAGAGTTCTGTAGCATGGGTGTAGCCATACACACTATGCGGGATTTCTGTAGCCTGAGTGTAGAAGATTCAGCTTACAAGATTTCTCTAAGCCTGATGTAGAGAGAGGCTGTTTACAGGAGTTCTGCAGCCCGAATGTAATACACACAGTTTATGCCAGTACATGCTACAGCATGTCAGCAGTCATACGCACTATACGCATTTTCCTTCCCTGAGTGTAAGTGACACAGCTTAGTAGAGTTCTCTAAGCTTGGTGTATAGGGAGGCAGTTTTCAGGAGTTCTGCAACCTGAATGCAGTACACACAGTTGACGGGAGTTCTGTAGCTTGGAAGCAGCCGTACGCACTATAGGCATTTTACTACCCTGAGTGTAGGAGACGCAGCGTACTAGTGTTCTGTAAGCTGGGTGTACAGAGAGGCTGTTTACAGGAGTTCTGCATCCTGAGTGTATTGGATTCAGTTTACAGAATTTCTGTAGCCTCAGAGTAGTCCTAGAACATATGCGGGATAAGTGTAGCCTCAGTGTACGAGATGCAGCTTACAAAATTTCTGTAAGCTGGTTTTACAGAGAGACAATCTACAGGAGTTCTGCAGCCTGAGTGTATTGGATTCAGTTTATAGGAGTTCTGTAGCTTCAGAGTAGGCATAGACCCTTTGCGGGATTTGTGTAGCCTCAGTGTAAAAGATGCAGCTTACAGAATTTCTGTAAGCTGGATGTACAGAGAGACAATTTAGAAGAGTTCTGCATCCTGAGTGTAGTAGACAGTTTACAGGAGTTCTGCAGCACTGGTGTAGGCATACACACTATGCGGGATTTCGGTAGCCTGAGTGTAGAGGATTCAGCTCACAACAGTTCTCTAAGCCTGATGTAGAGAGAAGCAGTTTCCAGGAGTTCTGCAACCTGAATGCAGTACACACAGTCTACGGGAGTTCTGTAGCTTGGAAGCAGCCGTACGCACTATAGGCGTTTTCCTACCTTGAGTGTAGGAGACGCAGCGTACTAGTGTTCTGTAAGCTTGGTGTACAGAGAGGCTGTTTACAGGAGTTCTGCATCCTGAGTGTAGGAGATTCAGTTTACGGGAGTTCTGTAGCTTCAGAGTAGGCATAGACAGCATGCGGGGTTTGTGTAGCCTCAGTGAACACGATGCAGCTTACAAGATTTCTCTAAGCCTGATGTAGAGAGAGGCAGTTTACAGGAGTTCTGCAGCCCGAATGTAATACACAGGGTTTACGGCAGTACTGTAGCTTGGCAGCAGTCGTATGCGCTATGCGCATTTTTCTTCCCTGAGTGTAGGAGTCACAGCTTAGTAGAGTTCTCTAAGCCTGGTGTACAGGGAGGCAGTTTTCAGGAGTTCTGCAACCAAAATGCAGTACACACAGTTGACGGGAGTTCTGTAGCTTGGAAGCAGCCGTACGCACTATCGGCGTTTTCCTACCTTGAGTGTAGGAGACGCAGCCTACTAGTGTTCTGTAAGCTGGGTGTACAGAGAGGCTGCTTACAGGATTTCTGCATCCTGAGCGTAGGAGATTCAGTTTACGGGAGTTCTGTAGCTTCAGAGTAGGCATAGAACATATGCGGGATTTGTGTAGCTCAGTGTACAACTTGCAGCTGACAGAATTTCTGTACGCTGGATGTACAGAGAGACAATTTAGAGGAGTTCTGCAGCCTGAGTGTAGGAGACAGTTTACCAGAGTTCTGTAGCATGGGTGTAGCCATACACACTATGCGGGATTTCTGTAGCCTGAGTGTAGAAGATTCAGCTTACAAGATTTCTCTAAGCCTGATGTAGAGAGAGGCTGTTTACAGGAGTTCTGCAGCCCGAATGTAATACACACAGTTTATGCCAGTACATGCTACAGCATGTCAGCAGTCATACGCACTATACGCATTTTCCTTCCCTGAGTGTAAGTGACACAGCTTAGTAGAGTTCTCTAAGCTTGGTGTATAGGGAGGCAGTTTTCAGGAGTTCTGCAACCTGAATGCAGTACACACAGTCGACGGGAGTTCTGTAGCTTGGAAGCAGCCGTACGCACTATAGGCGTTTTCCTACCTTGAGTGTAGGAGACGCAGCGTACTAGTGTTCTGTAAGCTGGGTGTACAGAGAGGCTGTTTACAGGAGTTCTGCATCCTGAGTGTAGGAGATTCAGTTTACGGGAGTTCTGTAGCTTCAGAGTAGGCATAGAGAGTATGCGGGGTTTGTGTAGCCTCAGTGAACACGATGCAGCTTACAAGATTTCTCTAAGCCTGATGTAGAGAGAGGCAGTTTACAGGAGTTCTGCAGCCCGAATGTAATACACAGGGTTTACGGCAGTACTGTAGCTTGGCAGCAGTCGTATGCGCTATGCGCATTTTTCTTCCCTGAGTGTAGGAGTCACAGCTTAGTAGAGTTCTCTAAGCCTGGTGTACAGGGAGGCAGTTTTCAGGAGTTCTGCAACCAAAATGCAGTACACACAGTTGACAGGAGTTCTGTAGCTTGGAAGCAGCCGTACGCACTATCGGCGTTTTCCTACCTTGAGTGTAGGAGACGCAGCCTACTAGTGTTCTGTAAGCTGGGTGTACAGAGAGGCTGCTTACAGGATTTCTGCATCCTGAGCGTAGGAGATTCAGTTTACGGGAGTTCTGTAGCTTCAGAGTAGGCATAGAACATATGCGGGATTTGTGTAGCTCAGTGTACAACTTGCAGCTGACAGAATTTCTGTACGCTGGATGTACAGAGAGACAATTTAGAGGAGTTCTGCAGCCTGAGTGTAGGAGACAGTTTACCGGAGTTCTGTAGCATGGGTGTAGCCATACACACTATGCGGGATTTCTGTAGCCTGAGTGTAGAAGATTCAGCTTACAAGATTTCTCTAAGCCTGATGTAGAGAGAGGCTGTTTACAGGAGTTCTGCAGCCTGAATGTAATACACACAGTTTGTGCCAGTACATGCTACAGCATGTCAGCAGTCATACGCACTATACGCATTTTCCTTCCCTGAGTGTAAGTGACACAGCTTAGTAGAGTTCTCTAAGCTTGGTGTATAGGGAGGCAGTTTTCAGGAGTTCTGCAACCTGAATGCAGTACACACAGTTGACGGGAGTTCTGTAGCTTGGAAGCAGCCGTACGCACTATAGGCGTTTTCCTACCCTGAGTGTAGGAGACGCAGCGTACTAGTGTTCTGTAAGCTGGGTGTACAGAGAGGCTGTTTACAGGAGTTCTGCATCCTGAGTGTATTGGATTCAGTTTATGGAATTTCTGTAGCTTCAGAGTAGGCATAGAACATATGCGGGATAAGTGTAGCCTCAGTGTACGAGATGCAGCTTACAAAATTTCTGTAAGCTGGTTTTACAGAGAGACAATCTACAGGAGTTCTGCAGCCTGAGTGTAGGACATTCAGTTTACGGGAGTTCTGTAGCTTCAGAGTAGGCATAGACCCTTTGCGGGATTTGTGTAGCCTCAGGGTAAAAGATGCAGCTTACAGAATTTCTGTAAGCTGGATGTACAGAGAGACAATTTAGAAGAGTTCTGCATCCTGAGTGTAGTAGACAGTTTACAGGAGTTCTGCAGCACTGGTGTAGGCATACACACTATGCGGGATTTCGGTAGCCTGAGTGTAGAGGATTCAGCTCACAACAGTTCTCTAAGCCTGATGTAGAGAGAAGCAGTTTCCAGGAGTTCTGCAACCTGAATGCAGTACACACAGTCTACGGGAGTTCTGTAGCTTGGAAGCAGCCGTACGCACTATAGGCGTTTTCCTACCTTGAGTGTAGGAGACGCAGCGTACTAGTGTTCTGTAAGCTGGGTGTACAGAGAGGCTGTTTACAGGAGTTCTGCATCCTGAGTGTAGGAGATTCAGTTTACGGGAGTTCTGTAGCTTCAGAGTAGGCATAGAGAGTATGCGGGGTTTGTGTAGCCTCAGTGAACACGATGCAGCTTACAAGATTTCTCTAAGCCTGATGTAGAGAGAGGCAGTTTACAGGAGTTCTGCAGCCCGAATGTAATACACAGGGTTTACGGCAGTACTGTAGCTTGGCAGCAGTCGTATGCGCTATGCGCATTTTTCTTCCCTGAGTGTAGGAGTCACAGCTTAGTAGAGTTCTCTAAGCCTGGTGTACAGGGAGGCAGTTTTCAGGAGTTCTGCAACCAAAATGCAGTACACACAGTTGACGGGAGTTCTGTAGCTTGGAAGCAGCCGTACGCACTATCGGCGTTTTCCTACCTTGAGTGTAGGAGACGCAGCCTACTAGTGTTCTGTAAGCTGGGTGTACAGAGAGGCTGCTTACAGGATTTCTGCATCCTGAGCGTAGGAGATTCAGTTTACGGGAGTTCTGTAGCTTCAGAGTAGGCATAGAACATATGCGGGATTTGTGTAGCTCAGTGTACAACTTGCAGCTGACAGAATTTCTGTACGCTGGATGTACAGAGAGACAATTTAGAGGAGTTCTGCAGCCTGAGTGTAGGAGACAGTTTACCGGAGTTCTGTAGCATGGGTGTAGCCATACACACTATGCGGGATTTCTGTAGCCTGAGTGTAGAAGATTCAGCTTACAAGATTTCTCTAAGCCTGATGTAGAGAGAGGCTGTTTACAGGAGTTCTGCAGCCTGAATGTAATACACACAGTTTGTGCCAGTACATGCTACAGCATGTCAGCAGTCATACGCACTATACGCATTTTCCTTCCCTGAGTGTAAGTGACACAGCTTAGTAGAGTTCTCTAAGCTTGGTGTATAGGGAGGCAGTTTTCAGGAGTTCTGCAACCTGAATGCAGTACACACAGTTGACGGGAGTTCTGTAGCTTGGAAGCAGCCGTACGCACTATAGGCGTTTTCCTACCCTGAGTGTAGGAGACGCAGCGTACTAGTGTTCTGTAAGCTGGGTGTACAGAGAGGCTGTTTACAGGAGTTCTGCATCCTGAGTGTATTGGATTCAGTTTATGGAATTTCTGTAGCTTCAGAGTAGGCATAGAACATATGCGGGATAAGTGTAGCCTCAGTGTACGAGATGCAGCTTACAAAATTTCTGTAAGCTGGTTTTACAGAGAGACAATCTACAGGAGTTCTGCAGCCTGAGTGTAGGACATTCAGTTTACGGGAGTTCTGTAGCTTCAGAGTAGGCATAGACCCTTTGCGGGATTTGTGTAGCCTCAGGGTAAAAGATGCAGCTTACAGAATTTCTGTAAGCTGGATGTACAGAGAGACAATTTAGAAGAGTTCTGCATCCTGAGTGTAGTAGACAGTTTACAGGAGTTCTGCAGCACTGCTGTAGGCATACACACTATGCGGGATTTCGGTAGCCTGAGTGTAGAGGATTCAGCTCACAACAGTTCTCTAAGCCTGATGTAGAGAGAAGCAGTTTCCAGGAGTTCTGCAACCTGAATGCAGTACACACAGTCTACGGGAGTTCTGTAGCTTGGAAGCAGCCGTACGCACTATAGGCGTTTTCCTACCTTGAGTGTAGGAGACGCAGCGTACTAGTGTTCTGTAAGCTGGGTGTACAGAGAGGCTGTTTACAGGAGTTCTGCATCCTGAGTGTAGGAGATTCAGTTTACGGGAGTTCTGTAGCTTCAGAGTAGGCATAGAGAGTATGCGGGGTTTGTGTAGCCTCAGTGAACACGATGCAGCTTACAAGATTTCTCTAAGCCTGATGTAGAGAGAGGCAGTTTACAGGAGTTCTGCAGCCCGAATGTAATACACAGGGTTTACGGCAGTACTGTAGCTTGGCAGCAGTCGTATGCGCTATGCGCATTTTTCTTCCCTGAGTGTAGGAGTCACAGCTTAGTAGAGTTCTCTAAGCCTGGTGTACAGGGAGGCAGTTTTCAGGAGTTCTGCAACCAAAATGCAGTACACACAGTTGACGGGAGTTCTGTAGCTTGGAAGCAGCCGTACGCACTATCGGCGTTTTCCTACCTTGAGTGTAGGAGACGCAGCCTACTAGTGTTCTGTAAGCTGGGTGTACAGAGAGGCTGCTTACAGGATTTCTGCATCCTGAGCGTAGGAGATTCAGTTTACGGGAGTTCTGTAGCTTCAGAGTAGGCATAGAACATATGCGGGATTTGTGTAGCTCAGTGTACAACTTGCAGCTGACAGAATTTCTGTACGCTGGATGTACAGAGAGACAATTTAGAGGAGTTCTGCAGCCTGAGTGTAGGAGACAGTTTACCGGAGTTCTGTAGCATGGGTGTAGCCATACACACTATGCGGGATTTCTGTAGCCTGAGTGTAGAAGATTCAGCTTACAAGATTTCTCTAAGCCTGATGTAGAGAGAGGCTGTTTACAGGAGTTCTGCAGCCCGAATGTAATACACATAGTTTATGCCAGTACATGCTACAGCATGTCAGCAGTCATACGCACTATACGCATTTTCCTTCCCTGAGTGTAAGTGACACAGCTTAGTAGAGTTCTCTAAGCTTGGTGTATAGGGAGGCAGTTTTCAGGAGTTCTGCAACCTGAATGCAGTACACACAGTTGACGGGAGTTCTGTAGCTTGGAAGCAGCCGTACGCACTATCGGCGTTTTCCTACCCTGAGTGTAGGAAACGCAGCGTACTAGTGTTCTGTAAGCTGGGTGTACAGAGAGGCTGTTTACAGGAGTTCTGCATCCTGAGTGTATTGGATTCAGTTTACAGAATTTCTGTAGCCTCAGAGTAGGCCTAGAACATATGCGGGATAAGTGTAGCCTCAGTGTACAAGATGCAGCTTACAAAATTTCTGTAAGCTGGTTTTACAGAGAGACAATCTACAGGAGTTCTGCATCCTGAGTGTATTGGATTCAGTTTATGGAATTTCTGTAGCTTCAGAGTAGGCCTAGAACATATGCGGGATAAGTGTAGCCTCAGTGTACGAGATGCAGCTTACAAAATTTCTGTAAGCTGGTTTTAAAGAGAGACAATCTACAGGAGTTCTGCAGCCTGAGTGTAGGACATTCAGTTTACGGGAGTTCTGTAGCTTCAGAGTAGGCATAGACCCTTTGCGGGATTTGTGTAGCCTCAGTGTAAAAGATGCAGCTTACAGAATTTCTGTAAGCTGGATGTACAGAGAGACAATTTAGAAGAGTTCTGCATCCTGAGTGTAGTAGACAGTTTACAGGAGTTCTGCAGCACTGGTGTAGGCATACACACTATGCGGGATTTCGGTAGCCTGAGTGTAGAGGATTCAGCTCACAACAGTTCTCTAAGCCTGATGTAGAGAGAAGCAGTTTCCAGGAGTTCTGCAACCTGAATGCAGTACACACAGTCTACGGGAGTTCTGTAGCTTGGAAGCAGCCGTACGCACTATAGGCGTTTTCCTACCTTGAGTGTAGGAGACGCAGCGTACTAGTGTTCTGTAAGCTGGGTGTACAGAGAGGCTGTTTACAGGAGTTCTGCATCCTGAGTGTAGGAGATTCAGTTTACGGGAGTTCTGTAGCTTCAGAATAGGCATAGAGAGTATGCGGGGTTTGTGTAGCCTCAGTGAACACGATGCAGCTTACAAGATTTCTCTAAGCCTGATGTAGAGAGAGGCAGTTTACAGGAGTTCTGCAGCCCGAATGTAATACACAGGGTTTACGGCAGTACTGTAGCTTGGCAGCAGTCGTATGCGCTATGCGCATTTTTCTTCCCTGAGTGTAGGAGTCACAGCTTAGTAGAGTTCTCTAAGCCTGGTGTACAGGGAGGCAGTTTTCAGGAGTTCTGCAACCAAAATGCAGTACACACAGTTGACGGGAGTTCTGTAGCTTGGAAGCAGCCGTACGCACTATCGGCGTTTTCCTACCTTGAGTGTAGGAGACGCAGCGTACTAGTGTTCTGTAAGCTGGGTGTACAGAGAGGCTGCTTACAGGATTTCTGCATCCTGAGCGTAGGAGATTCAGTTTACGGGAGTTCTGTAGCTTCAGAGTAGGCATAGAACATATGCGGGATTTGTGTAGCTCAGTGTACAACTTGCAGCTGACAGAATTTCTGTACGCTGGATGTACAGAGAGACAATTTAGAGGAGTTCTGCAGCCTGAGTGTAGGAGACAGTTTACCGGAGTTCTGTAGCATGGGTGTAGCCATACACACTATGCGGGATTTCTGTAGCCTGAGTGTAGAAGATTCAGCTTACAAGATTTCTCTAAGCCTGATGTAGAGAGAGGCTGTTTACAGGAGTTCTGCAGCCCGAATGTAATACACACAGTTTATGCCAGTACATGCTACAGCATGTCAGCAGTCATACGCACTATACGCATTTTCCTTCCCTGAGTGTAAGTGACACAGCTTAGTAGAGTTCTCTAAGCTTGGTGTATAGGGAGGCAGTTTTCAGGAGTTCTGCAACCTGAATGCAGTACACACAGTTGACGGGAGTTCTGTAGCTTGGAAGCAGCCGTACGCACTATAGGCGTTTTCCTACCCTGAGTGTAGGAAACGCAGCGTACTAGTGTTCTGTAAGCTGGGTGTACAGAGAGGCTGTTTACAGGAGTTCTGCATCCTGAGTGTATTGGATTCAGTTTACAGAATTTCTGTAGCCTCAGAGTAGGCCTAGAACATATGCGGGATAAGTGTAGCCTCAGTGTACAAGATGCAGCTTACAAAATTTCTGTAAGCTGGTTTTACAGAGAGACAATCTACAGGAGTTCTGCAGCCTGAGTGTATTGGATTCAGTTTATGGAATTTCTGTAGCTTCAGAGTAGGCCTAGAACATATGCGGGATAAGTGTAGCCTCAGTGTACGAGATGCAGCTTACAAAATTTCTGTAAGCTGGTTTTACAGAGAGACAATCTACAGGAGTTCTGCAGCCTGAGTGTAGGACATTCAGTTTACGGGAGTTCTGTAGCTTCAGAGTAGGCATAGACCCTTTGCGGGATTTGTGTAGCCTCAGGGTAAAAGATGCAGCTTACAGAATTTCTGTAAGCTGGATGTACAGAGAGACAATTTAGAAGAGTTCTGCATCCTGAGTGTAGTAGACAGTTTACAGGAGTTCTGCAGCACTGCTGTAGGCATACACACTATGCGGGATTTCGGTAGCCTGAGTGTAGAGGATTCAGCTCACAACAGTTCTCTAAGCCTGATGTAGAGAGAAGCAGTTTCCAGGAGTTCTGCAACCTGAATGCAGTACACACAGTCTACGGGAGTTCTGTAGCTTGGAAGCAGCCGTACGCACTATAGGCGTTTTCCTACCTTGAGTGTAGGAGACGCAGCGTACTAGTGTTCTGTAAGCTGGGTGTACAGAGAGGCTGTTTACAGGAGTTCTGCATCCTGAGTGTAGGAGATTCAGTTTACGGGAGTTCTGTAGCTTCAGAGTAGGCATAGAGAGTATGCGGGGTTTGTGTAGCCTCAGTGAACACGATGCAGCTTACAAGATTTCTCTAAGCCTGATGTAGAGAGAGGCAGTTTACAGGAGTTCTGCAGCCCGAATGTAATACACAGGGTTTACGGCAGTACTGTAGCTTGGCAGCAGTCGTATGCGCTATGCGCATTTTTCTTCCCTGAGTGTAGGAGTCACAGCTTAGTAGAGTTCTCTAAGCCTGGTGTACAGGGAGGCAGTTTTCAGGAGTTCTGCAACCAAAATGCAGTACACACAGTTGACGGGAGTTCTGTAGCTTGGAAGCAGCCGTACGCACTATCGGCGTTTTCCTACCTTGAGTGTAGGAGACGCAGCGTACTAGTGTTCTGTAAGCTGGGTGTACAGAGAGGCTGCTTACAGGATTTCTGCATCCTGAGCGTAGGAGATTCAGTTTACGGGAGTTCTGTAGCTTCAGAGTAGGCATAGAACATATGCGGGATTTGTGTAGCTCAGTGTACAACTTGCAGCTGACAGAATTTCTGTACGCTGGATGTACAGAGAGACAATTTAGAGGAGTTCTGCAGCCTGAGTGTAGGAGACAGTTTACCGGAGTTCTGTAGCATGGGTGTAGCCATACACACTATGCGGGATTTCTGTAGCCTGAGTGTAGAAGATTCAGCTTACAAGATTTCTCTAAGCCTGATGTAGAGAGAGGCTGTTTACAGGAGTTCTGCAGCCCGAATGTAATACACACAGTTTATGCCAGTACATGCTACAGCATGTCAGCAGTCATACGCACTATACGCATTTTCCTTCCCTGAGTGTAAGTGACACAGCTTAGTAGAGTTCTCTAAGCTTGGTGTATAGGGAGGCAGTTTTCAGGAGTTCTGCAACCTGAATGCAGTACACACAGTTGACGGGAGTTCTGTAGCTTGGAAGCAGCCGTACGCACTATAGGCGTTTTCCTACCCTGAGTGTAGGAAACGCAGCGTACTAGTGTTCTGTAAGCTGGGTGTACAGAGAGGCTGTTTACAGGAGTTCTGCATCCTGAGTGTATTGGATTCAGTTTACAGAATTTCTGTAGCCTCAGAGTAGGCCTAGAACATATGCGGGATAAGTGTAGCCTCAGTGTACAAGATGCAGCTTACAAAATTTCTGTAAGCTGGTTTTACAGAGAGACAATCTACAGGAGTTCTGCAGCCTGAGTGTATTGGATTCAGTTTATGGAATTTCTGTAGCTTCAGAGTAGGCCTAGAACATATGCGGGATAAGTGTAGCCTCAGTGTACGAGATGCAGCTTACAAAATTTCTGTAAGCTGGTTTTACAGAGAGACAATCTACAGGAGTTCTGCAGCCTGAGTGTAGGACATTCAGTTTACGGGAGTTCTGTAGCTTCAGAGTAGGCATAGACCCTTTGCGGGATTTGTGTAGCCTCAGTGTAAAAGATGCAGCTTACAGAATTTCTGTAAGCTGGATGTACAGAGAGACAATTTAGAAGAGTTCTGCATCCTGAGTGTAGTAGACAGTTTACAGGAGTTCTGCAGCACTGGTGTAGGCATACACACTATGCGGGATTTCGGTAGCCTGAGTGTAGAGGATTCAGCTCACAACAGTTCTCTAAGCCTGATGTAGAGAGAAGCAGTTTCCAGGAGTTCTGCAACCTGAATGCAGTACACACAGTCTACGGGAGTTCTGTAGCTTGGAAGCAACCGTACGCACTATAGGCGTTTTCCTACCTTGAGTGTAGGAGACGCAGCGTACTAGTGTTCTGTAAGCTTGGTGTACAGAGAGGCTGTTTACAGGAGTTCTGCATCCTGAGTGTAGGAGATTCAGTTTACGGGAGTTCTGTAGCTTCAGAGTAGGCATAGAGAGTATGCGGGGTTTGTGTAGCCTCAGTGAACACGATGCAGCTTACAAGATTTCTCTAAGCCTGATGTAGAGAGAGGCAGTTTACAGGAGTTCTGCAGCCCGAATGTAATACCCAGGGTTTACGGCAGTACTGTAGCTTGGCAGCAGTCGTATGCGCTATGCGCATTTTTCTTCCCTGAGTGTAGGAGTCACAGCTTAGTAGAGTTCTCTAAGCCTGGTGTACAGGGAGGCAGTTTTCAGGAGTTCTGCAACCAAAATGCAGTACACACAGTTGACGGGAGTTCTGTAGCTTGGAAGCAGCCGTACGCACTATAGGCGTTTTCCTACCTTGAGTGTAGGAGACGCAGCCTACTAGTGTTCTGTAAGCTGGGTGTACAGAGAGGCTGCTTACAGGATTTCTGCATCCTGAGCGTAGGAGATTCAGTTTACGGGAGTTCTGTAGCTTCAGAGTAGGCATAGAACATATGCGGGATTTGTGTAGCTCAGTGTACAACTTGCAGCTGACAGAATTTCTGTACGCTGGATGTACAGAGAGACAATTTAGAGGAGTTCTGCAGCCTGAGTGTAGGAGACAGTTTACCGGAGTTCTGTAGCATGGGTGTAGCCATACACACTATGCGGGATTTCTGTAGCCTGAGTGTAGAAGATTCAGCTTACAAGATTTCTCTAAGCCTGATGTAGAGAGAGGCTGTTTACAGGAGTTCTGCAGCCTGAATGTAATACACACAGTTTGTGCCAGTACATGCTACAGCATGTCAGCAGTCATACGCACTATACGCATTTTCCTTCCCTGAGTGTAAGTGACACAGCTTAGTAGAGTTCTCTAAGCTTGGTGTATAGGGAGGCAGTTTTCAGGAGTTCTGCAACCTGAATGCAGTACACACAGTTGACGGGAGTTCTGTAGCTTGGAAGCAGCCGTACGCACTATAGGCGTTTTCCTACCCTGAGTGTAGGAGACGCAGCGTACTAGTGTTCTGTAAGCTGGGTGTACAGAGAGACAATCTACAGGAGTTCTGCATCCTGAGTGTATTGGATTCAGTTTATGGAATTTCTGTAGCTTCAGAGTAGGCATAGAACATATGCGGGATAAGTGTAGCCTCAGTGTACGAGATGCAGCTTACAAAATTTCTGTAAGCTGGTTTTACAGAGAGACAATCTACAGGAGTTCTGCAGCCTGAGTGTAGGACATTCAGTTTACGGGAGTTCTGTAGCTTCAGAGTAGGCATAGACCCTTTGCGGGATTTGTGTAGCCTCAGGGTAAAAGATGCAGCTTACAGAATTTCTGTAAGCTGGATGTACAGAGAGACAATTTAGAAGAGTTCTGCATCCTGAGTGTAGTAGACAGTTTACAGGAGTTCTGCAGCACTGCTGTAGGCATACACACTATGCGGGATTTCGGTAGCCTGAGTGTAGAGGATTCAGCTCACAACAGTTCTCTAAGCCTGATGTAGAGAGAAGCAGTTTCCAGGAGTTCTGCAACCTGAATGCAGTACACACAGTCTACGGGAGTTCTGTAGCTTGGAAGCAGCCGTACGCACTATAGGCGTTTTCCTACCTTGAGTGTAGGAGACGCAGCGTACTAGTGTTCTGTAAGCTGGGTGTACAGAGAGGCTGTTTACAGGAGTTCTGCATCCTGAGTGTAGGAGATTCAGTTTACGGGAGTTCTGTAGCTTCAGAGTAGGCATAGAGAGTATGCGGGGTTTGTGTAGCCTCAGTGAACACGATGCAGCTTACAAGATTTCTCTAAGCCTGATGTAGAGAGAGGCAGTTTACAGGAGTTCTGCAGCCCGAATGTAATACACAGGGTTTACGGCAGTACTGTAGCTTGGCAGCAGTCGTATGCGCTATGCGCATTTTTCTTCCCTGAGTGTAGGAGTCACAGCTTAGTAGAGTTCTCTAAGCCTGGTGTACAGGGAGGCAGTTTTCAGGAGTTCTGCAATCAAAATGCAGTACACACAGTTGACGGGAGTTCTGTAGCTTGGAAGCAGCCGTACGCACTATCGGCGTTTTCCTACCTTGAGTGTAGGAGACGCAGCCTACTAGTGTTCTGTAAGCTGGGTGTACAGAGAGGCTGCTTACAGGATTTCTGCATCCTGAGCGTAGGAGATTCAGTTTACGGGAGTTCTGTAGCTTCAGAGTAGGCATAGAACATATGCGGGATTTGTGTAGCTCAGTGTACAACTTGCAGCTGACAGAATTTCTGTACGCTGGATGTACAGAGAGACAATTTAGAGGAGTTCTGCAGCCTGAGTGTAGGAGACAGTTTACCGGAGTTCTGTAGCATGGGTGTAGCCATACACACTATGCGGGATTTCTGTAGCCTGAGTGTAGAAGATTCAGCTTACAAGATTTCTCTAAGCCTGATGTAGAGAGAGGCTGTTTACAGGAGTTCTGCAGCCCGAATGTAATACACATAGTTTATGCCAGTACATGCTACAGCATGTCAGCAGTCATACGCACTATACGCATTTTCCTTCCCTGAGTGTAAGTGACACAGCTTAGTAGAGTTCTCTAAGCTTGGTGTATAGGGAGGCAGTTTTCAGGAGTTCTGCAACCTGAATGCAGTACACACAGTTGACGGGAGTTCTGTAGCTTGGAAGCAGCCGTACGCACTATCGGCGTTTTCCTACCCTGAGTGTAGGAAACGCAGCGTACTAGTGTTCTGTAAGCTGGGTGTACAGAGAGGCTGTTTACAGGAGTTCTGCATCCTGAGTGTATTGGATTCAGTTTACAGAATTTCTGTAGCCTCAGAGTAGGCCTAGAACATATGCGGGATAAGTGTAGCCTCAGTGTACAAGATGCAGCTTACAAAATTTCTGTAAGCTGGTTTTACAGAGAGACAATCTACAGGAGTTCTGCATCCTGAGTGTATTGGATTCAGTTTATGGAATTTCTGTAGCTTCAGAGTAGGCCTAGAACATATGCGGGATAAGTGTAGCCTCAGTGTACGAGATGCAGCTTACAAAATTTCTGTAAGCTGGTTTTAAAGAGAGACAATCTACAGGAGTTCTGCAGCCTGAGTGTAGGACATTCAGTTTACGGGAGTTCTGTAGCTTCAGAGTAGGCATAGACCCTTTGCGGGATTTGTGTAGCCTCAGTGTAAAAGATGCAGCTTACAGAATTTCTGTAAGCTGGATGTACAGAGAGACAATTTAGAAGAGTTCTGCATCCTGAGTGTAGTAGACAGTTTACAGGAGTTCTGCAGCACTGGTGTAGGCATACACACTATGCGGGATTTCGGTAGCCTGAGTGTAGAGGATTCAGCTCACAACAGTTCTCTAAGCCTGATGTAGAGAGAAGCAGTTTCCAGGAGTTCTGCAACCTGAATGCAGTACACACAGTCTACGGGAGTTCTGTAGCTTGGAAGCAGCCGTACGCACTATAGGCGTTTTCCTACCTTGAGTGTAGGAGACGCAGCGTACTAGTGTTCTGTAAGCTGGGTGTACAGAGAGGCTGTTTACAGGAGTTCTGCATCCTGAGTGTAGGAGATTCAGTTTACGGGAGTTCTGTAGCTTCAGAGTAGGCATAGAGAGTATGCGGGGTTTGTGTAGCCTCAGTGAACACGATGCAGCTTACAAGATTTCTCTAAGCCTGATGTAGAGAGAGGCAGTTTACAGGAGTTCTGCAGCCCGAATGTAATACACAGGGTTTACGGCAGTACTGTAGCTTGGCAGCAGTCGTATGCGCTATGCGCATTTTTCTTCCCTGAGTGTAGGAGTCACAGCTTAGTAGAGTTCTCTAAGCCTGGTGTACAGGGAGGCAGTTTTCAGGAGTTCTGCAACCAAAATGCAGTACACACAGTTGACGGGAGTTCTGTAGCTTGGAAGCAGCCGTACGCACTATCGGCGTTTTCCTACCTTGAGTGTAGGAGACGCAGCGTACTAGTGTTCTGTAAGCTGGGTGTACAGAGAGGCTGCTTACAGGATTTCTGCATCCTGAGCGTAGGAGATTCAGTTTACGGGAGTTCTGTAGCTTCAGAGTAGGCATAGAACATATGCGGGATTTGTGTAGCTCAGTGTACAACTTGCAGCTGACAGAATTTCTGTACGCTGGATGTACAGAGAGACAATTTAGAGGAGTTCTGCAGCCTGAGTGTAGGAGACAGTTTACCGGAGTTCTGTAGCATGGGTGTAGCCATACACACTATGCGGGATTTCTGTAGCCTGAGTGTAGAAGATTCAGCTTACAAGATTTCTCTAAGCCTGATGTAGAGAGAGGCTGTTTACAGGAGTTCTGCAGCCCGAATGTAATACACACAGTTTATGCCAGTACATGCTACAGCATGTCAGCAGTCATACGCACTATACGCATTTTCCTTCCCTGAGTGTAAGTGACACAGCTTAGTAGAGTTCTCTAAGCTTGGTGTATAGGGAGGCAGTTTTCAGGAGTTCTGCAACCTGAATGCAGTACACACAGTTGACGGGAGTTCTGTAGCTTGGAAGCAGCCGTACGCACTATAGGCGTTTTCCTACCCTGAGTGTAGGAAACGCAGCGTACTAGTGTTCTGTAAGCTGGGTGTACAGAGAGGCTGTTTACAGGAGTTCTGCATCCTGAGTGTATTGGATTCAGTTTACAGAATTTCTGTAGCCTCAGAGTAGGCCTAGAACATATGCGGGATAAGTGTAGCCTCAGTGTACAAGATGCAGCTTACAAAATTTCTGTAAGCTGGTTTTACAGAGAGACAATCTACAGGAGTTCTGCAGCCTGAGTGTATTGGATTCAGTTTATGGAATTTCTGTAGCTTCAGAGTAGGCCTAGAACATATGCGGGATAAGTGTAGCCTCAGTGTACGAGATGCAGCTTACAAAATTTCTGTAAGCTGGTTTTACAGAGAGACAATCTACAGGAGTTCTGCAGCCTGAGTGTAGGACATTCAGTTTACGGGAGTTCTGTAGCTTCAGAGTAGGCATAGACCCTTTGCGGGATTTGTGTAGCCTCAGGGTAAAAGATGCAGCTTACAGAATTTCTGTAAGCTGGATGTACAGAGAGACAATTTAGAAGAGTTCTGCATCCTGAGTGTAGTAGACAGTTTACAGGAGTTCTGCAGCACTGCTGTAGGCATACACACTATGCGGGATTTCGGTAGCCTGAGTGTAGAGGATTCAGCTCACAACAGTTCTCTAAGCCTGATGTAGAGAGAAGCAGTTTCCAGGAGTTCTGCAACCTGAATGCAGTACACACAGTCTACGGGAGTTCTGTAGCTTGGAAGCAGCCGTACGCACTATAGGCGTTTTCCTACCTTGAGTGTAGGAGACGCAGCGTACTAGTGTTCTGTAAGCTGGGTGTACAGAGAGGCTGTTTACAGGAGTTCTGCATCCTGAGTGTAGGAGATTCAGTTTACGGGAGTTCTGTAGCTTCAGAGTAGGCATAGAGAGTATGCGGGGTTTGTGTAGCCTCAGTGAACACGATGCAGCTTACAAGATTTCTCTAAGCCTGATGTAGAGAGAGGCAGTTTACAGGAGTTCTGCAGCCCGAATGTAATACCCAGGGTTTACGGCAGTACTGTAGCTTGGCAGCAGTCGTATGCGCTATGCGCATTTTTCTTCCCTGAGTGTAGGAGTCACAGCTTAGTAGAGTTCTCTAAGCCTGGTGTACAGGGAGGCAGTTTTCAGGAGTTCTGCAACCAAAATGCAGTACACACAGTTGACGGGAGTTCTGTAGCTTGGAAGCAGCCGTACGCACTATCGGCGTTTTCCTACCTTGAGTGTAGGAGACGCAGCGTACTAGTGTTCTGTAAGCTGGGTGTACAGAGAGGCTGCTTACAGGATTTCTGCATCCTGAGCGTAGGAGATTCAGTTTACGGGAGTTCTGTAGCTTCAGAGTAGGCATAGAACATATGCGGGATTTGTGTAGCTCAGTGTACAACTTGCAGCTGACAGAATTTCTGTACGCTGGATGTACAGAGAGACAATTTAGAGGAGTTCTGCAGCCTGAGTGTAGGAGACAGTTTACCGGAGTTCTGTAGCATGGGTGTAGCCATACACACTATGCGGGATTTCTGTAGCCTGAGTGTAGAAGATTCAGCTTACAAGATTTCTCTAAGCCTGATGTAGAGAGAGGCTGTTTACAGGAGTTCTGCAGCCCGAATGTAATACACACAGTTTATGCCAGTACATGCTACAGCATGTCAGCAGTCATACGCACTATACGCATTTTCCTTCCCTGAGTGTAAGTGACACAGCTTAGTAGAGTTCTCTAAGCTTGGTGTATAGGGAGGCAGTTTTCAGGAGTTCTGCAACCTGAATGCAGTACACACAGTTGACGGGAGTTCTGTAGCTTGGAAGCAGCCGTACGCACTATAGGCGTTTTCCTACCCTGAGTGTAGGAAACGCAGCGTACTAGTGTTCTGTAAGCTGGGTGTACAGAGAGGCTGTTTACAGGAGTTCTGCATCCTGAGTGTATTGGATTCAGTTTACAGAATTTCTGTAGCCTCAGAGTAGGCCTAGAACATATGCGGGATAAGTGTAGCCTCAGTGTACAAGATGCAGCTTACAAAATTTCTGTAAGCTGGTTTTACAGAGAGACAATCTACAGGAGTTCTGCAGCCTGAGTGTATTGGATTCAGTTTATGGAATTTCTGTAGCTTCAGAGTAGGCCTAGAACATATGCGGGATAAGTGTAGCCTCAGTGTACGAGATGCAGCTTACAAAATTTCTGTAAGCTGGTTTTACAGAGAGACAATCTACAGGAGTTCTGCAGCCTGAGTGTAGGACATTCAGTTTACGGGAGTTCTGTAGCTTCAGAGTAGGCATAGACCCTTTGCGGGATTTGTGTAGCCTCAGTGTAAAAGATGCAGCTTACAGAATTTCTGTAAGCTGGATGTACAGAGAGACAATTTAGAAGAGTTCTGCATCCTGAGTGTAGTAGACAGTTTACAGGAGTTCTGCAGCACTGGTGTAGGCATACACACTATGCGGGATTTCGGTAGCCTGAGTGTAGAGGATTCAGCTCACAACAGTTCTCTAAGCCTGATGTAGAGAGAAGCAGTTTCCAGGAGTTCTGCAACCTGAATGCAGTACACACAGTCTACGGGAGTTCTGTAGCTTGGAAGCAACCGTACGCACTATAGGCGTTTTCCTACCTTGAGTGTAGGAGACGCAGCGTACTAGTGTTCTGTAAGCTTGGTGTACAGAGAGGCTGTTTACAGGAGTTCTGCATCCTGAGTGTAGGAGATTCAGTTTACGGGAGTTCTGTAGCTTCAGAGTAGGCATAGAGAGTATGCGGGGTTTGTGTAGCCTCAGTGAACACGATGCAGCTTACAAGATTTCTCTAAGCCTGATGTAGAGAGAGGCAGTTTACAGGAGTTCTGCAGCCCGAATGTAATACCCAGGGTTTACGGCAGTACTGTAGCTTGGCAGCAGTCGTATGCGCTATGCGCATTTTTCTTCCCTGAGTGTAGGAGTCACAGCTTAGTAGAGTTCTCTAAGCCTGGTGTACAGGGAGGCAGTTTTCAGGAGTTCTGCAACCAAAATGCAGTACACACAGTTGACGGGAGTTCTGTAGCTTGGAAGCAGCCGTACGCACTATAGGCGTTTTCCTACCTTGAGTGTAGGAGACGCAGCCTACTAGTGTTCTGTAAGCTGGGTGTACAGAGAGGCTGCTTACAGGATTTCTGCATCCTGAGCGTAGGAGATTCAGTTTACGGGAGTTCTGTAGCTTCAGAGTAGGCATAGAACATATGCGGGATTTGTGTAGCTCAGTGTACAACTTGCAGCTGACAGAATTTCTGTACGCTGGATGTACAGAGAGACAATTTAGAGGAGTTCTGCAGCCTGAGTGTAGGAGACAGTTTACCGGAGTTCTGTAGCATGGGTGTAGCCATACACACTATGCGGGATTTCTGTAGCCTGAGTGTAGAAGATTCAGCTTACAAGATTTCTCTAAGCCTGATGTAGAGAGAGGCTGTTTACAGGAGTTCTGCAGCCTGAATGTAATACACACAGTTTGTGCCAGTACATGCTACAGCATGTCAGCAGTCATACGCACTATACGCATTTTCCTTCCCTGAGTGTAAGTGACACAGCTTAGTAGAGTTCTCTAAGCTTGGTGTATAGGGAGGCAGTTTTCAGGAGTTCTGCAACCTGAATGCAGTACACACAGTTGACGGGAGTTCTGTAGCTTGGAAGCAGCCGTACGCACTATAGGCGTTTTCCTACCCTGAGTGTAGGAGACGCAGCGTACTAGTGTTCTGTAAGCTGGGTGTACAGAGAGACAATCTACAGGAGTTCTGCATCCTGAGTGTATTGGATTCAGTTTATGGAATTTCTGTAGCTTCAGAGTAGGCATAGAACATATGCGGGATAAGTGTAGCCTCAGTGTACGAGATGCAGCTTACAAAATTTCTGTAAGCTGGTTTTACAGAGAGACAATCTACAGGAGTTCTGCAGCCTGAGTGTAGGACATTCAGTTTACGGGAGTTCTGTAGCTTCAGAGTAGGCATAGACCCTTTGCGGGATTTGTGTAGCCTCAGGGTAAAAGATGCAGCTTACAGAATTTCTGTAAGCTGGATGTACAGAGAGACAATTTAGAAGAGTTCTGCATCCTGAGTGTAGTAGACAGTTTACAGGAGTTCTGCAGCACTGCTGTAGGCATACACACTATGCGGGATTTCGGTAGCCTGAGTGTAGAGGATTCAGCTCACAACAGTTCTCTAAGCCTGATGTAGAGAGAAGCAGTTTCCAGGAGTTCTGCAACCTGAATGCAGTACACACAGTCTACGGGAGTTCTGTAGCTTGGAAGCAGCCGTACGCACTATAGGCGTTTTCCTACCTTGAGTGTAGGAGACGCAGCGTACTAGTGTTCTGTAAGCTGGGTGTACAGAGAGGCTGTTTACAGGAGTTCTGCATCCTGAGTGTAGGAGATTCAGTTTACGGGAGTTCTGTAGCTTCAGAGTAGGCATAGAGAGTATGCGGGGTTTGTGTAGCCTCAGTGAACACGATGCAGCTTACAAGATTTCTCTAAGCCTGATGTAGAGAGAGGCAGTTTACAGGAGTTCTGCAGCCCGAATGTAATACACAGGGTTTACGGCAGTACTGTAGCTTGGCAGCAGTCGTATGCGCTATGCGCATTTTTCTTCCCTGAGTGTAGGAGTCACAGCTTAGTAGAGTTCTCTAAGCCTGGTGTACAGGGAGGCAGTTTTCAGGAGTTCTGCAATCAAAATGCAGTACACACAGTTGACGGGAGTTCTGTAGCTTGGAAGCAGCCGTACGCACTATCGGCGTTTTCCTACCTTGAGTGTAGGAGACGCAGCCTACTAGTGTTCTGTAAGCTGGGTGTACAGAGAGGCTGCTTACAGGATTTCTGCATCCTGAGCGTAGGAGATTCAGTTTACGGGAGTTCTGTAGCTTCAGAGTAGGCATAGAACATATGCGGGATTTGTGTAGCTCAGTGTACAACTTGCAGCTGACAGAATTTCTGTACGCTGGATGTACAGAGAGACAATTTAGAGGAGTTCTGCAGCCTGAGTGTAGGAGACAGTTTACCGGAGTTCTGTAGCATGGGTGTAGCCATACACACTATGCGGGATTTCTGTAGCCTGAGTGTAGAAGATTCAGCTTACAAGATTTCTCTAAGCCTGATGTAGAGAGAGGCTGTTTACAGGAGTTCTGCAGCCCGAATGTAATACACACAGTTTATGCCAGTACATGCTACAGCATGTCAGCAGTCATACGCACTATACGCATTTTCCTTCCCTGAGTGTAAGTGACACAGCTTAGTAGAGTTCTCTAAGCTTGGTGTATAGGGAGGCAGTTTTCAGGAGTTCTGCAACCTGAATGCAGTACACACAGTTGACGGGAGTTCTGTAGCTTGGAAGCAGCCGTACGCACTATAGGCGTTTTCCTACCCTGAGTGTAGGAAACGCAGCGTACTAGTGTTCTGTAAGCTGGGTGTACAGAGAGGCTGTTTACAGGAGTTCTGCATCCTGAGTGTATTGGATTCAGTTTACAGAATTTCTGTAGCCTCAGAGTAGGCCTAGAACATATGCGGGATAAGTGTAGCCTCAGTGTACAAGATGCAGCTTACAAAATTTCTGTAAGCTGGTTTTACAGAGAGACAATCTACAGGAGTTCTGCATCCTGAGTGTATTGGATTCAGTTTATGGAATTTCTGTAGCTTCAGAGTAGGCCTAGAACATATGCGGGATAAGTGTAGCCTCAGTGTACGAGATGCAGCTTACAAAATTTCTGTAAGCTGGTTTTAAAGAGAGACAATCTACAGGAGTTCTGCAGCCTGAGTGTAGGACATTCAGTTTACGGGAGTTCTGTAGCTTCAGAGTAGGCATAGACCCTTTGCGGGATTTGTGTAGCCTCAGTGTAAAAGATGCAGCTTACAGAATTTCTGTAAGCTGGATGTACAGAGAGACAATTTAGAAGAGTTCTGCATCCTGAGTGTAGTAGACAGTTTACAGGAGTTCTGCAGCACTGGTGTAGGCATACACACTATGCGGGATTTCGGTAGCCTGAGTGTAGAGGATTCAGCTCACAACAGTTCTCTAAGCCTGATGTAGAGAGAAGCAGTTTCCAGGAGTTCTGCAACCTGAATGCAGTACACACAGTCTACGGGAGTTCTGTAGCTTGGAAGCAGCCGTACGCACTATAGGCGTTTTCCTACCTTGAGTGTAGGAGACGCAGCGTACTAGTGTTCTGTAAGCTGGGTGTACAGAGAGGCTGTTTACAGGAGTTCTGCATCCTGAGTGTAGGAGATTCAGTTTACGGGAGTTCTGTAGCTTCAGAGTAGGCATAGAGAGTATGCGGGGTTTGTGTAGCCTCAGTGAACACGATGCAGCTTACAAGATTTCTCTAAGCCTGATGTAGAGAGAGGCAGTTTACAGGAGTTCTGCAGCCCGAATGTAATACACAGGGTTTACGGCAGTACTGTAGCTTGGCAGCAGTCGTATGCGCTATGCGCATTTTTCTTCCCTGAGTGTAGGAGTCACAGCTTAGTAGAGTTCTCTAAGCCTGGTGTACAGGGAGGCAGTTTTCAGGAGTTCTGCAACCAAAATGCAGTACACACAGTTGACGGGAGTTCTGTAGCTTGGAAGCAGCCGTACGCACTATCGGCGTTTTCCTACCTTGAGTGTAGGAGACGCAGCGTACTAGTGTTCTGTAAGCTGGGTGTACAGAGAGGCTGCTTACAGGATTTCTGCATCCTGAGCGTAGGAGATTCAGTTTACGGGAGTTCTGTAGCTTCAGAGTAGGCATAGAACATATGCGGGATTTGTGTAGCTCAGTGTACAACTTGCAGCTGACAGAATTTCTGTACGCTGGATGTACAGAGAGACAATTTAGAGGAGTTCTGCAGCCTGAGTGTAGGAGACAGTTTACCGGAGTTCTGTAGCATGGGTGTAGCCATACACACTATGCGGGATTTCTGTAGCCTGAGTGTAGAAGATTCAGCTTACAAGATTTCTCTAAGCCTGATGTAGAGAGAGGCTGTTTACAGGAGTTCTGCAGCCCGAATGTAATACACACAGTTTATGCCAGTACATGCTACAGCATGTCAGCAGTCATACGCACTATACGCATTTTCCTTCCCTGAGTGTAAGTGACACAGCTTAGTAGAGTTCTCTAAGCTTGGTGTATAGGGAGGCAGTTTTCAGGAGTTCTGCAACCTGAATGCAGTACACACAGTTGACGGGAGTTCTGTAGCTTGGAAGCAGCCGTACGCACTATAGGCGTTTTCCTACCCTGAGTGTAGGAAACGCAGCGTACTAGTGTTCTGTAAGCTGGGTGTACAGAGAGGCTGTTTACAGGAGTTCTGCATCCTGAGTGTATTGGATTCAGTTTACAGAATTTCTGTAGCCTCAGAGTAGGCCTAGAACATATGCGGGATAAGTGTAGCCTCAGTGTACAAGATGCAGCTTACAAAATTTCTGTAAGCTGGTTTTACAGAGAGACAATCTACAGGAGTTCTGCAGCCTGAGTGTATTGGATTCAGTTTATGGAATTTCTGTAGCTTCAGAGTAGGCCTAGAACATATGCGGGATAAGTGTAGCCTCAGTGTACGAGATGCAGCTTACAAAATTTCTGTAAGCTGGTTTTACAGAGAGACAATCTACAGGAGTTCTGCAGCCTGAGTGTAGGACATTCAGTTTACGGGAGTTCTGTAGCTTCAGAGTAGGCATAGACCCTTTGCGGGATTTGTGTAGCCTCAGGGTAAAAGATGCAGCTTACAGAATTTCTGTAAGCTGGATGTACAGAGAGACAATTTAGAAGAGTTCTGCATCCTGAGTGTAGTAGACAGTTTACAGGAGTTCTGCAGCACTGCTGTAGGCATACACACTATGCGGGATTTCGGTAGCCTGAGTGTAGAGGATTCAGCTCACAACAGTTCTCTAAGCCTGATGTAGAGAGAAGCAGTTTCCAGGAGTTCTGCAACCTGAATGCAGTACACACAGTCTACGGGAGTTCTGTAGCTTGGAAGCAGCCGTACGCACTATAGGCGTTTTCCTACCTTGAGTGTAGGAGACGCAGCGTACTAGTGTTCTGTAAGCTGGGTGTACAGAGAGGCTGTTTACAGGAGTTCTGCATCCTGAGTGTAGGAGATTCAGTTTACGGGAGTTCTGTAGCTTCAGAGTAGGCATAGAGAGTATGCGGGGTTTGTGTAGCCTCAGTGAACACGATGCAGCTTACAAGATTTCTCTAAGCCTGATGTAGAGAGAGGCAGTTTACAGGAGTTCTGCAGCCCGAATGTAATACCCAGGGTTTACGGCAGTACTGTAGCTTGGCAGCAGTCGTATGCGCTATGCGCATTTTTCTTCCCTGAGTGTAGGAGTCACAGCTTAGTAGAGTTCTCTAAGCCTGGTGTACAGGGAGGCAGTTTTCAGGAGTTCTGCAACCAAAATGCAGTACACACAGTCTACGGGAGTTCTGTAGCTTGGAAGCAACCGTACGCACTATAGGCGTTTTCCTACCTTGAGTGTAGGAGACGCAGCGTACTAGTGTTCTGTAAGCTTGGTGTACAGAGAGGCTGTTTACAGGAGTTCTGCATCCTGAGTGTAGGAGATTCAGTTTACGGGAGTTCTGTAGCTTCAGAGTAGGCATAGAGAGTATGCGGGGTTTGTGTAGCCTCAGTGAACACGATGCAGCTTACAAGATTTCTCTAAGCCTGATGTAGAGAGAGGCAGTTTACAGGAGTTCTGCAGCCCGAATGTAATACCCAGGGTTTACGGCAGTACTGTAGCTTGGCAGCAGTCGTATGCGCTATGCGCATTTTTCTTCCCTGAGTGTAGGAGTCACAGCTTAGTAGAGTTCTCTAAGCCTGGTGTACAGGGAGGCAGTTTTCAGGAGTTCTGCAACCAAAATGCAGTACACACAGTTGACGGGAGTTCTGTAGCTTGGAAGCAGCCGTACGCACTATAGGCGTTTTCCTACCTTGAGTGTAGGAGACGCAGCCTACTAGTGTTCTGTAAGCTGGGTGTACAGAGAGGCTGCTTACAGGATTTCTGCATCCTGAGCGTAGGAGATTCAGTTTACGGGAGTTCTGTAGCTTCAGAGTAGGCATAGAACATATGCGGGATTTGTGTAGCTCAGTGTACAACTTGCAGCTGACAGAATTTCTGTACGCTGGATGTACAGAGAGACAATTTAGAGGAGTTCTGCAGCCTGAGTGTAGGAGACAGTTTACCGGAGTTCTGTAGCATGGGTGTAGCCATACACACTATGCGGGATTTCTGTAGCCTGAGTGTAGAAGATTCAGCTTACAAGATTTCTCTAAGCCTGATGTAGAGAGAGGCTGTTTACAGGAGTTCTGCAGCCTGAATGTAATACACACAGTTTGTGCCAGTACATGCTACAGCATGTCAGCAGTCATACGCACTATACGCATTTTCCTTCCCTGAGTGTAAGTGACACAGCTTAGTAGAGTTCTCTAAGCTTGGTGTATAGGGAGGCAGTTTTCAGGAGTTCTGCAACCTGAATGCAGTACACACAGTTGACGGGAGTTCTGTAGCTTGGAAGCAGCCGTACGCACTATAGGCGTTTTCCTACCCTGAGTGTAGGAGACGCAGCGTACTAGTGTTCTGTAAGCTGGGTGTACAGAGAGACAATCTACAGGAGTTCTGCATCCTGAGTGTATTGGATTCAGTTTATGGAATTTCTGTAGCTTCAGAGTAGGCATAGAACATATGCGGGATAAGTGTAGCCTCAGTGTACGAGATGCAGCTTACAAAATTTCTGTAAGCTGGTTTTACAGAGAGACAATCTACAGGAGTTCTGCAGCCTGAGTGTAGGACATTCAGTTTACGGGAGTTCTGTAGCTTCAGAGTAGGCATAGACCCTTTGCGGGATTTGTGTAGCCTCAGGGTAAAAGATGCAGCTTACAGAATTTCTGTAAGCTGGATGTACAGAGAGACAATTTAGAAGAGTTCTGCATCCTGAGTGTAGTAGACAGTTTACAGGAGTTCTGCAGCACTGCTGTAGGCATACACACTATGCGGGATTTCGGTAGCCTGAGTGTAGAGGATTCAGCTCACAACAGTTCTCTAAGCCTGATGTAGAGAGAAGCAGTTTCCAGGAGTTCTGCAACCTGAATGCAGTACACACAGTCTACGGGAGTTCTGTAGCTTGGAAGCAGCCGTACGCACTATAGGCGTTTTCCTACCTTGAGTGTAGGAGACGCAGCGTACTAGTGTTCTGTAAGCTGGGTGTACAGAGAGGCTGTTTACAGGAGTTCTGCATCCTGAGTGTAGGAGATTCAGTTTACGGGAGTTCTGTAGCTTCAGAGTAGGCATAGAGAGTATGCGGGGTTTGTGTAGCCTCAGTGAACACGATGCAGCTTACAAGATTTCTCTAAGCCTGATGTAGAGAGAGGCAGTTTACAGGAGTTCTGCAGCCCGAATGTAATACACAGGGTTTACGGCAGTACTGTAGCTTGGCAGCAGTCGTATGCGCTATGCGCATTTTTCTTCCCTGAGTGTAGGAGTCACAGCTTAGTAGAGTTCTCTAAGCCTGGTGTACAGGGAGGCAGTTTTCAGGAGTTCTGCAATCAAAATGCAGTACACACAGTTGACGGGAGTTCTGTAGCTTGGAAGCAGCCGTACGCACTATCGGCGTTTTCCTACCTTGAGTGTAGGAGACGCAGCCTACTAGTGTTCTGTAAGCTGGGTGTACAGAGAGGCTGCTTACAGGATTTCTGCATCCTGAGCGTAGGAGATTCAGTTTACGGGAGTTCTGTAGCTTCAGAGTAGGCATAGAACATATGCGGGATTTGTGTAGCTCAGTGTACAACTTGCAGCTGACAGAATTTCTGTACGCTGGATGTACAGAGAGACAATTTAGAGGAGTTCTGCAGCCTGAGTGTAGGAGACAGTTTACCGGAGTTCTGTAGCATGGGTGTAGCCATACACACTATGCGGGATTTCTGTAGCCTGAGTGTAGAAGATTCAGCTTACAAGATTTCTCTAAGCCTGATGTAGAGAGAGGCTGTTTACAGGAGTTCTGCAGCCCGAATGTAATACACACAGTTTATGCCAGTACATGCTACAGCATGTCAGCAGTCATACGCACTATACGCATTTTCCTTCCCTGAGTGTAAGTGACACAGCTTAGTAGAGTTCTCTAAGCTTGGTGTATAGGGAGGCAGTTTTCAGGAGTTCTGCAACCTGAATGCAGTACACACAGTTGACGGGAGTTCTGTAGCTTGGAAGCAGCCGTACGCACTATAGGCGTTTTCCTACCCTGAGTGTAGGAAACGCAGCGTACTAGTGTTCTGTAAGCTGGGTGTACAGAGAGGCTGTTTACAGGAGTTCTGCATCCTGAGTGTATTGGATTCAGTTTACAGAATTTCTGTAGCCTCAGAGTAGGCCTAGAACATATGCGGGATAAGTGTAGCCTCAGTGTACAAGATGCAGCTTACAAAATTTCTGTAAGCTGGTTTTACAGAGAGACAATCTACAGGAGTTCTGCAGCCTGAGTGTATTGGATTCAGTTTATGGAATTTCTGTAGCTTCAGAGTAGGCCTAGAACATATGCGGGATAAGTGTAGCCTCAGTGTACGAGATGCAGCTTACAAAATTTCTGTAAGCTGGTTTTACAGAGAGACAATCTACAGGAGTTCTGCAGCCTGAGTGTAGGACATTCAGTTTACGGGAGTTCTGTAGCTTCAGAGTAGGCATAGACCCTTTGCGGGATTTGTGTAGCCTCAGTGTAAAAGATGCAGCTTACAGAATTTCTGTAAGCTGGATGTACAGAGAGACAATTTAGAAGAGTTCTGCATCCTGAGTGTAGTAGACAGTTTACAGGAGTTCTGCAGCACTGGTGTAGGCATACACACTATGCGGGATTTCGGTAGCCTGAGTGTAGAGGATTCAGCTCACAACAGTTCTCTAAGCCTGATGTAGAGAGAAGCAGTTTCCAGGAGTTCTGCAACCTGAATGCAGTACACACAGTCTACGGGAGTTCTGTAGCTTGGAAGCAACCGTACGCACTATAGGCGTTTTCCTACCTTGAGTGTAGGAGACGCAGCGTACTAGTGTTCTGTAAGCTGGGTGTACAGAGAGGCTGTTTACAGGAGTTCTGCATCCTGAGTGTAGGAGATTCAGTTTACGGGAGTTCTGTAGCTTCAGAGTAGGCATAGAGAGTATGCGGGGTTTGTGTAGCCTCAGTGAACACGATGCAGCTTACAAGATTTCTCTAAGCCTGATGTAGAGAGAGGCAGTTTACAGGAGTTCTGCAGCCCGAATGTAATACCCAGGGTTTACGGCAGTACTGTAGCTTGGCAGCAGTCGTATGCGCTATGCGCATTTTTCTTCCCTGAGTGTAGGAGTCACAGCTTAGTAGAGTTCTCTAAGCCTGGTGTACAGGGAGGCAGTTTTCAGGAGTTCTGCAACCAAAATGCAGTACACACAGTTGACGGGAGTTCTGTAGCTTGGAAGCAGCCGTACGCACTATAGGCGTTTTCCTACCTTGCGTGTAGGAGACGCAGCCTACTAGTGTTCTGTAAGCTGGGTGTACAGAGAGGCTGCTTACAGGATTTCTGCATCCTGAGCGTAGGAGATTCAGTTTACGGGAGTTCTGTAGCTTCAGAGTAGGCATAGAACATATGCGGGATTTGTGTAGCTCAGTGTACAACTTGCAGCTGACAGAATTTCTGTACGCTGGATGTACAGAGAGACAATTTAGAGGAGTTCTGCAGCCTGAGTGTAGGAGACAGTTTACCGGAGTTCTGTAGCATGGGTGTAGCCATACACACTATGCGGGATTTCTGTAGCCTGAGTGTAGAAGATTCAGCTTACAAGATTTCTCTAAGCCTGATGTAGAGAGAGGCTGTTTACAGGAGTTCTGCAGCCTGAATGTAATACACACAGTTTGTGCCAGTACATGCTACAGCATGTCAGCAGTCATACGCACTATACGCATTTTCCTTCCCTGAGTGTAAGTGACACAGCTTAGTAGAGTTCTCTAAGCTTGGTGTATAGGGAGGCAGTTTTCAGGAGTTCTGCAACCTGAATGCAGTACACACAGTTGACGGGAGTTCTGTAGCTTGGAAGCAGCCGTACGCACTATAGGCGTTTTCCTACCCTGAGTGTAGGAGACGCAGCGTACTAGTGTTCTGTAAGCTGGGTGTACAGAGAGGCTGTTTACAGGAGTTCTGCATCCTGAGTGTATTGGATTCAGTTTATGGAATTTCTGTAGCTTCAGAGTAGGCATAGAACATATGCGGGATAAGTGTAGCCTCAGTGTACGAGATGCAGCTTACAAAATTTCTGTAAGCTGGTTTTACAGAGAGACAATCTACAGGAGTTCTGCAGCCTGAGTGTAGGACATTCAGTTTACGGGAGTTCTGTAGCTTCAGAGTAGGCATAGACCCTTTGCGGGATTTGTGTAGCCTCAGTGTAAAAGATGCAGCTTACAGAATTTCTGTAAGCTGGATGTAAAGAGAGACAATTTAGAAGAGTTCTGCATCCTGAGTGTAGTAGACAGTTTACAGGAGTTCTGCAGCACTGCTGTAGGCATACACACTATGCGGGATTTCGGTAGCCTGAGTGTAGAGGATTCAGCTCACAACAGTTCTCTAAGCCTGATGTAGAGAGAAGCAGTTTCCAGGAGTTCTGCAACCTGAATGCAGTACACACAGTCTACGGGAGTTCTGTAGCTTGGAAGCAGCCGTACGCACTATAGGCGTTTTCCTACCTTGAGTGTAGGAGACGCAGCGTACTAGTGTTCTGTAAGCTGGGTGTACAGAGAGGCTGTTTACAGGAGTTCTGCATCCTGAGTGTAGGAGATTCAGTTTACGGGAGTTCTGTAGCTTCAGAGTAGGCATAGAGAGTATGCGGGGTTTGTGTAGCCTCAGTGAACACGATGCAGCTTACAAGATTTCTCTAAGCCTGATGTAGAGAGAGGCAGTTTACAGGAGTTCTGCAGCCCGAATGTAATACACAGGGTTTACGGCAGTACTGTAGCTTGGCAGCAGTCGTATGCGCTATGCGCATTTTTCTTCCCTGAGTGTAGGAGTCACAGCTTAGTAGAGTTCTCTAAGCCTGGTGTACAGGGAGGCAGTTTTCAGGAGTTCTGCAACCAAAATGCAGTACACACAGTTGACGGGAGTTCTGTAGCTTGGAAGCAGCCGTACGCACTATCGGCGTTTTCCTACCTTGAGTGTAGGAGACGCAGCCTACTAGTGTTCTGTAAGCTGGGTGTACAGAGAGGCTGCTTACAGGATTTCTGCATCCTGAGCGTAGGAGATTCAGTTTACGGGAGTTCTGTAGCTTCAGAGTAGGCATAGAACATATGCGGGATTTGTGTAGCTCAGTGTACAACTTGCAGCTGACAGAATTTCTGTACGCTGGATGTACAGAGAGACAATTTAGAGGAGTTCTGCAGCCTGAGTGTAGGAGACAGTTTACCGGAGTTCTGTAGCATGGGTGTAGCCATACACACTATGCGGGATTTCTGTAGCCTGAGTGTAGAACATTCAGCTTACAAGATTTCTCTAAGCCTGATGTAGAGAGAGGCTGTTTACAGGAGTTCTGCAGCCCGAATGTAATACACACAGTTTATGCCAGTACATGCTACAGCATGTCAGCAGTCATACGCACTATACGCATTTTCCTTCCCTGAGTGTAAGTGACACAGCTTAGTAGAGTTCTCTAAGCTTGGTGTATAGGGAGGCAGTTTTCAGGAGTTCTGCAACCTGAATGCAGTACACACAGTTGACGGGAGTTCTGTAGCTTGGAAGCAGCCGTACGCACTATAGGCGTTTTCCTACCCTGAGTGTAGGAGACGCAGCGTACTAGTGTTCTGTAAGCTGGGTGTACAGAGAGGCTGTTTACAGGAGTTCTGCATCCTGAGTGTATTGGATTCAGTTTACAGAATTTCTGTAGCCTCAGAGTAGGCCTAGAACATATGCGGGATAAGTGTAGCCTCAGTGTACAAGATGCAGCTTACAAAATTTCTGTAAGCTGGTTTTACAGAGAGACAATCTACAGGAGTTCTGCAGCCTGAGTGTACTGGATTCAGTTTATGGAATTTCTGTAGCTTCAGAGTAGGCCTAGAACATATGCGGGATAAGTGTAGCCTCAGTGTACGAGATGCAGCTTACAAAATTTCTGTAAGCTGGTTTTACAGAGAGACAATCTACAGGAGTTCTGCAGCCTGAGTGTAGGACATTCAGTTTACGGGAGTTCTGTAGCTTCAGAGTAGGCATAGACCCTTTGCGGGATTTGTGTAGCCTCAGTGTAAAAGATGCAGCTTACAGAATTTCTGTAAGCTGGATGTACAGAGAGACAATTTAGAAGAGTTCTGCATCCTGAGTGTAGTAGACAGTTTACAGGAGTTCTGCAGCACTGGTGTAGGCATACACACTATGCGGGATTTCGGTAGCCTGAGTGTAGAGGATTCAGCTCACAACAGTTCTCTAAGCCTGATGTAGAGAGAAGCAGTTTCCAGGAGTTCTGCAACCTGAATGCAGTACACACAGTCTACGGGAGTTCTGTAGCTTGGAAGCAGCCGTACGCACTATAGGCGTTTTCCTACCTTGAGTGTAGGAGACGCAGCGTACTAGTGTTCTGTAAGCTTGGTGTACAGAGAGGCTGTTTACAGGAGTTCTGCATCCTGAGTGTAGGAGATTCAGTTTACGGGAGTTCTGTAGCTTCAGAGTAGGCATAGACAGTATGCGGGGTTTGTGTAGCCTCAGTGAACACGATGCAGCTTACAAGATTTCTCTAAGCCTGATGTAGAGAGAGGCAGTTTACAGGAGTTCTGCAGCCCGAATGTAATACACAGGGTTTACGGCAGTACTGTAGCTTGGCAGCAGTCGTATGCGCTATGCGCATTTTTCTTCCCTGAGTGTAGGAGTCACAGCTTAGTAGAGTTCTCTAAGCCTGGTGTACAGGGAGGCAGTTTTCAGGAGTTCTGCAACCAAAATGCAGTACACACAGTTGACGGGAGTTCTGTAGCTTGGAAGCAGCCGTACGCACTATAGGCGTTTTCCTACCTTGAGTGTAGGAGACGCAGCGTACTAGTGTTCTGTAAGCTTGGTGTACAGAGAGGCTGCTTACAGGATTTCTGCATCCTGAGCGTAGGAGATTAAGTTTACGGGAGTTCTGTAGCTTCAGAGTAGGCATAGAACATATGCGGGATTTGTGTAGCTCAGTGTACAACTTGCAGCTGACAGAATTTCTGTACGCTGGATGTACAGAGAGACAATTTAGAGGAGTTCTGCAGCCTGAGTGTAGGAGACAGTTTACCGGAGTTCTGTAGCATGGGTGTAGCCATACACACTATGCGGGATTTCTGTAGCCTGAGTGTAGAAGATTCAGCTTACAAGATTTCTCTAAGCCTGATGTAGAGAGAGGCTGTTTACAGGAGTTCTGCAGCCCGAATGTAATACACACAGTTTATGCCAGTACATGCTACAGCATGTCAGCAGTCATACGCACTATACGCATTTTCCTTCCCTGAGTGTAAGTGACACAGCTTAGTAGAGTTCTCTAAGCCTGGTGTACAGGGAGGCAGTTTTCAGGAGTTCTGCAACCAAAATGCAGTACACACAGTTGACGGGAGTTCTGTAGCTTGGAAGCAGCCGTACGCACTATCGGCGTTTTCCTACCTTGAGTGTAGGAGACGCAGCCTACTAGTGTTCTGTAAGCTGGGTGTACAGAGAGGCTGCTTACAGGATTTCTGCATCCTGAGCGTAGGAGATTCAGTTTACGGGAGTTCTGTAGCTTCAGAGTAGGCATAGAACATATGCGGGATTTGTGTAGCTCAGTGTACAACTTGCAGCTGACAGAATTTCTGTACGCTGGATGTACAGAGAGACAATTTAGAGGAGTTCTGCAGCCTGAGTGTAGGAGACAGTTTACCGGAGTTCTGTAGCATGGGTGTAGCCATACACACTATGCGGGATTTCTGTAGCCTGAGTGTAGAACATTCAGCTTACAAGATTTCTCTAAGCCTGATGTAGAGAGAGGCTGTTTACAGGAGTTCTGCAGCCCGAATGTAATACACACAGTTTATGCCAGTACATGCTACAGCATGTCAGCAGTCATACGCACTATACGCATTTTCCTTCCCTGAGTGTAAGTGACACAGCTTAGTAGAGTTCTCTAAGCTTGGTGTATAGGGAGGCAGTTTTCAGGAGTTCTGCAACCTGAATGCAGTACACACAGTTGACGGGAGTTCTGTAGCTTGGAAGCAGCCGTACGCACTATAGGCGTTTTCCTACCCTGAGTGTAGGAGACGCAGCGTACTAGTGTTCTGTAAGCTGGGTGTACAGAGAGGCTGTTTACAGGAGTTCTGCATCCTGAGTGTATTGGATTCAGTTTACAGAATTTCTGTAGCCTCAGAGTAGGCCTAGAACATATGCGGGATAAGTGTAGCCTCAGTGTACAAGATGCAGCTTACAAAATTTCTGTAAGCTGGTTTTACAGAGAGACAATCTACAGGAGTTCTGCAGCCTGAGTGTACTGGATTCAGTTTATGGAATTTCTGTAGCTTCAGAGTAGGCCTAGAACATATGCGGGATAAGTGTAGCCTCAGTGTACGAGATGCAGCTTACAAAATTTCTGTAAGCTGGTTTTACAGAGAGACAATCTACAGGAGTTCTGCAGCCTGAGTGTAGGACATTCAGTTTACGGGAGTTCTGTAGCTTCAGAGTAGGCATAGACCCTTTGCGGGATTTGTGTAGCCTCAGTGTAAAAGATGCAGCTTACAGAATTTCTGTAAGCTGGATGTACAGAGAGACAATTTAGAAGAGTTCTGCATCCTGAGTGTAGTAGACAGTTTACAGGAGTTCTGCAGCACTGGTGTAGGCATACACACTATGCGGGATTTCGGTAGCCTGAGTGTAGAGGATTCAGCTCACAACAGTTCTCTAAGCCTGATGTAGAGAGAAGCAGTTTCCAGGAGTTCTGCAACCTGAATGCAGTACACACAGTCTACGGGAGTTCTGTAGCTTGGAAGCAGCCGTACGCACTATAGGCGTTTTCCTACCTTGAGTGTAGGAGACGCAGCGTACTAGTGTTCTGTAAGCTTGGTGTACAGAGAGGCTGTTTACAGGAGTTCTGCATCCTGAGTGTAGGAGATTCAGTTTACGGGAGTTCTGTAGCTTCAGAGTAGGCATAGACAGTATGCGGGGTTTGTGTAGCCTCAGTGAACACGATGCAGCTTACAAGATTTCTCTAAGCCTGATGTAGAGAGAGGCAGTTTACAGGAGTTCTGCAGCCCGAATGTAATACACAGGGTTTACGGCAGTACTGTAGCTTGGCAGCAGTCGTATGCGCTATGCGCATTTTTCTTCCCTGAGTGTAGGAGTCACAGCTTAGTAGAGTTCTCTAAGCCTGGTGTACAGGGAGGCAGTTTTCAGGAGTTCTGCAACCAAAATGCAGTACACACAGTTGACGGGAGTTCTGTAGCTTGGAAGCAGCCGTACGCACTATAGGCGTTTTCCTACCTTGAGTGTAGGAGACGCAGCGTACTAGTGTTCTGTAAGCTTGGTGTACAGAGAGGCTGCTTACAGGATTTCTGCATCCTGAGCGTAGGAGATTAAGTTTACGGGAGTTCTGTAGCTTCAGAGTAGGCATAGAACATATGCGGGATTTGTGTAGCTCAGTGTACAACTTGCAGCTGACAGAATTTCTGTACGCTGGATGTACAGAGAGACAATTTAGAGGAGTTCTGCAGCCTGAGTGTAGGAGACAGTTTACCGGAGTTCTGTAGCATGGGTGTAGCCATACACACTATGCGGGATTTCTGTAGCCTGAGTGTAGAAGATTCAGCTTACAAGATTTCTCTAAGCCTGATGTAGAGAGAGGCTGTTTACAGGAGTTCTGCAGCCCGAATGTAATACACACAGTTTATGCCAGTACATGCTACAGCATGTCAGCAGTCATACGCACTATACGCATTTTCCTTCCCTGAGTGTAAGTGACACAGCTTAGTAGAGTTCTCTAAGCTTGGTGTATAGGGAGGCAGTTTTCAGGAGTTCTGCAACCTGAATGCAGTACACACAGTCGACGGGAGTTCTGTAGCTTGGAAGCAGCCGTACGCACTATAGGCGTTTTCCTACCCTGAGTGTAGGAGACGCAGCGTACTAGTGTTCTGTAAGCTGGGTGTACAGAGAGGCTGTTTACAGGAGTTCTGCATCCTGAGTGTATTGGATTCAGTTTATGGAATTTCTGTAGCCTCAGAGTAGGCCTAGAACATATGCGGGATAAGTGTAGCCTCAGTGTACGAGATGCAGCTTACAAAATTTCTGTAAGCTGGTTTTACAGAGAGACAATCTACAGGAGTTCTGCAGCCTGAGTGTATTGGATTCAGTTTATGGAATTTCTGTAGCTTCAGAGTAGGCATAGAACATATGCGGGATAAGTGTAGCCTCAGTGTACGAGATGCAGCTTACAAAATTTCTGTAAGCTGGTTTTACAGAGAGACAATCTACAGCAGTTCTGCAGCCTGAGTGTAGGACATTCAGTTTACGGGAGTTCTGTAGCTTCAGAGTAGGCATAGACCCTTTGCGGGATTTGTGTAGCCTCAGTGTAAAAGATGCAGCTTACAGAATTTCTGTAAGCTGGATGTACAGAGAGACAATTTAGAAGAGTTCTGCATCCTGAGTGTAGTAGACAGTTTACAGGAGTTCTGCAGCACTGGTGTAGGCATACACACTATGCGGGATTTCGGTAGCCTGAGTGTAGAGGATTCAGCTCACAACAGTTCTCTAAGCCTGATGTAGAGAGAAGCAGTTTCCAGGAGTTCTGCAACCTGAATGCAGTACACACAGTCTACGGGAGTTCTGTAGCTTGGAAGCAGCCGTACGCACTATAGGCGTTTTCCTACCTTGAGTGTAGGAGACGCAGCGTACTAGTGTTCTGTAAGCTGGGTGTACAGAGAGGCTGTTTACAGGAGTTCTGCATCCTGAGTGTAGGAGATTCAGTTTACGGGAGTTCTGTAGCTTCAGAGTAGGCATAGACAGTATGCGGGGTTTGTGTAGCCTCAGTGAACACGATGCAGCTTACAAGATTTCTCTAAGCCTGATGTAGAGAGAGGCAGTTTACAGGAGTTCTGCAGCCCGAATGTAATACACAGGGTTTACGGCAGTACTGTAGCTTGGCAGCAGTCGTATGCGCTATGCGCATTTTTCTTCCCTGAGTGTAGGAGTCACAGCTTAGTAGAGTTCTCTAAGCCTGGTGTACAGGGAGGCAGTTTTCAGGAGTTCTGCAACCAAAATGCAGTACACACAGTTGACGGGAGTTCTGTAGCTTGGAAGCAGCCGTACGCACTATAGGCGTTTTCCTACCTTGAGTGTAGGAGACGCAGCCTACTAGTGTTCTGTAAGCTGGGTGTACAGAGAGGCTGCTTACAGGATTTCTGCATCCTGAGCGTAGGAGATTCAGTTTACGGGAGTTCTGTAGCTTCAGAGTAGGCATAGAACATATGCGGGATTTGTGTAGCTCAGTGTACAACTTGCAGCTGACAGAATTTCTGTACGCTGGATGTACAGAGAGACAATTTAGAGGAGTTCTGCAGCCTGAGTGTAGGAGACAGTTTACCGGAGTTCTGTAGCATGGGTGTAGCCATACACACTATGCGGGATTTCTGTAGCCTGAGTGTAGAAGATTCAGCTTACAAGATTTCTCTAAGCCTGATGTAGAGAGAGGCTGTTTACAGGAGTTCTGCAGCCCGAATGTAATACACACAGTTTATGCCAGTACATGCTACAGCATGTCAGCAGTCATACGCACTATACGCATTTTCCTTCCCTGAGTGTAAGTGACACAGCTTAGTAGAGTTCTCTAAGCTTGGTGTATAGGGAGGCAGTTTTCAGGAGTTCTGCAACCTGAATGCAGTACACACAGTCGACGGGAGTTCTGTAGCTTGGAAGCAGCCGTACGCACTATAGGCGTTTTCCTACCCTGAGTGTAGGAGACGCAGCGTACTAGTGTTCTGTAAGCTGGGTGTACAGAGAGGCTGTTTACAGGAGTTCTGCATCCTGAGTGTATTGGATTCAGTTTATGGAATTTCTGTAGCCTCAGAGTAGGCCTAGAACATATGCGGGATAAGTGTAGCCTCAGTGTACGAGATGCAGCTTACAAAATTTCTGTAAGCTGGTTTTACAGAGAGACAATCTACAGGAGTTCTGCATCCTGAGTGTATTGGATTCAGTTTATGGAATTTCTGTAGCTTCAGAGTAGGCATAGAACATATGCGGGATAAGTGTAGCCTCAGTGTACGAGATGCAGCTTACAAAATTTCTGTAAGCTGGTTTTACAGAGAGACAATCTACAGGAGTTCTGCAGCCTGAGTGTAGGACATTCAGTTTACGGGAGTTCTGTAGCTTCAGAGTAGGCATAGACCCTTTGCGGGATTTGTGTAGCCTCAGTGTAAAAGATGCAGCTTACAGAATTTCTGTAAGCTGGATGTACAGAGAGACAATTTAGAAGAGTTCTGCATCCTGAGTGTAGTAGACAGTTTACAGGAGTTCTGCAGCACTGGTGTAGGCATACACACTATGCGGGATTTCGGTAGCCTGAGTGTAGAGGATTCAGCTCACAACAGTTCTCTAAGCCTGATGTAGAGAGAAGCAGTTTCCAGGAGTTCTGCAACCTGAATGCAGTACACACAGTCTACGGGAGTTCTGTAGCTTGGAAGCAGCCGTACGCACTATAGGCGTTTTCCTACCTTGAGTGTAGGAGACGCAGCGTACTAGTGTTCTGTAAGCTGGGTGTACAGTGAGGCTGTTTTCAGGAGTTCTGCATCCTGAGTGTAGGAGATTCAGTTTACGGGAGTTCTGTAGCTTCAGAGTAGGCATAGAGAGTATGCGGGGTTTGTGTAGCCTCAGTGAACACGATGCAGCTTACAAGATTTCTCTAAGCCTGATGTAGAGAGAGGCAGTTTACAGGAGTTCTGCAGCCCGAATGTAATACACAGGGTTTACGGCAGTACTGTAGCTTGGCAGCAGTCGTATGCGCTATGCGCATTTTTCTTCCCTGAGTGTAGGAGTCACAGCTTAGTAGAGTTCTCTAAGCCTGGTGTACAGGGAGGCAGTTTTCAGGAGTTCTGCAACCAAAATGCAGTACACACAGTTGACGGGAGTTCTGTAGCTTGGAAGCAGCCGTACGCACTATCGGCGTTTTCCTACCTTGAGTGTAGGAGACGCAGCCTACTAGTGTTCTGTAAGCTGGGTGTACAGAGAGGCTGCTTACAGGAGTTCTGCATCCTGAGCGTAGGAGATTCAGTTTACGGGAGTTCTGTAGCTTCAGAGTAGGCATAGAACATATGCGGGATTTGTGTAGCTCAGTGTACAACTTGCAGCTGACAGAATTTCTGTACGCTGGATGTACAGAGAGACAATTTAGAGGAGTTCTGCAGCCTGAGTGTAGGAGACAGTTTACCGGAGTTCTGTAGCATGGGTGTAGCCATACACACTATGCGGGATTTCTGTAGCCTGAGTGTAGAAGATTCAGCTTACAAGATTTCTCTAAGCCTGATGTAGAGAGAGGCTTTTTACAGGAGTTCTGCAGCCCGAATGTAATTGACACAGTTTATGCCAGTACATGCTACAGCATGTCAGCAGTCATACGCACTATACGCATTTTCCTTCCCTGAGTGTAAGTGACACAGCTTAGTAGAGTTCTCTAAGCTTGGTGTATAGGGAGGCAGTTTTCAGGAGTTCTGCAACCTGAATGCAGTACACACAGTTGACGGGAGTTCTGTAGCTTGGAAGCAGCCGTACGCACTATAGGCGTTTTCCTACCCTGAGTGTAGGAGACGCAGCGTACTAGTGTTCTGTAAGCTGGGTGTACAGAGAGGCTGTTTACAGGAGTTCTGCATCCTGAGTGTATTGGATTCAGTTTACAGAATTTCTGTAGCCTCAGAGTAGGCCTAGAACATATGCGGGATAAGTGTAGCCTCAGTGTACAAGATGCAGCTTACAAAATTTCTGTAAGCTGGTTTTACAGAGAGACAATCTACAGGAGTTCTGCAGCCTGAGTGTATTGGATTCAGTTTATGGAATTTCTGTAGCTTCAGAGTAGGCATAGAACATATGCGGGATAAGTGTAGCCTCAGTGTACGAGATGCAGCTTACAAAATTTCTGTAAGCTGGTTTTACAGAGAGACAATCTACAGGAGTTCTGCAGCCTGAGTGTAGGACATTCAGTTTACGGGAGTTCTGTAGCTTCAGAGTAGGCATAGACCCTTTGCGGGATTTGTGTAGCCTCAGTGTAAAAGATGCAGCTTACAGAATTTCTGTAAGCTGGATGTACAGAGAGACAATTTAGAAGAGTTCTGCATCCTGAGTGTAGTAGACAGTTTACAGGAGTTCTGCAGCACTGCTGTAGGCATACACACTATGCGGGATTTCGGTAGCCTGAGTGTAGAGGATTCAGCTCACAACAGTTCTCTAAGCCTGATGTAGAGAGAAGCAGTTTCCAGGAGTTCTGCAACCTGAATGCAGTACACACAGTCTACGGGAGTTCTGTAGCTTGGAAGCAGCCGTACGCACTATAGGCGTTTTCCTACCTTGAGTGTAGGAGACGCAGCGTACTAGTGTTCTGTAAGCTGGGTGTACAGAGAGGCTGTTTACAGGAGTTCTGCATCCTGAGTGTAGGAGATTCAGTTTACGGGAGTTCTGTAGCTTCAGAGTAGGCATAGACAGTATGCGGGGTTTGTGTAGCCTCAGTGAACACGATGCAGCTTACAAGATTTCTCTAAGCCTGATGTAGAGAGAGGCAGTTTACAGGAGTTCTGCAGCCCGAATGTAATACACAGGGTTTACGGCAGTACTGTAGCTTGGCAGCAGTCGTATGCGCTATGCGCATTTTTCTTCCCTGAGTGTAGGAGTCACAGCTTAGTAGAGTTCTCTAAGCCTGGTGTACAGGGAGGCAGTTTTCAGGAGTTCTGCAACCAAAATGCAGTACACACAGTTGACGGGAGTTCTGTAGCTTGGAAGCAGCCGTACGCACTATAGGCGTTTTCCTACCTTGAGTGTAGGAGACGCAGCCTACTAGTGTTCTGTAAGCTGGGTGTACAGAGAGGCTGCTTACAGGATTTCTGCATCCTGAGCGTAGGAGATTCAGTTTACGGGAGTTCTGTAGCTTCAGAGTAGGCATAGAACATATGCGGGATTTGTGTAGCTCAGTGTACAACTTGCAGCTGACAGAATTTCTGTACGCTGGATGTACAGAGAGACAATTTAGAGGAGTTCTGCAGCCTGAGTGTAGGAGACAGTTTACCGGAGTTCTGTAGCATGGGTGTAGCCATACACACTATGCGGGATTTCTGTAGCCTGAGTGTAGAAGATTCAGCTTACAAGATTTCTCTAAGCCTGATGTAGAGAGAGGCTGTTTACAGGAGTTCTGCAGCCCGAATGTAATACACACAGTTTATGCCAGTACATGCTACAGCATGTCAGCAGTCATACGCACTATACGCATTTTCCTTCCCTGAGTGTAAGTGACACAGCTTAGTAGAGTTCTCTAAGCTTGGTGTATAGGGAGGCAGTTTTCAGGAGTTCTGCAACCTGAATGCAGTACACACAGTCGACGGGAGTTCTGTAGCTTGGAAGCAGCCGTACGCACTATAGGCGTTTTCCTACCCTGAGTGTAGGAGACGCAGCGTACTAGTGTTCTGTAAGCTGGGTGTACAGAGAGGCTGTTTACAGGAGTTCTGCATCCTGAGTGTATTGGATTCAGTTTATGGAATTTCTGTAGCCTCAGAGTAGGCCTAGAACATATGCGGGATAAGTGTAGCCTCAGTGTACGAGATGCAGCTTACAAAATTTCTGTAAGCTGGTTTTACAGAGAGACAATCTACAGGAGTTCTGCATCCTGAGTGTATTGGATTCAGTTTATGGAATTTCTGTAGCTTCAGAGTAGGCATAGAACATATGCGGGATAAGTGTAGCCTCAGTGTACGAGATGCAGCTTACAAAATTTCTGTAAGCTGGTTTTACAGAGAGACAATCTACAGGAGTTCTGCAGCCTGAGTGTAGGACATTCAGTTTACGGGAGTTCTGTAGCTTCAGAGTAGGCATAGACCCTTTGCGGGATTTGTGTAGCCTCAGTGTAAAAGATGCAGCTTACAGAATTTCTGTAAGCTGGATGTACAGAGAGACAATTTAGAAGAGTTCTGCATCCTGAGTGTAGTAGACAGTTTACAGGAGTTCTGCAGCACTGGTGTAGGCATACACACTATGCGGGATTTCGGTAGCCTGAGTGTAGAGGATTCAGCTCACAACAGTTCTCTAAGCCTGATGTAGAGAGAAGCAGTTTCCAGGAGTTCTGCAACCTGAATGCAGTACACACAGTCTACGGGAGTTCTGTAGCTTGGAAGCAGCCGTACGCACTATAGGCGTTTTCCTACCTTGAGTGTAGGAGACGCAGCGTACTAGTGTTCTGTAAGCTGGGTGTACAGTGAGGCTGTTTTCAGGAGTTCTGCATCCTGAGTGTAGGAGATTCAGTTTACGGGAGTTCTGTAGCTTCAGAGTAGGCATAGAGAGTATGCGGGGTTTGTGTAGCCTCAGTGAACACGATGCAGCTTACAAGATTTCTCTAAGCCTGATGTAGAGAGAGGCAGTTTACAGGAGTTCTGCAGCCCGAATGTAATACACAGGGTTTACGGCAGTACTGTAGCTTGGCAGCAGTCGTATGCGCTATGCGCATTTTTCTTCCCTGAGTGTAGGAGTCACAGCTTAGTAGAGTTCTCTAAGCCTGGTGTACAGGGAGGCAGTTTTCAGGAGTTCTGCAACCAAAATGCAGTACACACAGTTGACGGGAGTTCTGTAGCTTGGAAGCAGCCGTACGCACTATCGGCGTTTTCCTACCTTGAGTGTAGGAGACGCAGCCTACTAGTGTTCTGTAAGCTGGGTGTACAGAGAGGCTGCTTACAGGAGTTCTGCATCCTGAGCGTAGGAGATTCAGTTTACGGGAGTTCTGTAGCTTCAGAGTAGGCATAGAACATATGCGGGATTTGTGTAGCTCAGTGTACAACTTGCAGCTGACAGAATTTCTGTACGCTGGATGTACAGAGAGACAATTTAGAGGAGTTCTGCAGCCTGAGTGTAGGAGACAGTTTACCGGAGTTCTGTAGCATGGGTGTAGCCATACACACTATGCGGGATTTCTGTAGCCTGAGTGTAGAAGATTCAGCTTACAAGATTTCTCTAAGCCTGATGTAGAGAGAGGCTTTTTACAGGAGTTCTGCAGCCCGAATGTAATTGACACAGTTTATGCCAGTACATGCTACAGCATGTCAGCAGTCATACGCACTATACGCATTTTCCTTCCCTGAGTGTAAGTGACACAGCTTAGTAGAGTTCTCTAAGCTTGGTGTATAGGGAGGCAGTTTTCAGGAGTTCTGCAACCTGAATGCAGTACACACAGTTGACGGGAGTTCTGTAGCTTGGAAGCAGCCGTACGCACTATAGGCGTTTTCCTACCCTGAGTGTAGGAGACGCAGCGTACTAGTGTTCTGTAAGCTGGGTGTACAGAGAGGCTGTTTACAGGAGTTCTGCATCCTGAGTGTATTGGATTCAGTTTACAGAATTTCTGTAGCCTCAGAGTAGGCCTAGAACATATGCGGGATAAGTGTAGCCTCAGTGTACAAGATGCAGCTTACAAAATTTCTGTAAGCTGGTTTTACAGAGAGACAATCTACAGGAGTTCTGCAGCCTGAGTGTATTGGATTCAGTTTATGGAATTTCTGTAGCTTCAGAGTAGGCATAGAACATATGCGGGATAAGTGTAGCCTCAGTGTACGAGATGCAGCTTACAAAATTTCTGTAAGCTGGTTTTACAGAGAGACAATCTACAGGAGTTCTGCAGCCTGAGTGTAGGACATTCAGTTTACGGGAGTTCTGTAGCTTCAGAGTAGGCATAGACCCTTTGCGGGATTTGTGTAGCCTCAGTGTAAAAGATGCAGCTTACAGAATTTCTGTAAGCTGGATGTACAGAGAGACAATTTAGAAGAGTTCTGCATCCTGAGTGTAGTAGACAGTTTACAGGAGTTCTGCAGCACTGCTGTAGGCATACACACTATGCGGGATTTCGGTAGCCTGAGTGTAGAGGATTCAGCTCACAACAGTTCTCTAAGCCTGATGTAGAGAGAAGCAGTTTCCAGGAGTTCTGCAACCTGAATGCAGTACACACAGTCTACGGGAGTTCTGTAGCTTGGAAGCAGCCGTACGCACTATAGGCGTTTTCCTACCTTGAGTGTAGGAGACGCAGCGTACTAGTGTTCTGTAAGCTGGGTGTACAGAGAGGCTGTTTACAGGAGTTCTGCATCCTGAGTGTAGGAGATTCAGTTTACGGGAGTTCTGTAGCTTCAGAGTAGGCATAGAGAGTATGCGGGGTTTGTGTAGCCTCAGTGAACACGATGCAGCTTACAAGATTTCTCTAAGCCTGATGTAGAGAGAGGCAGTTTACAGGAGTTCTGCGGCCCGAATGTAATACACAGGGTTTACGGCAGTACTGTAGCTTGGCAGCAGTCGTATGCGCTATGCGCATTTTTCTTCCCTGAGTGTAGGAGTCACAGCTTAGTAGAGTTCTCTAAGCCTGGTGTACAGGGAGGCAGTTTTCAGGAGTTCTGCAACCAAAATGCAGTACACACAGTTGACGGGAGTTCTGTAGCTTGGAAGCAGCCGTACGCACTATCGGCGTTTTCCTACCTTGAGTGTAGGAGACGCAGCCTACTAGTGTTCTGTAAGCTGGGTGTACAGAGAGGCTGCTTACAGGATTTCTGCATCCTGAGCGTAGGAGATTAAGTTTACGGGAGTTCTGTAGCTTCAGAGTAGGCATAGAACATATGCGGGATTTGTGTAGCTCAGTGTACAACTTGCAGCTGACAGAATTTCTGTACGCTGGATGTACAGAGAGACAATTTAGAGGAGTTCTGCAGCCTGAGTGTAGGAGACAGTTTACCGGAGTTCTGTAGCATGCGTGTAGCCATACACACTATGCGGGATTTCTGTAGCCTGAGTGTAGAAGATTCAGCTTACAAGATTTCTCTAAGCCTGATGTAGAGAGAGGCTGTTTACAGGAGTTCTGCAGCCCGAATGTAATACACACAGTTTATGCCAGTACATGCTACAGCATGTCAGCAGTCATACGCACTATACGCATTTTCCTTCCCTGAGTGTAAGTGACACAGCTTAGTAGAGTTCTCTAAGCTTGGTGTATAGGGAGGCAGTTTTCAGGAGTTCTGCAACCTGAATGCAGTACACACAGTCGACGGGAGTTCTGTAGCTTGGAAGCAGCCGTACGCACTATAGGCGTTTTCCTACCCTGAGTGTAGGAGACGCAGCGTACTAGTGTTCTGTAAGCTGGGTGTACAGAGAGGCTGTTTACAGGAGTTCTGCATCCTGAGTGTATTGGATTCAGTTTACAGAATTTCTGTAGCCTCAGAGTAGGCCTAGAACATATGCGGGATAAGTGTAGCCTCAGTGTACAAGATGCAGCTTACAAAATTTCTGTAAGCTGGTTTTACAGAGAGACAATCTACAGGAGTTCTGCAGCCTGAGTGTATTGGATTCAGTTTATGGAATTTCTGTAGCTTCAGAGTAGGCATAGAACATATGCGGGATAAGTGTAGCCTCAGTGTACGAGATGCAGCTTACAAAATTTCTGTAAGCTGGTTTTACAGAGAGACAATCTACAGGAGTTCTGCAGCCTGAGTGTAGGACATTCAGTTTACGGGAGTTCTGTAGCTTCAGAGTAGGCATAGACCCTTTGCGGGATTTGTGTAGCCTCAGGGTAAAAGATGCAGCTTACAGAATTTCTGTAAGCTGGATGTACAGAGAGACAATTTAGAAGAGTTCTGCATCCTGAGTGTAGTAGACAGTTTACAGGAGTTCTGCAGCACTGGTGTAGGCATACACACTATGCGGGATTTCGGTAGCCTGAGTGTAGAGGATTCAGCTCACAACAGTTCTCTAAGCCTGATGTAGAGAGAAGCAGTTTCCAGGAGTTCTGCAACCTGAATGCAGTACACACAGTCTACGGGAGTTCTGTAGCTTGGAAGCAGCCGTACGCACTATAGGCGTTTTCCTACCTTGAGTGTAGGAGACGCAGCGTACTAGTGTTCTGTAAGCTGGGTGTACAGAGAGGCTGTTTACAGGAGTTCTGCATCCTGAGTGTAGGAGATTCAGTTTACGGGAGTTCTGTAGCTTCAGAGTAGGCATAGAGAGTATGTGGGGTTTGTGTAGCCTCAGTGAACACGATGCAGCTTACAAGATTTCTCTAAGCCTGATGTAGAGAGAGGCAGTTTACAGGAGTTCTGCAGCCCGAATGTAATACACAGGGTTTACGGCAGTACTGTAGCTTGGCAGCAGTCGTATGCGCTATGCGCATTTTTCTTCCCTGAGTGTAGGAGTCACAGCTTAGTAGAGTTCTCTAAGCCTGGTGTACAGGGAGGCAGTTTTCAGGAGTTCTGCAACCAAAATGCAGTACACACAGTTGACGGGAGTTCTGTAGCTTGGAAGCAGCCGTACGCACTATCGGCGTTTTCCTACCTTGAGTGTAGGAGACGCAGCCTACTAGTGTTCTCTAAGCTGGGTGTACAGAGAGGCTGCTTACAGGAGATCTGCATCCTGAGCGTAGGAGATTCAGTTTATGGGAGTTCTGTAGCTTCAGAATAGGCATAGAACATATGCGGGATTTGTGTAGCTCAGTGTACAACTTGCAGCTGACAGAATTTCTGTACGCTGGATGTACAGAGAGACAATTTAGAGGAGTTCTGCAGCCTGAGTGTAGGAGACAGTTTACCGGAGTTCTGTAGCATGCGTGTAGCCATACACACTATGCGGGATTTCTGTAGCCTGAGTGTAGAAGATTCAGCTTACAAGATTTCTCTAAGCCTGATGTAGAGAGAGGCTGTTTACAGGAGTTCTGCAGCCCGAATGTAATACACACAGTTTATGCCAGTACATGCTACAGCATGTCAGCAGTCATACGCACTATACGCATTTTCCTTCCCTGAGTGTAAGTGACACAGCTTAGTAGAGTTCTCTAAGCTTGGTGTATAGGGAGGCAGTTTTCAGGAGTTCTGCAACCTGAATGCAGTACACACAGTCGACGGGAGTTCTGTAGCTTGGAAGCAGCCGTACGCACTATCGGCGTTTTCCTACCCTGAGTGTAGGAGACGCAGCGTACTAGTGTTCTGTAAGCTGGGTGTACAGAGAGGCTGTTTACAGGAGTTCTGCATCCTGAGTGTATTGGATTCAGTTTACAGAATTTCTGTAGCCTCAGAGTAGGCCTAGAACATATGCGGGATAAGTGTAGCCTCAGTGTACAAGATGCAGCTTACAAAATTTCTGTAAGCTGGTTTTACAGAGAGACAATCTACAGGAGTTCTGCAGCCTGAGTGTAGGACATTCAGTTTACGGGAGTTCTGTAGCTTCAGAGTAGGCATAGACCCTTTGCGGGATTTGTGTAGCCTCAGTGTAAAAGATGCAGCTTACAGAATTTCTGTAAGCTGGATGTACAGAGAGACAATTTAGAAGAGTTCTGCATCCTGAGTGTAGTAGACAGTTTACAGGAGTTCTGCAGCACTGCTGTAGGCATACACACTATGCGGGATTTCGGTAGCCTGAGTGTAGAGGATTCAGCTCACAACAGTTCTCTAAGCCTGATGTAGAGAGAAGCAGTTTCCAGGAGTTCTGCAACCTGAATGCAGTACACACAGTCTACGGGAGTTCTGTAGCTTGGAAGCAGCCGTACGCACTATAGGCGTTTTCCTACCTTGAGTGTAGGAGACGCAGCGTACTAGTGTTCTGTAAGCTTGGTGTACAGAGAGGCTGTTTACAGGAGTTCTGCATCCTGAGTGTAGGAGATTCAGTTTACGGGAGTTCTGTAGCTTCAGAGTAGGCATAGAGAGTATGCGGGGTTTGTGTAGCCTCAGTGAACACGATGCAGCTTACAAGATTTCTCTAAGCCTGATGTAGAGAGAGGCAGTTTACAGGAGTTCTGCAGCCCGAATGTAATACACAGGGTTTACGGCAGTACTGTAGCTTGGCAGCAGTCGTATGCGCTATGCGCATTTTTCTTCCCTGAGTGTAGGAGTCACAGCTTAGTAGAGTTCTCTAAGCCTGGTGTACAGGGAGGCAGTTTTCAGGAGTTCTGCAACCAAAATGCAGTACACACAGTTGACGGGAGTTCTGTAGCTTGGAAGCAGCCGTACGCACTATCGGCGTTTTCCTACCTTGAGTGTAGGAGACGCAGCCTACTAGTGTTCTGTAAGCTGGGTGTACAGAGAGGCTGCTTACAGGAGTTCTGCATCCTGAGCGTAGGAGATTCAGTTTACGGGAGTTCTGTAGCTTCAGAGTAGGCATAGAACATATGCGGGATTTGTGTAGCTCAGTGTACAACTTGCAGCTGACAGAATTTCTGTACGCTGGATGTACAGAGAGACAATTTAGAGGAGTTCTGCAGCCTGAGTGTAGGAGACAGTTTACCGGAGTTCTGTAGCATGGGTGTAGCCATACACACTATGCGGGATTTCTGTAGCCTGAGTGTAGAAGATTCAGCTTACAAGATTTCTCTAAGCCTGATGTAGAGAGAGGCTGTTTACAGGAGTTCTGCAGCCCGAATGTAATACACACAGTTTATGCCAGTACATGCTACAGCATGTCAGCAGTCATACGCACTATACGCATTTTCCTTCCCTGAGTGTAAGTGACACAGCTTAGTAGAGTTCTCTAAGCTTGGTGTATAGGGAGGCAGTTTTCAGGAGTTCTGCAACCTGAATGCAGTACACACAGTCGACGGGAGTTCTGTAGCTTGGAAGCAGCCGTACGCACTATAGGCGTTTTCCTACCCTGAGTGTAGGAGACGCAGCGTACTAGTGTTCTGTAAGCTGGGTGTACAGAGAGGCTGTTTACAGGAGTTCTGCATCCTGAGTGTATTGGATTCAGTTTATGGAATTTCTGTAGCCTCAGAGTAGGCCTAGAACATATGCGGGATAAGTGTAGCCTCAGTGTACGAGATGCAGCTTACAAAATTTCTGTAAGCTGGTTTTACAGAGAGACAATCTACAGGAGTTCTGCAGCCTGAGTGTATTGGATTCAGTTTATGGAATTTCTGTAGCTTCAGAGTAGGCATAGAACATATGCGGGATAAGTGTAGCCTCAGTGTACGAGATGCAGCTTACAAAATTTCTGTAAGCTGGTTTTACAGAGAGACAATCTACAGGAGTTCTGCAGCCTGAGTGTATTGGATTCAGTTTATAGGAGTTCTGTAGCTTCAGAGTAGGCATAGACCCTTTGCGGGATTTGTGTAGCCTCAGTGTAAAAGATGCAGCTTACAGAATTTCTGTAAGCTGGATGTACAGAGAGACAATTTAGAAGAGTTCTGCATCTTGAGTGTAGTAGACAGTTTACAGGAGTTCTGCAGCACTGGTGTAGGCATACACACTATGCGGGATTTCGGTAGCCTGAGTGTAGAGGATTCAGCTCACAACAGTTCTCTAAGCCTGATGTAGAGAGAAGCAGTTTCCAGGAGTTCTGCAACCTGAATGCAGTACACACAGTCTACGGGAGTTCTGTAGCTTGGAAGCAGCCGTACGCACTATAGGCGTTTTCCTACCTTGAGTGTAGGAGATGCAGCGTACTAGTGTTCTGTAAGCTGGGTGTACAGAGAGGCTGTTTACAGGAGTTCTGCATCCTGAGTGTAGGAGATTCAGTTTACGGGAGTTCTGTAGCTTCAGAGTAGGCATAGAGAGTATGCGGGGTTTGTGTAGCCTCAGTGAACACGATGCAGCTTACAAGATTTCTCTAAGCCTGATGTAGAGAGAGGCAGTTTACAGGAGTTCTGCAGCCCGAATGTAATACACAGGGTTTACGGCAGTACTGTAGCTTGGCAGCAGTCGTATGCGCTATGCGCATTTTTCTTCCCTGAGTGTAGGAGTCACAGCTTAGTAGAGTTCTCTAAGCCTGGTGTACAGGGAGGCAGTTTTCAGGAGTTCTGCAACCAAAATGCAGTACACACAGTTGACGGGAGTTCTGTAGCTTGGAAGCAGCCGTACGCACTATCGGCGTTTTCCTACCTTGAGTGTAGGAGACGCAGCCTACTAGTGTTCTCTAAGCTGGGTGTACAGAGAGGCTGCTTACAGGAGATCTGCATCCTGAGCGTAGGAGATTCAGTTTATGGGAGTTCTGTAGCTTCAGAATAGGCATAGAACATATGCGGGATTTGTGTAGCTCAGTGTACAACTTGCAGCTGACAGAATTTCTGTACGCTGGATGTACAGAGAGACAATTTAGAGGAGTTCTGCAGCCTGAGTGTAGGAGACAGTTTACCGGAGTTCTGTAGCATGCGTGTAGCCATACACACTATGCGGGATTTCTGTAGCCTGAGTGTAGAAGATTCAGCTTACAAGATTTCTCTAAGCCTGATGTAGAGAGAGGCTGTTTACAGGAGTTCTGCAGCCCGAATGTAATACACACAGTTTATGCCAGTACATGCTACAGCATGTCAGCAGTCATACGCACTATACGCATTTTCCTTCCCTGAGTGTAAGTGACACAGCTTAGTAGAGTTCTCTAAGCTTGGTGTATAGGGAGGCAGTTTTCAGGAGTTCTGCAACCTGAATGCAGTACACACAGTCGACGGGAGTTCTGTAGCTTGGAAGCAGCCGTACGCACTATCGGCGTTTTCCTACCCTGAGTGTAGGAGACGCAGCGTACTAGTGTTCTGTAAGCTGGGTGTACAGAGAGGCTGTTTACAGGAGTTCTGCATCCTGAGTGTATTGGATTCAGTTTACAGAATTTCTGTAGCCTCAGAGTAGGCCTAGAACATATGCGGGATAAGTGTAGCCTCAGTGTACAAGATGCAGCTTACAAAATTTCTGTAAGCTGGTTTTACAGAGAGACAATCTACAGGAGTTCTGCAGCCTGAGTGTAGGACATTCAGTTTACGGGAGTTCTGTAGCTTCAGAGTAGGCATAGACCCTTTGCGGGATTTGTGTAGCCTCAGTGTAAAAGATGCAGCTTACAGAATTTCTGTAAGCTGGATGTACAGAGAGACAATTTAGAAGAGTTCTGCATCCTGAGTGTAGTAGACAGTTTACAGGAGTTCTGCAGCACTGGTGTAGGCATACACACTATGCGGGATTTCGGTAGCCTGAGTGTAGAGGATTCAGCTCACAACAGTTCTCTAAGCCTGATGTAGAGAGAAGCAGTTTCCAGGAGTTCTGCAACCTGAATGCAGTACACACAGTCTACGGGAGTTCTGTAGCTTGGAAGCAGCCGTACGCACTATAGGCGTTTTCCTACCTTGAGTGTAGGAGACGCAGCGTACTAGTGTTCTGTAAGCTGGGTGTACAGAGAGGCTGTTTACAGGAGTTCTGCATCCTGAGTGTAGGAGATTCAGTTTACGGGAGTTCTGTAGCTTCAGAGTAGGCATAGAGAGTATGCGGGGTTTGTGTAGCCTCAGTGAACACGATGCAGCTTACAAGATTTCTCTAAGCCTGATGTAGAGAGAGGCAGTTTACAGGAGTTCTGCAGCCCGAATGTAATACACAGGGTTTACGGCAGTACTGTAGCTTGGCAGCAGTCGTATGCGCTATGCGCATTTTTCTTCCCTGAGTGTAGGAGTCACAGCTTAGTAGAGTTCTCTAAGCCTGGTGTACAGGGAGGCAGTTTTCAGGAGTTCTGCAACCAAAATGCAGTACACACAGTTGACGGGAGTTCTGTAGCTTGGAAGCAGCCGTACGCACTATCGGCGTTTTCCTACCTTGAGTGTAGGAGACGCAGCCTACTAGTGTTCTGTAAGCTGGGTGTACAGAGAGGCTGCTTACAGGATTTCTGCATCCTGAGCGTAGGAGATTCAGTTTACGGGAGTTCTGTAGCTTCAGAGTAGGCATAGAACATATGCGGGATTTGTGTAGCTCAGTGTACAACTTGCAGCTGACAGAATTTCTGTACGCTGGATGTACAGAGAGACAATTTAGAGGAGTTCTGCAGCCTGAGTGTAGGAGACAGTTTACCGGAGTTCTGTAGCATGGGTGTAGCCATACACACTATGCGGGATTTCTGTAGCCTGAGTGTAGAAGATTCAGCTTACAAGATTTCTCTAAGCCTGATGTAGAGAGAGGCTGTTTACAGGAGTTCTGCAGCCCGAATGTAATACACACAGTTTATGCCAGTACATGCTACAGCATGTCAGCAGTCATACGCACTATACGCATTTTCCTTCCCTGAGTGTAAGTGACACAGCTTAGTAGAGTTCTCTAAGCTTGGTGTATAGGGAGGCAGTTTTCAGGAGTTCTGCAACCTGAATGCAGTACACACAGTCGACGGGAGTTCTGTAGCTTGGAAGCAGCCGTACGTACTATAGGCGTTTTCCTACCCTGAGTGTAGGAGACGCAGCGTACTAGTGTTCTGTAAGCTGGGTGTACAGAGAGGCTGTTTACAGGAGTTCTGCATCCTGAGTGTATTGGATTCAGTTTATGGAACTTCTGTAGCCTCAGAGTAGGCCTAGAACATATGCGGGATAAGTGTAGCCTCAGTGTACGAGATGCAGCTTACAAAATTTCTGTAAGCTGGTTTTACAGAGAGACAATCTACAGGAGTTCTGCAGCCTGAGTGTATTGGATTCAGTTTATGGAATTTCTGTAGCTTCAGAGTAGGCATAGAACATATGCGGGATAAGTGTAGCCTCAGTGTACGAGATGCAGCTTACAAAATTTCTGTAAGCTGGTTTTACAGAGAGACAATCTACAGGAGTTCTGCAGCCTGAGTGTAGGACATTCAGTTTACGGGAGTTCTGTAGCTTCAGAGTAGGCATAGACCCTTTGCGGGATTTGTGTAGCCTCAGTGTAAAAGATGCAGCTTACAGAATTTCTGTAAGCTGGATGTACAGAGAGACAATTTAGAAGAGTTCTGCATCCTGAGTGTAGTAGACAGTTTACAGGAGTTCTGCAGCACTGGTGTAGGCATACACACTATGCGGGATTTCGGTAGCCTGAGTGTAGAGGATTCAGCTCACAACAGTTCTCTAAGCCTGATGTAGAGAGAAGCAGTTTCCAGGAGTTCTGCAACCTGAATGCAGTACACACAGTCTACGGGAGTTCTGTAGCTTGGAAGCAGCCGTACGCACTATAGGCGTTTTCCTACCTTGAGTGTAGGAGACGCAGCGTACTAGTGTTCTGTAAGCTTGGTGTACAGAGAGGCTGTTTACAGGAGTTCTGCATCCTGAGTGTAGGAGATTCAGTTTACGGGAGTTCTGTAGCTTCAGAGTAGGCATAGAGAGTATGCGGGGTTTGTGTAGCCTCAGTGAACACGATGCAGCTTACAAGATTTCTCTAAGCCTGATGTAGAGAGAGGCAGTTTACAGGAGTTCTGCAGCCCGAATGTAATACACAGGGTTTACGGCAGTACTGTAGCTTGGCAGCAGTCGTATGCGCTATGCGCATTTTTCTTCCCTGAGTGTAGGAGTCACAGCTTAGTAGAGTTCTCTAAGCCTGGTGTACAGGGAGGCAGTTTTCAGGAGTTCTGCAACCAAAATGCAGTACACACAGTTGACGGGAGTTCTGTAGCTTGGAAGCAGCCGTACGCACTATCGGCGTTTTCCTACCTTGAGTGTAGGAGACGCAGCCTACTAGTGTTCTGTAAGCTGGGTGTACAGAGAGGCTGCTTACAGGATTTCTGCATCCTGAGCGTAGGAGATTCAGTTTACGGGAGTTCTGTAGCTTCAGAGTAGGCATAGAACATATGCGGGATTTGTGTAGCTCAGTGTACAACTTGCAGCTGACAGAATTTCTGTACGCTGGATGTACAGAGAGACAATTTAGAGGAGTTCTGCAGCCTGAGTGTAGGAGACAGTTTACCGGAGTTCTGTAGCATGGGTGTAGCCATACACACTATGCGGGATTTCTGTAGCCTGAGTGTAGAAGATTCAGCTTCCAAGATTTCTCTAAGCCTGATGTAGAGAGAGGCTGTTTACAGGAGTTCTGCAGCCCGAATGTAATACACACAGTTTATGCCAGTACATGCTACAGCATGTCAGCAGTCATACGCACTATACGCATTTTCCTTCCCTGAGTGTAAGTGACACAGCTTAGTAGAGTTCTCTAAGCTTGGTGTATAGGGAGGCAGTTTTCAGGAGTTCTGCAACCTGAATGCAGTACACACAGTCGACGGGAGTTCTGTAGCTTGGAAGCAGCCGTACGCACTATAGGCGTTTTCCTACCCTGAGTGTAGGAGACGCAGCGTACTAGTGTTCTGTAAGCTGGGTGTACAGAGAGGCTGTTTACAGGAGTTCTGCATCCTGAGTGTATTGGATTCAGTTTACGGAATTTCTGTAGCCTCAGAGTAGGCCTAGAACATATGCGGGATAAGTGTAGCCTCAGTGTACGAGATGCAGCTTACAAAATTTCTGTAAGCTGGTTTTACAGAGAGACAATCTACAGGAGTTCTGCAGCCTGAGTGTATTGGATTCAGTTTATGGAATTTCTGTAGCTTCAGAGTAGGCATAGAACATATGCGGGATAAGTGTAGCCTCAGTGTACGAGATGCAGCTTACAAAATTTCTGTAAGCTGGTTTTACAGAGAGACAATCTACAGGAGTTCTGCAGCCTGAGTGTATTGGATTCAGTTTATAGGAGTTCTGTAGCTTCAGAGTAGGCATAGACCCTTTGCGGGATTTGTGTAGCCTCAGTGTAAAAGATGCAGCTTACAGAATTTCTGTAAGCTGGATGTACAGAGAGACAATTTAGAAGAGTTCTGCATCCTGAGTGTAGTAGACAGTTTACAGGAGTTCTGCAGCACTGGTGTAGGCATACACACTATGCGGGATTTCGGTAGCCTGAGTGTAGAGGATTCAGCTCACAACAGTTCTCTAAGCCTGATGTAGAGAGAAGCAGTTTCCAGGAGTTCTGCAACCTGAATGCAGTACACACAGTCTACGGGAGTTCTGTAGCTTGGAAGCAGCCGTACGCACTATAGGCGTTTTCCTACCTTGAGTGTAGGAGACGCAGCGTACTAGTGTTCTGTAAGCTGGGTGTACAGAGAGGCTGTTTACAGGAGTTCTGCATCCTGAGTGTAGGAGATTCAGTTTACGGGAGTTCTGTAGCTTCAGAGTAGGCATAGAGAGTATGCGGGGTTTGTGTAGCCTCAGTGAACACGATGCAGCTTACAAGATTTCTCTAAGCCTGATGTAGAGAGAGGCAGTTTACAGGAGTTCTGCAGCCCGAATGTAATACACAGGGTTTACGGCAGTACTGTAGCTTGGCAGCAGTCGTATGCGCTATGCGCATTTTTCTTCCCTGAGTGTAGGAGTCACAGCTTAGTAGAGTTCTCTAAGCCTGGTGTACAGGGAGGCAGTTTTCAGGAGTTCTGCAACCAAAATGCAGTACACACAGTTGACGGGAGTTCTGTAGCTTGGAAGCAGCCGTACGCACTATCGGCGTTTTCCTACCTTGAGTGTAGGAGACGCAGCCTACTAGTGTTCTGTAAGCTGGGTGTACAGAGAGGCTGCTTACAGGATTTCTGCATCCTGAGCGTAGGAGATTCAGTTTACGGGAGTTCTGTAGCTTCAGAGTAGGCATAGAACATATGCGGGATTTGTGTAGCTCAGTGTACAACTTGCAGCTGACAGAATTTCTGTACGCTGGATGTACAGAGAGACAATTTAGAGGAGTTCTGCAGCCTGAGTGTAGGAGACAGTTTACCGGAGTTCTGTAGCATGGGTGTAGCCATACACACTATGCGGGATTTCTGTAGCCTGAGTGTAGAAGATTCAGCTTACAAGATTTCTCTAAGCCTGATGTAGAGAGAGGCTGTTTACAGGAGTTCTGCAGCCCGAATGTAATACACACAGTTTATGCCAGTACATGCTACAGCATGTCAGCAGTCATACGCACTATACGCATTTTCCTTCCCTGAGTGTAAGTGACACAGCTTAGTAGAGTTCTCTAAGCTTGGTGTATAGGGAGGCAGTTTTCAGGAGTTCTGCAACCTGAATGCAGTACACACAGTCGACGGGAGTTCTGTAGCTTGGAAGCAGCCGTACGTACTATAGGCGTTTTCCTACCCTGAGTGTAGGAGACGCAGCGTACTAGTGTTCTGTAAGCTGGGTGTACAGAGAGGCTGTTTACAGGAGTTCTGCATCCTGAGTGTATTGGATTCAGTTTACGGAATTTCTGTAGCCTCAGAGTAGGCCTAGAACATATGCGGGATAAGTGTAGCCTCAGTGTACGAGATGCAGCTTACAAAATTTCTGTAAGCTGGTTTTACAGAGAGACAATCTACAGGAGTTCTGCAGCCTGAGTGTATTGGATTCAGTTTATGGAATTTCTGTAGCTTCAGAGTAGGCATAGAACATATGCGGGATAAGTGTAGCCTCAGTGTACGAGATGCAGCTTACAAAATTTCTGTAAGCTGGTTTTACAGAGAGACAATCTACAGGAGTTCTGCAGCCTGAGTGTAGGACATTCAGTTTACGGGAGTTCTGTAGCTTCAGAGTAGGCATAGACCCTTTGCGGGATTTGTGTAGCCTCAGTGTAAAAGATGCAGCTTACAGAATTTCTGTAAGCTGGATGTACAGAGAGACAATTTAGAAGAGTTCTGCATCCTGAGTGTAGTAGACAGTTTACAGGAGTTCTGCAGCACTGGTGTAGGCATACACACTATGCGGGATTTCGGTAGCCTGAGTGTAGAGGATTCAGCTCACAACAGTTCTCTAAGCCTGATGTAGAGAGAAGCAGTTTCCAGGAGTTCTGCAACCTGAATGCAGTACACACAGTCTACGGGAGTTCTGTAGCTTGGAAGCAGCCGTACGCACTATAGGCGTTTTCCTACCTTGAGTGTAGGAGACGCAGCGTACTAGTGTTCTGTAAGCTGGGTGTACAGAGAGGCTGTTTACAGGAGTTCTGCATCCTGAGTGTAGGAGATTCAGTTTACGGGAGTTCTGTAGCTTCAGAGTAGGCATAGAGAGTATGCGGGGTTTGTGTAGCCTCAGTGAACACGATGCAGCTTACAAGATTTCTCTAAGCCTGATGTAGAGAGAGGCAGTTTACAGGAGTTCTGCAGCCCGAATGTAATACACAGGGTTTACGGCAGTACTGTAGCTTGGCAGCAGTCGTATGCGCTATGCGCATTTTTCTTCCCTGAGTGTAGGAGTCACAGCTTAGTAGAGTTCTCTAAGCCTGGTGTACAGGGAGGCAGTTTTCAGGAGTTCTGCAACCAAAATGCAGTACACACAGTTGACGGGAGTTCTGTAGCTTGGAAGCAGCCGTACGCACTATCGGCGTTTTCCTACCTTGAGTGTAGGAGACGCAGCCTACTAGTGTTCTGTAAGCTGGGTGTACAGAGAGGCTGCTTACAGGATTTCTGCATCCTGAGCGTAGGAGATTCAGTTTACGGGAGTTCTGTAGCTTCAGAGTAGGCATAGAACATATGCGGGATTTGTGTAGCTCAGTGTACAACTTGCAGCTGACAGAATTTCTGTACGCTGGATGTACAGAGAGACAATTTAGAGGAGTTCTGCAGCCTGAGTGTAGGAGACAGTTTACCGGAGTTCTGTAGCATGGGTGTAGCCATACACACTATGCGGGATTTCTGTAGCCTGAGTGTAGAAGATTCAGCTTACAAGATTTCTCTAAGCCTGATGTAGAGAGAGGCTGTTTACAGGAGTTCTGCAGCCCGAATGTAATACACACAGTTTATGCCAGTACATGCTACAGCATGTCAGCAGTCATACGCACTATACGCATTTTCCTTCCCGGAGTGTAAGTGACACAGCTTAGTAGAGTTCTCTAAGCTTGGTGTATAGGGAGGCAGTTTTCAGGAGTTCTGCAACCTGAATGCAGTACACACAGTCGACGGGAGTTCTGTAGCTTGGAAGCAGCCGTACGCACTATAGGCGTTTTCCTACCCTGAGTGTAGGAGACGCAGCGTACTAGTGTTCTGTAAGCTGGGTGTACAGAGAGGCTGTTTACAGGAGTTCTGCATCCTGAGTGTATTGGATTCAGTTTACGGAATTTCTGTAGCCTCAGAGTAGGCCTAGAACATATGCGGGATAAGTGTAGCCTCAGTGTACGAGATGCAGCTTACAAAATTTCTGTAAGCTGGTTTTACAGAGAGACAATCTACAGGAGTTCTGCAGCCTGAGTGTATTGGATTCAGTTTATGGAATTTCTGTAGCTTCAGAGTAGGCATAGAACATATGCGGGATAAGTGTAGCCTCAGTGTACGAGATGCAGCTTACAAAATTTCTGTAAGCTGGTTTTACAGAGAGACAATCTACAGGAGTTCTGCAGCCTGAGTGTATTGGATTCAGTTTATAGGAGTTCTGTAGCTTCAGAGTAGGCATAGACCCTTTGCGGGATTTGTGTAGCCTCAGTGTAAAAGATGCAGCTTACAGAATTTCTGTAAGCTGGATGTACAGAGAGACAATTTAGAAGAGTTCTGCATCCTGAGTGTAGTAGACAGTTTACAGGAGTTCTGCAGCACTGGTGTAGGCATACACACTATGCGGGATTTCGGTAGCCTGAGTGTAGAGGATTCAGCTCACAACAGTTCTCTAAGCCTGATGTAGAGAGAAGCAGTTTCCAGGAGTTCTGCAACCTGAATGCAGTACACACAGTCTACGGGAGTTCTGTAGCTTGGAAGCAGCCGTACGCACTATAGGCGTTTTCCTACCTTGAGTGTAGGAGACGCAGCGTACTAGTGTTCTGTAAGCTGGGTGTACAGAGAGGCTGTTTACAGGAGTTCTGCATCCTGAGTGTAGGAGATTCAGTTTACGGGAGTTCTGTAGCTTCAGAGTAGGCATAGAGAGTATGCGGGGTTTGTGTAGCCTCAGTGAACACGATGCAGCTTACAAGATTTCTCTAAGCCTGATGTAGAGAGAGGCAGTTTACAGGAGTTCTGCAGCCCGAATGTAATACACAGGGTTTACGGCAGTACTGTAGCTTGGCAGCAGTCGTATGCGCTATGCGCATTTTTCTTCCCTGAGTGTAGGAGTCACAGCTTAGTAGAGTTCTCTAAGCCTGGTGTACAGGGAGGCAGTTTTCAGGAGTTCTGCAACCAAAATGCAGTACACACAGTTGACGGGAGTTCTGTAGCTTGGAAGCAGCCGTACGCACTATCGGCGTTTTCCTACCTTGAGTGTAGGAGACGCAGCCTACTAGTGTTCTGTAAGCTGGGTGTACAGAGAGGCTGCTTACAGGATTTCTGCATCCTGAGCGTAGGAGATTCAGTTTACGGGAGTTCTGTAGCTTCAGAGTAGGCATAGAACATATGCGGGATTTGTGTAGCTCAGTGTACAACTTGCAGCTGACAGAATTTCTGTACGCTGGATGTACAGAGAGACAATTTAGAGGAGTTCTGCAGCCTGAGTGTAGGAGACAGTTTACCGGAGTTCTGTAGCATGGGTGTAGCCATACACACTATGCGGGATTTCTGTAGCCTGAGTGTAGAAGATTCAGCTTACAAGATTTCTCTAAGCCTGATGTAGAGAGAGGCTGTTTACAGGAGTTCTGCAGCCCGAATGTAATACACACAGTTTATGCCAGTACATGCTACAGCATGTCAGCAGTCATACGCACTATACGCATTTTCCTTCCCGGAGTGTAAGTGACACAGCTTAGTAGAGTTCTCTAAGCTTGGTGTATAGGGAGGCAGTTTTCAGGAGTTCTGCAACCTGAATGCAGTACACACAGTCGACGGGAGTTCTGTAGCTTGGAAGCAGCCGTACGCACTATAGGCGTTTTCCTACCCTGAGTGTAGGAGACGCAGCGTACTAGTGTTCTGTAAGCTGGGTGTACAGAGAGGCTGTTTACAGGAGTTCTGCATCCTGAGTGTATTGGATTCAGTTTACGGAATTTCTGTAGCCTCAGAGTAGGCCTAGAACATATGCGGGATAAGTGTAGCCTCAGTGTACGAGATGCAGCTTACAAAATTTCTGTAAGCTGGTTTTACAGAGAGACAATCTACAGGAGTTCTGCAGCCTGAGTGTATTGGATTCAGTTTATGGAATTTCTGTAGCTTCAGAGTAGGCATAGAACATATGCGGGATAAGTGTAGCCTCAGTGTACGAGATGCAGCTTACAAAATTTCTGTAAGCTGGTTTTACAGAGAGACAATCTACAGGAGTTCTGCAGCCTGAGTGTAGGACATTCAGTTTACGGGAGTTCTGTAGCTTCAGAGTAGGCATAGACCCTTTGCGGGATTTGTGTAGCCTCAGTGTAAAAGATGCAGCTTACAGAATTTCTGTAAGCTGGATGTACAGAGAGACAATTTAGAAGAGTTCTGCATCCTGAGTGTAGTAGACAGTTTACAGGAGTTCTGCAGCACTGGTGTAGGCATACACACTATGCGGGATTTCGGTAGCCTGAGTGTAGAGGATTCAGCTCACAACAGTTCTCTAAGCCTGATGTAGAGAGAAGCAGTTTCCAGGAGTTCTGCAACCTGAATGCAGTACACACAGTCTACGGGAGTTCTGTAGCTTGGAAGCAGCCGTACGCACTATAGGCGTTTTCCTACCTTGAGTGTAGGAGACGCAGCGTACTAGTGTTCTGTAAGCTGGGTGTACAGAGAGGCTGTTTACAGGAGTTCTGCATCCTGAGTGTAGGAGATTCAGTTTACGGGAGTTCTGTAGCTTCAGAGTAGGCATAGAGAGTATGCGGGGTTTGTGTAGCCTCAGTGAACACGATGCAGCTTACAAGATTTCTCTAAGCCTGATGTAGAGAGAGGCAGTTTACAGGAGTTCTGCAGCCCGAATGTAATACACAGGGTTTACGGCAGTACTGTAGCTTGGCAGCAGTCGTATGCGCTATGCGCATTTTTCTTCCCTGAGTGTAGGAGTCACAGCTTAGTAGAGTTCTCTAAGCCTGGTGTACAGGGAGGCAGTTTTCAGGAGTTCTGCAACCAAAATGCAGTACACACAGTTGACGGGAGTTCTGTAGCTTGGAAGCAGCCGTACGCACTATCGGCGTTTTCCTACCTTGAGTGTAGGAGACGCAGCCTACTAGTGTTCTGTAAGCTGGGTGTACAGAGAGGCTGCTTACAGGATTTCTGCATCCTGAGCGTAGGAGATTCAGTTTACGGGAGTTCTGTAGCTTCAGAGTAGGCATAGAACATATGCGGGATTTGTGTAGCTCAGTGTACAACTTGCAGCTGACAGAATTTCTGTACGCTGGATGTACAGAGAGACAATTTAGAGGAGTTCTGCAGCCTGAGTGTAGGAGACAGTTTACCGGAGTTCTGTAGCATGGGTGTAGCCATACACACTATGCGGGATTTCTGTAGCCTGAGTGTAGAAGATTCAGCTTACAAGATTTCTCTAAGCCTGATGTAGAGAGAGGCTGTTTACAGGAGTTCTGCAGCCCGAATGTAATACACACAGTTTATGCCAGTACATGCTACAGCATGTCAGCAGTCATACGCACTATACGCATTTTCCTTCCCTGAGTGTAAGTGACACAGCTTAGTAGAGTTCTCTAAGCTTGGTGTATAGGGAGGCAGTTTTCAGGAGTTCTGCAACCTGAATGCAGTACACACAGTCGACGGGAGTTCTGTAGCTTGGAAGCAGCCGTACGCACTATAGGCGTTTTCCTACCCTGAGTGTAGGAGACGCAGCGTACTAGTGTTCTGTAAGCTGGGTGTACAGAGAGGCTGTTTACAGGAGTTCTGCATCCTGAGTGTATTGGATTCAGTTTATGGAATTTCTGTAGCCTCAGAGTAGGCCTAGAACATATGCGGGATAAGTGTAGCCTCAGTGTACGAGATGCAGCTTACAAAATTTCTGTAAGCTGGTTTTACAGAGAGACAATCTACAGGAGTTCTGCAGCCTGAGTGTACTGGATTCAGTTTATGGAATTTCTGTAGCTTCAGAGTAGGCATAGAACATATGCGGGATAAGTGTAGCCTCAGTGTACGAGATGCAGCTTACAAAATTTCTGTAAGCTGGTTTTACAGAGAGACAATCTACAGGAGTTCTGCAGCCTGAGTGTAGGACATTCAGTTTACGGGAGTTCTGTAGCTTCAGAGTAGGCATAGACCCTTTGCGGGATTTGTGTAGCCTCAGTGTAAAAGATGCAGCTTACAGAATTTCTGTAAGCTGGATGTACAGAGAGACAATTTAGAAGAGTTCTGCATCCTGAGTGTAGTAGACAGTTTACAGGAGTTCTGCAGCACTGGTGTAGGCATACACACTATGCGGGATTTCGGTAGCCTGAGTGTAGAGGATTCAGCTCACAACAGTTCTCTAAGCCTGATGTAGAGAGAAGCAGTTTCCAGGAGTTCTGCAACCTGAATGCAGTACACACAGTCTACGGGAGTTCTGTAGCTTGGAAGCAGCCGTACGCACTATAGGCGTTTTCCTACCTTGAGTGTAGGAGACGCAGCGTACTAGTGTTCTGTAAGCTGGGTGTACAGAGAGGCTGTTTACAGGAGTTCTGCATCCTGAGTGTAGGAGATTCAGTTTACGGGAGTTCTGTAGCTTCAGAGTAGGCATAGAGAGTATGCGGGGTTTGTGTAGCCTCAGTGAACACGATGCAGCTTACAAGATTTCTCTAAGCCTGATGTAGAGAGAGGCAGTTTACAGGAGTTCTGCAGCCCGAATGTAATACACAGGGTTTACGGCAGTACTGTAGCTTGGCAGCAGTCGTATGCGCTATGCGCATTTTTCTTCCCTGAGTGTAGGAGTCACAGCTTAGTAGAGTTCTCTAAGCCTGGTGTACAGGGAGGCAGTTTTCAGGAGTTCTGCAACCAAAATGCAGTACACACAGTTGACGGGAGTTCTGTAGCTTGGAAGCAGCCGTACGCACTATCGGCGTTTTCCTACCTTGAGTGTAGGAGACGCAGCCTACTAGTGTTCTGTAAGCTGGGTGTACAGAGAGGCTGCTTACAGGATTTCTGCATCCTGAGCGTAGGAGATTCAGTTTACGGGAGTTCTGTAGCTTCAGAGTAGGCATAGAACATATGCGGGATTTGTGTAGCTCAGTGTACAACTTGCAGCTGACAGAATTTCTGTACGCTGGATGTACAGAGAGACAATTTAGAGGAGTTCTGCAGCCTGAGTGTAGGAGACAGTTTACCGGAGTTCTGTAGCATGGGTGTAGCCATACACACTATGCGGGATTTCTGTAGCCTGAGTGTAGAAGATTCAGCTTACAAGATTTCTCTAAGCCTGATGTAGAGAGAGGCTGTTTACAGGAGTTCTGCAGCCCGAATGTAATACACACAGTTTATGCCAGTACATGCTACAGCATGTCAGCAGTCATACGCACTATACGCATTTTCCTTCCCGGAGTGTAAGTGACACAGCTTAGTAGAGTTCTCTAAGCTTGGTGTATAGGGAGGCAGTTTTCAGGAGTTCTGCAACCTGAATGCAGTACACACAGTCGACGGGAGTTCTGTAGCTTGGAAGCAGCCGTACGCACTATAGGCGTTTTCCTACCCTGAGTGTAGGAGACGCAGCGTACTAGTGTTCTGTAAGCTGGGTGTACAGAGAGGCTGTTTACAGGAGTTCTGCATCCTGAGTGTATTGGATTCAGTTTACGGAATTTCTGTAGCCTCAGAGTAGGCCTAGAACATATGCGGGATAAGTGTAGCCTCAGTGTACGAGATGCAGCTTACAAAATTTCTGTAAGCTGGTTTTACAGAGAGACAATCTACAGGAGTTCTGCAGCCTGAGTGTATTGGATTCAGTTTATGGAATTTCTGTAGCTTCAGAGTAGGCATAGAACATATGCGGGATAAGTGTAGCCTCAGTGTACGAGATGCAGCTTACAAAATTTCTGTAAGCTGGTTTTACAGAGAGACAATCTACAGGAGTTCTGCAGCCTGAGTGTAGGACATTCAGTTTACGGGAGTTCTGTAGCTTCAGAGTAGGCATAGACCCTTTGCGGGATTTGTGTAGCCTCAGTGTAAAAGATGCAGCTTACAGAATTTCTGTAAGCTGGATGTACAGAGAGACAATTTAGAAGAGTTCTGCATCCTGAGTGTAGTAGACAGTTTACAGGAGTTCTGCAGCACTGGTGTAGGCATACACACTATGCGGGATTTCGGTAGCCTGAGTGTAGAGGATTCAGCTCACAACAGTTCTCTAAGCCTGATGTAGAGAGAAGCAGTTTCCAGGAGTTCTGCAACCTGAATGCAGTACACACAGTCTACGGGAGTTCTGTAGCTTGGAAGCAGCCGTACGCACTATAGGCGTTTTCCTACCTTGAGTGTAGGAGACGCAGCGTACTAGTGTTCTGTAAGCTGGGTGTACAGAGAGGCTGTTTACAGGAGTTCTGCATCCTGAGTGTAGGAGATTCAGTTTACGGGAGTTCTGTAGCTTCAGAGTAGGCATAGAGAGTATGCGGGGTTTGTGTAGCCTCAGTGAACACGATGCAGCTTACAAGATTTCTCTAAGCCTGATGTAGAGAGAGGCAGTTTACAGGAGTTCTGCAGCCCGAATGTAATACACAGGGTTTACGGCAGTACTGTAGCTTGGCAGCAGTCGTATGCGCTATGCGCATTTTTCTTCCCTGAGTGTAGGAGTCACAGCTTAGTAGAGTTCTCTAAGCCTGGTGTACAGGGAGGCAGTTTTCAGGAGTTCTGCAACCAAAATGCAGTACACACAGTTGACGGGAGTTCTGTAGCTTGGAAGCAGCCGTACGCACTATCGGCGTTTTCCTACCTTGAGTGTAGGAGACGCAGCCTACTAGTGTTCTGTAAGCTGGGTGTACAGAGAGGCTGCTTACAGGATTTCTGCATCCTGAGCGTAGGAGATTCAGTTTACGGGAGTTCTGTAGCTTCAGAGTAGGCATAGAACATATGCGGGATTTGTGTAGCTCAGTGTACAACTTGCAGCTGACAGAATTTCTGTACGCTGGATGTACAGAGAGACAATTTAGAGGAGTTCTGCAGCCTGAGTGTAGGAGACAGTTTACCGGAGTTCTGTAGCATGGGTGTAGCCATACACACTATGCGGGATTTCTGTAGCCTGAGTGTAGAAGATTCAGCTTACAAGATTTCTCTAAGCCTGATGTAGAGAGAGGCTGTTTACAGGAGTTCTGCAGCCCGAATGTAATACACACAGTTTATGCCAGTACATGCTACAGCATGTCAGCAGTCATACGCACTATACGCATTTTCCTTCCCTGAGTGTAAGTGACACAGCTTAGTAGAGTTCTCTAAGCTTGGTGTATAGGGAGGCAGTTTTCAGGAGTTCTGCAACCTGAATGCAGTACACACAGTCGACGGGAGTTCTGTAGCTTGGAAGCAGCCGTACGCACTATAGGCGTTTTCCTACCCTGAGTGTAGGAGACGCAGCGTACTAGTGTTCTGTAAGCTGGGTGTACAGAGAGGCTGTTTACAGGAGTTCTGCATCCTGAGTGTATTGGATTCAGTTTACGGAATTTCTGTAGCCTCAGAGTAGGCCTAGAACATATGCGGGATAAGTGTAGCCTCAGTGTACGAGATGCAGCTTACAAAATTTCTGTAAGCTGGTTTTACAGAGAGACAATCTACAGGAGTTCTGCAGCCTGAGTGTACTGGATTCAGTTTATGGAATTTCTGTAGCTTCAGAGTAGGCATAGAACATATGCGGGATAAGTGTAGCCTCAGTGTACGAGATGCAGCTTACAAAATTTCTGTAAGCTGGTTTTACAGAGAGACAATCTACAGGAGTTCTGCAGCCTGAGTGTAGGACATTCAGTTTACGGGAGTTCTGTAGCTTCAGAGTAGGCATAGACCCTTTGCGGGATTTGTGTAGCCTCAGTGTAAAAGATGCAGCTTACAGAATTTCTGTAAGCTGGATGTACAGAGAGACAATTTAGAAGAGTTCTGCATCCTGAGTGTAGTAGACAGTTTACAGGAGTTCTGCAGCACTGGTGTAGGCATACACACTATGCGGGATTTCGGTAGCCTGAGTGTAGAGGATTCAGCTCACAACAGTTCTCTAAGCCTGATGTAGAGAGAAGCAGTTTCCAGGAGTTCTGCAACCTGAATGCAGTACACACAGTCTACGGGAGTTCTGTAGCTTGGAAGCAGCCGTACGCACTATAGGCGTTTTCCTACCTTGAGTGTAGGAGACGCAGCGTACTAGTGTTCTGTAAGCTGGGTGTACAGAGAGGCTGTTTACAGGAGTTCTGCATCCTGAGTGTAGGAGATTCAGTTTACGGGAGTTCTGTAGCTTCAGAGTAGGCATAGAGAGTATGCGGGGTTTGTGTAGCCTCAGTGAACACGATGCAGCTTACAAGATTTCTCTAAGCCTGATGTAGAGAGAGGCAGTTTACAGGAGTTCTGCAGCCCGAATGTAATACACAGGGTTTACGGCAGTACTGTAGCTTGGCAGCAGTCGTATGCGCTATGCGCATTTTTCTTCCCTGAGTGTAGGAGTCACAGCTTAGTAGAGTTCTCTAAGCCTGGTGTACAGGGAGGCAGTTTTCAGGAGTTCTGCAACCAAAATGCAGTACACACAGTTGACGGGAGTTCTGTAGCTTGGAAGCAGCCGTACGCACTATCGGCGTTTTCCTACCTTGAGTGTAGGAGACGCAGCCTACTAGTGTTCTGTAAGCTGGGTGTACAGAGAGGCTGCTTACAGGATTTCTGCATCCTGAGCGTAGGAGATTCAGTTTACGGGAGTTCTGTAGCTTCAGAGTAGGCATAGAACATATGCGGGATTTGTGTAGCTCAGTGTACAACTTGCAGCTGACAGAATTTCTGTACGCTGGATGTACAGAGAGACAATTTAGAGGAGTTCTGCAGCCTGAGTGTAGGAGACAGTTTACCGGAGTTCTGTAGCATGGGTGTAGCCATACACACTATGCGGGATTTCTGTAGCCTGAGTGTAGAAGATTCAGCTTACAAGATTTCTCTAAGCCTGATGTAGAGAGAGGCTGTTTACAGGAGTTCTGCAGCCCGAATGTAATACACACAGTTTATGCCAGTACATGCTACAGCATGTCAGCAGTCATACGCACTATACGCATTTTCCTTCCCTGAGTGTAAGTGACACAGCTTAGTAGAGTTCTCTAAGCTTGGTGTATAGGGAGGCAGTTTTCAGGAGTTCTGCAACCTGAATGCAGTACACACAGTCGACGGGAGTTCTGTAGCTTGGAAGCAGCCGTACGCACTATAGGCGTTTTCCTACCCTGAGTGTAGGAGACGCAGCGTACTAGTGTTCTGTAAGCTGGGTGTACAGAGAGGCTGTTTACAGGAGTTCTGCATCCTGAGTGTATTGGATTCAGTTTACGGAATTTCTGTAGCCTCAGAGTAGGCCTAGAACATATGCGGGATAAGTGTAGCCTCAGTGTACGAGATGCAGCTTACAAAATTTCTGTAAGCTGGTTTTACAGAGAGACAATCTACAGGAGTTCTGCAGCCTGAGTGTATTGGATTCAGTTTATGGAATTTCTGTAGCTTCAGAGTAGGCATAGAACATATGCGGGATAAGTGTAGCCTCAGTGTACGAGATGCAGCTTACAAAATTTCTGTAAGCTGGTTTTACAGAGAGACAATCTACAGGAGTTCTGCAGCCTGAGTGTATTGGATTCAGTTTATAGGAGTTCTGTAGCTTCAGAGTAGGCATAGACCCTTTGCGGGATTTGTGTAGCCTCAGTGTAAAAGATGCAGCTTACAGAATTTCTGTAAGCTGGATGTACAGAGAGACAATTTAGAAGAGTTCTGCATCCTGAGTGTAGTAGACAGTTTACAGGAGTTCTGCAGCACTGGTGTAGGCATACACACTATGCGGGATTTCGGTAGCCTGAGTGTAGAGGATTCAGCTCACAACAGTTCTCTAAGCCTGATGTAGAGAGAAGCAGTTTCCAGGAGTTCTGCAACCTGAATGCAGTACACACAGTCTACGGGAGTTCTGTAGCTTGGAAGCAGCCGTACGCACTATAGGCGTTTTCCTACCTTGAGTGTAGGAGACGCAGCGTACTAGTGTTCTGTAAGCTGGGTGTACAGAGAGGCTGTTTACAGGAGTTCTGCATCCTGAGTGTAGGAGATTCAGTTTACGGGAGTTCTGTAGCTTCAGAGTAGGCATAGAGAGTATGCGGGGTTTGTGTAGCCTCAGTGAACACGATGCAGCTTACAAGATTTCTCTAAGCCTGATGTAGAGAGAGGCAGTTTACAGGAGTTCTGCAGCCCGAATGTAATACACAGGGTTTACGGCAGTACTGTAGCTTGGCAGCAGTCATATGCGCTATGCGCATTTTTCTTCCCTGAGTGTAGGAGTCACAGCTTAGTAGAGTTCTCTAAGCCTGGTGTACAGGGAGGCAGTTTTCAGGAGTTCTGCAACCAAAATGCAGTACACACAGTTGACGGGAGTTCTGTAGCTTGGAAGCAGCCGTACGCACTATCGGCGTTTTCCTACCTTGAGTGTAGGAGACGCAGCCTACTAGTGTTCTGTAAGCTGGGTGTACAGAGAGGCTGCTTACAGGATTTCTGCATCCTGAGCGTAGGAGATTCAGTTTACGGGAGTTCTGTAGCTTCAGAGTAGGCATAGAACATATGCGGGATTTGTGTAGCTCAGTGTACAACTTGCAGCTGACAGAATTTCTGTACGCTGGATGTACAGAGAGACAATTTAGAGGAGTTCTGCAGCCTGAGTGTAGGAGACAGTTTACCGGAGTTCTGTAGCATGGGTGTAGCCATACACACTATGCGGGATTTCTGTAGCCTGAGTGTAGAAGATTCAGCTTACAAGATTTCTCTAAGCCTGATGTAGAGAGAGGCTGTTTACAGGAGTTCTGCAGCCCGAATGTAATACACACAGTTTATGCCAGTACATGCTACAGCATGTCAGCAGTCATACGCACTATACGCATTTTCCTTCCCTGAGTGTAAGTGACACAGCTTAGTAGAGTTCTCTAAGCTTGGTGTATAGGGAGGCAGTTTTCAGGAGTTCTGCAACCTGAATGCAGTACACACAGTCGACGGGAGTTCTGTAGCTTGGAAGCAGCCGTACGCACTATAGGCGTTTTCCTACCCTGAGTGTAGGAGACGCAGCGTACTAGTGTTCTGTAAGCTGGGTGTACAGAGAGGCTGTTTACAGGAGTTCTGCATCCTGAGTGTATTGGATTCAGTTTACGGAATTTCTGTAGCCTCAGAGTAGGCCTAGAACATATGCGGGATAAGTGTAGCCTCAGTGTACGAGATGCAGCTTACAAAATTTCTGTAAGCTGGTTTTACAGAGAGACAATCTACAGGAGTTCTGCAGCCTGAGTGTACTGGATTCAGTTTATGGAATTTCTGTAGCTTCAGAGTAGGCATAGAACATATGCGGGATAAGTGTAGCCTCAGTGTACGAGATGCAGCTTACAAAATTTCTGTAAGCTGGTTTTACAGAGAGACAATCTACAGGAGTTCTGCAGCCTGAGTGTAGGACATTCAGTTTACGGGAGTTCTGTAGCTTCAGAGTAGGCATAGACCCTTTGCGGGATTTGTGTAGCCTCAGTGTAAAAGATGCAGCTTACAGAATTTCTGTAAGCTGGATGTACAGAGAGACAATTTAGAAGAGTTCTGCATCCTGAGTGTAGTAGACAGTTTACAGGAGTTCTGCAGCACTGGTGTAGGCATACACACTATGCGGGATTTCGGTAGCCTGAGTGTAGAGGATTCAGCTCACAACAGTTCTCTAAGCCTGATGTAGAGAGAAGCAGTTTCCAGGAGTTCTGCAACCTGAATGCAGTACACACAGTCTACGGGAGTTCTGTAGCTTAGAAGCAGCCGTACGCACTATCGGCGTTTTCCTACCTTGAGTGTAGGAGACGCAGCGTACTAGTGTTCTGTAAGCTGGGTGTACAGAGAGGCTGTTTACAGGAGTTCTGCATCCTGAGTGTAGGAGATTCAGTTTACGGGAGTTCTGTAGCTTCAGAGTAGGCATAGAGAGTATGCGGGGTTTGTGTAGCCTCAGTGAACACGATGCAGCTTACAAGATTTCTCTAAGCCTGATGTAGAGAGAGGCAGTTTACAGGAGTTCTGCAGCCCGAATGTAATACACAGGGTTTACGGCAGTACTGTAGCTTGGCAGCAGTCATATGCGCTATGCGCATTTTTCTTCCCTGAGTGTAGGAGTCACAGCTTAGTAGAGTTCTCTAAGCCTGGTGTACAGGGAGGCAGTTTTCAGGAGTTCTGCAACCAAAATGCAGTACACACAGTTGACGGGAGTTCTGTAGCTTGGAAGCAGCCGTACGCACTATCGGCGTTTTCCTACCTTGAGTGTAGGAGACGCAGCCTACTAGTGTTCTGTAAGCTGGGTGTACAGAGAGGCTGCTTACAGGATTTCTGCATCCTGAGCGTAGGAGATTCAGTTTACGGGAGTTCTGTAGCTTCAGAGTAGGCATAGAACATATGCGGGATTTGTGTAGCTCAGTGTACAACTTGCAGCTGACAGAATTTCTGTACGCTGGATGTACAGAGAGACAATTTAGAGGAGTTCTGCAGCCTGAGTGTAGGAGACAGTTTACCGGAGTTCTGTAGCATGGGTGTAGCCATACACACTATGCGGGATTTCTGTAGCCTGAGTGTAGAAGATTCAGCTTACAAGATTTCTCTAAGCCTGATGTAGAGAGAGGCTGTTTACAGGAGTTCTGCAGCCCGAATGTAATACACACAGTTTATGCCAGTACATGCTACAGCATGTCAGCAGTCATACGCACTATACGCATTTTCCTTCCCTGAGTGTAAGTGACACAGCTTAGTAGAGTTCTCTAAGCTTGGTGTATAGGGAGGCAGTTTTCAGGAGTTCTGCAACCTGAATGCAGTACACACAGTCGACGGGAGTTCTGTAGCTTGGAAGCAGCCGTACGCACTATAGGCGTTTTCCTACCCTGAGTGTAGGAGACGCAGCGTACTAGTGTTCTGTAAGCTGGGTGTACAGAGAGGCTGTTTACAGGAGTTCTGCATCCTGAGTGTATTGGATTCAGTTTACGGAATTTCTGTAGCCTCAGAGTAGGCCTAGAACATATGCGGGATAAGTGTAGCCTCAGTGTACGAGATGCAGCTTACAAAATTTCTGTAAGCTGGTTTTACAGAGAGACAATCTACAGGAGTTCTGCAGCCTGAGTGTACTGGATTCAGTTTATGGAATTTCTGTAGCTTCAGAGTAGGCATAGAACATATGCGGGATAAGTGTAGCCTCAGTGTACGAGATGCAGCTTACAAAATTTCTGTAAGCTGGTTTTACAGAGAGACAATCTACAGGAGTTCTGCAGCCTGAGTGTAGGACATTCAGTTTACGGGAGTTCTGTAGCTTCAGAGTAGGCATAGACCCTTTGCGGGATTTGTGTAGCCTCAGTGTAAAAGATGCAGCTTACAGAATTTCTGTAAGCTGGATGTACAGAGAGACAATTTAGAAGAGTTCTGCATCCTGAGTGTAGTAGACAGTTTACAGGAGTTCTGCAGCACTGGTGTAGGCATACACACTATGCGGGATTTCGGTAGCCTGAGTGTAGAGGATTCAGCTCACAACAGTTCTCTAAGCCTGATGTAGAGAGAAGCAGTTTCCAGGAGTTCTGCAACCTGAATGCAGTACACACAGTCTACGGGAGTTCTGTAGCTTAGAAGCAGCCGTACGCACTATCGGCGTTTTCCTACCTTGAGTGTAGGAGACGCAGCGTACTAGTGTTCTGTAAGCTGGGTGTACAGAGAGGCTGTTTACAGGAGTTCTGCATCCTGAGTGTAGGAGATTCAGTTTACGGGAGTTCTGTAGCTTCAGAGTAGGCATAGAGAGTATGCGGGGTTTGTGTAGCCTCAGTGAACACGATGCAGCTTACAAGATTTCTCTAAGCCTGATGTAGAGAGAGGCAGTTTACAGGAGTTCTGCAGCCCGAATGTAATACACAGGGTTTACGGCAGTACTGTAGCTTGGCAGCAGTCGTATGCGCTATGCGCATTTTTCTTCCCTGAGTGTAGGAGTCACAGCTTAGTAGAGTTCTCTAAGCCTGGTGTACAGGGAGGCAGTTTTCAGGAGTTCTGCAACCAAAATGCAGTACACACAGTTGACGGGAGTTCTGTAGCTTGGAAGCAGCCGTACGCACTATCGGCGTTTTCCTACCTTGAGTGTAGGAGACGCAGCCTACTAGTGTTCTGTAAGCTGGGTGTACAGAGAGGCTGCTTACAGGATTTCTGCATCCTGAGCGTAGGAGATTCAGTTTACGGGAGTTCTGTAGCTTCAGAGTAGGCATAGAACATATGCGGGATTTGTGTAGCTCAGTGTACAACTTGCAGCTGACAGAATTTCTGTACGCTGGATGTACAGAGAGACAATTTAGAGGAGTTCTGCAGCCTGAGTGTAGGAGACAGTTTACCGGAGTTCTGTAGCATGGGTGTAGCCATACACACTATGCGGGATTTCTGTAGCCTGAGTGTAGAAGATTCAGCTTACAAGATTTCTCTAAGCCTGATGTAGAGAGAGGCTGTTTACAGGAGTTCTGCAGCCCGAATGTAATACACACAGTTTATGCCAGTACATGCTACAGCATGTCAGCAGTCATACGCACTATACGCATTTTCCTTCCCTGAGTGTAAGTGACACAGCTTAGTAGAGTTCTCTAAGCTTGGTGTATAGGGAGGCAGTTTTCAGGAGTTCTGCAACCTGAATGCAGTACACACAGTCGACGGGAGTTCTGTAGCTTGGAAGCAGCCGTACGCACTATAGGCGTTTTCCTACCCTGAGTGTAGGAGACGCAGCGTACTAGTGTTCTGTAAGCTGGGTGTACAGAGAGGCTGTTTACAGGAGTTCTGCATCCTGAGTGTATTGGATTCAGTTTACGGAATTTCTGTAGCCTCAGAGTAGGCCTAGAACATATGCGGGATAAGTGTAGCCTCAGTGTACGAGATGCAGCTTACAAAATTTCTGTAAGCTGGTTTTACAGAGAGACAATCTACAGGAGTTCTGCAGCCTGAGTGTACTGGATTCAGTTTATGGAATTTCTGTAGCTTCAGAGTAGGCATAGAACATATGCGGGATAAGTGTAGCCTCAGTGTACGAGATGCAGCTTACAAAATTTCTGTAAGCTGGTTTTACAGAGAGACAATCTACAGGAGTTCTGCAGCCTGAGTGTAGGACATTCAGTTTACGGGAGTTCTGTAGCTTCAGAGTAGGCATAGACCCTTTGCGGGATTTGTGTAGCCTCAGTGTAAAAGATGCAGCTTACAGAATTTCTGTAAGCTGGATGTACAGAGAGACAATTTAGAAGAGTTCTGCATCCTGAGTGTAGTAGACAGTTTACAGGAGTTCTGCAGCACTGGTGTAGGCATACACACTATGCGGGATTTCGGTAGCCTGAGTGTAGAGGATTCAGCTCACAACAGTTCTCTAAGCCTGATGTAGAGAGAAGCAGTTTCCAGGAGTTCTGCAACCTGAATGCAGTACACACAGTCTACGGGAGTTCTGTAGCTTGGAAGCAGCCGTACGCACTATAGGCGTTTTCCTACCTTGAGTGTAGGAGACGCAGCGTACTAGTGTTCTGTAAGCTGGGTGTACAGAGAGGCTGTTTACAGGAGTTCTGCATCCTGAGTGTAGGAGATTCAGTTTACGGGAGTTCTGTAGCTTCAGAGTAGGCATAGAGAGTATGCGGGGTTTGTGTAGCCTCAGTGAACACGATGCAGCTTACAAGATTTCTCTAAGCCTGATGTAGAGAGAGGCAGTTTACAGGAGTTCTGCAGCCCGAATGTAATACACAGGGTTTACGGCAGTACTGTAGCTTGGCAGCAGTCGTATGCGCTATGCGCATTTTTCTTCCCTGAGTGTAGGAGTCACAGCTTAGTAGAGTTCTCTAAGCCTGGTGTACAGGGAGGCAGTTTTCAGGAGTTCTGCAACCAAAATGCAGTACACACAGTTGACGGGAGTTCTGTAGCTTGGAAGCAGCCGTACGCACTATCGGTGTTTTCCTACCTTGAGTGTAGGAGACGCAGCCTACTAGTGTTCTGTAAGCTGGGTGTACAGAGAGGCTGCTTACAGGATTTCTGCATCCTGAGCGTAGGAGATTCAGTTTACGGGAGTTCTGTAGCTTCAGAGTAGGCATAGAACATATGCGGGATTTGTGTAGCTCAGTGTACAACTTGCAGCTGACAGAATTTCTGTACGCTGGATGTACAGAGAGACAATTTAGAGGAGTTCTGCAGCCTGAGTGTAGGAGACAGTTTACCGGAGTTCTGTAGCATGGGTGTAGCCATACACACTATGCGGGATTTCTGTAGCCTGAGTGTAGAAGATTCAGCTTCCAAGATTTCTCTAAGCCTGATGTAGAGAGAGGCTGTTTACAGGAGTTCTGCAGCCCGAATGTAATACACACAGTTTATGCCAGTACATGCTACAGCATGTCAGCAGTCATACGCACTATACGCATTTTCCTTCCCTGAGTGTAAGTGACACAGCTTAGTAGAGTTCTCTAAGCTTGGTGTATAGGGAGGCAGTTTTCAGGAGTTCTGCAACCTGAATGCAGTACACACAGTCGACGGGAGTTCTGTAGCTTGGAAGCAGCCGTACGCACTATAGGCGTTTTCCTACCCTGAGTGTAGGAGACGCAGCGTACTAGTGTTCTGTAAGCTGGGTGTACAGAGAGGCTGTTTACAGGAGTTCTGCATCCTGAGTGTATTGGATTCAGTTTACGGAATTTCTGTAGCCTCAGAGTAGGCCTAGAACATATGCGGGATAAGTGTAGCCTCAGTGTACGAGATGCAGCTTACAAAATTTCTGTAAGCTGGTTTTACAGAGAGACAATCTACAGGAGTTCTGCAGCCTGAGTGTATTGGATTCAGTTTATGGAATTTCTGTAGCTTCAGAGTAGGCATAGAACATATGCGGGATAAGTGTAGCCTCAGTGTACGAGATGCAGCTTACAAAATTTCTGTAAGCTGGTTTTACAGAGAGACAATCTACAGGAGTTCTGCAGCCTGAGTGTAGGACATTCAGTTTACGGGAGTTCTGTAGCTTCAGAGTAGGCATAGACCCTTTGCGGGATTTGTGTAGCCTCAGTGTAAAAGATGCAGCTTACAGAATTTCTGTAAGCTGGATGTACAGAGAGACAATTTAGAAGAGTTCTGCATCCTGAGTGTAGTAGACAGTTTACAGGAGTTCTGCAGCACTGGTGTAGGCATACACACTATGCGGGATTTCGGTAGCCTGAGTGTAGAGGATTCAGCTCACAACAGTTCTCTAAGCCTGATGTAGAGAGAAGCAGTTTCCAGGAGTTCTGCAACCTGAATGCAGTACACACAGTCTACGGGAGTTCTGTAGCTTGGAAGCAGCCGTACGCACTATAGGCGTTTTCCTACCTTGAGTGTAGGAGACGCAGCGTACTAGTGTTCTGTAAGCTGGGTGTACAGAGAGGCTGTTTACAGGAGTTCTGCATCCTGAGTGTAGGAGATTCAGTTTACGGGAGTTCTGTAGCTTCAGAGTAGGCATAGAGAGTATGCGGGGTTTGTGTAGCCTCAGTGAACACGATGCAGCTTACAAGATTTCTCTAAGCCTGATGTAGAGAGAGGCAGTTTACAGGAGTTCTGCAGCCCGAATGTAATACACAGGGTTTACGGCAGTACTGTAGCTTGGCAGCAGTCGTATGCGCTATGCGCATTTTTCTTCCCTGAGTGTAGGAGTCACAGCTTAGTAGAGTTCTCTAAGCCTGGTGTACAGGGAGGCAGTTTTCAGGAGTTCTGCAACCAAAATGCAGTACACACAGTTGACGGGAGTTCTGTAGCTTGGAAGCAGCCGTACGCACTATCGGCGTTTTCCTACCTTGAGTGTAGGAGACGCAGCCTACTAGTGTTCTGTAAGCTGGGTGTACAGAGAGGCTGCTTACAGGATTTCTGCATCCTGAGCGTAGGAGATTCAGTTTACGGGAGTTCTGTAGCTTCAGAGTAGGCATAGAACATATGCGGGATTTGTGTAGCTCAGTGTACAACTTGCAGCTGACAGAATTTCTGTACGCTGGATGTACAGAGAGACAATTTAGAGGAGTTCTGCAGCCTGAGTGTAGGAGACAGTTTACCGGAGTTCTGTAGCATGGGTGTAGCCATACACACTATGCGGGATTTCTGTAGCCTGAGTGTAGAAGATTCAGCTTACAAGATTTCTCTAAGCCTGATGTAGAGAGAGGCTGTTTACAGGAGTTCTGCAGCCCGAATGTAATACACACAGTTTATGCCAGTACATGCTACAGCATGTCAGCAGTCATACGCACTATACGCATTTTCCTTCCCTGAGTGTAAGTGACACAGCTTAGTAGAGTTCTCTAAGCTTGGTGTATAGGGAGGCAGTTTTCAGGAGTTCTGCAACCTGAATGCAGTACACACAGTTGACGGGAGTTCTGTAGCTTGGAAGCAGCCGTACGCACTATAGGCGTTTTCCTACCCTGAGTGTAGGAGACGCAGCGTACTAGTGTTCTGTAAGCTGGGTGTACAGAGAGGCTGTTTACAGGAGTTCTGCATCCTGAGTGTATTGGATTCAGTTTACAGAATTTCTGTAGCCTCAGAGTAGGCCTAGAACATATGCGGGATAAGTGTAGCCTCAGTGTACAAGATGCAGCTTACAAAATTTCTGTAAGCTGGTTTTACAGAGAGACAATCTACAGGAGTTCTGCAGCCTGAGTGTATTGGATTCAGTTTATGGAATTTCTGTAGCTTCAGAGTAGGCATAGAACATATGCGGGATAAGTGTAGCCTCAGTGTACGAGATGCAGCTTACAAAATTTCTGTAAGCTGGTTTTACAGAGAGACAATCTACAGGAGTTCTGCAGCCTGAGTGTAGGACATTCAGTTTACGGGAGTTCTGTAGCTTCAGAGTAGGCATAGACCCTTTGCGGGATTTGTGTAGCCTCAGTGTAAAAGATGCAGCTTACAGAATTTCTGTAAGCTGGATGTACAGAGAGACAATTTAGAAGAATTCTGCATCCTGAGTGTAGTAGACAGTTTACAGGAGTTCTGCAGCACTGCTGTAGGCATACACACTATGCGGGATTTCGGTAGCCTGAGTGTAGAGGATTCAGCTCACAACAGTTCTCTAAGCCTGATGTAGAGAGAAGCAGTTTCCAGGAGTTCTGCAACCTGAATGCAGTACACACAGTCTACGGGAGTTCTGTAGCTTGGAAGCAGCCGTACGCACTATAGGCGTTTTCCTACCTTGAGTGTAGGAGACGCAGCGTACTAGTGTTCTGTAAGCTTGGTGTACAGAGAGGCTGTTTACAGGAGTTCTGCATCCTGAGTGTAGGAGATTCAGTTTACGGGAGTTCTGTAGCTTCAGAGTAGGCATAGAGAGTATGCGGGGTTTGTGTAGCCTCAGTGAACACGATGCAGCTTACAAGATTTCTCTAAGCCTGATGTAGAGAGAGGCAGTTTACAGGAGTTCTGCAGCCCGAATGTAATACACAGGGTTTACGGCAGTACTGTAGCTTGGCAGCAGTCGTATGCGCTATGCGCATTTTTCTTCCCTGAGTGTAGGAGTCACAGCTTAGTAGAGTTCTCTAAGCCTGGTGTACAGGGAGGCAGTTTTCAGGAGTTCTGCAACCAAAATGCAGTACACACAGTTGACGGGAGTTCTGTAGCTTGGAAGCAGCCGTACGCACTATCGGCGTTTTCCTACCTTGAGTGTAGGAGACGCAGCCTACTAGTGTTCTGTAAGCTGGGTGTACAGAGAGGCTGCTTACAGGATTTCTGCATCCTGAGCGTAGGAGATTCAGTTTACGGGAGTTCTGTAGCTTCAGAGTAGGCATAGAACATATGCGGGATTTGTGTAGCTCAGTGTACAACTTGCAGCTGACAGAATTTCTGTACGCTGGATGTACAGAGAGACAATTTAGAGGAGTTCTGCAGCCTGAGTGTAGGAGACAGTTTACCGGAGTTCTGTAGCATGGGTGTAGCCATACACACTATGCGGGATTTCTGTAGCCTGAGTGTAGAAGATTCAGCTTCCAAGATTTCTCTAAGCCTGATGTAGAGAGAGGCTGTTTACAGGAGTTCTGCAGCCCGAATGTAATACACACAGTTTATGCCAGTACATGCTACAGCATGTCAGCAGTCATACGCACTATACGCATTTTCCTTCCCTGAGTGTAAGTGACACAGCTTAGTAGAGTTCTCTAAGCTTGGTGTATAGGGAGGCAGTTTTCAGGAGTTCTGCAACCTGAATGCAGTACACACAGTCGACGGGAGTTCTGTAGCTTGGAAGCAGCCGTACGCACTATAGGCGTTTTCCTACCCTGAGTGTAGGAGACGCAGCGTACTAGTGTTCTGTAAGCTGGGTGTACAGAGAGGCTGTTTACAGGAGTTCTGCATCCTGAGTGTATTGGATTCAGTTTACAGAATTTCTGTAGCCTCAGAGTAGGCCTAGAACATATGCGGGATAAGTGTAGCCTCAGTGTACAAGATGCAACTTACAAAATTTCTGTAAGCTGGTTTTACAGAGAGACAATCTACAGGAGTTCTGCATCCTGAGTGTATTGGATTCAGTTTATGGAATTTCTGTAGCTTCAGAGTAGGCATAGAACATATGCGGGATAAGTGTAGCCTCAGTGTACGAGATGCAGCTTACAAAATTTCTGTAAGCTGGTTTTACAGAGAGACAATCTACAGGAGTTCTGCAGCCTGAGTGTAGGACATTCAGTTTACGGGAGTTCTGTAGCTTCAGAGTAGGCATAGACCCTTTGCGGGATTTGTGTAGCCTCAGTGTAAAAGATGCAGCTTACAAAATTTCTGTAAGCTGGTTTTACAGAGAGACAATCTACAGGAGTTCTGCAGCCTGAGTGTAGGACATTCAGTTTACGGGAGTTCTGTAGCTTCAGAGTAGGCATAGACCCTTTGGCGGGATTTGTGTAGCCTCAGTGTAAAAGATGCAGCTTACAGAATTTCTGTAAGCTGGATGTACAGAGAGACAATTTAGAAGAGTTCTGCATCCTGAGTGTAGTAGACAGTTCACAGGAGTTCTGCAGCACTGCTGTAGGCATACACACTATGCGGGATTTCGGTAGCCTGAGTGTAGAGGATTCAGCTCACAACAGTTCTCTAAGCCTGATGTAGAGAGAAGCAGTTTCCAGGAGTTCTGCAACCTGAATGCAGTACACACAGTCTACGGGAGTTCTGTAGCTTGGAAGCAGCCGTACGCACTATAGGCGTTTTCCTACCTTGAGTGTAGGAGACGCAGCGTACTAGTGTTCTGTAAGCTGGGTGTACAGAGAGGCTGTTTACAGGAGTTCTGCATCCTGAGTGTAGGAGATTCAGTTTACGGGAGTTCTGTAGCTTCAGAGTAGGCATAGAGAGTATGCGGGGTTTGTGTAGCCTCAGTGAACACGATGCAGCTTACAAGATTTCTCTAAGCCTGATGTAGAGAGAGGCAGTTTACAGGAGTTCTGCAGCCCGAATGTAATACACAGGGTTTACGGCAGTACTGTAGCTTGGCAGCAGTCGTATGCGCTATGCGCATTTTTCTTCCCTGAGTGTAGGAGTCACAGCTTAGTAGAGTTCTCTAAGCCTGGTGTACAGGGAGGCAGTTTTCAGGAGTTCTGCAACCAAAATGCAGTACACACAGTTGACGGGAGTTCTGTAGCTTGGAAGCAGCCGTACGCACTATCGGCGTTTTCCTACCTTGAGTGTAGGAGACGCAGCCTACTAGTGTTCTGTAAGCTGGGTGTACAGAGAGGTTGCTTACAGGATTTCTGCATCCTGAGCGTAGGAGATTCAGTTTACGGGAGTTCTGTAGCTTCAGAGTAGGCATAGAACATATGCGGGATTTGTGTAGCTCAGTGTACAACTTGCAGCTGACAGAATTTCTGTACGCTGGATGTACAGAGAGACAATTTAGAGGAGTTCTGCAGCCTGAGTGTAGGAGACAGTTTACCGGAGTTCTGTAGCATGGGTGTAGCCATACACACTATGCGGGATTTCTGTAGCCTGAGTGTAGAAGATTCAGCTTACAAGATTTCTCTAAGCCTGATGTAGAGAGAGGCTGTTTACAGGAGTTCTGCAGCCTGAATGTAATACACACAGTTTGTGCCAGTACATGCTACAGCATGTCAGCAGTCATACGCACTATACGCATTTTCCTTCCCTGAGTGTAAGTGACACAGCTTAGTAGAGTTCTCTAAGCTTGGTGTATAGGGAGGCAGTTTTCAGGAGTTCTGCAACCTGAATGCAGTACACACAGTTGACGGGAGTTCTGTAGCTTGGAAGCAGCCGTACGCACTATAGGCGTTTTCCTACCCTGAGTGTAGGAGACGCAGCGTACTAGTGTTCTGTAAGCTGGGTGTACAGAGAGGCTGTTTACAGGAGTTCTGCATCCTGAGTGTATTGGATTCAGTTTACAGAATTTCTGTAGCCTCAGAGTAGGCCTAGAACATATGCGGGATAAGTGTAGCCTCAGTGTACAAGATGCAGCTTACAAAATTTCTGTAAGCTGGTTTTACAGAGAGACAATCTACAGGAGTTCTGCAGCCTGAGTGTATTGGATTCAGTTTATGGAATTTCTGTAGCTTCAGAGTAGGCATAAAACATATGCGGGATAAGTGTAGCCTCAGTGTACGAGATGCAGCTTACAAAATTTCTGTAAGCTGGTTTTACAGAGAGACAATCTACAGGAGTTCTGCAGCCTGAGTGTAGGACATTCAGTTTACGGGAGTTCTGTAGCTTCAGAGTAGGCATAGACCCTTTGCGGGATTTGTGTAGCCTCAGTGTAAAAGATGCAGCTTACAGAATTTCTGTAAGCTGGATGTACAGAGAGACAATTTAGAAGAGTTCTGCATCCTGAGTGTAGTAGACAGTTTACAGGAGTTCTGCAGCACTGGTGTAGGCATACACACTATGCGGGATTTCGGTAGCCTGAGTGTAGAGGATTCAGCTCACAACAGTTCTCTAAGCCTGATGTAGAGAGAAGCAGTTTCCAGGAGTTCTGCAACCTGAATGCAGTACACACAGTCAACGGGAGTTCTGTAGCTTGGAAGCAGCCGTACGCACTATAGGCGTTTTCCTACCTTGAGTGTAGGAGACGCAGCGTACTAGTGTTCTGTAAGCTGGGTGTACAGAGAGGCTGTTTACAGGAGTTCTGCATCCTGAGTGTAGGAGATTCAGTTTACGGGAGTTCTGTAGCTTCAGAGTAGGCATAGAGAGTATGCGGGGTTTGTGTAGCCTCAGTGAACACGATGCAGCTTACAAGATTTCTCTAAGCCTGATGTAGAGAGAGGCAGTTTACAGGAGTTCTGCAGCCCGAATGTAATACACAGGGTTTACGGCAGTACTGTAGCTTGGCAGCAGTCGTATGCGCTATGCGCATTTTTCTTCCCTGAGTGTAGGAGTCACAGCTTAGTAGAGTTCTCTAAGCCTGGTGTACAGGGAGGCAGTTTTCAGGAGTTCTGCAACCAAAATGCAGTACACACAGTTGACGGGAGTTCTGTAGCTTGGAAGCAGCCGTACGCACTATCGGCGTTTTCCTACCTTGAGTGTAGGAGACGCAGCCTACTAGTGTTCTGTAAGCTGGGTGTACAGAGAGGCTGCTTACAGGATTTCTGCATCCTGAGCGTAGGAGATTCAGTTTACGGGAGTTCTGTAGCTTCAGAGTAGGCATAGAACATATGCGGGATTTGTGTAGCTCAGTGTACAACTTGCAGCTGACAGAATTTCTGTACGCTGGATGTACAGAGAGACAATTTAGAGGAGTTCTGCAGCCTGAGTGTAGGAGACAGTTTACCGGAGTTCTGTAGCATGGGTGTAGCCATACCCACTATGCGGGATTTCTGTAGCCTGAGTGTAGAAGATTCAGCTTACAAGATTTCTCTAAGCCTGATGTAGAGAGAGGCTGTTTACAGGAGTTCTGCAGCCCGAATGTAATACACACAGTTTATGCCAGTACATGCTACAGCATGTCAGCAGTCATACGCACTATACGCATTTTCCTTCCCTGAGTGTAAGTGACACAGCTTAGTAGAGTTCTCTAAGCTTGGTGTATAGGGAGGCAGTTTTCAGGAGTTCTGCAACCTGAATGCAGTACACACAGTTGACGGGAGTTCTGTAGCTTGGAAGCAGCCGTACGCACTATAGGCGTTTTCCTACCCTGAGTGTAGGAGACGCAGCGTGCTAGTGTTCTGTAAGCTGGGTGTACAGAGAGGCTGTTTACAGGAGTTCTGCATCCTGAGTGTATTGGATTCAGTTTACAGAATTTCTGTAGCCTCAGAGTAGGCCTAGAACATATGCGGGATAAGTGTAGCCTCAGTGTACGAGATGCAGCTTACAAAATTTCTGTAAGCTGGTTTTACAGAGAGACAATCTACAGGAGTTCTGCAGCCTGAGTGTATTGGATTCAGTTTATAGGAGTTCTGTAGCTTCAGAGTAGGCATAGACCCTTTGCGGGATTTGTGTAGCCTCAGTGTAAAAGATGCAGCTGACAGAATTTCTGTAAGCTGGATGTACAGAGAGACAATTTAGAAGAGTTCTGCATCCTGAGTGTAGTAGACAGTTTACAGGAGTTCTGCAGCACTGGTGTAGGCATACACACTATGCGGGATTTCGGTAGCCTGAGTGTAGAGGATTCAGCTCACAACAGTTCTCTAAGCCTGATGTAGAGAGAAGCAGTTTCCAGGAGTTCTGCAACCTGAATGCAGTACACACAGTCAACGGGAGTTCTGTAGCTTGGAAGCAGCCGTACGCACTATCGGCGTTTTCCTACCTTGAGTGTAGGAGACGCAGCGTACTAGTGTTCTGTAAGCTTGGTGTACAGAGAGGCTGTTTACAGGAGTTCTGCATCCTGAGTGTAGGAGATTCAGTTTACGGGAGTTCTGTAGCTTCAGAGTAGGCATAGAGAGTATGCGGGGTTTGTGTAGCCTCAGTGAACACGATGCAGCTTACAAGATTTCTCTAAGCCTGATGTAGAGAGAGGCAGTTTACAGGAGTTCTGCAGCCCGAATGTAATACACAGGGTTTACGGCAGTACTGTAGCTTGGCAGCAGTCGTATGCGCTATGCGCATTTTTCTTCCCTGAGTGTAGGAGTCACAGCTTAGTAGAGTTCTCTAAGCCTGGTGTACAGGGAGGCAGTTTTCAGGAGTTCTGCAACCAAAATGCAGTACACACAGTTGACGGGAGTTCTGTAGCTTGGAAGCAGCCGTACGCACTATCGGCGTTTTCCTACCTTGAGTGTAGGAGACGCAGCCTACTAGTGTTCTGTAAGCTGGGTGTACAGAGAGGCTGCTTACAGGATTTCTGCATCCTGAGCGTAGGAGATTCAGTTTACGGGAGTTCTGTAGCTTCAGAGTAGGCATAGAACATATGCGGGATTTGTGTAGCTCAGTGTACAACTTGCAGCTGACAGAATTTCTGTACGCTGGATGTACAGAGAGACAATTTAGAGGAGTTCTGCAGCCTGAGTGTAGGAGACAGTTTACCGGAGTTCTGTAGCATGGGTGTAGCCATACACACTATGCGGGATTTCTGTAGCCTGAGTGTAGAAGATTCAGCTTACAAGATTTCTCTAAGCCTGATGTAGAGAGAGGCTGTTTACAGGAGTTCTGCAGCCTGAATGTAATACACACAGTTTGTGCCAGTACATGCTACAGCATGTCAGCAGTCATACGCACTATACGCATTTTCCTTCCCTGAGTGTAAGTGACACAGCTTAGTAGAGTTCTCTAAGCTTGGTGTATAGGGAGGCAGTTTTCAGGAGTTCTGCAACCTGAATGCAGTACACACAGTTGACGGGAGTTCTGTAGCTTGGAAGCAGCCGTACGCACTATCGGCGTTTTCCTACCTTGAGTGTAGGAGACGCAGCCTACTAGTGTTCTGTAAGCTGGGTGTACAGAGAGGCTGCTTACAGGATTTCTGCATCCTGAGCGTAGGAGATTCAGTTTACGGGAGTTCTGTAGCTTCAGAGTAGGCATAGAACATATGCGGGATTTGTGTAGCTCAGTGTACAACTTGCAGCTGACAGAATTTCTGTACGCTGGATGTACAGAGAGACAATTTAGAGGAGTTCTGCAGCCTGAGTGTAGGAGACAGTTTACCGGAGTTCTGTAGCATGGGTGTAGCCATACACACTATGCGGGATTTCTGTAGCCTGAGTGTAGAAGATTCAGCTTACAAGATTTCTCTAAGCCTGATGTAGAGAGAGGCTGTTTACAGGAGTTCTGCAGCCCGAATGTAATACACACAGTTTATGCCAGTACATGCTACAGCATGTCAGCAGTCATACGCACTATACGCATTTTCCTTCCCTGAGTGTAAGTGACACAGCTTAGTAGAGTTCTCTAAGCTTGGTGTATAGGGAGGCAGTTTTCAGGAGTTCTGCAACCTGAATGCAGTACACACAGTTGACGGGAGTTCTGTAGCTTGGAAGCAGCCGTACGCACTATAGGCGTTTTCCTACCCTGAGTGTAGGAGACGCAGCGTACTAGTGTTCTGTAAGCTGGGTGTACAGAGAGGCTGTTTACAGGAGTTCTGCATCCTGAGTGTATTGGATTCAGTTTACAGAATTTCTGTAGCCTCAGAGTAGGCCTAGAACATATGCGGGATAAGTGTAGCCTCAGTGTACAAGATGCAGCTTACAAAATTTCTGTAAGCTGGTTTTACAGAGAGACAATCTACAGGAGTTCTGCAGCCTGAGTGTATTGGATTCAGTTTATGGAATTTCTGTAGCTTCAGAGTAGGCATAGAACATATGCGGGATAAGTGTAGCCTCAGTGTACGAGATGCAGCTTACAAAATTTCTGTAAGCTGGTTTTACAGAGAGACAATCTACAGGAGTTCTGCAGCCTGAGTGTAGGACATTCAGTTTACGGGAGTTCTGTAGCTTCAGAGTAGGCATAGACCCTTTGCGGGATTTGTGTAGCCTCAGTGTAAAAGATGCAGCTTACAGAATTTCTGTAAGCTGGATGTACAGAGAGACAATTTAGAAGAGTTCTGCATCCTGAGTGTAGTAGACAGTTTACAGGAGTTCTGCAGCACTGCTGTAGGCATACACACTATGCGGGATTTCGGTAGCCTGAGTGTAGAGGATTCAGCTCACAACAGTTCTCTAAGCCTGATGTAGAGAGAAGCAGTTTCCAGGAGTTCTGCAACCTGAATGCAGTACACACAGTCTATGGGAGTTCTGTAGCTTGGAAGCAGCCGTACGCACTATAGGCGTTTTCCTACCTTGAGTGTAGGAGACGCAGCGTACTAGTGTTCTGTAAGCTGGGTGTACAGAGAGGCTGTTTACAGGAGTTCTGCATCCTGAGTGTAGGAGATTCAGTTTACGGGAGTTCTGTAGCTTCAGAGTAGGCATAGAGAGTATGCGGGGTTTGTGTAGCCTCAGTGAACACGATGCAGCTTACAAGATTTCTCTAAGCCTGATGTAGAGAGAGGCAGTTTACAGGAGTTCTGCAGCCCGAATGTAATACACAGGGTTTACGGCAGTACTGTAGCTTGGCAGCAGTCGTATGCGCTATGCGCATTTTTCTTCCCTGAGTGTAGGAGTCACAGCTTAGTAGAGTTCTCTAAGCCTGGTGTACAGGGAGGCAGTTTTCAGGAGTTCTGCAACCAAAATGCAGTACACACAGTTGACGGGAGTTCTGTAGCTTGGAAGCAGCCATACGCACTATCGGCGTTTTCCTACCTTGAGTGTAGGAGACGCAGCCTACTAGTGTTCTGTAAGCTGGGTGTACAGAGAGGCTGCTTACAGGATTTCTGCATCCTGAGCGTAGGAGATTCAGTTTACGGGAGTTCTGTAGCTTCAGAGTAGGCATAGAACATATGCGGGATTTGTGTAGCTCAGTGTACAACTTGCAGCTGACAGAATTTCTGTACGCTGGATGTACAGAGAGACAATTTAGAGGAGTTCTGCAGCCTGAGTGTAGGAGACAGTTTACCGGAGTTCTGTAGCATGGGTGTAGCCATACACACTATGCGGGATTTCTGTAGCCTGAGTGTAGAAGATTCAGCTTACAAGATTTCTCTAAGCCTGATGTAGAGAGAGGCTGTTTACAGGAGTTCTGCAGCCTGAATGTAATACACACAGTTTGTGCCAGTACATGCTACAGCATGTCAGCAGTCATACGCACTATACGCATTTTCCTTCCCTGAGTGTAAGTGACACAGCTTAGTAGAGTTCTCTAAGCTTGGTGTATAGGGAGGCAGTTTTCAGGAGTTCTGCAACCTGAATGCAGTACACACAGTTGACGGGAGTTCTGTAGCTTGGAAGCAGCCGTACGCACTATAGGCGTTTTCCTACCCTGAGTGTAGGAGACGCAGCGTACTAGTGTTCTGTAAGCTGGGTGTACAGAGAGGCTGTTTACAGGAGTTCTGCATCCTGAGTGTATTGGATTCAGTTTATGGAATTTCTGTAGCTTCAGAGTAGGCATAGAACATATGCGGGATAAGTGTAGCCTCAGTGTACGAGATGCAGCTTACAAAATTTCTGTAAGCTGGTTTTACAGAGAGACAATCTACAGGAGTTCTGCAGCCTGAGTGTAGGACATTCAGTTTACGGGAGTTCTGTAGCTTCAGAGTAGGCATAGACCCTTTGCGGGATTTGTGTAGCCTCAGTGTAAAAGATGCAGCTTACAGAATTTCTGTAAGCTGGATGTACAGAGAGACAATTTAGAAGAGTTCTGCATCCTGAGTGTAGTAGACAGTTTACAGGAGTTCTGCAGCACTGCTGTAGGCATACACACTATGCGGGATTTTGGTAGCCTGAGTGTAGAGGATTCAGCTCACAACAGTTCTCTAAGCCTGATGTAGAGAGAAGCAGTTTCCAGGAGTTCTGCAACCTGAATGCAGTACACACAGTCTACGGGAGTTCTGTAGCTTGGAAGCAGCCGTACGCACTATAGGCGTTTTCCTACCTTGAGTGTAGGAGACGCAGCGTACTAGTGTTCTGTAAGCTGGGTGTACAGAGAGGCTGTTTACAGGAGTTCTGCATCCTGAGTGTAGGAGATTCAGTTTACGGGAGTTCTGTAGCTTCAGAGTAGGCATAGAGAGTATGCGGGGTTTGTGTAGCCTCAGTGAACACGATGCAGCTTACAAGATTTCTCTAAGCCTGATGTAGAGAGAGGCAGTTTACAGGAGTTCTGCAGCCCGAATGTAATACACAGGGTTTACGGCAGTACTGTAGCTTGGCAGCAGTCGTATGCGCTATGCGCATTTTTCTTCCCTGAGTGTAGGAGTCACAGCTTAGTAGAGTTCTCTAAGCCTGGTGTACAGGGAGGCAGTTTTCAGGAGTTCTGCAACCAAAATGCAGTACACACAGTTGACGGGAGTTCTGTAGCTTGGAAGCAGCCGTACGCACTATCGGCGTTTTCCTACCTTGAGTGTAGGAGACGCAGCCTACTAGTGTTCTGTAAGCTGGGTGTACAGAGAGGCTGCTTACAGGATTTCTGCATCCTGAGCGTAGGAGATTCAGTTTACGGGAGTTCTGTAGCTTCAGAGTAGGCATAGAACATATGCGGGATTTGTGTAGCTCAGTGTACAACTTGCAGCTGACAGAATTTCTGTACGCTGGATGTACAGAGAGACAATTTAGAGGAGTTCTGCAGCCTGAGTGTAGGAGACAGTTTACCGGAGTTCTGTAGCATGGGTGTAGCCATACACACTATGCGGGATTTCTGTAGCCTGAGTGTAGAAGATTCAGCTTACAAGATTTCTCTAAGCCTGATGTAGAGAGAGGCTGTTTACAGGAGTTCTGCAGCCTGAATGTAATACACACAGTTTGTGCCAGTACATGCTACAGCATGTCAGCAGTCATACGCACTATACGCATTTTCCTTCCCTGAGTGTAAGTGACACAGCTTAGTAGAGTTCTCTAAGCTTGGTGTATAGGGAGGCAGTTTTCAGGAGTTCTGCAACCTGAATGCAGTACACACAGTTGACGGGAGTTCTGTAGCTTGGAAGCAGCCGTACGCACTATAGGCGTTTTCCTACCCTGAGTGTAGGAGACGCAGCGTGCTAGTGTTCTGTAAGCTGGGTGTACAGAGAGGCTGTTTACAGGAGTTCTGCATCCTGAGTGTATTGGATTCAGTTTACAGAATTTCTGTAGCCTCAGAGTAGGCCTAGAACATATGCGGGATAAGTGTAGCCTCAGTGTACGAGATGCAGCTTACAAAATTTCTGTAAGCTGGTTTTACAGAGAGACAATCTACAGGAGTTCTGCAGCCTGAGTGTAGGACATTCAGTTTACGGGAGTTCTGTAGCTTCAGAGTAGGCATAGACCCTTTGCGGGATTTGTGTAGCCTCAGTGTAAAAGATGCAGCTTACAGAATTTCTGTAAGCTGGATGTACAGAGAGACAATTTAGAAGAGTTCTGCATCCTGAGTGTAGTAGACAGTTTACAGGAGTTCTGCAGCACTGGTGTAGGCATACACACTATGCGGGATTTCGGTAGCCTGAGTGTAGAGGATTCAGCTCACAACAGTTCTCTAAGCCTGATGTAGAGAGAAGCAGTTTCCAGGAGTTCTGCAACCTGAATGCAGTACACACAGTCAACGGGAGTTCTGTAGCTTGGAAGCAGCCGTACGCACTATCGGCGTTTTCCTACCTTGAGTGTAGGAGACGCAGCGTACTAGTGTTCTGTAAGCTTGGTGTACAGAGAGGCTGTTTACAGGAGTTCTGCATCCTGAGTGTAGGAGATTCAGTTTACGGGAGTTCTGTAGCTTCAGAGTAGGCATAGAGAGTATGCGGGGTTTGTGTAGCCTCAGTGAACACGATGCAGCTTACAAGATTTCTCTAAGCCTGATGTAGAGAGAGGCAGTTTACAGGAGTTCTGCAGCCCGAATGTAATACACAGGGTTTACGGCAGTACTGTAGCTTGGCAGCAGTCGTATGCGCTATGCGCATTTTTCTTCCCTGAGTGTAGGAGTCACAGCTTAGTAGAGTTCTCTAAGCCTGGTGTACAGGGAGGCAGTTTTCAGGAGTTCTGCAACCAAAATGCAGTACACACAGTTGACGGGAGTTCTGTAGCTTGGAAGCAGCCGTACGCACTATCGGCGTTTTCCTACCTTGAGTGTAGGAGACGCAGCCTACTAGTGTTCTGTAAGCTGGGTGTACAGAGAGGCTGCTTACAGGATTTCTGCATCCTGAGCGTAGGAGATTCAGTTTACGGGAGTTCTGTAGCTTCAGAGTAGGCATAGAACATATGCGGGATTTGTGTAGCTCAGTGTACAACTTGCAGCTGACAGAATTTCTGTACGCTGGATGTACAGAGAGACAATTTAGAGGAGTTCTGCAGCCTGAGTGTAGGAGACAGTTTACCGGAGTTCTGTAGCATGGGTGTAGCCATACACACTATGCGGGATTTCTGTAGCCTGAGTGTAGAAGATTCAGCTTACAAGATTTCTCTAAGCCTGATGTAGAGAGAGGCTGTTTACAGGAGTTCTGCAGCCTGAATGTAATACACACAGTTTGTGCCAGTACATGCTACAGCATGTCAGCAGTCATACGCACTATACGCATTTTCCTTCCCTGAGTGTAAGTGACACAGCTTAGTAGAGTTCTCTAAGCTTGGTGTATAGGGAGGCAGTTTTCAGGAGTTCTGCAACCTGAATGCAGTACACACAGTTGACGGGAGTTCTGTAGCTTGGAAGCAGCCGTACGCACTATCGGCGTTTTCCTACCTTGAGTGTAGGAGACGCAGCCTACTAGTGTTCTGTAAGCTGGGTGTACAGAGAGGCTGCTTACAGGATTTCTGCATCCTGAGCGTAGGAGATTCAGTTTACGGGAGTTCTGTAGCTTCAGAGTAGGCATAGAACATATGCGGGATTTGTGTAGCTCAGTGTACAACTTGCAGCTGACAGAATTTCTGTACGCTGGATGTACAGAGAGACAATTTAGAGGAGTTCTGCAGCCTGAGTGTAGGAGACAGTTTACCGGAGTTCTGTAGCATGGGTGTAGCCATACACACTATGCGGGATTTCTGTAGCCTGAGTGTAGAAGATTCAGCTTACAAGATTTCTCTAAGCCTGATGTAGAGAGAGGCTGTTTACAGGAGTTCTGCAGCCCGAATGTAATACACACAGTTTATGCCAGTACATGCTACAGCATGTCAGCAGTCATACGCACTATACGCATTTTCCTTCCCTGAGTGTAAGTGACACAGCTTAGTAGAGTTCTCTAAGCTTGGTGTATAGGGAGGCAGTTTTCAGGAGTTCTGCAACCTGAATGCAGTACACACAGTTGACGGGAGTTCTGTAGCTTGGAAGCAGCCGTACGCACTATAGGCGTTTTCCTACCCTGAGTGTAGGAGACGCAGCGTACTAGTGTTCTGTAAGCTGGGTGTACAGAGAGGCTGTTTACAGGAGTTCTGCATCCTGAGTGTATTGGATTCAGTTTACAGAATTTCTGTAGCCTCAGAGTAGGCCTAGAACATATGCGGGATAAGTGTAGCCTCAGTGTACAAGATGCAGCTTACAAAATTTCTGTAAGCTGGTTTTACAGAGAGACAATCTACAGGAGTTCTGCAGCCTGAGTGTATTGGATTCAGTTTATGGAATTTCTGTAGCTTCAGAGTAGGCATAGAACATATGCGGGATAAGTGTAGCCTCAGTGTACGAGATGCAGCTTACAAAATTTCTGTAAGCTGGTTTTACAGAGAGACAATCTACAGGAGTTCTGCAGCCTGAGTGTATTGGATTCAGTTTATAGGAGTTCTGTAGCTTCAGAGTAGGCATAGACCCTTTGCGGGATTTGTGTAGCCTCAGTGTAAAAGATGCAGCTGACAGAATTTCTGTAAGCTGGATGTACAGAGAGACAATTTAGAAGAGTTCTGCATCCTGAGTGTAGTAGACAGTTTACAGGAGTTCTGCAGCACTGGTGTAGGCATACACACTATGCGGGATTTCGGTAGCCTGAGTGTAGAGGATTCAGCTCACAACAGTTCTCTAAGCCTGATGTAGAGAGAAGCAGTTTCCAGGAGTTCTGCAACCTGAATGCAGTACACACAGTCAACGGGAGTTCTGTAGCTTGGAAGCAGCCGTACGCACTATCGGCGTTTTCCTACCTTGAGTGTAGGAGACGCAGCGTACTAGTGTTCTGTAAGCTGGGTGTACAGAGAGGCTGTTTACAGGAGTTCTGCATCCTGAGTGTAGGAGATTCAGTTTACGGGAGTTCTGTAGCTTCAGAGTAGGCATAGAGAGTATGCGGGGTTTGTGTAGCCTCAGTGAACACGATGCAGCTTACAAGATTTCTCTAAGCCTGATGTAGAGAGAGGCAGTTTACAGGAGTTCTGCAGCCCGAATGTAATACACAGGGTTTACGGCAGTACTGTAGCTTGGCAGCAGTCGTATGCGCTATGCGCATTTTTCTTCCCTGAGTGTAGGAGTCACAGCTTAGTAGAGTTCTCTAAGCCTGGTGTACAGGGAGGCAGTTTTCAGGAGTTCTGCAACCAAAATGCAGTACACACAGTTGACGGGAGTTCTGTAGCTTGGAAGCAGCCATACGCACTATCGGCGTTTTCCTACCTTGAGTGTAGGAGACGCAGCCTACTAGTGTTCTGTAAGCTGGGTGTACAGAGAGGCTGCTTACAGGATTTCTGCATCCTGAGCGTAGGAGATTCAGTTTACGGGAGTTCTGTAGCTTCAGAGTAGGCATAGAACATATGCGGGATTTGTGTAGCTCAGTGTACAACTTGCAGCTGACAGAATTTCTGTACGCTGGATGTACAGAGAGACAATTTAGAGGAGTTCTGCAGCCTGAGTGTAGGAGACAGTTTACCGGAGTTCTGTAGCATGGGTGTAGCCATACACACTATGCGGGATTTCTGTAGCCTGAGTGTAGAAGATTCAGCTTACAAGATTTCTCTAAGCCTGATGTAGAGAGAGGCTGTTTACAGGAGTTCTGCAGCCTGAATGTAATACACACAGTTTGTGCCAGTACATGCTACAGCATGTCAGCAGTCATACGCACTATACGCATTTTCCTTCCCTGAGTGTAAGTGACACAGCTTAGTAGAGTTCTCTAAGCTTGGTGTATAGGGAGGCAGTTTTCAGGAGTTCTGCAACCTGAATGCAGTACACACAGTTGACGGGAGTTCTGTAGCTTGGAAGCAGCCGTACGCACTATCGGCGTTTTCCTACCTTGAGTGTAGGAGACGCAGCCTACTAGTGTTCTGTAAGCTGGGTGTACAGAGAGGCTGCTTACAGGATTTCTGCATCCTGAGCGTAGGAGATTCAGTTTACGGGAGTTCTGTAGCTTCAGAGTAGGCATAGAACATATGCGGGATTTGTGTAGCTCAGTGTACAACTTGCAGCTGACAGAATTTCTGTACGCTGGATGTACAGAGAGACAATTTAGAGGAGTTCTGCAGCCTGAGTGTAGGAGACAGTTTACCGGAGTTCTGTAGCATGGGTGTAGCCATACACACTATGCGGGATTTCTGTAGCCTGAGTGTAGAAGATTCAGCTTACAAGATTTCTCTAAGCCTGATGTAGAGAGAGGCTGTTTACAGGAGTTCTGCAGCCCGAATGTAATACACACAGTTTATGCCAGTACATGCTACAGCATGTCAGCAGTCATACGCACTATACGCATTTTCCTTCCCTGAGTGTAAGTGACACAGCTTAGTAGAGTTCTCTAAGCTTGGTGTATAGGGAGGCAGTTTTCAGGAGTTCTGCAACCTGAATGCAGTACACACAGTTGACGGGAGTTCTGTAGCTTGGAAGCAGCCGTACGCACTATAGGCGTTTTCCTACCCTGAGTGTAGGAGACGCAGCGTACTAGTGTTCTGTAAGCTGGGTGTACAGAGAGGCTGTTTACAGGAGTTCTGCATCCTGAGTGTATTGGATTCAGTTTACAGAATTTCTGTAGCCTCAGAGTAGGCCTAGAACATATGCGGGATAAGTGTAGCCTCAGTGTACAAGATGCAGCTTACAAAATTTCTGTAAGCTGGTTTTACAGAGAGACAATCTACAGGAGTTCTGCAGCCTGAGTGTATTGGATTCAGTTTATGGAATTTCTGTAGCTTCAGAGTAGGCATAGAACATATGCGGGATAAGTGTAGCCTCAGTGTACGAGATGCAGCTTACAAAATTTCTGTAAGCTGGTTTTACAGAGAGACAATCTACAGGAGTTCTGCAGCCTGAGTGTAGGACATTCAGTTTACGGGAGTTCTGTAGCTTCAGAGTAGGCATAGACCCTTTGCGGGATTTGTGTAGCCTCAGTGTAAAAGATGCAGCTTACAGAATTTCTGTAAGCTGGATGTACAGAGAGACAATTTAGAAGAGTTCTGCATCCTGAGTGTAGTAGACAGTTTACAGGAGTTCTGCAGCACTGCTGTAGGCATACACACTATGCGGGATTTCGGTAGCCTGAGTGTAGAGGATTCAGCTCACAACAGTTCTCTAAGCCTGATGTAGAGAGAAGCAGTTTCCAGGAGTTCTGCAACCTGAATGCAGTACACACAGTCTATGGGAGTTCTGTAGCTTGGAAGCAGCCGTACGCACTATAGGCGTTTTCCTACCTTGAGTGTAGGAGACGCAGCGTACTAGTGTTCTGTAAGCTGGGTGTACAGAGAGGCTGTTTACAGGAGTTCTGCATCCTGAGTGTAGGAGATTCAGTTTACGGGAGTTCTGTAGCTTCAGAGTAGGCATAGAGAGTATGCGGGGTTTGTGTAGCCTCAGTGAACACGATGCAGCTTACAAGATTTCTCTAAGCCTGATGTAGAGAGAGGCAGTTTACAGGAGTTCTGCAGCCCGAATGTAATACACAGGGTTTACGGCAGTACTGTAGCTTGGCAGCAGTCGTATGCGCTATGCGCATTTTTCTTCCCTGAGTGTAGGAGTCACAGCTTAGTAGAGTTCTCTAAGCCTGGTGTACAGGGAGGCAGTTTTCAGGAGTTCTGCAACCAAAATGCAGTACACACAGTTGACGGGAGTTCTGTAGCTTGGAAGCAGCCATACGCACTATCGGCGTTTTCCTACCTTGAGTGTAGGAGACGCAGCCTACTAGTGTTCTGTAAGCTGGGTGTACAGAGAGGCTGCTTACAGGATTTCTGCATCCTGAGCGTAGGAGATTCAGTTTACGGGAGTTCTGTAGCTTCAGAGTAGGCATAGAACATATGCGGGATTTGTGTAGCTCAGTGTACAACTTGCAGCTGACAGAATTTCTGTACGCTGGATGTACAGAGAGACAATTTAGAGGAGTTCTGCAGCCTGAGTGTAGGAGACAGTTTACCGGAGTTCTGTAGCATGGGTGTAGCCATACACACTATGCGGGATTTCTGTAGCCTGAGTGTAGAAGATTCAGCTTACAAGATTTCTCTAAGCCTGATGTAGAGAGAGGCTGTTTACAGGAGTTCTGCAGCCTGAATGTAATACACACAGTTTGTGCCAGTACATGCTACAGCATGTCAGCAGTCATACGCACTATACGCATTTTCCTTCCCTGAGTGTAAGTGACACAGCTTAGTAGAGTTCTCTAAGCTTGGTGTATAGGGAGGCAGTTTTCAGGAGTTCTGCAACCTGAATGCAGTACACACAGTTGACGGGAGTTCTGTAGCTTGGAAGCAGCCGTACGCACTATAGGCGTTTTCCTACCCTGAGTGTAGGAGACGCAGCGTACTAGTGTTCTGTAAGCTGGGTGTACAGAGAGGCTGTTTACAGGAGTTCTGCATCCTGAGTGTATTGGATTCAGTTTATGGAATTTCTGTAGCTTCAGAGTAGGCATAGAACATATGCGGGATAAGTGTAGCCTCAGTGTACGAGATGCAGCTTACAAAATTTCTGTAAGCTGGTTTTACAGAGAGACAATCTACAGGAGTTCTGCAGCCTGAGTGTAGGACATTCAGTTTACGGGAGTTCTGTAGCTTCAGAGTAGGCATAGACCCTTTGCGGGATTTGTGTAGCCTCAGTGTAAAAGATGCAGCTTACAGAATTTCTGTAAGCTGGATGTACAGAGAGACAATTTAGAAGAGTTCTGCATCCTGAGTGTAGTAGACAGTTTACAGGAGTTCTGCAGCACTGCTGTAGGCATACACACTATGCGGGATTTTGGTAGCCTGAGTGTAGAGGATTCAGCTCACAACAGTTCTCTAAGCCTGATGTAGAGAGAAGCAGTTTCCAGGAGTTCTGCAACCTGAATGCAGTACACACAGTCTACGGGAGTTCTGTAGCTTGGAAGCAGCCGTACGCACTATAGGCGTTTTCCTACCTTGAGTGTAGGAGACGCAGCGTACTAGTGTTCTGTAAGCTGGGTGTACAGAGAGGCTGTTTACAGGAGTTCTGCATCCTGAGTGTAGGAGATTCAGTTTACGGGAGTTCTGTAGCTTCAGAGTAGGCATAGAGAGTATGCGGGGTTTGTGTAGCCTCAGTGAACACGATGCAGCTTACAAGATTTCTCTAAGCCTGATGTAGAGAGAGGCAGTTTACAGGAGTTCTGCAGCCCGAATGTAATACACAGGGTTTACGGCAGTACTGTAGCTTGGCAGCAGTCGTATGCGCTATGCGCATTTTTCTTCCCTGAGTGTAGGAGTCACAGCTTAGTAGAGTTCTCTAAGCCTGGTGTACAGGGAGGCAGTTTTCAGGAGTTCTGCAACCAAAATGCAGTACACACAGTTGACGGGAGTTCTGTAGCTTGGAAGCAGCCGTACGCACTATCGGCGTTTTCCTACCTTGAGTGTAGGAGACGCAGCCTACTAGTGTTCTGTAAGCTGGGTGTACAGAGAGGCTGCTTACAGGATTTCTGCATCCTGAGCGTAGGAGATTCAGTTTACGGGAGTTCTGTAGCTTCAGAGTAGGCATAGAACATATGCGGGATTTGTGTAGCTCAGTGTACAACTTGCAGCTGACAGAATTTCTGTACGCTGGATGTACAGAGAGACAATTTAGAGGAGTTCTGCAGCCTGAGTGTAGGAGACAGTTTACCGGAGTTCTGTAGCATGGGTGTAGCCATACACACTATGCGGGATTTCTGTAGCCTGAGTGTAGAAGATTCAGCTTACAAGATTTCTCTAAGCCTGATGTAGAGAGAGGCTGTTTACAGGAGTTCTGCAGCCTGAATGTAATACACACAGTTTGTGCCAGTACATGCTACAGCATGTCAGCAGTCATACGCACTATACGCATTTTCCTTCCCTGAGTGTAAGTGACACAGCTTAGTAGAGTTCTCTAAGCTTGGTGTATAGGGAGGCAGTTTTCAGGAGTTCTGCAACCTGAATGCAGTACACACAGTTGACGGGAGTTCTGTAGCTTGGAAGCAGCCGTACGCACTATAGGCGTTTTCCTACCCTGAGTGTAGGAGACGCAGCGTGCTAGTGTTCTGTAAGCTGGGTGTACAGAGAGGCTGTTTACAGGAGTTCTGCATCCTGAGTGTATTGGATTCAGTTTACAGAATTTCTGTAGCCTCAGAGTAGGCCTAGAACATATGCGGGATAAGTGTAGCCTCAGTGTACGAGATGCAGCTTACAAAATTTCTGTAAGCTGGTTTTACAGAGAGACAATCTACAGGAGTTCTGCAGCCTGAGTGTAGGACATTCAGTTTACGGGAGTTCTGTAGCTTCAGAGTAGGCATAGACCCTTTGCGGGATTTGTGTAGCCTCAGTGTAAAAGATGCAGCTTACAGAATTTCTGTAAGCTGGATGTACAGAGAGACAATTTAGAAGAGTTCTGCATCCTGAGTGTAGTAGACAGTTTACAGGAGTTCTGCAGCACTGGTGTAGGCATACACACTATGCGGGATTTCGGTAGCCTGAGTGTAGAGGATTCAGCTCACAACAGTTCTCTAAGCCTGATGTAGAGAGAAGCAGTTTCCAGGAGTTCTGCAACCTGAATGCAGTACACACAGTCAACGGGAGTTCTGTAGCTTGGAAGCAGCCGTACGCACTATCGGCGTTTTCCTACCTTGAGTGTAGGAGACGCAGCGTACTAGTGTTCTGTAAGCTTGGTGTACAGAGAGGCTGTTTACAGGAGTTCTGCATCCTGAGTGTAGGAGATTCAGTTTACGGGAGTTCTGTAGCTTCAGAGTAGGCATAGAGAGTATGCGGGGTTTGTGTAGCCTCAGTGAACACGATGCAGCTTACAAGATTTCTCTAAGCCTGATGTAGAGAGAGGCAGTTTACAGGAGTTCTGCAGCCCGAATGTAATACACAGGGTTTACGGCAGTACTGTAGCTTGGCAGCAGTCGTATGCGCTATGCGCATTTTTCTTCCCTGAGTGTAGGAGTCACAGCTTAGTAGAGTTCTCTAAGCCTGGTGTACAGGGAGGCAGTTTTCAGGAGTTCTGCAACCAAAATGCAGTACACACAGTTGACGGGAGTTCTGTAGCTTGGAAGCAGCCGTACGCACTATCGGCGTTTTCCTACCTTGAGTGTAGGAGACGCAGCCTACTAGTGTTCTGTAAGCTGGGTGTACAGAGAGGCTGCTTACAGGATTTCTGCATCCTGAGCGTAGGAGATTCAGTTTACGGGAGTTCTGTAGCTTCAGAGTAGGCATAGAACATATGCGGGATTTGTGTAGCTCAGTGTACAACTTGCAGCTGACAGAATTTCTGTACGCTGGATGTACAGAGAGACAATTTAGAGGAGTTCTGCAGCCTGAGTGTAGGAGACAGTTTACCGGAGTTCTGTAGCATGGGTGTAGCCATACACACTATGCGGGATTTCTGTAGCCTGAGTGTAGAAGATTCAGCTTACAAGATTTCTCTAAGCCTGATGTAGAGAGAGGCTGTTTACAGGAGTTCTGCAGCCTGAATGTAATACACACAGTTTGTGCCAGTACATGCTACAGCATGTCAGCAGTCATACGCACTATACGCATTTTCCTTCCCTGAGTGTAAGTGACACAGCTTAGTAGAGTTCTCTAAGCTTGGTGTATAGGGAGGCAGTTTTCAGGAGTTCTGCAACCTGAATGCAGTACACACAGTTGACGGGAGTTCTGTAGCTTGGAAGCAGCCGTACGCACTATCGGCGTTTTCCTACCTTGAGTGTAGGAGACGCAGCCTACTAGTGTTCTGTAAGCTGGGTGTACAGAGAGGCTGCTTACAGGATTTCTGCATCCTGAGCGTAGGAGATTCAGTTTACGGGAGTTCTGTAGCTTCAGAGTAGGCATAGAACATATGCGGGATTTGTGTAGCTCAGTGTACAACTTGCAGCTGACAGAATTTCTGTACGCTGGATGTACAGAGAGACAATTTAGAGGAGTTCTGCAGCCTGAGTGTAGGAGACAGTTTACCGGAGTTCTGTAGCATGGGTGTAGCCATACACACTATGCGGGATTTCTGTAGCCTGAGTGTAGAAGATTCAGCTTACAAGATTTCTCTAAGCCTGATGTAGAGAGAGGCTGTTTACAGGAGTTCTGCAGCCCGAATGTAATACACACAGTTTATGCCAGTACATGCTACAGCATGTCAGCAGTCATACGCACTATACGCATTTTCCTTCCCTGAGTGTAAGTGACACAGCTTAGTAGAGTTCTCTAAGCTTGGTGTATAGGGAGGCAGTTTTCAGGAGTTCTGCAACCTGAATGCAGTACACACAGTTGACGGGAGTTCTGTAGCTTGGAAGCAGCCGTACGCACTATAGGCGTTTTCCTACCCTGAGTGTAGGAGACGCAGCGTACTAGTGTTCTGTAAGCTGGGTGTACAGAGAGGCTGTTTACAGGAGTTCTGCATCCTGAGTGTATTGGATTCAGTTTACAGAATTTCTGTAGCCTCAGAGTAGGCCTAGAACATATGCGGGATAAGTGTAGCCTCAGTGTACAAGATGCAGCTTACAAAATTTCTGTAAGCTGGTTTTACAGAGAGACAATCTACAGGAGTTCTGCAGCCTGAGTGTATTGGATTCAGTTTATGGAATTTCTGTAGCTTCAGAGTAGGCATAGAACATATGCGGGATAAGTGTAGCCTCAGTGTACGAGATGCAGCTTACAAAATTTCTGTAAGCTGGTTTTACAGAGAGACAATCTACAGGAGTTCTGCAGCCTGAGTGTAGGACATTCAGTTTACGGGAGTTCTGTAGCTTCAGAGTAGGCATAGACCCTTTGCGGGATTTGTGTAGCCTCAGTGTAAAAGATGCAGCTTACAGAATTTCTGTAAGCTGGATGTACAGAGAGACAATTTAGAAGAGTTCTGCATCCTGAGTGTAGTAGACAGTTTACAGGAGTTCTGCAGCACTGCTGTAGGCATACACACTATGCGGGATTTCGGTAGCCTGAGTGTAGAGGATTCAGCTCACAACAGTTCTCTAAGCCTGATGTAGAGAGAAGCAGTTTCCAGGAGTTCTGCAACCTGAATGCAGTACACACAGTCTATGGGAGTTCTGTAGCTTGGAAGCAGCCGTACGCACTATAGGCGTTTTCCTACCTTGAGTGTAGGAGACGCAGCGTACTAGTGTTCTGTAAGCTGGGTGTACAGAGAGGCTGTTTACAGGAGTTCTGCATCCTGAGTGTAGGAGATTCAGTTTACGGGAGTTCTGTAGCTTCAGAGTAGGCATAGAGAGTATGCGGGGTTTGTGTAGCCTCAGTGAACACGATGCAGCTTACAAGATTTCTCTAAGCCTGATGTAGAGAGAGGCAGTTTACAGGAGTTCTGCAGCCCGAATGTAATACACAGGGTTTACGGCAGTACTGTAGCTTGGCAGCAGTCGTATGCGCTATGCGCATTTTTCTTCCCTGAGTGTAGGAGTCACAGCTTAGTAGAGTTCTCTAAGCCTGGTGTACAGGGAGGCAGTTTTCAGGAGTTCTGCAACCAAAATGCAGTACACACAGTTGACGGGAGTTCTGTAGCTTGGAAGCAGCCATACGCACTATCGGCGTTTTCCTACCTTGAGTGTAGGAGACGCAGCCTACTAGTGTTCTGTAAGCTGGGTGTACAGAGAGGCTGCTTACAGGATTTCTGCATCCTGAGCGTAGGAGATTCAGTTTACGGGAGTTCTGTAGCTTCAGAGTAGGCATAGAACATATGCGGGATTTGTGTAGCTCAGTGTACAACTTGCAGCTGACAGAATTTCTGTACGCTGGATGTACAGAGAGACAATTTAGAGGAGTTCTGCAGCCTGAGTGTAGGAGACAGTTTACCGGAGTTCTGTAGCATGGGTGTAGCCATACACACTATGCGGGATTTCTGTAGCCTGAGTGTAGAAGATTCAGCTTACAAGATTTCTCTAAGCCTGATGTAGAGAGAGGCTGTTTACAGGAGTTCTGCAGCCTGAATGTAATACACACAGTTTGTGCCAGTACATGCTACAGCATGTCAGCAGTCATACGCACTATACGCATTTTCCTTCCCTGAGTGTAAGTGACACAGCTTAGTAGAGTTCTCTAAGCTTGGTGTATAGGGAGGCAGTTTTCAGGAGTTCTGCAACCTGAATGCAGTACACACAGTTGACGGGAGTTCTGTAGCTTGGAAGCAGCCGTACGCACTATAGGCGTTTTCCTACCCTGAGTGTAGGAGACGCAGCGTACTAGTGTTCTGTAAGCTGGGTGTACAGAGAGGCTGTTTACAGGAGTTCTGCATCCTGAGTGTATTGGATTCAGTTTATGGAATTTCTGTAGCTTCAGAGTAGGCATAGAACATATGCGGGATAAGTGTAGCCTCAGTGTACGAGATGCAGCTTACAAAATTTCTGTAAGCTGGTTTTACAGAGAGACAATCTACAGGAGTTCTGCAGCCTGAGTGTAGGACATTCAGTTTACGGGAGTTCTGTAGCTTCAGAGTAGGCATAGACCCTTTGCGGGATTTGTGTAGCCTCAGTGTAAAAGATGCAGCTTACAGAATTTCTGTAAGCTGGATGTACAGAGAGACAATTTAGAAGAGTTCTGCATCCTGAGTGTAGTAGACAGTTTACAGGAGTTCTGCAGCACTGCTGTAGGCATACACACTATGCGGGATTTCGGTAGCCTGAGTGTAGAGGATTCAGCTCACAACAGTTCTCTAAGCCTGATGTAGAGAGAAGCAGTTTCCAGGAGTTCTGCAACCTGAATGCAGTACACACAGTCTACGGGAGTTCTGTAGCTTGGAAGCAGCCGTACGCACTATAGGCGTTTTCCTACCTTGAGTGTAGGAGACGCAGCGTACTAGTGTTCTGTAAGCTGGGTGTACAGAGAGGCTGTTTACAGGAGTTCTGCATCCTGAGTGTAGGAGATTCAGTTTACGGGAGTTCTGTAGCTTCAGAGTAGGCATAGAGAGTATGCGGGGTTTGTGTAGCCTCAGTGAACACGATGCAGCTTACAAGATTTCTCTAAGCCTGATGTAGAGAGAGGCAGTTTACAGGAGTTCTGCAGCCCGAATGTAATACACAGGGTTTACGGCAGTACTGTAGCTTGGCAGCAGTCGTATGCGCTATGCGCATTTTTCTTCCCTGAGTGTAGGAGTCACAGCTTAGTAGAGTTCTCTAAGCCTGGTGTACAGGGAGGCAGTTTTCAGGAGTTCTGCAACCAAAATGCAGTACACACAGTTGACGGGAGTTCTGTAGCTTGGAAGCAGCCGTACGCACTATCGGCGTTTTCCTACCTTGAGTGTAGGAGACGCAGCCTACTAGTGTTCTGTAAGCTGGGTGTACAGAGAGGCTGCTTACAGGATTTCTGCATCCTGAGCGTAGGAGATTCAGTTTACGGGAGTTCTGTAGCTTCAGAGTAGGCATAGAACATATGCGGGATTTGTGTAGCTCAGTGTACAACTTGCAGCTGACAGAATTTCTGTACGCTGGATGTACAGAGAGACAATTTAGAGGAGTTCTGCAGCCTGAGTGTAGGAGACAGTTTACCGGAGTTCTGTAGCATGGGTGTAGCCATACACACTATGCGGGATTTCTGTAGCCTGAGTGTAGAAGATTCAGCTTACAAGATTTCTCTAAGCCTGATGTAGAGAGAGGCTGTTTACAGGAGTTCTGCAGCCCGAATGTAATACACACAGTTTATGCCAGTACATGCTACAGCATGTCAGCAGTCATACGCACTATACGCATTTTCCTTCCCTGAGTGTAAGTGACACAGCTTAGTAGAGTTCTCTAAGCTTGGTGTATAGGGAGGCAGTTTTCAGGAGTTCTGCAACCTGAATGCAGTACACACAGTCGACGGGAGTTCTGTAGCTTGGAAGCAGCCGTACGCACTATAGGCGTTTTCCTACCCTGAGTGTAGGAGACGCAGCGTACTAGTGTTCTGTAAGCTGGGTGTACAGAGAGGCTGTTTACAGGAGTTCTGCATCCTGAGTGTATTGGATTCAGTTTATGGAATTTCTGTAGCTTCAGAGTAGGCATAGAACATATGCGGGATAAGTGTAGCCTCAGTGTACGAGATGCAGCTTACAAAATTTCTGTAAGCTGGTTTTACAGAGAGACAATCTACAGGAGTTCTGCAGCCTGAGTGTAGGACATTCAGTTTACGGGAGTTCTGTAGCTTCAGAGTAGGCATAGACCCTTTGCGGGATTTGTGTAGCCTCAGTGTAAAAGATGCAGCTTACAGAATTTCTGTAAGCTGGATGTACAGAGAGACAATTTAGAAGAGTTCTGCATCCTGAGTGTAGTAGACAGTTTACAGGAGTTCTGCAGCACTGCTGTAGGCATACACACTATGCGGGATTTCGGTAGCCTGAGTGTAGAGGATTCAGCTCACAACAGTTCTCTAAGCCTGATGTAGAGAGAAGCAGTTTCCAGGAGTTCTGCAACCTGAATGCAGTACACACAGTCTACGGGAGTTCTGTAGCTTGGAAGCAGCCGTACGCACTATAGGCGTTTTCCTACCTTGAGTGTAGGAGACGCAGCGTACTAGTGTTCTGTAAGCTGGGTGTACAGAGAGGCTGTTTACAGGAGTTCTGCATCCTGAGTGTAGGAGATTCAGTTTACGGGAGTTCTGTAGCTTCAGAGTAGGCATAGAGAGTATGCGGGGTTTGTGTAGCATCAGTGAACACGATGCAGCTTACAAGATTTCTCTAAGCCTGATGTAGAGAGAGGCAGTTTACAGGAGTTCTGCAGCCCGAATGTAATACACAGGGTTTACGGCAGTACTGTAGCTTGGCAGCAGTCGTATGCGCTATGCGCATTTTTCTTCCCTGAGTGTAGGAGTCACAGCTTAGTAGAGTTCTCTAAGCCTGGTGTACAGGGAGGCAGTTTTCAGGAGTTCTGCAACCAAAATGCAGTACACACAGTTGACGGGAGTTCTGTAGCTTGGAAGCAGCCGTACGCACTATCGGCGTTTTCCTACCTTGAGTGTAGGAGACGCAGCCTACTAGTGTTCTGTAAGCTGGGTGTACAGAGAGGTTGCTTACAGGATTTCTGCATCCTGAGCGTAGGAGATTCAGTTTACGGGAGTTCTGTAGCTTCAGAGTAGGCATAGAACATATGCGGGATTTGTGTAGCTCAGTGTACAACTTGCAGCTGACAGAATTTCTGTACGCTGGATGTACAGAGAGACAATTTAGAGGAGTTCTGCAGCCTGAGTGTAGGAGACAGTTTACCGGAGTTCTGTAGCATGGGTGTAGCCATACACACTATGCGGGATTTCTGTAGCCTGAGTGTAGAAGATTCAGCTTACAAGATTTCTCTAAGCCTGATGTAGAGAGAGGCTGTTTACAGGAGTTCTGCAGCCTGAATGTAATACACACAGTTTGTGCCAGTACATGCTACAGCATGTCAGCAGTCATACGCACTATACGCATTTTCCTTCCCTGAGTGTAAGTGACACAGCTTAGTAGAGTTCTCTAAGCTTGGTGTATAGGGAGGCAGTTTTCAGGAGTTCTGCAACCTGAATGCAGTACACACAGTTGACGGGAGTTCTGTAGCTTGGAAGCAGCCGTACGCACTATAGGCGTTTTCCTACCCTGAGTGTAGGAGACGCAGCGTACTAGTGTTCTGTAAGCTGGGTGTACAGAGAGGCTGTTTACAGGAGTTCTGCATCCTGAGTGTATTGGATTCAGTTTACAGAATTTCTGTAGCCTCAGAGTAGGCCTAGAACATATGCGGGATAAGTGTAGCCTCAGTGTACAAGATGCAGCTTACAAAATTTCTGTAAGCTGGTTTTACAGAGAGACAATCTACAGGAGTTCTGCAGCCTGAGTGTATTGGATTCAGTTTATGGAATTTCTGTAGCTTCAGAGTAGGCATAAAACATATGCGGGATAAGTGTAGCCTCAGTGTACGAGATGCAGCTTACAAAATTTCTGTAAGCTGGTTTTACAGAGAGACAATCTACAGGAGTTCTGCAGCCTGAGTGTAGGACATTCAGTTTACGGGAGTTCTGTAGCTTCAGAGTAGGCATAGACCCTTTGCGGGATTTGTGTAGCCTCAGTGTAAAAGATGCAGCTTACAGAATTTCTGTAAGCTGGATGTACAGAGAGACAATTTAGAAGAGTTCTGCATCCTGAGTGTAGTAGACAGTTTACAGGAGTTCTGCAGCACTGGTGTAGGCATACACACTATGCGGGATTTCGGTAGCCTGAGTGTAGAGGATTCAGCTCACAACAGTTCTCTAAGCCTGATGTAGAGAGAAGCAGTTTCCAGGAGTTCTGCAACCTGAATGCAGTACACACAGTCAACGGGAGTTCTGTAGCTTGGAAGCAGCCGTACGCACTATAGGCGTTTTCCTACCTTGAGTGTAGGAGACGCAGCGTACTAGTGTTCTGTAAGCTGGGTGTACAGAGAGGCTGTTTACAGGAGTTCTGCATCCTGAGTGTAGGAGATTCAGTTTACGGGAGTTCTGTAGCTTCAGAGTAGGCATAGAGAGTATGCGGGGTTTGTGTAGCCTCAGTGAACACGATGCAGCTTACAAGATTTCTCTAAGCCTGATGTAGAGAGAGGCAGTTTACAGGAGTTCTGCAGCCCGAATGTAATACACAGGGTTTACGGCAGTACTGTAGCTTGGCAGCAGTCGTATGCGCTATGCGCATTTTTCTTCCCTGAGTGTAGGAGTCACAGCTTAGTAGAGTTCTCTAAGCCTGGTGTACAGGGAGGCAGTTTTCAGGAGTTCTGCAACCAAAATGCAGTACACACAGTTGACGGGAGTTCTGTAGCTTGGAAGCAGCCGTACGCACTATCGGCGTTTTCCTACCTTGAGTGTAGGAGACGCAGCCTACTAGTGTTCTGTAAGCTGGGTGTACAGAGAGGCTGCTTACAGGATTTCTGCATCCTGAGCGTAGGAGATTCAGTTTACAGGAGTTCTGTAGCTTCAGAGTAGGCATAGAACATATGCGGGATTTGTGTAGCTCAGTGTACAACTTGCAGCTGACAGAATTTCTGTACGCTGGATGTACAGAGAGACAATTTAGAGGAGTTCTGCAGCCTGAGTGTAGGAGACAGTTTACCGGAGTTCTGTAGCATGGGTGTAGCCATACCCACTATGCGGGATTTCTGTAGCCTGAGTGTAGAAGATTCAGCTTACAAGATTTCTCTAAGCCTGATGTAGAGAGAGGCTGTTTACAGGAGTTCTGCAGCCCGAATGTAATACACACAGTTTATGCCAGTACATGCTACAGCATGTCAGCAGTCATACGCACTATACGCATTTTCCTTCCCTGAGTGTAAGTGACACAGCTTAGTAGAGTTCTCTAAGCTTGGTGTATAGGGAGGCAGTTTTCAGGAGTTCTGCAACCTGAATGCAGTACACACAGTTGACGGGAGTTCTGTAGCTTGGAAGCAGCCGTACGCACTATAGGCGTTTTCCTACCCTGAGTGTAGGAGACGCAGCGTGCTAGTGTTCTGTAAGCTGGGTGTACAGAGAGGCTGTTTACAGGAGTTCTGCATCCTGAGTGTATTGGATTCAGTTTACAGAATTTCTGTAGCCTCAGAGTAGGCCTAGAACATATGCGGGATAAGTGTAGCCTCAGTGTACGAGATGCAGCTTACAAAATTTCTGTAAGCTGGTTTTACAGAGAGACAATCTACAGGAGTTCTGCAGCCTGAGTGTATTGGATTCAGTTTATAGGAGTTCTGTAGCTTCAGAGTAGGCATAGACCCTTTGCGGGATTTGTGTAGCCTCAGTGTAAAAGATGCAGCTGACAGAATTTCTGTAAGCTGGATGTACAGAGAGACAATTTAGAAGAGTTCTGCATCCTGAGTGTAGTAGACAGTTTACAGGAGTTCTGCAGCACTGGTGTAGGCATACACACTATGCGGGATTTCGGTAGCCTGAGTGTAGAGGATTCAGCTCACAACAGTTCTCTAAGCCTGATGTAGAGAGAAGCAGTTTCCAGGAGTTCTGCAACCTGAATGCAGTACACACAGTCAACGGGAGTTCTGTAGCTTGGAAGCAGCCGTACGCACTATCGGCGTTTTCCTACCTTGAGTGTAGGAGACGCAGCGTACTAGTGTTCTGTAAGCTTGGTGTACAGAGAGGCTGTTTACAGGAGTTCTGCATCCTGAGTGTAGGAGATTCAGTTTACGGGAGTTCTGTAGCTTCAGAGTAGGCATAGAGAGTATGCGGGGTTTGTGTAGCCTCAGTGAACACGATGCAGCTTACAAGATTTCTCTAAGCCTGATGTAGAGAGAGGCAGTTTACAGGAGTTCTGCAGCCCGAATGTAATACACAGGGTTTACGGCAGTACTGTAGCTTGGCAGCAGTCGTATGCGCTATGCGCATTTTTCTTCCCTGAGTGTAGGAGTCACAGCTTAGTAGAGTTCTCTAAGCCTGGTGTACAGGGAGGCAGTTTTCAGGAGTTCTGCAACCAAAATGCAGTACACACAGTTGACGGGAGTTCTGTAGCTTGGAAGCAGCCGTACGCACTATCGGCGTTTTCCTACCTTGAGTGTAGGAGACGCAGCCTACTAGTGTTCTGTAAGCTGGGTGTACAGAGAGGCTGCTTACAGGATTTCTGCATCCTGAGCGTAGGAGATTCAGTTTACGGGAGTTCTGTAGCTTCAGAGTAGGCATAGAACATATGCGGGATTTGTGTAGCTCAGTGTACAACTTGCAGCTGACAGAATTTCTGTACGCTGGATGTACAGAGAGACAATTTAGAGGAGTTCTGCAGCCTGAGTGTAGGAGACAGTTTACCGGAGTTCTGTAGCATGGGTGTAGCCATACACACTATGCGGGATTTCTGTAGCCTGAGTGTAGAAGATTCAGCTTACAAGATTTCTCTAAGCCTGATGTAGAGAGAGGCTGTTTACAGGAGTTCTGCAGCCCGAATGTAATACACACAGTTTATGCCAGTACATGCTACAGCATGTCAGCAGTCATACGCACTATACGCATTTTCCTTCCCTGAGTGTAAGTGACACAGCTTAGTAGAGTTCTCTAAGCTTGGTGTATAGGGAGGCAGTTTTCAGGAGTTCTGCAACCTGAATGCAGTACACACAGTCGACGGGAGTTCTGTAGCTTGGAAGCAGCCGTACGCACTATAGGCGTTTTCCTACCCTGAGTGTAGGAGACGCAGCGTACTAGTGTTCTGTAAGCTGGGTGTACAGAGAGGCTGTTTACAGGAGTTCTGCATCCTGAGTGTATTGGATTCAGTTTATGGAATTTCTGTAGCCTCAGAGTAGGCCTAGAACATATGCGGGATAAGTGTAGCCTCAGTGTACGAGATGCAGCTTACAAAATTTCTGTAAGCTGGTTTTACAGAGAGACAATCTACAGGAGTTCTGCAGCCTGAGTGTAGGACATTCAGTTTATGGGAGTTCTGTAGCTTCAGAGTAGGCATAGACCCTTTGCGGGATTTGTGTAGCCTCAGTGTAAAAGATGCAGCTTACAGAATTTCTGTAAGCTGGATGTACAGAGAGACAATTTAGAAGAGTTCTGCATCCTGAGTGTAGTAGACAGTTTACAGGAGTTCTGCAGCACTGGTGTAGGCATACACACTATGCGGGATTTCGGTAGCCTGAGTGTAGAGGATTCAGCTCACAACAGTTCTCTAAGCCTGATGTAGAGAGAAGCAGTTTCCAGGAGTTCTGCAACCTGAATGCAGTACACACAGTCAACGGGAGTTCTGTAGCTTGGAAGCAGCCGTACGCACTATCGGCGTTTTCCTACCTTGAGTGTAGGAGACGCAGCGTACTAGTGTTCTGTAAGCTTGGTGTACAGAGAGGCTGTTTACAGGAGTTCTGCATCCTGAGTGTAGGAGATTCAGTTTACGGGAGTTCTGTAGCTTCAGAGTAGGCATAGAGAGTATGCGGGGTTTGTGTAGCCTCAGTGAACACGATGCAGCTTACAAGATTTCTCTAAGCCTGATGTAGAGAGAGGCAGTTTACAGGAGTTCTGCAGCCCGAATGTAATACACAGGGTTTACGGCAGTACTGTAGCTTGGCAGCAGTCGTATGCGCTATGCGCATTTTTCTTCCCTGAGTGTAGGAGTCACAGCTTAGTAGAGTTCTCTAAGCCTGGTGTACAGGGAGGCAGTTTTCAGGAGTTCTGCAACCAAAATGCAGTACACACAGTTGACGGGAGTTCTGTAGCTTGGAAGCAGCCGTACGCACTATCGGCGTTTTCCTACCTTGAGTGTAGGAGACGCAGCCTACTAGTGTTCTGTAAGCTGGGTGTACAGAGAGGCTGCTTACAGGATTTCTGCATCCTGAGCGTAGGAGATTCAGTTTACGGGAGTTCTGTAGCTTCAGAGTAGGCATAGAACATATGCGGGATTTGTGTAGCTCAGTGTACAACTTGCAGCTGACAGAATTTCTGTACGCTGGATGTACAGAGAGACAATTTAGAGGAGTTCTGCAGCCTGAGTGTAGGAGACAGTTTACCGGAGTTCTGTAGCATGGGTGTAGCCATACCCACTATGCGGGATTTCTGTAGCCTGAGTGTAGAAGATTCAGCTTACAAGATTTCTCTAAGCCTGATGTAGAGAGAGGCTGTTTACAGGAGTTCTGCAGCCCGAATGTAATACACACAGTTTATGCCAGTACATGCTACAGCATGTCAGCAGTCATACGCACTATACGCATTTTCCTTCCCTGAGTGTAAGTGACACAGCTTAGTAGAGTTCTCTAAGCTTGGTGTATAGGGAGGCAGTTTTCAGGAGTTCTGCAACCTGAATGCAGTACACACAGTTGACGGGAGTTCTGTAGCTTGGAAGCAGCCGTACGCACTATAGGCGTTTTCCTACCCTGAGTGTAGGAGACGCAGCGTACTAGTGTTCTGTAAGCTGGGTGTACAGAGAGGCTGTTTACAGGAGTTCTGCATCCTGAGTGTATTGGATTCAGTTTACAGAATTTCTGTAGCCTCAGAGTAGGCCTAGAACATATGCGGGATAAGTGTAGCCTCAGTGTACGAGATGCAGCTTACAAAATTTCTGTAAGCTGGTTTTACAGAGAGACAATCTACAGGAGTTCTGCAGCCTGAGTGTATTGGATTCAGTTTATAGGAGTTCTGTAGCTTCAGAGTAGGCATAGACCCTTTGCGGGATTTGTGTAGCCTCAGTGTAAAAGATGCAGCTTACAGAATTTCTGTAAGCTGGATGTACAGAGAGACAATTTAGAAGAGTTCTGCATCCTGAGTGTAGTAGACAGTTTACAGGAGTTCTGCAGCACTGGTGTAGGCATACACACTATGCGGGATTTCGGTAGCCTGAGTGTAGAGGATTCAGCTCACAACAGTTCTCTAAGCCTGATGTAGAGAGAAGCAGTTTCCAGGAGTTCTGCAACCTGAATGCAGTACACACAGTCAACGGGAGTTCTGTAGCTTGGAAGCAGCCGTACGCACTATCGGCGTTTTCCTACCTTGAGTGTAGGAGACGCAGCGTACTAGTGTTCTGTAAGCTTGGTGTACAGAGAGGCTGTTTACAGGAGTTCTGCATCCTGAGTGTAGGAGATTCAGTTTACGGGAGTTCTGTAGCTTCAGAGTAGGCATAGAGAGTATGCGGGGTTTGTGTAGCCTCAGTGAACACGATGCAGCTTACAAGATTTCTCTAAGCCTGATGTAGAGAGAGGCAGTTTACAGGAGTTCTGCAGCCCGAATGTAATACACAGGGTTTACGGCAGTACTGTAGCTTGGCAGCAGTCGTATGCGCTATGCGCATTTTTCTTCCCTGAGTGTAGGAGTCACAGCTTAGTAGAGTTCTCTAAGCCTGGTGTACAGGGAGGCAGTTTTCAGGAGTTCTGCAACCAAAATGCAGTACACACAGTTGACGGGAGTTCTGTAGCTTGGAAGCAGCCGTACGCACTATCGGCGTTTTCCTACCTTGAGTGTAGGAGACGCAGCCTACTAGTGTTCTGTAAGCTGGGTGTACAGAGAGGCTGCTTACAGGATTTCTGCATCCTGAGCGTAGGAGATTCAGTTTACGGGAGTTCTGTAGCTTCAGAGTAGGCATAGAACATATGCGGGATTTGTGTAGCTCAGTGTACAACTTGCAGCTGACAGAATTTCTGTACGCTGGATGTACAGAGAGACAATTTAGAGGAGTTCTGCAGCCTGAGTGTAGGAGACAGTTTACCGGAGTTCTGTAGCATGGGTGTAGCCATACACACTATGCGGGATTTCTGTAGCCTGAGTGTAGAAGATTCAGCTTACAAGATTTCTCTAAGCCTGATGTAGAGAGAGGCTGTTTACAGGAGTTCTGCAGCCCGAATGTAATACACACAGTTTATGCCAGTACATGCTACAGCATGTCAGCAGTCATACGCACTATACGCATTTTCCTTCCCTGAGTGTAAGTGACACAGCTTAGTAGAGTTCTCTAAGCTTGGTGTATAGGGAGGCAGTTTTCAGGAGTTCTGCAACCTGAATGCAGTACACACAGTCGACGGGAGTTCTGTAGCTTGGAAGCAGCCGTACGCACTATAGGCGTTTTCCTACCCTGAGTGTAGGAGACGCAGCGTACTAGTGTTCTGTAAGCTGGGTGTACAGAGAGGCTGTTTACAGGAGTTCTGCATCCTGAGTGTATTGGATTCAGTTTATGGAATTTCTGTAGCCTCAGAGTAGGCCTAGAACATATGCGGGATAAGTGTAGCCTCAGTGTACGAGATGCAGCTTACAAAATTTCTGTAAGCTGGTTTTACAGAGAGACAATCTACAGGAGTTCTGCAGCCTGAGTGTAGGACATTCAGTTTATGGGAGTTCTGTAGCTTCAGAGTAGGCATAGACCCTTTGCGGGATTTGTGTAGCCTCAGTGTAAAAGATGCAGCTTACAGAATTTCTGTAAGCTGGATGTACAGAGAGACAATTTAGAAGAGTTCTGCATCCTGAGTGTAGTAGACAGTTTACAGGAGTTCTGCAGCACTGGTGTAGGCATACACACTATGCGGGATTTCGGTAGCCTGAGTGTAGAGGATTCAGCTCACAACAGTTCTCTAAGCCTGATGTAGAGAGAAGCAGTTTCCAGGAGTTCTGCAACCTGAATGCAGTACACACAGTCAACGGGAGTTCTGTAGCTTGGAAGCAGCCGTACGCACTATCGGCGTTTTCCTACCTTGAGTGTAGGAGACGCAGCGTACTAGTGTTCTGTAAGCTTGGTGTACAGAGAGGCTGTTTACAGGAGTTCTGCATCCTGAGTGTAGGAGATTCAGTTTACGGGAGTTCTGTAGCTTCAGAGTAGGCATAGAGAGTATGCGGGGTTTGTGTAGCCTCAGTGAACACGATGCAGCTTACAAGATTTCTCTAAGCCTGATGTAGAGAGAGGCAGTTTACAGGAGTTCTGCAGCCCGAATGTAATACACAGGGTTTACGGCAGTACTGTAGCTTGGCAGCAGTCGTATGCGCTATGCGCATTTTTCTTCCCTGAGTGTAGGAGTCACAGCTTAGTAGAGTTCTCTAAGCCTGGTGTACAGGGAGGCAGTTTTCAGGAGTTCTGCAACCAAAATGCAGTACACACAGTTGACGGGAGTTCTGTAGCTTGGAAGCAGCCGTACGCACTATCGGCGTTTTCCTACCTTGAGTGTAGGAGACGCAGCCTACTAGTGTTCTGTAAGCTGGGTGTACAGAGAGGCTGCTTACAGGATTTCTGCATCCTGAGCGTAGGAGATTCAGTTTACGGGAGTTCTGTAGCTTCAGAGTAGGCATAGAACATATGCGGGATTTGTGTAGCTCAGTGTACAACTTGCAGCTGACAGAATTTCTGTACGCTGGATGTACAGAGAGACAATTTAGAGGAGTTCTGCAGCCTGAGTGTAGGAGACAGTTTACCGGAGTTCTGTAGCATGGGTGTAGCCATACCCACTATGCGGGATTTCTGTAGCCTGAGTGTAGAAGATTCAGCTTACAAGATTTCTCTAAGCCTGATGTAGAGAGAGGCTGTTTACAGGAGTTCTGCAGCCCGAATGTAATACACACAGTTTATGCCAGTACATGCTACAGCATGTCAGCAGTCATACGCACTATACGCATTTTCCTTCCCTGAGTGTAAGTGACACAGCTTAGTAGAGTTCTCTAAGCTTGGTGTATAGGGAGGCAGTTTTCAGGAGTTCTGCAACCTGAATGCAGTACACACAGTTGACGGGAGTTCTGTAGCTTGGAAGCAGCCGTACGCACTATAGGCGTTTTCCTACCCTGAGTGTAGGAGACGCAGCGTACTAGTGTTCTGTAAGCTGGGTGTACAGAGAGGCTGTTTACAGGAGTTCTGCATCCTGAGTGTATTGGATTCAGTTTACAGAATTTCTGTAGCCTCAGAGTAGGCCTAGAACATATGCGGGATAAGTGTAGCCTCAGTGTACGAGATGCAGCTTACAAAATTTCTGTAAGCTGGTTTTACAGAGAGACAATCTACAGGAGTTCTGCAGCCTGAGTGTAGGACATTCAGTTTACGGGAGTTCTGTAGCTTCAGAGTAGGCATAGACCCTTTGCGGGATTTGTGTAGCCTCAGTGTAAAAGATGCAGCTTACAGAATTTCTGTAAGCTGGATGTACAGAGAGACAATTTAGAAGAGTTCTGCATCCTGAGTGTAGTAGACAGTTTACAGGAGTTCTGCAGCACTGGTGTAGGCATACACACTATGCGGGATTTCGGTAGCCTGAGTGTAGAGGATTCAGCTCACAACAGTTCTCTAAGCCTGATGTAGAGAGAAGCAGTTTCCAGGAGTTCTGCAACCTGAATGCAGTACACACAGTCTACGGGAGTTCTGTAGCTTGGAAGCAGCCGTACGCACTATAGGCGTTTTCCTACCTTGAGTGTAGGAGACGCAGCGTACTAGTGTTCTGTAAGCTGGGTGTACAGAGAGGCTGTTTACAGGAGTTCTGCATCCTGAGTGTAGGAGATTCAGTTTACGGGAGTTCTGTAGCTTCAGAGTAGGCATAGAGAGTATGCGGGGTTTGTGTAGCCTCAGTGAACACGATGCAGCTTACAAGATTTCTCTAAGCCTGATGTAGAGAGAGGCAGTTTACAGGAGTTCTGCAGCCCGAATGTAATACACAGGGTTTACGGCAGTACTGTAGCTTGGCAGCAGTCGTATGCGCTATGCGCATTTTTCTTCCCTGAGTGTAGGAGTCACAGCTTAGTAGAGTTCTCTAAGCCTGGTGTACAGGGAGGCAGTTTTCAGGAGTTCTGCAACCAAAATGCAGTACACACAGTTGACGGGAGTTCTGTAGCTTGGAAGCAGCCGTACGCACTATCGGCGTTTTCCTACCTTGAGTGTAGGAGACGCAGCCTACTAGTGTTCTGTAAGCTGGGTGTACAGAGAGGCTGCTTACAGGATTTCTGCATCCTGAGCGTAGGAGATTCAGTTTACGGGAGTTCTGTAGCTTCAGAGTAGGCATAGAACATATGCGGGATTTGTGTAGCTCAGTGTACAACTTGCAGCTGACAGAATTTCTGTACGCTGGATGTACAGAGAGACAATTTAGAGGAGTTCTGCAGCCTGAGTGTAGGAGACAGTTTACCGGAGTTCTGTAGCATGGGTGTAGCCATACACACTATGCGGGATTTCTGTAGCCTGAGTGTAGAAGATTCAGCTTACAAGATTTCTCTAAGCCTGATGTAGAGAGAGGCTGTTTACAGGAGTTCTGCAGCCCGAATGTAATACACACAGTTTATGCCAGTACATGCTACAGCATGTCAGCAGTCATACGCACTATACGCATTTTCCTTCCCTGAGTGTAAGTGACACAGCTTAGTAGAGTTCTCTAAGCTTGGTGTATAGGGAGGCAGTTTTCAGGAGTTCTGCAACCTGAATGCAGTACACACAGTCGACGGGAGTTCTGTAGCTTGGAAGCAGCCGTACGCACTATAGGCGTTTTCCTACCCTGAGTGTAGGAGACGCAGCGTACTAGTGTTCTGTAAGCTGGGTGTACAGAGAGGCTGTTTACAGGAGTTCTGCATCCTGAGTGTATTGGATTCAGTTTACAGAATTTCTGTAGCCTCAGAGTAGGCCTAGAACATATGCGGGATAAGTGTAGCCTCAGTGTACGAGATGCAGCTTACAAAATTTCTGTAAGCTGGTTTTACAGAGAGACAATCTACAGGAGTTCTGCAGCCTGAGTGTATTGGATTCAGTTTATAGGAGTTCTGTAGCTTCAGAGTAGGCATAGACCCTTTGCGGGATTTGTGTAGCCTCAGTGTAAAAGATGCAGCTTACAGAATTTCTGTAAGCTGGATGTACAGAGAGACAATTTAGAAGAGTTCTGCATCCTGAGTGTAGTAGACAGTTTACAGGAGTTCTGCAGCACTGGTGTAGGCATACACACTATGCGGGATTTCGGTAGCCTGAGTGTAGAGGATTCAGCTCACAACAGTTCTCTAAGCCTGATGTAGAGAGAAGCAGTTTCCAGGAGTTCTGCAACCTGAATGCAGTACACACAGTCAACGGGAGTTCTGTAGCTTGGAAGCAGCCGTACGCACTATAGGCGTTTTCCTACCTTGAGTGTAGGAGACGCAGCGTACTAGTGTTCTGTAAGCTTGGTGTACAGAGAGGCTGTTTACAGGAGTTCTGCATCCTGAGTGTAGGAGATTCAGTTTACGGGAGTTCTGTAGCTTCAGAGTAGGCATAGAGAGTATGCGGGGTTTGTGTAGCCTCAGTGAACACGATGCAGCTTACAAGATTTCTCTAAGCCTGATGTAGAGAGAGGCAGTTTACAGGAGTTCTGCAGCCCGAATGTAATACACAGGGTTTACGGCAGTACTGTAGCTTGGCAGCAGTCGTATGCGCTATGCGCATTTTTCTTCCCTGAGTGTAGGAGTCACAGCTTAGTAGAGTTCTCTAAGCCTGGTGTACAGGGAGGCAGTTTTCAGGAGTTCTGCAACCAAAATGCAGTACACACAGTTGACGGGAGTTCTGTAGCTTGGAAGCAGCCGTACGCACTATCGGCGTTTTCCTACCTTGAGTGTAGGAGACGCAGCCTACTAGTGTTCTGTAAGCTGGGTGTACAGAGAGGCTGCTTACAGGATTTCTGCATCCTGAGCGTAGGAGATTCAGTTTACGGGAGTTCTGTAGCTTCAGAGTAGGCATAGAACATATGCGGGATTTGTGTAGCTCAGTGTACAACTTGCAGCTGACAGAATTTCTGTACGCTGGATGTACAGAGAGACAATTTAGAGGAGTTCTGCAGCCTGAGTGTAGGAGACAGTTTACCGGAGTTCTGTAGCATGGGTGTAGCCATACCCACTATGCGGGATTTCTGTAGCCTGAGTGTAGAAGATTCAGCTTACAAGATTTCTCTAAGCCTGATGTAGAGAGAGGCTGTTTACAGGAGTTCTGCAGCCCGAATGTAATACACACAGTTTATGCCAGTACATGCTACAGCATGTCAGCAGTCATACGCACTATACGCATTTTCCTTCCCTGAGTGTAAGTGACACAGCTTAGTAGAGTTCTCTAAGCTTGGTGTATAGGGAGGCAGTTTTCAGGAGTTCTGCAACCTGAATGCAGTACACACAGTTGACGGGAGTTCTGTAGCTTGGAAGCAGCCGTACGCACTATAGGCGTTTTCCTACCCTGAGTGTAGGAGACGCAGCGTACTAGTGTTCTGTAAGCTGGGTGTACAGAGAGGCTGTTTACAGGAGTTCTGCATCCTGAGTGTATTGGATTCAGTTTACAGAATTTCTGTAGCCTCAGAGTAGGCCTAGAACATATGCGGGATAAGTGTAGCCTCAGTGTACGAGATGCAGCTTACAAAATTTCTGTAAGCTGGTTTTACAGAGAGACAATCTACAGGAGTTCTGCAGCCTGAGTGTATTGGATTCAGTTTATAGGAGTTCTGTAGCTTCAGAGTAGGCATAGACCCTTTGCGGGATTTGTGTAGCCTCAGTGTAAAAGATGCAGCTTACAGAATTTCTGTAAGCTGGATGTACAGAGAGACAATTTAGAAGAGTTCTGCATCCTGAGTGTAGTAGACAGTTTACAGGAGTTCTGCAGCACTGGTGTAGGCATACACACTATGCGGGATTTCGGTAGCCTGAGTGTAGAGGATTCAGCTCACAACAGTTCTCTAAGCCTGATGTAGAGAGAAGCAGTTTCCAGGAGTTCTGCAACCTGAATGCAGTACACACAGTCAACGGGAGTTCTGTAGCTTGGAAGCAGCCGTACGCACTATCGGCGTTTTCCTACCTTGAGTGTAGGAGACGCAGCGTACTAGTGTTCTGTAAGCTTGGTGTACAGAGAGGCTGTTTACAGGAGTTCTGCATCCTGAGTGTAGGAGATTCAGTTTACGGGAGTTCTGTAGCTTCAGAGTAGGCATAGAGAGTATGCGGGGTTTGTGTAGCCTCAGTGAACACGATGCAGCTTACAAGATTTCTCTAAGCCTGATGTAGAGAGAGGCAGTTTACAGGAGTTCTGCAGCCCGAATGTAATACACAGGGTTTACGGCAGTACTGTAGCTTGGCAGCAGTCGTATGCGCTATGCGCATTTTTCTTCCCTGAGTGTAGGAGTCACAGCTTAGTAGAGTTCTCTAAGCCTGGTGTACAGGGAGGCAGTTTTCAGGAGTTCTGCAACCAAAATGCAGTACACACAGTTGACGGGAGTTCTGTAGCTTGGAAGCAGCCGTACGCACTATCGGCGTTTTCCTACCTTGAGTGTAGGAGACGCAGCCTACTAGTGTTCTGTAAGCTGGGTGTACAGAGAGGCTGCTTACAGGATTTCTGCATCCTGAGCGTAGGAGATTCAGTATACGGGAGTTCTGTAGCTTCAGAGTAGGCATAGAACATATGCGGGATTTGTGTAGCTCAGTGTACAACTTGCAGCTGACAGAATTTCTGTACGCTGGATGTACAGAGAGACAATTTAGAGGAGTTCTGCAGCCTGAGTGTAGGAGACAGTTTACCGGAGTTCTGTAGCATGGGTGTAGCCATACCCACTATGCGGGATTTCTGTAGCCTGAGTGTAGAAGATTCAGCTTACAAGATTTCTCTAAGCCTGATGTAGAGAGAGGCTGTTTACAGGAGTTCTGCAGCCCGAATGTAATACACACAGTTTATGCCAGTACATGCTACAGCATGTCAGCAGTCATACGCACTATACGCATTTTCCTTCCCTGAGTGTAAGTGACACAGCTTAGTAGAGTTCTCTAAGCTTGGTGTATAGGGAGGCAGTTTTCAGGAGTTCTGCAACCTGAATGCAGTACACACAGTTGACGGGAGTTCTGTAGCTTGGAAGCAGCCGTACGCACTATAGGCGTTTTCCTACCCTGAGTGTAGGAGACGCAGCGTACTAGTGTTCTGTAAGCTGGGTGTACAGAGAGGCTGTTTACAGGAGTTCTGCATCCTGAGTGTATTGGATTCAGTTTACAGAATTTCTGTAGCCTCAGAGTAGGCCTAGAACATATGCGGGATAAGTGTAGCCTCAGTGTACAAGATGCAGCTTACAAAATTTCTGTAAGCTGGTTTTACAGAGAGACAATCTACAGGAGTTCTGCAGCCTGAGTGTATTGGATTCAGTTTATAGGAGTTCTGTAGCTTCAGAGTAGGCATAGACCCTTTGCGGGATTTGTGTAGCCTCAGTGTAAAAGATGCAGCTTACAGAATTTCTGTAAGCTGGATGTACAGAGAGACAATTTAGAAGAGTTCTGCATCCTGAGTGTAGTAGACAGTTTACAGGAGTTCTGCAGCACTGGTGTAGGCATACACACTATGCGGGATTTCGGTAGCCTGAGTGTAGAGGATTCAGCTCACAACAGTTCTCTAAGCCTGATGTAGAGAGAAGCAGTTTCCAGGAGTTCTGCAACCTGAATGCAGTACACACAGTCAACGGGAGTTCTGTAGCTTGGAAGCAGCCGTACGCACTATAGGCGTTTTCCTACCTTGAGTGTAGGAGACGCAGCGTACTAGTGTTCTGTAAGCTTGGTGTACAGAGAGGCTGTTTACAGGAGTTCTGCATCCTGAGTGTAGGAGATTCAGTTTACGGGAGTTCTGTAGCTTCAGAGTAGGCATAGAGAGTATGCGGGGTTTGTGTAGCCTCAGTGAACACGATGCAGCTTACAAGATTTCTCTAAGCCTGATGTAGAGAGAGGCAGTTTACAGGAGTTCTGCAGCCCGAAGGTAATACACAGGGTTTACGGCAGTACTGTAGCTTGGCAGCAGTCGTATGCGCTATGCGCATTTTTCTTCCCTGAGTGTAGGAGTCACAGCTTAGTAGAGTTCTCTAAGCCTGGTGTACAGGGAGGCAGTTTTCAGGAGTTCTGCAACCTGAATGCAGTACACACAGTTGACGGGAGTTCTGTAGCTTGGAAGCAGCCGTACGCACTATCGGCGTTTTCCTACCTTGAGTGTAGGAGACGCAGCCTACTAGTGTTCTGTAAGCTGGGTGTACAGAGAGGCTGCTTACAGGATTTCTGCATCCTGAGCGTAGGAGATTCAGTTTACGGGAGTTCTGTAGCTTCAGAGTAGGCATAGAACATATGCGGGATTTGTGTAGCTCAGTGTACAACTTGCAGCTGACAGAATTTCTGTACGCTGGATGTACAGAGAGACAATTTAGAGGAGTTCTGCAGCCTGAGTGTAGGAGACAGTTTACCGGAGTTCTGTAGCATGGGTGTAGCCATACACACTATGCGGGATTTCTGTAGCCTGAGTGTAGAAGATTCAGCTTACAAGATTTCTCTAAGCCTGATGTAGAGAGAGGCTGTTTACAGGAGTTCTGCAGCCCGAATGTAATACACACAGTTTATGCCAGTACATGCTACAGCATGTCAGCAGTCATACGCACTATACGCATTTTCCTTCCCTGAGTGTAAGTGACACAGCTTAGTAGAGTTCTCTAAGCTTGGTGTATAGGGAGGCAGTTTTCAGGAGTTCTGCAACCTGAATGCAGTACACACAGTTGACGGGAGTTCTGTAGCTTGGAAGCAGCCGTACGCACTATAGGCGTTTTCCTACCCTGAGTGTAGGAGACGCAGCGTACTAGTGTTCTGTAAGCTGGGTGTACAGAGAGGCTGTTTACAGGAGTTCTGCATCCTGAGTGTATTGGATTCAGTTTACAGAATTTCTGTAGCCTCAGAGTAGGCCTAGAACATATGCGGGATAAGTGTAGCCTCAGTGTACGAGATGCAGCTTACAAAATTTCTGTAAGCTGGTTTTACAGAGAGACAATCTACAGGAGTTCTGCAGCCTGAGTGTATTGGATTCAGTTTATAGGAGTTCTGTAGCTTCAGAGTAGGCATAGACCCTTTGCGGGATTTGTGTAGCCTCAGTGTAAAAGATGCAGCTTACAGAATTTCTGTAAGCTGGATGTACAGAGAGACAATTTAGAAGAGTTCTGCATCCTGAGTGTAGTAGACAGTTTACAGGAGTTCTGCAGCACTGGTGTAGGCATACACACTATGCGGGATTTCGGTAGCCTGAGTGTAGAGGATTCAGCTCACAACAGTTCTCTAAGCCTGATGTAGAGAGAAGCAGTTTCCAGGAGTTCTGCAACCTGAATGCAGTACACACAGTCAACGGGAGTTCTGTAGCTTGGAAGCAGCCGTACGCACTATCGGCGTTTTCCTACCTTGAGTGTAGGAGACGCAGCGTACTAGTGTTCTGTAAGCTTGGTGTACAGAGAGGCTGTTTACAGGAGTTCTGCATCCTGAGTGTAGGAGATTCAGTTTACGGGAGTTCTGTAGCTTCAGAGTAGGCATAGAGAGTATGCGGGGTTTGTGTAGCCTCAGTGAACACGATGCAGCTTACAAGATTTCTCTAAGCCTGATGTAGAGAGAGGCAGTTTACAGGAGTTCTGCAGCCCGAATGTAATACACAGGGTTTACGGCAGTACTGTAGCTTGGCAGCAGTCGTATGCGCTATGCGCATTTTTCTTCCCTGAGTGTAGGAGTCACAGCTTAGTAGAGTTCTCTAAGCCTGGTGTACAGGGAGGCAGTTTTCAGGAGTTCTGCAACCAAAATGCAGTACACACAGTTGACGGGAGTTCTGTAGCTTGGAAGCAGCCGTACGCACTATCGGCGTTTTCCTACCTTGAGTGTAGGAGACGCAGCCTACTAGTGTTCTGTAAGCTGGGTGTACAGAGAGGCTGCTTACAGGATTTCTGCATCCTGAGCGTAGGAGATTCAGTATACGGGAGTTCTGTAGCTTCAGAGTAGGCATAGAACATATGCGGGATTTGTGTAGCTCAGTGTACAACTTGCAGCTGACAGAATTTCTGTACGCTGGATGTACAGAGAGACAATTTAGAGGAGTTCTGCAGCCTGAGTGTAGGAGACAGTTTACCGGAGTTCTGTAGCATGGGTGTAGCCATACCCACTATGCGGGATTTCTGTAGCCTGAGTGTAGAAGATTCAGCTTACAAGATTTCTCTAAGCCTGATGTAGAGAGAGGCTGTTTACAGGAGTTCTGCAGCCCGAATGTAATACACACAGTTTATGCCAGTACATGCTACAGCATGTCAGCAGTCATACGCACTATACGCATTTTCCTTCCCTGAGTGTAAGTGACACAGCTTAGTAGAGTTCTCTAAGCTTGGTGTATAGGGAGGCAGTTTTCAGGAGTTCTGCAACCTGAATGCAGTACACACAGTTGACGGGAGTTCTGTAGCTTGGAAGCAGCCGTACGCACTATAGGCGTTTTCCTACCCTGAGTGTAGGAGACGCAGCGTACTAGTGTTCTGTAAGCTGGGTGTACAGAGAGGCTGTTTACAGGAGTTCTGCATCCTGAGTGTATTGGATTCAGTTTACAGAATTTCTGTAGCCTCAGAGTAGGCCTAGAACATATGCGGGATAAGTGTAGCCTCAGTGTACGAGATGCAGCTTACAAAATTTCTGTAAGCTGGTTTTACAGAGAGACAATCTACAGGAGTTCTGCAGCCTGAGTGTAGGACATTCAGTTTACGGGAGTTCTGTAGCTTCAGAGTAGGCATAGACCCTTTGCGGGATTTGTGTAGCCTCAGTGTAAAAGATGCAGCTTACAGAATTTCTGTAAGCTGGATGTACAGAGAGACAATTTAGAAGAGTTCTGCATCCTGAGTGTAGTAGACAGTTTACAGGAGTTCTGCAGCACTGGTGTAGGCATACACACTATGCGGGATTTCGGTAGCCTGAGTGTAGAGGATTCAGCTCACAACAGTTCTCTAAGCCTGATGTAGAGAGAAGCAGTTTCCAGGAGTTCTGCAACCTGAATGCAGTACACACAGTCAACGGGAGTTCTGTAGCTTGGAAGCAGCCGTACGCACTATCGGCGTTTTCCTACCTTGAGTGTAGGAGACGCAGCGTACTAGTGTTCTGTAAGCTTGGTGTACAGAGAGGCTGTTTACAGGAGTTCTGCATCCTGAGTGTAGGAGATTCAGTTTACGGGAGTTCTGTAGCTTCAGAGTAGGCATAGAGAGTATGCGGGGTTTGTGTAGCCTCAGTGAACACGATGCAGCTTACAAGATTTCTCTAAGCCTGATGTAGAGAGAGGCAGTTTACAGGAGTTCTGCAGCCCGAATGTAATACACAGGGTTTACGGCAGTACTGTAGCTTGGCAGCAGTCGTATGCGCTATGCGCATTTTTCTTCCCTGAGTGTAGGAGTCACAGCTTAGTAGAGTTCTCTAAGCCTGGTGTACAGGGAGGCAGTTTTCAGGAGTTCTGCAACCTGAATGCAGTACACACAGTTGACGGGAGTTCTGTAGCTTGGAAGCAGCCGTACGCACTATCGGCGTTTTCCTACCTTGAGTGTAGGAGACGCAGCCTACTAGTGTTCTGTAAGCTGGGTGTACAGAGAGGCTGCTTACAGGATTTCTGCATCCTGAGCGTAGGAGATTCAGTTTACGGGAGTTCTGTAGCTTCAGAGTAGGCATAGAACATATGCGGGATTTGTGTAGCTCAGTGTACAACTTGCAGCTGACAGAATTTCTGTACGCTGGATGTACAGAGAGACAATTTAGAGGAGTTCTGCAGCCTGAGTGTAGGAGACAGTTTACCGGAGTTCTGTAGCATGGGTGTAGCCATACACACTATGCGGGATTTCTGTAGCCTGAGTGTAGAAGATTCAGCTTACAAGATTTCTCTAAGCCTGATGTAGAGAGAGGCTGTTTACAGGAGTTCTGCAGCCCGAATGTAATACACACAGTTTATGCCAGTACATGCTACAGCATGTCAGCAGTCATACGCACTATACGCATTTTCCTTCCCTGAGTGTAAGTGACACAGCTTAGTAGAGTTCTCTAAGCTTGGTGTATAGGGAGGCAGTTTTCAGGAGTTCTGCAACCTGAATGCAGTACACACAGTTGACGGGAGTTCTGTAGCTTGGAAGCAGCCGTACGCACTATCGGCGTTTTCCTACCTTGAGTGTAGGAGACGCAGCCTACTAGTGTTCTGTAAGCTGGGTGTACAGAGAGGCTGCTTACAGGATTTCTGCATCCTGAGCGTAGGAGATTCAGTTTACGGGAGTTCTGTAGCTTCAGAGTAGGCATAGAACATATGCGGGATTTGTGTAGCTCAGTGTACAACTTGCAGCTGACAGAATTTCTGTACGCTGGATGTACAGAGAGACAATTTAGAGGAGTTCTGCAGCCTGAGTGTAGGAGACAGTTTACCGGAGTTCTGTAGCATGGGTGTAGCCATACACACTATGCGGGATTTCTGTAGCCTGAGTGTAGAAGATTCAGCTTACAAGATTTCTCTAAGCCTGATGTAGAGAGAGGCTGTTTACAGGAGTTCTGCAGCCCGAATGTAATACACACAGTTTATGCCAGTACATGCTACAGCATGTCAGCAGTCATACGCACTATACGCATTTTCCTTCCCTGAGTGTAAGTGACACAGCTTAGTAGAGTTCTCTAAGCTTGGTGTATAGGGAGGCAGTTTTCAGGAGTTCTGCAACCTGAATGCAGTACACACAGTTGACGGGAGTTCTGTAGCTTGGAAGCAGCCGTACGCACTATAGGCGTTTTCCTACCCTGAGTGTAGGAGACGCAGCGTACTAGTGTTCTGTAAGCTGGGTGTACAGAGAGGCTGTTTACAGGAGTTCTGCATCCTGAGTGTATTGGATTCAGTTTACAGAATTTCTGTAGCCTCAGAGTAGGCCTAGAACATATGCGGGATAAGTGTAGCCTCAGTGTACGAGATGCAGCTTACAAAATTTCTGTAAGCTGGTTTTACAGAGAGACAATCTACAGGAGTTCTGCAGCCTGAGTGTATTGGATTCAGTTTACAGGAGTTCTGTAGCTTCAGAGTAGGCATAGACCCTTTGCGGGATTTGTGTAGCCTCAGTGTAAAAGATGCAGCTTACAGAATTTCTGTAAGCTGGATGTACAGAGAGACAATTTAGAAGAGTTCTGCATCCTGAGTGTAGTAGACAGTTTACAGGAGTTCTGCAGCACTGGTGTAGGCATACACACTATGCGGGATTTCGGTAGCCTGAGTGTAGAGGATTCAGCTCACAACAGTTCTCTAAGCCTGATGTAGAGAGAAGCAGTTTCCAGGAGTTCTGCAACCTGAATGCAGTACACACAGTCAACGGGAGTTCTGTAGCTTGGAAGCAGCCGTACGCACTATCGGCGTTTTCCTACCTTGAGTGTAGGAGACGCAGCGTACTAGTGTTCTGTAAGCTTGGTGTACAGAGAGGCTGTTTACAGGAGTTCTGCATCCTGAGTGTAGGAGATTCAGTTTACGGGAGTTCTGTAGCTTCAGAGTAGGCATAGAGAGTATGCGGGGTTTGTGTAGCCTCAGTGAACACGATGCAGCTTACAAGATTTCTCTAAGCCTGATGTAGAGAGAGGCAGTTTACAGGAGTTCTGCAGCCCGAATGTAATACACAGGGTTTACGGCAGTACTGTAGCTTGGCAGCAGTCGTATGCGCTATGCGCATTTTTCTTCCCTGAGTGTAGGAGTCACAGCTTAGTAGAGTTCTCTAAGCCTGGTGTACAGGGAGGCAGTTTTCAGGAGTTCTGCAACCAAAATGCAGTACACACAGTTGACGGGAGTTCTGTAGCTTGGAAGCAGCCGTACGCACTATCGGCGTTTTCCTACCTTGAGTGTAGGAGACGCAGCCTACTAGTGTTCTGTAAGCTGGGTGTACAGAGAGGCTGCTTACAGGATTTCTGCATCCTGAGCGTAGGAGATTCAGTATACGGGAGTTCTGTAGCTTCAGAGTAGGCATAGAACATATGCGGGATTTGTGTAGCTCAGTGTACAACTTGCAGCTGACAGAATTTCTGTACGCTGGATGTACAGAGAGACAATTTAGAGGAGTTCTGCAGCCTGAGTGTAGGAGACAGTTTACCGGAGTTCTGTAGCATGGGTGTAGCCATACCCACTATGCGGGATTTCTGTAGCCTGAGTGTAGAAGATTCAGCTTACAAGATTTCTCTAAGCCTGATGTAGAGAGAGGCTGTTTACAGGAGTTCTGCAGCCCGAATGTAATACACACAGTTTATGCCAGTACATGCTACAGCATGTCAGCAGTCATACGCACTATACGCATTTTCCTTCCCTGAGTGTAAGTGACACAGCTTAGTAGAGTTCTCTAAGCTTGGTGTATAGGGAGGCAGTTTTCAGGAGTTCTGCAACCTGAATGCAGTACACACAGTTGACGGGAGTTCTGTAGCTTGGAAGCAGCCGTACGCACTATAGGCGTTTTCCTACCCTGAGTGTAGGAGACGCAGCGTACTAGTGTTCTGTAAGCTGGGTGTACAGAGAGGCTGTTTACAGGAGTTCTGCATCCTGAGTGTATTGGATTCAGTTTACAGAATTTCTGTAGCCTCAGAGTAGGCCTAGAACATATGCGGGATAAGTGTAGCCTCAGTGTACAAGATGCAGCTTACAAAATTTCTGTAAGCTGGTTTTACAGAGAGACAATCTACAGGAGTTCTGCAGCCTGAGTGTATTGGATTCAGTTTATAGGAGTTCTGTAGCTTCAGAGTAGGCATAGACCCTTTGCGGGATTTGTGTAGCCTCAGTGTAAAAGATGCAGCTTACAGAATTTCTGTAAGCTGGATGTACAGAGAGACAATTTAGAAGAGTTCTGCATCCTGAGTGTAGTAGACAGTTTACAGGAGTTCTGCAGCACTGGTGTAGGCATACACACTATGCGGGATTTCGGTAGCCTGAGTGTAGAGGATTCAGCTCACAACAGTTCTCTAAGCCTGATGTAGAGAGAAGCAGTTTCCAGGAGTTCTGCAACCTGAATGCAGTACACACAGTCAACGGGAGTTCTGTAGCTTGGAAGCAGCCGTACGCACTATCGGCGTTTTCCTACCTTGAGTGTAGGAGACGCAGCGTACTAGTGTTCTGTAAGCTTGGTGTACAGAGAGGCTGTTTACAGGAGTTCTGCATCCTGAGTGTAGGAGATTCAGTTTACGGGAGTTCTGTAGCTTCAGAGTAGGCATAGAGAGTATGCGGGGTTTGTGTAGCCTCAGTGAACACGATGCAGCTTACAAGATTTCTCTAAGCCTGATGTAGAGAGAGGCAGTTTACAGGAGTTCTGCAGCCCGAAGGTAATACACAGGGTTTACGGCAGTACTGTAGCTTGGCAGCAGTCGTATGCGCTATGCGCATTTTTCTTCCCTGAGTGTAGGAGTCACAGCTTAGTAGAGTTCTCTAAGCCTGGTGTACAGGGAGGCAGTTTTCAGGAGTTCTGCAACCAAAATGCAGTACACACAGTTGACGGGAGTTCTGTAGCTTGGAAGCAGCCGTACGCACTATCGGCGTTTTCCTACCTTGAGTGTAGGAGACGCAGCCTACTAGTGTTCTGTAAGCTGGGTGTACAGAGAGGCTGCTTACAGGATTTCTGCATCCTGAGCGTAGGAGATTCAGTTTACGGGAGTTCTGTAGCTTCAGAGTAGGCATAGAACATATGCGGGATTTGTGTAGCTCAGTGTACAACTTGCAGCTGACAGAATTTCTGTACGCTGGATGTACAGAGAGACAATTTAGAGGAGTTCTGCAGCCTGAGTGTAGGAGACAGTTTACCGGAGTTCTGTAGCATGGGTGTAGCCATACACACTATGCGGGATTTCTGTAGCCTGAGTGTAGAAGATTCAGCTTACAAGATTTCTCTAAGCCTGATGTAGAGAGAGGCTGTTTACAGGAGTTCTGCAGCCCGAATGTAATACACACAGTTTATGCCAGTACATGCTACAGCATGTCAGCAGTCATACGCACTATACGCATTTTCCTTCCCTGAGTGTAAGTGACACAGCTTAGTAGAGTTCTCTAAGCTTGGTGTATAGGGAGGCAGTTTTCAGGAGTTCTGCAACCTGAATGCAGTACACACAGTTGACGGGAGTTCTGTAGCTTGGAAGCAGCCGTACGCACTATAGGCGTTTTCCTACCCTGAGTGTAGGAGACGCAGCGTACTAGTGTTCTGTAAGCTGGGTGTACAGAGAGGCTGTTTACAGGAGTTCTGCATCCTGAGTGTATTGGATTCAGTTTACAGAATTTCTGTAGCCTCAGAGTAGGCCTAGAACATATGCGGGATAAGTGTAGCCTCAGTGTACGAGATGCAGCTTACAAAATTTCTGTAAGCTGGTTTTACAGAGAGACAATCTACAGGAGTTCTGCAGCCTGAGTGTAGGACATTCAGTTTACGGGAGTTCTGTAGCTTCAGAGTAGGCATAGACCCTTTGCGGGATTTGTGTAGCCTCAGTGTAAAAGATGCAGCTTACAGAATTTCTGTAAGCTGGATGTACAGAGAGACAATTTAGAAGAGTTCTGCATCCTGAGTGTAGTAGACAGTTTACAGGAGTTCTGCAGCACTGGTGTAGGCATACACACTATGCGGGATTTCGGTAGCCTGAGTGTAGAGGATTCAGCTCACAACAGTTCTCTAAGCCTGATGTAGAGAGAAGCAGTTTCCAGGAGTTCTGCAACCTGAATGCAGTACACACAGTCAACGGGAGTTCTGTAGCTTGGAAGCAGCCGTACGCACTATCGGCGTTTTCCTACCTTGAGTGTAGGAGACGCAGCGTACTAGTGTTCTGTAAGCTGGGTGTACAGAGAGGCTGTTTACAGGAGTTCTGCATCCTGAGTGTAGGAGATTCAGTTTACGGGAGTTCTGTAGCTTCAGAGTAGGCATAGAGAGTATGCGGGGTTTGTGTAGCCTCAGTGAACACGATGCAGCTTACAAGATTTCTCTAAGCCTGATGTAGAGAGAGGCAGTTTACAGGAGTTCTGCAGCCCGAAGGTAATACACAGGGTTTACGGCAGTACTGTAGCTTGGCAGCAGTCGTATGCGCTATGCGCATTTTTCTTCCCTGAGTGTAGGAGTCACAGCTTAGTAGAGTTCTCTAAGCCTGGTGTACAGGGAGGCAGTTTTCAGGAGTTCTGCAACCTGAATGCAGTACACACAGTTGACGGGAGTTCTGTAGCTTGGAAGCAGCCGTACGCACTATCGGCGTTTTCCTACCTTGAGTGTAGGAGACGCAGCCTACTAGTGTTCTGTAAGCTGGGTGTACAGAGAGGCTGCTTACAGGATTTCTGCATCCTGAGCGTAGGAGATTCAGTTTACGGGAGTTCTGTAGCTTCAGAGTAGGCATAGAACATATGCGGGATTTGTGTAGCTCAGTGTACAACTTGCAGCTGACAGAATTTCTGTACGCTGGATGTACAGAGAGACAATTTAGAGGAGTTCTGCAGCCTGAGTGTAGGAGACAGTTTACCGGAGTTCTGTAGCATGGGTGTAGCCATACCCACTATGCGGGATTTCTGTAGCCTGAGTGTAGAAGATTCAGCTTACAAGATTTCTCTAAGCCTGATGTAGAGAGAGGCTGTTTACAGGAGTTCTGCAGCCCGAATGTAATACACACAGTTTATGCCAGTACATGCTACAGCATGTCAGCAGTCATACGCACTATACGCATTTTCCTTCCCTGAGTGTAAGTGACACAGCTTAGTAGAGTTCTCTAAGCTTGGTGTATAGGGAGGCAGTTTTCAGGAGTTCTGCAACCTGAATGCAGTACACACAGTTGACGGGAGTTCTGTAGCTTGGAAGCAGCCGTACGCACTATAGGCGTTTTCCTACCCTGAGTGTAGGAGACGCAGCGTACTAGTGTTCTGTAAGCTGGGTGTACAGAGAGGCTGTTTACAGGAGTTCTGCATCCTGAGTGTATTGGATTCAGTTTACAGAATTTCTGTAGCCTCAGAGTAGGCCTAGAACATATGCGGGATAAGTGTAGCCTCAGTGTACGAGATGCAGCTTACAAAATTTCTGTAAGCTGGTTTTACAGAGAGACAATCTACAGGAGTTCTGCAGCCTGAGTGTAGGACATTCAGTTTACGGGAGTTCTGTAGCTTCAGAGTAGGCATAGACCCTTTGCGGGATTTGTGTAGCCTCAGTGTAAAAGATGCAGCTTACAGAATTTCTGTAAGCTGGATGTACAGAGAGACAATTTAGAAGAGTTCTGCATCCTGAGTGTAGTAGACAGTTTACAGGAGTTCTGCAGCACTGGTGTAGGCATACACACTATGCGGGATTTCGGTAGCCTGAGTGTAGAGGATTCAGCTCACAACAGTTCTCTAAGCCTGATGTAGAGAGAAGCAGTTTCCAGGAGTTCTGCAACCTGAATGCAGTACACACAGTCAACGGGAGTTCTGTAGCTTGGAAGCAGCCGTACGCACTATCGGCGTTTTCCTACCTTGAGTGTAGGAGACGCAGCGTACTAGTGTTCTGTAAGCTTGGTGTACAGAGAGGCTGTTTACAGGAGTTCTGCATCCTGAGTGTAGGAGATTCAGTTTACGGGAGTTCTGTAGCTTCAGAGTAGGCATAGAGAGTATGCGGGGTTTGTGTAGCCTCAGTGAACACGATGCAGCTTACAAGATTTCTCTAAGCCTGATGTAGAGAGAGGCAGTTTACAGGAGTTCTGCAGCCCGAATGTAATACACAGGGTTTACGGCAGTACTGTAGCTTGGCAGCAGTCGTATGCGCTATGCGCATTTTTCTTCCCTGAGTGTAGGAGTCACAGCTTAGTAGAGTTCTCTAAGCCTGGTGTACAGGGAGGCAGTTTTCAGGAGTTCTGCAACCTGAATGCAGTACACACAGTTGACGGGAGTTCTGTAGCTTGGAAGCAGCCGTACGCACTATCGGCGTTTTCCTACCTTGAGTGTAGGAGACGCAGCCTACTAGTGTGCTGTAAGCTGGGTGTACAGAGAGGCTGCTTACAGGATTTCTGCATCCTGAGCGTAGGAGATTCAGTTTACGGGAGTTCTGTAGCTTCAGAGTAGGCATAGAACATATGCGGGATTTGTGTAGCTCAGTGTACAACTTGCAGCTGACAGAATTTCTGTACGCTGGATGTACAGAGAGACAATTTAGAGGAGTTCTGCAGCCTGAGTGTAGGAGACAGTTTACCGGAGTTCTGTAGCATGGGTGTAGCCATACCCACTATGCGGGATTTCTGTAGCCTGAGTGTAGAAGATTCAGCTTACAAGATTTCTCTAAGCCTGATGTAGAGAGAGGCTGTTTACAGGAGTTCTGCAGCCCGAATGTAATACACACAGTTTATGCCAGTACATGCTACAGCATGTCAGCAGTCATACGCACTATACGCATTTTCCTTCCCTGAGTGTAAGTGACACAGCTTAGTAGAGTTCTCTAAGCTTGGTGTATAGGGAGGCAGTTTTCAGGAGTTCTGCAACCTGAATGCAGTACACACAGTTGACGGGAGTTCTGTAGCTTGGAAGCAGCCGTACGCACTATAGGCGTTTTCCTACCCTGAGTGTAGGAGACGCAGCGTACTAGTGTTCTGTAAGCTGGGTGTACAGAGAGGCTGTTTACAGGAGTTCTGCATCCTGAGTGTATTGGATTCAGTTTACAGAATTTCTGTAGCCTCAGAGTAGGCCTAGAACATATGCGGGATAAGTGTAGCCTCAGTGTACGAGATGCAGCTTACAAAATTTCTGTAAGCTGGTTTTACAGAGAGACAATCTACAGGAGTTCTGCAGCCTGAGTGTATTGGATTCAGTTTATAGGAGTTCTGTAGCTTCAGAGTAGGCATAGACCCTTTGCGGGATTTGTGTAGCCTCAGTGTAAAAGATGCAGCTTACAGAATTTCTGTAAGCTGGATGTACAGAGAGACAATTTAGAAGAGTTCTGCATCCTGAGTGTAGTAGACAGTTTACAGGAGTTCTGCAGCACTGGTGTAGGCATACACACTATGCGGGATTTCGGTAGCCTGAGTGTAGAGGATTCAGCTCACAACAGTTCTCTAAGCCTGATGTAGAGAGAAGCAGTTTCCAGGAGTTCTGCAACCTGAATGCAGTACACACAGTCAACGGGAGTTCTGTAGCTTGGAAGCAGCCGTACGCACTATCGGCGTTTTCCTACCTTGAGTGTAGGAGACGCAGCGTACTAGTGTTCTGTAAGCTTGGTGTACAGAGAGGCTGTTTACAGGAGTTCTGCATCCTGAGTGTAGGAGATTCAGTTTACGGGAGTTCTGTAGCTTCAGAGTAGGCATAGAGAGTATGCGGGGTTTGTGTAGCCTCAGTGAACACGATGCAGCTTACAAGATTTCTCTAAGCCTGATGTAGAGAGAGGCAGTTTACAGGAGTTCTGCAGCCCGAATGTAATACACAGGGTTTACGGCAGTACTGTAGCTTGGCAGCAGTCGTATGCGCTATGCGCATTTTTCTTCCCTGAGTGTAGGAGTCACAGCTTAGTAGAGTTCTCTAAGCCTGGTGTACAGGGAGGCAGTTTTCAGGAGTTCTGCAACCAAAATGCAGTACACACAGTTGACGGGAGTTCTGTAGCTTGGAAGCAGCCGTACGCACTATCGGCGTTTTCCTACCTTGAGTGTAGGAGACGCAGCCTACTAGTGTTCTGTAAGCTGGGTGTACAGAGAGGCTGCTTACAGGATTTCTGCATCCTGAGCGTAGGAGATTCAGTATACGGGAGTTCTGTAGCTTCAGAGTAGGCATAGAACATATGCGGGATTTGTGTAGCTCAGTGTACAACTTGCAGCTGACAGAATTTCTGTACGCTGGATGTACAGAGAGACAATTTAGAGGAGTTCTGCAGCCTGAGTGTAGGAGACAGTTTACCGGAGTTCTGTAGCATGGGTGTAGCCATACCCACTATGCGGGATTTCTGTAGCCTGAGTGTAGAAGATTCAGCTTACAAGATTTCTCTAAGCCTGATGTAGAGAGAGGCTGTTTACAGGAGTTCTGCAGCCCGAATGTAATACACACAGTTTATGCCAGTACATGCTACAGCATGTCAGCAGTCATACGCACTATACGCATTTTCCTTCCCTGAGTGTAAGTGACACAGCTTAGTAGAGTTCTCTAAGCTTGGTGTATAGGGAGGCAGTTTTCAGGAGTTCTGCAACCTGAATGCAGTACACACAGTTGACGGGAGTTCTGTAGCTTGGAAGCAGCCGTACGCACTATAGGCGTTTTCCTACCCTGAGTGTAGGAGACGCAGCGTACTAGTGTTCTGTAAGCTGGGTGTACAGAGAGGCTGTTTACAGGAGTTCTGCATCCTGAGTGTATTGGATTCAGTTTACAGAATTTCTGTAGCCTCAGAGTAGGCCTAGAACATATGCGGGATAAGTGTAGCCTCAGTGTACGAGATGCAGCTTACAAAATTTCTGTAAGCTGGTTTTACAGAGAGACAATCTACAGGAGTTCTGCAGCCTGAGTGTAGGACATTCAGTTTACGGGAGTTCTGTAGCTTCAGAGTAGGCATAGACCCTTTGCGGGATTTGTGTAGCCTCAGTGTAAAAGATGCAGCTTACAGAATTTCTGTAAGCTGGATGTACAGAGAGACAATTTAGAAGAGTTCTGCATCCTGAGTGTAGTAGACAGTTTACAGGAGTTCTGCAGCACTGGTGTAGGCATACACACTATGCGGGATTTCGGTAGCCTGAGTGTAGAGGATTCAGCTCACAACAGTTCTCTAAGCCTGATGTAGAGAGAAGCAGTTTCCAGGAGTTCTGCAACCTGAATGCAGTACACACAGTCAACGGGAGTTCTGTAGCTTGGAAGCAGCCGTACGCACTATCGGCGTTTTCCTACCTTGAGTGTAGGAGACGCAGCGTACTAGTGTTCTGTAAGCTTGGTGTACAGAGAGGCTGTTTACAGGAGTTCTGCATCCTGAGTGTAGGAGATTCAGTTTACGGGAGTTCTGTAGCTTCAGAGTAGGCATAGAGAGTATGCGGGGTTTGTGTAGCCTCAGTGAACACGATGCAGCTTACAAGATTTCTCTAAGCCTGATGTAGAGAGAGGCAGTTTACAGGAGTTCTGCAGCCCGAATGTAATACACAGGGTTTACGGCAGTACTGTAGCTTGGCAGCAGTCGTATGCGCTATGCGCATTTTTCTTCCCTGAGTGTAGGAGTCACAGCTTAGTAGAGTTCTCTAAGCCTGGTGTACAGGGAGGCAGTTTTCAGGAGTTCTGCAACCTGAATGCAGTACACACAGTTGACGGGAGTTCTGTAGCTTGGAAGCAGCCGTACGCACTATCGGCGTTTTCCTACCTTGAGTGTAGGAGACGCAGCCTACTAGTGTTCTGTAAGCTGGGTGTACAGAGAGGCTGCTTACAGGATTTCTGCATCCTGAGCGTAGGAGATTCAGTTTACGGGAGTTCTGTAGCTTCAGAGTAGGCATAGAACATATGCGGGATTTGTGTAGCTCAGTGTACAACTTGCAGCTGACAGAATTTCTGTACGCTGGATGTACAGAGAGACAATTTAGAGGAGTTCTGCAGCCTGAGTGTAGGAGACAGTTTACCGGAGTTCTGTAGCATGGGTGTAGCCATACACACTATGCGGGATTTCTGTAGCCTGAGTGTAGAAGATTCAGCTTACAAGATTTCTCTAAGCCTGATGTAGAGAGAGGCTGTTTACAGGAGTTCTGCAGCCCGAATGTAATACACACAGTTTATGCCAGTACATGCTACAGCATGTCAGCAGTCATACGCACTATACGCATTTTCCTTCCCTGAGTGTAAGTGACACAGCTTAGTAGAGTTCTCTAAGCTTGGTGTATAGGGAGGCAGTTTTCAGGAGTTCTGCAACCTGAATGCAGTACACACAGTTGACGGGAGTTCTGTAGCTTGGAAGCAGCCGTACGCACTATAGGCGTTTTCCTACCCTGAGTGTAGGAGACGCAGCGTACTAGTGTTCTGTAAGCTGGGTGTACAGAGAGGCTGTTTACAGGAGTTCTGCATCCTGAGTGTATTGGATTCAGTTTACAGAATTTCTGTAGCCTCAGAGTAGGCCTAGAACATATGCGGGATAAGTGTAGCCTCAGTGTACGAGATGCAGCTTACAAAATTTCTGTAAGCTGGTTTTACAGAGAGACAATCTACAGGAGTTCTGCAGCCTGAGTGTATTGGATTCAGTTTACAGGAGTTCTGTAGCTTCAGAGTAGGCATAGACCCTTTGCGGGATTTGTGTAGCCTCAGTGTAAAAGATGCAGCTTACAGAATTTCTGTAAGCTGGATGTACAGAGAGACAATTTAGAAGAGTTCTGCATCCTGAGTGTAGTAGACAGTTTACAGGAGTTCTGCAGCACTGGTGTAGGCATACACACTATGCGGGATTTCGGTAGCCTGAGTGTAGAGGATTCAGCTCACAACAGTTCTCTAAGCCTGATGTAGAGAGAAGCAGTTTCCAGGAGTTCTGCAACCTGAATGCAGTACACACAGTCAACGGGAGTTCTGTAGCTTGGAAGCAGCCGTACGCACTATCGGCGTTTTCCTACCTTGAGTGTAGGAGACGCAGCGTACTAGTGTTCTGTAAGCTTGGTGTACAGAGAGGCTGTTTACAGGAGTTCTGCATCCTGAGTGTAGGAGATTCAGTTTACGGGAGTTCTGTAGCTTCAGAGTAGGCATAGAGAGTATGCGGGGTTTGTGTAGCCTCAGTGAACACGATGCAGCTTACAAGATTTCTCTAAGCCTGATGTAGAGAGAGGCAGTTTACAGGAGTTCTGCAGCCCGAATGTAATACACAGGGTTTACGGCAGTACTGTAGCTTGGCAGCAGTCGTATGCGCTATGCGCATTTTTCTTCCCTGAGTGTAGGAGTCACAGCTTAGTAGAGTTCTCTAAGCCTGGTGTACAGGGAGGCAGTTTTCAGGAGTTCTGCAACCAAAATGCAGTACACACAGTTGACGGGAGTTCTGTAGCTTGGAAGCAGCCGTACGCACTATCGGCGTTTTCCTACCTTGAGTGTAGGAGACGCAGCCTACTAGTGTTCTGTAAGCTGGGTGTACAGAGAGGCTGCTTACAGGATTTCTGCATCCTGAGCGTAGGAGATTCAGTATACGGGAGTTCTGTAGCTTCAGAGTAGGCATAGAACATATGCGGGATTTGTGTAGCTCAGTGTACAACTTGCAGCTGACAGAATTTCTGTACGCTGGATGTACAGAGAGACAATTTAGAGGAGTTCTGCAGCCTGAGTGTAGGAGACAGTTTACCGGAGTTCTGTAGCATGGGTGTAGCCATACCCACTATGCGGGATTTCTGTAGCCTGAGTGTAGAAGATTCAGCTTACAAGATTTCTCTAAGCCTGATGTAGAGAGAGGCTGTTTACAGGAGTTCTGCAGCCCGAATGTAATACACACAGTTTATGCCAGTACATGCTACAGCATGTCAGCAGTCATACGCACTATACGCATTTTCCTTCCCTGAGTGTAAGTGACACAGCTTAGTAGAGTTCTCTAAGCTTGGTGTATAGGGAGGCAGTTTTCAGGAGTTCTGCAACCTGAATGCAGTACACACAGTTGACGGGAGTTCTGTAGCTTGGAAGCAGCCGTACGCACTATAGGCGTTTTCCTACCCTGAGTGTAGGAGACGCAGCGTACTAGTGTTCTGTAAGCTGGGTGTACAGAGAGGCTGTTTACAGGAGTTCTGCATCCTGAGTGTATTGGATTCAGTTTACAGAATTTCTGTAGCCTCAGAGTAGGCCTAGAACATATGCGGGATAAGTGTAGCCTCAGTGTACAAGATGCAGCTTACAAAATTTCTGTAAGCTGGTTTTACAGAGAGACAATCTACAGGAGTTCTGCAGCCTGAGTGTATTGGATTCAGTTTATAGGAGTTCTGTAGCTTCAGAGTAGGCATAGACCCTTTGCGGGATTTGTGTAGCCTCAGTGTAAAAGATGCAGCTTACAGAATTTCTGTAAGCTGGATGTACAGAGAGACAATTTAGAAGAGTTCTGCATCCTGAGTGTAGTAGACAGTTTACAGGAGTTCTGCAGCACTGGTGTAGGCATACACACTATGCGGGATTTCGGTAGCCTGAGTGTAGAGGATTCAGCTCACAACAGTTCTCTAAGCCTGATGTAGAGAGAAGCAGTTTCCAGGAGTTCTGCAACCTGAATGCAGTACACACAGTCAACGGGAGTTCTGTAGCTTGGAAGCAGCCGTACGCACTATCGGCGTTTTCCTACCTTGAGTGTAGGAGACGCAGCGTACTAGTGTTCTGTAAGCTTGGTGTACAGAGAGGCTGTTTACAGGAGTTCTGCATCCTGAGTGTAGGAGATTCAGTTTACGGGAGTTCTGTAGCTTCAGAGTAGGCATAGAGAGTATGCGGGGTTTGTGTAGCCTCAGTGAACACGATGCAGCTTACAAGATTTCTCTAAGCCTGATGTAGAGAGAGGCAGTTTACAGGAGTTCTGCAGCCCGAAGGTAATACACAGGGTTTACGGCAGTACTGTAGCTTGGCAGCAGTCGTATGCGCTATGCGCATTTTTCTTCCCTGAGTGTAGGAGTCACAGCTTAGTAGAGTTCTCTAAGCCTGGTGTACAGGGAGGCAGTTTTCAGGAGTTCTGCAACCAAAATGCAGTACACACAGTTGACGGGAGTTCTGTAGCTTGGAAGCAGCCGTACGCACTATCGGCGTTTTCCTACCTTGAGTGTAGGAGACGCAGCCTACTAGTGTTCTGTAAGCTGGGTGTACAGAGAGGCTGCTTACAGGATTTCTGCATCCTGAGCGTAGGAGATTCAGTTTACGGGAGTTCTGTAGCTTCAGAGTAGGCATAGAACATATGCGGGATTTGTGTAGCTCAGTGTACAACTTGCAGCTGACAGAATTTCTGTACGCTGGATGTACAGAGAGACAATTTAGAGGAGTTCTGCAGCCTGAGTGTAGGAGACAGTTTACCGGAGTTCTGTAGCATGGGTGTAGCCATACACACTATGCGGGATTTCTGTAGCCTGAGTGTAGAAGATTCAGCTTACAAGATTTCTCTAAGCCTGATGTAGAGAGAGGCTGTTTACAGGAGTTCTGCAGCCCGAATGTAATACACACAGTTTATGCCAGTACATGCTACAGCATGTCAGCAGTCATACGCACTATACGCATTTTCCTTCCCTGAGTGTAAGTGACACAGCTTAGTAGAGTTCTCTAAGCTTGGTGTATAGGGAGGCAGTTTTCAGGAGTTCTGCAACCTGAATGCAGTACACACAGTTGACGGGAGTTCTGTAGCTTGGAAGCAGCCGTACGCACTATAGGCGTTTTCCTACCCTGAGTGTAGGAGACGCAGCGTACTAGTGTTCTGTAAGCTGGGTGTACAGAGAGGCTGTTTACAGGAGTTCTGCATCCTGAGTGTATTGGATTCAGTTTACAGAATTTCTGTAGCCTCAGAGTAGGCCTAGAACATATGCGGGATAAGTGTAGCCTCAGTGTACGAGATGCAGCTTACAAAATTTCTGTAAGCTGGTTTTACAGAGAGACAATCTACAGGAGTTCTGCAGCCTGAGTGTAGGACATTCAGTTTACGGGAGTTCTGTAGCTTCAGAGTAGGCATAGACCCTTTGCGGGATTTGTGTAGCCTCAGTGTAAAAGATGCAGCTTACAGAATTTCTGTAAGCTGGATGTACAGAGAGACAATTTAGAAGAGTTCTGCATCCTGAGTGTAGTAGACAGTTTACAGGAGTTCTGCAGCACTGGTGTAGGCATACACACTATGCGGGATTTCGGTAGCCTGAGTGTAGAGGATTCAGCTCACAACAGTTCTCTAAGCCTGATGTAGAGAGAAGCAGTTTCCAGGAGTTCTGCAACCTGAATGCAGTACACACAGTCAACGGGAGTTCTGTAGCTTGGAAGCAGCCGTACGCACTATCGGCGTTTTCCTACCTTGAGTGTAGGAGACGCAGCGTACTAGTGTTCTGTAAGCTTGGTGTACAGAGAGGCTGTTTACAGGAGTTCTGCATCCTGAGTGTAGGAGATTCAGTTTACGGGAGTTCTGTAGCTTCAGAGTAGGCATAGAGAGTATGCGGGGTTTGTGTAGCCTCAGTGAACACGATGCAGCTTACAAGATTTCTCTAAGCCTGATGTAGAGAGAGGCAGTTTACAGGAGTTCTGCAGCCCGAATGTAATACACAGGGTTTACGGCAGTACTGTAGCTTGGCAGCAGTCGTATGCGCTATGCGCATTTTTCTTCCCTGAGTGTAGGAGTCACAGCTTAGTAGAGTTCTCTAAGCCTGGTGTACAGGGAGGCAGTTTTCAGGAGTTCTGCAACCAAAATGCAGTACACACAGTTGACGGGAGTTCTGTAGCTTGGAAGCAGCCGTACGCACTATCGGCGTTTTCCTACCTTGAGTGTAGGAGACGCAGCCTACTAGTGTTCTGTAAGCTGGGTGTACAGAGAGGCTGCTTACAGGATTTCTGCATCCTGAGCGTAGGAGATTCAGTTTACGGGAGTTCTGTAGCTTCAGAGTAGGCATAGAACATATGCGGGATTTGTGTAGCTCAGTGTACAACTTGCAGCTGACAGAATTTCTGTACGCTGGATGTACAGAGAGACAATTTAGAGGAGTTCTGCAGCCTGAGTGTAGGAGACAGTTTACCGGAGTTCTGTAGCATGGGTGTAGCCATACCCACTATGCGGGATTTCTGTAGCCTGAGTGTAGAAGATTCAGCTTACAAGATTTCTCTAAGCCTGATGTAGAGAGAGGCTGTTTACAGGAGTTCTGCAGCCCGAATGTAATACACACAGTTTATGCCAGTACATGCTACAGCATGTCAGCAGTCATACGCACTATACGCATTTTCCTTCCCTGAGTGTAAGTGACACAGCTTAGTAGAGTTCTCTAAGCTTGGTGTATAGGGAGGCAGTTTTCAGGAGTTCTGCAACCTGAATGCAGTACACACAGTTGACGGGAGTTCTGTAGCTTGGAAGCAGCCGTACGCACTATAGGCGTTTTCCTACCCTGAGTGTAGGAGACGCAGCGTACTAGTGTTCTGTAAGCTGGGTGTACAGAGAGGCTGTTTACAGGAGTTCTGCATCCTGAGTGTATTGGATTCAGTTTACAGAATTTCTGTAGCCTCAGAGTAGGCCTAGAACATATGCGGGATAAGTGTAGCCTCAGTGTACGAGATGCAGCTTACAAAATTTCTGTAAGCTGGTTTTACAGAGAGACAATCTACAGGAGTTCTGCAGCCTGAGTGTAGGACATTCAGTTTACGGGAGTTCTGTAGCTTCACAGTAGGCATAGACCCTTTGCGGGATTTGTGTAGCCTCAGTGTAAAAGATGCAGCTTACAGAATTTCTGTAAGCTGGATGTACAGAGAGACAATTTAGAAGAGTTCTGCATCCTGAGTGTAGTAGACAGTTTACAGGAGTTCTGCAGCACTGGTGTAGGCATACACACTATGCGGGATTTCGGTAGCCTGAGTGTAGAGGATTCAGCTCACAACAGTTCTCTAAGCCTGATGTAGAGAGAAGCAGTTTCCAGGAGTTCTGCAACCTGAATGCAGTACACACAGTCTACGGGAGTTCTGTAGCTTGGAAGCAGCCGTACGCACTATAGGCGTTTTCCTACCTTGAGTGTAGGAGACGCAGCGTACTAGTGTTCTGTAAGCTGGGTGTACAGAGAGGCTGTTTACAGGAGTTCTGCATCCTGAGTGTAGGAGATTCAGTTTACGGGAGTTCTGTAGCTTCAGAGTAGGCATAGAGAGTATGCGGGGTTTGTGTAGCCTCAGTGAACACGATGCAGCTTACAAGATTTCTCTAAGCCTGATGTAGAGAGAGGCAGTTTACAGGAGTTCTGCAGCCCGAATGTAATACACAGGGTTTACGGCAGTACTGTAGCTTGGCAGCAGTCGTATGCGCTATGCGCATTTTTCTTCCCTGAGTGTAGGAGTCACAGTTTAGTAGAGTTCTCTAAGCCTGGTGTACAGGGAGGCAGTTTTCAGGAGTTCTGCAACCAAAATGCAGTACACACAGTTGACGGGAGTTCTGTAGCTTGGAAGCAGCCGTACGCACTATCGGCGTTTTCCTACCTTGAGTGTAGGAGACGCAGCCTACTAGTGTTCTGTAAGCTGGGTGTACAGAGAGGCTGCTTACAGGATTTCTGCATCCTGAGCGTAGGAGATTCAGTTTACGGGAGTTCTGTAGCTTCAGAGTAGGCATAGAACATATGCGGGATTTGTGTAGCTCAGTGTACAACTTGCAGCTGACAGAATTTCTGTACGCTGGATGTACAGAGAGACAATTTAGAGGAGTTCTGCAGCCTGAGTGTAGGAGACAGTTTACCGGAGTTCTGTAGCATGGGTGTAGCCATACACACTATGCGGGATTTCTGTAGCCTGAGTGTAGAAGATTCAGCTTACAAGATTTCTCTAAGCCTGATGTAGAGAGAGGCTGTTTACAGGAGTTCTGCAGCCCGAATGTAATACACACAGTTTATGCCAGTACATGCTACAGCATGTCAGCAGTCATACGCACTATACGCATTTTCCTTCCCTGAGTGTAAGTGACACAGCTTAGTAGAGTTCTCTAAGCTTGGTGTATAGGGAGGCAGTTTTCAGGAGTTCTGCAACCTGAATGCAGTACACACAGTTGACGGGAGTTCTGTAGCTTGGAAGCAGCCGTACGCACTATAGGCGTTTTCCTACCCTGAGTGTAGGAGACGCAGCGTACTAGTGTTCTGTAAGCTGGGTGTACAGAGAGGCTGTTTACAGGAGTTCTGCATCCTGAGTGTATTGGATTCAGTTTACAGAATTTCTGTAGCCTCAGAGTAGGCCTAGAACATATGCGGGATAAGTGTAGCCTCAGTGTACGAGATGCAGCTTACAAAATTTCTGTAAGCTGGTTTTACAGAGAGACAATCTACAGGAGTTCTGCAGCCTGAGTGTAGGACATTCAGTTTACGGGAGTTCTGTAGCTTCAGAGTAGGCATAGACCCTTTGCGGGATTTGTGTAGCCTCAGTGTAAAAGATGCAGCTTACAGAATTTCTGTAAGCTGGATGTACAGAGAGACAATTTAGAAGAGTTCTGCATCCTGAGTGTAGTAGACAGTTTACAGGAGTTCTGCAGCACTGGTGTAGGCATACACACTATGCGGGATTTCGGTAGCCTGAGTGTAGAGGATTCAGCTCACAACAGTTCTCTAAGCCTGATGTAGAGAGAAGCAGTTTCCAGGAGTTCTGCAACCTGAATGCAGTACACACAGTCTACGGGAGTTCTGTAGCTTGGAAGCAGCCGTACGCACTATAGGCGTTTTCCTACCTTGAGTGTAGGAGACGCAGCGTACTAGTGTTCTGTAAGCTTGGTGTACAGAGAGGCTGTTTACAGGAGTTCTGCATCCTGAGTGTAGGAGATTCAGTTTACGGGAGTTCTGTAGCTTCAGAGTAGGCATAGACAGTATGCGGGGTTTGTGTAGCCTCAGTGAACACGATGCAGCTTACAAGATTTCTCTAAGCCTGATGTAGAGAGAGGCAGTTTACAGGAGTTCTGCGGCCCGAATGTAATACACAGGGTTTACGGCAGTACTGTAGCTTGGCAGCAGTCGTATGCGCTATGCGCATTTTTCTTCCCTGAGTGTAGGAGTCACAGCTTAGTAGAGTTCTCTAAGCCTGGTGTACAGGGAGGCAGTTTTCAGGAGTTCTGCAACCAAAATGCAGTACACACAGTTGACGGGAGTTCTGTAGCTTGGAAGCAGCCGTACGCACTATCGGCGTTTTCCTACCTTGAGTGTAGGAGACGCAGCCTACTAGTGTTCTGTAAGCTGGGTGTACAGAGAGGCTGCTTACAGGATTTCTGTATCCTGAGCGTAGGAGATTCAGTTTACGGGAGTTCTGTAGCTTCAGAGTAGGCATAGAACATATGCGGGATTTGTGTAGCTCAGTGTACAACTTGAAGCTGACAGAATTTCTGTACGCTGGATGTACAGAGAGACAATTTAGAGGAGTTCTGCAGCCTGAGTGTAGGAGACAGTTTACCGGAGTTCTGTAGCATGGGTGTAGCCATACACACTATGCGGGATTTCTGTAGCCTGAGTGTAGAAGATTCAGCTTACAAGATTTCTCTAAGCCTGATGTAGAGAGAGGCTGTTTACAGGAGTTCTGCAGCCCGAATGTAATACACACAGTTTATGCCAGTACATGCTACAGCATGTCAGCAGTCATACGCACTATACGCATTTTCCTTCCCTGAGTGTAAGTGACACAGCTTAGTAGAGTTCTCTAAGCTTGGTGTATAGGGAGGCAGTTTTCAGGAGTTCTGCAACCTGAATGCAGTACACACAGTCGACGGGAGTTCTGTAGCTTGGAAGCAGCCGTACGCACTATAGGCGTTTTCCTACCCTGAGTGTAGGAGACGCAGCGTACTAGTGTTCTGTAAGCTGGGTGTACAGAGAGGCTGTTTACAGGAGTTCTGCATCCTGAGTGTATTGGATTCAGTTTACAGAATTTCTGTAGCCTCAGAGTAGGCCTAGAACATATGCGGGATAAGTGTAGCCTCAGTGTACAAGATGCAGCTTACAAAATTTCTGTAAGCTGGTTTTACAGAGAGACAATCTACAGGAGTTCTGCATCCTGAGTGTATTGGATTCAGTTTATGGAATTTCTGTAGCTTCAGAGTAGGCATAGAACATATGCGGGATAAGTGTAGCCTCAGTGTACGAGATGCAGCTTACAAAATTTCTGTAAGCTGGTTTTACAGAGAGACAATCTACAGGAGTTCTGCAGCCTGAGTGTAGGACATTCAGTTTACAGGAGTTCTGTAGCTTCAGAGTAGGAATAGACCCTTTGCGGGATTTGTGTAGCCTCAGTGTAAAAGATGCAGCTTACAAAATTTCTGTAAGCTGGTTTTACAGAGAGACAATCTACAGGAGTTCTGCAGCCTGAGTGTAGGACATTCAGTTTACGGGAGTTCTGTAGCTTCAGAGTAGGCATAGACCCTTTGGCGGGATTTGTGTAGCCTCAGTGTAAAAGATGCAGCTTACAGAATTTCTGTAAGCTGGATGTACAGAGAGACAATTTAGAAGAGTTCTGCATCCTGAGTGTAGTAGACAGTTTACAGGAGTTCTGCAGCACTGGTGTAGGCATACACACTATGCGGGATTTCGGTAGCCTGAGTGTAGAGGATTCAGCTCACAACAGTTCTCTAAGCCTGATGTAGAGAGAAGCAGTTTCCAGGAGTTCTGCAACCTGAATGCAGTACACACAGTCTACGGGAGTTCTGTAGCTTGGAAGCAGCCGTACGCACTATAGGCGTTTTCCTACCTTGAGTGTAGGAGACGCAGCGTACTAGTGTTCTGTAAGCTTGGTGTACAGAGAGGCTGTTTACAGGAGTTCTGCATCCTGAGTGTAGGAGATTCAGTTTACGGGAGTTCTGTAGCTTCAGAGTAGGCATAGAGAGTATGCGGGGTTTGTGTAGCCTCAGTGAACACGATGCAGCTTACAAGATTTCTCTAAGCCTGATGTAGAGAGAGGCAGTTTACAGGAGTTCTGCGGCCCGAATGTAATACACAGGGTTTACGGCAGTACTGTAGCTTGGCAGCAGTCGTATGCGCTATGCGCATTTTTCTTCCCTGAGTGTAGGAGTCACAGCTTAGTAGAGTTCTCTAAGCCTGGTGTACAGAGAGGCTGTTTACAGGAGTTCTGCATCCTGAGTGTATTGTATTCAGTTTATGGAATTTCTGTAGCCTCAGAGTAGGCCTAGAACATATGCGGGATAAGTGTAGCTTCAGTGTACGAGATGCAGCTTACAAAATTTCTGTAAGCTGGTTTTACAGAGAGACAATCTACAGGAGTTCTGCAGCCTGAGTGTATTGGATTCAGTTTATGGAATTTCTGTAGCTTCAGAGTAGGCATAGAACATATGCGGGATAAGTGTAGCCTCAGTGTACGAGATGCAGCTTACAAAATTTCTGTAAGCTGGTTTTACAGAGAGACAATCTACAGGAGTTCTGCAGCCTGAGTGTAGGAGATTCAGTTTACGGGAGTTCTGTAGCTTCAGAGTAGGCATAGACCCTTTGCGGGATTTGTGTAGCCTCAGTGTAAAAGATGCAGCTTACAGAATTTCTGTAAGCTGGATGTACAGAGAGACAATTTAGAAGAGTTCTGCATCCTGAGTGTAGTAGACAGTTTACAGGAGTTCTGCAGCACTGGTGTAGGCATACACACTATGCGGGATTTCGGTAGCCTGAGTGTAGAGGATTCAGCTCACAACAGTTCTCTAAGCCTGATGTAGAGAGAAGCAGTTTCCAGGAGTTCTGCAACCTGAATGCAGTACACACAGTCTACGGGAGTTCTGTAGCTTGGAAGCAGCCGTACGCACTATCGGCGTTTTCCTACCTTGAGTGTAGGAGACGCAGCGTACTAGTGTTCTGTAAGCTTGGTGTACAGAGAGGCTGTTTACAGGAGTTCTGCATCCTGAGTGTAGGAGATTCAGTTTACGGGAGTTCTGTAGCTTCGGAGTAGGCATAGAGAGCATGCGGGGTTTGTGTAGCCTCAGTGAACACGATGCAGCTTACAAGATTTCTCTAAGCCTGATGTAGAGAGAGGCAGTTTACAGGAGTTCTGCAGCCCGAATGTAATACACAGGGTTTACGGCAGTACTGTAGCTTGGCAGCAGTCGTATGCGCTATGCGCATTTTTCTTCCCTGAGTGTAGGAGTCACAGCTTAGTAGAGTTCTCTAAGCCTGGTGTACAGGGAGGCAGTTTTCAGGAGTTCTGCAACCTGAATGCAGTACACACAGTTGATGGGAGTTCTGTAGCTTGGAAGCAGCCGTACGCACTATCGGCGTTTTCCTACCTTGAGTGTAGGAGACGCAGCCTACTAGTGTGCTGTAAGCTGGGTGTACAGAGAGGCTGCTTACAGGATTTCTGCATCCTGAGCGTAGGAGATTCAGTTTACGGGAGTTCTGTAGCTTCAGAGTAGGCCTAGAACATATGCGGGATTTGTGTAGCTCAGTGTACAACTTGCAGCTGACAGAATTTCTGTACGCTGGATGTACAGAGAGACAATTTAGAGGAGTTCTGCAGCCTGAGTGTAGGAGACAGTTTACCGGAGTTCTGTAGCATGGGTGTAGCCATACACACTATGCGGGATTTCTGTAGCCTGAGTGTAGAAGATTCAGCTTACAAGATTTCTCTAAGCCTGATGTAGAGAGAGGCTGTTTACAGGAGTTCTGCAGCCCGAATGTAATACACACAGTTTATGCCAGTACATGCTACAGCATGTCAGCAGTCATACGCACTATACGCATTTTCCTTCCCTGAGTGTAAGTGACACAGCTTAGTAGAGTTCTCTAAGCTTGGTGTATAGGGAGGCAGTTTTCAGGAGTTCTGCAACCTGAATGCAGTACACACAGTTGACGGGAGTTCTGTAGCTTGGAAGCAGCCGTACGCACTATAGGCGTTTTCCTACCCTGAGTGTAGGAGACGCAGCGTACTAGTGTTCTGTAAGCTGGGTGTACAGAGAGGCTGTTTACAGGAGTTCTGCATCCTGAGTGTATTGGATTCAGTTTACAGAATTTCTGTAGCCTCAGAGTAGGCCTAGAACATATGCGGGATAAGTGTAGCCTCAGTGTACGAGATGCAGCTTACAAAATTTCTGTAAGCTGGTTTTACAGAGAGACAATCTACAGGAGTTCTGCAGCCTGAGTGTAGGACATTCAGTTTACGGGAGTTCTGTAGCTTCAGAGTAGGCATAGACCCTTTGCGGGATTTGTGTAGCCTCAGTGTAAAAGATGCAGCTTACAGAATTTCTGTAAGCTGGATGTACAGAGAGACAATTTAGAAGAGTTCTGCATCCTGAGTGTAGTAGACAGTTTACAGGAGTTCTGCAGCACTGGTGTAGGCATACACACTATGCGGGATTTCGGTAGCCTGAGTGTAGAGGATTCAGCTCACAACAGTTCTCTAAGCCTGATGTAGAGAGAAGCAGTTTCCAGGAGTTCTGCAACCTGAATGCAGTACACACAGTCTACGGGAGTTCTGTAGCTTGGAAGCAGCCGTACGCACTATAGGCGTTTTCCTACCTTGAGTGTAGGAGACGCAGCGTACTAGTGTTCTGTAAGCTGGGTGTACAGAGAGGCTGTTTACAGGAGTTCTGCATCCTGAGTGTAGGAGATTCAGTTTACGGGAGTTCTGTAGCTTCAGAGTAGGCATAGAGAGTATGCGGGGTTTGTGTAGCCTCAGTGAACACGATGCAGCTTACAAGATTTCTCTAAGCCTGATGTAGAGAGAGGCAGTTTACAGGAGTTCTGCAGCCCGAATGTAATACACAGGGTTTACGGCAGTACTGTAGCTTGGCAGCAGTCGTATGCGCTATGCGCATTTTTCTTCCCTGAGTGTAGGAGTCACAGCTTAGTAGAGTTCTCTAAGCCTGGTGTACAGGGAGGCAGTTTTCAGGAGTTCTGCAACCAAAATGCAGTACACACAGTTGACGGGAGTTCTGTAGCTTGGAAGCAGCCGTACGCACTATCGGCGTTTTCCTACCTTGAGTGTAGGTGACACAGCCTACTAGTGTTCTGTAAGCTGGGTGTACAGAGAGGCTGCTTACAGGATTTCTGCATCCTGAGCGTAGGAGATTCAGTTTACGGGAGTTCTGTAGCTTCAGAGTAGGCATAGAGAGTATGCGGGGTTTGTGTAGCCTCAGTGAACACGATGCAGCTTACAAGATTTCTCTAAGCCTGATGTAGAGAGAGGCAGTTTACAGGAGTTCTGCAGCCCGAATGTAATACACAGGGTTTACGGCAGTACTGTAGCTTGGCAGCAGTCGTATGCGCTATGCGCATTTTTCTTCCCTGAGTGTAGGAGTCACAGCTTAGTAGAGTTCTCTAAGCCTGGTGTACAGGGAGGCAGTTTTCAGGAGTTCTGCAACCAAAATGCAGTACACACAGTTGACGGGAGTTCTGTAGCTTGGAAGCAGCCGTACGCACTATCGGCGTTTTCCTACCTTGAGTGTAGGTGACACAGCCTACTAGTGTTCTGTAAGCTGGGTGTACAGAGAGGCTGCTTACAGGATTTCTGCATCCTGAGCGTAGGAGATTCAGTTTACGGGAGTTCTGTAGCTTCGGAGTAGGCATAGAGAGCATGCGGGGTTTGTGTAGCCTCAGTGAACACGATGCAGCTTACAAGATTTCTCTAAGCCTGATGTAGAGAGAGGCAGTTTACAGGAGTTCTGCAGCCCGAATGTAATACACAGGGTTTACGGCAGTACTGTAGCTTGGCAGCAGTCGTATGCGCTATGCGCATTTTTCTTCCCTGAGTGTAGGAGTCACAGCTTAGTAGAGTTCTCTAAGCCTGGTGTACAGGGAGGCAGTTTTCAGGAGTTCTGCAACCTGAATGCAGTACACACAGTTGATGGGAGTTCTGTAGCTTGGAAGCAGCCGTACGCACTATCGGCGTTTTCCTACCTTGAGTGTAGGAGACGCAGCCTACTAGTGTGCTGTAAGCTGGGTGTACAGAGAGGCTGCTTACAGGATTTCTGCATCCTGAGCGTAGGAGATTCAGTTTACGGGAGTTCTGTAGCTTCAGAGTAGGCCTAGAACATATGCGGGATTTGTGTAGCTCAGTGTACAACTTGCAGCTGACAGAATTTCTGTACGCTGGATGTACAGAGAGACAATTTAGAGGAGTTCTGCAGCCTGAGTGTAGGAGACAGTTTACCGGAGTTCTGTAGCATGGGTGTAGCCATACACACTATGCGGGATTTCTGTAGCCTGAGTGTAGAAGATTCAGCTTACAAGATTTCTCTAAGCCTGATGTAGAGAGAGGCTGTTTACAGGAGTTCTGCAGCCCGAATGTAATACACACAGTTTATGCCAGTACATGCTACAGCATGTCAGCAGTCATACGCACTATACGCATTTTCCTTCCCTGAGTGTAAGTGACACAGCTTAGTAGAGTTCTCTAAGCTTGGTGTATAGGGAGGCAGTTTTCAGGAGTTCTGCAACCTGAATGCAGTACACACAGTTGACGGGAGTTCTGTAGCTTGGAAGCAGCCGTACGCACTATAGGCGTTTTCCTACCCTGAGTGTAGGAGACGCAGCGTACTAGTGTTCTGTAAGCTGGGTGTACAGAGAGGCTGTTTACAGGAGTTCTGCATCCTGAGTGTATTGGATTCAGTTTACAGAATTTCTGTAGCCTCAGAGTAGGCCTAGAACATATGCGGGATAAGTGTAGCCTCAGTGTACGAGATGCAGCTTACAAAATTTCTGTAAGCTGGTTTTACAGAGAGACAATCTACAGGAGTTCTGCAGCCTGAGTGTAGGACATTCAGTTTACGGGAGTTCTGTAGCTTCAGAGTAGGCATAGACCCTTTGCGGGATTTGTGTAGCCTCAGTGTAAAAGATGCAGCTTACAGAATTTCTGTAAGCTGGATGTACAGAGAGACAATTTAGAAGAGTTCTGCATCCTGAGTGTAGTAGACAGTTTACAGGAGTTCTGCAGCACTGGTGTAGGCATACACACTATGCGGGATTTCGGTAGCCTGAGTGTAGAGGATTCAGCTCACAACAGTTCTCTAAGCCTGATGTAGAGAGAAGCAGTTTCCAGGAGTTCTGCAACCTGAATGCAGTACACACAGTCTACGGGAGTTCTGTAGCTTGGAAGCAGCCGTACGCACTATAGGCGTTTTCCTACCTTGAGTGTAGGAGACGCAGCGTACTAGTGTTCTGTAAGCTGGGTGTACAGAGAGGCTGTTTACAGGAGTTCTGCATCCTGAGTGTAGGAGATTCAGTTTACGGGAGTTCTGTAGCTTCAGAGTAGGCATAGAGAGTATGCGGGGTTTGTGTAGCCTCAGTGAACACGATGCAGCTTACAAGATTTCTCTAAGCCTGATGTAGAGAGAGGCAGTTTACAGGAGTTCTGCAGCCCGAATGTAATACACAGGGTTTACGGCAGTACTGTAGCTTGGCAGCAGTCGTATGCGCTATGCGCATTTTTCTTCCCTGAGTGTAGGAGTCACAGCTTAGTAGAGTTCTCTAAGCCTGGTGTACAGGGAGGCAGTTTTCAGGAGTTCTGCAACCAAAATGCAGTACACACAGTTGACGGGAGTTCTGTAGCTTGGAAGCAGCCGTACGCACTATCGGCGTTTTCCTACCTTGAGTGTAGGTGACACAGCCTACTAGTGTTCTGTAAGCTGGGTGTACAGAGAGGCTGCTTACAGGATTTCTGCATCCTGAGCGTAGGAGATTCAGTTTACGGGAGTTCTGTAGCTTCAGAGTAGGCATAGAGAGTATGCGGGGTTTGTGTAGCCTCAGTGAACACGATGCAGCTTACAAGATTTCTCTAAGCCTGATGTAGAGAGAGGCAGTTTACAGGAGTTCTGCAGCCCGAATGTAATACACAGGGTTTACGGCAGTACTGTAGCTTGGCAGCAGTCGTATGCGCTATGCGCATTTTTCTTCCCTGAGTGTAGGAGTCACAGCTTAGTAGAGTTCTCTAAGCCTGGTGTACAGGGAGGCAGTTTTCAGGAGTTCTGCAACCAAAATGCAGTACACACAGTTGACGGGAGTTCTGTAGCTTGGAAGCAGCCGTACGCACTATCGGCGTTTTCCTACCTTGAGTGTAGGAGACGCAGCCTACTAGTGTTCTGTAAGCTGGGTGTACAGAGAGGCTGTTTACAGGAGTTCTGCATCCTGAGTGTAGGAGATTCAGTTTACGGGAGTTCTGTAGCTTCAGAGTAGGCATAGAGAGTATGCGGGGTTTGTGTAGCCTCAGTGAACACGATGCAGCTTACAAGATTTCTCTAAGCCTGATGTAGAGAGAGGCAGTTTACAGGAGTTCTGCAGCCCGAATGTAATACACAGGGTTTACGGCAGTACTGTAGCTTGGCAGCAGTCGTATGCGCTATGCGCATTTTTCTTCCCTGAGTGTAGGAGTCACAGCTTAGTAGAGTTCTCTAAGCCTGGTGTACAGGGAGGCAGTTTTCAGGAGTTCTGCAACCAAAATGCAGTACACACAGTTGACGGGAGTTCTGTAGCTTGGAAGCAGCCGTACGCACTATCGGCGTTTTCCTACCTTGAGTGTAGGAGACGCAGCCTACTAGTGTTCTGTAAGCTGGGTGTACAGAGAGGCTGCTTACAGGATTTCTGCATCCTGAGCGTAGGAGATTCAGTTTACGGGAGTTCTGTAGCTTCAGAGTAGGCCTAGAACATATGCGGGATTTGTGTAGCTCAGTGTACAACTTGCAGCTGACAGAATTTCTGTACGCTGGATGTACAGAGAGACAATTTAGAGGAGTTCTGCAGCCTGAGTGTAGGAGACAGTTTACCGGAGTTCTGTAGCATGGGTGTAGCCATACACACTATGCGGGATTTCTGTAGCCTGAGTGTAGAAGATTCAGCTTACAAGATTTCTCTAAGCCTGATGTAGAGAGAGGCTGTTTACAGGAGTTCTGCAGCCCGAATGTAATACACACAGTTTATGCCAGTACATGCTACAGCATGTCAGCAGTCATACGCACTATACGCATTTTCCTTCCCTGAGTGTAAGTGACACAGCTTAGTAGAGTTCTCTAAGCTTGGTGTATAGGGAGGCAGTTTTCAGGAGTTCTGCAACCTGAATGCAGTACACACAGTTGACGGGAGTTCTGTAGCTTGGAAGCAGCCGTACGCACTATAGGCGTTTTCCTACCCTGAGTGTAGGAGACGCAGCGTACTAGTGTTCTGTAAGCTGGGTGTACAGAGAGGCTGTTTACAGGAGTTCTGCATCCTGAGTGTATTGGATTCAGTTTACAGAATTTCTGTAGCCTCAGAGTAGGCCTAGAACATATGCGGGATAAGTGTAGCCTCAGTGTACGAGATGCAGCTTACAAAATTTCTGTAAGCTGGTTTTACAGAGAGACAATCTACAGGAGTTCTGCAGCCTGAGTGTAGGACATTCAGTTTACGGGAGTTCTGTAGCTTCAGAGTAGGCATAGACCCTTTGCGGGATTTGTGTAGCCTCAGGGTAAAAGATGCAGCTTACAGAATTTCTGTAAGCTGGATGTACAGAGAGACAATTTAGAAGAGTTCTGCATCCTGAGTGTAGTAGACAGTTTACAGGAGTTCTGCAGCACTGGTGTAGGCATACACACTATGCGGGATTTCGGTAGCCTGAGTGTAGAGGATTCAGCTCACAACAGTTCTCTAAGCCTGATGTAGAGAGAAGCAGTTTCCAGGAGTTCTGCAACCTGAATGCAGTACACACAGACTACGGGAGTTCTGTAGCTTGGAAGCAGCCGTACGCACTATAGGCGTTTTCCTACCTTGAGTGTAGGAGACGCAGCGTACTAGTGTTCTGTAAGCTTGGTGTACAGAGAGGCTGTTTACAGGAGTTCTGCATCCTGAGTGTAGGAGATTCAGTTTACGGGAGTTCTGTAGCTTCAGAGTAGGCATAGAGAGTATGCGGGGTTTGTGTAGCCTCAGTGAACACGATGCAGCTTACAAGATTTCTCTAAGCCTGATGTAGAGAGAGGCAGTTTACAGGAGTTCTGCAGCCCGAATGTAATACACAGGGTTTACGGCAGTACTGTAGCTTGGCAGCAGTCGTATGCGCTATGCGCATTTTTCTTCCCTGAGTGTAGGAGTCACAGCTTAGTAGAGTTCTCTAAGCCTGGTGTACAGGGAGGCAGTTTTCAGGAGTTCTGCAACCAAAATGCAGTACACACAGTTGACGGGAGTTCTGTAGCTTGGAAGCAGCCGTACGCACTATCGGCGTTTTCCTACCTTGAGTGTAGGAGACGCAGCCTACTAGTGTTCTGTAAGCTGGGTGTACAGAGAGGCTGCTTACAGGATTTCTGCATCCTGAGCGTAGGAGATTAAGTTTACGGGAGTTCTGTAGCTTCAGAGTAGGCATAGAGAGTATGCGGGGTTTGTGTAGCCTCAGTGAACACGATGCAGCTTACAAGATTTCTCTAAGCCTGATGTAGAGAGAGGCAGTTTACAGGAGTTCTGCAGCCCGAATGTAATACACAGGGTTTACGGCAGTACTGTAGCTTGGCGGCAGTCGTACGCGCTATGCGCATTTTCCTTCCCTGAGTGTAGGAGTCACAGCTTAGTAGAGTTCTCTAAGCCTGGTGTACAGGGAGGCAGTTTTCAGGAGTTCTGCAACCAAAATGCAGTACACACAGTCTACGGGAGTTCTGTAGCTTGGAAGCAGCCGTACGCACTATCGGCGTTTTCCTACCTTGAGTGTAGGAGACGCAGCCTACTAGTGTTCTGTAAGCTGGGTGTACAGAGAGGCTGCTTACAGGATTTCTGCATCCTGAGCGTAGGAGATTCAGTTTACGGGAGTTCTGTAGCTTCAGAGTAGGCATAGAACATATGCGGGATTTGTGTAGCTCAGTGTACAACTTGCAGCTGACAGAATTTCTGTACGCTGGATGTACAGAGAGACAATTTAGAGGAGTTCTGCAGCCTGAGTGTAGGAGACAGTTTACCGGAGTTCTGTAGCATGGGTGTAGCCATACACACTATGCGGGATTTCTGTAGCCTGAGTGTAGAAGATTCAGCTTACAAGATTTCTCTAAGCCTGATGTAGAGAGAGGCTGTTTACAGGAGTTCTGCAGCCCGAATGTAATACACACAGTTTATGCCAGTACATGCTACAGCATGTCAGCAGTCATACGCACTATACGCATTTTCCTTCCCTGAGTGTAAGTGACACAGCTTAGTAGAGTTCTCTAAGCTTGGTGTATAGGGAGGCAGTTTTCAGGAGTTCTGCAACCTGAATGCAGTACACACAGTTGACGGGAGTTCTGTAGCTTGGAAGCAGCCGTACGCACTATAGGCGTTTTCCTACCCTGAGTGTAGGAGACGCAGCGTACTAGTGTTCTGTAAGCTGGGTGTACAGAGAGGCTGTTTACAGGAGTTCTGCATCCTGAGTGTATTGGATTCAGTTTACAGAATTTCTGTAGCCTCAGAGTAGGCCTAGAACATATGCGGGATAAGTGTAGCCTCAGTGTACGAGATGCAGCTTACAAAATTTCTGTAAGCTGGTTTTACAGAGAGACAATCTACAGGAGTTCTGCAGCCTGAGTGTAGGACATTCAGTTTACGGGAGTTCTGTAGCTTCAGAGTAGGCATAGACCCTTTGCGGGATTTGTGTAGCCTCAGTGTAAAAGATGCAGCTTACAGAATTTCTGTAAGCTGGATGTACAGAGAGACAATTTAGAAGAGTTCTGCATCCTGAGTGTAGTAGACAGTTTACAGGAGTTCTGCAGCACTGGTGTAGGCATACACACTATGCGGGATTTCGGTAGCCTGAGTGTAGAGGATTCAGCTCACAACAGTTCTCTAAGCCTGATGTAGAGAGAAGCAGTTTCCAGGAGTTCTGCAACCTGAATGCAGTACACACAGTCTACGGGAGTTCTGTAGCTTGGAAGCAGCCGTACGCACTATAGGCGTTTTCCTACCTTGAGTGTAGGAGACGCAGCGTACTAGTGTTCTGTAAGCTTGGTGTACAGAGAGGCTGTTTACAGGAGTTCTGCATCCTGAGTGTAGGAGATTCAGTTTACGGGAGTTCTGTAGCTTTGGAGTAGGCATAGAGAGCATGCGGGGTTTGTGTAGCCTCAGTGAACACGATGCAGCTTACAAGATTTCTCTAAGCCTGATGTAGAGAGAGGCAGTTTACAGGAGTTCTGCAGCCCGAATGTAATACACAGGGTTTACGGCAGTACTGTAGCTTGGCAGCAGTCGTATGCGCTATGCGCATTTTTCTTCCCTGAGTGTAGGAGTCACAGCTTAGTAGAGTTCTCTAAGCCTGGTGTACAGGGAGGCAGTTTTCAGGAGTTCTGCAACCTGAATGCAGTACACACAGTTGACGGGAGTTCTGTAGCTTGGAAGCAGCCGTACGCACTATCGGCGTTTTCCTACCTTGAGTGTAGGAGACGCAGCCTACTAGTGTGCTGTAAGCTGGGTGTACAGAGAGGCTGCTTACAGGATTTCTGCATCCTGAGCGTAGGAGATTCAGTTTACGGGAGTTCTGTAGCTTCAGAGTAGGCATAGAACATATGCGGGATTTGTGTAGCTCAGTGTACAACTTGCAGCTGACAGAATTTCTGTACGCTGGATGTACAGAGAGACAATTTAGAGGAGTTCTGCAGCCTGAGTGTAGGAGACAGTTTACCGGAGTTCTGTAGCATGGGTGTAGCCATACACACTATGCGGGATTTCTGTAGCCTGAGTGTAGAAGATTCAGCTTACAAGATTTCTCTAAGCCTGATGTAGAGAGAGGCTGTTTACAGGAGTTCTGCAGCCCGAATGTAATACACACAGTTTATGCCAGTACATGCTACAGCATGTCAGCAGTCATACGCACTATACGCATTTTCCTTCCCTGAGTGTAAGTGACACAGCTTAGTAGAGTTCTCTAAGCTTGGTGTATAGGGAGGCAGTTTTCAGGAGTTCTGCAACCTGAATGCAGTACACACAGTTGACGGGAGTTCTGTAGCTTGGAAGCAGCCGTACGCACTATAGGCGTTTTCCTACCTTGAGTGTAGGAGACGCAGCCTACTAGTGTTCTGTAAGCTGGGTGTACAGAGAGGCTGCTTACAGGATTTCTGCATCCTGAGCGTAGGAGATTAAGTTTACGGGAGTTCTGTAGCTTCAGAGTAGGCATAGAACATATGCGGGATAAGTGTAGCCTCAGTGTACGAGATGCAGCTTACAAAATTTCTGTAAGCTGGTTTTACAGAGAGACAATCTACAGGAGTTCTGCAGCCTGAGTGTAGGACATTCAGTTTACGGGAGTTCTGTAGCTTCAGAGTAGGCATAGACCCTTTGCTGGATTTGTGTAGCCTCAGTGTAAAAGATGCAGCTTACAGAATTTCTGTAAGCTGGATGTACAGAGAGACAATTTAGAAGAGTTCTGCATCCTGAGTGTAGTAGACAGTTTACAGGAGTTCTGCAGCACTGGTGTAGGCATACACACTATGCGGGATTTCGGTAGCCTGAGTGTAGAGGATTCAGCTCACAACAGTTCTCTAAGCCTGATGTAGAGAGAAGCAGTTTCCAGGAGTTCTGCAACCTGAATGCAGTACACACAGTCTACGGGAGTTCTGTAGCTTGGAAGCAGCCGTACGCACTATCGGCGTTTTCCTACCTTGAGTGTAGGAGACGCAGCGTACTAGTGTTCTGTAAGCTTGGTGTACAGAGAGGCTGTTTACAGGAGTTCTGCATCCTGAGTGTAGGAGATTCAGTTTACGGGAGTTCTGTAGCTTCAGAGTAGGCATAGAGAGTATGCGGGGTTTGTGTAGCCTCAGTGAACACGATGCAGCTTACAAGATTTCTCTAAGCCTGATGTAGAGAGAGGCAGTTTACAGGAGTTCTGCAGCCCGAATGTAATACACAGGGTTTACGGCAGTACTGTAGCTTGGCAGCAGTCGTATGCGCTATGCGCATTTTTCTTCCCTGAGTGTAGGAGTCACAGCTTAGTAGAGTTCTCTAAGCCTGGTGTACAGGGAGGCAGTTTTCAGGAGTTCTGCAACCTGAATGCAGTACACACAGTTGACGGGAGTTCTGTAGCTTGGAAGCAGCCATACGCACTATCGGCGTTTTCCTACCTTGAGTGTAGGAGACGCAGCCTACTAGTGTGCTCTAAGCTGGGTGTACAGAGAGGCTGCTTACAGGATTTCTGCATCCTGAGCGTAGGAGATTCAGTTTACGGGAGTTCTGTAGCTTCAGAGTAGGCATAGAACATATGCGGGATAAGTGTAGCCTCAGTGTACGAGATGCAGCTTACAAAATTTCTGTAAGCTGGTTTTACAGAGAGACAATCTACAGGAGTTCTGCAGCCTGAGTGTAGGACATTCAGTTTACGGGAGTTCTGTAGCTTCAGAGTAGGCATAGACCCTTTGCGGGATTTGTGTAGCCTCAGTGTAAAAGATGCAGCTTACAGAATTTCTGTAAGCTGGATGTACAGAGAGACAATTTAGAAGAGTTCTGCATCCTGAGTGTAGTAGACAGTTTACAGGAGTTCTGCAGCACTGGTGTAGGCATACACACTATGCGGGATTTCGGTAGCCTGAGTGTAGAGGATTCAGCTCACAACAGTTCTCTAAGCCTGATGTAGAGAGAAGCAGTTTCCAGGAGTTCTGCAACCTGAATGCAGTACACACAGTCTACGGGAGTTCTGTAGCTTAGAAGCAGCCGTACGCACTATCGGCGTTTTCCTACCTTGAGTGTAGGAGACGCAGCGTACTAGTGTTCTGTAAGCTTGGTGTACAGAGAGGCTGTTTACAGGAGTTCTGCATCCTGAGTGTAGGAGATTCAGTTTACGGGAGTTCTGTAGCTTCAGAGTAGGCATAGAGAGTATGCGGGGTTTGTGTAGCCTCAGTGAACACGATGCAGCTTACAAGATTTCTCTAAGCCTGATGTAGAGAGAGGCAGTTTACAGGAGTTCTGCAGCCCGAATGTAATACACAGGGTTTACGGCAGTACTGTAGCTTGGCAGCAGTCGTATGCGCTATGCGCATTTTTCTTCCCTGAGTGTAGGAGTCACAGCTTAGTAGAGTTCTCTAAGCCTGGTGTACAGGGAGGCAGTTTTCAGGAGTTCTGCAACCAAAATGCAGTACACACAGTTGACGGGAGTTCTGTAGCTTGGAAGCAGCCGTACGCACTATCGGCGTTTTCCTACCTTGAGTGTAGGTGACACAGCCTACTAGTGTTCTGTAAGCTGGGTGTACAGAGAGGCTGCTTACAGGATTTCTGCATCCTGAGCGTAGGAGATTCAGTTTACGGGAGTTCTGTAGCTTCAGAGTAGGCATAGAGAGTATGCGGGGTTTGTGTAGCCTCAGTGAACACGATGCAGCTTACAAGATTTCTCTAAGCCTGATGTAGAGAGAGGCAGTTTACAGGAGTTCTGCAGCCCGAATGTAATACACAGGGTTTACGGCAGTACTGTAGCTTGGCAGCAGTCGTATGCGCTATGCGCATTTTTCTTCCCTGAGTGTAGGAGTCACAGCTTAGTAGAGTTCTCTAAGCCTGGTGTACAGGGAGGCAGTTTTCAGGAGTTCTGCAACCAAAATGCAGTACACACAGTTGACGGGAGTTCTGTAGCTTGGAAGCAGCCGTACGCACTATCGGCGTTTTCCTACCTTGAGTGTAGGAGACGCAGCCTACTAGTGTTCTGTAAGCTTGGTGTACAGAGAGGCTGTTTACAGGAGTTCTGCATCCTGAGTGTAGGAGATTCAGTTTACGGGAGTTCTGTAGCTTCAGAGTAGGCATAGAGAGTATGCGGGGTTTGTGTAGCCTCAGTGAACACGATGCAGCTTACAAGATTTCTCTAAGCCTGATGTAGAGAGAGGCAGTTTACAGGAGTTCTGCAGCCCGAATGTAATACACAGGGTTTACGGCAGTACTGTAGCTTGGCAGCAGTCGTATGCGCTATGCGCATTTTTCTTCCCTGAGTGTAGGAGTCACAGCTTAGTAGAGTTCTCTAAGCCTGGTGTACAGGGAGGCAGTTTTCAGGAGTTCTGCAACCAAAATGCAGTACACACAGTTGACGGGAGTTCTGTAGCTTGGAAGCAGCCGTACGCACTATCGGCGTTTTCCTACCTTGAGTGTAGGAGACGCAGCCTACTAGTGTTCTGTAAGCTGGGTGTACAGAGAGGCTGCTTACAGGATTTCTGCATCCTGAGCGTAGGAGATTCAGTTTACGGGAGTTCTGTAGCTTCAGAGTAGGCCTAGAACATATGCGGGATTTGTGTAGCTCAGTGTACAACTTGCAGCTGACAGAATTTCTGTACGCTGGATGTACAGAGAGACAATTTAGAGGAGTTCTGCAGCCTGAGTGTAGGAGACAGTTTACCGGAGTTCTGTAGCATGGGTGTAGCCATACACACTATGCGGGATTTCTGTAGCCTGAGTGTAGAAGATTCAGCTTACAAGATTTCTCTAAGCCTGATGTAGAGAGAGGCTGTTTACAGGAGTTCTGCAGCCCGAATGTAATACACACAGTTTATGCCAGTACATGCTACAGCATGTCAGCAGTCATACGCACTATACGCATTTTCCTTCCCTGAGTGTAAGTGACACAGCTTAGTAGAGTTCTCTAAGCTTGGTGTATAGGGAGGCAGTTTTCAGGAGTTCTGCAACCTGAATGCAGTACACACAGTTGACGGGAGTTCTGTAGCTTGGAAGCAGCCGTACGCACTATAGGCGTTTTCCTACCCTGAGTGTAGGAGACGCAGCGTACTAGTGTTCTGTAAGCTGGGTGTACAGAGAGGCTGTTTACAGGAGTTCTGCATCCTGAGTGTATTGGATTCAGTTTACAGAATTTCTGTAGCCTCAGAGTAGGCCTAGAACATATGCGGGATAAGTGTAGCCTCAGTGTACGAGATGCAGCTTACAAAATTTCTGTAAGCTGGTTTTACAGAGAGACAATCTACAGGAGTTCTGCAGCCTGAGTGTAGGACATTCAGTTTACGGGAGTTCTGTAGCTTCAGAGTAGGCATAGACCCTTTGCGGGATTTGTGTAGCCTCAGTGTAAAAGATGCAGCTTACAGAATTTCTGTAAGCTGGATGTACAGAGAGACAATTTAGAAGAGTTCTGCATCCTGAGTGTAGTAGACAGTTTACAGGAGTTCTGCAGCACTGGTGTAGGCATACACACTATGCGGGATTTCGGTAGCCTGAGTGTAGAGGATTCAGCTCACAACAGTTCTCTAAGCCTGATGTAGAGAGAAGCAGTTTCCAGGAGTTCTGCAACCTGAATGCAGTACACACAGACTACGGGAGTTCTGTAGCTTGGAAGCAGCCGTACGCACTATAGGCGTTTTCCTACCTTGAGTGTAGGAGACGCAGCGTACTAGTGTTCTGTAAGCTTGGTGTACAGAGAGGCTGTTTACAGGAGTTCTGCATCCTGAGTGTAGGAGATTCAGTTTACGGGAGTTCTGTAGCTTCAGAGTAGGCATAGAGAGTATGCGGGGTTTGTGTAGCCTCAGTGAACACGATGCAGCTTACAAGATTTCTCTAAGCCTGATGTAGAGAGAGGCAGTTTACAGGAGTTCTGCAGCCCGAATGTAATACACAGGGTTTACGGCAGTACTGTAGCTTGGCAGCAGTCGTATGCGCTATGCGCATTTTTCTTCCCTGAGTGTAGGAGTCACAGCTTAGTAGAGTTCTCTAAGCCTGGTGTACAGGGAGGCAGTTTTCAGGAGTTCTGCAACCAAAATGCAGTACACACAGTTGACGGGAGTTCTGTAGCTTGGAAGCAGCCGTACGCACTATCGGCGTTTTCCTACCTTGAGAGTAGGTGACACAGCCTACTAGTGTTCTGTAAGCTGGGTGTACAGAGAGGCTGCTTACAGGATTTCTGCATCCTGAGCGTAGGAGATTAAGTTTACGGGAGTTCTGTAGCTTCAGAGTAGGCATAGAGAGTATGCGGGGTTTGTGTAGCCTCAGTGAACACGATGCAGCTTACAAGATTTCTCTAAGCCTGATGTAGAGAGAGGCAGTTTACAGGAGTTCTGCAGCCCGAATGTAATACACAGGGTTTACGGCAGTACTGTAGCTTGGCAGCAGTCGTATGCGCTATGCGCATTTTTCTTCCCTGAGTGTAGGAGTCACAGCTTAGTAGAGTTCTCTAAGCCTGGTGTACAGGGAGGTAGTTTTCAGGAGTTCTGCAACCAAAATGCAGTACACACAGTTGACGGGAGTTCTGTAGCTTGGAAGCAGCCGTACGCACTATCGGCGTTTTCCTACCTTGAGTGTAGGAGACGCAGCCTACTAGTGTTCTGTAAGCTGGGTGTACAGAGAGGCTGCTTACAGGATTTCTGCATCCTGAGCGTAGGAGATTAAGTTTACGGGAGTTCTGTAGCTTCAGAGTAGGCATAGAGAGTATGCGGGGTTTGTGTAGCCTCAGTGAACACGATGCAGCTTACAAGATTTCTCTAAGCCTGATGTAGAGAGAGGCAGTTTACAGGAGTTCTGCAGCCCGAATGTAATACACAGGGTTTACGGCAGTACTGTAGCTTGGCGGCAGTCGTACGCGCTATGCGCATTTTCCTTCCCTGAGTGTAGGAGTCACAGCTTAGTAGAGTTCTCTAAGCCTGGTGTACAGGGAGGCAGTTTTCAGGAGTTCTGCAACCAAAATGCAGTACACACAGTTGACGGGAGTTCTGTAGCTTGGAAGCAGCCGTACGCACTATCGGCGTTTTCCTACCTTGAGTGTAGGAGACGCAGCCTACTAGTGTTCTGTAAGCTGGGTGTACAGAGAGGCTGCTTACAGGATTTCTGCATCCTGAGCGTAGGAGATTCAGTTTACGGGAGTTCTGTAGCTTCAGAGTAGGCATAGAACATATGCGGGATTTGTGTAGCTCAGTGTACAACTTGCAGCTGACAGAATTTCTGTACGCTGGATGTACAGAGAGACAATTTAGAGGAGTTCTGCAGCCTGAGTGTAGGAGACAGTTTACCGGAGTTCTGTAGCATGGGTGTAGCCATACACACTATGCGGGATTTCTGTAGCCTGAGTGTAGAAGATTCAGCTTACAAGATTTCTCTAAGCCTGATGTAGAGAGAGGCTGTTTACAGGAGTTCTGCAGCCCGAATGTAATACACACAGTTTATGCCAGTACATGCTACAGCATGTCAGCAGTCATACGCACTATACGCATTTTCCTTCCCTGAGTGTAAGTGACACAGCTTAGTAGAGTTCTCTAAGCTTGGTGTATAGGGAGGCAGTTTTCAGGAGTTCTGCAACCTGAATGCAGTACACACAGTTGACGGGAGTTCTGTAGCTTGGAAGCAGCCGTACGCACTATAGGCGTTTTCCTACCCTGAGTGTAGGAGACGCAGCGTACTAGTGTTCTGTAAGCTGGGTGTACAGAGAGGCTGTTTACAGGAGTTCTGCATCCTGAGTGTATTGGATTCAGTTTACAGAATTTCTGTAGCCTCAGAGTAGGCCTAGAACATATGCGGGATAAGTGTAGCCTCAGTGTACGAGATGCAGCTTACAAAATTTCTGTAAGCTGGTTTTACAGAGAGACAATCTACAGGAGTTCTGCAGCCTGAGTGTAGGACATTCAGTTTACGGGAGTTCTGTAGCTTCAGAGTAGGCATAGACCCTTTGCGGGATTTGTGTAGCCTCAGTGTAAAAGATGCAGCTTACAGAATTTCTGTAAGCTGGATGTACAGAGAGACAATTTAGAAGAGTTCTGCATCCTGAGTGTAGTAGACAGTTTACAGGAGTTCTGCAGCACTGGTGTAGGCATACACACTATGCGGGATTTCGGTAGCCTGAGTGTAGAGGATTCAGCTCACAACAGTTCTCTAAGCCTGATGTAGAGAGAAGCAGTTTCCAGGAGTTCTGCAACCTGAATGCAGTACACACAGTCTATGGGAGTTCTGTAGCTTGGAAGCAGCCGTACGCACTATAGGCGTTTTCCTACCTTGAGTGTAGGAGACGCAGCGTACTAGTGTTCTGTAAGCTTGGTGTACAGAGAGGCTGTTTACAGGAGTTCTGCATCCTGAGTGTAGGAGATTCAGTTTACGGGAGTTCTGTAGCTTCGGAGTAGGCATAGAGAGCATGCGGGGTTTGTGTAGCCTCAGTGAACACGATGCAGCTTACAAGATTTCTCTAAGCCTGATGTAGAGAGAGGCAGTTTACAGGAGTTCTGCAGCCCGAATGTAATACACAGGGTTTACGGCAGTACTGTAGCTTGGCAGCAGTCGTATGCGCTATGCGCATTTTTCTTCCCTGAGTGTAGGAGTCACAGCTTAGTAGAGTTCTCTAAGCCTGGTGTACAGGGAGGCAGTTTTCAGGAGTTCTGCAACCTGAATGCAGTACACACAGTTGACGGGAGTTCTGTAGCTTGGAAGCAGCCGTACGCACTATCGGCGTTTTCCTACCTTGAGTGTAGGAGACGCAGCCTACTAGTGTGCTGTAAGCTGGGTGTACAGAGAGGCTGCTTACAGGATTTCTGCATCCTGAGCGTAGGAGATTCAGTTTACGGGAGTTCTGTAGCTTCAGAGTAGGCATAGAACATATGCGGGATTTGTGTAGCTCAGTGTACAACTTGCAGCTGACAGAATTTCTGTACGCTGGATGTACAGAGAGACAATTTAGAGGAGTTCTGCAGCCTGAGTGTAGGAGACAGTTTACCGGAGTTCTGTAGCATGGGTGTAGCCATACACACTATGCGGGATTTCTGTAGCCTGAGTGTAGAAGATTCAGCTTACAAGATTTCTCTAAGCCTGATGTAGAGAGAGGCTGTTTACAGGAGTTCTGCAGCCCGAATGTAATACACACAGTTTATGCCAGTACATGCTACAGCATGTCAGCAGTCATACGCACTATACGCATTTTCCTTCCCTGAGTGTAAGTGACACAGCTTAGTAGAGTTCTCTAAGCTTGGTGTATAGGGAGGCAGTTTTCAGGAGTTCTGCAACCTGAATGCAGTACACACAGTTGACGGGAGTTCTGTAGCTTGGAAGCAGCCGTACGCACTATAGGCGTTTTCCTACCTTGAGTGTAGGAGACGCAGCCTACTAGTGTTCTGTAAGCTGGGTGTACAGAGAGGCTGCTTACAGGATTTCTGCATCCTGAGCGTAGGAGATTAAGTTTACGGGAGTTCTGTAGCTTCAGAGTAGGCATAGAACATATGCGGGATAAGTGTAGCCTCAGTGTACGAGATGCAGCTTACAAAATTTCTGTAAGCTGGTTTTACAGAGAGACAATCTACAGGAGTTCTGCAGCCTGAGTGTAGGACATTCAGTTTACGGGAGTTCTGTAGCTTCAGAGTAGGCATAGACCCTTTGCTGGATTTGTGTAGCCTCAGTGTAAAAGATGCAGCTTACAGAATTTCTGTAAGCTGGATGTACAGAGAGACAATTTAGAAGAGTTCTGCATCCTGAGTGTAGTAGACAGTTTACAGGAGTTCTGCAGCACTGGTGTAGGCATACACACTATGCGGGATTTCGGTAGCCTGAGTGTAGAGGATTCAGCTCACAACAGTTCTCTAAGCCTGATGTAGAGAGAAGCAGTTTCCAGGAGTTCTGCAACCTGAATGCAGTACACACAGTCTACGGGAGTTCTGTAGCTTGGAAGCAGCCGTACGCACTATAGGCGTTTTCCTACCTTGAGTGTAGGAGACGCAGCGTACTAGTGTTCTGTAAGCTTGGTGTACAGAGAGGCTGTTTACAGGAGTTCTGCATCCTGAGTGTAGGAGATTCAGTTTACGGGAGTTCTGTAGCTTCAGAGTAGGCATAGAGAGTATGCGGGGTTTGTGTAGCCTCAGTGAACACGATGCAGCTTACAAGATTTCTCTAAGCCTGATGTAGAGAGAGGCAGTTTACAGGAGTTCTGCAGCCCGAATGTAATACACAGGGTTTACGGCAGTACTGTAGCTTGGCAGCAGTCGTATGCGCTATGCGCATTTTTCTTCCCTGAGTGTAGGAGTCACAGCTTAGTAGAGTTCTCTAAGCCTGGTGTACAGGGAGGCAGATTTCAGGAGTTCTGCAACCTGAATGCAGTACACACAGTTGACGGGAGTTCTGTAGCTTGGAAGCAGCCATACGCACTATCGGCGTTTTCCTACCTTGAGTGTAGGAGACGCAGCCTACTACTGTGCTCTAAGCTGGGTGTACAGAGAGGCTGCTTACAGGATTTCTGCATCCTGAGCGTAGCAGATTAAGTTTACGGGAGTTCTGTAGCTTCAGAGTAGGCATAGAACATATGCGGGATAAGTGTAGCCTCAGTGTACGAGATGCAGCTTACAAAATTTCTGTAAGCTGGTTTTACAGAGAGACAATCTACAGGAGTTCTGCAGCCTGAGTGTAGGACATTCAGTTTACGGGAGTTCTGTAGCTTCAGAGTAGGCATAGACCCTTTGCGGGATTTGTGTAGCCTCAGTGTAAAAGATGCAGCTTACAGAATTTCTGTAAGCTGGATGTACAGAGAGACAATTTAGAAGAGTTCTGCATCCTGAGTGTAGTAGACAGTTTACAGGAGTTCTGCAGCACTGGTGTAGGCATACACACTATGCGGGATTTCGGTAGCCTGAGTGTAGAGGATTCAGCTCACAACAGTTCTCTAAGCCTGATGTAGAGAGAAGCAGTTTCCAGGAGTTCTGCAACCTGAATGCAGTACACACAGTCTACGGGAGTTCTGTAGCTTGGAAGCAGCCGTACGCACTATAGGCGTTTTCCTACCTTGAGTGTAGGAGACGCAGCGTACTAGTGTTCTGTAAGCTTGGTGTACAGAGAGGCTGTTTACAGGAGTTCTGCATCCTGAGTGTAGGAGATTCAGTTTACGGGAGTTCTGTAGCTTCGGAGTAGGCATAGAGAGCATGCGGGGTTTGTGTAGCCTCAGTGAACACGATGCAGCTTACAAGATTTCTCTAAGCCTGATGTAGAGAGAGGCAGTTTACAGGAGTTCTGCAGCCCGAATGTAATACACAGGGTTTACGGCAGTACTGTAGCTTGGCAGCAGTCGTATGCGCTATGCGCATTTTTCTTCCCTGAGTGTAGGAGTCACAGCTTAGTAGAGTTCTCTAAGCCTGGTGTACAGGGAGGCAGTTTTCAGGAGTTCTGCAACCTGAATGCAGTACACACAGTTGACGGGAGTTCTGTAGCTTGGAAGCAGCCATACGCACTATCGGCGTTTTCCTACCTTGAGTGTAGGAGACGCAGCCTACTAGTGTGCTCTAAGCTGGGTGTACAGAGAGGCTGCTTACAGGATTTCTGCATCCTGAGCGTAGGAGATTAAGTTTACGGGAGTTCTGTAGCTTCAGAGTAGGCATAGAACATATGCGGGATAAGTGTAGCCTCAGTGTACGAGATGCAGCTTACAAAATTTCTGTAAGCTGGTTTTACAGAGAGACAATCTACAGGAGTTCTGCAGCCTGAGTGTAGGACATTCAGTTTACGGGAGTTCTGTAGCTTCAGAGTAGGCATAGACCCTTTGCGGGATTTGTGTAGCCTCAGTGTAAAAGATGCAGCTTACAGAATTTCTGTAAGCTGGATGTACAGAGAGACAATTTAGAAGAGTTCTGCATCCTGAGTGTAGTAGACAGTTTACAGGAGTTCTGCAGCACTGGTGTAGGCATACACACTATGCGGGATTTCGGTAGCCTGAGTGTAGAGGATTCAGCTCACAACAGTTCTCTAAGCCTGATGTAGAGAGAAGCAGTTTCCAGGAGTTCTGCAACCTGAATGCAGTACACACAGTCTACGGGAGTTCTGTAGCTTGGAAGCAGCCGTACGCACTATAGGCGTTTTCCTACCTTGAGTGTAGGAGACGCAGCGTACTAGTGTTCTGTAAGCTTGGTGTACAGAGAGGCTGTTTACAGGAGTTCTGCATCCTGAGTGTAGGAGATTCAGTTTACGGGAGTTCTGTAGCTTCGGAGTAGGCATAGAGAGCATGCGGGGTTTGTGTAGCCTCAGTGAACACGATGCAGCTTACAAGATTTCTCTAAGCCTGATGTAGAGAGAGGCAGTTTACAGGAGTTCTGCAGCCCGAATGTAATACACAGGGTTTACGGCAGTACTGTAGCTTGGCAGCAGTCGTATGCGCTATGCGCATTTTTCTTCCCTGAGTGTAGGAGTCACAGCTTAGTAGAGTTCTCTAAGCCTGGTGTACAGGGAGGCAGTTTTCAGGAGTTCTGCAACCTGAATGCAGTACACACAGTTGACGGGAGTTCTGTAGCTTGGAAGCAGCCATACGCACTATCGGCGTTTTCCTACCTTGAGTGTAGGAGACGCAGCCTACTAGTGTGCTCTAAGCTGGGTGTACAGAGAGGCTGCTTACAGGATTTCTGCATCCTGAGCGTAGGAGATTAAGTTTACGGGAGTTCTGTAGCTTCAGAGTAGGCATAGAACATATGCGGGATAAGTGTAGCCTCAGTGTACGAGATGCAGCTTACAAAATTTCTGTAAGCTGGTTTTACAGAGAGACAATCTACAGGAGTTCTGCAGCCTGAGTGTAGGACATTCAGTTTACGGGAGTTCTGTAGCTTCAGAGTAGGCATAGACCCTTTGCGGGATTTGTGTAGCCTCAGTGTAAAAGATGCAGCTTACAGAATTTCTGTAAGCTGGATGTACAGAGAGACAATTTAGAAGAGTTCTGCATCCTGAGTGTAGTAGACAGTTTACAGGAGTTCTGCAGCACTGGTGTAGGCATACACACTATGCGGGATTTCGGTAGCCTGAGTGTAGAGGATTCAGCTCACAACAGTTCTCTAAGCCTGATGTAGAGAGAAGCAGTTTCCAGGAGTTCTGCAACCTGAATGCAGTACACACAGTCTACGGGAGTTCTGTAGCTTGGAAGCAGCCGTACGCACTATAGGCGTTTTCCTACCTTGAGTGTAGGAGACGCAGCGTACTAGTGTTCTGTAAGCTTGGTGTACAGAGAGGCTGCTTACAGGATTTCTGCATCCTGAGTGTAGGAGATTCAGTTTACGGGAGTTCTGTAGCTTCAGAGTAGGCATAGAGAGTATGCGGGGTTTGTGTAGCCTCAGTGAACACGATGCAGCTTACAAGATTTCTCTAAGCCTGATGTAGAGAGAGGCAGTTTACAGGAGTTCTGCAGCCCGAATGTAATACACAGGGTTTACGGCAGTACTGTAGCTTGGCAGCAGTCGTATGCGCTATGCGCATTTTTCTTCCCTGAGTGTAGGAGTCACAGCTTAGTAGAGTTCTCTAAGCCTGGTGTACAGGGAGGCAGTTTTCAGGAGTTCTGCAACCTGAATGCAGTACACACAGTTGACGGGAGTTCTGTAGCTTGGAAGCAGCCATACGCACTATCGGCGTTTTCCTACCTTGAGTGTAGGAGACGCAGCCTACTAGTGTGCTCTAAGCTGGGTGTACAGAGAGGCTGCTTACAGGATTTCTGCATCCTGAGCGTAGGAGATTAAGTTTACGGGAGTTCTGTAGCTTCAGAGTAGGCATAGAACATATGCGGGATAAGTGTAGCCTCAGTGTACGAGATGCAGCTTACAAAATTTCTGTAAGCTGGTTTTACAGAGAGACAATCTACAGGAGTTCTGCAGCCTGAGTGTAGGACATTCAGTTTACGGGAGTTCTGTAGCTTCAGAGTAGGCATAGACCCTTTGCGGGATTTGTGTAGCCTCAGTGTAAAAGATGCAGCTTACAGAATTTCTGTAAGCTGGATGTACAGAGAGACAATTTAGAAGAGTTCTGCATCCTGAGTGTAGTAGACAGTTTACAGGAGTTCTGCAGCACTGGTGTAGGCATACACACTATGCGGGATTTCGGTAGCCTGAGTGTAGAGGATTCAGCTCACAACAGTTCTCTAAGCCTGATGTAGAGAGAAGCAGTTTCCAGGAGTTCTGCAACCTGAATGCAGTACACACAGTCTACGGGAGTTCTGTAGCTTGGAAGCAGCCGTACGCACTATAGGCGTTTTCCTACCTTGAGTGTAGGAGACGCAGCGTACTAGTGTTCTGTAAGCTTGGTGTACAGAGAGGCTGCTTACAGGATTTCTGCATCCTGAGTGTAGGAGATTCAGTTTACGGGAGTTCTGTAGCTTCAGAGTAGGCATAGAGAGTATGCGGGGTTTGTGTAGCCTCAGTGAACACGATGCAGCTTACAAGATTTCTCTAAGCCTGATGTAGAGAGAGGCAGTTTACAGGAGTTCTGCAGCCCGAATGTAATACACAGGGTTTACGGCAGTACTGTAGCTTGGCGGCAGTCGTACGGGCTATGCGCATTTTCCTTCCCTGAGTGTAGGAGTCACAGCTTAGTAGAGTTCTCTAAGCCTGGTGTACAGGGAGGCAGTTTTCAGGAGTTCTGCAACCAAAATGCAGTACACACAGTTGACGGGAGTTCTGTAGCTTGGAAGCAGCCGTACGCACTATCGGCGTTTTCCTACCTTGAGTGTAGGAGACGCAGCGTACTAGTGTTCTGTAAGCTGGGTGTACAGAGAGGCTGCTTACAGGATTTCTGCATCCTGAGCGTAGGAGATTCAGTTTACGGGAGTTCTGTAGCTTCAGAGTAGGCATAGAACATATGCGGGATTTGTGTAGCTCAGTGTACAACTTGCAGCTGACAGAATTTCTGTACGCTGGATGTACAGAGAGACAATTTAGAGGAGTTCTGCAGCCTGAGTGTAGGAGACAGTTTACCGGAGTTCTGTAGCATGGGTGTAGCCATACACACTATGCGGGATTTCTGTAGCCTGAGTGTAGAAGATTCAGCTTACAAGATTTCTCTAAGCCTGATGTAGAGAGAGGCTGTTTACAGGAGTTCTGCAGCCCGAATGTAATACACACAGTTTATGCCAGTACATGCTACAGCATGTCAGCAGTCATACGCACTATACGCATTTTCCTTCCCTGAGTGTAAGTGACACAGCTTAGTAGAGTTCTCTAAGCTTGGTGTATAGGGAGGCAGTTTTCAGGAGTTCTGCAACCTGAATGCAGTACACACAGTTGACGGGAGTTCTGTAGCTTGGAAGCAGCCGTACGCACTATCGGCGTTTTCCTACCTTGAGTGTAGGAGACGCAGCCTACTAGTGTTCTGTAAGCTGGGTGTACAGAGAGGCTGTTTACAGGAGTTCTGCATCCTGAGTGTATTGGATTCAGTTTACAGAGTTTCTGTAGCCTCAGAGTAGGCCTAGAACATATGCGGGATAAGTGTAGCCTCAGTGTACGAGATGCAGCTTACAAAATTTCTGTAAGCTGGTTTTACAGAGAGACAATCTACAGGAGTTCTGCAGCCTGAGTGTAGGACATTCAGTTTACGGGAGTTCTGTAGCTTCAGAGTAGGCATAGACCCTTTGCGGGATTTGTGTAGCCTCAGTGTAAAAGATGCAGCTTACAGAATTTCTGTAAGCTGGATGTACAGAGAGACAATTTAGAAGAGTTCTGCATCCTGAGTGTAGTAGACAGTTTACAGGAGTTCTGCAGCACTGGTGTAGGCATACACACTATGCGGGATTTCGGTAGCCTGAGTGTAGAGGATTCAGCTCACAACAGTTCTCTAAGCCTGATGTAGAGAGAAGCAGTTTCCAGGAGTTCTGCAACCTGAATGCAGTACACACAGTCTACGGGAGTTCTGTAGCTTGGAAGCAGCCGTACGCACTATAGGCGTTTTCCTACCTTGAGTGTAGGAGACGCAGCGTACTAGTGTTCTGTAAGCTTGGTGTACAGAGAGGCTGCTTACAGGATTTCTGCATCCTGAGTGTAGGAGATTCAGTTTACGGGAGTTCTGTAGCTTCAGAGTAGGCATAGAGAGTATGCGGGGTTTGTGTAGCCTCAGTGAACACGATGCAGCTTACAAGATTTCTCTAAGCCTGATGTAGAGAGAGGCAGTTTACAGGAGTTCTGCAGCCCGAATGTAATACACAGGGTTTACGGCAGTACTGTAGCTTGGCAGCAGTCGTATGCGCTATGCGCATTTTTCTTCCCTGAGTGTAGGAGTCACAGCTTAGTAGAGTTCTCTAAGCCTGGTGTACAGGGAGGCAGTTTTCAGGAGTTCTGCAACCTGAATGCAGTACACACAGTTGACGGGAGTTCTGTAGCTTGGAAGCAGCCATACGCACTATCGGCGTTTTCCTACCTTGAGTGTAGGAGACGCAGCCTACTAGTGTGCTCTAAGCTGGGTGTACAGAGAGGCTGCTTACAGGATTTCTGCATCCTGAGCGTAGGAGATTAAGTTTACGGGAGTTCTGTAGCTTCAGAGTAGGCATAGAACATATGCGGGATAAGTGTAGCCTCAGTGTACGAGATGCAGCTTACAAAATTTCTGTAAGCTGGTTTTACAGAGAGACAATCTACAGGAGTTCTGCAGCCTGAGTGTAGGACATTCAGTTTACGGGAGTTCTGTAGCTTCAGAGTAGGCATAGACCCTTTGCGGGATTTGTGTAGCCTCAGTGTAAAAGATGCAGCTTACAGAATTTCTGTAAGCTGGATGTACAGAGAGACAATTTAGAAGAGTTCTGCATCCTGAGTGTAGTAGACAGTTTACAGGAGTTCTGCAGCACTGGTGTAGGCATACACACTATGCGGGATTTCGGTAGCCTGAGTGTAGAGGATTCAGCTCACAACAGTTCTCTAAGCCTGATGTAGAGAGAAGCAGTTTCCAGGAGTTCTGCAACCTGAATGCAGTACACACAGTCTACGGGAGTTCTGTAGCTTGGAAGCAGCCGTACGCACTATCGGCGTTTTCCTACCTTGAGTGTAGGAGACGCAGCGTACTAGTGTTCTGTAAGCTTGGTGTACAGAGAGGCTGCTTACAGGATTTCTGCATCCTGAGTGTAGGAGATTCAGTTTACGGGAGTTCTGTAGCTTCAGAGTAGGCATAGAGAGTATGCGGGGTTTGTGTAGCCTCAGTGAACACGATGCAGCTTACAAGATTTCTCTAAGCCTGATGTAGAGAGAGGCACTTTACAGGAGTTCTGCAGCCCGAATGTAATACACAGGGTTTACGGCAGTACTGTAGCTTGGCGGCAGTCGTACGGGCTATGCGCATTTTCCTTCCCTGAGTGTAGGAGTCACAGCTTAGTAGAGTTCTCTAAGCCTGGTGTACAGGGAGGCAGTTTTCAGGAGTTCTGCAACCAAAATGCAGTACACACAGTTGACGGGAGTTCTGTAGCTTGGAAGCAGCCGTACGCACTATCGGCGTTTTCCTACCTTGAGTGTAGGAGACGCAGCCTACTAGTGTTCTGTAAGCTGGGTGTACAGAGAGGCTGCTTACAGGATTTCTGCATCCTGAGCGTAGGAGATTCAGTTTACGGGAGTTCTGTAGCTTCAGAGTAGGCATAGAACATATGCGGGATTTGTGTAGCTCAGTGTACAACTTGCAGCTGACAGAATTTCTGTACGCTGGATGTACAGAGAGACAATTTAGAGGAGTTCTGCAGCCTGAGTGTAGGAGACAGTTTACCGGAGTTCTGTAGCATGGGTGTAGCCATACACACTATGCGGGATTTCTGTAGCCTGAGTGTAGAAGATTCAGCTTACAAGATTTCTCTAAGCCTGATGTAGAGAGAGGCTGTTTACAGGAGTTCTGCAGCCCGAATGTAATACACACAGTTTATGCCAGTACATGCTACAGCATGTCAGCAGTCATACGCACTATACGCATTTTCCTTCCCTGAGTGTAAGTGACACAGCTTAGTAGAGTTCTCTAAGCTTGGTGTATAGGGAGGCAGTTTTCAGGAGTTCTGCAACCTGAATGCAGTACACACAGTTGACGGGAGTTCTGTAGCTTGGAAGCAGCCGTACGCACTATCGGCGTTTTCCTACCTTGAGTGTAGGAGACGCAGCCTACTAGTGTTCTGTAAGCTGGGTGTACAGAGAGGCTGTTTACAGGAGTTCTGCATCCTGAGTGTATTGGATTCAGTTTACAGAGTTTCTGTAGCCTCAGAGTAGGCCTAGAACATATGCGGGATAAGTGTAGCCTCAGTGTACGAGATGCAGCTTACAAAATTTCTGTAAGCTGGTTTTACAGAGAGACAATCTACAGGAGTTCTGCAGCCTGAGTGTAGGACATTCAGTTTACGGGAGTTCTGTAGCTTCAGAGTAGGCATAGACCCTTTGCGGGATTTGTGTAGCCTCAGTGTAAAAGATGCAGCTTACAGAATTTCTGTAAGCTGGATGTACAGAGAGACAATTTAGAAGAGTTCTGCATCCTGAGTGTAGTAGACAGTTTACAGGAGTTCTGCAGCACTGGTGTAGGCATACACACTATGCGGGATTTCGGTAGCCTGAGTGTAGAGGATTCAGCTCACAACAGTTCTCTAAGCCTGATGTAGAGAGAAGCAGTTTCCAGGAGTTCTGCAGCCCGAATGTAATACACAGGGTTTACGGCAGTACTGTAGCTTGGCAGCAGTCGTATGCGCTATGCGCATTTTTCTTCCCTGAGTGTAGGAGTCACAGCTTAGTAGAGTTCTCTAAGCCTGGTGTACAGGGAGGCAGTTTTCAGGAGTTCTGCAACCAAAATGCAGTACACACAGTTGACGGGAGTTCTGTAGCTTGGAAGCAGCCGTACGCACTATCGGTGTTTTCCTACCTTGAGTGTAGGAGACGCAGCCTACTAGTGTTCTGTAAGCTGGGTGTACAGAGAGGCTGCTTACAGGATTTCTGCATCCTGAGCGTAGGAGATTAAGTTTACGGGAGTTCTGTAGCTTCAGAGTAGGCATAGAACATATGCGGGATTTGTGTAGCTCAGTGTACAACTTGCAGCTGACAGAATTTCTGTACGCTGGATGTACAGAGAGACAATTTAGAGGAGTTCTGCAGCCTGAGTGTAGGAGACAGTTTACCGGAGTTCTGTAGCATGCGTGTAGCCATACACACTATGCGGGATTTCTGTAGCCTGAGTGTAGAAGATTCAGCTTACAAGATTTCTCTAAGCCTGATGTAGAGAGAGGCTGTTTACAGGAGTTCTGCAGCCCGAATGTAATACACACAGTTTATAGCAGTACTGTAGCTTGGCAGCAGTCATACGCATATGCGCATTTTCCTTCCCTGAGTGTAGGAGTCACAGCTTAGTAGAGTTCTCTAAGCTTGGTGTATAGGGAGGTAGTTTTCAGGAGTTCTGCAACCTGAATGCAGTACACACAGTTGACGGGAGTTCTGTAGCTTGGAAGCAGCCGTACGCACTATAGGCGTTTTCCTACCCTGAGTGTAGGAGACGCAGCGTACTAGTGTTCTGTAAGCTGGGTGTACAGAGAGGCTGTTTACAGGAGTTCTGCAGCCTGAGTGTATTGGATTCAGTTTACGGAATTTCTGTAGCTTCAGAGTAGGCATGGAACATATGCGGGATAAGTGTAGCCTCAGTGTACGAGATGCAGCTTACAAAATTTCTGTAAGCTGGTTTTACAGAGAGACAATCTACAGGAGTTCTGCAGCCTGATGTAGGACATTCAGTTTACTGAAGTTCTGTAGCTTCAGAGTAGGCATAGACCCTTTGCGGGATTTGTGTAGCCTCAGTGTAAAAGATGCAGCTTACAGAATTTCTGTAAGCTGAATGTACAGAGAGACAATTTAGAGGAGTTCTGCATCCTGAGTGTTGTAGACAGTTTACAGGAGTTCTGCAGCACTGGTGTAGGCATACACACTATGCGGGATTTCGGTAGCCTGAGTGTAGAGGATTCAGCTCACAACAGTTCTCTAAGCCTGATGTAGAGAGAAGCAGTTTCCAGGAGTTCTGCAACCTGAATGCAGTACACACAGTCTACGGGAGTTCTGTAGCTTGGAAGCAGCCGTACGCACTATAGGCGTTTTCCTACCTTGAGTGTAGGAGACGCAGCGTACTAGTGTTCTGTAAGCTTGGTGTACAGAGAGGCTGTTTACAGGAGTTCTGCATCCTGAGTGTAGGAGATTCAGTTTACGGGAGTTCTGTAGCTTCAGAGTAGGCATAGAGAGTATGCGGGGTTTGTGTAGCCTCAGTGAACACGATGCAGCTTACAAGATTTCTCTAAGCCTGATGTAGAGAGATTCAGTTTACAGGAGTTCTGCAGCCCGAATGTAATACACAGGGTTTACGGCAGTACTGTAGCTTGGCGGCAGTCGTACGCGCTATGCGCATTTTCCTTCCCTGAGTGTAGGAGTCACAGCTTAGTGGAGTTCTCTAAGCCTGGTGTACAGGGAGGCAGTTTTCAGGAGTTCTGCAACCAAAATGCAGTACACACAGTTGACGGGAGTTCTGTAGCTTGGAAGCAGCCGTACGCACTATAGGCGTTTTCCTACCTTGAGTGTAGGAGACGCAGCCTATTAGTGTTCTGTAAGCTGGGTGTACAGAGAGGCTGCTTACAGGATTTCTGCATCCTGAGTGTAGGAGATTTAGTTTACGGGAGTTCTGTAGCTTCAGAGTAGACATAGAACATATGCGGCATTTGTGTAGCTCAGTGTACAACTTGCAGCTGACAGAATTTCTGTAAGCTGGATGTACAGAGAGACAATTTAGAGGAGTTCTGCAGCCTGAGTGTAGGAGACAGTTTACCGGAGTTCTGTAGCATAGGTGTAGCCATACACACTATGCGGGATTTCTGTAGCCTGAGTGTAGAAGATTCAGCTTACAAGATTTCTCTAAGCCTGATGTAGAGAGAGGCTGTTTACAGGAGTTCTGCAGCCCGAATGTAATACACACAGTTTATGCCAGTACATGCTACAGCATGTCAGCAGTCATACGCACTATACGCATTTTCCTTCCCTGAGTGTAAGTGACACAGCTTAGTGGAGTTCTCTAAGCCTGGTGTACAGGGAGGCAGTTTTCAGGAGTTCTGCAACCTGAATGCAGTACACACAGTTGACGGGAGTTCTGTAGCTTGGAAGCAGCCGTACGCACTATCGGCGTTTTCCTACCTTGAGTGTAGGAGACGCAGCCTACTAGTGTTCTGTAAGCTGGGTGTACAGAGAGGCTGTTTACAGGAGTTCTGCATCCTGAGTGTATTGGATTCAGTTTACAGAGTTTCTGTAGCCTCAGAGTAGGCCTAGAACATATGCGGGATAAGTGTAGCCTCAGTGTACGAGATGCAGCTTACAAAATTTCTGTAAGCTGGTTTTACAGAGAGACAATCTACAGGAGTTCTGCAGCCTGAGTGTAGGACATTCAGTTTACGGGAGTTCTGTAGCTTCAGAGTAGGCATAGACCCTTTGCGGGATTTGTGTAGCCTCAGTGTAAAAGATGCAGCTTACAGAATTTCTGTAAGCTGGATGTACAGAGAGACAATTTAGAAGAGTTCTGCATCCTGAGTGTAGTAGACAGTTTACAGGAGTTCTGCAGCACTGGTGTAGGCATACACACTATGCGGGATTTCGGTAGCCTGAGTGTAGAGGATTCAGCTCACAACAGTTCTCTAAGCCTGATGTAGAGAGAAGCAGTTTCCAGGAGTTCTGCAGCCCGAATGTAATACACAGGGTTTACGGCAGTACTGTAGCTTGGCAGCAGTCGTATGCGCTATGCGCATTTTTCTTCCCTGAGTGTAGGAGTCACAGCTTAGTAGAGTTCTCTAAGCCTGGTGTACAGGGAGGCAGTTTTCAGGAGTTCTGCAACCAAAATGCAGTACACACAGTTGACGGGAGTTCTGTAGCTTGGAAGCAGCCGTACGCACTATCGGTGTTTTCCTACCTTGAGTGTAGGAGACGCAGCCTACTAGTGTTCTGTAAGCTGGGTGTACAGAGAGGCTGCTTACAGGATTTCTGCATCCTGAGCGTAGGAGATTAAGTTTACGGGAGTTCTGTAGCTTCAGAGTAGGCATAGAACATATGCGGGATTTGTGTAGCTCAGTGTACAACTTGCAGCTGACAGAATTTCTGTAAGCTGGATGTACAGAGAGACAATTTAGAAGAGTTCTGCATCCTGAGTGTAGTAGACAGTTTACAGGAGTTCTGCAGCACTGGTGTAGGCATACACACTATGCGGGATTTCGGTAGCCTGAGTGTAGAGGATTCAGCTCACAACAGTTCTCTAAGCCTGATGTAGAGAGAAGCAGTTTCCAGGAGTTCTGCAACCTGAATGCAGTACACACAGTCTACGGGAGTTCTGTAGCTTGGAAGCAGCCGTACGCACTATAGGCGTTTTCCTACCTTGAGTGTAGGAGACGCAGCGTACTAGTGTTCTGTAAGCTGGGTGTACAGAGAGGCTGTTTACAGGAGTTCTGCATCCTGAGTGTAGGAGATTCAGTTTACGGGAGTTCTGTAGCTTCAGAGTAGGCATAGAGAGTATGCGGGGTTTGTGTAGCCTCAGTGAACACGATGCAGCTTACAAGATTTCTCTAAGCCTGATGTAGAGAGAGGCAGTTTACAGGAGTTCTGCAGCCCGAATGTAATACACAGGGTTTACGGCAGTACTGTAGCTTGGCAGCAGTCGTATGCGCTATGCGCATTTTTCTTCCCTGAGTGTAGGAGTCACAGCTTAGTAGAGTTCTCTAAGCCTGGTGTACAGGGAGGCAGTTTTCAGGAGTTCTGCAACCAAAATGCAGTACACACAGTTGACGGGAGTTCTGTAGCTTGGAAGCAGCCGTACGCACTATCGGCGTTTTCCTACCTTGAGTGTAGGAGACGCAGCCTACTAGTGTTCTGTAAGCTGGGTGTACAGAGAGGCTGCTTACAGGATTTCTGCATCCTGAGCGTAGGAGATTCAGTTTACGGGAGTTCTGTAGCTTCAGAGTAGGCATAGAACATATGCGGGATTTGTGTAGCTCAGTGTACAACTTGCAGCTGACAGAATTTCTGTACGCTGGATGTACAGAGAGACAATTTAGAGGAGTTCTGCAGCCTGAGTGTAGGAGACAGTTTACCGGAGTTCTGTAGCATGGGTGTAGCCATACACACTATGCGGGATTTCTGTAGCCTGAGTGTAGAAGATTCAGCTTACAAGATTTCTCTAAGCCTGATGTAGAGAGAGGCTGTTTACAGGAGTTCTGCAGCCCGAATGTAATACACACAGTTTATGCCAGTACATGCTACAGCATGTCAGCAGTCATACGCACTATACGCATTTTCCTTCCCTGAGTGTAAGTGACACAGCTTAGTAGAGTTCTCTAAGCTTGGTGTATAGGGAGGCAGTTTTCAGGAGTTCTGCAACCTGAATGCAGTACACACAGTTGACGGGAGTTCTGTAGCTTGGAAGCAGCCGTACGCACTATAGGCGTTTTCCTACCCTGAGTGTAGGAGACGCAGCGTACTAGTGTTCTGTAAGCTGGGTGTACAGAGAGGCTGTTTACAGGAGTTCTGCATCCTGAGTGTATTGGATTCAGTTTACAGAATTTCTGTAGCCTCAGAGTAGGCCTAGAACATATGCGGGATAAGTGTAGCCTCAGTGTACGAGATGCAGCTTACAAAATTTCTGTAAGCTGGTTTTACAGAGAGACAATCTACAGGAGTTCTGCAGCCTGAGTGTAGGACATTCAGTTTACGGGAGTTCTGTAGCTTCACAGTAGGCATAGACCCTTTGCGGGATTTGTGTAGCCTCAGTGTAAAAGATGCAGCTTACAGAATTTCTGTAAGCTGGATGTACTGAGAGACAATTTACAGGAGTTCTGCAACCTGAGTGTTGGAGCCAGTTTACAGGAGTTCTGTAGCTTCAGTGTAGGCATAGACAGTATGCGTGATTTGTGTAGCCTGAGTGTAGGAGATTCAGCTTATAAGATTTCTCTAAGCCTGATGTACAGAGGGACAATTTACAGGAGTTCTGCAGCCTGAGTGTATTGGATTCAGTTTACGGAATTTCTGTAGCTTCAGAGTAGGCATAGACAGTATGCGGGATATGTGTAGCCTCAGTGTACGAGATGCAGCTTACAAAATTTCTGTAAGCTGGTTTTACAGAGAGACAATTTACAGGATTTCTGTAGCCTGAGTGTAGATTCAGCTTACAAGATTTCTCTAAGCCTGATGTAGAGAGATGCAGTTTTCAGGTGTTCTGCAGCCTGAGTGTAGGAGACTCAGTTTACAAGAGTTCTGAGGCATGGGAGTAGGCATACGCAGTATGCGGGATTTCTTAGGGGAATGCAGGAGATACAGCTGCCAGGCTTTGTGCAAGCTGGATGTGGAGAGAGTGAATTTACAGGAGTTTTACAGCCTGAGTAAGTAGACACAGTTTATGGGAGTTCTGAAGCTTGGGAGCAGTCATAAGCAGAATGCGCATTTTCTTAGCCTGAGAGGAGGAAACGCAGTGTACTGGTGTTCTGTCAGCTAGGTGTACAGAGATGCAGTTTCTAGGAGTTCTGAAACTTGAAAGCAGGAGACAGTCTACAGGAGTTCTATACCATGTGAGTAGCCATACGCACAATGCGGGATTTCTGTAGGAGATTCAGCTTACAAGATTTCTCTAAGCCTGATGTAGAGAGAGGCAGTTTACAGGAGTTCTGCAGCCCGAATGTAATACACACAGTTTATAGCAGTACTGTAGCTTGGCAGCAGTCATACGCACTATGCGCATTTTCCTTCCCTGAGTGTAGGAGTCACAGCTTAGTAGAGTTCTCTAAGCCTGGTGTACAGGGAGGCAGTTTTCAGGAGTTCTGCAACCAAAATGCAGTACACACAGTTGACAGGAGTTCTGTAGCTTGGAAGCAGCCGTACGCACTATCGGCGTTTTCCTACCTTGAGTGTAGGAGACGCAGCCTACTAGTGTTCTGTAAGCTGCTTACAGGATTTCTGCATCCTGAGCGTAGGAGATTAAGTTTACGGGAGTTCTGTAGCTTCAGAGTAGGCATAGAACATATGCGGGATTTGTGTAGCTCAGTGTACAACTTGCAGCTGACAGAATTTCTGTAAGCTGGATGTACAGAGAGACAATTTAGAGGAGTTCTGCAGCCTGAATGTAGGAGACAGTTTACCGGAGTTCTGTAGCATGGGTGTAGCCATACACACTATGCGGGATTTCTGTAGCCTGAGTGTAGAAGATTCAGCTTACAAGATTTCTCTAAGCCTGATGTAGAGAGAAGCAGTTTCCAGGAGTTCTGCAACCTGAATGCAGTACACACAGTCTACAGGAGTTCTGTAGCTTGGAAGCAGCCGTACGCACTATAGGCGTTTTCCTACCTTGAGTGTAGGAGACGCAGCGTACTAGTGTTCTGTAAGCTTGGTGTACAGAGAGGCTGTTTACAGGAGTTCTGCATCCTGAGTGTAGGAGATTCAGTTTACGGGAGATCTGTAGCTTCAGAGTAGGCATAGAGAGTATGCGGGGTTTGTGTAGCCTCAGTGAACACGATGCAGCTTACAAGATTTCTCTAAGCCTGATGTAGAGAGAGGCAGTTTACAGGAGTTCTGCAGCCCGAATGTAATACACAGGGTTTACGGCAGTACTGTAGCTTGGCAGCAGTCGTACGCGCTATGCGCATTTTCCTTCCCTGAGTGTAGGAGTCACAGCTTAGTGGAGTTCTCTAAGCCTGGTGTACAGGGAGGCAGTTTTCAGGAGTTCTGCAACCTGAATGCAGTACACACAGTTGACGGGAGTTCTGTAGCTTGGAAGCAGCCGTACGCACTATCGGCGTTTTCCTACCTTGAGTGTAGGAGACGCAGCCTATTAGTGTTCTGTAAGCTGGGTGTACAGAGAGGCTGCTTACAGGATTTCTGCATCCTGAGTGTAGGAGATTCAGTTTACGGGAGTTCTGTAGTTTCAGAGTAGGCATATGCGGGATTTGTGTAGCTCAGTGTACAACTTGCAGCTGACAGAATTTCTGTAAGCTGGATGCACAGAGAGACAATTTAGAGGAGTTCTGCAGCCTGAGTGTAGGAGACAGTTTACCGGATTCTGTAGCATGGGTGTAGCCTTACACACTATGCGGGATTTCTGTAGCCTGAGTGTAGAAGATTCAGCTTACAAGATTTCTCTAAGCCTGATTTAGAGAGAGGCTGTTTGCAGGAGTTCTGCAGCCCGAATGTAATACACACAGTTTATGCCAGTACATGCTACAGCATGTCAGCAGTCATACGCACTATACGCATTTTCCTTCCCTGAGTGTAGGAGTCACAGCTTAGTGGAGTTCTCTAAGCCTGGTGTATAGGGAGGCAGTTTTCACGAGTTCTGCAACCTGAATGCAGTACACACAACTTACAGGAGTTCTGTAGGTTAGAAGCAGCCGTACTCAGTTTAGTTGTTTTCCTACCCTGAGTGTAGGAGACGCAGCGTACTAGTGTTCTGTAAGCTGGGTGTACAGAGAGGCTGTTTACAGGAGTTCTGCATCCTGAGCGTAGGAGATTCAGTATACAGGAGTTCTGTAGCTTCAGAGTAGGCATAGATAGTATGCGGGATTTGTGTAGCCTCAGTGTGCGAGATGCAGCTGACAGAATTTCTGTAAGCTGGATGTACAGAGAGACAATTTAGAGGAGTTCTGCAGCCTGAGTGTAGGAGACAGTCTGCAGGAGTTCTATAACATGTGAGTAGCCATACGCACAATGCGGGATTTCTGTAGCCTGAGTGTAGGAGATTCAGCTTACAAGATTTCTCTAAGCCTGATGTAGAGAGAGGCAGTTTACAGGAGTTCTGCAGCCCGAATGTAATACACACAGTTTATGCCAGTACATGCTACAGCATGTCAGCAGTCATACGCACTATGCGCATTTTCCTTCCCTGAGTGTCGGAGTCACAGCTCAGTAGAGTTCTCTAAGCTTGGTGTATAGGGAGGCAGTTTTCAGGAATTCTGCAACCTGAATGCAGTACACACAGTTGACGGGAGTTCTGTAGCTTGGAAGCAGCCGTACGCACTATAGGCGTTTTCCTACCTTGAGTGTAGGAGACGCAGCGTACTAGTGTTCTGTAAGCTGGGTGTACAGAGAGGCTGTTTACAGGAGTTCTGCATCCTGCGTGTATTAGATTCAGTTTACAGAAGTTCTGTAGCTTCAGAGTAGACATAGACCATATGCGAGATTTGTGTAGCCTCAGTGTACAAGATGCAGCTTACAGAATTTCTGTAAGCTGGATGTACTGAGAGACAATTTACAGGAGTTCTGCATCCTGAGTGTTGGAGCCAGTTTACAGGAGTTCTGTAGCTTCAGTGTAGGCATAGACAGTATGCGTGATTTGTGTAGCCTGAGTGTAGGAGATTCAGCTTATAAGATTTCTCTAAGCCTGATGTACAGAGAGACAATTTACAGGAGTTCTGCAGCCTGAGTGTATTGGATTCAGTTTAGGGAATTTCTGTAGCTTCAGAGTAGGCATAGACAGTATGCGGGATATGTGTAGCCTCAGTGTACGAGATGCAGCTTACAAAATTTCTGTAAGCTGGATGTACAGAGAGACAATTTACAGGATTTCTGTAGCCTGAGTGTAGATTCAGCTTACAAGATTTCTCTAAGCCTGATGTAGAGAGATGCAGTTTTCAGGTGTTCTGCAGCCTGAGTGTAGGAGACTCAGTTTACAAGAGTTCTGAGGCATGGGAGTAGGCATACGCAGTATGCGGGATTTCTTAGGGGAATGCAGGAGATACAGCTGCCAGGCTTTGTGCAAGCTGGATGTGGAGAGAGTGAATTTACAGGAGTTTTACAGCCTGAGTAAGTAGACACAGTTTATGGGAGTTCTGAAGCTTGGGAGCAGTCATAAGCAGAATGCGCATTTTCTTAGCCTGAGAGGAGGAAACGCAGTGTACTGGTGTTCTGTCAGCTAGGTGTACAGAGATGCAGTTTCTAGGAGTTCTGAAACTTGAAAGCAGGAGACAGTCTACAGGAGTTCTATACCATGTGAGTAGCCATACGCACAATGCGGGATTTCTGTAGGAGATTCAGCTTACAAGATTTCTCTAAGCCTGATGTAGAGAGAGGCAGTTTACAGGAGTTCTGCAGCCCGAATGTAATACACACAGTTTATAGCAGTACTGTAGCTTGGCAGCAGTCATATGCACTATGCGCATTTTCCTTCCCTGAGTGTAGCAGTCACAGCTTAGTAGAGTTCTCTAAGCCTGGTGTATAGGGAGGCAGTTTTCAGCAGTTCTGCAACCTGAATGCCATACACACAGTTGACGGGAGCTCTGTAGCTTGGAAGCAGCCGTATGCACTATAGGCGTTTTCCTACCCTGAGTGTAGGAGACGCAGCGTACTAGTGTTCTGTAAGCTGGGTGTACAGAGAGGCTGTTTACAGGAGTTCTGCATCCTGAGTGTATTGGATTCAGTTTAGGGAATTTCTGTAGCTTCAGAGTAGGCATGGAACATATGCGGGATAAGTGTAGCCTCAGTGTACGAGATGCAGCTTACAAAATTTCTGTAAGCTGGTTTTACAGAGAGACAATCTACAGGAGTTCTGCAGCCTGAGTGTAGGACATTCAGTTTACGGGAGTTCTGTAGCTTCAGAGTAGGCATAGACCCTTTGCGGGATTTGTGTAGCCTCAGTGTAAAAGATGCAGCTTACAGAATTTCTGTAAGCTGAATGTACAGAGAGACAATTTAGAGGAGTTCTGCATCCTGAGTGTAGTAGAAAGTTTACAGGAGTTCTGCAGCACTGGTGTAGGCATACACACTATGCGGGATTTCGGTAGCCTGAGTGTAGAGGATTCAGCTCACAACAGTTCTCTAAGCCTGATGTAGAGAGAAGCAGTTTCCAGGAGTTCTGCAACCTGAATGCAGTACACACAGTCTACGGGAGTTCTGTAGCTTGGAAGCATCCGTACGCACTATAGGCGTTTTCCTACCTTGAGTGTAGGAGACGCAGCGTACTAGTGTTCTGTAAGCTTGGTGTACAGAGAGGCTGTTTACAGGAGTTCTGCATCCTGAGTGTAGGAGATTCAGTTTACGGGAGTTCTGTAGCTTCAGAGTAGGCATAGAGAGTATGCGGGGTTTGTGTAGCCTCAGTGAACACGATGCAGCTTACAAGATTTCTCTAAGCCTGATGTAGAGAGAGGCAGTTTACAGGAGTTCTGCAGCCCGAATGTAATACACAGGGTTTACGGCAGTACTGTAGCTTGGCAGCAGTCGTACGCGCTATGCGCATTTTCCTTCCCTGAGTGTAGGAGTCACAGCTTAGTGGAGTTCTCTAAGCCTGGTGTATAGGGAGGCAGTTTTCAGGAGTTCTGCAACCTGAATGCAGTACACACAGTTGACAGGAGTTCTGTAGCTTGGAAGCAGCCGTACGCACTATCGGCGTTTTCCTACCTTGAGTGTAGGAGACGCAGCGTACTAGTGTTCTGTAAGCTGGGTGTACAGAGAGGCTGCTTACAGGATTTCTGCATCCTGAGTGTAGGAGATTCAGTTTACGGGAGTTCTGTAGCTTCAGAGTAGGCATAGACCCTTTGCGGGATTTGTGTAGCTCAGTGTACAACTTGCAGCTGACAGAATTTCTGTAAGCTGAATGTACAGAGAGACAATTTAGAGGAGTTCTGCATCCTGAGTGTAGTAGACAGTTTACAGGTGTTCTGCAGCACTGGTGTAGGCATACACACTATGCGGGATTTCGGTAGCCTGAGTGTAGAGGATTCAGCTCACAACAGTTCTGTAAGCCTGATGTGGAGAGAAGCAGTTTACAGGATTTCTGCAACCTGAATGCCGTACACACAGTCTACGGGAGTTCTGTAGCTTGGAAGCAGCCGTACGCAATATAGGCGTTTGCCTAACCTGAGCGTAGGAGACGCAGCGTACTAGTGTTCTGTAAGCTGGGTGCACAGAGAAGCTGTTTACAGGAGTTCTGCATCCTGCGTGTATTAGATTCAGTTTACAGAAGTTCTGTAGCTTCAGAGTAGACATAGACCATATGCGAGATTTGTGTAGCCTCAGTGTACAAGATGCAGCTGACAGAATTTCTGCAAGCTGGATGTACTGAGAGACAATTTACAGGAGTTCTGCAACCTGAGTGTTGGAGCCAGTTTACAGGAGTTCTGTAGCTTCAGAGTAGGCATGGAACATATGCGGGATAAGTGTAGCCTCAGTGTACGAGATGCAGCTTACAAAATTTCTGTAAGCTGGTTTTACAGAGAGACAATCTACAGGAGTTCTGCAGCCTGATGTAGGACATTCAGTTTACTGAAGTTCTGTAGCTTCAGAGTAGGCATAGACCCTTTGCGGGATTTGTGTAGCCTCAGTGTAAAAGATGCAGCTTACAGAATTTCTGTAAGCTGAATGTACAGAGAGACAATTTAGAGGAGTTTTGCATCCTGAGTGTAGTAGACAGTTTACAGGAGTTCTGCAGCACTGGTGTAGGCATACACACTATGCGGGATTTCGGTAGCCTGAGTGTAGAGGATTCAGCTCACAACAGTTCTCTAAGCCTGATGTAGAGAGAAGCAGTTTCCAGGAGTTCTGCAACCTGAATGCAGTACACACAGTCTACGGGAGTTCTGTAGCTTGGAAGCAGCCGTACGCACTATAGGCGTTTTCCTACCTTGAGTGTAGGAGATGCAGCGTACTAGTGTTCTGTAAGCTTGGTGTAGAGAGAAGCAGTTTCCAGGAGTTCTGCAACCTGAATGCAGTACACACAGTCTACGGGAGTTCTGTAGCTTGGAAGCAGCCGTACGCACTATAGGCGATTTCCTACCTTGAGTGTAGGAGACGCAGCGTACTAGTGTTCTGTAAGCTTGGTGTACAGAGAGGCTGTTTACAGGAGTTCTGCATCCTGAGTGTAGGAGATTCAGTTTACGGGAGTTCTGTAGCTTCAGAGTAGGCATAGAGAGTATGCGGGGTTTGTGTAGCCTCAGTGAACACGATGCAGCTTACAAGATTTCTCTAAGCCTGATGTAGAGAGAGGCAGTTTACAGGAGTTCTGCAGCCCGAAGGTAATACACAGGGTTTACGGCAGTACTGTAGCTTGGCAGCAGTCGTACGCGCTATGCGCATTTTCCTTCCCTGAGTGTAGGAGTCACAGCTTAGTGGAGTTCTCTAAGCCTGGTGTACAGGGAGGCAGTTTTCAGTAGTTCTGCAACCAAAATGCAGTACACACAGTTGACAGGAGTTCTGTAGCTTGGAAGCAGCCGTACGCACTATCGGCGGTTTCCTACCTTGAGTGTAGGAGACGCAGCCTACTAGTGTTCTGTAAGCTGGATGGACAGAGAGGCTGCTTACAGGATTTCTGCATCCTGAGTGTAGGAGATTCAGTTTACGGGAGTTCTGTAGCTTCAGAGTAGGCATAGAACATATGCGGGATTTGTGTAGCTCAGTGTACAACTTGCAGCTGACAGAATTTCTGTAAGCTGGATGTACAGAGAGACAATTTAGAGGAGTTCTGCATCCTGAGTGTAGTAGACAGTTTACAGGAGTTCTGCAGCACTGGTGTAGGCATACACACTATGCGGGATTTCGGTAGCCTGAGTGTAGAGGATTCAGCTCACAACAGTTCTGTAAGCCTGGTGTAGAGAGAAGCAGTTTACAGGATTTCTGCAACCTGAATGCAGTACACACAGTCTACGGGAGTTCTGTAGCTTGGAAGCAGCCGTACGCACTATAGGCGTTTTCCTACCCTGAGCGTAGGAAATGCAGCGTACTAGTGTTCTGTAAGCTGGGTGCACAGAGAAGCTGTTTACAGGAGTTCTGCATCCTGCGTGTATTAGATTCAGTTTACAGAAGTTCTGTAGCTTCAGAGTAGACATAGACCATATGCGAGATTTGTGTAGCCTCAGTGTACAAGATGCAGCTGACAGAATTTCTGTAAGCTGGATGTAGTGAGAGACAATTTACAGGAGTTCTGCAACCTGAGTGTTGGAGCCAGTTTACAGGAGTTCTGTAGCTTCAGAGTAGGCATGGAACATATGCGGGATAAGTGTAGCCTCAGTGTACGAGATGCAGCTTACAAAATTTCTGTAAGCTGGTTTTACAGAGAGACAATCTACAGGAGTTCTGCAGCCTGAGTGTAGGACATTCAGTTTACTGAAGTTCTGTAGCTTCAGAGTAGGCATAGACCCTTTGCGGGATTTGTGTAGCCTCAGTGTAAAAGATGCAGCTTACAGAATTTCTGTAAGCTGGATGTACAGAGAGACAATTTAGAAGAGTTCTGCATCCTGAGTGTAGTAGACAGTTTACAGGAGTTCTGCAGCACTGCTGTAGGCATACACACTATGCGGGATTTCGGTAGCCTGAGTGTAGAGGATTCAGCTCACAACAGTTCTCTAAGCCTGATGTAGAGAGAAGCAGTTTCCAGGAGTTCTGCAACCTGAATGCAGTACACACAGTCTACGGGAGTTCTGTAGCTTGGAAGCAGCCGTACGCACTATAGGCGTTTTCCTACCTTGAGTGTAGGAGACGCAGCGTACTAGTGTTCTGTAAGCTGGGTGTACAGAGAGGCTGCTTACAGGATTTCTGCATCCTGAGTGTAGGAGATTCAGTTTACGGGAGTTCTGTAGCTTCAGAGTAGGCATAGAACATATGCGGGATTTGTGTAGCTCAGTGTACAACTTGCAGCTGACAGAATTTCTGTAAGCTGGATGTACAGAGAGACAATTTAGAGGAGTTCTGCATCCTGAGTGTAGTAGACAGTTTACAGGAGTTCTGCAGCACTGGTGTAGGCATACACACTATGCAGGATTTCGGTAGCCTGAGTGTAGAGGATTCAGTTCACAACAGTTCTGTAAGCCTGGTGTAGAGAGAAGCAGTTTCCAGGAGTTCTGCAACCTGAATGCAGTACACACAGTCTACGGGAGTTCTGTAGCTTGGAAGCAGCTGTACGCACTATAGGCGATTTCCTACCTTGAGTGTAGGAGACGCAGCGTACTAGTGTTCTGTAAGCTTGGTGTACAGAGAGGCTGTTTACAGGAGTTCTGCATCCTGAGTGTAGGAGATTCAGTTTACGGGAGTTCTGTAGCTTCAGAGTAGGCATAGAGAGTATGCGGGGTTTGTGTAGCCTCAGTGAACACGATGCAGCTTACAAGATTTCTCTAAGCCTGATGTAGAGAGAGGCAGTTTACAGGAGTTCTGCAGCCCGAAGGTAATACACAGGGTTTACGGCAGTACTGTAGCTTGGCAGCAGTCGTACGCGCTATGCGCATTTTCCTTCCCTGAGTGTAGGAGTCACAGCTTAGTGGAGTTCTCTAAGCCTGGTGTACAGGGAGGCAGTTTTCAGTAGTTCTGCAACCAAAATGCAGTACACACAGTTGACAGGAGTTCTGTAGCTTGGAAGCAGCCGTACGCACTATCGGCGGTTTCCTACCTTGAGTGTAGGAGACGCAGCCTACTAGTGTTCTGTAAGCTGGATGGACAGAGAGGCTGCTTACAGGATTTCTGCATCCTGAGTGTAGGAGATTCAGTTTACGGGAGTTCTGTAGCTTCAGAGTAGGCATAGAACATATGCGGGATTTGTGTAGCTCAGTGTACAACTTGCAGCTGACAGAATTTCTGTAAGCTGGATGTACAGAGAGACAATTTAGAGGAGTTCTGCATCCTGAGTGTAGTAGACAGTTTACAGGAGTTCTGCAGCACTGGTGTAGGCATACACACTATGCGGGATTTCGGTAGCCTGAGTGTAGAGGATTCAGCTCACAACAGTTCTGTAAGCCTGGTGTAGAGAGAAGCAGTTTACAGGATTTCTGCAACCTGAATGCAGTACACACAGTCTACGGGAGTTCTGTAGCTTGGAAGCAGCCGTACGCACTATAGGCGTTTTCCTACCCTGAGCGTAGGAAATGCAGCGTACTAGTGTTCTGTAAGCTGGGTGCACAGAGAAGCTGTTTACAGGAGTTCTGCATCCTGCGTGTATTAGATTCAGTTTACAGAAGTTCTGTAGCTTCAGAGTAGACATAGACCATATGCGAGATTTGTGTAGCCTCAGTGTACAAGATGCAGCTGACAGAATTTCTGTAAGCTGGATGTAGTGAGAGACAATTTACAGGAGTTCTGCAACCTGAGTGTTGGAGCCAGTTTACAGGAGTTCTGTAGCTTCAGAGTAGGCATGGAACATATGCGGGATAAGTGTAGCCTCAGTGTACGAGATGCAGCTTACAAAATTTCTGTAAGCTGGTTTTACAGAGAGACAATCTACAGGAGTTCTGCACCCTGATGTAGGACATTCAGTTTACTGAAGTTCTGTAGCTTCAGAGTAGGCATAGACCCTTTGCGGGATTTGTGTAGCCTCAGTGTAAAAGATGCAGCTTACAGAATTTCTGTAAGCTGAATGTACAGAGAGACAATTTAGAGGAGTTCTGCATCCTGAGTGTAGTAGAAAGTTTACAGGAGTTCTGCAGCACTGGTGTAGGCATACACACTATGCGGGATTTCGGTAGCCTGAGTGTAGAGGATTCAGCTCACAACAGTTCTGTAAGCCTGATGTAGAGAGAAGCAGTTTCCAGGAGTTCTGCAACCTGAATGCAGTACACACAGTCTACGGGAGTTCTGTAGCTTGGAAGCAGCCGTACGCACTATAGGCGTTTTCCTACCTTGAGTGTAGGAGACGCAGCGTACTAGTGTTCTGTAAGCTGGGTGTACAGAGAGGCTGCTTACAGGATTTCTGCATCCTGAGTGTAGGAGATTCAGTTTACGGGAGTTCTGTAGCTTCAGAGTAGGCATAGAACATATGCGGGATTTGTGTAGCTCAGTGTAAAAGATGCAGCTTACAGAATTTCTGTAAGCTGAATGTACAGAGAGACAATTTAGAGGAGTTCTGCATCCTGAGTGTAGTAGACAGTTTACAGGAGTTCTGCAGCACTGGTGTAGGCATACACACTATGCAGGATTTCGGCAGCCTGAGTGTAGAGGATTCAGCTCACAACAGTTCTGTAAGCCTGGTGTAGAGAGAAGCAGTTTACAGGAGTTCTGCAACCTGAATGCAGTACACACAGTCTACAGGAGTTGTGTAGCTTGGAAGCAGCCGTACGCACTATAGGCGTTTTCCTACCTTGAGTGTAGGAGACGCAGCGTACTAGTGTTCTGTAAGCTGGGTGCACAGAGAAGCTGTTTACAGGAGTTCTGCATCCTGCGTGTATTAGATTCAGTTTACAGAAGTTCTGTAGCTTCAGAGTAGACATAGACCATATGCGAGATTTGTGTAGCCTCAGTGTACAAGATGCAGCTGACAGAATTTCTGTAAGCTGGATGTACTGAGAGACAATTTACAGGAGTTCTGCAGCCTGAGTGTTGGAGCCAGTTTACAGGAGTTCTGTAGCTTCAGTGTAGGCATAGACAGAATGCGTGATTTGTGTAGCCTGAGTGTAGGAGATTCAGCTTATAAGATTTCTCTAAGCCTGATGTACAGAGAGACAATTTACAGGAGTTCTGCAGCCTGAGTGTATTGGATTCAGTTTACGGAATTTCTGTAGCTTCAGAGTAGGCATAGACAGTATGCGGGATATGTGTAGCCTCAGTGTACGAGATGCAGCTTACAAAATTTCTGTAAGCTGGATGTACAGAGAGACAATTTACAGGATTTCTGTAGCCTGAGTGTAGATTCAGCTTACAAGATTTCTCTAAGCCTGATTTAGAGAGATGCAGTTTTCAGGCGTTCTGCAGCCTGAGTGTAGGAGACTCAGTTTACAAGAGTTCTGTAGCATGGGAGTAGGCATACGCAGTATGCGGGATTTCTTAGGGGAATGCAGGAGATACAGCTGCCAGGCTTTTTGCAAGCTGGATGTGGAGAGAGTGAATTTACAGGAGTTTTACAGCCTGAGTAAGTAGACACAGTTTATGGGAGTTCTGAAGCTTGGGAGCAGTCATAAGCAGAATGCGCATTTTCTTAGCCTGAGAGGAGGAAACGCAGTGTACTGGTGTTCTGTCAGCTAGGTGTACAGAGATGCAGTTTCTAGGAGTTCTGAAACTTGAAAGCAGGAGACAGTCTACAGGAGTTCTATACCATGTGAGTAGCCATACGCACAATGCGGGATTTCTGTAGGAGATTCAGCTTACAAGATTTCTCTAAGCCTGATGTAGAGAGAGGCAGTTTACAGGAGTTCTGCAGCCCGAATGTAATACACACAGTTTATAGCAGTACTGTAGCTTGGCAGCAGTCATATGCACTATGCGCATTTTCCTTCCCTGAGTGTAGCAGTCACAGCTTAGTAGAGTTCTCTAAGCTTGGTGTATAGGGAGGCAGTTTTCAGCAGTTCTGCAACCTGAATGCCATACACACAGTTGACGGGAGCTCTGTAGCTTGGAAGCAGCCGTATGCACTATAGGCGTTTTCCTACCCTGAGTGTAGGAGACGCAGCGTACTAGTGTTCTGTAAGCTGGGTGTACAGAGAGGCTGTTTACAGGAGTTCTGCATCCTGAGTGTATTGGATTCAGTTTAGGGAATTTCTGTAGCTTCAGAGTAGGCATGGAACATATGCGGGATAAGTGTAGCCTCAGTGTACGAGATGCAGCTTACAAAATTTCTGTAAGCTGGTTTTACAGAGAGACAATCTACAGGAGTTCTGCAGCCTGAGTGTAGGACATTCAGTTTACGGGAGTTCTGTAGCTTCAGAGTAGGCATAGACCCTTTGCGGGATTTGTGTAGCCTCAGTGTAAAAGATGCAGCTTACAGAATTTCTGTAAGCTGAATGTACAGAGAGACAATTTAGAGGAGTTCTGCATCCTGAGTGTAGTAGAAAGTTTACAGGAGTTCTGCAGCACTGGTGTAGGCATACACACTATGCGGGATTTCGGTAGCCTGAGTGTAGAGGATTCAGCTCACAACAGTTCTCTAAGCCTGATGTAGAGAGAAGCAGTTTCCAGGAGTTCTGCAACCTGAATGCAGTACACACAGTCTACGGGAGTTCTGTAGCTTGGAAGCATCCGTACGCACTATAGGCGTTTTCCTACCTTGAGTGTAGGAGACGCAGCGTACTAGTGTTCTGTAAGCTTGGTGTACAGAGAGGCTGTTTACAGGAGTTCTGCATCCTGAGTGTAGGAGATTCAGTTTACGGGAGTTCTGTAGCTTCAGAGTAGGCATAGAGAGTATGCGGGGTTTGTGTAGCCTCAGTGAACACGATGCAGCTTACAAGATTTCTCTAAGCCTGATGTAGAGAGAGGCAGTTTACAGGAGTTCTGCAGCCCGAAGGTAATACACAGGGTTTACGGCAGTACTGTAGCTTGGCAGCAGTCGTACGCGCTATGCGCATTTTCCTTCCCTGAGTGTAGGAGTCACAGCTTAGTGGAGTTCTCTAAGCCTGGTGTATAGGGAGGCAGTTTTCAGGAGTTCTGCAACCTGAATGCAGTACACACAGTTGACAGGAGTTCTGTAGCTTGGAAGCAGCCGTACGCACTATCGGCGTTTTCCTACCTTGAGTGTAGGAGACGCAGCGTACTAGTGTTCTGTAAGCTGGGTGTACAGAGAGGCTGCTTACAGGATTTCTGCATCCTGAGTGTAGGAGATTCAGTTTACGGGAGTTCTGTAGCTTCAGAGTAGGCATAGACCCTTTGCGGGATTTGTGTAGCTCAGTGTACAACTTGCAGCTGACAGAATTTCTGTAAGCTGAATGTACAGAGAGACAATTTAGAGGAGTTCTGCATCCTGAGTGTAGTAGACAGTTTACAGGTGTTCTGCAGCACTGGTGTAGGCATACACACTATGTGGGATTTCGGTAGCCTGAGTGTAGAGGATTCAGCTCACAACAGTTCTGTAAGCCTGATGTGGAGAGAAGCAGTTTACAGGATTTCTGCAACCTGAATGCCGTACACACAGTCTACGGGAGTTCTGTAGCTTGGAAGCAGCCGTACGCAATATAGGCGTTTGCCTAACCTGAGCGTAGGAGACGCAGCGTACTAGTGTTCTGTAAGCTGGGTGCACAGAGAAGCTGTTTACAGGAGTTCTGCATCCTGCGTGTATTAGATTCAGTTTACAGAAGTTCTGTAGCTTCAGAGTAGACATAGACCATATGCGAGATTTGTGTAGCCTCAGTGTACAAGATGCAGCTGACAGAATTTCTGTAAGCTGGATGTACTGAGAGACAATTTACAGGAGTTCTGCAACCTGAGTGTTGGAGCCAGTTTACAGGAGTTCTGTAGCTTCAGAGTAGGCATGGAACATATGCGGGATAAGTGTAGCCTCAGTGTACGAGATGCAGCTTACAAAATTTCTGTAAGCTGGTTTTACAGAGAGACAATCTACAGGAGTTCTGCAGCCTGATGTAGGACATTCAGTTTACTGAAGTTCTGTAGCTTCAGAGTAGGCATAGACCCTTTGCGGGATTTGTGTAGCCTCAGTGTAAAAGATGCAGCTTACAGAATTTCTGTAAGCTGAATGTACAGAGAGACAATTTAGAGGAGTTTTGCATCCTGAGTGTAGTAGACAGTTTACAGGAGTTCTGCAGCACTGGTGTAGGCATACACACTATGCGGGATTTCGGTAGCCTGAGTGTAGAGGATTCAGCTCACAACAGTTCTCTAAGCCTGATGTAGAGAGAAGCAGTTTCCAGGAGTTCTGCAACCTGAATGCAGTACACACAGTCTACGGGAGTTCTGTAGCTTGGAAGCAGCCGTACGCACTATAGGCGTTTTCCTACCTTGAGTGTAGGAGATGCAGCGTACTAGTGTTCTGTAAGCTTGGTGTAGAGAGAAGCAGTTTCCAGGAGTTCTGCAACCTGAATGCAGTACACACAGTCTACGGGAGTTCTGTAGCTTGGAAGCAGCCGTACGCACTATAGGCGATTTCCTACCTTGAGTGTAGGAGACGCAGCGTACTAGTGTTCTGTAAGCTTGGTGTACAGAGAGGCTGTTTACAGGAGTTCTGCATCCTGAGTGTAGGAGATTCAGTTTACGGGAGTTCTGTAGCTTCAGAGTAGGCATAGAGAGTATGCGGGGTTTGTGTAGCCTCAGTGAACACGATGCAGCTTACAAGATTTCTCTAAGCCTGATGTAGAGAGAGGCAGTTTACAGGAGTTCTGCAGCCCGAAGGTAATACACAGGGTTTACGGCAGTACTGTAGCTTGGCAGCAGTCGTACGCGCTATGCGCATTTTCCTTCCCTGAGTGTAGGAGTCACAGCTTAGTGGAGTTCTCTAAGCCTGGTGTACAGGGAGGCAGTTTTCAGTAGTTCTGCAACCAAAATGCAGTACACACAGTTGACAGGAGTTCTGTAGCTTGGAAGCAGCCGTACGCACTATCGGCGGTTTCCTACCTTGAGTGTAGGAGACGCAGCCTACTAGTGTTCTGTAAGCTGGATGGACAGAGAGGCTGCTTACAGGATTTCTGCATCCTGAGTGTAGGAGATTCAGTTTACGGGAGTTCTGTAGCTTCAGAGTAGGCATAGAACATATGCGGGATTTGTGTAGCTCAGTGTACAACTTGCAGCTGACAGAATTTCTGTAAGCTGGATGTACAGAGAGACAATTTAGAGGAGTTCTGCATCCTGAGTGTAGTAGACAGTTTACAGGAGTTCTGCAGCACTGGTGTAGGCATACACACTATGCGGGATTTCGGTAGCCTGAGTGTAGAGGATTCAGCTCACAACAGTTCTGTAAGCCTGGTGTAGAGAGAAGCAGTTTACAGGATTTCTGCAACCTGAATGCAGTACACACAGTCTACGGGAGTTCTGTAGCTTGGAAGCAGCCGTACGCACTATAGGCGTTTTCCTACCCTGAGCGTAGGAAATGCAGCGTACTAGTGTTCTGTAAGCTGGGTGCACAGAGAAGCTGTTTACAGGAGTTCTGCATCCTGCGTGTATTAGATTCAGTTTACAGAAGTTCTGTAGCTTCAGAGTAGACATAGACCATATGCGAGATTTGTGTAGCCTCAGTGTACAAGATGCAGCTGACAGAATTTCTGTAAGCTGGATGTAGTGAGAGACAATTTACAGGAGTTCTGCAACCTGAGTGTTGGAGCCAGTTTACAGGAGTTCTGTAGCTTCAGAGTAGGCATGGAACATATGCGGGATAAGTGTAGCCTCAGTGTACGAGATGCAGCTTACAAAATTTCTGTAAGCTGGTTTTACAGAGAGACAATCTACAGGAGTTCTGCACCCTGATGTAGGACATTCAGTTTACTGAAGTTCTGTAGCTTCAGAGTAGGCATAGACCCTTTGCGGGATTTGTGTAGCCTCAGTGTAAAAGATGCAGCTTACAGAATTTCTGTAAGCTGAATGTACAGAGAGACAATTTAGAGGAGTTCTGCATCCTGAGTGTAGTAGAAAGTTTACAGGAGTTCTGCAGCACTGGTGTAGGCATACACACTATGCGGGATTTCGGTAGCCTGAGTGTAGAGGATTCAGCTCACAATAGTTCTGTAAGCCTGATGTAGAGAGAAGCAGTTTCCAGGAGTTCTGCAACCTGAATGCAGTACACACAGTCTACGGGAGTTCTGTAGCTTGGAAGCAGCCGTACGCACTATAGGCGTTTTCCTACCTTGAGTGTAGGAGACGCAGCGTACTAGTGTTCTGTAAGCTGGGTGTACAGAGAGGCTGCTTACAGGATTTCTGCATCCTGAGTGTAGGAGATTCAGTTTACGGGAGTTCTGTAGCTTCAGAGTAGGCATAGAACATATGCGGGATTTGTGTAGCTCAGTGTACAACTTGCAGCTGACAGAATTTCTGTAAGCTGGATGTACAGAGAGACAATTTAGAGGAGTTCTGCATCCTGAGTGTAGTAGACAGTTTACAGGAGTTCTGCAGCACTGGTGTAGGCATACACACTATGCAGGATTTCGGTAGCCTGAGTGTAGAGGATTCAGTTCACAACAGTTCTGTAAGCCTGGTGTAGAGAGAAGCAGTTTCCAGGAGTTCTGCAACCTGAATGCAGTACACACAGTCTACGGGAGTTCTGTAGCTTGGAAGCAGCTGTACGCACTATAGGCGATTTCCTACCTTGAGTGTAGGAGACGCAGCGTACTAGTGTTCTGTAAGCTTGGTGTACAGAGAGGCTGTTTACAGGAGTTCTGCATCCTGAGTGTAGGAGATTCAGTTTACGGGAGTTCTGTAGCTTCAGAGTAGGCATAGACAGTATGCGGGATTTGTGTAGCCTCAGTGAACACGATGCAGCTTACAAGATTTCTCTAAGCCTGATGTAGAGAGAGGCAGTTTACAGGAGTTCTGCAGCCCGAATGTAATACACAGGGTTTACGGCAGTACTGTAGCTTGGCAGCAGTCGTACGCGCTATGCGCATTTTCCTTCCCTGAGTGTAGGAGTCACAGCCTAGTGGAGTTCTCTAAGCCTGGTGTACAGGGAGGCAGTTTTCAGTAGTTCTGCAACCAAAATGCAGTACACACAGTTGACAGGAGTTCTGTAGCTTGGAAGCAGCCGTACGCACTATCGGCGTTTTCCTACCTTGAGTGTAGGAGACGCAGCCTACTAGTGTTCTGTAAGCTGGGTGTACACAGAGGCTGCTTACAGGATTTCTGCAACCTGAGTGTAGGAGATTCAGTTTACGGGAGTTCTGTAGCTTCAGAGTAGGCATAGACCCTTTGCGGGATTTGTGTAGTTCAGTGTACAACTTGCAGCTGACAGAATTTCTGTAAGCTGAATGTACAGAGAGACAATTTAGAGGAGTTCTGCATCCTGAGTGTAGTAGACAGTTTACAGGTGTTCTGCAGCACTGGTGTAGGCATACACACTATGCGGGATTTCGGTAGCCTGAGTGTAGAGGATTCAGCTCACAACAGTTCTGTAAGCCTGGTGTAGAGAGAAGCAGTTTACAGGATTTCTGCAACCTGAATGCCGTACACACAGTCTACGGGAGTTCTGTAGCTTGGAAGCAGCCGTACGCAATATAGGCGTTTGCCTAACCTGAGCGTAGGAGACGCAGCGTACTAGTGTTCTGTAAGCTGGGTGCACAGAGAAGCTGTTTACAGGAGTTCTGCATCCTGCGTGTATTAGATTCAGTTTACAGAAGTTCTGTAGCTTCAGAGTAGACATAGACCATATGCGAGATTTGTGTAGCCTCAGTGTACAAGATGCAGCTGACAGAATTTCTGTAAGCTGGATGTACTGAGAGACAATTTACAGGAGTTCTGCAACCTGAGTGTTGGAGCCAGTTTACAGGAGTTCTGTAGCTTCAGAGTAGGCATGGAACATATGCGGGATAAGTGTAGCCTCAGTGTACGAGATGCAGCTTACAAAATTTCTGTAAGCTGGTTTTACAGAGAGACAATCTACAGGAGTTCTGCACCCTGATGTAGGACATTCAGTTTACTGAAGTTCTGTAGCTTCAGAGTAGGCATAGACCCTTTGCGGGATTTGTGTAGCCTCAGTGTAAAAGATGCAGCTTACAGAATTTCTGTAAGCTGAATGTACAGAGAGACAATTTAGAGGAGTTCTGCATCCTGAGTGTAGTAGACAGTTTACAGGAGTTCTGCAGCACTGGTGTAGGCATACACACTATGCGGGATTTCGGTAGCCTGAGTGTAGAGGATTCAGCTCACAATAGTTCTGTAAGCCTGATGTAGAGAGAAGCAGTTTCCAGGAGTTCTGCAACCTGAATGCAGTACACACAGTCTACGGGAGTTCTGTAGCTTGGAAGCAGCCGTACGCACTATAGGCGTTTTCCTACCTTGAGTGTAGGAGACGCAGCGTACTAGTGTTCTGTAAGCTTGGTGTACAGAGAGGCTGCTTACAGGATTTCTGCATCCTGAGTGTAGGAGATTCAGTTTACGGGAGTTCTGTAGCTTCAGAGTAGGCATAGAACATATGCGGGATTTGTGTAGCTCAGTGTACAACTTGCAGCTGACAGAATTTCTGTAAGCTGGATGTACAGAGAGACAATTTAGAGGAGTTCTGCATCCTGAGTGTAGTAGACAGTTTACAGGAGTTCTGCAGCACTGGTGTAGGCATACACACTATGCAGGATTTCGGTAGCCTGAGTGTAGAGGATTCAGTTCACAACAGTTCTGTAAGCCTGGTGTAGAGAGAAGCAGTTTCCAGGAGTTCTGCAACCTGAATGCAGTACACACAGTCTACGGGAGTTCTGTAGCTTGGAAGCAGCCGTACGCACTATAGGCGATTTCCTACCTTGAGTGTAGGAGACGCAGCGTACTAGTGTTCTGTAAGCTTGGTGTACAGAGAGGCTGTTTACAGGAGTTCTGCATCCTGAGTGTAGGAGATTCAGTTTACGGGAATTCTGTAGCTTCAGAGTAGGCATAGACAGTATGCGGGATTTGTGTAGCCTCAGTGAACACGATGCAGCTTACAAGATTTCTCTAAGCCTGATGTAGAGAGAGGCAGTTTACGGGAGTTCTGCAGCCCGAATGTAATACACAGGGTTTACGGCAGTACTGTAGCTTGGCAGCAGTCGTACGCGCTATGCGCATTTTCCTTCCCTGAGTGTAGGAGTCACAGCCTAGTGGAGTTCTCTAAGCCTGGTGTACAGGGAGGCAGTTTTCAGGAGTTCTGCAACCAAAATGCAGTACACACAGTTGACAGGAGTTCTGTAGCTTGGAAGCAGCCGTACGCACTATCGGCGTTTTCCTACCTTGAGTGTAGGAGACGCAGCCTACTAGTGTTCTGTAAGCTGGGTGTACACAGAGGCTGCTTACAGGATTTCTGCAACCTGAGTGTAGGAGATTCAGTTTACGGGAGTTCTGTAGCTTCAGAGTAGGCATAGACCCTTTGCGGGATTTGTGTAGTTCAGTGTACAACTTGCAGCTGACAGAATTTCTGTAAGCTGAATGTACAGAGAGACAATTTAGAGGAGTTCTGCATCCTGAGTGTAGTAGACAGTTTACAGGAGTTCTGCAGCACTGGTGTAGGCATACACACTATGCGGGATTTCGGTAGCCTGAGTGTAGAGGATTCAGCTCACAACAGTTCTCTAAGCCTGATGTAGAGAGAAGCAGTTTCCAGGAGTTCTGCAACCTGAATGCAGTACACACAGTCTACGGGAGTACTGTAGCTTGGAAGCAGCCGTACGCACTATAGGCGTTTTCCTACCTTGAGTGTAGGAGACGCAGCCTACTAGTGTTCTGTAAGCTGGGTGTACAGAGAGGCTGCTTACAGGATTTCTGCATCCTGAGTGTAGGAGATTCAGTTTACGGGAGTTCTGTAGCTTCAGAGTAGGCATAGAACATATGCGGGATTTGTGTAGCTCAGTGTACAACTTGCAGCTGACAGAATTTCTGTAAGCTGGATGTACAGAGAGACAATTTAGAGGAGTTCTGCATCCTGAGTGTAGTAGACAGTTTACAGGAGTTCTGCAGCACTGGTGTAGGCATACACACTATGCGGGATTTCGGTAGCCTGAGTGTAGAGGATTCACCTCACAACAGTTCTGTAAGCCTGGTGTAGAGAGAAGCAGTTTACAGGAGTTCTGCAACCTGAATGCAGTACACACAGTCTACAGGAGTTGTGTAGCTTGGAAGCAGCCGTACGCAATATAGGCGTTTTCCTACCTTGAGTGTAGGAGACGCAGCGTACTAGTGTTCTGTAAGCTGGGTGCACAGAGAAGCTGTTTACAGGAGTTCTGCATCCTGCGTGTATTAGATTCAGTTTACAGAAGTTCTGTAGCTTCAGAGTAGACATAGACCATATGCGAGATTTGTGTAGCCTCAGTGTACAAGATGCAGCTGACAGAATTTCTGTAAGCTGGATGTACTGAGAGACAATTTACAGGAGTTCTGCAACCTGAGTGTTGGAGCCAGTTTACAGGAGTTCTGTAGCTTCAGTGTAGGCATAGACAGTATGCGTGATTTGTGTAGCCTGAGTGTAGGAGATTCAGCTTATAAGATTTCTCTAAGCCTGATGTACAGAGGGACAATTTACAGGAGTTCTGCAGCCTGAGTGTATTGGATTCAGTTTACAGAATTCCTGTAGCTTCAGAGTAGGCATAGACAGTATGCAGGATATGTGTAGCCTCAGTGTTCGAGATGCAGCTTACAAAATTTCTGTAAGCTGGATGTACAGAGAGACAATTTACAGGATTTCTGTAGCCTGAGTGTAGATTCAGCTTACAAGATTTCTCTAAGCCTGATGTAGAGAGATGCAGTTTTCAGGCGTTCTGCAGCCTGAGTGTAGGAGACTCAGTTTACAAGACCTCTGTAGCATGGGAGTAGGCATACGCAGTATGCGGGATTTCTTAGGGGAATGCAGGAGATACAGCTGCCAGGCTTTTTGCATGCTGGATGTGGAGAGAGTGAATTTACAGGAGTTTTACAGCCTGAGTAAGTAGACACAGTTTATGGGAGTTCTGAAGCTTGGGAGCAGTCATAAGCAGAATGCGCATTTTCTTAGCCTGAGAGGAGGAAATGCAGTGTACTGGTGTTCTGTCAGCTAGGTGTACAGAGATGCAGTTTCTAGGAGTTCTGAAACTTGAAAGCAGGAGACAGTCTACAGGAGTTCTATACCATGTGAGTAGCCATACGCACAATGCGGGATTTCTGTAGCCTGAGTGTAGGAGATTCAGCTTACAAGATTTCTCTAAGCCTGATGTAGAGAGAGGCAGTTTACAGGAGTTCTGCAGCCCGAATGTAATACACAGGGTTTACGGCAGTACTGTAGCTTGGCAGCAGTCGTACGCACTATGCGCATTTTCCTTCCCTGAGTGTAGGAGTCACAGCTTAGTGGAGTTCTCTAAGCCTGGTGTACAGGGAGGCAGTTTTCAGGAGTTCTGCAACCAAAATGCAGTACACACAGTTGACAGGAGTTCTGTAGCTTGGAAGCAGCCGTACGCACTATAGGCGTTTTCCTACCTTGAGTGTAGGAGACGCAGCCTACTAGTGTTCTGTAAGCTGGGTGTACAGAGAGGCTGCTTACAGGATTTCTGCATCCTGAGTGTAGGAGATTCAGTTTACGGGAGTTCTGTAGCTTCAGAGTAGGCATAGAACATATGCGGGATTTGTGTAGCTCAGTGTACAACTTGCAGCTGACAGAATTTCTGTAAGCTGGATGTACAGAGAGACAATTTAGAGGAGTTCTGCATCCTGAGTGTAGTAGACAGTTTACAGGAGTTCTGCAGCACTGGTGTAGGCATACACACTATGCAGGATTTCGGTAGCCTGAGTGTAGAGGATTCAGCTCACAACAGTTCTGTAAGCCTGGTGTAGAGAGAAGCAGTTTACAGGAGTTCTGCAACCTGAATGCAGTACACACAGTCTACAGGAGTTGTGTAGCTTGGAAGCAGCCGTACGCACTATAGGCGTTTTCCTACCTTGAGTGTAGGAGACGCAGCGTACTAGTGTTCTGTAAGCTGGGTGCACAGAGAAGCTGTTTACAGGAGTTCTGCATCCTGCGTGTATTAGATTCAGTTTACAGAAGTTCTGTAGCTTCAGAGTAGACATAGACCATATGCGAGATTTGTGTAGCCTCAGTGTACAAGATGCAGCTGACAGAATTTCTGTAAGCTGGATGTACTGAGAGACAATTTACAGGAGTTCTGCAGCCTGAGTGTTGGAGCCAGTTTACAGGAGTTCTGTAGCTTCAGTGTAGGCATAGACAGAATGCGTGATTTGTGTAGCCTGAGTGTAGGAGATTCAGCTTATAAGATTTCTCTAAGCCTGATGTACAGAGAGACAATTTACAGGAGTTCTGCAGCCTGAGTGTATTGGATTCAGTTTACGGAATTTCTGTAGCTTCAGAGTAGGCATAGACAGTATGCGGGATATGTGTAGCCTCAGTGTACGAGATGCAGCTTACAAAATTTCTGTAAGCTGGATGTACAGAGAGACAATTTACAGGATTTCTGTAGCCTGAGTGTAGATTCAGCTTACAAGATTTCTCTAAGCCTGATTTAGAGAGATGCAGTTTTCAGGCGTTCTGCAGCCTGAGTGTAGGAGACTCAGTTTACAAGAGTTCTGTAGCATGGGAGTAGGCATACGCAGTATGCGGGATTTCTTAGGGGAATGCAGGAGATACAGCTGCCAGGCTTTTTGCAAGCTGGATGTGGAGAGAGTGAATTTACAGGAGTTTTACAGCCTGAGTAAGTAGACACAGTTTATGGGAGTTCTGAAGCTTGGGAGCAGTCATAAGCAGAATGCGCATTTTCTTAGCCTGAGAGGAGGAAACGCAGTGTACTGGTGTTCTGTCAGCTAGGTGTACAGAGATGCAGTTTCTAGGAGTTCTGAAACTTGAAAGCAGGAGACAGTCTACAGGAGTTCTATACCATGTGAGTAGCCATACGCACAATGCGGGATTTCTGTAGCCTGAGTGTAGGAGATTCAGCTTACAAGATTTCTCTAAGCCTGATGTAGAGAGAGGCAGTTTACAGGAGTTCTGCAGCCTGAATGTAATACACACAGTTTATAGCAGTACTGTAGCTTGGCAGAAGTCATACGCACTATGCGCATTTTCCTTCCCTGAGTGTAGAGTTCTCTAAGCTTGGTGTATAGGGAGGCAGTTTTCAGGAGTTCTGCAACCTGAATGCAGTACACACAGTCTACGGGAGTTCTGTAGCTTGGAAGCAGCCGTACACACTATAGGCGTTTTCCTACACTGAGCGTAGGAGACGCAGCATACTAGTGTTCTGTAAGCTGGGTGTACAGAGAGGCTGTTTACAGGAGTTCTGCATCCTGAGCATAGGAGATTCAGTATACAGGAGTTCTGTAGCTTCAGAGTAGGCATAGATAGTATGCGGGATTTGTGTAGCCTCAGTGTGCGAGATCAGCGGACAGAATTTCTGTAAGCTGGATGTACAGAGAGACAATTTAGAGGAGTTCTGCAGCCTGAGTGTAGGAGACAGTTTACCGGAGTTCTATAGCATGGGCATAGCCATACGCACAATGCGCGATTTCTGTAGCCTGAGTGTAGGAGATTCAGCTTACAAGATTTCTCTAAGCCTGATGTAGAGAGAGGCAGTTTACAGGAGTTCTGCAGCCCGAATGTAATACACACAGTTTATAGCAGTACTGTAGCTTGGCAGCAGTCATATGCGCTATGCGCATTTTCCTTCCCTGAGTGTAGGAGTCACAGCTTAGGAGAGTTCTCTAAGCTTGGTGTATAGGGAGGCAGTTTTCAGGAGTTCTGCAGCCCGAATGTAATACACAGGGTTTATGGCAGTACATGCTACAGCATGGCAGCAGTCATACGCACTATGCACATTTTCCTTCCCTGAGTGTAGGAGACACAGCTTAGTGAAGTTCGCTAAGCTGTGTGAACAGGGAGGCAGTTTTCAGGAGTTCTGCAACCTGAATGCAGTACACACAGTTGATGGGAGTTCTGTAGCTTGGAAGCAGCCGTACGTACTATAGGCGTTTTCCTACCCTTTGCGTAGGAGATGCAGTGTACTAGTGTTCTGTAAGCTGGTTGTACAGAGAGGCTGTTTACAGGAGTTCTGCATCCTGAGTGTAGGAGATTCAGTTTACAGGAGTTCTGTAGCTTCAGAGTAGACATAGACAGTATGCGGGATATGTGTAGCCTCAGTGTACGAGATGCAGCTGACAGAATTTCTGTGAGCTGGATGTACAGAGAGACAATTTAGAGGAGTTCTGCAGCCTGAGTGTAGGAGACAGTTTACCGGAGTCTATAGCATGGGCATAGCCCTACACACAATGCGGGATTTCTGTAGCCTGAGTGTAGGAGATTCATTTTACAAGATTTCTCTAAGCCTGATGTAGAGAGATGCAGTTTACAGGAGTTCTGCAGCCTGAGTGTAGGAGACAGTTTCCAGGAGTTCTGTAGCATGGGTGTAGCCATATACAGTATGCAGGATTTCTGTAGCCTGAGTGTAGGATATCCAGCTTATATGTTTTCTCTAAACCTGATGTAGAGAGAGGCAGTTTACAGGTCTTCTGCAGCCTGAGTGTAGGAGACAGTTTACCAGAATTCTGTAGCATGGGCATAGCTATACGCAGTATTTTTGATTTCTCTAGCAGTGTTGGAGATTCAGTTTACAAGATATCTCTAAGCCTTATGTAGTGAGAGGCAGTTTCCAAGAGTTCTGCAGCCCGAATGTAATACACACAGTTTATAGCAGTACTGTAGCTTGGCAGCAGTCCTATGCACTATGCCCTTTTTCCTACCCAGAGTGTAGGATACGCAGCTTAGTGGAGTTCTGTAAGCTGGGTTTACAGGGAGGCAGTTTTTAGGAGTTCTGCAGCCTGAGTGTAGTAGACACAGAGCATGGGAGTTCTGTAGTTTGTAAATAGGTATAATAATGTGCGTGTTTTGTGAATCTCACTCTAGGTGATGAACCTTACTGGAGTTTTCTTAACAACTGATTGTAGAGAGAGGTAATTTACAGGCGTTCTGCAGCCTGAGTGTAGGAGACTCAGTTTACTGGAGTTCTGTAGCATGGGAGTAGGCATACGTAGTATGCGTGATTTCTGTAGGTGAATGCAGGAGATACAGCTGCCAGGCTTTCTGCAAGCTGGATGTAGAGAGAGTGAATTTACAGGAGTTTTACAGCCTGAGTGAAGTAGACACAGTTTATGGGAGTTCTGTAGCTTGGGAGCAGTCATAAGCAGAATGCACATTTTCTTAACCTGAGTGGAGGAAACACAGTGTACTGGTGTTCTGTCAGCTGGGTGTACAGAGATGCAGTTTCTAGCAGTTGAAACTTGAAAGCAGGAGACAGTTTACAAGAGTTCTATAACATGTAAGTTATATGCAGCTTACATACATTCTTGTTTTTCTAATTTTTAAATTTAATAAAATCTAATAACTTAATAATCAAAGAGATTTCATATACCATAATTCTCTTTGTGGGTCAAAAAATATTCAAATAATACAGGTATTCCCCCACAGAGAAAAGAAATAATTAGTAAAGATAAGTCATCAGTGGGATATTATAATGGAAGCTCAGAAACAAGGACTTGAAGTTCCGAAATGTCGTAAAAAATGTTTGTAATACTCTTTTAGAAGCACATATACAAGGCAATTAAACAAAATTGTCCTTATAGTGTGCACTGAGTGAGCAAAATTTGTCTAAAATTATATCAGCATCGGAGGAGGGAACATTTTTATATATTTTAATGAAAGCATGTAACATTTTATTCAAATACTAGCTTCTAATATACTCTAAGCATACTATTCTATTCTTATCAATAAACATTTGACAAGCCACATATGGTTTTATTAAGTTCTCAAGAGTATCTATATTAGCAACCTCCCACATCTAAACTCAGGTCAAACAAGTACAAGCCTGTAAAAGAAATCAATAAAGAACATTACTTTCTAGTTACAGGTGATTATATTTAGAAAAGAATGCAATAATTTCTTTTTTTTTACAGTTTATTTTTTTATTTTTTTATTTTTTTTACTTTTATTTTTATTTATTGAATATAAATTTCCAAGTACGGCTTATGGATTACAATGGCTTCCCCCCCATAACGTCCCTCCCACCCACAACCCTCCCCTTTCCCATTCCTTCTCCCCTTCCATTCACATCAAGATTCATTTTCAATTCTCTTTATATACAGAAGATCAGTTTAGCATACATTAAGTAAAGATTTCAACAGTTTGCTCCCACACAGAAACATAAAGTGAAAAATAATAGATGATTTTTTAAAAATGATGATGAAATCAGATCAGACCTATTGTCATGTTTAATCCCAGCAAGAGTCAAGTTGGGAATTGCTAAATTATTCTTTTTTTTTAACAGAAGATCAGTTTAGTATACATTAAGTAAAGATTTCAATAGTTTGCACCCCATAGAAACACAAAGTGAAATATATTGTTTGAGTACTCATTATAGCATTAAGCCTCAATGTACAGCACGTTAAGGACAGAGATCCTACATGAGGAGTAAGTTCACAGTGACTCCTGTTGTTGACTTTACAAATTGACACTCCTGTTTATGGCATCAGTAATCTCCCTATGCTCCAGTCATGAGTTTCCAAGGCTATGGAAATCCCTTGAGTTCTCTGACTCTTATCTTGTTTAGACCACGTCATAGTCAAAGTGGAGTTTCTCTCCTCCCTTCAGAGAAAGGTACCTTCTTCTTTGAAGACCTGTTCTTTCCACTGGGATCTCACTCGCAGAGATCTTTTGCCAGAGTGTCTTGGCTTTCCATGCCTGAAATACTCTCATGGGCTTTTCAGCCAGATCTGAATGCCTTTAGGGCTGATTCTGAGGCCAGAGTGCTATTTAGGACATCTGCCATTTTATGAGTCTGCTGAGTATCTCACTTCCCATGTTGGATCACTCTCCCCTTTATTTATTCTATCGGTTAGTGTTAGCAGGTACTAGACTTGTTTATGTGCTCCCTTTGACTCTTAGTCCTTTCATTATGATCAATTGTGAACTGAAATTGATCACTTGGACTAGTGAGATGGCATTGGTACATGCCACCTTGATGGGATTAAATTGGAGTCCCCTGGTATGTTTCTAACTCTACCATTTGGGGCAAGTCAGCTTGAGCATGTCTCAAATTGTACATCTCTTCCCTGTCTTATCCCCACTCTTATGTTTAACAGGGATCACATTTCAGTTAAATTTCAACACTTAAGAATAACTGTGTATTAATTACAGAATTAAACCAGTCATATTAAGTAGAACAGACAACAACAAAAAAAACTACTGAGAGGGATAATGTATTAAGTTGTTCATTAACAGTCAGGGCTATGATGATCAAGTCACGGTTTCTCATAGTGTTGATTTCACTTCAACAGGTTTCCTTTTTGGTGTTCAGTCAGTTGTCACCGATCAGGGAGAACATATGGTATTTGTCCCTTTGGGACTGGCTTATTTCACTCAGCATGATGTGTTCCAGATTCCTCCATTTTGTTGCAAATGACTGGATTTCATTGTTTCTTACTGCGGTATAGTATTCTAAAGAGTACATATCCCATAACAATCAAATACCTTGGAATAAACTTAACCAAGGATGTTAAAGATCTCTACGATGAAAATTACAAAACCTTAAAGAAAGAAATAGAGAGGATACCAAGAAATGGAAAAATCTTCCATGCTCATGAATTGGAAGAATCAATATCATCAAAATGTCCATTCTCCCAAAAGCAATTTATAGATTCAATGCAATACCAATCAAGATACCGAAGACCTTCTTCTCAGATCTGGAAAAAATGGTGCTGAAATTTATATGGAGGCACAAGAGAACTTGAATAGCTAAAGCAATCTTGTACAACAAAAACAAAGCTGGAGGCATCACAATACCAGATTTCAGGACATACTACAGGGCAGTTGTAATCAAAACAGCATGGTACTGGTACAGAAACAGATGGATAGACCAATGGAACAGAATTGAAACACCAGAAATCAACCCAAACATCTACAGCCAACTTATATTTGATCAAGGATCTAAAACCAATTCCTGGAGCAAGGACAGTCTATTCAATAAATGGTGCTGGGAAAACTGGATTTCCATGTGAAGAATCATGAAGCAAGACCCCTACATTACACCTTACACAGAAATACACTGAACGTGGATTAAAGACCTAAATCTACGACCTGACACCATCAAGTTATTCGAGAACATTGGAGAAACCCTTCAAGATATTGGCACAGGCAAAGAATTTCTGGAAAAGACCCGGGAGGCACAGGCAGTCAAAGCCAAAATCAACTATTGGGATTGCATCAAATTGAGAAGTTTCTGTACTGCAAAAGAAACAGTCAGGAAAGTGAAGAGGCAACCAACAGAATGGGAAAATATATTCGCAAACTATGCAACAGATAAAGGGTTAATAACAAGAATCTACAAAGAGATCAAGAAACTCCACAAAATCAAAACCAACAACCCACTTAAGAGATGGGCCAAGGACCTCAATAGACATTTTTCAAAAGAGGAAATCCAAATGACTAACAAACACATGAAAAATGTTCAAGATCACTAGCAATCAGGGAAATGCAAATCAAAACCACAATGAGGTTTCACCTCACCCCAGTTAGAACGGCTCACATACAGAAATCTACCAACAACAGATGCTGGCGAGGATGTGGGGAAAAAGGGACACTAACCCACTGTTGGTGGGAATGCAAACTGGTCAAGCTACTATGGAAGTCAGTCTGGAGATTCTTCAGAAACCTGAATATAACCCTACCGTCCGACCCAGCCATCCCACTCCTTGGAATTTACCCAAAGGAATTTAAATTGGCAAACAAAAAAGCTGTCTGCACCCTAATGTTTACTGCAGCACAATTCAAAATAGCAAAGACCTGGAACTAACCTAAAGGACCATCAACGGTAGATTTTGGTTTCTTCAGCGGAAATTTCCTAAATGATTTCTGGGTCTGAGTTGGTTTTGCATTCTTCCTTCCCAAAGTTTGTATTCTGATGCAATATAAACAAGAGTTTAGACAGAGGATCCATTATGAAATAGAAAACACAACCAATTGGCGTATCATGCTTAGAAATCTACAGGCAGCATGAACAAGATGAGTTTTTGAGTTTTGGAAAAAAGATATTGAACACTTTGGCATAGGGGACCAATAACTAATTCCCCCCAAAGCAAGTTTGACGGCGATTTTCAGGTGAATTCAATTAGTTTTCCAAAGCCAGTCATCTGGGAGGGGTGGATGAATCCGGAAACAGCCGGTTTCCTTGTGACTAAATCAAGCACAATATCACAAAGGACTCATGCATTTCTTTGGCTTCTTTCACATTTGTCTTATTTATCATGGTTTGTCATGAATTTTCTGATGTGAGCTTTGATTTTGAGGCTGGAATATGGAGTTCAAGACACGGAAGGAATGGGCTTTTTCAATCAGGGCACAGCTGTTGTCTTGCTCCAATTCTGGTTTCTGTCATAGTTTTGGGTGCCTCAGTCGCTTTTGCTTTCTTGAGCGGCAATTTCCTAAGTGGTTTGTGGTTCTGAGTTGGTTTTGCCTTCTTCCTTGACAAAGTTTGTATTCTGAAACAATAGAAACAAGAGTTTAGACAGAGGATCCATTATGAAATAGAAAACACAACGAATTGGCTTGTCATGCTTAGAAATCTACAGGCAGCACAACCAAGATGAGTTTTTGTGTTTTGGAAAAAGAAGTGGAACCCTTAGGCATAGGGGACCAATAATTAATTCCCCCCAAATCAAGTTTGATGGCAATTTTCAGGTGAATCCATTTAGTTTTCCAAAGACTGTGACCTGATGGGTGTGGATGAATCCGGGAACAGCCAGTTTCCTTGTGACTAAACCAAGCCCAATATCACAAAGGACTCATGCATTTCTTTGGCTTTTTTCACATTTGTCTTATTTATCATGGTTTGTCTTGAATTTTCTGATGCGAGCTTTGATTTTGAGGCTGGAATTTGGAGTTCAAGACACGGAAGGAATGGGCTTTTTCAATCAGGGCACAGCTGTTGTCTTGCTCCAATTCTGCTTTCTGTCATTGTTTTGGGTGCCTCAGCCGCTTTTGGTTCCTTGAGTGGCAATTTCCTAAATGGTTTCTGGTTCTGAGTTGGTTTTGCCTTCTTCCTTCCCAAAGTTTGTATTCTGACACAATACAAACAAGAGTTTAGACAGAGGTTCCATTATGAAATAGAAAACATGACCAATTGGTGTGTCATGCTTAGAAATCTACAGGCAGCACGAACAAGATGAGTTTTTGTGTTTTGGAAAAAGAAATGGAACCCTTTTGCAGAGGGGACCGATAATTAATTCCCCCCAAAGGAAGTTTGACGGTGATTTTCAGGTGAATTCAATTAGTTTTCCAAAGCCAGTCAGCTGTTAGGTGTGGATGAATCCGGAAACAGCCGTTTACTTGTGACTAAACCAAGCCCAATATCACAAAGGACTCTTGCATTTCTTTGGCTTTTTTCACATTTGTCTTATTTATCATGGTTTGTCATGAATTTTCTGATGTGAGCTTTGATTTTGAGGCTGGAATATGGAGTTCAAGACATGGAAGGCATGGGCTTTTTCAATCAGGGCACAGCTTTTGGCTTGATCCAATTGTGGCTTTCTGTCATTGTTTTGGGTGCCTCAGCCGACTTTGTGTTCCTTGAGTGGCAATTTCCTAACTGATTTCTGGTTCTGAGTTGGTTTTGCCTTCTTCCTTCCCAAAGTTTGTATTCTGACGCAATACAAACAAGAGTTTAGACAGAGGATCCATTATGAAATAAAAAACACAAGCAATTGGGGAGTCATGCTTAAAATCTATAGGCAGCACAACCAAGATGAGTTTTTGTGTTTTGGAAAAAAGATATTGAACACTTTGGCATAGGGGACCAATAACTAATTCCCCCAAAGCAAGTTTGACGGCGATTTTCAGGTGAATTCAATTAGTTTTCCAAAGCCAGTCAGCTGGGAGGGGTGGATGAATCCTGAAACAGCCGGTTTCCTGGTGACAAAATCAAGCCCAATATCACAAAGACTGTTAAGTTTCTTTGGCTTCTTTCACATTTTTCTTCTTTATCATGGTTTGTCTTGAATTTTCTCATGCGAGCTCTGATTTTGAGGCTGGAATATGGAGTTCAAGACACGGAAGGCATGGGCTTTTTCAATCAGGGCACAGCTGTTGTCTTGCTCCAATTCTGCTTTCTGTCATAGTTTTGGGTGCCACAGTCGCTTTTGGTTTCTTGAGTGACAATTTCCTAAGTGGTTTGTGGTTCTGAGTTGGTTTTGCCTTCTTCCTTCCCAAAGTTTGTATTCTGACGCAATACAAACAAGAGTTTAGACAGAGGATCCATTATGAAATAAAAAACACAACCAATTGGGGTGTCATGCTTAGAAATCTACAGGCAGCACAACCAAGATGAGTTTTTGTGTTTTGAAAAAAGAAATGGAACCCTTTTGCAGGTGGGACCGATAATTAATTTCCCCCAAAGCAAGTTTCTTGGCGATTTTCAGGTGAATTCAATTAGTTTTCCAAAGCCAGTCATCTGGGAGGGGTGGATGAATCCTGAAACAGCCGGTTTCCTTGTGACAAAATCAAGCCCAATATCACAAAGACTGCTACGTTTCTTTGGCTTCTTTCACATTTTTCTTCTTTATCATGGTTTGTAATGATTTTTCTGATGTGAGCTTTGATTTTGAGGCTGGAATATGGAGTTCAAGACACGGAAGGAATGGGCTTTTTCAATCAGGGCACAGCTGTTGGCTTGCTCCCATTCTGGTTTCTGTCACAGTTTTGGGTGCCTCAGTTGCTTTTGGTTCCTTGAGTGGCAATTTCCTAAATGGTTTCTGGTTCTGAGTTGGTTTTGCATTCTTCCTTCCCAAAGTTTGTATTCTGACACAATACAAACAAGAGTTTAGACAGAGGTTCCATTATGAAATAGAAAACACAACCAATTTCGTGTCATGCTTAGAAATCTACAGGCAGCACGACCAAGATGAGTTTTCGTGTTTTGGAAAAAAGATATGGAACCCTTTGTCATAGGGGACCAATAATTAATTCCCCCCAAATCAAGTTTGATGGCAATTTTCAGGTGAATTCATTTAGTTTTACAAAACCTGTGACCTGATGGGTGTGGATGAATCCGGGAACAGCCAGTTTTCTTGTGACTAAACCAAGCCCAATATCACAAAGGACTCTTGCGTTTCTTTGGCTTTTTTCACATTTTTCTTATTTATCATGGTTTGTCATGAATTTTCTGATGTGAGCTTTGATTTTCAGGCTGGAATATGGAGTTCAAGACACGGAAGGAATGGGCTTTTTCAATCAGGGCACAGCTGTTGGCTTGCTCCCATTCTGGCTTTCTGTCATTGTTTTGGGTGCCTCAGCCGACTTTTGGTTTCTTGAGCGGCAATTTCCTAAGTGGTTTGTGGTTCTGAGTTGGTTTTTCCCTTCTTCATTCCCAAAGTTTGTATTCTGACACAATACAAACAAGAGTTTAGACAGAGGATCCATTATGAAATAGAAAACACAACCAATTGGTGTGTCATGCTTAGAAATCTACAGGCAGCACGAACAAGATGAGTTTTTGTGTTTTGGAAAAAGAAATGGAACCCTTTTGCAGATGGGACCGATAATTATTTCCCCTCAAAGCAAGTTTTACTTTTCCAGGTGAATTCATTTAGTTTTCCAAAGCCAGTCAGCTGTTAGGTGTGGATGAATCCGGAAAGAGCCAGTTTCCTTGTGACTAAATCAAGCCCAATATCACAAAGACTGTTACGTTTCTTTGGCTTCTTTCACATTTTTCTTCTTTATCATGGTTTGTCTTGAATTTTCTGATGCGAGCTTTGATTTTGAGGGTGGAATATGGAGTTCAAAACACGGAAGGAATGGGCTTTTTCAATGAGGACACAGCTGTTGTCTTGCAACAATTCTGCTTTCTGTCATTGTTTTGGGTGCCTCAGTCGCTTTTGGTTTCTTGAGCGGCAATTTCCTAAATGGTTTTTGGTTCTGAGTTGGTTTTGCCTTCTTCCTTCCCAAAGTTTGTATTCTGACACAATACAAACAAGAGTTTAGACAGAGGTTCCATTATGAAATAGAAAACACAACCAATTGGCGTGTCATGCTTAGAAATCTACAGGCAGCACGACCAAGATGAATTTTTGTGTTTTGGAGAAAGAAATGTAACGCTTTTGCAGATGGGACCGATAATTATTTCCCCCCAAAGCAAGTTTGATGGCGATTTTCAGGTGAATTCAATTAGTTTTCCAAAGCCAGTCAGCTGGGAGGGGTGGATGAATCCAGGAGCAGCCAGTTTCCTTGTGACAAAATCAAGCCCAATATCACAAAGGACTCTTGCATTTCTTTGGCTTTTTTCACATTTGTCTTATTTATCATGGTTTTTCATGTATTTTCTGATGTGAGCTTTGATTTTGAGGCTGGAATATGGAGTTCAAGACACGGAAGGAATGGGCTTTTTCAATCAGGGCACAGCTGTTTGCTTGCTCCCATTCTGGCTTTCTGTCATTGTTTTGGGTGCCTCAGCCGACTTTTGGTTTCTTGAGCAGGAATTTCCTAAATGGTTTCTGGGTCTGAGTTGGTTTTGCCTTCTTCCTTCACAAAGTTTGTATTCTGACGCATTACAAAGAAGAGTTTAGACAGAGGATACATTATGAAATAGAAAACAAAACTAATTGGTGTGTCATGGTTAGAAATCTACAGGCAGCATGACCAACATGAGTTTTGTGTTTTGGAGAAAGAAATGGAATTTTTGCAGAGGGGACTGATAATTAATTATCCCCAAATCAAGTTTTACTTTGATTTTCAGGTGAATTCAATTAGTTTTCCAAAGCCAGTCAGCTGGGAGGGGTGGATGAATCCTGAAACAGCCGGTTTCCTTGTGGCTAAATCAAGCCCAAAATCACAAAGGACTCTTGCATTTCTTTGGCTTTTTTAACATTTCTCTTATTTATCCTGGTTTGTAATGAATTTTCTGATGTGAGCTTTGATTTTGAGGCTGGAATATGGAGTTCAAGACACGGAAGGCATGGGCTTTTTCAATCAGGGCACAGCTGTTGGCTTGCTCCAATTCTGGCTTTCTGTCATTGTTTTGGGTGCCTCAGCTGCTTTTGATTTCTTGAGCGGCAATTTCCTAAATGGTTTCTGGGTCTGAGTTGGTTTTGCCTTCTTCCTTCCCAAAGTTTGTATTCTGACGCAATACAAACAAGAGTTTAGACAGAGGATCCATTATGAAATAAAAAACACAACCAATTGGTGTGTCATGATTAGAAATCTACAAGCAGCATGACCAAGATGAGTTTTGTGTTTTGGAAAAAGAAATGGAATTTTTGCAGAGGGGACTGATAATTAATTATTCCCAAATCATGTTTTACTTTGATTTTTGGTGAATTTAATTAGTTTTCCAAAGCCAGTCAGCTGGGAGGGGTGGATGAATCCTGAAACAGCCGGTTTCCTTGTGGCTAAATCAAGCCCAAAATCACAAAGGACTGTTGCATTTCTTTGGCTTTTTTCACATTTCTCTTATTTATCCTTGTTTGTAATGAATTATCTGATGTCAGCTTTGATTTTGAGGCTGGAATATGGTGTTCAAGACACGGAAGGAATGGGCTTTTTCAATCAGTGCACAGCTGTTGGCTTTCTCCCATTCTGGCTTTCTGTCATTGTTTTGGGTGCCTCAGCCTATTGTGGATTCTTTAGCAGCAATTTCCTAAATGGTTTCTGGGTCTGAGTTGGTTTTGCCTTCTTCCTTCCCAAAGTTTGTATTCTGACACAATACAAACAAGAGTTTAGACAGGGGATCCTTTATGAAATAAAAAGCACAACCAATTGGTGTGTCATGCTTAGAAATCTACAGGCAGCACCACAAAGATGAGTTTTTGTGTTTTGGAAAAACAAATGAAACCATTTTGCAGTGGGGACCGATAATTAATTCCCCATAAAGCAAGTTTTACTTTGATTTTCAGGTGAATTCAATTAGTTTTCCAAAGCCAGTCAGCTGGGAGGGGTGGATGAATCCGGAAACAGCTGGTTTCCTTGTGACTAAATCAAGCCCAATATCACAAAGGACTCGTGCATTTCTTTGGCTTTTTTCACATTTGTCTTATTAATCATGGTTTGTAATGAATTTTCTGATGTGAGCTTTGATTTTGAGGCTGGAATATGGAGGTCAAGACACGGAAGGAATGGGCTTTTTCAATCAGGGCACAGCTGTTGGCTTGCTCCCATTCTGGCTTTCTGTCATTGTTTTGGGTGCCTCAGATGCTTTTGGTTTCTTGAGCAGCAATTTCCTAAATGATTTCTGGTTCTGAGTTGGTTTTGCCTTCTTCCTTCCCAAATTTTGTATCTGACGCAATACAAATAAGAGTTTAGACAGAGGATCCATTATGAAATAGAAAACATGACCAATTGGGGTGTCATGCTTAGAAATCTACAGGCAGCATGACCAAGATGAGATTTTGTGTTTTGGAAAAAATATATGGAACCCTTTGGCATAGGGGACCCATAATTAATTCCCCCCAAATAAAGTTTGAGGGCAATTTTAAGGAGAATTCAATTAGTTTTCCAAAGCCAGTCAGCTGGGAGGGGTGGATGAATCAGGAAACAGCCGGTTTCCTTGTGACTAAATCAAGCCCAATATCACAAAGAACTCTTGCGTTTCTTTGGATTTTTTCACATTTGTCTTATTTATCCTTGTTTGTGATGAATTTTCTGATGTGAGCTTTGATTTTGAGGCTGGAATATGGAGTTCAAGATATGGAAGGAATGGGCTTTTTCAATCAGGGCACAGCTGTTTATTGCAGCTCAATTCACAATAGCTAAGACCTGGAACCAACCTAAATGCCCATTAACGGTAGACTGGATAAAGAAATTATGGGATATGTTCTTTAGAATAGTATACCGCAGTAAGAAACAATGAAATCCAGTCATTTGCAACAAAATGGAGGAATCTGGAACACATCATGCTGAGTGAAGTAAGCCATTCCGAAAGGGACAAATACCATATGTTCTCTCTGAGCGGTGACCACTGACTGAACACCAAAAAGGAAACCTGTTGAAGTGAAATGGACACTATGGGAAATGGTGAGTTGATCAGCATAGCCCTGACTGTTAATGAACAACTTAATACATTATCCCTCTTAGTAGTTTTTTTATCTGTTCTACTTAATATGACTGGTTTAATTCTATAATTATCACACAGTTATTCTTAAGTGTTGAAATTTAACTGAAATGTGATCCCTGTTAAACATAAAAGTGGGAATAAGAGAGGGAAGAGATGTACAATTTGGGACATGCTCAAGCTGACTTGCCCCAAGTGGTAGAGTTAGAAACATACCAGGGGATTCCAATTCAATCCCATCAAGGTGGCATGTACCAATGCCATCTCACTAGTCCAAGTGATCAATTTTAGTTCACAATTGATCATAATGAAAGGACTAAGAGTCAAAGGGAGCACATAAACAAGTCTAGTACCTGCTAACACTAACCGATTGAATAAATAAAGGGGAGAGTGATCCAACATGGGAAGTGAGATACTCAGCAGACTCATAGAATGGCGGATGTCCTAAACAGCACTCTGGCCTCAGAATCAGCCCTAAAGGCATTCGGATCTGGCTGAAAAGCCCATGAGAGTATTTCAGGCATGGAAAGCCAAGACACTCTGGCAAAAGATCTCTGTGAGTGAGATCCCAGTGGAAAGAACAGGTCTTCAAAGAAGGAGGTACCTTTCTCTGAAGGGAGGAGAGAACCTCCACTTTGACTATGACCTTGTCTAAACAAGTTAAGAGTCAGAGAACTCAGAGGGCTTCCATAGCCTTGGAAACTCATGACTGGAGGATAGGGAGATTAGTGATGCCATAGACAGGAGTGTCAATTGGTAAAGTCAACAACAGGAGTCACTGTGCACTTACTCCTCATGTAGGATCTCTGTCCTTAATGTGCTGTGCATTGAGATTTAATGCTATAACGAGAACTCAAACAGTATATTTCACTTTGTGTTTCTATGGGGGTGCAAACTATTGAAATCTTTACTTAATGCATACTAAACTGATCCTCTGTAAAAAAAAAAGAAATTATCAACTCCCAACTTGATTCTCACTGGGATTAAACATGACAATAGGTCTGCTCTGATTTCATCATCATTTAAAAAAATCATCTATTATTTTTCACTTTATGTTTCTGTGTGGGAGCAAACTGTTGAAATCCTTACTTAATGTATACTAAGCTGATCTTCTGTATATTAAGATAATTGAAAATGAATCTTGATGTGAATGGAAGGGGAGAGGGAGTGGGAAAGGGAAGGATTGTGGGTGAGAGGGATGGTATGGGGGGGAAGCCATTGTAATCCATAAGTCGTACTTTGGAAATTTATATTCATTAAATAAAAGTTAAGAAAAAAAACAAATAAATATAATATTTGGTGATGGTCTTGATTATATATTTACCTGTACACATGCATGATTTTTAAATAATATATTTACAGGTTTACTTTTCTGTTTAACATACAGTTTTGTTAAAATAGGTCGATGGTATAAGTATTTTTCCAAATATTATTTTTCAGTAATACAGATCATGTGGATAATCTTTCATAGAATAAGAATAATGTATTAGGTGCCAGCGCTGTGTCGCTGGGTGAGAGGGACGTTATGGGGGGGAAGCCATTGTAATCCATGAGCTGTACTTTGGAAATTTATATTCATTAAATAATAGTTTAAAAAAAAGGGTTTAGAGAGAGTATCCATTATGAAAGAAAAAACACAACCAATTGGCGTGTCATGCTTAGAAATCTACAGGCAGCACGACCAAGATGAGTTTTTGTGTTTTGGGAAAAGAAATGGAACCCTTTTGCAGAGGGGACCGATGATTATTCCCCCACCAAACAAGTTAGAAGACGATATTCAGGTGAATTCAATATTTTCCAAAGCCAGTCAGCTGGGAGGGGTTGATGAATCAGGAAACAGCCAGTTTCCTTGTGACTAAATCAAGCCCAATATCACAAAGGACTCTTGCATTACTTTGGCTTTTTTCTCATTTGTCTTATTTATCATGGTTTGTCATGAATTTTCTGATGTGAGCTTTGATTTTCAGGCTGGAATATGGAGTTCAAGACACGGAAGGAATGGGCTTTTTCAATCAGGGCACAGCTGTTGGCTTGCTCCAATGCTGGCTTTCTGTCATTGGTTTGGGTGCCTCAGCCGACTTTTGGTTTCTTGAGCTGCAATTTCCTAAATGGTTTCTGGGTCTGAGTTGGTTTTGCCTTTTTCCTTCCCAAAGTTTGTATCTGACGCAATACAAAGAAGAGTTTAGACAGAGGATCCATTATGAAATAGAAAACACAACCAATTGGTGTGTCATGCTTAGAAATCTACAGGCAGCATGACCAAGATGAGTTTTTGTGTTTTGGAAAAAGAAGTGGAACCCTTTTGCAGAGGGGATCGATAATCAATTCCCCTCAAGCAAGTTTGAAGATGATTTTAAGGAGAATTCAATTAGTTTTCCAAAGCCAGTCAGCTGGGAGGGGTGGATGAATCCGGAAAGAGCCAGTTTCCTCGTGACTAAATCAAGCCCAATATCACAAAGGACTCATGCATTTCTTTGGCTTTTTTCACATTTGTCTTACTAATCATGGTTGGTAATGAATTTTCTGATGTGAGCTTTGATTTTCAGGCTGGAATATGGAGTTCAAGACACGGAAGGCATGGGCTTTTTCAATCAGGGCACAGCTGTTGGCTTGCTCCCATTCTGGCTTTCTGTCATTGTTTTGGGTGCCTCAGCCGACTTTCGTTTCTTGAGCGGCAATTTCCTAAATGGTTTCTGGGTCTGAGTTGGTTTTGCCTTCTTCCTTCCCAAAGTTTGTATTCTGACACAATACAAACAAGAGTTTAGACAGAGGTTCCATTATGAATTAGAAAACATGACCAATTGTCGTGTCATGCTTAGAAATCTACAGGCAGCATGACCAAGATGAGTTTTTGTGTTTTGGGAAAAGAAATGGAACCCTTTTGCAGAGGGGACCGATAATTATTTCCCCCCAAACAAGTTTGATGGCGATTTTCAGCTGAATTCAATAAGGTTTGCAAACCAGTCAGCTGGGAGTGGTGGATGAATCTGAAAACAGCCGGTTTCCTTGTGACTAAATCAAGCCCAATATCACAAAGGACTCATGCATTTCTTTGGTTTTTATCTCATTTGTCTTCTTATCATGGTTTGTAATGAATTTTCTGATGTGAGCTTTGATTTTGAGGCTGGAATATGGAGTTCAAGACACGGAAGGAATGGGCTTTTTCAATCAGGGCACAGCTGTTGGCTTGCTCCCATTCTGGCTTTCTGTCATGGTTTTGGGTGCCTCAGCCGACTTTTGGTTTCTTGAGCGGCAATTTCCCAAATGGTTTCTGGGTCTGAGTTGGTTTTGCCTTCTTCCTTCCCAAAGTCTGTATTCTGAAGCAATACAAACAAGAGTTTAGACAGAGGATCCATTATGAAATATAAAACACAACCAATGGCGTGTGATGCTTGGAAATCTACAGGCAGCATGACCAAGATAAGTTTTTGTGTTTTGGAAAAAGAAATGGAACCCTTTTGCAGAGGGGACTGATAATCAATTCCCCTCAAGCAAGTTTGAAGACGATTTTAAGGAGAATTCAATTAATTTTCCAAAGCCAGTGTGCTGGGAGATGTTCATGAATCCGGAAACAGCCGGTTTCCTTGTGACTAAATCAAGCCCCATATCACAAAGGACTCTTGCATTTCTTTGGCTTTTTTCACATTTGTCTTATTTATCATGGTTTTTCATGTATTTTCTGATGTGAGCTTTGATTTTGAGGCTGGAATATGGAGTTCAAGACACGGAAGGAATGGGCTTTTTCAATCAGGGCACAGCTGTTTGCTTGCTCCCATTCTGGCTTTCTGTCATTGTTTTGGGTGCCTCAGCCGACTTTTGGTTTCTTGAGCAGGAATTTCCTAAATGGTTTCTGGGTCTGAGTTGGTTTTGCCTTCTTCCTTCACAAAGTTTGTATTCTGACGCATTACAAAGAAGAGTTTAGACAGAGGATACATTATGAAATAGAAAACAAAACTAATTGGTGTGTCATGGTTAGAAATCTACAGGCAGCATGACCAACATGAGTTTTGTGTTTTGGAGAAAGAAATGGAATTTTTGCAGAGGGGACTGATAATTAATTATCCCCAAATCAAGTTTTACTTTGATTTTCAGGTGAATTCAATTAGTTTTCCAAAGCCAGTCAGCTGGGAGGGGTGGATGAATCCTGAAACAGCCGGTTTCCTTGTGGCTAAATCAAGCCCAAAATCACAAAGGACTCTTGCATTTCTTTGGCTTTTTTAACATTTCTCTTATTTATCCTGGTTTGTAATGAATTTTCTGATGTGAGCTTTGATTTTGAGGCTGGAATATGGAGTTCAATACACGGAAGGCATGGGCTTTTTCAATCAGGGCACAGCTGTTGGCTTGCTCCAATTCTGGCTTTCTGTCATTGTTTTGGGTGCCTCAGCTGCTTTTGATTTCTTGAGCGGCAATTTCCTAAATGGTTTCTGGGTCTGAGTTGGTTTTGCCTTCTTCCTTCCCAAAGTTTGTATTCTGACGCAATACAAACAAGAGTTTAGACAGAGGATCCATTATGAAATAAAAAACACAACCAATTGGTGTGTCATGATTAGAAATCTACAAGCAGCATGACCAAGATGAGTTTTGTGTTTTGGAAAAAGAAATGGAATTTTTGCAGAGGGGACTGATAATTAATTATTCCCAAATCATGTTTTACTTTGATTTTTGGTGAATTTAATTAGTTTTCCAAAGCCAGTCAGCTGGGAGGGGTGGATGAATCCTGAAACAGCCGGTTTCCTTGTGGCTAAATCAAGCCCAAAATCACAAAGGACTGTTGCATTTCTTTGGCTTTTTTCACATTTCTCTTATTTATCCTTGTTTGTAATGAATTATCTGATGTCAGCTTTGATTTTGAGGCTGGAATATGGTGTTCAAGACACGGAAGGAATGGGCTTTTTCAATCAGTGCACAGCTGTTGGCTTTCTCCCATTCTGGCTTTCTGTCATTGTTTTGGGTGCCTCAGCCTATTGTGGATTCTTTAGCAGCAATTTCCTAAATGGTTTCTGGGTCTGAGTTGGTTTTGCCTTCTTCCTTCCCAAAGTTTGTATTCTGACACAATACAAACAAGAGTTTAGACAGAGGATCCTTTATGAAATAAAAAGCACAACCAATTGGTGTGTCATGCTTAGAAATCTACAGGCAGCACCACAAAGATGAGTTTTTGTGTTTTGGAAAAACAAATGAAACCATTTTGCAGTGGGGACCGATAATTAATTCCCCATAAAGCAAGTTTTACTTTGATTTTCAGGTGAATTCAATTAGTTTTCCAAAGCCAGTCAGCTGGGAGGGGTGGATGAATCCGGAAACAGCTGGTTTCCTTGTGACTAAATCAAGCCCAATATCACAAAGGACTCGTGCATTTCTTTGGCTTTTTTCACATTTGTCTTATTAATCATGGTTTGTAATGAATTTTCTGATGTGAGCTTTGATTTTGAGGCTGGAATATGGAGGTCAAGACACGGAAGGAATGGGCTTTTTCAATCAGGGCACAGCTGTTGGCTTGCTCCCATTCTGGCTTTCTGTCATTGTTTTGGGTGCCTCAGATGCTTTTGGTTTCTTGAGCAGCAATTTCCTAAATGATTTCTGGTTCTGAGTTGGTTTTGCCTTCTTCCTTCCCAAATTTTGTATCTGACGCAATACAAATAAGAGTTTAGACAGAGGATCCATTATGAAATAGAAAACATGACCAATTGGGGTGTCATGCTTAGAAATCTACAGGCAGCATGACCAAGATGAGATTTTGTGTTTTGGAAAAAATATATGGAACCCTTTGGCATAGGGGACCCATAATTAATTCCCCCCAAATAAAGTTTGAGGGCAATTTTAAGGAGAATTCAATTAGTTTTCCAAAGCCAGTCAGCTGGGAGGGGTGGATGAATCAGGAAACAGCCGGTTTCCTTGTGACTAAATCAAGCCCAATATCACAAAGAACTCTTGCGTTTCTTTGGATTTTTTCACATTTGTCTTATTTATCCTTGTTTGTGATGAATTTTCTGATGTGAGCTTTGATTTTGAGGCTGGAATATGGAGTTCAAGATATGGAAGGAATGGGCTTTTTCAATCAGGGCACAGCTGTTTATTGCAGCTCAATTCACAATAGCTAAGACCTGGAACCAACCTAAATGCCCATTAACGGTAGACTGGATAAAGAAATTATGGGATATGTTCTTTAGAATAGTATACCGCAGTAAGAAACAATGAAATCCAGTCATTTGCAACAAAATGGAGGAATCTGGAACACATCATGCTGAGTGAAGTAAGCCATTCCGAAAGGGACAAATACCATATGTTCTCTCTGAGCGGTGACCACTGACTGAACACCAAAAAGGAAACCTGTTGAAGTGAAATGGACACTATGGGAAATGGTGAGTTGATCAGCATAGCCCTGACTGTTAATGAACAACTTAATACATTATCCCTCTTAGTAGTTTTTTTATCTGTTCTACTTAATATGACTGGTTTAATTCTATAATTATCACACAGTTATTCTTAAGTGTTGAAATTTAACTGAAATGTGATCCCTGTTAAACATAAAAGTGGGAATAAGAGAGGGAAGAGATGTACAATTTGGGACATGCTCAAGCTGACTTGCCCCAAGTGGTAGAGTTAGAAACATACCAGGGGATTCCAATTCAATCCCATCAAGGTGGCATGTACCAATGCCATCTCACTAGTCCAAGTGATCAATTTTAGTTCACAATTGATCATAATGAAAGGACTAAGAGTCAAAGGGAGCACATAAACAAGTCTAGTACCTGCTAACACTAACCGATTGAATAAATAAAGGGGAGAGTGATCCAACATGGGAAGTGAGATACTCAGCAGACTCATAGAATGGCGGATGTCCTAAACAGCACTCTGGCCTCAGAATCAGCCCTAAAGGCATTCGGATCTGGCTGAAAAGCCCATGAGAGTATTTCAGGCATGGAAAGCCAAGACACTCTGGCAAAAGATCTCTGTGAGTGAGATCCCAGTGGAAAGAACAGGTCTTCAAAGAAGGAGGTACCTTTCTCTGAAGGGAGGAGAGAACCTCCACTTTGACTATGACCTTGTCTAAACAAGTTAAGAGTCAGAGAACTCAGAGGGCTTCCATAGCCTTGGAAACTCATGACTGGAGGATAGGGAGATTAGTGATGCCATAGACAGGAGTGTCAATTGGTAAAGTCAACAACAGGAGTCACTGTGCACTTACTCCTCATGTAGGATCTCTGTCCTTAATGTGCTGTGCATTGAGATTTAATGCTATAACGAGAACTCAAACAGTATATTTCACTTTGTGTTTCTATGGGGGTGCAAACTATTGAAATCTTTACTTAATGCATACTAAACTGATCCTCTGTAAAAAAAAAAGAAATTATCAACTCCCAACTTGATTCTCACTGGGATTAAACATGACAATAGGTCTGCTCTGATTTCATCATCATTTAAAAAAATCATCTATTATTTTTCACTTTATGTTTCTGTGTGGGAGCAAACTGTTGAAATCCTTACTTAATGTATACTAAGCTGATCTTCTGTATATTAAGATAATTGAAAATGAATCTTGATGTGAATGGAAGGGGAGAGGGAGTGGGAAAGGGAAGGATTGTGGGTGAGAGGGATGGTATGGGGGGGAAGCCATTGTAATCCATAAGTCGTACTTTGGAAATTTATATTCATTAAATAAAAGTTAAGAAAAAAAACAAATAAATATAATATTTGGTGATGGTCTTGATTATATATTTACCTGTACACATGCATGATTTTTAAATAATATATTTACAGGTTTACTTTTCTGTTTAACATACAGTTTTGTTAAAATAGGTCGATGGTATAAGTATTTTTCCAAATATTATTTTTCAGTAATACAGATCATGTGGATAATCTTTCATAGAATAAGAATAATGTATTAGGTGCCAGCGCTGTGTCGCTGGGTGAGAGGGACGTTATGGGGGGGAAGCCATTGTAATCCATGAGCTGTACTTTGGAAATTTATATTCATTAAATAATAGTTTAAAAAAAAGGGTTTAGAGAGAGTATCCATTATGAAAGAAAAAACACAACCAATTGGCGTGTCATGCTTAGAAATCTACAGGCAGCACGACCAAGATGAGTTTTTGTGTTTTGGGAAAAGAAATGGAACCCTTTTGCAGAGGGGACCGATGATTATTCCCCCACCAAACAAGTTAGAAGACGATATTCAGGTGAATTCAATATTTTCCAAAGCCAGTCAGCTGGGAGGGGTTGATGAATCAGGAAACAGCCAGTTTCCTTGTGACTAAATCAAGCCCAATATCACAAAGGACTCTTGCATTACTTTGGCTTTTTTCTCATTTGTCTTATTTATCATGGTTTGTCATGAATTTTCTGATGTGAGCTTTGATTTTCAGGCTGGAATATGGAGTTCAAGACACGGAAGGAATGGGCTTTTTCAATCAGGGCACAGCTGTTGGCTTGCTCCAATGCTGGCTTTCTGTCATTGGTTTGGGTGCCTCAGCCGACTTTTGGTTTCTTGAGCTGCAATTTCCTAAATGGTTTCTGGGTCTGAGTTGGTTTTGCCTTTTTCCTTCCCAAAGTTTGTATCTGACGCAATACAAAGAAGAGTTTAGACAGAGGAACCATTATGAAATAGAAAACACAACCAATTGGTGTGTCATGCTTAGAAATCTACAGGCAGCATGACCAAGATGAGTTTTTGTGTTTTGGAAAAAGAAGTGGAACCCTTTTGCAGAGGGGATCGATAATCAATTCCCCTCAAGCAAGTTTGAAGATGATTTTAAGGAGAATTCAATTAGTTTTCCAAAGCCAGTCAGCTGGGAGGGGTGGATGAATCCGGAAAGAGCCAGTTTCCTCGTGACTAAATCAAGCCCAATATCACAAAGGACTCATGCATTTCTTTGGCTTTTTTCACATTTGTCTTACTAATCATGGTTGGTAATGAATTTTCTGATGTGAGCTTTGATTTTCAGGCTGGAATATGGAGTTCAAGACACGGAAGGCATGGGCTTTTTCAATCAGGGCACAGCTGTTGGCTTGCTCCCATTCTGGCTTTCTGTCATTGTTTTGGGTGCCTCAGCCGACTTTCGTTTCTTGAGCGGCAATTTCCTAAATGGTTTCTGGGTCTGAGTTGGTTTTGCCTTCTTCCTTCCCAAAGTTTGTATTCTGACACAATACAAACAAGAGTTTAGACAGAGGTTCCATTATGAAATAGAAAACATGACCAATTGGCGTGTCATGCTTAGAAATCTACAGGCAGCATGACCAAGATGAGTTTTTGTGTTTTGGGAAAAGAAATGGAACCCTTTTGCAGAGGGGACCGATAATTATTTCCCCCCAAACAAGTTTGATGGCGATTTTCAGCTGAATTCAATAAGGTTTGCAAACCAGTCAGCTGGGAGTGGTGGATGAATCTGAAAACAGCCGGTTTCCTTGTGACTAAATCAAGCCCAATATCACAAAGGACTCATGCATTTCTTTGGTTTTTATCTCATTTGTCTTCTTATCATGGTTTGTAATGAATTTTCTGATGTGAGCTTTGATTTTGAGGCTGGAATATGGAGTTCAAGACACGGAAGGAATGGGCTTTTTCAATCAGGGCACAGCTGTTGGCTTGCTCCCATTCTGGCTTTCTGTCATGGTTTTGGGTGCCTCAGCCGACTTTTGGTTTCTTGAGCGGCAATTTCCCAAATGGTTTCTGGGTCTGAGTTGGTTTTGCCTTCTTCCTTCCCAAAGTCTGTATTCTGAAGCAATACAAACAAGAGTTTAGACAGAGGATCCATTATGAAATATAAAACACAACCAATGGCGTGTGATGCTTGGAAATCTACAGGCAGCATGACCAAGATAAGTTTTTGTGTTTTGGAAAAAGAAATGGAACCCTTTTGCAGAGGGGACTGATAATCAATTCCCCTCAAGCAAGTTTGAAGACGATTTTAAGGAGAATTCAATTAATTTTCCAAAGCCAGTGTGCTGGGAGATGTTCATGAATCCGGAAACAGCCGGTTTCCTTGTGACTAAATCAAGCCCCATATCACAAAGGACTCTTGCATTTCTTTGGCTTTTTTCACATTTGTCTTATTTATCATGGTTTGCATGAATTTTCTGATTTGAGTTTGATTTTGAGGCTGGAATATGGAGTTCAAGACACGGAAGGAATGGGCTTTTTCAATCAGGGCACAGCTGTTGGCTTGCTCCCATTCTGCTTTCTGTCATAGTTTTGGGTGCCTCCGTTGCTTTTGGTTCCTTGAGTGGCAATTTCCTAAATGGCTTCTGGGTCTAAGTTGGTTTTGCCTTCTTCCTTCGCAGATTTTGTATTCTGATGCAATACAAACAACAGTTTAGACAGTGGATCCATTATGAAATAGAAAACACAACCAATTTCGTGTCATGCTTAGAAATCTACAGGCAGCACGACCAAGATGAGTTTTTGTGTTTTGGAGAAAGAAATGGAACGCTTTTGCAGTGGAGACCGGTAATTAATTCCCCCAAATTAAGTTTCATGGCGATTTTCAGGTGAATTCCGTTAGTTTTCCAAAGCCAGTCAGCTGGGAGGGGTGGATGAATCCGGAAACAGCCGGTTTCCTTGTGACTAAATCAAGCCCAATATCACAAAGGACTCTTGCATTTCTTTGGCTTTTTATACATTTTTCTTATTTATCATGGGTTGTAATGAATTTTCTGATGTGAGCTTTGATTTTGAGGCTGGAATATGGAGTTCAAGACACGGAAGGAATGGGCTTTTTCAATCAGGGCACAGCTTTTGGCTTGATCCAATTGTGGCTTTCAGTCATTGTTTTGGGTGCCTTAACCGACTTTCGGTTTCTTGAGCTGCAATTTACTAAATGATTTCTGGGTCTGAGTTGGTTTTGCCTTCTTCCTTCCCAAAGTTTGTATTCTGACGCAATACAAAGAAGAGTTTAGACAGAGGATCCATTATGAAATAGAAAACACAACCAATTGGTGTGTCATGCTTATAAATCTAAGGGAGTATGACCAAGATGAGTTTTTGTGTTTTGGAAAAAGAAATGGAACCCTATGGCATAGGGGACCGATAGTAAATTTCCTCCAAATGAAGTTTTACTTTAATTTTCAGGTGAATTCAATTAGTTTTCCAAAGCCAGTCAGCTGGCAGCGGTGGATGAATCTGGAAACAGCCGGTTCCTTGTGACAAAATCAAGCCCAATATCACAAAGGACTCTTGCATTTATTTGCCTTTTCTCACATTTGTCTTATTTATCATGGTTTGTCATGAATTTTCCCATATGAGCTTTGATTTTGAGGCTGGAATATGGAGTTCATGACACGGAAGGAATGGGCTTTTTCAATCAGGGCACAGCTGTTTCTGTGCTCCAATTCTGGCTTTCTGTCATTGTTTTGGGTGCCTCAGCCGACTTTTGGTTTCTTGAGCGGCAATTTCCTAAATGATTTCTGGGTAGGAGTTGGTTTTTCCTTTTTCCTTCCCAAAGTTTGTATTCTGACGCAATACAAACAAGAGTTTAGACAGAGGATCCATTATGAAATAAAAAACACAACCAATTGGCGTGTCATGCTTAGAAATCTACAGGCAGCACAACCAAGACGTGATTTTGTGTTGTGAAGATGAGATGGAAACCTTTTGCTGAGGGGTCATGTATTAATTCCCTCCAAATTGAGTGTGAGAGTGATTTTCATGTTAATTCAATCAGAATTCCACAGCTAGTCAGCTGGGATGGATGGATGAATCCGCAAACAGCCGGTTTCCTTGTGACTAAATCAAGCTAATATCACTAACTTTTCTTGCATTTCTTTGGCTTTTGTCAAATTTTTTTATTTATCATGGTTTGTAATGTATTTTCTGATGTGAGCTTTGGTTTTGAGGCTGAAATATGGAGGTCAGGGCACAGGAGGAATGGTCTTTTTCAATCAGGGCACAGCTGTTGCCTTGCTCCAATTCTGGCTTTCTGTCAGTGTTTGGGGTGCCTCAGCTGATTTTGGGATTCTTGAATGGTAATATCCTAAATTGTTTCTGGGTCTGAGTTGGTTTTGCCTTCTTCCTTCCCAAATTTTGTATCCTAACACAATACAAACTAGAGTTTAGACAGAGTATCCATTTGGATATAAAAAATACAACAAATTGGCATTTCATGCTTAAAAATCTACAAGCAACATGACGTGGAGTAGTTTTTGTGTTTTGGAAAATGAAATGGAATGATTTTCCTGAGGGGACATGTATTAATTCCCTCCATCAAGGGTGAGTGTGATATTGAGGTTAATACAATCAGAATTCCATAGCCAGTATGCTGGGAGGGGTGGATGAATCCGGAAACAGCCGGTTTCCTTGTGACTAAATGAAGCACAATATCAGTAAGAACTTTTAGATTTCCTTGGCTTTTTCTTATATTTTTCTTACAAATTATGGTTTGTAATGTATTTTCTGTTGTTATCTATAGTTTGAGGCTAGAATATGGAGTTCCGGTCACGGTAGGAATCATCTTTTTCAAGCATTGCACAGCTATTGGCTTGCTCCAATTCTGGCTTTCTGTCATTGTTTTGGGTGCCTCAGCCAATTTTTCATTTGTTGAGTGACAATTTCCTAAGTGGTTTGTGGTTCTGAGTTTGTTTTGCCTTCTTCCTTCCCAAATTCTGTATTCTGACACAATACAAACAAGAGTTTAGATAGAGTATCAATTATGAAATAAAAAACACAACAAATTGGTGTTTCATGCTTGCAAATCTACAGGCAACACGACCAAGAGGAGTTTTTGGGTTTTGAAAATGCTATGCAACCATTTTGCTTAGGGGACAGATATTAATTCCCTCCAAATTGAGTGTGAGTGTGGTTTTCAGGTTAATTCAATCAGAATTCCACAGCCAGTCATCTGGGATGGGTGGATGAATCTGGAAGCAGCTTGTTTCCTTGTGACTTCATCAAGCCAAATATCACTAAGGACTCTCAGATTTCTTTGGCTTTTTCACATTTTTCCTATTTTGCATGATTTGTAATAAATTTTCTGATGTGACCTTTGCATTTGAGGCTGGAATATGGAGTTCAGGGCGCAGCAGGAATGGTCTTTTCCAATAAGGGCACAGCTGTTGACTTGCTCCAATTCTGGCTTTCTGTCATGGTTTTTGGTGCCTCAGTCGATTTTTGGTTGCTTGAGCAGGAATTTCCTAAATTGTTTCTAGGTCTGACTTTGTTTTGCCTTCTTCCTTCCCAAATTTGGTATTCTGATGTAATACAAACAAGAGTTTAGACAGAGTAGCCATTAGGAAATAAAAAGACAACAAATTGGCGTTTCATGCTTGGAAATCTACAGGCAACACGAACAAGACGAGTCTTTGTGTTTTGAAAAAGAACTGGAAACCTTTCGCTGAGGGGACACATATTAATTCGCTCCAAATCGAGTGTGAGTGTGGTTTTCAGGTTAATTCAATCAGAATTCCACAGCCAGTCAGCTGGGATGTGTGGATGAATCGAGAAACAGCCGGTTTCCTTGTGACTTCATCAAGCCCAATATCACTAACGACTCTTGCATTTCTTTAGCTTTTTTCATATTTTTCTTATCCTGTTGTCTTGTAATGAATTTTCTGATGTTACTTTTAGTTTTTAGCTGGAATATGGAATTCAGGGCACGGGAGGAATGGTCTTTTTCAATCAGGGCACAGCTGTTGGCTTGCTCCAGTTCTGGCTGGCTGTCACTTTTTGGAATGCCTCAGCCGATTTTTGGTTTCTGTGTGGCAGTTTAGACAGAGTAGCCATTAGGAAATAAAAAACACAACAAATTGGCATTTCATGCTTGGGAATCTACAGGCAACATGACCAAGAGGAGTTTTTGTGTTTATAAAATGAAATGCAACCGTTTTACTGAGGGGACAGATATTAATTCCCTCCAAATCGAGTGTTAGTGTGATTTACAGGTTAACTCAATCAGAATTCCACAGCCAGTCAGATGGGAGGTGTGGCTGAATCCGGAAGCAGCCGGTTTCCTTGTTACTCAATCAAGCCCAATACCACTAAGGCCTCTTGGATTTATTTGGCTTTTTGCACATTTTTCTCATTTATAATGGTTTGTAATGAATTTTCTAATGTGTACTTTGGATTTGAGGCTGGAATATGGAGTTCAGGGCACGGAAGGAATGGTCATTTTCATTCAGGTCACAACTGTTTGTTTGCTCCAATTCTGGATTTCTGTCAGTGTTTGGGGTGCCTCACCTGATTTTTGGGTTCTTGAGTGTCAGTTTCCTAAATTGTTCCTGGGTCTGAGTTTGTTTTGCCTTCTTCCTTTCCAAGTTTTGTATACTGATGCAACACAAACAAGAGATTAGAGATAGTATCCATTATGAAATTAAAAACACAACAAATTGGCATTTCATGCTTAAAAATCTACAGGCAACATGACCTAGAGTAGTTTTTGTGTTTTGGAAAATGAAATGCAACACTTTTCCTGAGGGGACATATATTAATTCCCTCCAAATCAATTCTGAGTGCAATATTCATGTTAATTCAATCAGAATTCCATAGCCAGTCAGTTCGGAGTGGTGGATGAATCCAGAAACAGCTGGTTTCCTTGTGACTAAATCAAGCACAATATCACTAAGAACTTTTAGATTTCCTTGGCTTTTTCTTATATTTTTCTTACTTATTATGGTTTGTAATGTATTTTCTGATGTTATCTGTTGTTTTGAGGCTGGAATATGGAGTTCAGGTCACGGAAGGAATCGTCTTTTTCAATCAGGGCACAGCTATTGGCTTGCTCCAATTATGGCTTTCTGTCATTGTTTTGTGTGCCTCAGATGACTTTCAGTTTCTTGAGCGGCAATTTCCTAAATTGTTTCTGAAAGGGTGGAGCCAAGATGGCGGAATAGTGAGGGCGCGCACCGATAGTCCGGGAAAATTTAGTTTAATAAAAGGGGAGTTACGGTAACCGCAGAAAAAAGCACCAGGAAAAAATTGCACGGGAATCGTGAATCGGAGGACCTACTGGGAGAACAAGGTCGCCCACCGCGCGGAAGCCAAGTCGCGGGACCGAGCCGCAGAAGCCCCAGTGCTCCAAGGGGAGTGCCTGCCACACAGACAACAGCGGGGAGACTTGGGACGCTCAAGGCTCCGAGTCCACACATCGGCGCTGGAAGGGGAGGTGAGCTCAATAACCCGAGACATTGGTGGGGAAACGGGGGTCAGAATCTAGAGGGGGGCCAGAAAGTGCAGCAAACTCACTACCGGAAAGAAGGAAAAAAAAAAAAGCTTCGGGGTTTCTCTTCCCCCTAACCTTGCAAAGGTTACAAGGCGGCAAGGCTAGAAGAATTCCCAAGAGACAAAGAGCAGGCCTGCACTCTGGATTTACATATCAACAGGGGAGAGCTAAGGAACTGAGTCACTACAATTCAGTAGCCTAGGCAACCCAGTGGGAGTCCAGAGGAGCCAAAGACTGGAAGCTAAATACCATCAATTCTGCACAGCCATGCCCTGCGGTGTTACTTACCCCCTGAATAAATAAAATAAATAAATAAATAAAAAGAGAGAGATTTACCACGCATAACCTGAGGGTGTCACCTTTGCACACCCTTAACCTGGAAGAACCAGGCAGAGCTCTCAGGCCGCACCCATCTCGAGCCTCCAAGGCTCCTCCAACAGCAGGCAGTCCACTTAACACGGACACAGTATAAAAAAAAAAAAACGCACAGTGACGCAAGAAGAATTAACTATGCCGAGTAACAAACACAGAAATAGAGGGAGCAAGATCAACGATGACACTATGATGCCTCCAAATAAGCAAAACACCCCAAGCCAAGAGTATGAAGATGATGAGATAGAAGCAATGCAAGATACGGATTTCAAAAAATTTATGATAAGAACATTTAGAAGTTTTCAAAAGCAAATCCTTGAACTACAGAAATCCTTAATGGACAAGATTGAAAATCTCTCTCGTGAAAACGAAATTTTAAGGAAGAGTCAAAATGAAACTCAGAAACTAGTAGAACAGGAAAGTGTCATAGTGAAGAGAAATCAAAATGAAATGAAGAGCTCAATAGATCAAATGACAAACACATTAGAAAGCCTTAAAAACAGAATGGGTGAAGCAGAAGAGAGAATATCGGACTTAGAAGATAGAGCACAGGAAAACATACAGTCAAACCAAAGAAAAGAAGAGGAAATTAGAAACCTAAAAAATATTGTTGGGAATCTACAGGATACTATTAAAAAAAACAATATTCGAGTTCTAGGAGTTCCTGAAGGCATGGAGAGAGAGAAAGGATTGGAAGGCCTTTTTAGTGAGATACTAGCAGAGAACTTTCCAGGTTTGGAGAAGGACAGAGATATCCTAGTACAAGAAGCTCATAGAACCCCCAATAAACATGACCAAAAGAGATCCTCACCACGACACGTGGTAATTAAACTTACCACAGTGAAACATAAAGAAAAGATCCTAAAATGTGCAAGAGAGAAACGTCAGATTACTCTCAGAGGATCTCCAATCAGACTCACAGCTGACTTCTCATCAGAAACCCTACAAGCTAGGAGGGAATGGCGAGACATAGCACAGGTGCTAAGAGAGAAAAATTGCCAGCCCAGAATATTATATCCTGCCAAGCTCTCATTTGTGAATGAAGGTGAAATAAAGACCTTTCATAGCAAACAGAAATTGAAAGACTTTGTGGCCACTCGTCCGGCCCTGCAAAAGATACTTAAAGATGTGCTACACTCAGAAACACAGAAACACGGCCATCAATATGAAAGAAGGGAAAGGAAGAACACCTACCAGTAAAAGAGCATGGGAAGCTCAAAGCATATACTAGAAAATATTTCCGGGAAAATGGCAGGGCAAAGTCACTACGTATCAATAGTCACATTGAACATTAATGGTCTGAATTTTTCAGTTAAAAGACACCGTTTAGCTGACTGGCTCACAGAACACAACCCAACTATTTGTTGCCTACAAGAAAGACATCTCTCTAACAAAGAGGCATGCAGACTGAAAGTGAAAGGTTGGAAAAAGATATTCCATGCCAACAGAAACCAAAAAAAAGCAGGTGTAGCCATATTAATATCAGACAAAATAAACTTTAATACAAAAACTGTTAAGAGAGACAAAGAGGGACACTATATAATGATTAAGGGTTCAATTCAACAGGAAGATGTAACTATTATAAATGTATATGCACCTAATTACAGGGCACCGGTCTATTTAAAAGATATGTTAAGGGACTTAAAGGGAGATTTAGATTCCAATACAATAGTACTGGGGGACTTCAATACTCCACTCTCAGAAATAGACAGATCATCCGGACAGAAGATCAACAAGGAAACAGCAGATTTAATTGACACTATTGCCCAAATGGATCTAACAGATATCTACAGAACTTTCAACCCTACATCTACAGACTTCACATTCTTCTCAGCAGCGCATGGAACCTTCTCTAGGATTGACCACATACTAGGCCATAAAGCAAGTCTCAGCAAATTTAAAAGAATTAGAATCATACCATGCAGCTTCTCAGACCACAGCGGGATGAAGCTGGAAATTAGCAACTCAGGAAACCCCAGAAAGTATGCAAACACATGGAGACTGAACAACATGCTCCTGAATGAACAATGGGTCATTCAAGAAATCAAAAGAGAAATCAAAAACTTTCTGGAAGTAAATGAAGACAACAACACAACATATCAAAACTTATGGGATACAGCAAAAGCAGTATTGAGAGGCAAATTTATAGCAATAGGTGCCTATACCAAGAAATTGGAAAGGTACCAAATAAATGAGCTTTCAGCGCACCTCAAGGACCTAGAAAAACTGCAGCAAACCAAACCCAAATCTAGTAGGAGAAGAGAAATAATTAAAACCAGAGAAGAAATTAACAGGATTGAATCCAAAAAAACATTACAAAAAATCAGCCAAGCGAGAAGCTGGTTTTTTGAAAAAATAAACAAAATTGACACCCCATTGGCCCAACTAACTAAAAAAAGAAGAGAAAAGACCCAAATCAATAAAATCAGAGATGAAAAAGGAAACGTAACAACAGACACCACAGAAATAAAAAGAATCATCAGAAATTACTACAAGGACCTGTATGCCAGCAAACAGGAAAACCTATCAGAAATGGATAGATTCCTGGACACATGCAATCTACCAAAATTGAACCATGAAGACATCGAAAACCTAAATAGACCCATAACTGAAACAGAAATTGAAACAGTAATAAAGGCCCTCCCAACAAAGAAAAGCCCAGGACCAGATGGATTCACTGCTGAATTCTACCAGACATTTAAAGAAGAACTAATCCCATTTCTTCTCAAACTATTCAGAACAATCGAAAAAGAGGGAATCCTCCCAAATTCTTTCTATGAAGCCAGCATCACCTTAATCCCTAAGCCAGAGAAAGATGCAGCACTGAAAGAAAATTACAGACCAATATCCCTGATGAACATAGACGCAAAAATCCTCAATAAAATTCTGGCCAATAGAATACAACACATCAGGAAAATCATCCACCCAGACCAAGTGGGATTCATCCCTGGTATGCAGGGATGGTTCAACATTCGCAAATCAATCAATGTGATTCACCACATTAACAGACTGCAAAAGAAAAACCATATGATTATCTCAATAGATGCAGAGAAAGCATTTGATAAAATTCAACACCCTTTCATGATGAAAACTCTAAGCAAATTGGGTATAGAAGGAACATTCCTCAATATAATCAAAGCAATTTATAAAAAACCCACAGCCAGCATCCTATTGAATGTGGAAAAGTTGGAAGTATTTCCACTGAAATCTGGCACCAGGCAGGGATGCCCACTCTCACCACTGCTATTTAACATAGTTCTGGAAGTTTTAGCCAGAGCCATCAGACAAGAAAAAGAAATCAAAGGAATACAAATCAAGAAGGAAGAAGTCAAACTATCCCTCTTTGCAGACGATATGATTCTGTACTTAGAGGATCCAAAGAACTCTACTAAGAGACTATTGGAACTCATAGAGGAGTTTGGCAAAGTGGCAGGATATAAAATCAATGCACAAAAATCAACAGCCTTTGTATACACAAGCAATGCCACGGCTGAGAAAGAACTGCTAAGATCAATCCCATTCACAATAGCTACAAAAACAATCAAATACCTTGGAATAAACTTAACCAAGGACGTTAAAGATCTCTACGATGAAAATTACAAAACCTTAAAGAAAGAAATAGAAGAGGATACCAAAAAATGGAAAAATCTTCCATGCTCATGGATTGGAAGAATCAACATCATCAAAATGTCCATTCTCCCAAAAGCAATTTATAGATTCAATGCAATCCCAATCAAGATACCAAAGACATTCTTCGCAGATCTAGAAAAAATGATGCTGAAATTCATATGGAGGCAAAAGAGACATCGAATAGCTAAAGCAATCTTGTACAACAAAAACAAAGCCGGAGGCATCACAATACCAGACTTCAGGACATACTACAGGGCAGTTGTAATCAAAACAGCATGGTACTGGTACAGAAACAGATGGATAGACCAATGGAACAGAATTGAAACACCAGAAATCAACCCAAACATCTACAGCCAACTTATATTTGATCAAGGATCTAAAACTAATTCCTGGAGCAAGGACAGTCTATTCAATAAATGGTGCTGGGAAAACTGGATTTCCACGTGCAGAAGCATGAAGCAAGACCCCTACCTTACACCTTACACAAAAATCCACTCAACGTGGATTAAAGACCTAAATCTACGTCCTGACACCATTAAGTTATTAGAGAACATTGGAGAAACCCTTCAAGATATTGGCACAGGCAAAGAATTTCTGGAAAAGACCCGGGAGGCACAGGCAGTCAAAGCCAAAATCAACTATTGGGATTGCATCAAATTGAGAAGTTTCTGTACTGCAAAAGAAACAGTCAGGAGAGTGAAGAGACAACCGACAGAATGGGAAAAAATATTTGCAAACTATGCAACAGATAAAGGGTTAATAACCAGAATCTACAAAGAGATCAAGAAACTCCACAAAAACAAAACCAACAACCCACTTAAGAGATGGGCCAAGGACTTCAATAGACATTTTTCAAAAGAGGAAATCCAAATGGCCAACAGGCACATGAAAAAATGTTCAAGGTCACTAGCAATCAGGGAAAGGCAAATCAAAACCACAATGAGGTTTCACCTCACCCCGGTTAGAATGGCTCACATACAGAAATCTACCAACAACAGATGCTGGCGAGGATGTGGGGAAAAAGGGACACTAACCCACTGTTGGTGGGAATGCAAACTGGTCAAGCCACTATGGAAATCAGTCTGGAGATTCCTCAGAAACCTGAATATAAACCTACCATTCGACCCAGCCATCCCACTCCTTGGAATTTACCCAAAGGAGTTTAAACTGATAAACAAAAAAGCGGTCTGCACCCTAATGTTTATTGCAGCACAATTCACAATAGCCAAGACCTGGAACCAACCTAAATGCCCATCAACGGTAGACTGGATAAAGAAATTATGGGATATGTATTCTTTAGAGTACTATACCGCAGTAAGAAACAACGAAATCCAGTCATTTGCAACAAAATGGAGGAATCTGGAACACATCATGCTGAGTGAAGTAAGCCAGTCCCAAAGGGACAAATACCATATGTTCTCCCTGATCGGTGACAACTGACTGAACACCAAAAAGGAAACCTCCTGAAGTGAAATGGACACTATGAGAAATGGTGACTTGATCAGCATAGCCCTGACTGCTAATGGACAACTTAATACATTATCCCTCATAGTATTTTTTTTTTGTCTGTTCTACTTAATATGACTGGTTTAATTCTGTAATTATCACACAGTTATTCTTAAGTGTTGAAAATTAACTGAAATGTGATCCCTGTTAAACATAAGAGTGGGAATAAGAGAGGGAAGAGATGTATAATTTGGGGCATGCTCGGGCTGACTTGCCCCAATTGGTAGAGTTGGAAACATACCAGGGGATTCCAATTCAATCCCATCAAGGTGGCATGTGCCAATGCCATCTCACTAGTCCAAGTGATCAATTTCAGTTCACAATTGATCATAATGAAAGGACTAAGAGTCAAAGGGAGCACATAAACAAGTCTAGTATCTGCTAACACCAACCAATAGAATAAATAAAGGGGAGAGTGATCCAACATGGGAAGTGAGATACTCAGCAGACTCATAGAATGGCGGATGTCCTAAATAGCACTCTGGCCTCAGAATCAGCCCTAAAGGCACTCGGATCTGGCTGAAAAGCCCATGAGAGTATTTCAGGCATGGAAAGCCAAGACACTCTGGCAAAAAGATCTCTGTGAGTGAGATCCCAGTGGAAAGAACAGGTCTTCAAAGAGGGAGGTGCCTTTCTCTGAAGGGAGGAGAGAACCTCCACTTTGACTATGACCGTGTCTAAACAAGATAAGAGTCGGAGAACTCAAGGGGCTTCCATAGCCTTGGAAACTCATAACTGGTGCATAGGGAGATTACTGATGCCATAAACAGGAGTGTCAATTGGTAAAGTCAACAACAGGAGTCACTGTGCACTTACTCCTCATGTAGGATCTCTGTCCTTAACGTGCTGTACACTGAGGCTTAATGCTATAATGAGTACTCAAACAGTATATTTCACTTTGTGTTTCTATGGGGGTGCAAACGACTGAAATCTTTACTTAATGTACACTAAACTGATCTTCTGTAAAAAAAAAAAAAGAAAGAAATTATCAATTCCCAACTTGACTCTCTCTGGGATTAAACATGACAATAGGTCTGATCTGATTTCATCATCATTTAAAAAAAATCATCTATTATTTTTCACTTTATGTTTCTGTGTGGGAGCAAACTGTTGAAATACTTACTTAAGGTATACTAAGCTGATCTTCTGTATATTAAGATAATCGAAAATGAATCTTGATGTGAATGGAAGGGGAGAGGGAGTGGGAAAGGGGAGGGTTGTGGGTGGGAGGGACGGTATGGGGGGGAAGCCATTGTAACACATGAGTCGTACTTTGGAAATTTATATTCATTAAATAAAAGATAAAAAAATTGTTTCTGAGTCTGAGTTTGTTTTACCTTCTTCCTTCCTATATTTTATATTATGATACAATACAAACAAGAGTTTAGACAAAGTAGACATTATGAAATAAAAGAAAAACAGAACAAATTGGCTTTTCATGCTTAGAAAACTACAGCCAACATGACCAACATGAATTTTTGTATTTTGGAAAAAGAAATGAACAATTTGCTGAGGAAGGACATATTAATTCCCTCCAAATCGAGTGTGAGTGCGATTTTCAGGTAAATTCATTCAGAAATCCAGAGCCAGTCAGCTGGGAGGGGTGGATGAATCTGGAAACAGCCAGTTTCCTGTTTCCATGTCACCAAATCAAGCCCAATATCACTAAGGATTTTTGATTTCTTTTTTTCACATTTTTTCATTTATCATGGTTTGTAATGAATTTTCTAATGTGAGCTTTGGTTTTGAGGCTGGAATATGGAGTTCAGGCCATGGGAGGAATGGTCTTTTTCCATGAGGGCACAGCTGTTGGCTTGCTCCAATTCTGGATTTCTGTCATTGTTTTGGGTGCCTCAGCCAATTTTTGGTTTCTTGAGGAGCAATTTCATAAATTGTTTCTGAGCAGAGTTTACTTTCACTTCCTTCCCAAATGTTGTATTCCGACATAGTACCAAAAAAAATAGTTTAGACAGAGTAACCATTATAAAATAAAAAAACACAACAAATTGGCGTTTCATGCTTAGAAATCTAGAGGCAATGCAACCAAGAGGTGATTTTGTGTTTTGAAGATGAAATGGAAACCTTTTGCTGAGGGGACATGTATTAATTCCCTCCAAATTGAGTGTGAGTGCGGTTTTCAGGTTAATTCAATCAGAATTCCACAGCCAGTCAGCTGGGTTGGATGGATGAATCCGCAAGCAGCCGGTTTCCTTGTAACTAAATCAAGCCCAATATGACTAAGGACTCCTGCATTTCTTTGGCTTTTTTCACATTTGTCTTACTAATCATGGTTTGTAATGTATTTTCTGATGTGAGCTTTGATTTTGAGGCTGAAATGTGGAGTTCAGGGCACAGGAGGAATGGTCTTTTTCAATCAGGGCACAGCTGTTGGCTTGCTCCAATTCTGGCTTTCTGTCATTGTTTTGGGTGCATCAGCCGACTTTTGGTTTCTTGAGCGGCAATTTCCTAACTGATTTCTGGGTCTGAGATGGTTTTGCCTTCTTCCTTGCCAAAGTTTGTATCCTGACACAATACAAACAAGAGTTTTAGACAGAGTATCCATTAGGAAATAAAAAATACAACAAATTGGCTTTTCGTGCTTAAAAATCTACAAGCAACATGACGTGGAGTAGTTTGTATTTTGGAAAATGAAATGGAACGCTTTTCCTGAGGGGACATGTATTAATTCCCTCCAAATCGAGTGTGAGTGTGATATTGAGGTTAATACAATCAGAATTCCATAGCCAGTTGCTGGGAGGGGTGGATGAATCCGGAAACAGCCGGTTTCCTTGTGACTAAATCAAGCACAATATCACTAAGGACTCTCAGATTTCCTTGGCTTTTTTACATTTTTCTTACTTATTATGGTTTGTAATGTATTTTCTGATGTTATCTGTAGTTTTTTGGCTGAAATATGGAGTTCAGGGCATGGGAGGTATCGTCTTTTTCAAGCATTGCACAGCTATTGGCTGCTCCAATTCTGGCTTTCTGTCATTGTTTTGGGTGCCTCAGATGATTTTTCATTTGTTGAGTGGCAATTTCCTTAATTGTTTCTGGGTCTGAGTTTGTTTTGCCTTCTTCCTTCCCAAATTCTGTATTCTGATGCAATACAAACAAGAGTTTAGACAGAGTAGCCATTAGGAAATAAAAAACACAACAAATTGACGTTTCATGCTTGGAAATCTACAGGCAACACGACCAAGAGGAGTTTTTGTGTTTTGAAAAAGAAATGGAATACTTTTGCTCAGGGGACAGATATTAATTCCCTCCAAATCGAGTGTGAGTGCAGTTTTCAGGTTAATTCAATCAGAATTGCACAGCCCCTCAGCTGGGAAGGTTGAATGAATCCGGAAGCAGCCGGTCTGCTTGTGACTAAATCAAGCCCAATAGCACTAAGGACTCTTACATTTCTTTGGCTTTCTTCACATTTTTCTCATTTCTCATCGTTTGTAATGAATTTTCTGATGTGACCTTTGGATTTGTGGTTGGAATATGGAGTTCAGGATATGCGAGGAATGTTATTTTTCAATCAGGGCACAGCTGTTGGCTTGCCCCAATTCTGGCTTTCTGTCAGACGATTTTTGGTTTGTTGAGCAACAATTTCCTCAATTGTTTCTGGGTCTGAGTTTGTTTTGCCTTCCTCCTTCCCAAATTTAGTATTCCGACACAATACAAACAAGAGTTTAGACAGGGTAGCCATTAGGAAATAAAAAACACAACAAATTGGCGTTTCATGCTTGCAAATCTACAGACAACACGACCAAGAGGAGTTTTTGTGTTTTGAAAAAAAAAATGGAACCCTTTTGCTGAGGGGACAGATATCAATTCCCTCCAAATCGAGTGTGAGTGCGGTTTTCAGGTTAATTCAATCAGAATTCCACAGCCAGTCAGCTGGGATGTGTGGATGAATCTGGAAGCACCCGGTTTCCTTGTGACTTCATCAAGCCCAATATCACTAAGGACTCTTGCATTTCTTTGGCTTTTCCACACACTTCTTATTTCTCATGGTTTGTAATGAATTTTCTGATGTGAGCTTTGGATTTGAGGCTGGAATATGGAGTTCAGGAATGCTCTTTTTAATCATGGCACAGCTGTTGGCTTCCTCCAATTCTGGTTTCTGTCATTTTTTGGGGTGCCTCAGCCGATTTTTTGTTTGTTGAAAGAGAATTTCCTCAATTGGTTCTGGGTCTGAGTTTGTTTTGCCTTCTTCCTTCCCAAAGTTTGTATTCTGACACAATACAAACAAGAGTTTAGACAGAGTAGCCATTAGGAAATGAAAAACACAACAAACAAGAAATTGGTGTTTCATGCTTGGAAATCTACAGGTAACATGACCAAGAGGAGCTTTCGTGTTTTGAAAAATAAATGGAACCCTTTTGCACACGGGACAGATATTAATTCCCTCCAAATCGAGTGTGAGTGTGGTTTTCAGGTTAATTGAATCAGAACTGCACAGCCAATTTTGCAACTTGACTCACAAGCATTCTTAAAATAACAACTTGCTTCTTGGCAGTAACATTTTAAAAAAATTAAGTAGCAAGTACATGTTTCTTTTAACATAAGGATTACTTGTGCCTTATCACTGCCAGTCAGTATAATTGTCGGTGCTCTTTCTCTTTTTTTAACTTTTATTGAATGAATATAAATTTCCAAAGTACAGCTTATGGATTACAATGGCTTCCCCCCCAATGACTTACCTCCCTCTCGCAACCCTCCCGTTTCCTGCTCCCTCTCCACATCCATTCACATCAAGATTCATTTTCAATTCTCTTTATATACAGAAGGTCAGTTTAGCATATATTAAGTAAAGGTTTCAACAGTTTGCACCCACAAGAAACACAAAGTGAAAAGTACTGTTTGAGTACTAGTTATAGCATTAAGCCAGAATTTCTTGGCTTTCCATGCCTGAAATACTCTCATGGGCTTTTCAGCCGGATCTGCATGCCTTAAGGGTTGATTATGAGGCCAGAGTGCTGTTTAGGACATCTGCCATTCCATCGGTCTGCTGTGTATCTTGCTTCCCATGTTGGATCATTCTCTCCCTTTTTTATTCTATCAGCTAGTATTTGCAGACACTAGTCTTGTTTGTGTGCTCCCTTTGGCTCTTAGTCCTATCATTATGATCAATTGTGAACAGAAATTGATCACTGGGACTAGTGAGATGGCATTGGTACATGCCACCTTGATGGGATTGAATTGGAATCCCCTGGTATGTTTCTAATTCTACCGTTTGAGGTATGTCAGCTTGAGCATGTCCCAAATTGCACATCTCTTCCCTCTCTTATTCCCACTCTTATATTTAACAGCAATCACTTTTCAGTAAAGTTTCAACACTTAAGAATAACTGTGTATGATTACAGTATTCAACCAAAAGTATTAAGTAGAACAAACAAAAAAATTACTAAGAGTGATAACGTATTAAGTTGTTCATCAACAGTCAGGGCAAGGGCTCATCAAGTCACTGTTTCTCATAGTATTCATTTCTCTTTAACAGGTTTCCTTTCTGGTGCTCAGTTAGTTGTCACCGATCAGGGAGAACATATGATATTTGTCCCTTTGGGACTGGCTTATTTTACTCAGCATCATGTTTTCCAAATTCCTAACAGGGATCACTTTTCAGTTGAAATTTAAATCCCTCAGAAGAATTGTGTGTTAATTACAGAGTTCAACCAATAGTACTAGAACAAAAAATACTAAAATGGATAAAGTATTATATTGTACATCAACAGTCAGGACAAGAGCTGATCAAGTCACTGTTGCTCATAGTGTCCATTTCACTTCAACAGTTTTCCCCTTTGGTGTTCAGTTAGTTGGCACCGATCAGGGAGACCATATAATATTTGTCCCTTTGGGACTGGCTTAGTTCACTCAGCATGATGTTTTCCAGACTCCTCCATCTTGTTGCAAAAACCGGGTTTCATTGCTTTTGACTGCTGTATAGTATTCTATAGAGTACATGTCCCATAATTTCTTTATCCAGTCTACTGTTGATGGGCATTTGGGTTGTTCCAGGTCTTAGCTAATGTGAATTGAGCTGCAATACACATTAATGTGCAGACTGCTTGTTTGTTTGCCAATTTAATTTCCTTTGGGTAAATTCCAAGGAGTGGGATGGCTGGGTTGAACGGTAGGGTTATATTCAGGTTTCTGAGGAATCTCCAGATTAACTTCCATAGTGGCATAACAAGTTTGCATTCCCACCAACAGTGGGTTAGTGTCCCTTTTTCCCCACATCCTCTCCAGAATCAATTGTTGGTAGATTTCTGAATGTGAGCCATTCTAACCGGGGTGAGGTGAAACCTCATTGTGGTTTTTGTGGGGAGCAAATCCGGACTAGACTAAGTTACTCGAATTAGGACTTATTCCATGCATCTGCTCTCCCACAATATGGCGCTGGGAGAGAAGTAAACAGCTTCCGCACAGCTGCCTCCAGTTCAACCAATTAACTGTAGGACTTGCTCCTGATTGGAGAGCAGCGTACTCGGCGTGTGGGCAGCCGAGTTGGGATTGGCAGAGAAGGACTATAAAGGAGGAGAGAAACGGCATGCACCGGGGAACATCTATGGGGAACATCTAAGGGAACCCGTGCAGCCCCCAGAGAGCCGGCCGGCGGTGTGCCGCTCCCCTGCGGAAGTGGGGAATGCGGCCAGGGGGAACTGCCCTTCCACGGAGGTGGAAGGGATAGTAGCCAACCCGGGAAGAACCAGCAGCAAACCCGGGGAGGGCCGAGCAGACGAAAGAACAGCGCAGGGTCCTGTGTTGCTCCTCCACGAAGAGGGGGAGCGACATAATGGTGCCGTGACTCGGATAGGAAACCTAGCTCGGATAGGAAACCTAGGACGGATATGAAACTTAGGAGGGAAGAAACGGGAAGAACTGGGAAAATATCGGAGAGAGAAACTAGCAAACAGCCTAGGGAAATTACCGGAGAGAGAGACTAGCAAACAGCCTAGGGAAAAGCCGGACGAAAAGGGTGCCGGAAGAAGCTATTGAAAGCCTAGGCATAGACTCGGATACGGACTACGGGGGGAAGCTGGGAGAAATCTCTAAGGTCGAAAGCGAAAGTGAAAGCTAGAACAAACAGACTCGGACGCGGACTGTGGGGAGAGGCCAGGAGAAATGAGGGAGGAATATCGTTGGAGGAAAGCTTGGGGAAACATACCGGGTAGAGAAAAATGTTAGGGAAATTGAAGCCGCGGGGGGCAGGCCGAGGCGGATACGAAAGCCACTTTGGGATTCTCAAGTTAGCCCGGGAATAGGGGGCGAAAAGTTGAAACTAGAAGCTGAGACGCAAGCCAGGTTGGGATCCGTCTGATTAGCCCGGGGAGCAAAGGACGGGAAGCCAAATCGTGGGGCGGAGACGTACGCTGGGTTGAATTCGCCAGGCTAGCCCGGGGAACTTAGATTGAATCCTAGTGGCGGAGACGCAAGCTACGCTGTGTTACTCGCGGAAGCCGCCGCGTGCAGAGAGCACGGGGCGTGAATAGATAGGGAACGCTGGCGTAGGCCGTGGTTCAGACGCGAAAGGGTTAAGCGTGGAGACCGCGGAGCGCGCAAAGCCGAGCCGCGCAAAGCCGGGAAGCTGCGCAGATGAGAGAGGCGCACGGGCTGAAGCGGCGCAGAGCCGGGAACCCGCCGGCGGGGCGAGGTGCCGGAAAGCTGCGGGGATAAGAGAAACAGAAGTTTAGAAATAAAAGAGAAATAGGAATGTTGGCAGACAGAAGTAAAATGGGAGAAATAGAAATGCCCGGAGATAGAGAAATAGAGAAAAATAAGGCCTCCCCTCAACATGCCAATTAGAAGGCTTGGATTCGGTCTGCCTGATTTAAGGCGGTAAGCGCCAGCAAAGCTCGACCAGAGTATGAGCTGCAGGTCACCGAAGATAGGCACGAACCAACACTAATAAGTCTTCCCCACAATAAGGCAATGAGAAGGCTTGGATTCGGTTTGCCTGATAGGTTTTGTAAACACCTGCAGGCAGTTCTAGCAGAGCAGAGTATGCGCTGCAGGGCACCGAACACAGGCACGCATCAGCGCCTAAAAACCTCCTCACAACATGGCGAAGAGAGGACCCGGATTCGGTTTGCCTGATGGATAGGACTTGTAAGAGCCTGTGGCAACTCTAGTGTGTGCCGCGGGACACCGAAGACAGGCGCGTATCAACGCCAAAAATAAAAAGAAAGGGGGATCTGTGGGGAGCAAATCCGGACTAGACTAAGTTACTCGAATTAGGACTTATTCCATGCATCTGCTCTCCCACAATATGGCGCTGGGAGAGAAGTAAACAGCTTCCGCACAGCTGCCTCCAGTTCAACCAATTAACTGTAGGACTTGCTCCTGATTGGAGAGCAGCGTACTCGGCGTGTGGGCAGCCGAGTTGGGATTGGCAGAGAAGGACTATAAAGGAGGAGAGAAACGGCATGCACCGGGGAACATCTATGGGGAACATCTAAGGGAACCCGTGCAGCCCCCAGAGAGCCGGCCGGCGGTGTGCCGCTCCCCTGCGGAAGTGGGGAATGCGGCCAGGGGGAACTGCCCTTCCACGGAGGTGGAAGGGATAGTAGCCAACCCGGGAAGAACCAGCAGCAAACCCGGGGAGGGCCGAGCAGACGAAAGAACAGCGCAGGGTCCTGTGTTGCTCCTCCACGAAGAGGGGGAGCGACAGTTTTGATTTGCATTTCCCTGATTGCTCGTGATCTTGAACATTTTTTCATGTGCCTGTTGGCCATCTGGGTTTCCTCTTTTGAAAAATGTCTATTGAAGTCCTTGGCCCATCTCTTAAGTGGGTTGTTTGTTTTGTTGTTGTGGAGTTTCTTGATCTCATTGTAGATTCTTGTTATCAACCCTTTATCTGTTGCATAGGTTGCAAATATTTTTCCCACTCTGTTGTTTGCCTCTTCCCTCTCCTGACTGCTTCTTTTGAAGTACAAACACTTCTCAATTTGATGCAATCCCAAATGTTAATTTTGGCTTTGACTGCCTGTGCCTCCTGGGTCTTTTCCAGAAACTCTTTGCCTGTGCCAATATCTTGAAGGGTTTCTCCAATGTTCTCTAATAACTTGATGGTGTCAGGTCATAGATTTAAGTCTTTAATCCATCTTGAGTGAATTTTTGTCTAAGGTGAAAGGTAGGCATCTTGCTTCATGTTTCTGCATGTGGAAATCCAATTTTCCCAGCACCATTTATTGAATAGACTGTCCTTGCTCCAGGAATTGGTTTTAGATCCTTGATCAAATATAAGTTGGCTGTAGATGTTTGGGTTGATTTCTGGTGTTTCAATTCTGTTCCATTGGTCTATCCATCTGTTTCTGTACCAGTACCATGCTGTTTTGATTACAACTGCCCTGTAGTATGTCCTGAAATCTGGTATTGTGATGCCTCCAGCTTTGTTTTTGTTGTACAAGATTGCTTTAGCTATTCGAGGTCTCCTGTGCCTCCATATGAATTTCAGCATCATTTTTTTCCAGATCTGAGAAGGTCTTCGGTATCTTGATTGGGATTGCATTGAATCTATAAATTGCTTTTGGGAGAATGGACATTTTGATGATATTGATTCTTCCAATCCATGAGCATGGAAGATTTTTCCATTCCTTGGTATCCTCTTCTATTTCTTTCTTTAAGGTTTTGTAATTCTCATCGTATAGATCTGTTAATGTGGTGAATCACATTGATTGATTTGCGAATGTTGAACCATCCCTGCATACCAGGGTTAAATCCCACTTGGTCTGGGTGGATGATTTTCCTGATATGTTGTTGTATTCTATTGGCCAGAATTTTATTGAGGATTTTTGCGTCTATGTTCTTCAGGGATATTGATCTATAATTTTCTTTCAGTGCTGCATCTTTCTCTGGCTTAGGGATTAAGGTGATGCTGGCTTCATAGAAAGAATTTGGGAGGACTCCCTCTTTTTCAATTGTTCTGAATAGTTTGAGAAGAAATGGAATCAGTTCTTATTTAAATGTCTGGTAGAATTCAGCAGTGAATCCATCTGGTCCTGGGCTTTTCTTTGTTGGGAGTGCCTTTATTATTGTTTCAATTTCAGTCTCAGTTATGGGTCTATTTAGGTTTTCTATGCCTTCATGGTTCAATTTTGGTAGATTGCATGTGTCCAGGAATCTATCCATTTCTGATATTTTTTTCTTGATTGCTGGCATACAAGTCCTTGTAGTAATTTCTGATGATTCTTTTTATTTCTGTGGTGTCTGTTGTTATGTTTCCTTTTTCATCTCTGATTTTATTGATTTGGGTCTTTTTTCTTCTTGTTTTAGTTAGTTGGGCCAATGGGGTGTCAATTTTGTTTATTTTTTCAAAAAAACAGCTCTTCATTTGGCTGATTTTTTGTAAAGTGTTTTTGGATTCAATCCTGTTGCTTTCTTCTCTGATTTTAATTATTTCTCTTCTCCTACTAGATTTGGGTCTGGTTTGCTGCAAATTTTCTCAGTCCTTGAGATGTGCTGAAGCTCATTTATTTGGTGCCTTTCCAATTTCTTGATATAGGCCCCTATTGCTATAAACTTGCCTCTCAATACTGCTTTTGCCGTATCTCATAAGTTTTGATATGTTGTGTTGTTATCCTCATTTACTTCCAGAAAGTTTCTGATTTCTCTTTTGATTTCTTGAATGACCCAGTGTTCATTCAGGAGCATGTTGTTCAGTCTCCATGTGTTTGCATACTTTCTGGGGTTTCCTGAGTTGCTAATTTCCAGCTTCATTCCACTGTGGTCTGAGAAGCTGCATGGTATGATTCTAATTCTTTTAAATTTGCTGAGACTTGCTTTATGACCTAGTATGTGATCAATCCTAGAGAAGGTTCCATGTACTGCTGAGAAGAATGTAAAGTCTTTAGATGTAGGATTGAAAGTTCTGTAGATATCTGTTAGATCCATTTGGTCAATAGTTTCGATTAAATCTGCTGTTTCCTTGTTGATCTTCTGTCTGGATGATCTATCTATTTCTGAGAATGGAGTATTGAAGTTCCCCAGTACTATTGTATTGTAATCTAAGTCTCTCTTTAAGTCCCTTAACATATCTTTTAAATAGACCGGTGCCCTGTAATTAGGTGCATATACATTTATAATAGTTACATCTTCCTGTTGAATTGAACCCTTAATCATTATATAGTGCCCCTCTTTGTCTCTCTTAACAGTTTTTGTATTAAAGTTTATTTTGTCTGATATTAATATGGCTACACCTGCTTTTTTTGGTTTTTGTTGTCATGGAATATCATTTTCCAACCTTTCACTTTCAGTCTGCATACATCTTTGTTAGAGAGATGTGTTTCTTGTAGGCAAGAAATAGTTGGGTGTTGTTCCTTAAGCCAGTCAGCCAGTCTGTGTCTTTTAACTGGACAGTTCAGGCCATTAACGTTTAATTGACTATTGATACATAGTGACTTTGCCCTGCCATTTGCCAAAGATAAGTTCTTTTTTTTTAACTTTTATTTAATGAATATAAATTTCCAAAGTACGATTTATGGATTACAATGGCTTCCCCCCCATACCGTCCCTCCCACCCACTACCCTCCCCTTTCCCACTCCCTCTCCCCTTCCATTCACATCAAGATTCATTTTCAATTATCTTAATATACAGAAGATCAGCTTAGTATACATTAAGTAAGGATTTCAACAGTTTGCTCCCACACAGAAACATAAAGTGAAAAATAATAGATGATTTTTTTAAATGATGATGAAATCAGATCAGACCTATTGTCATGTTTAATCCCAGTGAGAGTCAAGTTGGGAGTTGATAATTTCTTTTTTTTTTACAGAGGATCAGTTTAGTATGCATTAAGTAAAGATTTCAATAGTTTGCACCCCCATAGAAACACAAAGAGAAATATATTGTTTGAGTACTCGTTATAGCATTAAATCTCAATGCACAGCACATTAAGGACAGAGATCCTACATGAGGAGTAAGTGCACAGTGACTCCTGTTGTTGACTTTACCAATTGACACTCTTGTCTATGGCATCAGTAGTCTCCCTATGCTCCAGTCATGAGTTTCCAAGGCTATGGAAGCCCTCTGAGCTCTCCGATTCTTATCTTGTTTAGACAAGGTCATAGTCAAAGTGGAGGTTCTCTCCTCCCTTCAGAGAAAGGTACCTCCTTCTTTGAAGACCTGTTCTTTCCACTGGGATAAGTTCTAATATATGCTTTGAGCTTCCCTTGCTCTTTTACTGGTAGGTGTTCTTCCTTTACCTTCTTTCATATTGATGGCCGTGTTTCTGTGTTTCTGAGTGTAGCACATCTTTAAGTATATTTTGCAGGGCCAGACGTGTGGCAGCAAAGTCTTTCAATTTCTGTTTGCTATGAAAGGTCTTTATTTCACCTTCATTCACAAATGAGAGCTTATCAGGATATAATATTCTGCGCTGGCAATTTTTCTCTCTTAGCACCTGCACTATGTCTCGCCATTCCCTCCTAGCTTGTAGTGTTTCCGATGAGAAGTCTGCTGTGAGTCTGATTGGAGATCCTCTGAGAGTAATCTGACGTTTCTCTCTTGCACTTTTTAGGATCTTTTCTTTATGTTTCACTGTGGTGAGTTTAATTACAACGTGTCGTGGTGAGGATCTCTTTTGGTCATATTTACTGGGGGTTCTATGAGCTTCTTGTACTAGGATGTCTCTGTCCTTCTCCAAACCCGGAAAGTTCTCTGCTAGTATCTCACAAAAAAGGCCTTCTAATCCTTTCTCTCTCTCCATGCCTTCAGGAACTCCTAGAACTCGAATGTTGGTTTTTTTAATAGTATCCTGTAGATTCCCAACAATATTTTTTAGGTTTCTAATTTCCTCTTCTTTTCTTTGGTTTGACTGTATCCTTTCCTGTTCTCTGTCTTCTAAGTCCAATATTCTCTCTTCTGCTTCACCCATTCTGTTTTTAAGGCTCTCTAATGTGTTTTTCATTTGATCTATTGAGCTCTTCATTTCATTTTGATTTCTCTTCACTATCACACTTTCCTGTTCTACTAGTTTCTGCGTTTCATTTTGATTCTTCCTTAAAATTTCGTTTTCACGAGAGAGATTTTCAATCTTGTCCAATAAGGATTTCTGTAGTTCAAGTATTTGCTTTTGAAAACTTCTAAATGTTCTTATCATAATTTTTTTGAAATCCGTATCTTGCATTGCTTCTATCTCATCTTCTTCATAATCTTGGTTTGGGGTGTTTTGTTTATTTGGAGGCATCATAGTGTCATCGTTGATCTTGTTCCCTCGATTTCTGTGTTTTTGTTTGGCATGGTTAATTCTGTTTCCTTCACTGTGAGGTGTTATTTTTTTTTATACCATGTCTGTGTTAAGTGGACTGCCTGCTGTTGGAGGAGCCTTGGAGGTTTGCGATGGGTGTGGCCTGAGAGCTCTGCATGTTTCTTCAGGGTTACAGGTGTGCAAAGGTGACACCCTCAGGTTATGCGTGGTAAATCTCTCTTTATTTATTTATTTTATTTTATTTTATTTTAATTCAGGAGGTAAGTAATACTGCAAGGCTGAGCAGAATGGATGGTATTTAGCTTCTTATCTCTGGGTTCTACCCAAAGAGTCTGTGCAGGCTGGGTTTCTCCTGTGGACTCCCACTGGTTTGCCTAGGCTACTGAATTGTAGCCTTAACTCTCCCCTTTTATTATGTATATCCCAGCTCTTTGTCTCTTGCTCACCTTTGCAAGGTTGGTGGAGAGTGGAACTTGTCTGTACCAGTACACCCCCACCTATTTATTTATTTATTTATTTTTCCTTCTCTCCTGTAGTCAGTCTGTTGAACTTTCCCAATTCAAAACCTGTTTCCCTCTAAAATTCTGTCTGCCGTTTCCCTGCCAATGTCTCCAGTTACTGAGCTCACCTCCACTTCCAGCACCGATGTGCGGACTCGGAGCCCTGGGCGTCCCTCCTCTCCCCGCTGGTGTCTGTGTCACATCGACTCCCCTTCCCGCACTGGCACTCATTCTCTGTGGCTCCCGCGGTTCAGCTTCCACGTGGTGGGCGACCCTGCTCTCCCAGTAGGTCCTCTGAGTCACAGCGAATAGCTCTGGAAGAGTTTCCTCTGCAATTTTTTCCTGATCCTTTTTCTGAAGCTACCATAACTCCGCTTTTATTAAACTAAATTTTCCCGGACTATCGGTGCGTGCCCTCACTGTTCCGCCATCTTGGTTATTAACATTTGATGTTGAACAAATCCACAGATACGTGTAAGCTCTTCTCCATTAGTAAACAATAATAGGGATCAGGGGCAAGATTGCAGAGTAGGGAGGGAGCTTGCTGCTCTATTCTTGGGGAAGATAGTTTTTTAAAAATGGAAAGAGTGCAGATTCAGGCAAGAGTTTTGGGTAAAAAAACAGAGGAAGCTCTACACATTGGAGGGACAAAGTGGACCTACATGGAGGGATTCACAACTCAGAACCTCAGCAGCCAAGAGCCTCCACATCAGAGAGGAGAGTGTGGTGAGACGAGACTGCATAAACCAAATCCATGGGTGAAAAAGCTGCAGGAAGAGCCTAGAGAGAATCTGGCTTGGAGCCAATTGGGGGATAATGCACCTGCCAAACTAGAGGATAAAAAAAAGAGGGGGCACATTTTCTCTGTCCCTAGCACCCTGCAACTGCAACATGTAAGAAAGTGATAGAGAGCAAGTGCCATTTTGACACATATGACAGCTGTGCTAGCTTGTGTCAGCATCTTGAAAGCAGCCGAGTGGTGGGTAGATCTGGCAGGGGAGTATGCTGCTTGAGACTGTGTGAGGCTTCTGTGCTAGGACTGTGTAAATACTGAGGTTGTGTGGGAGCACTCAGGGTGTCACTGGGACTTTGAGCAGTCACTATGGGAGGCTCCACACAATCAGCATTCCCTGGTTACCTGGCAAGGGTCATTGCTGGAGAGTCCAAACTTATACTGAAAACTGCACAGATCCTTTGTGTGGTCCTTGTGGCAGTGCCAACAAATATACCCTCTGGGCTAGCACCCAGGCACTGGTCTCATTTGACGAGAGGAGCTCAGATGAATCTACACCAACAGACAAGAAGATACCTCCCCTCTATTAAAAAAAGATATTTAAGATGCCAAAATTGGTGTGTCACTTCAGACACACCCTTCACTCTGAAGCAATGAACAGAGCTCCCTGGCTACAATCACCACATGCCTTTAGGTATTTCCTGAAAGCAGACAATCTGATAATGAACACAGACATAGTCCACAGATAAAAGCTGCCACAGCAAAAAAAAAAATGAGTATCTCCACAAATACTAAATAACAAATGCACCAAAAAGAATACGGAAGACAAAATGATGCCTCCCAAAGAACACAACACTACAGTAATAGATTGTGAAGATGATGAGATTAAAAATATCCAGAAATAGAATTCAAAATATTGATCACAGGATTGCTTAAAAGTAATCAGAAGAAAATGCATGAACTAATAAAATCTATACATGACAATTTTCTCCCATGAAATTGAGAACTTAAGGAGAAATAAAAATGAAATCTTGGAAATGAAGAAGTCAATAGAGCAAATTAGAAAATGCAGTGGAAAGCCTTAACAAAAGAATCTGTGAATCAAAAGAAAGAATATCTGACTTAGAAGACAAAAAAAAGGAAATCATTCAGAAAGATCAAACATAAGAAGAAATTAGAAAGTTAAAATACACTGTTGGTAAATTATAGACACTATCAAATGACCCAACATAAAAGTTCTAGGAATTTCTGAAGTTTTGGAAAGATGGGATGGATTAGAAGGCCTTTGTAGTGAAATAATAACAGAAAACTTCCCTAATTTGGAGAAATAAAGGGACATTTAAGTACGAGGAGCATATAGAACTCCTAAAAGATATGACCAGAAAATATATTCACCATGATAGATTATAATCAAACTTTCCACAGTAAAACATAAAGAAAAGATTCTAAAATCTTCACAAGAGAAACACTAGATTTATTTCAGGGATCTCCAGTTAGACTCAGAGCGGACTTCTCATCAGAAATCCTACACACTATGAGGGTATATCACTATTATAAATGCATATGCACCTAATTACAGGGAACCTGACTATTTAAAACAAACATTAAAGGAACAAAAGGGAGACATAGATTCAAACATAATAGTAATGGGGGACTTCAATACCCCACATTCAGGAATGGACAGATCCACCAGACAGAAATTCAGCAAGGAAACAGCAGAGGTAATCAACACTATAGACCAAATGGATCTTATAGATATCTACAGAAATTTTCATCTTACAGTTCCAGAATACATATTATTCTCAGGAGTGTATGGAACTTTTTCTAGGATGGACCACATACTAGGCCATAAAGCAAACATCAGCAAGTTCCAAAAAAAAATCAAAACCATACTACGCTTCTTCTCACTCCACAATGGAATGATGCTGGAAATTAGCAACTTAACAATCTCTGAAACATATGCAAACATATGGAGACTGAACAATATGCTCCAGAATAAACAATGGGTCACAGAAGAAATTAAAATTGAAATAAAAAATTTCTGGAAACAAATGAAGCAACAACAAAATATCAAAACTTATGGTGTACAGCAAAAGCAATGTTAAGAGGAAAGCTTGTAACAATTGGTGCCTATATCAAGAAACTGGAAATACACCAAATAAATGAGCTATCAACACATCTCAAGGATATAGAAAATGAGCAAACCAAACCCAAAACTAATAGGAGAAAAAATATCAAAATTAGAGAGGAAATTTAAAAAATGAATCCAAAAAAACAATATAAAAGATCAGCAAAATAAAGAGCTGTGGCCAGCGCCATGGCTCAATAGGCTAATCCTCCGCCTAACAGTGCCAGCACACCAGGTTCTAGTCCCAGTCAGGGTGCCAGATTCTGTCCCAGTTACCCCTCTTCCAGGCCACCTCTCTGCTGTGGCCAGGGAGTTCAGTGGAGGATGGCCCAAGTGCTTGGTTCCTGTACCCCATGGGAGACCAGGATAAGTACCTGGCTCCTGCCTTTGGATCAGTGCGGTGCGCCAGCTGCAGCGCGCCGGCTGCAGCAGCCATTGGAGGGTGAACCAATGGCAAAGGAAGACCTTTATCTCTGTCTCCCGCTCTCACTGTCCACTCTGCCTGTAAAAAAAAAAAGAGCTGTTTTTATAAAAAATAAAATTGACATATAATTGGGCAACTAACCAAAAAAAAGATGCAAATTAATTAAACTAGAGATGAAAAAGGAAATGTAACAACAGACACCATAAAGTGAATAACAAGAAATTAATACAAAGAGCTGCATGTCAACAAGCTGGAAACATAAATGAAATGGACAGGTTCCTGGAAACAAACAACCTAGCTACATTGAGCAATGAATACATAGAAAACCTAAACAGACAAATTTCCAAGATGAAAATTGAATCAGTAATAAAGACCCTCTCAATAAAGAAAAACCGAGGTTCCGATGGCTTCACTGCTGAATTTTAACAGAAATTTAAAAGAGAACTAATATCAATTCTTCTCAAGTTATTCAAAACAATTGACAGAGAGGGAATTTTCACAAAATCTTTCTATGAAGCCAGCATCACCTTAATTTCTAAACACAGAAAAAGACACAATAGAGAAAGAGAACTACACACCAATTTCCCTAAATCAAATAGATGCAAAAATCCTTAATAAAATTCTAGTCAATGGAATCCAACAACACATCTAAAGATCATTCACCCAGACCAAGTGGAATTTATCCTTGGTATGCCATGGATGGTTCAATACTTGCAAATCAATCAATGTGATACATCACATTAACAAATTTAAGAACAAAAACCAAATGATTATCTCTATATGCAGAGAAAGCATTTGATAAAATACAACACCCTTTCATGATGAAAACTGAGCAAATTGAGTATAGAGGAAAATCTCTTGACACAATCAAGGAAATTTATGACATAAATATAGTCAGCATCCCATTGAATCAGAAAAAAAAGCATTCTCACTGGGATCTGGAACTAGGCAAGGATGCCCACACTCAACATTGCTATTCAGTATAATCCTGGAAGGTTTAACCAGAGCCATTAGCCAGAAAAAGAAATCAAGGGACACAAATTGGTAAAGAGAAAGTCAAACTATCTCTATTTGCAGATGACATCTCTATTTGCAGATGGATCCAAAAGACTCCTACAAGAGATTAGGTGAACTCATGGAAGAGTTTGGTAATGTAGGAGGATATACAACCAATACACAGACATTAAAACAGCCTTTGTATACACAATGGCATGTTTTAGAAAGAACTTCTCAGATCATTCCCATTCACAATAGCCTGGAGTAAATGTAACCAACAATGCCAAAGATCTTTATGATGTGAATTATAAAACATTAAAAAGAAATAGAAGATAGTATTCTATAGAGTACATGTCCCATAATTTCTTTATCCAATCTACTGTTGATGGGCATTTGGGTTGGTTCCAGGTCTTAGCTATTGTGAATTGAGCTGCAATACACATTAATGTGCAGACCGCTTGTTTGTTTGCCAATTTAATTTCCTATGGGTAAATTCCAAGCAGTGGGATGGCTGGGTTGAATGGTAGGGTTATATTCAGGTTTCTGAGGAATCTCCAGACAGACTTCCATAGTGGCTTAACCAATTTGCATTCCCACCAACAGTGGGTTAGTGTCCCTTTTTCCCCACATCCTCTCCAGCATCTATTGTTGGTAGATTTAATGTATGCTAAACTGAACTTCTGTATATAAAGAGAATTGAAAATGAATCTTGATGTGAATGGAAGGGGAGAGGGAGTGGGAAAGGGGAGGGTAGCGGGTGGGAGGGACATTATGGGGGGGAAGCCATTGTAGTCCATAAGCTGTACTTTGGAAATTTATATTCATTAAATAAAAGTTTAAAAATACGTAAAAAAAAGAAATAGAAGATAAAAAATGGAAAAATATCCATGTTCATGAAATATAAGAAGCAATATCATCAAAATGTCCATTATTCTAAAATCAATTTACAAATTCAATGTGATACCAATCAAAATAGCAAAGACATTCTTCTAAGATCTAGAAAAATGATGAAGAAACACAGGAGACCTTGCACAGCTAAAGCAATATTATAGAACAAAAGCAAAGCCAGAGGCATCACAATACAAGGTCTCAAGACATGCTTCAAGGCAGTTATAATAAAAGCAGCCTAGTAATGATGAAAAAAAGTGATGGATAGACAAAATGAACAAACAAACAAACAAAAACAACCACCAGAAGTCAATCCAAGCATCTTCAACCAACTTATATTCAACCAAAGAGCATAAACACATCCCTGGAGTAAGGACAGTCTCTTCAGCAAGTGGTGCTGGGAAAACTGGATTTCCACATGCAAAAATATGAAGCAAAACCCCTACTTTACACCATACACAAAAATCCATTCAAAATGATCAAAGACATAAATCTATGAGCTGATAACACCATATTATTAAAGAACATTGGGGAAAGCCAGCAAGATAATTGGCTCAGGCAGAGTTCTTAGAAAAGAAACCAGAGGCACTGGCAATCAAAGCCATAATTAACAAATGGGATTACACTCAGAAAGTGAAGAGGCAACTGATAGAATGGGAGAAATTATTTGTGAACTATGCAGCTGATGAAAGATTTATAACCAGGATATATAAAGAGATCAAGAAACTCCACAACAATGAAACAAACAACCCAGTGAAGAAATGGGCCAAGCATTTAAATAGATATTTTTCAGAATAGGAAATCCAGATGGCAAAGAGACAAATAAAAAATGTCTAGAATCACTAGCCATCAAGGAAATGCAAATTAAAACCACAGTGATGTGGTTGACACTGTGGTGCAGTGGGTTAAATCCCTGGCCTGAAGTGCAGGCATCCCATACGGGTGCCAGTTCTAGTCCCAGCTGCTCCTCTTCCTATACAGCTCTCTGCTATGGCCTGGGAAAAAATAGAATATGGCATAAGTCCTTGGGAACCTGCACCCATGTGGGAGACCCTGAAGAAGTTCCTGGCTTTGGATCAGCACAGCTCTAGGCATTGCAGCCATCTGGGGAGTGAACAATCAGGTGGAAGACCTCTATCTCTGTCTCTACCTCTCTCTGTAACTCTGTCTTTCAAATAAATCCAATAAATCTTTTAAAAGAACACAGTGAGGTTTCACCTCATTCCAGTTAGAATTGCTTTCATACAGAAATCAACAAGCAGCAAATGCTGATGAGAATGTGAGGAAAAGGTACCCCAACCCATTGCTAGTGGGAATGTAAACTTGTAAAGCCACTATTAAAGACCATTTGGAGATACCTCAGAAATCTGAATATAGACCTACCATAGGACCCAGCCATTTCACTCCTGGGAATTTACCCAATGGAAATGAAATCAGCAAATGAAAAATGTTATCTGTACCTCGATGTTTATTAAAGCTGCATTCACAATAGCTAAGACATGGAATTGACCTAAATGCCCTTCAACTAAAGACTGGATAAGGAAATTATGGGGTATATACTCTATTGTATACTACACAATGGATAAAAACAATGAAATCCATTCATTTGCAACAAAATGAATGAATCTGGAAAACATACTGAGTGAAATAAGACAGTCCCAATATACTAATACCACATGTTTTCCTTGATCTGTGATAACAGAGCACCTAAAAGAAAATCCGTAAAATTGAGATTGACACTTTGAGAAGCAATGACTAGAGCAGCTTTGGTCTTGACTGTTGAGAAAGTTTTTTTTTTCTATACGTCATACTATTTGTTGAACTCTTTCTTTTTTTTTTTTTTTTTTTTGACAGGCAGAGTGGACAGTGAGAGAGAGAGACAGAGAGAAAGGTCTTCCTTTGTCGTTGGTTCACCCTCCAATGGCCACCGCAGAGCCGTGCTGTGGCCGGCGCACCATGCTGATTCAATGGCAGGAGCCAGGAGCCAGGTGCTTTTCCTGGTCTACCATGGGATGCAGGGCCCAAGCACCTGGGCCATCCTCCACTGCACTCCCTGGCCACAGCAGAGAGCTGGCCTGGAAGAGGGGCAACCGGGACAGAATCCGGCGCCCCGACCGGGACTAGAACCCAGTGTGCCGGCGCTGCTAGGTGGAGGATTAGCCTAGTGAGCCACGGCGCCGGCCTGAACTCTTCTTAACATTGATCTAATCATGTGGGTTTTTTTTATTTAATAAATGTGAATATACAAAGTGCAACTTTTGTATTGTGGCTTCCCCCCCCAACCTCCCTCCCTCCTGTTACCCTTCCCTCTCCCACTCCCTCTCCCATCCTGCTCTTCATTGAGTTTCATTTTCAATTACCTTCATATACAGATATCAACTTAGTATATACTAAGCAAGGATTTCAACAGGCTGCCTTCACACAACCACACAAGGTATAGGGTATTGTTCAACTAGAAATGTTGTCTTTAAGTTTCATAGTAAAGCACATTAAGGACAGAGATCCTACATGGGGAGCATGTACCCAGTGACTCCCGTTGTTGATTTAACAATTGGCACTCTTATTTATGATGTCAGCAATTACCCAAGGCTCTTGCCATGAGCTGTCTAGGCTATGGGAGCCCCTTGAGTTCACCAACTCTGAACTTGTTTAGTCAAGGCCGTATCACAGTGGAGGTTTATAAAGTCAATTGAAAATAAACCTCATTAAGCATAATGTTTGGAATAACACAGGAAGGAGGAATTTTGTAACTGTAAAGCTCTATTGTCCTGCATACTTTCCTACAGATTACTTCTAAAAGTACAGTTTAAAATCTTGGTATGGGACCTCAAATCCCATCAAACTGGATGGTAAAAAATGTCATCTTAGTTGTTAAAGTAAACATATTAAGTGTTAAATTGATAATATAGATAGGATTACATGTTAAATGGATCATATAAATAATATGAAATGTCTGGTAATAATAAACAGAATTAAAAAGGAGAGAATATTCCAACATGGGAAGCAGTACACAGAGCAGACACATAGAATGAGAATCACATTACATAACACTCTGTCCTCAGAATCAGCCCATAAGGCATTCTGGTTAGGTTAAAGTTGCATGAGAGCAATTCAAGCATCAAAAGTCAAGACAATGTGGTAAAAAATGTTCTACATAAAGGATCTCTGTGAGAGAGACCCCGTGGAAAGAAGTGGCCATAAAAGAAGGATGTACTTTTGTCTGACAGGTGGAGGGTACTTCAACTTTGCTTGTGGACTTGTGTAGATACTAATACAGATTTTGGATACAAAGGCTACTTTAGCCTTTGTAGCTTCTATAACCTAGGCAGCTCATGACAAGAGTTTTGGGTGATCACTGATATCATACATAAGAGTGTTATTTGTTAAATTAACAACAGGAGTCACTGTGCACATACTCTCCATAAAGGACTTCTGTCCACAATGAATTGTATTATGAGAATTAACTGTAAAACTAGTTCCCGGTTTGTGTGTGTGTTTGTCTGTGTGTGTTTGTTCGTATGTGAAAATTGTTGAAATCTACTTTGTAAAAGTTGGTCTTCTATGTATAAAGTTAAATAAAAATGTATCTTAAAGGATAATGGAACTTGGAATGAGCAAGGGAGGAGGAGTGCGGTGAGGGTGGAGGAGGGAGGGGAGCATAGTGAGAAGAATCACTATATTCCTAAAGTTGTCCTGATGAGATTTGTACTCATTAAATAAAATGTTTCTTTGAGATATAAAAAGAAATAAGAAGAATGATTTGTATGTTTCCTGAGTAATCGCTTCACTCTCAAGACAAAACGCATGATGCAAAAGAATTTATCTTCAACCACACACTAACGAAATGGAACTCTAGTGGTTAAATTTTAGGGTTTCAAACTCATATTTGAAAGGCATGTGTTAAAAATAGATGAATTCTTATTTCAGCTCAATTAACAATAGCTAGAACCTGGAATCAACCCAAATGCCCATCAACAGTAGACTGGATAAAGAAATTATGGGGCATGTACTCCATAGAATACTATACAGCAGTAAAAAACAATGAAATCTTGTCATTTGAAACAAAACAGAGGAATCTGGAAAACATCATGCTCAGTGAATTAAGCAAGTCCCAAAGGGACAAATTTCATATGTTCTCCCTGATTGGTGACAACTAATCGAGCACCAAAAAGGAAACATGGTGAAGTGAAATATATACTATAAGAAACAGTGACTTGATCATCCCTTGTCCTTACTGTTGATCTACAAGTTAAAACTTTATCACTTTTAGTATTTTCTTGTTCTATTTAAAACTATTGGTTGAACTCTGTAATTAACACACAATTATTCTTAGGTATTTAAATTCAACTGAAAAGTGATCTCTGTTAAATGTAAGAGTGGGAATAAGAGAGGGAGTAGATGTACAATTTGGGACATGCTCAATCGGACTTGCCCCTAATGGTGGAGTTAGAAATGTGCCACGGGATTCCAATACAATCCCATCAAGGTGGTATGTAGCAATGCCATCTCATTAGTCCAAGTGATCAACTTCAGTTTACAATTGATCATACTGATAGGCCTACGAGTCAAAGAGATCACATAAACAAGACTAGTGTCTGCTAATACTAATTGATATAATTAAAAAGGGAGAGAATGATCCAACATGGGAAGCGGGATACACAGCAGACTCATAGAATGGCATATGTCCTAAACAGCACCCTGTCCTCAGAATCAGCCCTTAAGGCATTCGGAACTGGCTGAAGAGCCCATGAGAGTATTTCAGGCATGGAAAGCCAAGACACTCTGGCAAAAAAAGACCTAAATGGAAGATCTCTGCGAGTGAGATACCAGTGGAAAGAATGGGGCCATCAAAGAAGGAGGTACCTTTCTCTGAAGGGAGGAGAGAACTTCCACTTTGACTATGACCTTGTTGACATAAGATCGAAGTCAGTGAACTCAACATGCTTCCATAGCCTTGGCAACTCATGACAAGAGCCTAGGGAGAAAAAAAAAAGCCTAGGGAGATTACTGATGCCTTCAACAAGAGTGTCAATTTGTTAAGTTAACAACAGGAGTCACTGTGTACTTACTTCTCATGTAGATCTCTGTCCTTTATGTGTTGTTCAATGTGAATTAATGCTATAATTAGAACTCAAACAGTATTTTACACTTAATTTTTCTGTGTGGGTGCAAACTTGAAATCTTTACTTAATATAGACTAAATTGATCCGTACACAAAGATAATTGAAAATGCATCTTGATGTGAATGGAATGGCAAAGGCAGTAGGAGATGGGAGGGTTGTGGGTGGGAGGGAATTTATGGGGGGAAAGCCATTGTAATCCATAAACTGTACTTTAGAAATTTATATTTACTAAATAAAAGTTAAGAAATGGATAAATACAAATGTGGGAACAGGTTTTATGATGATTATTATTTGCTTTCCCTTTGTTTTCAATTCTGATAATTATACTGTATTTCTAAACACACATCTGCTTGTTACAGATACATGTATAAAATATGGAAAACATGATGCTATTCTACTGTAAGATACTTAAACTAGAATCTAATATTCCTATGGCAACTTATATCTAATCCATCAAGAGATATTTGCTGTGACCTAATCAAATAATTAGTGTGTTTTTCATGGGTAATATTCCAGAATTCAGAAAACTACTGTAGTACATTTACTAGAATAAAATAATGAGTCTTACTGTGGGTGCATTTAAATTCATTGCACAAATGTTCCAGTCTCTGGGAATTAATTCAAAACTCTTGAAATCCGTTTCTCTATACATTCATCTGATGATCTATCAAATCTTTATTTATAGCTCTGAGAGTCAGATCTTAACTTTCTCTGTTCGCTAGTTTCTTCTATAAATCATGCAAGATATCAACACAAGAATTACATAGAGCCTCTACTGCCACTGTTGTTCTTCTCTAACAGGGAATGGCCATGGCTAATGTGAACTTCAGTGGGAGTAAGACAGTGTACTGGTTTTAGGCCCACAACCTCTCCCTGGTTTCCTTTATTGCACAGATATGATGTTCCCTGTTCAAATTCCTGTGTTTTCTCCATACTGCCATTGTCCTAAGTGATATTCTACAAATGTGGGAACCTTAAACTTGAGCTTCCAAGCCTAGGTTCCCTCATCTCAGAGCTCAGAAACTAGTACATTATGAAAAAATAGGTCTCAATTTCATATTGCTTGAGATAAAAATGAAATTTCAGGGATTAATGAGCTAGCTCAGTGCCATAGACTTTGTGAGTTTATATGTCCTTTCCTGGAATTTGCTCTCTTTGTCCATCACACACCTCTGCCAACAGGAGTTGTTTCTACTGGGAATGGAGATATAGTTTCCAAAGGAAACTCCAATATGAGAAAAATTGTGAACATCATACTCACCAAAAATTGGCTAATCATCAGCCACTCCTTTGTCTGACTCTTCTGAGTCAATAAGGAAGCTGTAGTGATTAATTTGTCCTGAATACAAAAGATTATATAGTCCAAGTGGTATAAATAAAGGGAGTGATGAGCAAAGAGTGAGTCTAGCTAATTAAAATAACCTCAAGGATTATTAACTGAATTTAGCCTTTTCTTTTTAAATATTTAATTATTTGAAAGGCAGGGAAATGAAAGACAAAAACAGAGACACAGACACAGACACATGAAGCATCTTTTTCTTGGCTCACTTCCCAAGATGCTAAAATAAACAGGTTTTGGTGAGGACAGAGTCAGGAGCAAGTAATTTTATTTACATCTGCTATATGGGCACATTCCAAAGCATTTGGGTCATGTTCCATTGCCTTCCCAGGTTCATTACTAGAATATACACAAAGTAACACTACAATAGAGGAGGCCAGCATTGCAAGCAGTGGCCAATCCCATTGCAAAATAATGTGTGCCACAAACACTAGTCATTTCAGATCCACCATTAAAAATATTTAGTCATATACCTCTGTTGTCTCATCATGTATTTTTCTATTAATTCAGTTCATAATTTTATTGTTTAAAAAGACAAACAATATACACCTTGAAGTCTGAGATATAACCATTTGATAAGAAGAGGAAATCAAAGGGATACAAATTAAAAAGTGGGAATTCAGATTATTGCTATTGAAAATCACATTGTTAAAGCCAAAATCAACTATTGGGATTGCATCAAATTGAGAAGTTTCTGTACTGCAAAAGAAACAGTCAGGAGAGTGAAGAGACAACCAACAGAATGGGAAAAAATATTTGCAAACTATGCAACAGATAAAGGGTTAATAACCAGAATCTACAAAGAGATCAAGAAACTCCACAAAAAGAAAACAAACAACCCACTTAAGAGATGTGTGAAGGACTCAATAGACATTTGTCAAAAGAGGAAATCCAAATGGCCAACAGGCACATGAAAAAATGTTCAAGGTCACTAGCAATCAGGGAAATGCAAATCAAAACCACAATGAGGTTTCCCCTCACCCCGGTTAGAACGGCTCACATTCAGAAATCTACCAACAACAGATGCTGGCGAGGATGTGGGGAAAAGGGACACTAACCCACTGTTGGTGGGAATGCAAACTGGTCAAGCCACTATGGAAGTCAGTCTGGAGATTCCTCAGAAACCTGAAGATAACCCTACCATTCGACCCAGCCATCCCACTCCTTGGGATTTACCCAAAGGAAATTAAATTGGCAAACAAAAAAGCGGTCTGCACCCTATTGTTTATTGCAGCACAATTCACAATGGCCAAGACCTGGAACCAACCTCAATGCCCATCAACGGTAGACTGGATAAAGAAATTATGGGATATGTACTCTTTAGAATACTATACCGCAGTAAGAAACAATGAAATCCAGTCATTTGCAACAAAATGGAGGAACCTGGAACACATCATGCTGAGTGAAATAAGCCACTCCCAAAGGGACAAATACCATATGTTCTCCCTGATCGGTGACAACTGACTGAACACCAAAAAGGAAACCTGTTGAAGTGAAATTGGCACTATGAGAAATGGTGACTTGATCAGCATAGCCCTGACTGTTAATGAACAACTTAATACGTTATCCCTCTTAGTAGTTTTTTTTTTGTCTGTTCTACTTAATATGACTGGTTTAATTCTATAATTAATACACAGTTATTCTTAAGTGTTGAAATTTAACTTAAATGTGATCCCTGTTAAACATAAGAGTGGGAATAAGAGAGGGAACAGATGTACAATTTGGGACATGCTCAAGCTGACTTGCCCCAAATGGTAGAGTTAGAAACATACCAGGGGACTCCAACTCAATCCCATCAAGGTGGCATGTACCAATGCCATCTCACTAGTCCAAGTGATCAATTTCAGTTCACAATTGATCATAATGAAAGGACTGAGAGTCAAAGGGAGCCCATAAACAAGTCTAGTACCTGCTGATACTAACCGATAGAATAAATAAAGGGGAGAGTGATCCAACATGGGAAGCGAGATGCCCAGCAGACTCATAGAATGGTGGATGTCCTAAACAGCACTCTGGCCTCAGGATCAGCCCTAAAGGGATTCCACTCTGGCTGAAAAGCCCATGAGAGTATTTCAGGCATGGAAAGCCAAGATGCTCTGGCAAAAAAAAAAAAAAAAAAAAACCACCTAAATGAAAGATCTCTGTGAGAGAGATCCCAGTGAAAGAACAGGTCTTCAAGAAGGAGGTACCTTTCTCTGAAGGGAGGAGAGAACCTCCACTTTGACTATGACCTGGTCTAAACAAGATAAGAGTCGGAGAACTCAAGGGGCTTCCATAGCCTTGGAAACTCATGACTGGAGCATGGGGAGATTACTGAGGCCACAAACAAGAGTGTCAATTTGTAAAGTCAACAACAGGAGTCACTGTGCACTTACTCCTCATGTAGGATCTCTGTCCTTAATGTGCTGTACATTGAGACTTAATGCTATAACGAGTACTCAAACAGTATATTTCACTTTGTGTTTCTATGGGGGTGCAAACTGTTGAAAGCTTTACTTAATGTATACTAAACTGATCTTCTGTAAAAAAAAAATCAAAGCAATTTATGAATAGTGCACAGCCAGCATTCTATTGAATGGGGAAAAATTGGAAGCATTTCCATTGAGATCTGGCACCAGACAGGGATGCCCACTCTCACCACTGCTATTCAACATAGTTCTGGAAGTTTTAGCCAGAGGCATCAGACAAGAAAAAGAAATTAAAGGAATACAAATTGAGAAGGAAGAAGTCAAACAATCCCTCTTTGCAGACGATATGATTCTTTACTTATGGGATCCAAAGAACTCTACTAAGAGACTATTGGAACTCATAGAAGAGTTTGGCAAAGTGGCAGGATGTAAAATCAATGCACAAAAATCAACAGCCTTTGTATACACAAGCAATGCCATGGCTGAGGAAGAACTGCTGAGATCAATCCCATTCACAATAGCTACAAAAACAATCAAATACCTTGGAATAAACTTAACCAAGGACGTTAAAGTTCTCTATGATGAAAATTGCAAAACCTTAAAGAAAGAAATAGAAGAGGATACCAAGAAATTGAAAAATCTTCCATGCTCATGGATTGGAAGAATCAACATCATCAAAATGTCCATTCTCCAAAAGCAATTTATAGATTCACTGCAATCCCAATCAAGATACCAAAGACATTCTTCTCAGATCTAGAAAAAATGATGCTAAAATTCATAGGGAGGCACAAGAGACCTCGAATAGCTAAAGCAATCTTGTACAACAAAGACAAAGCCGGGGGCATCACAATACCAGATTTCAGGACATGCTACAGGGCAGTTGTAATCAAAACATCATGGTACTGGTACAGAAACAGATGGATAGACCAATGGAACAGAATTGAAACACCAGAAATCAACCCAAACATCTACAGACAATTTATATTTGATCAAGGATCTAAAACCAATTCTTGGAGCAAGGACAGTCTATTCAATAAATGGTGCTGGGAAAATTGGATTTCCACGTGCAGAAGCATGAAGCAAGACCCCTACCTTACACCTTACACAAAATTCCACTCAACATGCATTAAAGACCTAAATCTAGGACCTGACACGATCAAGTTATTAGAGAACATTGGAGAAACCCTTCAAGATATAGGCACAGGCAAAGAATTTCTGGAAAAGACCCAGGAGGCACAAGCAGTCAAAGCCAAAATCAACTATTGGGATTGCATCAAATTGAGAAGTTTCTGTACTGAAAAAGAAACAGTCAGGAGAGTGAAGAGACAACCAACAGAATGGGAAAAAATATTTGCAAACTATGCAACAGATAAAGGGTTAATAACCAGAATCTACAAAGAGATCAAGAAACTCCACAAAAAGAAAACAAACAACCCACTTAAGAGATGTGTGAAGGACTCAATAGACATTTGTCAAAAGAGGAAATCCAAATGGCCAACAGGCACATGAAAAAATGTTCAAGGTCACTAGCAATCAGGGAAATGCAAATCAAAACCACAATGAGGTTTCCCCTCACCCCGGTTAGAACGGCTCACATTCAGAAATCTACCAACAACAGATGCTGGCGAGGATGTGGGGAAAAAGGGACACTAACCCACTGTTGGTGGGAATGCAAACTGGTCAAGCCACTATGGAAGTCAGTCTGGAGATTCCTCAGAAACCTGAAGATAACCCTACCATTCGACCCAGCCATCCCACTCCTTGGGATTTACCCAAAGGAAATTAAATTGGCAAACAAAAAAGCGGTCTGCACCCTATTGTTTATTGCAGCACAATTCACAATAGCCAAGACCTGGAACCAACCTCAATGCCCATCAACGGTAGACTGGATAAAGAAATTATGGGATATGTACTCTTTAGAATACTATACCGCAGTAAGAAACAATGAAATCCAGTCATTTGCAACAAAATGGAGGAACCTGGAACACATCATGCTGAGTGAAATAAGCCACTCCCAAAGGGACAAATACCATATGTTCTCCCTGATCGGTGACAACTGACTGAATACCAAAAAGGAAACCTGTTGAAGTGAAATTGGCACTATGAGAAATGGTGACTTGATCAGCATAGCCCTGACTGTTAATGAACAACTTAATACGTTATCCCTCTTAGTAGTTTTTTTTTTGTCTGTTCTACTTAATATGACTGGTTTAATTCTATAATTAATACACAGTTATTCTTAAGTGTTGAAATTTAATTAAATGTGATCCCTGTTAAACATAAGAGTGGGAATAAGAGAGGGAACAGATGTACAATTTGGGACATGCTCAAGCTGACTTGCCCCAAATGGTAGAGTTAGAAACATACCAGGGGACTCCAACTCAATCCCATCAAGGTGGCATGTACCAATGCCATCTCACTAGTCCAAGTGATCAATTTCAGTTCACAATTGATCATAATGAAAGGACTGAGAGTCAAAGGGAGCCCATAAACAAGTCTAGTACCTGCTGATACTAACCGATAGAATAAATAAAGGGGAGAGTGATCCAACATGGGAAGCGAGATGCCCAGCAGACTCATAGAATGGTGGATGTCCTAAACAGCACTCTGGCCTCAGGATCAGCCCTAAAGGGATTCCACTCTGGCTGAAAAGCCCATGAGAGTATTTCAGGCATGGAAAGCCAAGATGCTCTGGCAAAAAAAACAAAACAAACAAAAAAAAGACCTAAATGAAAGATCTCTGTGAGTGAGATCCCAGTGGAAAGAACAGGTCTTCAAAGAAGGAGGTACCTTTGTTTGAAGGGGGAGAGAACCTCCACTTTGACTATGACCTTGTCTAAACAAGATAAGAGTCGGAGAACTCAAGGGGCTTCCATAGCCTTGGAAACTCATGACTGGAGCATGGGGAGATTACTGAGGCCACAAACAAGAGTGTCAATTTGTAAAGTCAACACAGGAGTCACTGTGCACTTACTCCTCATGTAGGATCTCTGTCCTTAATGTGCTGTACATTGAGACTTAATGCTATAACGAGTACTCAAACAGTATATTTCACTTTGTGTTTCTATGGGGGTGCAAACTGTTGAAAGCTTTACTTAATGTATACTAAACTGATCTTCTGTTAAAAAAATGAAGAAGAAATTATCAATTCCCAGCTTGACTCTCACTGGGATTAAACATGACAATAGGTCTGATCTGATTTCATCATCATTTAAAAAATCATCTATTATTTTTCACTTTATGTTTCTGTGTGGGAACAAACTGTTGAAATCTTTACTTAATGTATGCTAAACTGATCTTCTGTATATAAAGAGAATCATAAATGAATCTTGATGTGAATGGAAGGGGAGAGGGAGTGGGAAAGGGGAGGGTTGTGGGTGGGAGGGTCGTTATGGGGTTGAAGCCATTGTAATCCATAAGCCGTACTTTGGAAATTTATATTCATTAAATAAAAGTTAAAAAAAGAAAATGACAGGGTTCTCAATATAGAGAAGACAAAAGAGTCCACTAGTAGATGATTAGAATTCATAAAAAACTTTGTTAAAGTAGCAGAATATAATATTAACGCACAAAAGTCAATAGCCTTTCTATGCACAGACTTTTCCATGGCCAAACATCTAAACAGAAAGATTTCCAATAAACAACCTAAGTATCCATCTCAAGAGTCCTAGAAAACAAGAATAAGCCAAATACAAGATGAAATTAATAGCATAGGTCATAAATGGAATGTTAACATTAAAGATAAACAAAATAAAGTTTTTATTTTTAATAGAAGAAACAATCCTTTCATTAGGTTATAAAAACTAGGTTCAAGTAAATAAAATCAAAGAAGGGGAAACTACAATGCATATCTCAGATATAATAGGCATCATTAATTTATATTAACACGGACAAATGAAAAAATTTAAAAAATTGTTTATTTGTGGATACATATAACCTACCAAAACTGAGCCAAGTAGATATAACGTATCTGAGAATCCAGGTCTCCCATGGTGTTAGGGCTTTGGGTGATGATCATTGTGAATGTTGTTCTTTAGCTGCAGCCAACATGCTCTCCATGCTGGATGTTGGTCATAGAGGAAGCCACCTGCTAGCAGGAGGTAGGAAGTACACAGTGACCTTACTTTCTGCTTGCTGTTGCTGCCAATCTACAAATGCCCTTTAAAAGAAGCCTATTGGCAAGCCAGTGGTGGTTACAAGATAGCAGAATAGGGAGGGAGCTTATTTCTCTAGCCCAGGGGAAAATAGTTTTAAAAAAGTGGTAGTCTTGAGGAAGAGTTATGAAAAAAAGGCAGAGAAAACTCTACTACATGGAGGGCATGGGCACCCATGGCTCAAGACTCCAATATCCAAGAGCCTATGCACCATCGCTGCAAAGTGAGGTGAGACAAGACAGCAGTAGCCTGAGACTGGTGAAAAAGCAGAAGGAAGACCCTAGAGGAAGTGAAGTTTGAAGCTATGTGAGGGAAAGTGCGCCAGCCTATCTAGAGGAGAGGAAAAAAAGAGGGTATGAACACATTTCTCTCTGATGACCTTACAAAGCCATACAAGCCAATAGAGCAGGCGCCAACTTGGACATACATAACAGCTGCACCAGCTCATTTATGTGCCCGGCAATCAGCCGACTGGAGATTCCTGACTCCAGTGGGGAGAAATAACAGAAGGTTAGGAGCTTGTGAATGTGTGAAGCTTCAGAACTGGGACTGTGGAAAAAAATGAGTGTGTGTGGAAGAACTCATGGTGTGGATGAGACTTTGAGCAGTCTCAGGGGGACACCACAAGCTCCAGAAGTCCTGGACACCTGGTGAGAGACATTGCTGGAAAATCTTAACTTATACTGAGGATTGCACAAATCCTTTGTGTGGTCCTTGGGACAGAGCAGAGGAATATTATATCCACTTTGGCTAGTGCTCAGGCACTGGACTCCATCAAGGAGAAGAGCTCAGCTGAGCAGAAATAATTCCCTTCAGATTAAAAAAGAGAGCGAAGATTTACCATGTCAAACCTGAGAGTATCAACTTAGGCATGCACTTAACTCTAGAGAACTGAACAGAGCTCTCTGGCTACATCCACTACAAGCCTCTAGACATTCACTGAAAGCAGACATTCCACTTATCTACAGAGTCACAGTACAATGATAAAAGCCGCCAAAGTGGGGGAAAAAAAGAAGAAACCAAGGAGTACCTCCACAAATGCTGAACAACAAATGCAACAACCCAAGAGACAAGAATAAGGAAGACAACATCATGCTCCCAAAAGAACAGAACACTTCAATACAAGATTATGAAGATGATGAGATAGAAGAAATGCAAGAAATACAATTCCAAAAATTGATGATAAGATTATACAGAAGTGGCTTAACCAATTTGAATACCCACCAACAGTGGGTTAGTGTCCATTTTTTCCCCACATCCTCTCCAGCATCTATTGTTGGTAGATTTCTGAATGTGAGCCATTCTAACTGGGGTGAGGTGAAACCTCATTGTGGTTTTGATTTGCATTTCCCTGATTGCTAGTGATCTTGAACATTTTTCATGTGTTTGTTAGTCATTTGGATTTCCTCTTTTGAAAAATGTCTATTGAGGTCCTTGGCCCATCTCTTAAGTGGGTTGTTGGTTTTGTTTTTGTGGAGTTTCTTGATCTCTTTGTAGATTCTGGTTATTAACCCTTTATCTGTTGCATAGTTTGCAAATATATTTTCTCATTCTGTCGGTTGCCTTTTCACTCTCCTGACTGTTTCTTTTGCAGTACAGAAACTTCTCAAATTGATGCAATCCCAAATGTTAATTTTGGTTTTGACTGCCTGTGCTTCTGGGGTGTTTTCCAAGAAGTCATCGCCGGTACCTATATCTTGCAGGGTTTCTCCAATGCTCTCTAATAATTTGATGGTGTCAGGTCGTAGATTTAAGTCTTTAATCATGTTGAGTGGATTTTTGTCTAAGGTGAAAGGTAGGGGTCTTGCTTCATGATTCTGCACGTGGAAATCCAATTTTCCCAGCACCATTTATTGAATAGACTGTCCTTACTCCAGGGATTGGTTTTGGATCCTTGATCAAATATGAGTTGGCTGTAGATGTTTGGGTTGATTTCTGATGTTTCAATTCTGTTCCATTGGTCTATCCATCTGTTTCTGTACCAGTACCATGCTGTTTTGATTACAACTGCCCTGTAGTATGTCCTGAAATCTGGTATTGTGATGCCTCCGGCTTTGTTTTTGTTGTACAAGATTGCTTTAGCTATTCGAGGTCTCCTTTGTCTCCATATAAACTTCAGTATCACTTTTTCCAGATGTGAGAAGAAGGTCTTCGGTATCTTGATTGGGATTGCATTGAATCTATAAATTGCTTTTGGGAGAATGGACATTTTGATGATATTGATTCTTCCAATCCATGAGCATGGAAGATTTTTCCATTCCTTGGTATCCTCTTCTATTTCTTTCTTTAAGGTTTTGTAATTCTCATCGTAGAGATCTTTAATGTCCTTGGTTCAGTTTATTCCAAGGTATTTGATTGTTTTTGTAGCTATTGTGAATGGGATTGATCTTAGAAGTTCTTCCTCAGCCATGGCATTGCTTGTGTATACAGAGGCTGTTGATTTTTGTGCATTGATTTTATACCCTGCTACTTTGCCAAACTCTTCTATGAGTTCCAATAGTTTCTTAGTAGAGTTCTTTGGGTCCCCTAAATAAAGAATCAAATCACTAAGGATCTTTGTCCTTAGTGTGCTGTACATTGAGATTTAATGCTATAACTAGTACTAAAGCAGTATTTTTCACTTTATGTTTCTGTGTGGGAGCAAACTGTTGAAATCTTTACTTATGGTATGCTAAACTGATCTTCTGTATATAAAGAGAAACGGAAATGTATCTTGATGTGAATGGAAGGGGAGAGGGAGTGGGAAACGAGAGGGTTGCAGTTGGGAGTGACGTTATGGGGGTGAAGCCATTGTAATCCATAAGCTGTATTTGGAAATTTATATTCATTAAATAAAAGTTAATTATACAGATGTAATCAAAAGCAAAAGTATGGACTACTAAAATCCATGTAGAACATGAAAGAAAATCTCTCATGAAATTAAAATCCTTTTTTTTATTTAAAATATAAATTACCAAAGTACAGATTATGGATTACATAGGCTTATCCACCCATAATTTCCCTCCCACTCACACCCCTACCATCTGCCACTCCCTCTCCCATTCCATTCACATCAAGATTCATTTTCAATTATCTTTATATACAGAAGATCGATTCAGTATATATTAAGTAAAGATTTCATCAGTTTACACCCACAGAAACACAAAGTTTAAAAATACAGTTTCAGTACTAGTTATAGCATTAAATCTCAATGTACAGCACACTAAGGACATATCCCACATGAGAAGTAAGTACACAGTGACTCCTGATGTTGACTTAACAATTTGACACTCTTGTTTATGGCGTCAGTAATCTCCCTAGGCTCTAGTCATGAGTTGCCAAGGCTATGGCAGCATTTTGGGTTCACTCACTTCGATCTTATTCTGACAGGGTTATAGTCAAAGTGGAAGTTCTCTCCTCCCTTCAGAGAAAGGTACCTCCTTCTTTGATGGCCCCATTCTTTCCACTGGGATCTCACTCGAGCAGATCTTTCATTTAGGTCTTCTTTTTTTCCCAGAGTGTCTTGGCTTTCCATGCCTAAAATACTCTCATGGGCTTTTCAGCCAGGTCTGAATGCTTAAGGGCTGATTTTGAGGCCAGAGTGCTATTTAAGACATCTGCCATTCTATGAGTCTGCTATGTATCCTGCTTCTCATGTTGGATTGTTTTCTCCCTTTTGAATCTGTCAGCTAGTATTAGCAGACACTAGTCTTGTTTATGTGATCTCTTTGACTCTTAGAGCTATCAGTGTGATCAATTGTGAAATGAAGTTGATCACTTGGACTAGTGAGATGGTATTGGTACATGCCGCCTTGATGGGATTGTATTGGAATCCCGTGGCACATTTCTAACTCCACCATTGGGGCAAGTCCGATTGAGCATGTCCAAATTGTACATCTCCTCCCTCTCTTATTCCCACTCTTATATTTTACAGGTATCACTTTTCAGTTAAAATTTAAACACCTAAGCATAGTTGTGTGTTAATCACAGAGTTCAACCAGTAGTACTAGAACAAAAAATACTAAAATGGATAAAGTATTACATTGTACATCAACAGTCAGGACAACAGCTGATCAAGTCACTGTTTCTCATAGTGTCCATTTCACTTCAACAGGTTTCCCCTTTGGTGCTCAGTTAGTTGTCGCTGATCAGGGAGAACATATGATATTTGTCCCTTTGGGACTGGCTTAATTCACTCAGCATGATGTTTTTCAGACTCCTCCATTTTGTTGCAAATGACCGGATTTCATTGTTCTTGACTGATGTATAGTGTTCTATAGAGTACATGTCCCATAATTTCTTTATCCAGTCTACTGTTGATGGGCATTTGGGTTGGTTCCAGGTCTTAGCTATTGTGAATTGAGCTGCAATAAACATTAATGTACAGACAGCTTTTTTGTTTGCCTATTTAATGTATAAGGAGGAATAAAAATGAAATTAAAAAACTGAATAGAACATGAAATCGAAATATTGAAGAGAAAACAAAATGAAAATGAAGAATTCAACAGAACAAATAAAAAATGCATTTGAGAACCTTAAAATCCAAATCAGGCAGAAGAGAGAATATCAGACTTAGAAGACAGAGCACAGAAAAGTATACAGTCTAGCTAAAGTCTGCAAGAGAAAATTAGAAATCTAAAACATATTGTTGAGAATCTATAGGATACAATATATACAAAACAAGATTTTGGGTTCTAGTAGTTTCTGAAGTTATGGAGAGAGAGAAAGTGTTAGAAGGCCTTTTTTAAGCAAAATACTAGTGAACTTCCAACAGACATGACCAGAAAAGATCATCAACACAACACATTGTAATCAAACTCACCACAGTGAAGCATAGGAAAAAGATTCTAAAATGTGCAAAAGAGAAATGTCTGATTACTTTTAGGATCTCCAATTAGATTCACATCAGACTTCTAATCAGAAACCCTGCAAGCTGGGAGAGAATGGTGAGATATAGCCCAAGACTTAGAGAAAATACAGTCATCCTATTATATTATACCCTGCAAAGGTCTCATTTGGGAATAAAGATGAAATAAAACAGAATGAATTTGTCACCAGTCATCCATCCCTGCAAAGGATGCTGAAGATGTTTTACAAACAGAAACACAGAAACACAGTCATCAACAGAAAGATGGTAAAGGAAGAAAACCTTGCAGTAAGGGATCACAGGAAGTTCAAACGATATATTAGAAATATCTTTGGGAACATGGTAGGGCAAAGTCACTACTTATCAGTAGCTGCACTGAAAGTAAATGGCCTCAACTCTCTAGGGATCCCAGTGGAAAGAACAGGTCTTCAAAGAAGGAGGTACCTTTCTCTGAAGGGAGGAGAGAACTTCCACTTTGACTATGACCTTGTCTAAATATGATCAGAGTCAGAAAACTGAAAAGGCCTCCATAGCCTTGCCAACTCATGACAAGAGCCTAGGGTGATTACTAATGCCATGAACAACCATTGCAATTTGTTAAGTCAACAAAAAAAGTCACTGTGCACTTACTCGTCATGTAGGATCTCTGTCCTAAATGTGCTGTACATTTTTATTTAATGCTATAACTAGTGCTCAAACAGTATTTTACACATTGTATTTCTATGTGGGTGAAATCTTTACTTAATATATGCTAAATTGATCTTCTGTATATAAAGATAATGGAAGGGGAGAGGGAGTGGGAGAGAGGAGGATTGCAGGTGCGAGGAAAGTTATGGGGGGAACATTGTAATCCATAAGCTGTACTTCAGAAATTGATATTCATTAAATAAAAGCTTAAAATAAAAGACACAGACTGGCTGAATGGATTAAAAACCAAAACCCATCTATTTGCTGCTTACAAGAAACACATTTGATCAACTTGATATCTTATCCTTCTTAGTATTTTTGTTTGTTTGTTCTACTTAATACTTTTGGTTGAATACTGTAATCAATACACAATTCTTCTTAAGTGCTGAAACTTAACTGAAAAGTGATCGCTGTTAAATATAAGAGTGGGAATAAGAGAGGGAAGAGATGTGCAATTCGGGACATGCTCAGGCTGACTTACCTCAAACGGTAGAGTTAGAAACATACCAGGGGATTCCAATTCAATCCCATCAAGGTGGCATGTACCAATGCCATCTCACTAGTCTCAGTGACCAATTTCTGTTCACAATTGATCATAATGATAGGACAAAGAACCAAAGGGATCACAGAAACAAGAATAGTGTCTGCAAATACTAGCTGATAGAATAAAAAAGGGAGAGAATGATCCAACATGGGAAATGAGATACACAGCAGACCCATAGAATGGCAGATGTCCTAAATAACACTCTGGCCTCAGAATCAGCCCTTAAGGCATGTGGATGTGGCTGAAAAGCCCATGAGAGTATTTCAGGCATGGAAAGCCAAGACACTCTGGGGAAAAAAAACCTAAATGAAAGATCTCTGAGTGAGATCCCAGTGGAAAGAACAGGTCATCAAAGAAGGAGGTACCTTTCTCTGAGGGAAGGAGAGAACTTCCATTTTGACCATGGCCTTGTCTAAATATGATCAGAGTCAGTGAACTCAGGGGGCTTCCATAGCCTTAGCAGCTCATGATAAGAGACTAGGGTGATTACTGATGCCATAAACAAGAGTGTCAATTTGTTAAGTCAACAACAGGAGTCACTGTGCACTTACTCCTCATGTAGGATCTCTGTCCTTAGTGTGCTGTACATTGAGATTTAATGCTACAACTAGTACTCAAACAGTATTTTTCACTTTATGTTTCTGTGTGGGAGCAAACTGTTGAAATCTTTACTTAATGTATGCTAAACTGATCTTCTGTATATAAAGAGAAATGAAAATGAATCTTGATGTGAATGGAAAGGGAGAGGGAGTGGATAAGGGGAGGGTTGTAGGTGGGAGGGACATTATGGGGGGAAGCCATTGTAATCCATAAGCTGTACTTTGGAAATTTATATTCATTAAATAAAAGTTTGAAAGCAAAAAAAAAAATAAAAAGAAACACATTTTTCCAACAAAGATGCTTGCAGACTGAATGTGAAAGGTTGGAAAAAGATATACCATGCCAAAAGAAACCAAAAAAGAGCTGATGTAGCCACCTTAATATCAGAAAAAATAGACTTTAACACAAAAAAAATGTTAAGAGAGACAAAGAGAGGCACTATATAATGATTAAGGTGTCAATTCAACAGGAAGATGTAACTATTATAAATGTATATGGACCTAATTACAGTACACCAGTTTATTTAAAAGATATGTTAAGGAACTTAAAGGGAGACTAGGACTCCAATACAATAATATTGGGGGGGCTTCAATGCTCCACTTTTAGCAACGGACAGATCAACCAGACAGAAATCAACAAGGAAACAGCAGATTTAATTGACACTAGAGAACAAACAGATCTAAGAGATATGTACAGAAATATTCATCCTAATGTTACAGAATACACATTCTTCTCACTAGTGCATGGGACTTTCTCTAGGATAGACCACATAGTAGGCCATAAAGCAAGTCTCAGCAAATTTAAAACAAATCAAAATCATACCATACATCTCAGACCACAATGGAATGAAGCTGGAAATCAGCAACTCAGGATTCTCTAGAGCATAAGTAAACACATGGAGAATGTCAGCATGCTCCTGAATGAACACTGGGTCATAGAAGAAATCAAAAGAGAAATCAAAAACTCTCAGGAAGCAAATGAAGATAACAACACATCAAAACTTATGGGAGGCCGGCGCCGTGGCTCAATAGGCTAATCCTCCACCTTGCGGCGCCGGCACACCGGGTTCTAGTCCCGGTCAGGGCGCCGGATTCTGTCCCGGTTGCCCCTCTTCCAGGCCATCTCTCTGCTATGGCCAGGGAGTGCAGTGGAGGATGGCCCAGGTGCTTGGGCCCTGCACCCCATGGGAGACCAGGAAAAGCACCTGGATCCTGGCTCCTGCCATCGGATCAGCGCGGTGCGCCGGCTGCAACGGCAGCCATTGGAGGGTGAACCAACGGCAAAGGAAGACCTTTCTCTCTCTGTCTCTCTCTCTCACTGTCCACTCTGCCTGTCAAAAATAAAAAAAAAATAAAAATAAAATAAAAAAAAACTTATGGGATACAGCCAAAGCAGTGTTAAGAGGAAAGTTTATAGCAATAGGTGCCTACATTAAGAAATTGGAAAGTCACCAAATAAATGAGCTATCAATGCATCTCAAAGATCTAGAAAAACTACAGCAAACCAAACCCAAAACAGTAGGACAAAAGAAATAATTAAGATTAGAGAGAAAATCAATAAAATTGAATCCAAAAAAATTACAAAAGAGAAGCAAAATGTTGAAAGGATTTTTTTTTGAAAAAAAAAAATAAACAAAATTGACTCACCATTGGCCCAACTAACCAAATAAAGGAGAGAGAAGACATAAATCAATAAAATTAGACATGAGAAAGAAATGTAACAACAGACACCCCAGAAATAACAAGAGTCATTATAAATTACTACAAAGAATTGTATGCCAGCAATCGGGGAAATCTGTCAGAAATGGATAGATTCCTGGACATATATGACCTACAAAAATTGAAGCAAGAAACATAGAAAACCAAAAAGGGACCCATAACAAAGTCAGAAATTGAATCAGTAATAAAGGCCCTCCCAACAGAGGAAAGCCCAGGACAAGAGAGATTCACTGCTGAATTCTATCATTTACAGAAGAAATAACTCCAACTCTTCTCCAGCTAGTCAAAACAATTGAAAGAGATGGAATCCTCCCAAATTCTTTCTACAAAGCCAGTATCACTTAATTCCTAAACCTGAAAAAGATGTAGCAGAGAAAGAGAACTACACACCAATTTCTCTAAAGAACATACAAAAAAATACTCAACAAAATTCAAGCCAAAATAATCCAACAACAAATTAGAAAGATCATCCAACCCAACCAAGTGGGATTTATCCTTGTATGCAGGGATGGTTCAACATTCACAAATCAATCAATGTGATACACCACATTAACAAACTGCAGAAGGAAAATCATATATTATCTCATTAGATGCAGAGAATGCATTTGATAAATTACAAAACCATTTCATGATGAAAACTCTAACCAAATTGTGTATAGAAGGAACATTCCTCAACACAATTAAGGCAATTTATGAAAAACCTACGGCCAGAGGCAAGATGGCAGAATAGGTAGGGAGCACACTGATAGTCCGGGGAGAGACAGTATAATAAAAGTGGAGATACTGCAGATTCAAGGAAGAGTAGGGGAGGAAACAGCAGAAGAAACTCTTCCAGAACGCGTGATTCACAGCGGACCTGTGTGGAGAGCGTGGGAGCCCACAGTTTGGGACACCAGCAGCAGACTCAACACACCAGCGCTGGAACGCGAGGTGAGCCGAACCTCAATAGCCCGAGACACCGGCAGGCAAGCGGAGAGAGGAGACTAGAGGGAACGACCCCCAGGGGAGAAAAGTTCACCAGGCTAACTGGAAGAGAGAGAGAGAGAAAAAAAGGTGACTGGTACGGACACGGGTTTCTCTCTCTCCGCTCACCTCTCAAGGGCGAGCAAGACAAAGAGCAGGCGCCATCTTGGACATACATCATAAGCAGAGCAACCTCAGGTCTGCACCAGCCCTGAGCCTAGCAGAAAAACCTGACTCTTGGCAGGGCGAATTAACAGGAGATCAGGACCTAGTAAATTTGTGGCGCTACTGAACTGAGACTGTGAAAAAAGAGACGGTGTGGGAGAGAACTCACGGAATTCACGTGAGCACTCTCCAGAGATGCTACAATTCCTATTCTTTGGCAACCCAGTGGGAGACTGAAGGAGAATCTGAGCCCACCCTGAGGGCAGAACAAATTCCCTGTGTGGTCCAACATGGGAAGCGAGATACTCAGCAGACTCATAGAATGGCGGATGTCTTAAACAGCACTCTGGCCTCAGAATCAGCCCTAAAGGCATTCCGATCTGGCTGAAAAGCCCATGAGAGTATTTCAGGCATGGAAAGCCAAGACACTCTGGCAAAAAAAAAACCCTAAATGAAAGATCTCTATGAGTGAGATCCCAGTGGAAAGAACAGGTCTTGAAAGAAGGAGGTACCTTTCTCTGAAGGGAGGAGAGAACCTCCACTTTGAATATGACCTTGTCTAAACAAGATAAGAGTCGGAGAACTCAGAGGGCTTCCATAGCCTTGGAAACTCATGACTGGTACATAGGGAGATTACTGATGCCATAAACAGGAGTGTCAATTTGTAAAGTCAACAACAGGAGTCACTGTGCACTTACTCCTCATGTAGGATCTCTGTCCTTAATGTGCTGTACATTGAGACTTAATGCTATAACGAGTACTCAAACAGTATATTTCACTTTGTGTTTCTATGGGGGTGCAAACTGTTGAAAGCTTTACTTAATGTATACTAAACTGATCTTCTGTTAAAAAAAAAAGAAGAAGAAATTATCAATTCGGAACTTGACTCTCGCTGGGATTAAACATGACAATAGGTCTGATCTGATTTTATTATCATTAAAAAAATCATCTATTATTTTTCACTTTATGTCTGTGTGGGAGCTAACTGTTAAAATCTTTACTTAATGTATGCTAAACTGATCTTCTGTATATAAAGAGAATCGAAAATGAATCCTCATGTGAATGGAAGGGGAGAGGGAGTGGGAAAGGGGAGGGATGCGGGTGGGAGAGATGTTATGGGGGGAAGCCATTATAATCCATAAGCCGTACTTTGGAAATTTATATTCATTAAATAAAAGTTAAAAAATCATCTATTATTTTTCACTTTATGTTTCTGTGTGGGAATAAACTGTTGAAATCTTTACTTAATGTATGCTAAACTGATCTTCTGTATATAAAGAGAATCAAAAATGAATCTTGATGTGAATGGAAGGGGAGAGGGAGTGGGAAAGGGGAGGGTTGTGGGTAGCAGGGATGTTATGGGGGGGAAGCCATTGTAATCCATAAGCTGTACTTTGGAAATTTATATTCATTAAATAAAAGTTAAAAAAAAAGAAAAAGAAAAACCCACGGCCAGCAACCTATTGAATGGGGAATAGTTGGAAGCATTTCCACTGAGATCCAGTTCCAGACAGGGATGCCAAATCTCACCATTGCTATTCAATATAGTACTAGAAGTTCTATCCAAGCCATTAGTCAAGAAAAAGAAATTAAAATGGGTACAAAATGAAAGGAAAATGTCAAACTATCCATCTTTGCAGACAGCGTGACTCTTTATGTAAGTGATCCAAAGAACTCCACTAAGAGACTATTGGAACTCATAGACGAATTTGGCAAAGTAGCAGGATGCAAAATCAATACATAAAAATCAACAGCCTTTGTATACAGACACTGCCAGAACTGAGAAACAACTTCTAAGGTCAATCCCATTCACAACAGCTACCAGAAAAAAACAAATACCTTGGAAAAAACTTAACCAAGGATGTCAAATATTTTTATAATGAGAATTACAAAATCTTAAAGAACTAGAAGAGGATACCAAAAAATGGAAAAATATTCCATGCTGACTGATTGGAAGAATCAATATCATCAAAATGTCCATTCTTCCAAAAGCAATTTACAGATTAATGTGATATAAATGAAAATATCAAACACATTCTTATCAGACCTAGAAAAAATGATGCTGAGATTCATATAGAAACATATATTGAGGTGCTGGAGACCTCCAATAGATAAATGAGTCTTATACAACAAAAACAGAGCTGGAGGCATCAGAATACAGATTTCAAGACATACTACAGGGCAATTATAATCAAAACAGCATGGTACTGTTCAGAAACAGATGGATAGGCAATAGAACAGAATAGGAACACCAGAAATCAATCCAAACATCTACAACCAATTTATATTTGATGAAGGAGCTAAAACCAATTCTTGGAGCAAGGAGAGTCTTTTAAACAAATCTTGTTGGGAAAACAGGATTTCCACATGCAGGAGTATGAAGCAAGATACCTATGTTACACTTTACACAAAAAATCCACTCAACGTGGATTAAAGATCTAAATCTATGACCCAGCACCATAAAATTATTATAGAACATTGGAGAAAGTCTGCAAGATATAGGCACAGGCAAGACTTCTTGGAAAAATCTCCAGTGGCATAGGCAGTCAAAGCCAAAATTAATAACAGGGATTACATCAAATGAAAAGTTTCTGCACTGCAAAAAAAAAAAAGTCAGCAAAGTGAAGAGGCAACTGAAATAATGGGAGAAAATCTTTGCAAATTATGCAACTGATAAAGGATTAATAACCAAAATCTGGCAGGCGCCACAGCTCACTTGGCTAATCTTCCACCTGTGGAGCTGGCACCCTGGGTTATAGTCCCGGTTGGGGTGCCGGGTACTGTCCCAGTTGCTCCTCTTCCAGTCCAGCTCCCTGCTGTGGCCTGGGAAGGCAGTGAATGATGTCCCAAGTGGTTGGGCCCTGCACCCACATGGGGGACCAGGAGGAAGCATCTGGCTCCTTGCTTTGGATCGGCGCAGGGTGCCAGTGTAGCAGCCATTTGGGGGGTGAACCGACAGAAAAGGAAGACTTTTCTCTCTCTCTCTCACTGTCTAACTCTGCCTGTAAAAAAAATAACCAGAATCTACAAAGAGATCAAGAAACTTCACAACAGCAAAACAAACAACCAACTTAAGAGATGGGCCAAGAGTCTAAATAGACATTTTTCAAGAGGAAATCCAAATGGCCAACAGACACATGAAAAAATGTTCAGGATCACTAGCCATCAGGGGAATGCAAATCAAAACCACAATGAGGTTTCACCTCACTCCAGTTAGAATGGCTCTCATACAGAAATCAACTAACAACAGATGATGGTGAGGATGCAGGGGCAAAGGCACAATAACCCACTGTTGGTGGGAATGCAGACTGGTAAAGCCACTATGGATACAGTTTGGAGATACCTCAGAAATCTGAATGTATCCCTACCACATGACCCAACAATTCCATTCTTTGGAATTTACCCAAGGAGAATTAAATTGGCAAATAAAAGAGCTGTCTACACCTCAATGTTTATTGCAGCGCAATTCAGAATGGCTAAGACATGGAATCAACCTAAATGCCCATCAACAGAAGACTGGAAAAAGAAATTAAGTGATATGTATTCTACAGAATACTACACAGTGGTAAAAGAAATGAAATCTTGTCATTTGCAACAAAATGGAGGAATCTGAAAACATCATACTGAGTGAAATAAGCCAGGCCCAAAGGGACAAATATCATATGTTCTCCCTGATACGTGACAACTGAGCATCTGAAAGGAAAACTATAGAAGTGAAACTGACACTATGAGAAGCAATGACTTGATCAGCCCTTGTGATGACTGTCAAGGAACAGCTTACTATTTTATTCATTTTAGTATTTTCTTTTTCTACTTAATACCATTGGTTGAGCTTTTTACTTAACACGGAATAATTCTTAGGTGTTTAAATCAAATTGAAATAAAAAAAATTAGAGTTGGAATAAGAGATGGAGGGGATATACAGTTTGGCACATGCTCCCAGGTATTTACCCCTAAGGGTAAAGTATAAACTTGCCATGGGACTCGAAATACTAAAAATTGGCATGTACCAATGCCACCTTACTAATTAAAGTGATCAGTTTAAGTCCATAATTGATCATAAAGAGGATTAAGTGTCAAATAAGACCAGTGTCTGCTAATAATTGCAGAATTAAAAAGGAGAGAACAATCCAGGATGGGAAGCAGGTCACAGAGCAGACTCTTAGAATGACAAATGCTGTAAACAGAACTCTGGCCTCAGAATCACATTTTAAGGCATTTGGATCTGGCTAAAAAGCACATGAGAGTAGTTCAGGCATATAAATACAGGACATTGTGGCAAAAATGACCTTAAAGAAAGACCTCTGTGAGTGAGATTCCAGCAGAAAGAAGCGGACATTAAAGAATGAGGTACCTTTCTCTGAAAGGAGGGGAGAACTTCCAGTTTGATTATGACCTTGTATAAATAATGTTGGACTTTGTGAACTCAAGAGGATTCCACAGCCTTGGCAGCTCATGAAAAGAGCCTCAGATGATTACTGACATCATAAATAAAAGTCTGAACTGTTAAATCATCAAAGGAGTCACTGTGCACTTGCTCCCTATATTGGGACCTGTGTACTTAATGTTTTTTACTATGAGAATTAACACTATAACTAGTTCTCAAACCATGCTTTATACTTTGTCTTTCTGTGTGGGTGCAACCTATTGAAACCTTTACTTAGTATAGAGTTGATCTTCTGTATATAAAGATATTTAAAATGAATCTTAATGAAGAATGGGATAGGAGAAGGAGTAGGAGATGGGATGGTTTGTGGGTGGAAGGGTGGTTATAGAGCAAAGAGTCACTATAATCCAAAAGTTGTACTTTTGAGATTTATATTTATTAAATAAAATTTTCTATAATTATAACATATCTGAATAGAGCAATACTGAGTAAGAACATTAAATCAGGAATAATGTGTTCAAATGAAAGGTCAGCAACAGATATCTTCATTAATAAAATGTACAAAATTAAAAAAATATAACACCAATCTTTTGAAAAGTTAGAGAGATAACTTTTCCTAACTCATCATATGAGGCCAGCTGGTAAAGCCATTATGGAAGTCTGTTTGGAGATTCCTCAGAAACCTGAATATAACCCTACCATACAACCCAGCCATCCCATTCCTTGGAATTTACCCAAAGGAAATTAAGTTGGCAAAAAAAGAGCTGTCTATATCTTAATGTGTATTGCAGCTCAATTCACAATAGCTAAGACCTGGAATCAACCTAAATGCCCATCAACAAGACTGGATAAAGAAATTATAGGATATTCACTCTACAAAATACTATACAGCAGTAAAAAATGAAATCTGTTCATTTGCAACAAAATGGAGGAATCTGGAATACATCATGCTGAGGGAAATAAGCCAGTCCCAAAGGGACAAATATCATATGTTCTCGATTGGTGACAACTGACTGAGCACCTAAGAGGAAACCTGTTGAAGTGAAATGTACACTATGAGAAAAAATGACTTGATCAGCCCTTGTCCTGACTGTTGAAGAACAACTTACTATTTTGACCTTTTAGTATTTTTTGTTCTACTTAATGCCATTGGTTGAACTTGTTAATTAACATGCAATTATTCATAGGTGTTTAAATTTAACTGAAAAGTGATCTCTGTTAAATATAAGAGTGGAAATAAGAGAGGGGGGAGATGTATAGTATGGCCCATGCCCATCAGACATACCCTTAGTGGTAGAGTTAGAAACATGCCAGGGGATTCCAATTCAATCCCATTAAGGTGGCATGTACCAATGCCAGCTCACTAGTCAAAGTGATCAGTTTCAATTCATAATTGATCATAATGATAGGATTGAGAGTCAAAGGGTTCACCTAAACAAGACTAGTATCTGCTAATACTAACTGATAGAATTAAAAGGAGAGAACAACCCAAGATGGGAAGTGGGATACACAGCAGACTCATAGATTGGCAGATGTCCTAAACAGCACTCTGGCCTCAGAATCAGCCCTTAAGGTTTTAGATATGGCTAAAAAGCCCATGAGAGTATTTCAGGCATGGAAAGCCAAGACACTCTGGAAAAAAAAAGACCTAAATGAAAGATCTCTGTGAGTGAGATCCCAGTGGAAAGAACAGGTCTTCAAAGAAGGAGGTACCTTTCTCTGAAGGGAGGAGAGAACTTCCACTTTCACTATGGCCTTGTCTAAATAAGATCAGAGGTGGTGAACTCAAGAGGCTTCCATAGCCTTGGAAACTCATGACTAGAGCCTCGGGTGATTACTGACATCATAAATTAGATTGTCAATTGTTAAGTCAACAACAGGAGTCACTGTGCACTTACTCCCCATGTAGGATCTCTGTCTTTAATGTGTTGTACTATGTGAATTAATGGTAAAACTACTACTAAAACAGTACTCTATTCTTTGTGTTTCTGTGTATGTGTAAACTGTTGAAATCTTTCCTTAGCATATACTAAATTGATCTTCTATATATAAAAATAATTGAAAATGAATCTTGATGTGAATGGGATGGGAGAGGGAGTGGGAGATGGGATGGTTGTGGGTGGGAGGGAGGTTATGGGGGGGAAGCCGCTATAATCCAAAAGTTATACTTTGGACTTTTATATTTATGAAATAAAAATTTAAAAATAAATAAATAAACTTAAGTTTAATTAAGGGAATTATAAAATGTTTTCTACAATAATAATAACATCTCTGAATAGAGCAATACTGAGAAAGAACATTAAATGAGGAATAAAGTGTTCAAACAAAAGATCAGCAACAAACATATTTATTGCTAAAATCTACAAAATTAAAAAAACACCAATTTTTTGAAAAGTATTATACAAATTGTTAGGGTGGTAACTTTTCCAAACTCATTATATGAGGCCAGTTTTTGCTAACGTGACCTGATAGATGCAAGATCTCTGTTTATCTCTGATTCTCTTTTTTCAAATAAAAACTTACAAAGCAGAGTCCCTGCTGAATATAATGCAACAGTGTCATCCTAATGGAGTTTATATTAGAATATAGGTGCAAAATTTGATAGTAATTGAATCCAGTTTGGAATCCAAAAAAATAAAATAAAATAAAATGGTCAGATATCATAATCAAGTCAGATGTAATATAGGAACAGGGAAAATATGAATGTAATTCACAATTCCAATAATTCACATCAATCAAAACTAAACATCAGTATAATAAACTAGATGCAGAAAACATTTTGTATAAAATTATACATTCACTTATGAGAAGTAAATTGAACAGAACACTTATAGATTGCATATACTTCAAAACAAAACCCTTGCATTTCAGGAACCTGAGCCAGATTCTATTGAATGACAACAAAATGAAAGCATTTACCCTATAATTGGAACCATAAAATGATGCACATTGCTTTACTTTTATATTCAATACTGCAATGTAAGGTCTAGGCAAAACAAAAAGAAAGGGGAAGGAAATAAAAGACACAGATATAGAAAAGAACAAATTGAAATTATTTATTTTTCCAGATGATTTTATTCTATTTATATGGAAATGCAACGAGTTCAACAACAGGCCACCTGAACTGGTAAATGACTGGTAGATTTGTAGGATACAAAGTAAGCACAAAAAATCAGAATAAGTTTTATATACCTATACTATTGTGAACCCACTGAAAAAAATAAATTAAAGAAGAAATTAAATTCACAATAAGAAATAAAATACCCTGGATAAATTTGACTTGTGATGTAAAATGCCTCTATAGCAACAATTCTAAAGCCATGATAAAGAATCTGAGATAATATTCACAGATTGAAATACTTTCTAATATTTCCATATTATCCAAGTTAATTTACAGATACAATATGCTTTCCATCAAAATCAATGGAATTCATCATGTATCTAGGAAAATAAACCTAAATCTCATATCTTCACATATATTAAAAAATGTTCCACATAGAAAAGTAACTCTTGAGAAACAGAACACGTCTTGGGTCACAACAAATGAGTTCAATACATACCATAGATGTATGGTAAACCCTGGCATAAAAACTGATGAATAGACCAGTGTAAGAGGATAGAGGCTCCCAAAAAGAAATACAGATACAAACAGACAATAGATCTTTTACAAAGCTAACAAAAATACACTGGAAAAGGTATAGTCTATTCAGTAAATTGTCCAGAGGCAACAGGATATCCATATGGACATCACTAAATCCAGATGACTACCCCTCTTTTCCTATACAAAGTCAACTGAAAGTGAGTCATGGATGTAAATGTGAGAACTGAAACTTACAAAATATAGAGAAAACTATAAGACATTGACATAAGCAATGGCTTCTTGATAAGATACCCTAAGAACAGGCAATAAAAAACTAATAGAGAAACCTTATATCAAACTAAGAAGATAATTCACAACAAAGAAGACAATCATCAGAGTGAAGATAAAACCCCTCTTAACTCCTATAAAACCAGCATCACTTTGATTCTAAAACCAGGTATATGTACAAAGCAAATTAAGACCAATATATTCGATAAATACAGATGCAAAAAATCCTCAAAATACTTGCTAATCAAACATAACAACACATTAGAAATATAATTCACCCAGACCAAGTGGGAATGCACTAGATAAAATATGTCCTCGATAAAGAGGGAGGTGCCTTTCTCTGAATGGAGGAGAGAACCTCCACTTTGACTATGACCGTGTCTAAACAAGATAAGAGTCGGAGAACTCAAGGGGCTTCCATAGCCTTGGAAACTCATGACTGGTGCATAGGGAGATTACTGATGCCATAAACAGGAGTGTCAATTGGTAAAGTCAACAACAGGAGTCACTGTGAACTTACTCCTCATGTAGGATCTCTGTCCTTAATGTGCTGTACACTGAGGCTTAATGCTATAACGAGTACTCAAACAGTATATTTCACTTTGTGTTTCTATGGGGGTGCAAACGATTGAAATCTTTACTTAATGTATACTAAACTGATCTTCTGTAAAAAAAAAAAAGAAAAAAAAAAGAAATTATCAATTCCCAACTTGACTCTCACTGGGATTAAACATGACAATAGGTCTGATCTGATTTCATCATCATTTAAAAAAATCATCTATTATTTTACACTTTATGTTTCTGTGTGGGAGCAAACTGTTGAAATCCTTACTTAAGGTATACTAAGCTGATCCTCTGTATATTAAGATAATCGAAAATGAATCTTGATGTGAATGGAAGGGGAGAGGGAGTGGGAAAGGGGAGGGTTGTGGGTGGGAGGGACGGTATGGGGGGGGAAGCCATTGTAACCCATGAGTCGTACTTTGGAAATTTATATTCATTAAATAAAAGATAAAAAAAATGTCCTTGATAAAAACCTTAATAGAATAGAAGGAATAGAAGGAATATTCATGAACACATTCAAGGTAGTTTATGACAAACACAGAGCCACCATCAAATTGTGTGGGTAAATTGGAAGCATTTCCACTAAGAGCTACAAGGATGCTCACCCCCATAATTGCTATTCAATATAGTTCTAGAAGGCTTACTTGAGAGACCCCAGCAAGCAAAATCCAAGCAAAGGGATACAAATTGGAAAGGTTGAAGTCAAATTATTACTGTTGATAGAAGATATGATCTTATATATAGGGAAGCCAAAAGACTCCACCAACAGACTATTGGAACTCAAGAGAGTTTGGTAAATTTGCAAGATAAAATCAATACACAAAATTCAATAGCATTTGTATAAAAAGACAATGCTAGGGTGAGAAAGGACATGCAAGATCAGTTCAATTCACAATAGCCAAACAAATTGGAATAAATTTAAATAAGAGGTCAAATATCTCTACAATGGTAATTACAAAACATTTTTAAAATAAATAGGAGAACATAAACATGGAAATATCTGTCATGTTCATGGATTAGAAGAATTAATAGAATCAAAATGTCCATACTACTGAAAGCAATTTACATGTTCAATATGATCCCAATCGAAATAGTAATGACATTCTTCGGAAAAAAATGATAGAAAAAATGATGCTAAAATTCATATGGAAGCCCAAGAGATCCTGAATAGCTAGAGCAAACTTAAAGAATAAAACAAAGCCAGAGGCATCACAATATCAGATTTCATGACATCTACAGGTCAGTTAGAATCAAAAAAGTCTAATACTGGCACAAAAATAAACATGTAGACCAATGGACTGGAGTAGAAATTCCAGAACTTAATACACTCATGTACAACCAACCGATCTTTGACAAAGGAGCCAAAATAAATGCCTGAAAAAAGGTACTCTTCAACAAATGTTACTGGAAAACTTGGATTCTGCATGTAGAAGTATGAAACAAGACCACCACCTTACAATTTATACAGAAATGAACTATAGATGGATCAATGATATAAAACAATAACCTGATAACATCAAATTACTAGATGAAAATATTGGGAAACTCAGCAAGACATTGGCATACACACAGAATTCTTGTTAAATACCCCTGAATGATAGGCAATCAAAGCACAAATAAACAAATAGGATTGCATTAAGCTAAGATGCTTATGCACTGCAAAGGAATTGCTCAACATATTGTAGAGGCATCCAAGAGAACAGGAGAAAATATTTGCAAATCTTGCAATGGTTAAAGGTCTAATATCCAGAATCTACAAAGAGTTCAAGTAATCCAGAACAACAAAAACAACAAAAATCCTGTCAAGCAGTGGGCAAAGGACAAAACAGACATTTTTGAAGGATGACATTCAAATGGTCAACAGAAACATTTAAAAACGCTCAGGATGATTAGCCATCAGGAAATGCAAATCAAAAGGATGATGAGGGTGAAACCTCACCCCAATTAGAGTGGCTATCTTTCAAAAATTATAAAACAATAAATGTTAGCAAATATATGGGTGATAAAATACTATAATCCACTGCTGGTTAAATTGTAAACCATTATGGATCACAGTCTGGTAATTTTTCAGTAATCTGAAAATTGTTCTACCGCATACACAGCCATCCCACTCCTAAAAATTTACCCAAATAGAGTGCAATCAGCATAAGGAAGACTTGTCTGCACCTTATGTTTATTGCAGATCAATAGCTAAGATCTGACATCAACCTAGAGATTCATCAACTGAATAATGGTTAAAGAAAATGTGGTATATATACACTATGCAAAACTACTCAGCTATATAAATTAATAATACCTTGTCTTTTACAACAAAATATATGCATATGGAAGCCATTATTCTCAGTCAAATAAACCAGCACAAAATAAACAAATAAACAAAGCACAAAAATGCAATGTTGAGTTTTGGTTATTGCTTACAATCCTTGTCTATACTCTTGATAAACAGTGATTTTTCTACTTGTTCCATTCAATTCTTTATTTGGTGCAGAGTTAAGCTTGTGATTATAAAATAATTGAAATTATGCAATTATAGATATAAAAAGAAAAAATAAGAGAGGAAGGAGGACAGAGGGTCAGAGCATGGGCAAGAGGAAGGTTAGGGTGGGAAATATTATGCTCTTAAGTCTGTGTATATGAAATACATGAAATTTGTTCACCTTATATGAATAAAATTATTTTAATACCCCAGTAGACTGGGATAAAGTATTTGCCAATTCTGCATTTCATGAAGAACTGAAATTCAGAATACATATGAAACTGCTGAAATTATGCACAAATATATCTAAGAATTGGGAAAGGATCTGAACAGGCATTTCTGTAAAGAAGAAATACCCATGGTCAACAAAAATGGGAAAACATACAATATAATTATCATATAGGAAAATGCAAATCAAAATACACTAGGTGTCACCTCACTAACAAATGCTAGTTGGGTATGCAGAAAAGAAAACTTTAATAAGTTATTGGAGCCTGCACTGTTGTGTAGCAATTAAAGCCACCACCTGCAGTGCCAAAATCCCATATGAGGACTTGAGTCCCAGTTGCTCCACTTCTGATCCAGCTCTCTTCTGTGGCGTGAGAAATCAGTGGAAGGTGGTCCAAGTCTTTAGGCCTCAGTTCCCACATGGGAGACCCAGGAGGAAGCTTCTGGTTCCTGGATTTGTGTTGGCCCAGCTCTAGCCATTGCAGCCATTTAGGGAGTGAACCAGGGGATGGAAGATCTCTCTCTCTCTTTCTATCTGTAACTATGACTTTCAAATAAATAAATATTTTAAAATATAAGATATTGATGAGAATGAAAGTTAGCCTGAGCATTATGAAGACTTAGTATGGCCATCCCTCCAAAAATGAGAAGGGGTAAACCTCTCCAACCATTGTGTATGTATCAGAAGGAAATTCAATCTGCATGTAAAAGAGATTTCTGCTTTGTTTTGACTACAGCACTATTCATAGTAGTAAATATTTGGAACCAACCTAGGCATCTATCAATGTGTTACAGTTTTCCAATCCTAAATCAGTGATTAAAAAGGATTTAAATATTATTTGCTTCAAAATGGGTGGAACTTAAGTGAAGTAAGACTGGCATAGGAAGAAATAAATCTCACATGTTCTCTGATATATGGGTTTCTAAAAAATGGTGGATATAAATATAAATGTTTTTAATTAGGATGGGAAGATTCATTACTGAAGATACTGGGTGGTAGGATAACAGATATAGAAACAGAGTTAGAAAGAACGAACCAGTTGCAGTGTTCCATAATATAGTGTTGTGACTTTAGTTCCTGATAAGATACACTGTATAAGAAATTGGAATGGAGGAGCTTGTAGGCCTTAAACACAAAATAAGCAAGGACAATCCTCACTTCCTGGATTGATTAAATTATGTTGTGTGTGTACTCAAATGTTGCACTGTATCCTGTAATAATATACAAGTAGTGTTAATCAAAGACTGAGCAAAATTTTAAAAATCAGAAATGTCTCTATATTCTATCAAGGAACTATCTGTAATATGTGATTAACCAAACTACATCATTTACAAAGCATAAGAAAGTAATAAAGCAATAATCTCCAGTCCTGCTAAGGATTATTTAAATAATCTTAAAATTTAAAAATCAAGGTTGCCTTTCCCATTGAACTTTCTGCTCATCCCTTGCATGACTTTCTGATATTCTATGAATGCCATTGTTGCAAAGCTAAACTTGAACCTAAATGGAAGAATAGTTGTAAGGTTTTAATATGTATTTATTTACTTGAAAGGAGGAGGGACAGTAGTGGATAGATCTTCCATCCACCAGTTCACTTGTCAATGTTTGCAAAACCTGGGACTGGTTTCAGTTTAATCTAGGAGCCAGGAACACCTTTTGTATCTCCAATGTAGGCAGAAGGTACATGAGTACTTAAGACATCATCAAATGCCCCTCAGATACATTGTAGCAAGAATCTGGATTGGAAGTGGGGAATGGCCAGGACCTGAATGAGGAAGATAAATATGAGATGAGGGCATCCCAAGTCATGGCTTAACTCACTGCTCATGACCCCATCTCTTTATACTGTTTCATTCATTCTTAATACTGTTGTCAAATTACAGGCATGATGTTCAAACTTGCATCCATGTATTTCAGTTAAAAAAAAAGGCTTAGGGTAACTGTTAAGATTAATAAAACTGTATTCCACAATGGAGGGCCTGGGTGCATTTCCTGATTCTGATCCTAACTCCAGCTTCCAATTAAAGCAGACCCTGGGAAGTCATGATGATGTCTCAAGACATGTGGTTTGTGCCACCCACATGGAAAACCTGAAGTGAGTTACCTGCTCTCAGGTTTAGATCTGATCCCTCCCTGGAAGATGTGAGCATTTGTGAAGTGAACTTGTGAATAGGAGCTCTTTCTCTCATTCATTGTCTCTTGTTTTCTATCAAGTAAATTAGAAAATAATTCATCAGACAGAAAGAGCAACATAGTCTTGGAAGTATCCAAGTAAAGAAAAGACTGAAAGCAAATGGAGGTATAGCAAAATATTTATATTCTTTATTCCAATGTAACCTAACAGATGATATTATCATTTTAATAAATACTTAACAATGAACAGTGTTGTTACAGTTTCTGATCATTAAAAATAATGACAGAAATTATATAAACGGTAGGAGTAAAGAGTTGAGAACATTCTTTTATAAGATACCTGAGCTTCCAAAGAAATAGTGTTCCAAACCAATTTTATGTGCTAAATACATTACATTTTTGTGAACTTAAGATACATATGTACAGATTTCAACAGTAAAATAGAATGAAGATATAAAATGATTAAATAGAAAATATGCAGAAACATGGTCCATTATAACACCATTACATTGAAGCCTGGAAAAGCAATATGCACTTCAGGTTAATCAGGATTTGTGTCTGAAAATTTAAAAGGGTTACACAGTGAGATGAGCAGATCATTTTCTATGAGGATAGTACAGTGTTTCATATCAGTGTTCATAGATAGAGCATCCGAATATTTAAGAAAAATGCTTACAAAACTGCAAGGATTGCCCAGTGTTTATCAGAACAAATAAATACAATGGTATAAATACCCAACCAGGGGTAATTAATAGTTATCCATATGTCATTGTGCAGATACATCAGCTAACACTAGATGGAGAAAATAAATAAATAAGGTCACTTCAAGTGTTGAAAAGCACAAAAATCAGTATATATGGAAGAAAAGATAGACAATCCATTTTAACTATCAATATTTCCTACAGAAGCACAGTCTATACACAATCTATAACATGACAGCATTTTGCCATAATGTAACAAAAAAGGCCAAGAATTAGCCGATGAGGAACAAAAATCAAGAAAGATATTGTCAAAGCTAGCAAAACTGATGGTTTAGAGAAACAGAAAGTAAGCAAACAAAAAACATCAAAGAACCAGGACTTTCCTCTTGGGGGCAGAAGTAGAAGAGATTGGGAAAATACCTGAACTGACCAAGGCCCCTATATTTTCCTGAATATTAGTTCTATGGATGTTAACATTCTTATTCAAATTTAGCAGAAAACAAAGATGTCAACAATTGTCTTCCTTTCAGGTTGTATTACTGTATTTTAGGGATCTATGCAAGAGCATATATGTCTCACATGAAACCATGGCACATAATTTCTAAACTGGTGTACTAAGTGCAATTAAAAGGAAACAACCTATTTATCCCACAGTATCAAGGGCCACCAAACTCAGGTTCCCAGACTTTAGGGATCACTCTCAGGAGATGAAGGCTAAGGGGATTCACTCTCAGGAACTAAGACAAACCTCAGCAGCCAGAACACTTAATTCTGAGAGTTCCACACTTTTTACTTTTCCCTCCCAACAGTTTGCATTGGCTCCCTCCTCCAAGGTCTTAATTCTCACCAGAAATCAAACACTTGAAATCAGTTTAAGTCTGTGACCTGTGCAGTCATTTTCGTGATCACTAACACCAAATGTGTGTTGTTTGCTTAATATCAAACAACACATCTATAACACCTATGACTTACCAACAGTTCAATTCTGACAATATATAGAGTTAGTAGACATAATGGATTAAGATTTTAACGTAAAAACATCCCAGGCATATACCAATGAAAAGCATGTATTTGATTTTCTGGCTCCAGTCAAAATTATGAAGTTATCCAGAGATCCCCTCTAAAGCTATCTTATTTGCATGAGCTTAGCTATGGCCTGAAATTTGTGTATTAGACAGAATCATAGCCACTCATATTGCCCATGAAATATCTGAGTCTTAAAATCAAAGGTACAGGCATTGAGGAGAAAAGAATTTTTTTTCTTTTACTAGTCACAAATGAACTCTCAAATTTATAAACCATTTTATAGCCAGCAGAATCTGATATTCTGAGATATTCTCAAATGCTACAAGCTATCATTTGACTAAACCAAATTTGGATGCATAATGAAACTACTGTGTGTTCAACAGTTTATTTGATTCTCAGTTCTCACACCAGTTAGCTTGGGGTTGGGGAGTGAAGAATGATTAGCCTTTACAAAGATTTTTACTCTCCACACAAGGGTGTGAAGGCATTTAATCCCGATTAAGAGAGATTAATCATTGGGAACAGGTGGGACCCTAATGAAGTGATTAGGCTAAATCAATTCATGTGATTATTGAGTGACTGCTTATTCCCAGGTGTGTGCTATAGAAACCACTTCATATTTGAACCTCCTGCAATTTCATTATTTGGTCATGGTCTCTGTGCCACCCAAACCTCTGCCAACAAGATGACCATCAACAGATACTGCCCTCCGACCTTGGACCCAAACCATGAGACAAATACCATTTCTTTCTAAATTACTGAGTCTGTACCATTCTGTTATTAGCATCAAACAAAACCTGACTCAGAACCTAGGAAGAGCTGTGCTGACAGGACTGAATTGTAAACTAGTGACCTCGTTTCTCAACCAAAGGATATCAGATCACATGTGGAAGTTCATTTCTCCATGTGGATTCTGTAATCACCATCAATTTGGAAAGCTGTGAGGCCCCAGGCTTCACACAAACCCTTTTCCTTTAGACACAGGACAGGACACCAGGGTCCTGGCTACTGGCCCAGCTCACTTCCTGTGACCATAGAATACTGGTCTCTGACACTCACCAGTTTCCAGCTTCCAACGAGTCCCAGCATCCTCCTGAGGGCTCCTGAGTGTGGTGAGGGAAGTTCACAGAGCAGCAATGGGTGAAACACCTGAGACCTCTCTCAGGAACAAACCCAGAAAGCCTAACATTGAGAAGCCAGCAAAGAAAATGCTGTGTGGTTCAGCAGTGTTGCCTTTGAACACCTGATTTTAAAGTCTGCCCTAACAATGAGCATGCATAACATCATAGAACACACAGCCAATCCAAATGCTCCTAGCATGAGGGCCGTAGCTTGGGGTTGTGGCAGGTGGGGGCAGAGAGGAACTCTGCTTGGTCTCAGGTCTGAAACTGCCTCATCTTTGCAGCTTGATCCTCCCAACAGCAGGGGCCGCTCTCACCTCCCTGATGATCATGACATCAGAGCACTGTCCCTCCCTCCTTTTTCCAGGACCCTATTAAAATCTTGTGACCCTTGGACTTTCAATAATGGTCTCACGTGTAACAGAATGCTGAATCTTTCTGGTATTCTGGGTCTTTATATTATTTATATTCTTAGCTCTTTTTTAAGGTCATTGGACTTTTTTTAAAAAAATTGACTCCAGGACTATTTTAAGATACTAAAAAATACATTACATAGATTGACCTCTCTTTCTCTTGTTTCTATTACAGATATTCACTTGTAGTTCTGTATTCTGTAATTTAATATTGTTGTCTGTTTCGTTCTTACTGGCATGTCATAACACATTGGGTTTATATATTGATCTTATACACAGTAATCCTGCATAATTCTCTGGTCAGTTTTTATTTGTTTCAAATTTTATGGAATTATCTCCATATATAATAGTTTAATTAACATCTATTGATGGTTTTGCTGCTTAAAAGCATATCCTTATACATAAAATTTTCTGTTTTTTTTTTTTAATTTCCTAACTGCACATCTAGGACATTGTTGAAGACAGAAAATAAAAGGAGAGCGGCTTGTACAGCTGTGTTCCAAGGGAAATAGCTTTCAGTGTTCTATAACAATTATGCTTTATATTATAGGTGCATTGCAGCCCATCTTAGTTACAATAAGTAATAATTATTTTTACTGCTTTACTCACAGTTTATTTTTGTGATTAGATGCTTAATTTTATTCAAAACTTTTCATCTTTTAATTGCAGTTACCATGTGATTTTTTTGTGTTTCTCTTCCACATGAATTATTTACATGATTTATTTTGAAGTGTTAAACACCTTGGCATCTTTGACTCTATCTTGCTTTTTTATTGATCTCTTGTGATTTCATATTTTGCTCTATATTAACATTTTGCTTAAAATATTTGTACCTCTTTTTATAAGGATATGTTCTTTAAGTTCCTTTTTAGTTCATGTCTTGATCTGACTGTGGAATCAATGTAATACTGCATTCAGAAAAGAAATTAAATCATATTCCATATTTATTACCACTTTTTATGAATCTGGGAAATTGAGGGAGTGTTTCCCTGCCTTGAATATGAGGGAAATTCTACAAATCTAGGCCAGAAATTTTGCTTTTCGAATTTGTTCAATGGTTATTTTGATTTTTCAAACACTGAGTCAACTTATTTTGTTTATATATATAGCAGATTCCTATGTTATTGAAGATTTTTGATAAATTTATTTCATAATGTGGTGGCTCTGGGTTTAAGTTTTTTTAAAAAACTTATTTCTATGCATTTCAGAATATTCTTTAACTGTGTTGCTAAACTTTATTAATTTGGTCAAGAACAATGCTGTTTGGATTTCTGTCACTGGTTATCTGTGTTGCATATTTTTACTTTTTCTTAAGATTATACTAGTCTTTATTAATTCTACTCATTTTATAAAAAATATTAATTTATTTGAAAGTAAAAGTTACAGAGAAGCAGAGGCAGAGAGAGAGATGTATTCCATCCAAGATTTACTCCCCAAATGGCTGAAATGACCAAAGCTGGGCAAACCTGAAACCAGGAGTCAGGAGACTCTTCTGGCACTCACATGTGGGTGCCGGGGCCCAAGGATGTGGGCCATCTTCTACTGCTTTTCCAGGCCATAGAAGAGAGCTGCATTGGAAGTGGAGCAGTTGGGACTTGACCTGGCACACATATTGGATGCCAACACTGCAGACAGCAGTTTTACCTGATATGCCACAGTGCCAACCGTCTGCTCATATGTTTTAAAAACACTTTTCCTTTATTATTTGTTTCTGTTGTACAGTCTTACTAAAGGCATTATATTGAGGATATTCTCCATTTTCACTATCTTATATTGCTGTATAGTTCATCTTAGATCTTAAGAAGGATGTCACGATGATTAGGTCTCTGTCTTCTCACATAATATCTTGAGCCTATAAATTTATCTGTGCACTGATTTATATGACATCTCCTCTATTTCTTTCTGTGTTTGCCAATCCTCCATCACTCTGCCAACTATTTGCCTCATGATGTCTCAAGCCCTATGTGCCTTCCAGCTATGCCAGACTTTATGTATCTCTGATCTTGCTCCTGAAACCATATATCATCATCAATTTTACCATTTTCTGTGGCTGGGTCTGATGTTCATCCTTGTAATCTTGCATTTAAAAATCTTTGACAGCCAAGCCTGCTCTTGGTAGCCTATCCTTGTGCCTGCAGCAAGGGCTGGCTTCAGGGTCTCCAGCCCTTTTGTTTACACCACGTCTTTCCTCAAGTGGCTCCTATTGTGCTTGTATCTTATGCCAATCCTCATGAGTCTCCAGCTCCTCTACATGTAGCCATTATCTTCCCCTCACATGCTGACCTCTCTGATTCATACGGCCCATGTCAGGACACCTGTGTCTCCATTCCTTTATACACATTGACTTCACTCCTAATTCCTGGTTATTGCTGCATTCCTCTAAAGAAGGCTAAAATTCCCAATTGGTTTGCAATATTTGTCTCACTGTTGCAAATATATTTAGAGTTACTGCCTGGTCTGAAAGTCGGTTGGTGGACAATCAGTTGAGAAATCACACAGACATTCGCTATCAGTACAGCTGTAGTGTCCTTTCAGATTTTTCAAAACAAAATGCTAATGTTACACACAAATGGCATAACCATGAACAATGCCTGCCTGCAACAAGGAAACAGAAACCACTTATTATTGAATGAGACAACTGTGCAGAATAGATATTCAAAATATAACATATTTAAATACTGGATTTTGAATATAAGTATATATTTGACCCTCAGGTCAAACCAAATCTCCTGGCTCTGATGTCTAATAGCCCCTGAAATTAGGCTCTAACTATCAAACTGCCCTGGAAAATCCCCAAGCACAAGCATCCAAGAAGCGTTCACAGCAGCAGCTTCCTGCCACACTACTGAGTGTACCACCATGTGATGTTCTCCCTGACTTCCTTTTATCCATTATCCACTGGCTGGTACCCAATCTGGCCATCCACAACAAAAGCAGAATACTCTCTAATTGATGCTGTCCTGAAGGGGCTCCTAAGTTGATGGATTTCAGGTAAATCTCATGGGTTCCTCTGGACCTTCCTTGACACTGATGAGGCTCATCCTCCCATATAGTCACCAGTGATAGGCCCACTGGCATACTGGGTCTGAAACCCCACAGGCACTCCTCTGGATGACAGTCACCTTTTACTGGCTCATGACATAGATAATTGTGGCCTGATTGGAGACTGAATTATAGGGCATGCTCTCTTCAATTCATTATTGCAGTGCATAAGCTCTGCTGGGTCACTGACAGACTTAGGATAATTTCATGGTCAACATTATTAATGCAGGACCCATGTTTTCTCATGAAATCTGGCATTGTTCCTCCCCCACCCCTCATTTACCATTTCTGATCCTTGGCATGCATTGAATTTGTGATAGTCTAATATCAATCTCCAGTATCTGTCTGATTTTAACTATCTAAACTGTTGAATTAAATCTGGATATGTTGGAGTTCACATCTCTGATTCTTGCCACATTTATTTTTAAGGAAAGAACTTAAACAGATAATACTCTTTAAAACCTAATTCCAGTATCAGTATACCAACTTTCAAAATTGATAATTTAATATCATCTAATATCCATTGTTTCTGAAATGTAACATAGCTTCTGACTTAGGTATAGTTGGAAGGATGGTTAGAGGGTTTCATTTGTATCTGCTCTTACATTGTAGGTCACAGAACCAATGTTGTGTCCTTCCCATTACCAAGTACTTTCCCTCCATTTTACAATTTGAGAGCAGAGAGGTTAACCATGTTGGGCTAGGGAAACCAATAGACTCTTTGAAAACTTACCTTGGACTAGAGCACTGTTTTCTACCATAGTCGCTATTATTTTGGAATCTTAACATTCAAGTTGCTATCTGAGTTCCCAGTGTTTATGACATTCCCTACCATGAGGAATGACCCACAGAAAAGATCCACTTCTGTGATTCTCAGCAGCAACAGTGCCCTTCACACCAACACCAATTTTATTGCTTTTGTAAATGGAATGTCTTTGGGCCTCTTGTAGAACATAGTCATTTTACAACTTTTTCAGCTGTATCAGTTTAGTAACTGTAGCATAATTCCTGTGAGATTTTGATTGTTTCTTTCTCTATCACAGAAATTCAGCTATTTCTACCTCCCTTAGCATGGACTGTTTTTGGTTTAAGTTGTCAAATGTCATCCTAGTATTACCATCATCCTTTGGGATCTTTGACAATTGGATTAAAACCTTTGTTGTTGATGAGTGTTCTCACATTGAGAAACCCTCCCTTTTCTAAATTTTTCCTCCACCCTCAGGACTCAGTCTCATGCACACTCTGCCACTCCTGATAATGCATATTGGCTAGGCCTTGCAACTGTTTCTTTTTAGACACAGCAATTTTTCTCACTTTAAAGATGATACTTCTGTAGCTAGGGCCATTAGCATGAAAAGGTTATTTAGCCTTGAAAGCTACTGTTAGGAAGAGTAGATGCAGTGAAATCCCAAAGTGAAATCTATTTCTGGGTGGCAAACTCCTTTCTTTCTCTAAGAAATACGTGATATGATATTATATTGACATAAGTTGATGATGTCATAGTGGCCACGATTTGAGTGATTTTATAAAGTCCATTGTCTGGGGAATAGTTTGGCAAGAGAGTATAGTTAAATCTACTAGCCAAAGATCATTTTCCTCAAGAGAAAGGGACATAGCAGGTTACACTATCATCAAGATTATGTAAGTATATTATAGGGCTTCATTGGAGTACTATCATAATTTAGACATTTTTTATAGCATTTCTGTTTTACCCCCATAACCACCTGTTCAGTTAATTTTATCAGCATTAAAATGATAGTTATGTTAAAATGCTTTACAGCCACAGTTATTAAGTTTAGATTAATCAGAGATGGAAACTAATTTTCATGGGTGTAAATTATCATAATTGTAGCTAGTTGCATCATTTGTAAGCTGTCTGCACTATTAGAACAAATTTTTTTTAACTTTTATTTAATGAATATTAATTTCCAAAGTACGACTTATGGATTACAATGGCTTCCCCCCCATAACGTCCCTCCCACGCGCAACCCTCCCCTCTCCCACTCCCTCTCCCCTTCCATTCACATCAAAATTCATTTTCGATTCTCTTTATATACAGAAGATCAGTTTAGCATACATTAAGTAAAGATTTCAACAGCTTGCTCCCACACAGACATAAAGTGAAAAATAATAGATGATTTTTTTTATTTATTTTTTTTTCAACTTTTATTTAATGCATATAAATTTCCAAAGTACGACTTATGGATTACAATGGCTTCCCCCACATACCGTCCCTCCCAACCAAAACCCTCCCCTTTCCCACTCCCTCTCCCCTTCCATTCACATCAAGATTCATTTTTGATTATCTTAATATACAGAAGATCAGCTTAGTATACATCAAGTATGGATTTCAACAGTTTGCTCCCACACAGAAACATAAAGTGAAAAATAATAGATGATTTTTTTAAATGATGATGAAATCAGAGCAGACCTATTGCCATGTTTAATCCCAGTGAGAGTCAAGTTGGGAATTGATAATTTCTTTTTTTTTTTTTTTTTACAGAGGATCAGTTTAGTATACATTAAGTAAAGATTTCAACAGTTTGCACCCCCATAGAAACACAAAGTGAAATATATTGTTTGAGTACTCGTTATAGCATTAAATCTCAATGCACAGCACATTAAGGACAGAGATCCTACATGAGGAGTAAGTGCACAGTGACTCCTGTTGTTGACTTTACCAATTGACACTCCTGTCTATGGCATCAGTAATCTCCCTATGCTCCAGTCATGAGTTTCCAAGGCTATGGAAGCCCTCTGAGTTCTCCGACTCTTATCTTGTTTAGACAAGGTCATAGTCAAAGTGGAGGTTCTCTCCTCCCTTCAGAGAAAGGTACCTCCTTCTTTGATGGCCTGTTCTTTCCACTGGGATCTCACTCACAGAGATCTTTTGCCAGAGTGTCTTGGCTTTCCATGCCTGAAATACTCTCATGAGCTTTTCAGCCAGCTCCGAATGCCTTTAGGGCTGATTCTGAGGCCAGAGTGCTATTTAGGACGTTTGCCATTCTATGAGTCTGCTGAGTATCTCACTTCCCATGTTGGATCACTCTCCCCTTTATTTACTCCATCGGTTAGCGTTAGCAGGTACTAGACTTGTCTATGTGCTCCCTTTGACTCCCAGTCCCTTCACCATTACCAACTGTGAACTGAAACTGATCACCTGGAACAGTGAGGTGGCATTGGTACATGCCACCTCGATGGGATTGAATTGGAATCCCCTGGTATGCTTCCAACTCCACCACTTGGGGCAAGTCAGCCTGAGCATGTCCCAAGTTATACATCTCTTCCCTCTCCCATGCCCACCACCATGTTCAACAGGGATCACATTTCAGTTAATTTTCAACACTTAAGAATAACTGTGCATCAATTACAGATCTAAACCAGTCATATTAAGTAGAACAGATAAAAAAACTACTAAGAGGGATAATGTATTAAGTTGTTCATTAACAGTCAGGGCTATGCTGATCAAGCCACCATTTCCCATAGTGTCCACCTCACTCCAACAGGTTTCCCTCTTGGTGTTCAGTCAGTCGTCACCGATCAGGGAGAACATATGGTATTTGTCCCTTTGGGACTGGCTTATTTCACTCAGCATGATGTGTTCCAGATTCCTCCATCTTGTTGCAAATGACTGGATTTCGTTGTTTCTTACTGCGGTATAGTATTCTAAAGAGTACATATCCCATAATTTCTTTATCCAGTCTATCGTTGATGGGCATTTAGGTTGGTTCCAGGTCTTAGCTATTGTGAATTGAGCTGCAATAAACATTAGGGTGCAGACCTCTTTTTTGTTTGCCAATTTAATTTCCTTTGGGTAAATCCCAAGGAGTGGGATGGCTGGGTCGAACGGTAGGGTTATCTTCAGGTTTCTGAGGAATCTCCAGACTGACTTCCATAGTGGCTTGATCAGTTTGCATTCCCACCAACAGTGGGTTAGTGTCCCTTTTTCCCCACATCCTCGCCAGCATCTGTTGTTGGTAGATTTCTGCATGTGAGCCATTCTAACCGGGGTGAGGTGAAACCTCATTGTGCTTTTGATTTGCATTTCCCTGATTGCTAATGACCTTGAACATTTTTTCATGTGCCTGTTGGCCATTTGGATTTCCTCTTTTGAAAAATGTCTATTGAGGTCCTTGGCCCATCTCTTAAGTGGGTTGTTGGTTTTGTTTTTGTGGAGTTTCTTGATCTCTTTGTAGATTCTGGTTATTAACCCTTTATCTGTTGCATAGTTTGCAAATATTTTTTCCCATTCTGTCGGTTGTCTCTTCACTCTCCTGACTGTTTCTTTTGCAGTACAGAAACTTCTCAATTTGATGCAATCCCAATAGTTGATTTTGGCTTTGACTGCCTGTGCCTCCCGGGTCTTTTCCAGAAATTCTTTGCCTGTGCCAATATCTTGAAGGGTTTCTCCAATGTTCTCTAGTAACTTGATGGTGTCAGGTCGTAGATTTAGGTCTTTAATCCATGTTGAGTGGATTTTTGTGTAAGGTGTAAGGTAGGGGTCTTGCTTCATGATTCTGCACGTGGAAATCCAATTTTCCCAGCACCATTTATTGAATAGACTGTCCTTGCTCCAGGAATTAGTTTTAGATCCTTGATCAAATATAAGTTGGCTGTAGATGTTTGGGTTGATTTCTGGTGTTTCAATTCTGTTCCATTGGTCTATCCATCTGTTTCTGTACCAGTACCATGCTGTTTTAATTACAACTGCCCTGTAGTATGTCCTGAAATCTGGTATTGTGATGCCTCCGGCTTTGTTTTTGTTGTACAAGATTGCTTTAGCTATTCGAGGTCTCTTGTGCCTCCATATAAATTTCAGCACCATTTTTTCCAGATCTGAGAAGAAGGTCTTCAGTATCTTGATTGGTATTGCAATGAATCTGTAAATTGCTTTTGGGAGAATGGACATTTTGATGATATAGATTCTTCCAATCCATGAGCATGGAAGATTTTTCCATTTCTTGGTATCCTCTTCTATTTCTTTCTTTAAGGTTTTGTAATTTTCATCATAGAGATCTTTAACGTCCTTGGTTAAGTTTATTCCAAGGTATTTGATTGTTTTTGTAGCTATTGCGAATGGGATTGATCTTAGAAGTTCTTCCTCAGCCATGACATTGTCTGTGTATACAAAGGCTGTTGATTTTTGTGCATTGATTTTATACCCTGCTACTTTGCCAAAATCTTCTATGAGTTCCAATAGTCTCTTAGTAGAGTTCTTTGGGTCCACTAAGTAAAGAATCATATCATCTGCAAAGAGGGATAGTTTGAGTTCTTCATTCCCAATTTGTATCCCTTTAATTTCTTTTTCTTGCCTAATAGCTCTGGCTAGAACTTCCAGAACTATATTGAATAGCAGTGGTGAGAGTGGGCATCCCTGTCTGGTACCAGATCTCAGTGGAAATGCTTCCAACTTTTCCCCATTCAATAGGATGTTGGCTGTGGGTTTTTCATAGATTGCTTTGATTGTATTGAGGAATGTTCCTTGCAAACCCAATTTGCTTAGAGTTTTCATCATGAACGGGTGTTGTATTTTATCAAATGCTTTCTCGGCGTCTATTGAGATAATCATATGGTTTTTCTTCTGCAGTCTGTTAATGTGGTGTATCACATTGATTGTTTTGCCCACATTAAACCATTCCTGCATACCAGGGATAAATCCCACTTGGTCTGGGTGGATGATCTTTCTGATGTGTTGTTGTATTCTATTGGCGAGAATTTTATTGAGGATTTTTGCATCTATGTTCATCAGGGATATTGGTCTGTAATTCTCTTTCAATGCTGCATCTTTTTCCGGCTTAGGAATTAAGGTGATGCTGGCTTCATAGAAAGAATTTGGGAGGACTCCCTCTTTTTCAATTGTTCTGAATAGTTTGAGAAGAATTGGAGTTAGTTCTTCTTTAAATGTCTGGTAGAATTCAGCAGTGAATCCATCTGGTCCTGGGCTTTTCTTTCTTGCGAGGGCCTTTATTACTGTTTCAATTACTGTCTCAGTTATGGGTCTGTTTAGGTTTTCGATGTCTTCCTGGTTCAATTTAGGTAGGTTGCATGTGTCCAGGAATCTATCCATTTCTGATAGGTTTCCCTGTTTGCTGGCATACAAGTCCTTGTAGTAATTTCTGATGATTCTTTTGATTTCTGTGGTGTCTGTTGTTACATTTCCTTTTTCATGTCTGATTTTATTGATTTGGGTCTTTTCTCTTCTTTTTTTAGTTAGTTGGGCCAATGGAGTGTCAATTTTGTTTATTTTTTCAAAAAAACCAGCTCCTCGTTTGGCTGATTTTTTGTAATTTTTTTTTTTTGGAATCAATCCTGTTGATTCCTTCTCTGATTTTAATTATTTCTCTTCTCCTACTAGATTTGGGTCTGGTTTCCTGTAGGTTTTCTAAATCCTTGAGGTGAATTGAAAGCTCATCTATTTGGTGCCTTTCCAATTTCTTGATGTAGGCACCTATTGATATAAACTTTCCTCTTAACACTGCTTTTGCTGCGTCCCATAAGTTTTGGTATGTTGTGCTGTTATCCTCATTTACTTCCAGAAAATTTTTGATTTCTCTTTTAATTTCTTCTATGACCCATTGTTCATTCAGGAGCATGTTGTTCAATCTCCATGTGTTTGTGTAAGCTCTAGGGATTCCTGAATTGCTAATTTCCAACTTCATTCCTTTATGGTCTGAGAAGCTGCATGGTATGATTCTAATGCTATTGAATTTGCTGAGTCTTGCTTTATGGCCTAGTATGTGGTCAATCCTAGAGAAGGTTTTATGTACTGCTGAGAAGAATGTAAAATCTTTAGCTGTAGGATTGAAAGTTCTATATATATGTGTTAGATCCATTTGGGCTATAGTGTCATTTAAATCTACTGTATCCTTGTTGATCTTCTGTCCTGTTGATCTGTCTATTTCTGAGTGTGGAGTATTGAAGTCCCCCAGTACTATTGTATTGGGGTCTAAGTCTCCCTTTAAGTAACTTAACAAATCTTTTAGATAAACCGGTGCCCTGTAGTTAGGTGCATATACATTGATAATTGTTATATCTTCTTGTTGTATTGATCCCTTAATCATTATATAGTGTCCCTCTTTGTCTCTCTTAACAGTTTTTGTGGTAAAGTTTATGTTGTCAAATATTAAGATGGCTACGCCCGCTCTTTTCTCATTTCTGTTGGCATGGTATATCTTTTTCCAGCCTTTCACTTTCAGTCTGTATGGATCTTTGTTGGAAAGATGTGTTTCTTGTAAGCAGCAAATAGATGGGTTTTGTTCCTTAACCCAATCAGCCAATCTGTGTCTTTTAACTGGACAGTTCAGGCCATTAACGTTCAATGTGACTATTGATAAGTGGTAACTTTGCCCTGCCATTTGCCAAAGATAAGTTCTAATATATGCTTTGAATTCCCTGTGATCTTTTGCTGTGAGGTTTCCTTCCTTTACCTTCTTTCATATTGATGACCGTGTTTCTGTGTTTCTGTGTGTAACACATCTTTAAGCACCTTTTGCAGGGCTGGACGAGTGGCGACAAATTCTTTCAATTTCTGTTTGCTATGTAAAGTCTTTATTTCACCTTCATTCACAAATGATAGCTTTTCAGGATATAATATTCTGGGCTGGCAGTTTTTCTCTCTTAGTACCTGGGCTATATCTCGCCATTCCCTCCTAGCTTGTAGGGTTTCTGATGAGAAGTCAGCTGTGAGTCTGATTGGAGATCCTCTGAGAGTAATCTGACGTTTCTCTCTTGCACATTTTAGGATCTTTTCTTTATGTTTCACTGTGGAGAGTTTAATTACCACGTGTCGTGGTGAGGATCTCTTTTGGTCGTGTTTATTAGGGGTTCTGTGAGCTTCCTGTACTAGGATTTCTCTGTCCTTCTCCAAACCTGGGAAATTTTCTGCTAATATCTCACTAAAAAGGCCTTCTAATCCTTTCTCCCTCTCCATGCCTTCAGGAACTCCTAGAACCCGAATGTTGGGTTTTTTAATAGTATCTTGAAGATTCCCGACAATATGTTTTAGATTTCTAATTTCCTCTACTTTTCTTTGGTCTGACTGTATCCTTTCCTGTTCTCTGTCTTCTAAGTCTGATATTCTCTCTTCTGCTTCACCCATTCTGTTTGTAAGGCTCTCTATTGTGTTTTTCATTTGATCTATTGAATTCTTCACTTCATTATGATTTATCATCACTATCACGGTTTCCTGTTATACTAGTTGTTTCATTTCATTTTGATTCCTCCCTAATATTTCATTTTCATGAGAGAGATTTTCAATCCTGTCCAATAAGGATTTCTGTAGTTCAAGGATTTGCTTTTGAAAACTTCTAAATGTTCTTATCATAAACTTTTTGAAATCTGTATCTTGCATTTCTTCTGTCTCATGATCTTCATAATCTTGGCTTGGGGTGTTTTGTTTATTTGGAGGTGTCATAGTGTCATCATTGATCTTGTTCCCTCGATTTCTGTGTTCATTGCTTGGCATGGTTAATTCTGTTTCCCTCACTGTGAGTTTTTTTTTTATACTATGTCCCTGTTAAGTGGACTGCCTGCTGTTGGAAGAGCCTTGGAGGTTTGAGATGGGTGTGGCCTGAGAGCTCTGCTTGGTTCATCAGGGTTTCAGGTGTGCAAAGGTGACACCCTCAGGTTATGCATGGTAAATCTCTCTTTATTTATTCGTTTATTTATTTTATTTTATTTTATTTTATTTTAATTCAGGAGGTAATACTGCAAGGCTGGCAGAATGGTATTTAGCTTCTGATCTCTGCCTTCTACCCAAAGAGTCTGTGCAGGCTGGGTTTCTCCTGCAGACTCCCACTGGGTTGCCTAGGCTACTGAATTGTAGCCTTAACTCTCCCCTTTTATTATGTATATCCCAGCTCTTTGTCTCTTGCTCGCCTTTGCAAGGTTGGCAGAGAGTGGAACTTGTCTGTACCAGTGCGCCCCCACCTATTTATTTATTTATTTATTTTTCCTTCTCTCCTGTAGTCAGTCTGTTGAACTTTCCCGCTTCAAAGCCCCTTCCCTCTAAAATTCTGTCTGCCATTTCCCCACCAATGTCTCCGGTTACTGAGCTCACCTCCGCTTCCAGCGCCGATGTGTGGACTCAGAGCCCTGGGCGTCCCTCCTCTCCCCGCTGGTGTCTGTGTCACATCGACTCCCCTTCCCGCACTGGCACTCATTCTCTGTGGCTCCCGCGGTTCACTTCCACGTGGTGGGCGACCCTGCTCTCCCAGTAGGTCCTCTGAGTCACAGCGAATAGCTCTGGAAGAGTTTCCTCTGCAATTTTTTCCTGATCCTTTTTCTGAGGCTACCATAACTCCGCTTTTATTAAACTAAATTTTCCCGGACTATCGGTGCACGCACTCACTATTCCGTCATCTTCAGAACAAATTTTTAAAACGAAAAATTAAAGTTTAATATACAGTTTTGTCTCTATTGCATAAAGCAATGTGTATCAAGTGTTTTATGTCCTAGAATCAGGATGATCATAAAAATGTGCTATATATATATTATAGCTGAAAGTGCTTAACATTTACCTTAAACTATAAGTCAGTATTCATTGGTGTAGATGTCTATCTGAATTTCAAGATTCTGGGTTATGCTATAAAATTCTAGCAATTCATCTCATTCAGAAGAGAACAAGTCCTAGGCTGCTTACATACTCTGCTGGACTTGTGCTAATAGTGTTAAACTTCCTAAGAAACCTCCACTCTAAACTTACTACTTTTCCCCCCAAATACTCTATTTTTAATTGATAGTTGGTGGCAAAGTGCTTCTGCTTAAAACAGAGATAATCTTAAGATGATAAAGCAAGCTGTAATTAACATGTTCCAATCATAAACATCACTAGAACGGAGAACTCAATGCTCTGTTAAAGAGTAATGAAGCATCGCCGGCGCCGTGGCTCAATAGGCTAATCCTCCACCTTGCGGCGCCGGCACACCGGGTTCTAGTCCCGGTTGGGGCGCCGGATTCTGTCCCGGTTGCCCCTCTTCCAGGCCAGCTCTCTGCTATGGCCAGGGAGTGCAGTGGAGGATGGCCCAGGTGCTTGGGCCCTGCACCCCATGGGAGACCAGGAAAAAGCACCTGGCTCCTGGCTCCTGCCATCGGATCAGCGCGGTGCGCCGGCTGCAGCGGCGGCCATTGGAGGGTGAACCAACGGCAAAGGAAGACCTTTCTCTCTGTCTCTCTCTCACTGTCCACTCTGCCTGTCAAAAAAAAAAAAAAGAGTAATGAAGCATCAAGCTATGGATGTATCTCAGTGGATCCCTGGTGGTGGAACATGTTGTGGACAATAAGAACATTGACAGATTTGCAAGTCTTCAATTAATGACATAAAGTGTATAATAATTCAACTCAATAGACAGTATAGCCAGTTTGAAAACTTCTAATCAAAGTGGAAAAAAAGTCCTCTTACATTAGTAAGCAAAAAATCACAAGGGTACTTATATCATGCAGGATGCATTTATGAGTAGTAAGCCACTTTTATAATTTAAATCTTACTTTACTAGAAATTATGGACTTTGCATTTGGTTAAACTTAGTTTTTTTTTTAACTTTTATTTAATGCATATAAATTTCCAAAGTATGACTTATGGATTACAATGGCTTTCCCCCCATACCGTCCCTCCCACCCACAACCCTCCCTTTTCCCACTCCCTCTCCCCTTCCATTCACATCAAGATTCATTTTCGATTATCTTAATATACAGAAGATCAGCTTAGTATACATTAAGTATGGATTTCAACAGTTTGCTCCCACACAGAAACATAAAGTGAAAAATAATAGATGATTTTTTTAAATGATGATGAAATCAGATCAGACCTATTGTCATGTTTAATCCCAGTGAGAGTCAAGTTGGGAATTGATAATTTCTTTTTTTTTTTTACAGAGGATCAGTTTAGTATGCATTAAGTAAGGATTTCAACAGTTTGCACCCCCATAGAAACACAAAGTGAAATATATTGTTTGAGTACTCGTTATAGCATTAAATCTCAATGTACAGCACATTAAGGATAGAGATCCTACATGAGGAGTAAGTGCACAGTGACTCCTGTTGTTGACTTTACCAATTGACACTCCTGTCTATGGCATCAGTAATCTCCCTATGCTCCAGTAATGAGTTTCCAAGGCTATGGAAGCCCTCTGAGTTCTCCGACTCTTATCTTGTTTAGACAAGGTCATAGTCAAAGTGGAGGTTCTCTCCTCCCTTCAGAGAAAGGTACCTCCTTCTTTGATGGCCTGTTCTTTCCACTGGGATCTCACTCACAGAGATCTTTTGCCAGAGTGTCTTGGCTTTCCATGCCTTAAATACTCTCATGAGCTTTTCAGCCAGCTCCGAATGCCTTTAGGGCTGATTCTGAGGCCAGAGTGCTATTTAGGACATCTGCCATTCTATGAGTCTGCTGAGTATCTCACTTCCCATGTTGGATCACTCTCCCCTTTATTTACTCCATCAGTTAGCGTTAGCAGGTACTAGACTTGTCTATGTGCTCCCTTTGACTCCCAGTCCCTTCACCATGACCAACTGTGAACTGAAACTGATCACCTGGAACAGTGAGGTGGCATTGGTACATGCCACCTCGATGGGATTGAAAAAAGATTTATTCATTTATATGGAAGTCAGAGTTACACAGAGAGAGAAGCAGAGGCAGAGGCAGGGGGTCTTCCATCTGCTGGTTCACTTCCTAATTGACTGCAACAGCTGGAGCTGTGCTTATCCAAGGCCAGGAGCCAGGAGCTTCTTCCAGGTCTCTCACATAGATACAGGGGCCCAAGAATTTGGGGTATCCTCTACTGATTTTCCATGCTATAGCCATGAACTGGATTGTAAGTGGAGCAGCTAGGACTCGATCTGGTGCCCACATGGGATGCCAGCACTGCAGGCAGCAGCTTTACCTGCTACACCACAGTGCCACCCCATGCTTAAACTTATAATGAACAATTTAGAGATGAAATATAAAACATATAAAGAGTGGGGGCTGACATTCTGGTGTAGCGGGTAAAGACATCTCCTGTTTTGTTGACATTTCATATGGGAGCCCCATTTGAGTCCCAGTTATTCCATTTCTGATCTGTCCCCCTGCTAATGTGCCTGGGAAAGTTGCAGAGCATTGCCCAAGTGCTTGGGTCGCTGCACCCACATGGGATACCTGGAAGCATCTCTTGGCTTTTGACCAGAAACAGCATCATTTTAAATAGCAGTAGTGCTCAAATAGAATGAAGTACAAGCTATGTATGGATTTCAAAATTTTTGCACCAAAATAAGTCCATCTCTTTTTTCTATGAACTTTTTGAAGCCTCAGTGTGTTATAGGACCATATGGACCAAAAATGGCTTTTCCTTTGCTTGCATTCATTATTTTAAAGAAAGTTCTAGGTATGGTGCTGTGGGGTAGTGGTTAATGCCAATGCCTGCAGGGCTGGTATACATTATGAGTGCCCATTTGAGACCCAGGTGCTCTACTTCTGACCCAGCTCTTTCTATGGCCTGGGAAAGCAGTAGAAGATGGCCCAAGTGTTTGCAAACATGTACCCATGTGGGAGATCATCCCAGTTTGAGCTGTTGTGGTCATTTGGGGAGTGAACCAATGGATGGAAGTTCTCTTCCTCTACCTCTGCCTCTTTGTAACTCTGCCTTTCAAATAAACAAACCTTTTAAAAACAGAAACTTCTGTGGCTGAATAGTGTAGAAAATTCTAGCGCCCCCTCTCTGTCATTCCAATTGGCTCAGGGATAGAAATTCCTTGCATGACAGAAAGATCCTGGTGCAGGTTGCCAAATATGACATTTGGAGTTCTAATAATCTCTAGTTCTGGGTGGCAATTCTGTCCTTATTCCCTTAGTTGAACTTCAGGAGGGCCGATGTATTCTGTGACTAAGATGGTTTTAAATTCTGCCTCTTATCATAATGTCCCAGGCTTCCAGCAGAAGTTCTCCCTTCACAGTAAAGAGATTGTGGCTATGTTCTTCCTGGTGCGAGCAGAGGATAAGATTGGCAAGCAATAAAACAATGTGGGCTCATATTTTATCAAAAAAGAAAAGAATTTCATTACTTGAGCTCCTATTTGGAAGTGGAAATTATCCTAATTTAGTGTTGCTTTACTCATACAGGATTCCTGGAACATGAAAGAGAGACAGACTATCAAACAATAGTGTATATGAGCTGGGAGAAACTATGGCAATTAACTAAACTGTTCATTTTTTACAAGGGAATGTGGGACAAGGACTAGAAAATATTCTTCTATTCCAAGTGTAGGAGTCTGCTTGAGGCTTTCTCACCCATAGAGAATAATGTTTTTCCTATTCCACCAGAATGGAACACTTTTGCTAAGGGGACATAAATTAATTACCTCCAAATCAAGTGTGAGTGTGATTTTCAGGTTAATTCAATCAGAATTCCACAGCCAGTCAGCTGGACGGGTGGATGAACCCGGAAACAGCATGTTTCCTTGTGACTAAATCAAGCCCAATATCACTAATGACTTGTAGATTTCTTTTTTTAACATTTTTCTCATTTATCATGGATTGCAATGAATTTTCTGATGTGAGCTTTGGTTTTGAGGCTGGAAGATTGAGTTCAGGGCACAGGACGAATGGTATTTTTCCATCAGAGTACAGCTCTTTGCTTGCTCCAATTCTGGCTTTCTGTCATTGTTTTGGGTACCTCAGCTGATTTTTGGTTTCTTGAGCAGCAATTTGCTACACTGTTAAAGGGTCTGAGTTTCTTTTGCCTTCTTTCTTCCAAAATTATTTATTCTGACACAATACAAACAAGAGTTTAGGCAGAGTATCCTTTATAAAATAAAAAACACAACAGATTCGCATTTCATGCTTAGATATCTACAGGCAACAAAACAAAGGGGAGATTTTGTGTTTTGGAAAATTAAATGGAACCCTTTTGCTGAAGGGGAAGATATTAATTCCCTCATATTCAGTGTGAGTGCGATTTTCAGGTTAATTCAATCAGAATTCTACAGACAGTCAGCTGGGATGGGTGGATGAATCCGGAAACAGCTGGTTTCCTTGTGACTAAATCAAGCCCAATATCATTAAGGACTCTTGGATTTCTTTTCTTTTTTGGTTTTTCTTATTTTTCATGGTTTGTAATGAATTTTCTGATGTGAGCTTTGGATTTGAAGCTGGAATATGGAGTTCAGGGCACAGGATGAATGTTCTTTTTCCATCAGGGCACAGCTGTAGGCTTTCTCCAATTCTGGCTTTTTGTCATGGTTTTGGGTGCCTCAGCCGATTTTTAGTGTCTTGAGCAGCAATTTGATAAATGCTTTCTAGGTCTGAGTTTGTTTTGCATTCTTCCTTCCCAAAGTTTGTATTCTGACGCAATACAAACAAGAGTTTAGACAGAGTAGCCATTAGGAAATAAAAAACACAACAAATTGAAATTTCATGCTTGGAAATCTACAGGCAACAGGACCAAGAGGAGTTTTTGTGTTTTGGAAAATGAAATGAAAACCTTTTGCTGAGGGGACAGATAGCAATTCCCTCTAAATTGAGTGTGAATGCGATTTTCAGGTTAATTCAATCATATTTCCACAGACAGTCACCTGGGATAGGTGGATGAATCCAGAAACAGCCAGTTTCCTTGTGACTAAATCAAGCCCAATATCATTAAGGACTCTTGGATTTCTTTGTCTTTTTTCACATTTTTCTTAATTCTCATGGTTTGTAATGAATTTTCTGATATGTGCTTTGGATTTGAGTTTGAAATTGGTGTTTTTCATGCCTCAGCCACTTTTGGTTTCTTGAGCGGTAATCTCCTAAATGGTTTCTGGGTCTGAGTTTCTTTTGCATTCTTCCTTCCCAAAGTTTGTATTCTGACACAATACAAACAAGAGTTTAGACAGAGGATCCATTATGAAATAGAAAACAAAACCAATTGGCGTTTCATGCTTAGAAATCTACAGGCAGCATGACCAAGATGAGTTTTTGTGTTTTGCAAAAAGAAATGGAACACTTTTGCAGAGGTGACCGATATTCAATTCCCCCCAAATCAAGTTTGACGGTGATTTTCAGGTGAATTCAATTAGTTTTCCAAAGCCAGTCTTCTGGGAGGGGTGGATGAATCCGGACACAGCCGGTTTCCTTGTGACTAAATCAAGCCCAATATCACAAAGGACTCGTGCATTTTTTTGGCTTTTTTCACATTTGTCTTATTTATCAAGGGTTGTCATGAATTTTCTGATGTGAGTTTTGATTTTCAGGCTGGAATATGCAGTTCAAGACACGGAAGGAATGGTCTTTTTCAATCAGGGCACAGCTGTTGGCTTGCTCCAATTCTGGCTTTCTGTCATTGTTTTGGGTGCCTCAGCCGACTTTTGGTTTCTTGAGCGGCAATTGCCTAAATCGTTTCTGGGTCTGAGATGATTTTGCCTTCTTCCTTCCCAAAGTTTGTATTCTGACGCAATACAAACAAGAGATTAGACAGAGGATCCATTATGAAATAGAAAACACAACCAATTGGGTAGACATGCATAGAAATCAACAGGCAGCACGAGCAAGATGAGTTTTTGTGTTTTGGAAAAAGAAATGGAACCGTTTTACAGAGGGGACCGATAACTAACTCCACCCAAATCAAGTTTGACGGCAATTTTAAGGAGAATTCAATCAGTTTTCCAAAGCCAGTCAGCTGGGAGGGGTGGATGAATCCGGAAATAGACGGTTTCCTTGTGACTAAATCAAGCCCAATATCACAAAGGACTCTTGCATTTCTTTGGCTTTTTTTACATTTGTCTTATTTATCATGGTTTGTCATGAATTTTCTGATGTGAGCTTTGATTTTGAGGCTGGAATATGGAGTTCAAGACACAGAAGGAATTTGCTTTTTCAATCAGAGCACAGATGTTGGCATGTTCCAATTCTGGCTTTCTGTCATGGTTTTGGGTGCCTCAGTCGACTTTTGGTTTTTTGAGCAGCAATTTCCTAAATGGTTTCTGGTTCTGAGTTGGTTTTGCCTTCTTCCTTCCCAAAGTTTGTATTCTGACGCAATACAAACAAGAGTTTACACAGAGCATCCATTATGAAATAAAAATCAAAACCACTTGGCGTGTAATGCTTAGAAATCTACAGGCAGCACGAGCAAGATGAGTTTTTGTGTTTTGAAAAAAGTAATGGAACCCTTTTGGCATAGGTGACCGATAAATAATTCCCCCAAAATAAAGTTTGACGGAGATTTTCAGGTGAATTCAATCAGTTTTCCAAAGCCAGTCAGCTGGGAGGGGTGGATGAATCCGGAAACAGCCGGTTTCCTTGTGAGCATATCAAGCCCAATATCACACAGGACTCTTGAATTTCTTTGGCTTTTTTCTCAGTATTCTTGTTTATCATGGCTTGTAATCAATTTTCTGATGTGAGCTTTGATTTTGAGGCTGGAATATGGAGTTCAAGACACGGAAGGAATGGGCTTTTTCAATCAGGGCAGCTGTTGGGTTGTTACAATTCTGGATTTTTGTTCTTGTTTTGGGTGCCTCAGCCGACTTTTGGTTTCTTGAGTGGCAATTTCCTAAATGCTTACTGGGTCTGAGTTGGTTTTGCCTTCTTCCTTCCCAAAGTTTGTATTCTGATGCAATACAAACAAGAGTTTAGACAGAGGATCCATTATGAAATAGAAAACAAAACCAATTGGCGTGTCATGCTTAGAAATCTACAGGCAGCACAACCAAGATGAGTTTTTGTGGTTTGTAAAAAGAAATCGAACCCTTTTACAGAGGGGACCAATAATTAATTCCCCCCAAATCAACTTTTACTTTGATTTTCAGGTGAATTGAGTTAGATTTCCAAAGCAAGTCAGCTGGGAGTGGTGGATGAATCCGTGAACAGCCGGTTTCCTTGTGACTAAATCAAGCCCAATATCCCAAAGGACTCGTGCATTTCTTTGGCTTTTTCCACGTTTATTTATTTGTCATGGTTTATCATGAATTTTCTGATGTGAGCTTTGAATTTGAGGCTGGAATATGGAGTTCAAGACACAGAAGGAATGGGCTTTTTCAATCAGGGCAAAGATGTTGGCGTGTTCCAATTCTGGCTTTCTGTTATTGTTTCGGGTGCCTCAGCCGACTTTTGGTTTCTTGAGCGGCAATTGCCTAAATCGTTTCTGGGTCTTCGTTGCTTTTCCCTTCTTCCTTCCCTAATTTTGTATTCTGACGCAATACAAACAAGAGTTTAGACAGAGGATCCATTATGAAATAGAAAACACAACCAAGTGGAGTGTCATGCTTAGAAATCTACAGGCAGCACGAGCAAGATGAGTTTTTGTGTTTTGGAAAAAGAAATGGAACCCTTTTTGCAGAGGTGACCGATAAATAATTCCCCCAAAATAAAGTTTGACGGAGATTTTCAGGTGAATTCAATCAGTTTTCCAAAGCCAGTCAGCTGGGAGGGGTGGATGAATCCGGAAACAGCCGGTTTCCTTGTGAGCATATCAAGCCCAATATCACACAGGACTCTTGAATTTCTTTGGCTTTTTTCTCAGTATTCTTGTTTATCATGGCTTGTAATCAATTTTCTGATGTGAGCTTTGATTTTGAGGCTGGAATATGGAGTTCAAGACACGGAAGGAATGGGCTTTTTCAATCAGGGCAGCTGTTGGGTTGTTACAATTCTGGATTTTTGTTCTTGTTTTGGGTGCCTCAGCCGACTTTTGGTTTCTTGAGTGGCAATTTCCTAAATGCTTACTGGGTCTGAGTTGGTTTTGCCTTCTTCCTTCCCAAAGTTTGTATTCTGATGCAATACAAACAAGAGTTTAGACAGAGGATCCATTATGAAATAGAAAACACAACCAATTGGCGTGTCATGCTTATAAATCTACAGGCAGCATGACCAAGATGAGTTTTTGTGTTTTGGAAAAAGAAATCGAACCCTTTTTCAGAGGGGACCAATAATTAATTCTCCCCAAATCAAGTTTGACGGCGATTTTCAGGTGAATTCAATTAGTTTTCCTAAGCCAGTCAGCTGGGAGGGGTGGATGAATCCAGGATCAGCCAGTTTCCTTGTGACTAAATCAAGCCCAATATCACAAAGGACTCTTGCATTTCTTTGGCTTTTTTCACATTTACTTATTAGTCATGGTTTGTAATGATTTTTCTGATGTGAGCTTTGATTTTGAGGCTGGAATATGGAGTTCAAGACACGGAAGGAATGGGCTTTTTCAATCAGGGCACAGATGTTGGCGTGTTCCAATTCTGGCTTTCTGTCATGGTTTTGGGTGCCTCAGTCGACTTTTGGTTTTTTGAGCAGCAATTTCCTAAATGGTTTCTGGTTCTGAGTTCGTTTTGCCTTCTTCCTTCCCAAATTTTGTATTCTGATGCAATACAAACAAGAGTTTACACAGAGCATCCATTATGAAATGGAAAACACAACCAAGTGGAGTGTCATGCTTAGAAATCTACAGGCAGCACAACCAAGATGAGTTTTTGTGTTTTGGAAAAAGAAATGGAACCCTTTTGCACAGAGTACTGATAATTAATTCCCCCAAATCAAGTTTGACGGCGATTTTCAGGTGAATTCAATTAGTTTTCCAAAGCCAGTCTTCTGGGAGTGGTGGATGAATCCATGAACAGCTGGTTTCCTTGTGACTAAATCAAGCCCAATATCACAAAGGACTCGTGCATTTCTTCGGCTTTTTTCACAGTTGTCTCATTTATCATGGTTTGTCATGAATTTTCTGATGTGAGCTTTGATTTTGAGGCTGGAATATGGTGCTCAAGACACAGAAGGAATGGGCTTTTTCAATCAGCGCAAAGATGTTGGCGTGTTCCAATTCTGGCTTTCTGTCATGGTTTTGGGTGCCTCCGTCGACTTTTGGTTTTTTGAGCAGCAATTTCCTAAATGGTTTCTGGTTCTGAGTTCGTTTTGCCTTCTTCCTTCCCAAATTTTGTATTCTGATGCAATACAAACAAGAGTTTACACAGAGCATCCATTATGAAATGGAAAACACAACCAAGTGGAGTGTCATGCTTAGAAATCTACAGGCAGCACAACCAAGATGAGTTTTTGTGTTTTGGAAAATGAAATGGAACCCTTTTGCAGAGGGGAACGATAATTAATTCCCCCAAATCAAGTTTGACGGCGATTTTCAGGTGAACTCAATTAGTTTTCCTAAGCCAGTCTTCTGGGGGGTTGGATGAATCCGGAATCAGCCGGTTTCCTTGTGTCTAAATCAAGCCCAATATCCCAAAGGACTCGTGCATTTCTTTGGCTTTTTTCACATTTATTTATTTGTCATGGTTTGTAATGATTTTTCTGATGTGAGCTTTGATTTTGAGGCTGGAATATGGAGTTCAAGACACAGAAGGAATGGGCTTTTTCAATCAGGGCAAAGATGTTGGCGTGTTCCAATTCTGGCTTTCTGTTATTGCTTCGGGTGCCTCAGCCGACTTTTGGTTTCTTGAGCGGCAATTTCCTAAATGGTTTCTGTGTCTTCGTTGCTTTTCCCTTCTTCCTTCCCTAATTTTGTATTCTGATGCAATACAAACAAGAGTTTAGACAGAGGATCCATTATGAAATAGAAAACACAACCAAGTGGAGTGTCATGCTTAGCAATCTATACAGGCAGCACGACCACGATGAGTTTTTGTGTTTTGGAAAAAGAAATGGAACCCTTTTTGCAGAGGTGATCGATAACTAATTCCCCCGAAATGAAGTGTGACGGAGATTTTCAGGTGAATTCAATCAGTTTTCCAAAGCCAGTCAGCTGGGAGGGGTGGATGAATCCGGAAACAACCGGTTACCTTGTGACTAAATCAAGCCCAATATCACAAAGGACTCTTGCATTTCTTCAGCTTTTTTCACAGTTGTCTTATTTATCATGGTTTGTCATGAATTTTCTGATGTGAGCTTTGATTTTCAGGCTGGAATATGGAGTTCAAGAGACAGAAGGAATGGGCTTTTCCAATCAGGGCACAGATGTTGGCGTGTTCCAATTCTGGCTTTCTGTCATGGTTTTGGGTGCCTCAGTCGACTTTTGGTTTTTTGAGCAGCAATTTCCTAAATGGTTTCTGGTTCTGAGTTCGTTTTGCCTTCTTCCTTCCCAAAGTTTGTATTCTGATGCAATACAAACAAGAGTTTACACAGAGCATCCATTATGAAATGGAAAACACAACCAAGTGGAGTGTCATGCTTAGAAATCTACAGGCAGCACAACCAAGATGAGTTTTTGTGTTTTGGAAAAAGAAATGGAACCCTTTTGCACAGGGTACTGATAATTAATTCCCCCAAATCAAGTTTGACGGCGATTTTCAGGTGAATTCAATTAGTTTTCCAAAGCCAGTCTTCTGGGAGTGGTGGATGAATCCGTGAACAGCTGGTTTCCTTGTGACTAAATCAAGCCCAATATCACAAAGGACTCGTGCATTTCTTCGGCTTTTTTCACAGTTGTCTCATTTATCATGGTTTGTCATGAATTTTCTGATGTGAGCTTTGATTTTGAGGCTGGAATATGGTGCTCAAGACACAGAAGGAATGGGCTTTTTCAATCAGCGCAAAGATGCTGGCGTGTTCCAATTCTGGCTTTCTGTTATTGTTTTTTGCTTGCCTCAGCCGACTTTTGGTTTCTTGAGCGGCAATTTCCTAACTGATTTCTGGGTCTGAGTTGGTTTTGCCTTCTTCCCTCCCAAAGTTTGTATTTGACACAATACAAACAAGAGTTTAGACAGAGGATCCATTATGAAATAAAAAGCACAAACAATTGGCGTGTCATGCTTAGAAATCTACAGGCAGCACAACCAAGATGAGTTTTTGTGTTTTGGAAAAAGAAATGGAACCCTTTTACAGAGGGGACCGATAATTAATTGCCCCAAATGAAGGTTTACTTTGATTTTCAGGTGACTTGAGTTAGATTTCCAAAGCAAGTCAGCTGGGAGTGGTGGATGAATCCAGGATCAGCCGGTTTCCTTGTGAGTAAATCAAGCCCAATATCACAAACGACTCTTGCTTTTCTTTGGCTTTTTCTCATTTGTCTTATTTATCATGGTTTGTCATGAATTTTCTGATGTGAGCTTTGATTTTGAGGCTGGAATATGGAGTTCAAGACACGGAAGGAATGGGCTTTTCCAATCAGGGCACAGATGTTGGCGTGTTCCAATTCTGGCTTTCTGTCATGGTTTTGGGTGCCTCAGTCGACTTTTGGTTTCTTGAACGGCAATTTCCTAAATGGTTTCTGGGTCTGAGTTGGTTTTGCCTTCTTCCTTCCCAAAGTTTGTATTCTGACGCAATACAAACAAGAGTTTAGACAGAGGATCCATTTTGAAATGGAAAACACAACCAATTGGCGTGTCATGCTTATAAATCTACAGGCAGCACAACCAAGATGAGTTTTTGTGTTTTGGAAAAATAATGGAACCCTTCTGCAGAGGAGACTGATAATTATTTCCCCCCAAATCAAGTTTGATGGCGATTTTCAGGTGAATTCAATTAGTTTTCCTAAGCCAGTCAGCTGGGAGGGGTGGATGAATCCAGGATCAGCCGGTTTCCTTGTGAGTAAATCAAGCCCAATATCACAAACGACTCTTGCATTTCTTCGGCTTTTTTCACAGTTGTCTCATTTATCATGGTTTGTCATGAATTTTCTGATGTGAGCTTTGATTTTCAGGCTGGAATATGGAGTTCAAGACACGGAAGGAATGGGCTTTTTCAATCAGGGCACAGCTGTTGGCTTGCTCCCATTCTGGCTTTCTGTCATTGTTTTGGGTGCCTCCGTCGACTTTTGGTTTTTTGAGCAGCAATTTCCTAAATGGTTTCTGGTTCTGAGTTCGTTTTGCCTTCTTCCTTCCCAAATTTTGTATTCTGATGCAATACAAACAAGAGTTTACACAGAGCATCCATTATGAAATGGAAAACACAACCAAGTGGAGTGTCATGCTTAGAAATCTAAAGGCAGCACGACCATGATGAGTTTTTGTGTTTTGGAAAAAGAAATGGAACCCTTTTGCAGAGGGGACTGATAATTCCCCCAAATGAAGGTTTACTTTGATTTTCAGGTGAATTCAATTAGTTTTCCAAAGCCAGTCTTCTGGGAGGGGTGGATGAATCCATGAACAGCTGGTTTCCTTGTGACTAAATCAAGCCCAATATCACAAAGGACTCGTGCATTTCTTCGGCTTTTTTCACAGTTGTCTTATTTATCATGGTTTGTAATGAATTTTCTGATGTGAGTTTTGATTTTGAGGCTGGAATATGGAGTTCAAGACACAGAAGAAATGGGCTTTTTAAATCAGGGCAAAGATGTTGGCATGTTCCAATTCTGGCTTTCTGTTATTGTTTTGCTTGCCTCAGCAGACTTTTGGTTTCTTGAGCGACAATTTCCTAACTGATTTCTGGGTCTGAGTTCATTTTGCCTTCTTCCTTCCCAAAGTTTGTATTTGACACAATACAAACAAGAGTTTAGACAGAGGATCCATTATGAATAAAAAGCACAAACAATTGGCATGTCATGCTTAGAAATCCACAGGCAGCACAACCAAGATGAGTTTTTGTGTTTTGGAAAAAGAAATGGAACCCTTTTATAGAGGGGACCGATAATTAATTGCCCCAAATGAAGTTTTACTTTGATTTTCAGGTGAATTGAGTTAGATTTCCAAAGCAAGTCAGCTGGGAGTGGTGGATGAATCCGTGAACAGCCAGTTTCCTTGTGACTAAATCAAGCCCAATATCACAAAGGACTCTTGTTTTTCTTTGGCTTTTTTCACATTTGTCTTATTTATCATGGTTTGTCATGAATTTTCTGATGTGAGCTTTGATTTTGAGGCTGGAATATGGTGCTCAAGACACAGAAGGAATGGGCTTTTTCAATCAGGGCACAGATGTTGGCGTGTTCCAATTCTGGCTTTCTGTCATGGTTTTGGGTGCCTCATCCGATTTTGGTTTCTTGAGCAACAATTTCCTAACTGATTTCTGGGTCTGAGTTGGTTTTGCCTTCTTCCTTCCCAAAGTTTCTATTCTGACGCAATACAAACAAGAGTTTCGACAGAGGATCCATTGTGAAATGGAAAACACAACCAATTCGAGTGTCATGCTTTTAAATCTACAGGCAGCACGACTAAGATGAGTTTTTGTGTTTTGGAAAAAGAAATGGAACCCTTTTGCAGAGGGGACTGATAATTCCCCCCAAATGAAGGTTTACTTTGATTTTCAGGTGAATTCAATTAGTTTTCCAAAGCCAGTCAGCTGGGATGGGTGGATGAATCCGGGATCAGCCAGTTTCCTTGTGAGTAAATCAAGCCCAGTATCACAAAGTACTCGGGCATTTCTTTGGATTTTTTTTCATTTGTCTTATTTATCATGGTTTGTAATGAATTTTATGATGTGAGCTTTGATTTTGAGGCTGGAATATGGAGTTCAAGACACGGAAGGAATGGGCTTTTCCAATCAGGGCACAGCTGTTGGCTTGCTTCAATTCTTGCCTTCTGTCATTGTTTTGGGTTCCTCAGCCGACTTTTGGTTTCTTGAGCGGCAATTTCCTAAATGGCTTCTGGATTCTAGTTGCTTTTGCCTTCTTCCTTCCCAAATTTTGTATTCTGACGCAATACAAACAACAGTTTAGACAGTGGATCCATTATGAAATAAAAAACACAACCATTTGGTGTGTCATGCTTAGAAATCTACAGGCAGCACGACCAAGATGAGATTTGTATTTTAAAGAAAAAATGGAACGCTTTTCACGAGGGGACCGATAAATAATTCCCTTCAAATGAAGTTTGATGGCGACTTTCACGTGAATTCGGTTAGTTTTCCAAAGCCAGTCTTCTGGGAGTGGTGGATGAATCTGGAATCAGCCGGTTTCCTTGTGACTAAATCAAGCCCAATATCACAAAGGCCTCGTGCATTTCTTTGGCTTTTTTCACATTTGTCTTATTTATCATGGTTTGTCATGAATTTTCTGATGTGAGCTTTGATTTTGAGGCTGGAATATGGAGTTCATGACACGGAAGGAATGGGCATTTTCAATCAAGGCACAGCTGTTGGCGTGCTCCAAATCTGGGTTTCTGACATTGTTTTGGGTGCCTCAGCTGACTTTTGATTCTTGAGTGGAAATTTCCTAAATGGTTTCTGGTTCTTAGTTGGTTTTGTCTTCTTCCTTCCCAACGTTTTTATTCGGACGCAATACAAACTAGAGTTAGGCAGAGGATCCATTATGAACTAAAAAACACAACCAATTTGCATGTCATGCTTAGAAATCTAGAGGCAGCACGACCTAGAGGTGATTTTGTGTTTTGAAGATGAAATGGAAACCATTTGCTGAGGGCACATGTATTAATTCCCTCCAAATTGAGTGTGAGTGAGATTTTCAGTTTAATTCAATTACAATTCCACAGCCAGTCAACTAGGACGGATGGATGAATCCGCAAACAGCTGGTTTCCTTGTGATTAAATCAAACCCAATATCACTAATGACTCTTGCATTTCTTTGGCTTTTGTCAATTTTTTTTTTATTTATCATGGTTTGTAATGCATTTTCTGATGTGAGCTTTGGTTTTGAGACTTAAATATGGAGTTCAGGGCACAGGGGGAATGGTCTTTTTCAATCAGGTCACAGCTGTTGTCTTGCTCCAATTCTGGCTTTCTGTCAGTGTTTGGGGTGCCTCAGCTGATTTTGGGGTTCTTGAGCGGTAATATCCTGAATTGTTTCTGGGTCTGAGTTGGTTTTGCCTTCTTCCTTCCCAAATTTTGTATTCTAACACAATACAAACAAGAGTTTAGACAGAGAATCCATTAGGATATAAAAAATACAACAAATTGGCTTTTCGTGCTTAAAAATCTACAAGCAACATGACGTGGAGTAGTTTGTATTTTGGAAAATGAAATGGAACGTTTTTCCTGAGGGGACATGTATTAATTCCCTCCAAATTGAGTGTGAGTGTGATATTGAGGTTAATACATCAGAATTCCATAGCCAGTCAGCTGGGAGAGGTGGATGAATCCGGGAACAGCCAGTTTCCTTGTGACTAAATCAAGCACAATATCACTAAGAACTTTTAGATTTCCTTGGCTTTTTCTTATATTTTTCTTACTAATTATGGTTTGTAATGTATTTTCTGTTGTTATCTATAGTTTGAGGCTAGAATATGGAGTTAAGGGCACTGGAGCAATGGTCTTTTTCAATCAGGGCACAGCTGTTGTCTTGCTCCAATTCTGGCTTTCTGTCATTGTTTTGGGTGCCTCAGCCGGTTTTTCCTTTGTTGAGTGGCAATTTCCTAAATTGTTTCTGGGTCTGAGTTTGTTTTGCCTTCTTCCTTCCCAAATTTGGTATTCTGACGCTATTGTGTCAAGAGTTTAGACAGAGTAGCCATTAGGAAATAAGAAAACAACAAATTGGCGTTTCATGCTTGGAAATCTACAGGCAACATGAACAAGACGAGTCTTTTTGTTTTGAAAAAGAACTGGAACCCTTTTACTGAGGGGACACATATTAATTCCCTCCAAATCGAGTGTGAGTGTGGCTTTCAGGTTAATTCAATCAGAATTCCACTGCCAGTCAGCTGGGATGGGTGGATGAATCCAGAAACAGCCGGTTTCCTTGTGACTAAATCAAGCACAATATCACTATCGACTCTTGCGTTTCTTTAGCTTTTTTCATATTTTTCTTATTCTCTTGTCCTGTTATGAATTTTCTGATGTTACCTTTAGTTTTTAACTGGAATATGGAGTTCAGGGAACGGGAGGAATGGTCTTTTTCAATCAGAGCACAGCTGTTGGCTTGGTCCAGTTCTGGCTGGCTGTCACTTTTTGGAATGCCTCAGCTGATTTTTGGTTTCTGTGCGGCAGTTTTCTAAATTTTCTGGGCTGGGTTTGTTTTACCTTCATCCTCCCCAAATTTTGTATTCTAATGCAATACAAACAAGAGTTTAGACAGAGTAGCCATTAGGAAATAAAAAATACAACAAATTGGCGTTTCATGCTTGGAAATCTACAGGCAACATGACAAAGAGGAGTTTTTGTGTTTATAAAATGAAATGGAACCCTTTTGCTGAGGGGACAGATATTAATTTCCTCCAAATCGAGTGTTAGTGTGATTTACAGGTTAACTCTATCAGAATTCCACAGCCAGTCAGATGGGAGGTGTGGCTGAATCCGGAAGCAGCCGGTTTCCTTGTTACTCAATCAAGCCCAATACCACTAAGGCCTCTTGGATTTATTTGGCTTTTTGCACATTTTTCTCATTTATAATGGTTTGTAATGAATTTTCTAATGTGAACTTTGGATTTGAGGCTGGAATATGGAGTTCAGGGCACGGAAGGAATGGTCATTTTCATTCAGGTCACAACTGTTTGCTTGTTCCAATTCTGGATTTCTGTCAGTGTTTGGGGTGCCTCAGCTGATTTTTGGGTTCTTGAGTGTCAGTTTCCTAAATTGTTCCTGGGTCTGAGTTTGTTTTGCCTTCTTCCTTTCCAAGTTTTGTATACTGATGCAACACAAACAAGAGTTTAGAGAGAGTATCCATTACAAAATTAAAAACGCAACAAATTGGCATTTCATGCTTAAAAATCTACAGGCAACATGACCTAGAGTAGTTTTTGTGTGTTGGAAAATGAAATGGAACACTTTTCCTGAAGGGACATGTATTAATTCCCTCCAAATCAATTCTGATTGCAATATTCATGTTAATTCAATCAGAATTCCATAGCCAGTCAGTTCGGAGTGGTGGATGAATCCAGAAACAGCTGGTTTCCTTGTGACTAAATCAAGCACAATATCTCTAAGAATTTTTAGATTTCCTTGCTTTATCTTATATTTTTCTTACTTATTATGGTTTGTAATGTATTTTCTGATGTTATCTGTTGTTTTGAGGCTGGAATATGGAGTTCAGGTCATGGAAGGAATCGTCTTTTTCAATCATGACACAGCTGTTGGCTTGCTCCAATTCTGGCTTTCTGTCATTGTTTTGTGTGCCTCAGATGACTTTCAGTTTCTTGAGCGGCAATTTCCTAAATTGTTTCTGAGTCGGAGTTTGTTTTACCTTCTTCCTTCCTATATTTTATATTCTGATACAATACAAACAAGAGTTTAGACAAAGTAGACATTATGAAATAAAAGAAAAACAGAACAAATTGGCTTTTCATGCTTAGAAAACTACAGCCAGCATGACCAACATGAATTTTTGTGTTTTGGAAAAAGAAATGAACAATTTGCTGAGGAAGGACATATTAATTCCCTCCAAATCGAGTATGAGTGCGATTTTCAGGTAAATTCATTCAGAAATCCAGAGCCAGTCAGCTGGGAGGGGTGGATGAATTCGGAAGCAGCCTGTTTCCTGTTTCCATGTCGCTAAATCAAGCCCAATATCACTAAGGATTTTTGATTTCTTTTTTTTTCACATTTTTTTCATTTATCATGGTTTGTAATGAATTTTCTAATGTGAGCTTTGGTTTTGAGGCTGGAATATTGAGTTCAGGCCATGGGAGGAATGGTCTTTTTCCATGAGGGCACAGCTGTTGGCTTGCTCCAATTCTGGATTTCTGTCATTGTTTTGGGTGCCTCAACCAATTATTGGTTTCTTGAGGGGCAATTTCATAAATTGTTTCTGAGCAGAGTTTACTTTCCCTTCCTTCCCAAATTTTGTATTCTGACACAGTACAAAAAAAAAGTTTAGACAGAGTAACCATTATAAAATAAAAAAACACAACAAATTGGCGTTTCATGCTTAGAAATCTAGAGGCAACTCAACCAAGAGGTGATTTTGTGTTTGAAGATGAAATGGAAACCTTTTGCTGAGGGGACATGTATTAATTCCCTCCAAATTGAGTGTGAGTGCGGTTTTCAGGTTAATTCAATCAGAATTCCACAGTCAGTCAGCTGGGATGGATGGATGAATCCGCAAACAGCTGGTTTCCTTGTGACTAAATCAAGCCCAATATCACTAATGACTCTTGAATTTCTTTGGCTTTTTTCACATTTGTCTTCTTTATCATGGTTTGTAATGTATTTTCTGATGTGAGCTTTCATTTTGAGGCTGAAATGTGGAGTTCAGGGCACAGGAGGAATGTTATTTTTCCATCAGGGCACAGCTGTTGGCTTGCCCCAATTCTGGCTTTCTATCAGACGATTTTTGGTTTGTTGAACGACAATTTCCTCAATTGTTCTGGGTCTGAGTTTGTTTTGCCTTCCTCCTTCCCAAATTTGGTATTCCAACGCAATACAAACAAGAGTTTAGTCAAGGTAGCCATTAGGAAATAAAAAACACAACAAATTGGTGTTTCATGCTTGGAAATCTACAGGCAACACGACAAAGATGAGTTTTTGTGTTTTGAAAAAGAAATGGAATACTTTTGCTCAGGGGACAGCTATTAATTCGCTCCAAATCGAGTGTGAGTGTGGTTTTCAGGTTAATTCAATCAGAATTCCAAAGACATTAAGCTGGGATGGGTGGATGAATCTGGAAGCAGCCGGTTTCCTTGTGAGTAAATCAAGCCAAATATCACTAAGGACTCCTGCATTTCTTTGGCTTTTTCACATTTTTCCTATTTCTCATGGTTTGCAATGAATTTTCTGATGTGACCTTTGCATTTGAGGGTGGAATATGGAGTTCAGGGCATGGGAGGAATGGTCGTTTTCATTCATTGCACAGCTGTTTGCTTGCTCCAATTCTGGCTTTCTGTCATTGTTTATGGTGCCTCAGTCGATTTTTGGTTGCTTGAGCGGAAATTTCCTAAATTGTTTCTATGTCTGACTTTGCTTTGCCTTCTTCCTTCACAAATTTGGTATTCTGACACAATACAAACAAGAGTTTAGACAGAGGATCCATTATGAAATAGAAAACACAACCAATTGGCGTTTCATGCTTGCAAATCTACAGGCAACACGGACAAGAGGAGTTTGTGTTTTGAAAAAAAAATGGAACCCTTCTGCTGAGGGGATAGATATTAATTCCAACCAAATCGAGTGTGAGTGTGGTTTTCAGGTTAATTCAATCAGAATTCCACAGCCAGTCAGCTGGGACGTGTGGATGAATCCGGAAGCACCCGGTTTCCTTGTGACTTCATCAATCCCAATATCACTAAGGACTCTTGCATTTCTTTGGCTTTTCCACACTTTTATTATTTCTCATGATTTGTAATGAATTTTCTGATGTGAGCTTTGGATTTGAGGCTGGAATATGGATTACAGGGCATGGGAGGAATGCTCTTTTTAATCATGACACAGCTGTTGGCTTGCTCCAATTCTGGTTTCTGTCATTTTTTGGAGTGCCTCAGCTGAGTTTCGGTTTCTTGAAAGAGAATTTCCTCAATTATTCTGGGTCTGAGTTTGTTTTGCCTTCTTCCTTCCCAAAGTTTGTATTCTGACACAATACAAACAAGAGTTTAGACAGAGTAGCCATTAGGAAATAAAAAACACAGCAAATTGGTGTTTCATGCTTGGAAATCTACAGGCAACACGACCAAGAGGAGCTTTTGTGTTTTGAAAAAGAAATGGAACCCTTTTGCTCAGGGGACAATATTAATTCCCTCCAAATCGAGTGTGAGTGTGGTTTTCAGGTTAATTCAATCAGAATTGCACAGCCAATTTTGCAACTTGACTCACAAGCATTCTTAAAATAATAACTTGCTTCTTGGCAGTAACATTTTTAAAAAAATTAAGTAGCAAGTACATGTTTCTTTTAACATAAGGATTACTTGTGCCTTATCACTGCCAGTCAGTATAATTGTCGGTGCTCTTTCTCTTTTTTTTAAACTTTTATTGAATGAATATAAATTTCCAAAGTACAGCTTATGGATTACAATGGCTTCCCCCCCCCAGTTACTTACCTCCCACTCGAAACCCTCCCCTTTCCTGCTCCCTCTCCCCATCCATTCACATCAAGATTCATTTTCAATTCTTTTTATATACAGAAGGTCAGTTTAGCATATATTAAGTAAAGGTTTCAACAGTTTGCACCCACAAGAAACACAAAGTGAAAAGTACTGTTTGAGTACTAGTTATAGCATTAAGTCACACTGTACAGCACACTAAGGACAGAGCTCCTATATGAGGAGTAAGTGCACAGTGACTCCTGTTGTTGACTTAACAAATTGACACTCCTGCTTTTGGCATCAGTAATCACCTTAGGCTCTTGTCATGAGTTGCCAAGGCTATGGAAGCCTTTTGAGTTCACTGACACTGATCATATTTAGGCAAGGTCGTAGTCAGAAAGGAAGTTCTCTCCTCCCCTCAGAGAAAGGTACCTCCTTCTTTGATGATCTGTTCTTTCCACTGGGATCTCACTCACTGAGATCTTTCATTTAGATCTTATTTATGCCAGAGTGTCTTGGCTTTCCATGCCTGAAATACTCTCATGGGCTGTTCAGCTGGATCTACATGCCTTAAGGGTTGATTCTGAGGCCAGAGTGCTGTTTAGGACATCTGCCATTCTATGGGTCTGCTGTGTATCTCGCTTCCCATGTTGGATCATTCTCTCCCTTTTTTATTCTATCAGCTAGTATTTGCAGATGCTAGTCTTGTTTGTGTGCTCCCTTTGGCTCTTAGTCCTATCATTATGATCAATTGTGAACAGAAATTGATCACTGGGACTAGTGAGATGGCATTGGTACATGCCACCTTGATGGGATTGAATTGGAATCCCCTGATATGTTTCTAATTCTACCTTTTGAGGTATGTCAGCTTGAGCATGTCCCGAATTGCACATCTCTTCCCTCTCTTATTCCCACTCTTATATTTAACAGCAATCACTTTTCAGTAAAGTTTCAACACTTAAGAATAACTGTGTATTGATTACAGTATTCAACCAAAAGTATTAAGTAGAACAAACAAAAAAATTACTAAGAGGGATAACGTATTAAGTTGTTCATCAACAGTCACGGCAAGGGCTGATCAAGTCACCATTTCTCATAGTATTCATTTCTCTTTAACAGGTTTCCTTTCTGGTGCTCGGTTAGTTGTCACCGATCAGGGAGAACATATGATATTTGTCCCTTTGGGACTGGCTTATTTTACTCAGCATCATGTTTTCCAAATTCCTAACAGAGCACTTTTCAGTTGAAATTTAAACCCCTAAGAATAATTGTGTGTTAATTACAGAGTTCAACCAATAGTACTAGAACAAAAAATACTAAAATGGATAAAGTATTATATTGTACATCAACAGTCAGGACAAGAGCTGATCAAGTCACTGTTGCTCATAGTGTCCATTTCACTTCAACAGTTATCCCCTTTGGAGTTCAGTTAGTTGACACCGATCAGGGAGACCATATAATATTCGTCCCTTTGGGACTGGCTTAATTCACTCAGCATAATGTTTTCCAGACTCCTCCATCTTGTTGCAAATAACCGGGTTTCATTGCTTTTGACTGCTGTATAGTATTCTATAGAGTACATGTCCCATAATTTCTTTATCCAGTCTACTGTTGATGGGCATTTGGGTTGTTCCAGGTCTTAGCTAATGTGAATTGAGCTGCAATACACATTAATGTGCAGACCGCTTTTTTGTTTGCCAATTTAATTTCCTTTGGGTAAATTCCAAGGAGTGGGATGGCTGGGTCCAACGGTAGGGTTATATTCAAGTTTCTGAGGAATCTCCAGACTGACTTCCATAGTGGCTTAACCAATTTGCATTCCCACCAACAGTGGGTTAGTGTCCCTTTTCCCCACTTCCTCTCCAGAATCAATTGTTGGTAGATTTCTGAATGTGAGCCATTCTAACCGGGGTGAGGTGAAAGCTCATTGTGGTTTTGATTTGCATTTCCCTGATTGCTCGTGATCTTGAACATTTTTTCATTTGCCTGTTGGCCATCTGGATTTCCTCTTTTGAAAAATGTCTATTGAGCTCCTTGGCCCATCTCTTAAGTGGGTTGTTTGTTTTGTTGTTGTGGAGTTTCTTGATCTCATTGTAGATTCTGGTTATCAACCCTTTATCTGCTGCATAGTTTGCAAATATTTTTTCCCACTCTGTTGGTTGCTTCTTCCCTCTCCTGACTGCTTCTTTTGAAGTACAAACACTTCTCAATTTGACGCAATCCCAAATGTTAATTTTGGCTTTGACTGCCTGTGCTTCTGGGGTATTTTCCAAAAAGTCTTTGCCAGTACCTATATCTTGCAGGGTTTCTCCAATGCTCTCTAATAATTTGATGGTGTCAGGTCATAGATTTAAGTCTTTAATCCATATTGAGTGAATTTTTGTCTAAGGTGAAAGGTAGGCGTCTTGCTTCATGTTTCTGCATGAGGAAATACAATTTTCCCAGCACCATTTATTGAATAGACTGTCCTTACTCCAGGGATTGGATTTTGATTCTTGATCAAATATGAGTTGGCTGTAGATGTTTGGATTGATTTCTGATGTTTCTATTATGTTCCATTGGTCTATCCATCTGTTTCTGTACCAGTACCATGCTCTTTTGATTACAACTGCCCTGTAATATGTCCTGAAATCTGGTATTGTGATGCCTCCGGCTTCCTTTTTGTTGTACAAGATAGCTTTAGCTATTCGAGGTCTCCTGTGTCTCCATATAAATTTTAGCATCATTTTTTCTAGATCTGAGAAGAATGTCTTTGGTATCTTGATTGGTATTGCATTGAATCTGTAAATTGCTTTTGGGAGAATGGACATTTTGATGATATTGATTCTTCCAATCCATGAGCATGGAAGATTTTTACATTCCTTGGTATCCTCTTCTATTTCTTTCTTTAAGGTTTTGTAATTCTCATCGTATAGATCTGTTAATGTGGTGAATGTTGGCTGTGGGTTTTTCATAGATTGCTTTGATTGTATTGAGGAATGTTCCTTCCAAACCCAGTTTGCTTAGAGTTTTCATTATGAATGGGTGTTGTATTTTATCAAATGCTTTCTCGGCGTCTATTGAGATAATCATATGGTTTTTCTTCTGCAGTCTGTTAATGTGGTGTATCACATTGATTGTCTTGCACACATGAAACCATCCCTGCATACCAGGGATAAATCCCACTTGGTTTGGGTGGATGATCTTTCTGATGTGTTGTTGCATTCTATTGGCGAGAATTTTATTGAGGATTTTTGCGTCTATGTTCATCAGGGATATTGGTCTGTAATTTTCTTTCAGTGCTGCATCTTTCTCTGGCTTAGGGATTAAGGTGATGCTGGCTTCATAGAAAGAATTTGGGAGGATTCCATCTTTTTCAATTGTTCTGAATAGTTTGAGAAGAAATGGAATCAGTTCTTCTATAAAAGTCTAGTAGAATTCAGCAGTGAATCCATCTGGTCCTGGGCTTTTCTTTGTTGGGAGGGCCTTTATTATTGTTTCAATTTCAATCTCAGTTATGGGTCTATTTAGGTTTTCTATGTCTTCCTGGTTCAATTTAGATAGATTGCATGTGTCCAGGAATCTATCCATTTCTGATAGATTTTCTTGTTTGCTGGCATACAAGTCCTTGTAGTAATTTCTGATGGTTCTTTTGATTTCTGTGGTGTCTGTTGTTATGTTTCCTTTTTCATCTCTGATTTTATTGATTTGGGTCTTTTCTCTTCTTGTTTTAGTTAGTTGGGCCAATGGGGTGTCAATTTTGTTTATTTTTTCAAAAAAACAGCTCTTCATTTGGCTTATTTTTTGTAAAGTTTTTTTGGATTCAATCCTGTTGCTTTCTTCTCTGATTTTAATTATTTCTCTTCTCCTACTAGATTTGGGTCTGGTTTGCTGCAAATTTTCTAGGTACTTGAGATGTGCTGAAAGCTCATTTATTTGGTGCCTTTCCAATTTCTTGATATAGGCCCCTATTGCTATAAACTTGCCTCTCAATACTGCTTTTGCCGTATCCCATAAGTTTTGATATGTTGTGTTGTTATCCTCATTTACTTCCAGAAAGTTTCTGATTTCTCTTTGATTTCTTGAATGACCCAGTGTTCATTCAGGAGCATGTTGTTCAGTCTCCATGTGTTTGCATACTTTCTGGGGTTTCCTGAGTTGCTAATTTCCAGCTTCATTCCACTGTGGTCTGAGAAGCTGCGTGGTATGATTCTAATTTTTTTGAATTTGCTGAGACTTGCTTTATGACCTAGTATGTGGTCAATCCTAGAGAAGGTTCCATGTACTGCTGAGAAGAATGTAAAGTCTTTAGATGTAGGATTGAAAGTTCTGTAGATATCTGTTAGATCCATTTGGGCAATAGTGTCGATTAAATCTGCTGTTTCCTTGTTGATCTTCTGTCTGGATGATCTATCTATTTCTGAGAATGGAGTATTGAAGTTCCCCAGTACTATTGTATTGGAATCTAAGTCTCCCTTTAAGTCCCTTAACATATCTTTTAAATAGACCGGTGCCCTGTAATTAGGTGCATATACATTTATAATAATTACATCTTCCTGTTGAATTGAACCCTTAATCATTATATAGTGCCCCTCTTTGTCTCTCTTAACACTTTTTGTATTAAAGTTTATTTTGTCTGATATTAATATGGCTGCACCTGCTTTTTTTGTTTTTGTTTGCATGGAATATCATTTTCCAACCTTTCACTTTCAGTCTGCATGCCTCTTTGTTAGAGAGATGTGTTTCTTGTAGGCAACAAATAGTTGGGTATTGTTCCTTAAGCCAGTCAGCCAGTCTGTGTCTTTTAACTGGACAGTTCAGGCCATTAACGTTTAATGTGACTATTGCTACATAGTGACTTTGCCCTGCCATTTTCCAAAGATAAGTTCTAATATATGCTTTGAGCTTCCCATGCTCTTTTACTGGTAGGTGTTCTTCCTTTACCTTCTTTCATATTGATGGCCGTGTTTCTGTGTTTCTGAGTGTAGCACATCTTTAAGTATATTTTGCAAGGCCGGACAAGTGGCAGCAAAGTCTTTCAATTTCTGTTTGCTATGAAAGGTCTTTATTTCACTAAATAACAAATGCACCAAACAAGAATACAGAAGACAAAATGATGCCTCCCAAATAACACAACACTACAGTAATAGATTGTGAAGATGATGAGATTAAAAATATCCAGAAATAGAATTCAAAATATTGATCACAGGATTGCTTAAAAGTAATCAGAAGAAAATGCATGAACTAATAAAATCTATACATGACAATTTTCTCCCATGAAATTGAGAACTTAAGGAGAAATAAAAATGAAATCTTGGAAATGAAGAAGTCAATAGAGCAAATTAGAAAATGCAGTGGAAAGCCTTAACAAAAGAATCTGTGAATCAAAAGAAAGAATATCTGACTTAGAAGACAAAAAAAAGGAAATCATTCAGAAAGATCAAACATAAGAAGAAATTAGAAAGTTAAAATACACTGTTGGTAAATTATAGACACTATCAAATGACCCAACATAAAAGTTCTAGGAATTTCTGAAGTTTTGGAAAGATGGGATGGATTAGAAGGCCTTTGTAGTGAAATAATAACAGAAAACTTCCCTAATTTGGAGAAATAAAGGGACATTTAAGTACGAGGAGCATATAGAACTCCTAAAAGATATGACCAGAAAATATATTCACCATGATAGATTATAATCAAACTTTCCACAGTAAAACATAAAGAAAAGATTCTAAAATCTTCACAAGAGAAACACTAGATTTATTTCAGGGATCTCCAGTTAGACTCAGAGTGGACTTCTCATCAGAAATCCTACACACTATGAGGGTATATCACTATTATAAATGCATATGCAACTAATTACAGGGAACCTGACTATTTAAAACAAACATTAAAGGAACAAAAGGGAGACATAGATTCAAACATAATAGTAATGGGGGACTTCAATACCCCACATTCAGGAATGGACAGATCCACCAGACAGAAATTCAGCAAGGAAACAGCAGAGGTAATCAACACTATAGACCAAATGGATCTTATAGATATCTACAGAAATTTTCATCTTACAGTTCCAGAATACATATTATTCTCAGGAGTGTATGGAACTTTTTCTAGGATGGACCACATACTAGGCCATAAAGCAAACATCAGCAAGTTCCAAAAAGAATATCAAAACCATACTACGCTTCTTGTCACACCACAATGGAATGATGCTGGAAATTAGCAACTTAACAATCTCTGAAACATATGCAAACATATGGAGACTGAACAATATGCTCCAGAATAAACAGTGGGTCATAGAAGAAATTAAAATTGAAATAAAAAGTTTCTGGAAACAAATGAAGCAACAACAAAATATCAAAACTTATGGTGTACAGCAAAAGCAATGTTAAGAGGAAAGCTTGTAACAATTGGTGCCTATATCAAGAAACTGGATATACACCAAATAAATGACCTATCAACACATCTCAAGGATATAGAAAATGAGCAAACCAAACCCAAAACTAATATGAGAAAAGAAATATCAAAATTAGAGAGGAAATTTAAAAAATGAATCCAAAAAAACAATATAAATGATCAGCAAAATAAAGAGCTGTGGCCAGCACCATGGCTCAATAGGCTAATCCTCCGCCTAACAGCGCCAGCACACCAGGTTCTAGTCCCAGTCAGGGCGCCAGATTCTGTCCCAGTTACCCCTCTTCCAGGCCACCTCTCTGCTGTGGCCAGGGAGTGCAGTGGAGGATGGCCCAAGTGCTTGGTTCCTGTACCCCATGGGAGACCAGGATAAGTACCTGGCTCCTGCCTTTGGATCAGTGCGGTGCGCGAGCTGCAGCGCGCCGGCTGCAGCAGCCATTGGAGGGCGAACCAACAGCAAAGGAAGACCTTTATCTCTGTCTCCCGCTCTCACTGTCCACTCTGCCTGTAAAAACAAAAGAGCTGTTTTTAAAAAAAATAAAATTGACATATAATTGGGCAACTAACCAAAAAAAAGATGCAAATTAATTAAACTAGAGATGAAAAAGGAAATGTAACAACAGACACCATAAAGTGAATAACAAGAAATTAATACAAAGAGCTGCATGTCAACAAGCTGGAAACATAAATGAAATGGACAGGTTCCTGGAAACAAACAACCTAGCTACATTGAGCAATGAATACATAGAAAACCTAAACAGACAAATTTCCAAGATGAAAATTGAATCAGTAATAAAGACCCTCTCAATAAAGAAAAACCGAGGTTCCGATGGCTTCACTGCTGAATTTTAACAGAAATTTAAAAGAGAACTAATATCAATTCTTCTCAAGTTATTCAAAACAATTGACAGAGAGGGAATTTTCACAAAATCTTTCTATGAAGCCAGCATCACCTTAATTTCTAAACACGGAAAAAGACACAATAGAGAAAGAGAACTACACACCAATTTCCCTAAATCAAATAGATGCAAAAATCCTTAATAAAATTCTAGTCAATGGAATCCAACAACACATCTAAAGATCATTCACCCAGACCAAGTGGAATTTATCCTTGGTATGCCATGGATGGTTCAATACTTGCAAATCAATCAATGTGATACATCACATTAACAAATTTAAGAACAAAAACCAAATGATTATCTCTATATGCAGAGAAAGCATTTGATAAAATACAACACCCTTTCATGATGAAAACTGAGCAAATTGAGTATAGAGGAAAATCTCTTGACACAATCAAGGAAATTTATGACATAAATATAGTCAGCATCCCATTGAATCAGAAAAAAAAGCATTCTCACTGGGATCTGGAACTAGGCAAGGATGCCCACACTCAACATTGCTATTCAGTATAATCCTGGAAGGTTTAACCAGAGCCATTAGCCAGAAAAAGAAATCAAGGGACACAAATTGGTAAAGAGAAAGTCAAACTATCTCTATTTGCAGATGACATCTCTATTTGCAGATGGATCCAAAAGACTCCTACAAGAGATTAGGTGAACTCATGGAAGAGTTTGGTAATGTAGGAGGATATACAACCAATACACAGACATTAAAACAGCCTTTGTATACACAATGGCATGTTTTAGAAAGAACTTCTCAGATCATTCCCATTCACAATAGCCTGGAGTAAATGTAACCAACAATGCCAAAGATCTTTATGATGTGAATTATAAAACATTAAAAAGAAATAGAAGATAGTATTCTATAGAGTACATGTCCCATAATTTCTTTATCCAATCTACTGTTGATGGGCATTTGGGTTGGTTCCAGGTCTTAGCTATTGTGAATTGAGCTGCAATACACATTAATGTGCAGACCGCTTGTTTGTTTGCCAATTTAATTTCCTATGGGTAAATTCCAAGCAGTGGGATGGCTGGGTTGAATGGTAGGGTTATATTCAGGTTTCTGAGGAATCTCCAGACAGACTTCCATAGTGGCTTAACCAATTTGCATTCCCACCAACAGTGGGTTAGTGTCCCTTTTTCCCCACATCCTCTCCAGCATCTATTGTTGGTAGATTTAATGTATGCTAAACTGAACTTCTGTATATAAAGAGAATTGAAAATGAATCTTGATGTGAATGGAAGGGGAGAGGGAGTGGGAAAGGGGAGGGTAGCGGGTGGGAGGGACATTATGGGGGGGAAGCCATTGTAGTCCATAAGCTGTACTTTGGAAATTTATATTCATTAAATAAAAGTTTAAAAATACGTAAAAAAAAGAAATAGAAGATAAAAAATGGAAAAATATCCATGTTCATGAAATATAAGAAGCAATATCATCAAAATGTCCATTATTCTAAAATCAATTTACAAATTCAATGTGATACCAATCAAAATAGCAAAGACATTCTTCTAAGATCTAGAAAAATGATGAAGAAACACAGGAGACCTTGCATAGCTAAAGCAATATTATAGAACAAAAGCAAAGCCAGAGGCATCACAATACAAGGTCTCAAGACATGCTTCAAGGCAGTTATAATAAAAGCAGCCTAGTAATGATGAAAAAAAGTGATGGATAGACAAAATGAACAAACAAACAAACAAAAACAACCACCAGAAGTCAATCCAAGCATCTTCAACCAACTTATATTCAACCAAAGAGCATAAACACATCCCTGGAGTAAGGACAGTCTCTTCAGCAAGTGGTGCTGGGAAAACTGGATTTCCACATGCAAAAATATGAAGCAAAACCCCTACTTTACACCATACACAAAAATCCATTCAAAATGATCAAAGACATAAATCTATGAGCTGATAACACCATATTATTAAAGAACATTGGGGAAAGCTCTGCTCAGGCAGAGTTCTTAGAAAAGAAACCAGAGGCACTGGCAATCAAAGCCATAATTAACAAATGGGATTACACTCAGAAAGTGAAGAGGCAACTGATAGAATGGGAGAAATTATTTGTGAACTATGCAGCTGATGAAAGATTTATAACCAGGATATATAAAGAGATCAAGAAACTCCACAACAATGAAACAAACAACCCAGTGAAGAAATGGGCCAAGCATTTAAATAGATATTTTTCAGAATAGGAAATCCAGATGGCAAAGAGACAAATAAAAAATGTCTAGAATCACTAGCCATCAAGGAAATGCAAATTAAAACCACAGTGATGTGGTTGACACTGTGGTGCAGTGGGTTAAATCCCTGGCCTGAAGTGCAGGCATCCCATACGGGTGCCAGTTCTAGTCCCAGCTGCTCCTCTTCCTATACAGCTCTCTGCTATGGCCTGGGAAAAAATAGAATATGGCATAAGTCCTTGGGAACCTGCACCCATGTGGGAGACCCTGAAGAAGTTCCTGGCTTTGGATCAGCACAGCTCTAGGCATTGCAGCCATCTGGGGAGTGAACAATCAGGTGGAAGACCTCTATCTCTGTCTCTACCTCTCTCTGTAACTCTGTCTTTCAAATAAATCCAATAAATCTTTTAAAAGAACACAGTGAGGTTTCACCTCATTCCAGTTAGAATTGCTTTCATACAGAAATCAACAAGCAGCAAATGCTGATGAGAATGTGAGGAAAAGGTACCCCAACCCATTGCTAGTGGGAATGTAAACTTGTAAAGCCACTATTAAAGACCATTTGGAGATACCTCAGAAATCTGAATATAGACCTACCATAGGACCCAGCCATTTCACTCCTGGGAATTTACCCAATGGAAATGAAATCAGCAAATGAAAAATGTTATCTGTACCTCGATGTTTATTAAAGCTGCATTCACAATAGCTAAGACATGGAATTGACCTAAATGCCCTTCAACTAAAGACTGGATAAGGAAATTATGGGGTATATACTCTATTGTATACTACACAATGGATAAAAACAATGAAATCCATTCATTTGCAACAAAATGAATGAATCTGGAAAACATACTGAGTGAAATAAGACAGTCCCAATATACTAATACCACATGTTTTCCTTGATCTGTGATAACAGAGCACCTAAAAGAAAATCCGTAAAATTGAGATTGACACTTTGAGAAGCAATGACTAGAGCAGCTTTGGTCTTGACTGTTGAGAAAGTTTTTTTTTTCTATACGTCATACTATTTGTTGAACTCTTTCTTTTTTTTTTTTTTTTTTTGACAGGCAGAGTGGACAGTGAGAGAGAGAGACAGAGAGAAAGGTCTTCCTTTGTCGTTGGTTCACCCTCCAATGGCCACCGCAGAGCCGTGCTGTGGCCGGCGCACCATGCTGATTCAATGGCAGGAGCCAGGAGCCAGGTGCTTTTCCTGGTCTACCATGGGATGCAGGGCCCAAGCACCTGGGCCATCCTCCACTGCACTCCCTGGCCACAGCAGAGAGCTGGCCTGGAAGAGGGGCAACCGGGACAGAATCCGGCGCCCCGACCGGGACTAGAACCCAGTGTGCCGGCGCTGCTAGGTGGAGGATTAGCCTAGTGAGCCACGGCGCCGGCCTGAACTCTTCTTAACATTGATCTAATCATGTGGGTTTTTTTTATTTAATAAATGTGAATATACAAAGTGCAACTTTTGTATTGTGGCTTCCCCCCCCAACCTCCCTCCCTCCTGTTACCCTTCCCTCTCCCACTCCCTCTCCCATCCTGCTCTTCATTGAGTTTCATTTTCAATTACCTTCATATACAGATATCAACTTAGTATATACTAAGCAAGGATTTCAACAGGCTGCCTTCACACAACCACACAAGGTATAGGGTATTGTTCAACTAGAAATGTTGTCTTTAAGTTTCATAGTAAAGCACATTAAGGACAGAGATCCTACATGGGGAGCATGTACCCAGTGACTCCCGTTGTTGATTTAACAATTGGCACTCTTATTTATGATGTCAGCAATTACCCAAGGCTCTTGCCATGAGCTGTCTAGGCTATGGGAGCCCCTTGAGTTCACCAACTCTGAACTTGTTTAGTCAAGGCCGTATCACAGTGGAGGTTTATAAAGTCAATTGAAAATAAACCTCATTAAGCATAATGTTTGGAATAACACAGGAAGGAGGAATTTTGTAACTGTAAAGCTCTATTGTCCTGCATACTTTCCTACAGATTACTTCTAAAAGTACAGTTTAAAATCTTGGTATGGGACCTCAAATCCCATCAAACTGGATGGTAAAAAATGTCATCTTAGTTGTTAAAGTAAACATATTAAGTGTTAAATTGATAATATAGATAGGATTACATGTTAAATGGATCATATAAATAATATGAAATGTCTGGTAATAATAAACAGAATTAAAAAGGAGAGAATATTCCAACATGGGAAGCAGTACACAGAGCAGACACATAGAATGAGAATCACATTACATAACACTCTGTCCTCAGAATCAGCCCATAAGGCATTCTGGTTAGGTTAAAGTTGCATGAGAGCAATTCAAGCATCAAAAGTCAAGACAATGTGGTAAAAAATGTTCTACATAAAGGATCTCTGTGAGAGAGACCCCGTGGAAAGAAGTGGCCATAAAAGAAGGATGTACTTTTGTCTGACAGGTGGAGGGTACTTCAACTTTGCTTGTGGACTTGTGTAGATACTAATACAGATTTTGGATACAAAGGCTACTTTAGCCTTTGTAGCTTCTATAACCTAGGCAGCTCATGACAAGAGTTTTGGGTGATCACTGATATCATACATAAGAGTGTTATTTGTTAAATTAACAACAGGAGTCACTGTGCACATACTCTCCATAAAGGACTTCTGTCCACAATGAATTGTATTATGAGAATTAACTGTAAAACTAGTTCCCGGTTTGTGTGTGTGTTTGTCTGTGTGTGTTTGTTCGTATGTGAAAATTGTTGAAATCTACTTTGTAAAAGTTGGTCTTCTATGTATAAAGTTAAATAAAAATGTATCTTAAAGGATAATGGAACTTGGAATGAGCAAGGGAGGAGGAGTGCGGTGAGGGTGGAGGAGGGAGGGGAGCATAGTGAGAAGAATCACTATATTCCTAAAGTTGTCCTGATGAGATTTGTACTCATTAAATAAAATGTTTCTTTGAGATATAAAAAGAAATAAGAAGAATGATTTGTATGTTTCCTGAGTAATCGCTTCACTCTCAAGACAAAACGCATGATGCAAAAGAATTTATCTTCAACCACACACTAACGAAATGGAACTCTAGTGGTTAAATTTTAGGGTTTCAAACTCATATTTGAAAGGCATGTGTTAAAAATAGATGAATTCTTATTTCAGCTCAATTAACAATAGCTAGAACCTGGAATCAACCCAAATGCCCATCAACAGTAGACTGGATAAAGAAATTATGGGGCATGTACTCCATAGAATACTATACAGCAGTAAAAAACAATGAAATCTTGTCATTTGAAACAAAACAGAGGAATCTGGAAAACATCATGCTCAGTGAATTAAGCAAGTCCCAAAGGGACAAATTTCATATGTTCTCCCTGATTGGTGACAACTAATCGAGCACCAAAAAGGAAACATGGTGAAGTGAAATATATACTATAAGAAACAGTGACTTGATCATCCCTTGTCCTTACTGTTGATCTACAAGTTAAAACTTTATCACTTTTAGTATTTTCTTGTTCTATTTAAAACTATTGGTTGAACTCTGTAATTAACACACAATTATTCTTAGGTATTTAAATTCAACTGAAAAGTGATCTCTGTTAAATGTAAGAGTGGGAATAAGAGAGGGAGTAGATGTACAATTTGGGACATGCTCAATCGGACTTGCCCCTAATGGTGGAGTTAGAAATGTGCCACGGGATTCCAATACAATCCCATCAAGGTGGTATGTAGCAATGCCATCTCATTAGTCCAAGTGATCAACTTCAGTTTACAATTGATCATACTGATAGGCCTACGAGTCAAAGAGATCACATAAACAAGACTAGTGTCTGCTAATACTAATTGATATAATTAAAAAGGGAGAGAATGATCCAACATGGGAAGCGGGATACACAGCAGACTCATAGAATGGCATATGTCCTAAACAGCACCCTGTCCTCAGAATCAGCCCTTAAGGCATTCGGAACTGGCTGAAGAGCCCATGAGAGTATTTCAGGCATGGAAAGCCAAGACACTCTGGCAAAAAAAGACCTAAATGGAAGATCTCTGCGAGTGAGATACCAGTGGAAAGAATGGGGCCATCAAAGAAGGAGGTACCTTTCTCTGAAGGGAGGAGAGAACTTCCACTTTGACTATGACCTTGTTGACATAAGATCGAAGTCAGTGAACTCAACATGCTTCCATAGCCTTGGCAACTCATGACAAGAGCCTAGGGAGAAAAAAAAAAGCCTAGGGAGATTACTGATGCCTTCAACAAGAGTGTCAATTTGTTAAGTTAACAACAGGAGTCACTGTGTACTTACTTCTCATGTAGATCTCTGTCCTTTATGTGTTGTTCAATGTGAATTAATGCTATAATTAGAACTCAAACAGTATTTTACACTTAATTTTTCTGTGTGGGTGCAAACTTGAAATCTTTACTTAATATAGACTAAATTGATCCGTACACAAAGATAATTGAAAATGCATCTTGATGTGAATGGAATGGCAAAGGCAGTAGGAGATGGGAGGGTTGTGGGTGGGAGGGAATTTATGGGGGGAAAGCCATTGTAATCCATAAACTGTACTTTAGAAATTTATATTTACTAAATAAAAGTTAAGAAATGGATAAATACAAATGTGGGAACAGGTTTTATGATGATTATTATTTGCTTTCCCTTTGTTTTCAATTCTGATAATTATACTGTATTTCTAAACACACATCTGCTTGTTACAGATACATGTATAAAATATGGAAAACATGATGCTATTCTACTGTAAGATACTTAAACTAGAATCTAATATTCCTATGGCAACTTATATCTAATCCATCAAGAGATATTTGCTGTGACCTAATCAAATAATTAGTGTGTTTTTCATGGGTAATATTCCAGAATTCAGAAAACTACTGTAGTACATTTACTAGAATAAAATAATGAGTCTTACTGTGGGTGCATTTAAATTCATTGCACAAATGTTCCAGTCTCTGGGAATTAATTCAAAACTCTTGAAATCCGTTTCTCTATACATTCATCTGATGATCTATCAAATCTTTATTTATAGCTCTGAGAGTCAGATCTTAACTTTCTCTGTTCGCTAGTTTCTTCTATAAATCATGCAAGATATCAACACAAGAATTACATAGAGCCTCTACTGCCACTGTTGTTCTTCTCTAACAGGGAATGGCCATGGCTAATGTGAACTTCAGTGGGAGTAAGACAGTGTACTGGTTTTAGGCCCACAACCTCTCCCTGGTTTCCTTTATTGCACAGATATGATGTTCCCTGTTCAAATTCCTGTGTTTTCTCCATACTGCCATTGTCCTAAGTGATATTCTACAAATGTGGGAACCTTAAACTTGAGCTTCCAAGCCTAGGTTCCCTCATCTCAGAGCTCAGAAACTAGTACATTATGAAAAAATAGGTCTCAATTTCATATTGCTTGAGATAAAAATGAAATTTCAGGGATTAATGAGCTAGCTCAGTGCCATAGACTTTGTGAGTTTATATGTCCTTTCCTGGAATTTGCTCTCTTTGTCCATCACACACCTCTGCCAACAGGAGTTGTTTCTACTGGGAATGGAGATATAGTTTCCAAAGGAAACTCCAATATGAGAAAAATTGTGAACATCATACTCACCAAAAATTGGCTAATCATCAGCCACTCCTTTGTCTGACTCTTCTGAGTCAATAAGGAAGCTGTAGTGATTAATTTGTCCTGAATACAAAAGATTATATAGTCCAAGTGGTATAAATAAAGGGAGTGATGAGCAAAGAGTGAGTCTAGCTAATTAAAATAACCTCAAGGATTATTAACTGAATTTAGCCTTTTCTTTTTAAATATTTAATTATTTGAAAGGCAGGGAAATGAAAGACAAAAACAGAGACACAGACACAGACACATGAAGCATCTTTTTCTTGGCTCACTTCCCAAGATGCTAAAATAAACAGGTTTTGGTGAGGACAGAGTCAGGAGCAAGTAATTTTATTTACATCTGCTATATGGGCACATTCCAAAGCATTTGGGTCATGTTCCATTGCCTTCCCAGGTTCATTACTAGAATATACACAAAGTAACACTACAATAGAGGAGGCCAGCATTGCAAGCAGTGGCCAATCCCATTGCAAAATAATGTGTGCCACAAACACTAGTCATTTCAGATCCACCATTAAAAATATTTAGTCATATACCTCTGTTGTCTCATCATGTATTTTTCTATTAATTCAGTTCATAATTTTATTGTTTAAAAAGACAAACAATATACACCTTGAAGTCTGAGATATAACCATTTGATAAGAAGAGGAAATCAAAGGGATACAAATTAAAAAGTGGGAATTCAGATTATTGCTATTGAAAATCACATTGTTAAAGCCAAAATCAACTATTGGGATTGCATCAAATTGAGAAGTTTCTGTACTGCAAAAGAAACAGTCAGGAGAGTGAAGAGACAACCAACAGAATGGGAAAAAATATTTGCAAACTATGCAACAGATAAAGGGTTAATAACCAGAATCTACAAAGAGATCAAGAAACTCCACAAAAACAAAACAAACAACCCACTTAAGAGATGTGTGAAGGACTCAATAGACATTTGTCAAAAGAGGAAATCCAAATGGCCAACAGGCACATGAAAAAATGTTCAAGGTCACTAGCAATCAGGGAAATGCAAATCAAAACCACAATGAGGTTTCCCCTCACCCCGGTTAGAACGGCTCACATTCAGAAATCTACCAACAACAGATGCTGGCGAGGATGTGGGGAAAAGGGACACTAACCCACTGTTGGTGGGAATGCAAACTGGTCAAGCCACTATGGAAGTCAGTCTGGAGATTCCTCAGAAACCTGAAGATAACCCTACCATTCGACCCAGCCATCCCACTCCTTGGGATTTACCCAAAGGAAATTAAATTGGCAAACAAAAAAGCGGTCTGCACCCTATTGTTTATTGCAGCACAATTCACAATGGCCAAGACCTGGAACCAACCTCAATGCCCATCAACGGTAGACTGGATAAAGAAATTATGGGATATGTACTCTTTAGAATACTATACCGCAGTAAGAAACAATGAAATCCAGTCATTTGCAACAAAATGGAGGAACCTGGAACACATCATGCTGAGTGAAATAAGCCACTCCCAAAGGGACAAATACCATATGTTCTCCCTGATCGGTGACAACTGACTGAACACCAAAAAGGAAACCTGTTGAAGTGAAATTGGCACTATGAGAAATGGTGACTTGATCAGCATAGCCCTGACTGTTAATGAACAACTTAATACGTTATCCCTCTTAGTAGTTTTTTTTTTGTCTGTTCTACTTAATATGACTGGTTTAATTCTATAATTAATACACAGTTATTCTTAAGTGTTGAAATTTAACTTAAATGTGATCCCTGTTAAACATAAGAGTGGGAATAAGAGAGGGAACAGATGTACAATTTGGGACATGCTCAAGCTGACTTGCCCCAAATGGTAGAGTTAGAAACATACCAGGGGACTCCAACTCAATCCCATCAAGGTGGCATGTACCAATGCCATCTCACTAGTCCAAGTGATCAATTTCAGTTCACAATTGATCATAATGAAAGGACTGAGAGTCAAAGGGAGCCCATAAACAAGTCTAGTACCTGCTGATACTAACCGATAGAATAAATAAAGGGGAGAGTGATCCAACATGGGAAGCGAGATGCCCAGCAGACTCATAGAATGGTGGATGTCCTAAACAGCACTCTGGCCTCAGGATCAGCCCTAAAGGGATTCCACTCTGGCTGAAAAGCCCATGAGAGTATTTCAGGCATGGAAAGCCAAGATGCTCTGGCAAAAAAAAAAAAAAAAAAAAACCACCTAAATGAAAGATCTCTGTGAGAGAGATCCCAGTGAAAGAACAGGTCTTCAAGAAGGAGGTACCTTTCTCTGAAGGGAGGAGAGAACCTCCACTTTGACTATGACCTGGTCTAAACAAGATAAGAGTCGGAGAACTCAAGGGGCTTCCATAGCCTTGGAAACTCATGACTGGAGCATGGGGAGATTACTGAGGCCACAAACAAGAGTGTCAATTTGTAAAGTCAACAACAGGAGTCACTGTGCACTTACTCCTCATGTAGGATCTCTGTCCTTAATGTGCTGTACATTGAGACTTAATGCTATAACGAGTACTCAAACAGTATATTTCACTTTGTGTTTCTATGGGGGTGCAAACTGTTGAAAGCTTTACTTAATGTATACTAAACTGATCTTCTGTAAAAAAAAATCAAAGCAATTTATGAATAGTGCACAGCCAGCATTCTATTGAATGGGGAAAAATTGGAAGCATTTCCATTGAGATCTGGCACCAGACAGGGATGCCCACTCTCACCACTGCTATTCAACATAGTTCTGGAAGTTTTAGCCAGAGGCATCAGACAAGAAAAAGAAATTAAAGGAATACAAATTGAGAAGGAAGAAGTCAAACAATCCCTCTTTGCAGACGATATGATTCTTTACTTATGGGATCCAAAGAACTCTACTAAGAGACTATTGGAACTCATAGAAGAGTTTGGCAAAGTGGCAGGATGTAAAATCAATGCACAAAAATCAACAGCCTTTGTATACACAAGCAATGCCATGGCTGAGGAAGAACTGCTGAGATCAATCCCATTCACAATAGCTACAAAAACAATCAAATACCTTGGAATAAACTTAACCAAGGACGTTAAAGTTCTCTATGATGAAAATTGCAAAACCTTAAAGAAAGAAATAGAAGAGGATACCAAGAAATTGAAAAATCTTCCATGCTCATGGATTGGAAGAATCAACATCATCAAAATGTCCATTCTCCAAAAGCAATTTATAGATTCACTGCAATCCCAATCAAGATACCAAAGACATTCTTCTCAGATCTAGAAAAAATGATGCTAAAATTCATAGGGAGGCACAAGAGACCTCGAATAGCTAAAGCAATCTTGTACAACAAAGACAAAGCCGGGGGCATCACAATACCAGATTTCAGGACATGCTACAGGGCAGTTGTAATCAAAACATCATGGTACTGGTACAGAAACAGATGGATAGACCAATGGAACAGAATTGAAACACCAGAAATCAACCCAAACATCTACAGACAATTTATATTTGATCAAGGATCTAAAACCAATTCTTGGAGCAAGGACAGTCTATTCAATAAATGGTGCTGGGAAAATTGGATTTCCACGTGCAGAAGCATGAAGCAAGACCCCTACCTTACACCTTACACAAAATTCCACTCAACATGCATTAAAGACCTAAATCTAGGACCTGACACGATCAAGTTATTAGAGAACATTGGAGAAACCCTTCAAGATATAGGCACAGGCAAAGAATTTCTGGAAAAGACCCAGGAGGCACAAGCAGTCAAAGCCAAAATCAACTATTGGGATTGCATCAAATTGAGAAGTTTCTGTACTGAAAAAGAAACAGTCAGGAGAGTGAAGAGACAACCAACAGAATGGGAAAAAATATTTGCAAACTATGCAACAGATAAAGGGTTAATAACCAGAATCTACAAAGAGATCAAGAAACTCCACAAAAAGAAAACAAACAACCCACTTAAGAGATGTGTGAAGGACTCAATAGACATTTGTCAAAAGAGGAAATCCAAATGGCCAACAGGCACATGAAAAAATGTTCAAGGTCACTAGCAATCAGGGAAATGCAAATCAAAACCACAATGAGGTTTCCCCTCACCCCGGTTAGAACGGCTCACATTCAGAAATCTACCAACAACAGATGCTGGCGAGGATGTGGGGAAAAAGGGACACTAACCCACTGTTGGTGGGAATGCAAACTGGTCAAGCCACTATGGAAGTCAGTCTGGAGATTCCTCAGAAACCTGAAGATAACCCTACCATTCGACCCAGCCATCCCACTCCTTGGGATTTACCCAAAGGAAATTAAATTGGCAAACAAAAAAGCGGTCTGCACCCTATTGTTTATTGCAGCACAATTCACAATAGCCAAGACCTGGAACCAACCTCAATGCCCATCAACGGTAGACTGGATAAAGAAATTATGGGATATGTACTCTTTAGAATACTATACCGCAGTAAGAAACAATGAAATCCAGTCATTTGCAACAAAATGGAGGAACCTGGAACACATCATGCTGAGTGAAATAAGCCACTCCCAAAGGGACAAATACCATATGTTCTCCCTGATCGGTGACAACTGACTGAATACCAAAAAGGAAACCTGTTGAAGTGAAATTGGCACTATGAGAAATGGTGACTTGATCAGCATAGCCCTGACTGTTAATGAACAACTTAATACGTTATCCCTCTTAGTAGTTTTTTTTTGTCTGTTCTACTTAATATGACTGGTTTAATTCTATAATTAATACACAGTTATTCTTAAGTGTTGAAATTTAATTAAATGTGATCCCTGTTAAACATAAGAGTGGGAATAAGAGAGGGAACAGATGTACAATTTGGGACATGCTCAAGCTGACTTGCCCCAAATGGTAGAGTTAGAAACATACCAGGGGACTCCAACTCAATCCCATCAAGGTGGCATGTACCAATGCCATCTCACTAGTCCAAGTGATCAATTTCAGTTCACAATTGATCATAATGAAAGGACTGAGAGTCAAAGGGAGCCCATAAACAAGTCTAGTACCTGCTGATACTAACCGATAGAATAAATAAAGGGGAGAGTGATCCAACATGGGAAGCGAGATGCCCAGCAGACTCATAGAATGGTGGATGTCCTAAACAGCACTCTGGCCTCAGGATCAGCCCTAAAGGGATTCCACTCTGGCTGAAAAGCCCATGAGAGTATTTCAGGCATGGAAAGCCAAGATGCTCTGGCAAAAAAAACAAAACAAACAAAAAAAAGACCTAAATGAAAGATCTCTGTGAGTGAGATCCCAGTGGAAAGAACAGGTCTTCAAAGAAGGAGGTACCTTTGTTTGAAGGGGGAGAGAACCTCCACTTTGACTATGACCTTGTCTAAACAAGATAAGAGTCGGAGAACTCAAGGGGCTTCCATAGCCTTGGAAACTCATGACTGGAGCATGGGGAGATTACTGAGGCCACAAACAAGAGTGTCAATTTGTAAAGTCAACACAGGAGTCACTGTGCACTTACTCCTCATGTAGGATCTCTGTCCTTAATGTGCTGTACATTGAGACTTAATGCTATAACGAGTACTCAAACAGTATATTTCACTTTGTGTTTCTATGGGGGTGCAAACTGTTGAAAGCTTTACTTAATGTATACTAAACTGATCTTCTGTTAAAAAAATGAAGAAGAAATTATCAATTCCCAGCTTGACTCTCACTGGGATTAAACATGACAATAGGTCTGATCTGATTTCATCATCATTTAAAAAATCATCTATTATTTTTCACTTTATGTTTCTGTGTGGGAACAAACTGTTGAAATCTTTACTTAATGTATGCTAAACTGATCTTCTGTATATAAAGAGAATCATAAATGAATCTTGATGTGAATGGAAGGGGAGAGGGAGTGGGAAAGGGGAGGGTTGTGGGTGGGAGGGTCGTTATGGGGTTGAAGCCATTGTAATCCATAAGCCGTACTTTGGAAATTTATATTCATTAAATAAAAGTTAAAAAAAGAAAATGACAGGGTTCTCAATATAGAGAAGACAAAAGAGTCCACTAGTAGATGATTAGAATTCATAAAAAACTTTGTTAAAGTAGCAGAATATAATATTAACGCACAAAAGTCAATAGCCTTTCTATGCACAGACTTTTCCATGGCCAAACATCTAAACAGAAAGATTTCCAATAAACAACCTAAGTATCCATCTCAAGAGTCCTAGAAAACAAGAATAAGCCAAATACAAGATGAAATTAATAGCATAGGTCATAAATGGAATGTTAACATTAAAGATAAACAAAATAAAGTTTTTATTTTTAATAGAAGAAACAATCCTTTCATTAGGTTATAAAAACTAGGTTCAAGTAAATAAAATCAAAGAAGGGGAAACTACAATGCATATCTCAGATATAATAGGCATCATTAATTTATATTAACACGGACAAATGAAAAAATTTAAAAAATTGTTTATTTGTGGATACATATAACCTACCAAAACTGAGCCAAGTAGATATAACGTATCTGAGAATCCAGGTCTCCCATGGTGTTAGGGCTTTGGGTGATGATCATTGTGAATGTTGTTCTTTAGCTGCAGCCAACATGCTCTCCATGCTGGATGTTGGTCATAGAGGAAGCCACCTGCTAGCAGGAGGTAGGAAGTACACAGTGACCTTACTTTCTGCTTGCTGTTGCTGCCAATCTACAAATGCCCTTTAAAAGAAGCCTATTGGCAAGCCAGTGGTGGTTACAAGATAGCAGAATAGGGAGGGAGCTTATTTCTCTAGCCCAGGGGAAAATAGTTTTAAAAAAGTGGTAGTCTTGAGGAAGAGTTATGAAAAAAAGGCAGAGAAAACTCTACTACATGGAGGGCATGGGCACCCATGGCTCAAGACTCCAATATCCAAGAGCCTATGCACCATCGCTGCAAAGTGAGGTGAGACAAGACAGCAGTAGCCTGAGACTGGTGAAAAAGCAGAAGGAAGACCCTAGAGGAAGTGAAGTTTGAAGCTATGTGAGGGAAAGTGCGCCAGCCTATCTAGAGGAGAGGAAAAAAAGAGGGTATGAACACATTTCTCTCTGATGACCTTACAAAGCCATACAAGCCAATAGAGCAGGCGCCAACTTGGACATACATAACAGCTGCACCAGCTCATTTATGTGCCCGGCAATCAGCCGACTGGAGATTCCTGACTCCAGTGGGGAGAAATAACAGAAGGTTAGGAGCTTGTGAATGTGTGAAGCTTCAGAACTGGGACTGTGGAAAAAAATGAGTGTGTGTGGAAGAACTCATGGTGTGGATGAGACTTTGAGCAGTCTCAGGGGGACACCACAAGCTCCAGAAGTCCTGGACACCTGGTGAGAGACATTGCTGGAAAATCTTAACTTATACTGAGGATTGCACAAATCCTTTGTGTGGTCCTTGGGACAGAGCAGAGGAATATTATATCCACTTTGGCTAGTGCTCAGGCACTGGACTCCATCAAGGAGAAGAGCTCAGCTGAGCAGAAATAATTCCCTTCAGATTAAAAAAGAGAGCGAAGATTTACCATGTCAAACCTGAGAGTATCAACTTAGGCATGCACTTAACTCTAGAGAACTGAACAGAGCTCTCTGGCTACATCCACTACAAGCCTCTAGACATTCACTGAAAGCAGACATTCCACTTATCTACAGAGTCACAGTACAATGATAAAAGCCGCCAAAGTGGGGGAAAAAAAGAAGAAACCAAGGAGTACCTCCACAAATGCTGAACAACAAATGCAACAACCCAAGAGACAAGAATAAGGAAGACAACATCATGCTCCCAAAAGAACAGAACACTTCAATACAAGATTATGAAGATGATGAGATAGAAGAAATGCAAGAAATACAATTCCAAAAATTGATGATAAGATTATACAGAAGTGGCTTAACCAATTTGAATACCCACCAACAGTGGGTTAGTGTCCATTTTTTCCCCACATCCTCTCCAGCATCTATTGTTGGTAGATTTCTGAATGTGAGCCATTCTAACTGGGGTGAGGTGAAACCTCATTGTGGTTTTGATTTGCATTTCCCTGATTGCTAGTGATCTTGAACATTTTTCATGTGTTTGTTAGTCATTTGGATTTCCTCTTTTGAAAAATGTCTATTGAGGTCCTTGGCCCATCTCTTAAGTGGGTTGTTGGTTTTGTTTTTGTGGAGTTTCTTGATCTCTTTGTAGATTCTGGTTATTAACCCTTTATCTGTTGCATAGTTTGCAAATATATTTTCTCATTCTGTCGGTTGCCTTTTCACTCTCCTGACTGTTTCTTTTGCAGTACAGAAACTTCTCAAATTGATGCAATCCCAAATGTTAATTTTGGTTTTGACTGCCTGTGCTTCTGGGGTGTTTTCCAAGAAGTCATCGCCGGTACCTATATCTTGCAGGGTTTCTCCAATGCTCTCTAATAATTTGATGGTGTCAGGTCGTAGATTTAAGTCTTTAATCATGTTGAGTGGATTTTTGTCTAAGGTGAAAGGTAGGGGTCTTGCTTCATGATTCTGCACGTGGAAATCCAATTTTCCCAGCACCATTTATTGAATAGACTGTCCTTACTCCAGGGATTGGTTTTGGATCCTTGATCAAATATGAGTTGGCTGTAGATGTTTGGGTTGATTTCTGATGTTTCAATTCTGTTCCATTGGTCTATCCATCTGTTTCTGTACCAGTACCATGCTGTTTTGATTACAACTGCCCTGTAGTATGTCCTGAAATCTGGTATTGTGATGCCTCCGGCTTTGTTTTTGTTGTACAAGATTGCTTTAGCTATTCGAGGTCTCCTGTGCCTCCATATGAATTTCAGCATCACTTTTTCCAGATGTGAGAAGAAGGTCTTCGGTATCTTGATTGGGATTGCATTGAATCTATAAATTGCTTTTGGGAGAATGGACATTTTGATGATATTGATTCTTCCAATCCATGAGCATGGAAGATTTTTCCATTCCTTGGTATCCTCTTCTATTTCTTTCTTTAAGGTTTTGTAATTCTCATCGTAGAGATCTTTAATGTCCTTGGTTCAGTTTATTCCAAGGTATTTGATTGTTTTTGTAGCTATTGTGAATGGGATTGATCTTAGAAGTTCTTCCTCAGCCATGGCATTGCTTGTGTATACAGAGGCTGTTGATTTTTGTGCATTGATTTTATACCCTGCTACTTTGCCAAACTCTTCTATGAGTTCCAATAGTCTCTTAGTAGAGTTCTTTGGGTCCCCTAAATAAAGAATCAAATCACTAAGGATCTTTGTCCTTAGTGTGCTGTACATTGAGATTTAATGCTATAACTAGTACTAAAGCAGTATTTTTCACTTTATGTTTCTGTGTGGGAGCAAACTGTTGAAATCTTTACTTATGGTATGCTAAACTGATCTTCTGTATATAAAGAGAAACGGAAATGTATCTTGATGTGAATGGAAGGGGAGAGGGAGTGGGAAACGAGAGGGTTGCAGTTGGGAGTGACGTTATGGGGGTGAAGCCATTGTAATCCATAAGCTGTATTTGGAAATTTATATTCATTAAATAAAAGTTAATTATACAGATGTAATCAAAAGCAAAAGTATGGACTACTAAAATCCATGTAGAACATGAAAGAAAATCTCTCATGAAATTAAAATCCTTTTTTTTATTTAAAATATAAATTACCAAAGTACAGATTATGGATTACATAGGCTTATCCACCCATAATTTCCCTCCCACTCACACCCCTACCATCTGCCACTCCCTCTCCCATTCCATTCACATCAAGATTCATTTTCAATTATCTTTATATACAGAAGATCGATTCAGTATATATTAAGTAAAGATTTCATCAGTTTACACCCACAGAAACACAAAGTTTAAAAATACAGTTTCAGTACTAGTTATAGCATTAAATCTCAATGTACAGCACACTAAGGACATATCCCACATGAGAAGTAAGTACACAGTGACTCCTGATGTTGACTTAACAATTTGACACTCTTGTTTATGGCGTCAGTAATCTCCCTAGGCTCTAGTCATGAGTTGCCAAGGCTATGGCAGCATTTTGGGTTCACTCACTTCGATCTTATTCTGACAGGGTTATAGTCAAAGTGGAAGTTCTCTCCTCCCTTCAGAGAAAGGTACCTCCTTCTTTGATGGCCCCATTCTTTCCACTGGGATCTCACTCGAGCAGATCTTTCATTTAGGTCTTCTTTTTTTCCCAGAGTGTCTTGGCTTTCCATGCCTAAAATACTCTCATGGGCTTTTCAGCCAGGTCTGAATGCTTAAGGGCTGATTTTGAGGCCAGAGTGCTATTTAAGACATCTGCCATTCTATGAGTCTGCTATGTATCCTGCTTCTCATGTTGGATTGTTTTCTCCCTTTTGAATCTGTCAGCTAGTATTAGCAGACACTAGTCTTGTTTATGTGATCTCTTTGACTCTTAGAGCTATCAGTGTGATCAATTGTGAAATGAAGTTGATCACTTGGACTAGTGAGATGGTATTGGTACATGCCGCCTTGATGGGATTGTATTGGAATCCCGTGGCACATTTCTAACTCCACCATTGGGGCAAGTCCGATTGAGCATGTCCAAATTGTACATCTCCTCCCTCTCTTATTCCCACTCTTATATTTTACAGGTATCACTTTTCAGTTAAAATTTAAACACCTAAGCATAGTTGTGTGTTAATCACAGAGTTCAACCAGTAGTACTAGAACAAAAAATACTAAAATGGATAAAGTATTACATTGTACATCAACAGTCAGGACAACAGCTGATCAAGTCACTGTTTCTCATAGTGTCCATTTCACTTCAACAGGTTTCCCCTTTGGTGCTCAGTTAGTTGTCGCTGATCAGGGAGAACATATGATATTTGTCCCTTTGGGACTGGCTTAATTCACTCAGCATGATGTTTTTCAGACTCCTCCATTTTGTTGCAAATGACCGGATTTCATTGTTCTTGACTGATGTATAGTGTTCTATAGAGTACATGTCCCATAATTTCTTTATCCAGTCTACTGTTGATGGGCATTTGGGTTGGTTCCAGGTCTTAGCTATTGTGAATTGAGCTGCAATAAACATTAATGTACAGACAGCTTTTTTGTTTGCCTATTTAATGTATAAGGAGGAATAAAAATGAAATTAAAAAACTGAATAGAACATGAAATCGAAATATTGAAGAGAAAACAAAATGAAAATGAAGAATTCAACAGAACAAATAAAAAATGCATTTGAGAACCTTAAAATCCAAATCAGGCAGAAGAGAGAATATCAGACTTAGAAGACAGAGCACAGAAAAGTATACAGTCTAGCTAAAGTCTGCAAGAGAAAATTAGAAATCTAAAACATATTGTTGAGAATCTATAGGATACAATATATACAAAACAAGATTTTGGGTTCTAGTAGTTTCTGAAGTTATGGAGAGAGAGAAAGTGTTAGAAGGCCTTTTTTAAGCAAAATACTAGTGAACTTCCAACAGACATGACCAGAAAAGATCATCAACACAACACATTGTAATCAAACTCACCACAGTGAAGCATAGGAAAAAGATTCTAAAATGTGCAAAAGAGAAATGTCTGATTACTTTTAGGATCTCCAATTAGATTCACATCAGACTTCTAATCAGAAACCCTGCAAGCTGGGAGAGAATGGTGAGATATAGCCCAAGACTTAGAGAAAATACAGTCATCCTATTATATTATACCCTGCAAAGGTCTCATTTGGGAATAAAGATGAAATAAAACAGAATGAATTTGTCACCAGTCATCCATCCCTGCAAAGGATGCTGAAGATGTTTTACAAACAGAAACACAGAAACACAGTCATCAACAGAAAGATGGTAAAGGAAGAAAACCTTGCAGTAAGGGATCACAGGAAGTTCAAACGATATATTAGAAATATCTTTGGGAACATGGTAGGGCAAAGTCACTACTTATCAGTAGCTGCACTGAAAGTAAATGGCCTCAACTCTCTAGGGATCCCAGTGGAAAGAACAGGTCTTCAAAGAAGGAGGTACCTTTCTCTGAAGGGAGGAGAGAACTTCCACTTTGACTATGACCTTGTCTAAATATGATCAGAGTCAGAAAACTGAAAAGGCCTCCATAGCCTTGCCAACTCATGACAAGAGCCTAGGGTGATTACTAATGCCATGAACAACCATTGCAATTTGTTAAGTCAACAAAAAAAGTCACTGTGCACTTACTCGTCATGTAGGATCTCTGTCCTAAATGTGCTGTACATTTTTATTTAATGCTATAACTAGTGCTCAAACAGTATTTTACACATTGTATTTCTGTGTGGGTGAAATCTTTACTTAATATATGCTAAATTGATCTTCTGTATATAAAGATAATGGAAGGGGAGAGGGAGTGGGAGAGAGGAGGATTGCAGGTGCGAGGAAAGTTATGGGGGGAACATTGTAATCCATAAGCTGTACTTCAGAAATTGATATTCATTAAATAAAAGCTTAAAATAAAAGACACAGACTGGCTGAATGGATTAAAAACCAAAACCCATCTATTTGCTGCTTACAAGAAACACATTTGATCAACTTGATATCTTATCCTTCTTAGTATTTTTGTTTGTTTGTTCTACTTAATACTTTTGGTTGAATACTGTAATCAATACACAATTCTTCTTAAGTGCTGAAACTTAACTGAAAAGTGATCGCTGTTAAATATAAGAGTGGGAATAAGAGAGGGAAGAGATGTGCAATTCGGGACATGCTCAGGCTGACTTACCTCAAACGGTAGAGTTAGAAACATACCAGGGGATTCCAATTCAATCCCATCAAGGTGGCATGTACCAATGCCATCTCACTAGTCTCAGTGACCAATTTCTGTTCACAATTGATCATAATGATAGGACAAAGAACCAAAGGGATCACAGAAACAAGAATAGTGTCTGCAAATACTAGCTGATAGAATAAAAAAGGGAGAGAATGATCCAACATGGGAAATGAGATACACAGCAGACCCATAGAATGGCAGATGTCCTAAATAACACTCTGGCCTCAGAATCAGCCCTTAAGGCATGTGGATGTGGCTGAAAAGCCCATGAGAGTATTTCAGGCATGGAAAGCCAAGACACTCTGGGGAAAAAAAACCTAAATGAAAGATCTCTGTGAGTGAGATCCCAGTGGAAAGAACAGGTCATCAAAGAAGGAGGTACCTTTCTCTGAGGGAAGGAGAGAACTTCCATTTTGACCATGGCCTTGTCTAAATATGATCAGAGTCAGTGAACTCAGGGGGCTTCCATAGCCTTAGCAGCTCATGATAAGAGACTAGGGTGATTACTGATGCCATAAACAAGAGTGTCAATTTGTTAAGTCAACAACAGGAGTCACTGTGCACTTACTCCTCATGTAGGATCTCTGTCCTTAGTGTGCTGTACATTGAGATTTAATGCTACAACTAGTACTCAAACAGTATTTTTCACTTTATGTTTCTGTGTGGGAGCAAACTGTTGAAATCTTTACTTAATGTATGCTAAACTGATCTTCTGTATATAAAGAGAAATGAAAATGAATCTTGATGTGAATGGAAAGGGAGAGGGAGTGGATAAGGGGAGGGTTGTAGGTGGGAGGGACATTATGGGGGGAAGCCATTGTAATCCATAAGCTGTACTTTGGAAATTTATATTCATTAAATAAAAGTTTGAAAGCAAAAAAAAAAATAAAAAGAAACACATTTTTCCAACAAAGATGCTTGCAGACTGAATGTGAAAGGTTGGAAAAAGATATACCATGCCAAAAGAAACCAAAAAAGAGCTGATGTAGCCACCTTAATATCAGAAAAAATAGACTTTAACACAAAAAAAATGTTAAGAGAGACAAAGAGAGGCACTATATAATGATTAAGGTGTCAATTCAACAGGAAGATGTAACTATTATAAATGTATATGGACCTAATTACAGTACACCAGTTTATTTAAAAGATATGTTAAGGAACTTAAAGGGAGACTAGGACTCCAATACAATAATATTGGGGGGGCTTCAATGCTCCACTTTTAGCAACGGACAGATCAACCAGACAGAAATCAACAAGGAAACAGCAGATTTAATTGACACTAGAGAACAAACAGATCTAAGAGATATGTACAGAAATATTCATCCTAATGTTACAGAATACACATTCTTCTCACTAGTGCATGGGACTTTCTCTAGGATAGACCACATAGTAGGCCATAAAGCAAGTCTCAGCAAATTTAAAACAAATCAAAATCATACCATACATCTCAGACCACAATGGAATGAAGCTGGAAATCAGCAACTCAGGATTCTCTAGAGCATAAGTAAACACATGGAGAATGTCAGCATGCTCCTGAATGAACACTGGGTCATAGAAGAAATCAAAAGAGAAATCAAAAACTCTCAGGAAGCAAATGAAGATAACAACACATCAAAACTTATGGGAGGCCGGCGCCGTGGCTCAATAGGCTAATCCTCCACCTTGCGGCGCCGGCACACCGGGTTCTAGTCCCGGTCAGGGCGCCGGATTCTGTCCCGGTTGCCCCTCTTCCAGGCCATCTCTCTGCTATGGCCAGGGAGTGCAGTGGAGGATGGCCCAGGTGCTTGGGCCCTGCACCCCATGGGAGACCAGGAAAAGCACCTGGATCCTGGCTCCTGCCATCGGATCAGCGCGGTGCGCCGGCTGCAACGGCAGCCATTGGAGGGTGAACCAACGGCAAAGGAAGACCTTTCTCTCTCTGTCTCTCTCTCTCACTGTCCACTCTGCCTGTCAAAAATAAAAAAAAAATAAAAATAAAATAAAAAAAAACTTATGGGATACAGCCAAAGCAGTGTTAAGAGGAAAGTTTATAGCAATAGGTGCCTACATTAAGAAATTGGAAAGTCACCAAATAAATGAGCTATCAATGCATCTCAAAGATCTAGAAAAACTACAGCAAACCAAACCCAAAACAGTAGGACAAAAGAAATAATTAAGATTAGAGAGAAAATCAATAAAATTGAATCCAAAAAAATTACAAAAGAGAAGCAAAATGTTGAAAGGATTTTTTTTTGAAAAAAAAAATAAACAAAATTGACTCACCATTGGCCCAACTAACCAAATAAAGGAGAGAGAAGACATAAATCAATAAAATTAGACATGAGAAAGAAATGTAACAACAGACACCCCAGAAATAACAAGAGTCATTATAAATTACTACAAAGAATTGTATGCCAGCAATCGGGGAAATCTGTCAGAAATGGATAGATTCCTGGACATATATGACCTACAAAAATTGAAGCAAGAAACATAGAAAACCAAAAAGGGACCCATAACAAAGTCAGAAATTGAATCAGTAATAAAGGCCCTCCCAACAGAGGAAAGCCCAGGACAAGAGAGATTCACTGCTGAATTCTATCATTTACAGAAGAAATAACTCCAACTCTTCTCCAGCTAGTCAAAACAATTGAAAGAGATGGAATCCTCCCAAATTCTTTCTACAAAGCCAGTATCACTTAATTCCTAAACCTGAAAAAGATGTAGCAGAGAAAGAGAACTACACACCAATTTCTCTAAAGAACATACAAAAAAATACTCAACAAAATTCAAGCCAAAATAATCCAACAACAAATTAGAAAGATCATCCAACCCGACCAAGTGGGATTTATCCTTGTATGCAGGGATGGTTCAACATTCACAAATCAATCAATGTGATACACCACATTAACAAACTGCAGAAGGAAAATCATATATTATCTCATTAGATGCAGAGAATGCATTTGATAAATTACAAAACCATTTCATGATGAAAACTCTAACCAAATTGTGTATAGAAGGAACATTCCTCAACACAATTAAGGCAATTTATGAAAAACCTACGGCCAGAGGCAAGATGGCAGAATAGGTAGGGAGCACACTGATAGTCCGGGGAGAGACAGTATAATAAAAGTGGAGATACTGCAGATTCAAGGAAGAGTAGGGGAGGAAACAGCAGAAGAAACTCTTCCAGAACGCGTGATTCACAGCGGACCTGTGTGGAGAGCGTGGGAGCCCACAGTTTGGGACACCAGCAGCAGACTCAACACACCAGCGCTGGAACGCGAGGTGAGCCGAACCTCAATAGCCCGAGACACCGGCAGGCAAGCGGAGAGAGGAGACTAGAGGGAACGACCCCCAGGGGAGAAAAGTTCACCAGGCTAACTGGAAGAGAGAGAGAGAGAAAAAAAGGTGACTGGTACGGACACGGGTTTCTCTCTCTCTGCTCACCTCTCAAGGGCGAGCAAGACAAAGAGCAGGCGCCATCTTGGACATACATCATAAGCAGAGCAACCTCAGGTCTGCACCAGCCCTGAGCCTAGCAGAAAAACCTGACTCTTGGCAGGGCGAATTAACAGGAGATCAGGACCTAGTAAATTTGTGGCGCTACTGAACTGAGACTGTGAAAAAAGAGACGGTGTGGGAGAGAACTCACGGAATTCACGTGAGCACTCTCCAGAGACGCTACAATTCCTATTCTTTGGCAACCCAGTGGGAGACTGAAGGAGAATCTGAGCCCACCCTGAGGGCAGAACAAATTCCCTGTGTGGTCCAACATGGGAAGCGAGATACTCAGCAGACTCATAGAATGGCGGATGTCTTAAACAGCACTCTGGCCTCAGAATCAGCCCTAAAGGCATTCCGATCTGGCTGAAAAGCCCATGAGAGTATTTCAGGCATGGAAAGCCAAGACACTCTGGCAAAAAAAAAAACCCTAAATGAAAGATCTCTATGAGTGAGATCCCAGTGGAAAGAACAGGTCTTGAAAGAAGGAGGTACCTTTCTCTGAAGGGAGGAGAGAACCTCCACTTTGAATATGACCTTGTCTAAACAAGATAAGAGTCGGAGAACTCAGAGGGCTTCCATAGCCTTGGAAACTCATGACTGGTACATAGGGAGATTACTGATGCCATAAACAGGAGTGTCAATTTGTAAAGTCAACAACAGGAGTCACTGTGCACTTACTCCTCATGTAGGATCTCTGTCCTTAATGTGCTGTACATTGAGACTTAATGCTATAACGAGTACTCAAACAGTATATTTCACTTTGTGTTTCTATGGGGGTGCAAACTGTTGAAAGCTTTACTTAATGTATACTAAACTGATCTTCTGTTAAAAAAAAAAGAAGAAGAAATTATCAATTCGGAACTTGACTCTCGCTGGGATTAAACATGACAATAGGTCTGATCTGATTTTATTATCATTAAAAAAATCATCTATTATTTTTCACTTTATGTCTGTGTGGGAGCTAACTGTTAAAATCTTTACTTAATGTATGCTAAACTGATCTTCTGTATATAAAGAGAATCGAAAATGAATCCTCATGTGAATGGAAGGGGAGAGGGAGTGGGAAAGGGGAGGGATGCGGGTGGGAGAGATGTTATGGGGGGAAGCCATTATAATCCATAAGCCGTACTTTGGAAATTTATATTCATTAAATAAAAGTTAAAAAATCATCTATTATTTTTCACTTTATGTTTCTGTGTGGGAATAAACTGTTGAAATCTTTACTTAATGTATGCTAAACTGATCTTCTGTATATAAAGAGAATCAAAAATGAATCTTGATGTGAATGGAAGGGGAGAGGGAGTGGGAAAGGGGAGGGTTGTGGGTAGCAGGGATGTTATGGGGGGGAAGCCATTGTAATCCATAAGCTGTACTTTGGAAATTTATATTCATTAAATAAAAGTTAAAAAAAAGAAAAAGAAAAACCCACGGCCAGCAACCTATTGAATGGGGAATAGTTGGAAGCATTTCCACTGAGATCCAGTTCCAGACAGGGATGCCAAATCTCACCATTGCTATTCAATATAGTACTAGAAGTTCTATCCAAGCCATTAGTCAAGAAAAAGAAATTAAAATGGGTACAAAATGAAAGGAAAATGTCAAACTATCCATCTTTGCAGACAGCGTGACTCTTTATGTAAGTGATCCAAAGAACTCCACTAAGAGACTATTGGAACTCATAGACGAATTTGGCAAAGTAGCAGGATGCAAAATCAATACATAAAAATCAACAGCCTTTGTATACAGACACTGCCAGAACTGAGAAACAACTTCTAAGGTCAATCCCATTCACAACAGCTACCAGAAAAAAACAAATACCTTGGAAAAAACTTAACCAAGGATGTCAAATATTTTTATAATGAGAATTACAAAATCTTAAAGAACTAGAAGAGGATACCAAAAAATGGAAAAATATTCCATGCTGACTGATTGGAAGAATCAATATCATCAAAATGTCCATTCTTCCAAAAGCAATTTACAGATTAATGTGATATAAATGAAAATATCAAACACATTCTTATCAGACCTAGAAAAAATGATGCTGAGATTCATATAGAAACATATATTGAGGTGCTGGAGACCTCCAATAGATAAATGAGTCTTATACAACAAAAACAGAGCTGGAGGCATCAGAATACAGATTTCAAGACATACTACAGGGCAATTATAATCAAAACAGCATGGTACTGTTCAGAAACAGATGGATAGGCAATAGAACAGAATAGGAACACCAGAAATCAATCCAAACATCTACAACCAATTTATATTTGATGAAGGAGCTAAAACCAATTCTTGGAGCAAGGAGAGTCTTTTAAACAAATCTTGTTGGGAAAACAGGATTTCCACATGCAGGAGTATGAAGCAAGATACCTATGTTACACTTTACACAAAAAATCCACTCAACGTGGATTAAAGATCTAAATCTATGACCCAGCACCATAAAATTATTATAGAACATTGGAGAAAGTCTGCAAGATATAGGCACAGGCAAGACTTCTTGGAAAAATCTCCAGTGGCATAGGCAGTCAAAGCCAAAATTAATAACAGGGATTACATCAAATGAAAAGTTTCTGCACTGCAAAAAAAAAAAAAGTCAGCAAAGTGAAGAGGCAACTGAAATAATGGGAGAAAATCTTTGCAAATTATGCAACTGATAAAGGATTAATAACCAAAATCTGGCAGGCGCCACAGCTCACTTGGCTAATCTTCCACCTGTGGAGCTGGCACCCTGGGTTATAGTCCCGGTTGGGGTGCCGGGTACTGTCCCAGTTGCTCCTCTTCCAGTCCAGCTCCCTGCTGTGGCCTGGGAAGGCAGTGAATGATGTCCCAAGTGGTTGGGCCCTGCACCCACATGGGGGACCAGGAGGAAGCATCTGGCTCCTTGCTTTGGATCGGCGCAGGGTGCCAGTGTAGCAGCCATTTGGGGGTTGAACCGACAGAAAAGGAAGACTTTTCTCTCTCTCTCTCACTGTCTAACTCTGCCTGTAAAAAAAATAACCAGAATCTACAAAGAGATCAAGAAACTTCACAACAGCAAAACAAACAACCAACTTAAGAGATGGGCCAAGAGTCTAAATAGACATTTTTCAAGAGGAAATCCAAATGGCCAACAGACACATGAAAAAATGTTCAGGATCACTAGCCATCAGGGGAATGCAAATCAAAACCACAATGAGGTTTCACCTCACTCCAGTTAGAATGGCTCTCATACAGAAATCAACTAACAACAGATGATGGTGAGGATGCAGGGGCAAAGGCACAATAACCCACTGTTGGTAGGAATGCAGACTGGTAAAGCCACTATGGATACAGTTTGGAGATACCTCAGAAATCTGAATGTATCCCTACCACATGACCCAACAATTCCATTCTTTGGAATTTACCCAAGGAGAATTAAATTGGCAAATAAAAGAGCTGTCTACACCTCAATGTTTATTGCAGCGCAATTCAGAATGGCTAAGACATGGAATCAACCTAAATGCCCATCAACAGAAGACTGGAAAAAGAAATTAAGTGATATGTATTCTACAGAATACTACACAGTGGTAAAAGAAATGAAATCTTGTCATTTGCAACAAAATGGAGGAATCTGAAAACATCATACTGAGTGAAATAAGCCAGGCCCAAAGGGACAAATATCATATGTTCTCCCTGATACGTGACAACTGAGCATCTAAAAGGAAAACTATAGAAGTGAAACTGACACTATGAGAAGCAATGACTTGATCAGCCCTTGTGATGACTGTCAAGGAACAGCTTACTATTTTATTCATTTTAGTATTTTCTTTTTCTACTTAATACCATTGGTTGAGCTTTTTACTTAACACGGAATAATTCTTAGGTGTTTAAATCAAATTGAAATAAAAAAATTAGAGTTGGAATAAGAGATGGAGGGGATATACAGTTTGGCACATGCTCCCAGGTATTTACCCCTAAGGGTAAATTATAAACTTGCCATGGGACTCGAAATACTAAAAATTGGCATGTACCAATGCCACCTTACTAATTAAAGTGATCAGTTTAAGTCCATAACGGATCATAAAGAGGATTAAGTGTCAAGGGAGCACACAAATAAGACCAGTGTCTGCTAATAATTGCAGAATTAAAAAGGAGAGAACAATCCAGGATGGGAAGCAGGTCACAGAGCAGACTCTTAGAATGACAAATGCTGTAAACAGAACTCTGGCCTCAGAATCACATTTTAAGGCATTTGGATCTGGCTAAAAAGCACATGAGAGTAGTTCAGGCATGGAAACACAGGACATTGTGGCAAAAATGACCTTAAAGAAAGACCTCTGTGAGTGAGATTCCAGCAGAAAGAAGCGGACATTAAAGAATGAGGTACCTTTCTCTGAAGGGAGGAGAGAATTTCCAGTTTGATTATGACCTTGTATAAATAATGTTGGACTTTGTGAACTCAAGAGGCTTCCATAGCCTTGGCAGCTCATGAAAAGAGCCTCAGATGATTACTGACATCATAAATAAAAGTCTGAACTGTTAAATCATCAAAGGAGTCACTGTGCACTTGCTCCCTATATTGGGACCTGTGTACTTAATGTTTTTTACTATGAGAATTAACACTATAACTAGTTCTCAAACCATGCTTTATACTTTGTCTTTCTGTGTGGGTGCAACCTGTTGAAATCTTTACTTAGTATAGAGCTGATCTTCTGTATATAAAGATATTTAAAATGAATCTTAATGAAGAATGGGATAGGAGAGGGAGTAGGAGATGGGATGGTTTGTGGGTGGAATGGTGGTTATAGAGCAAAGAATCACTATAATCCAAAAGTTGTACTTTTGAAATTTGTATTTATAAAATAAAAGTTTTCTATAATTATAACATATCTGAAAAGAGCAATACTGAGTAAGAACATTAAATCAGGAATAATGTGTTCAAATGAAAGATCAGCAACATATATCTTCATTAATAAAATCTACAAAATTAAAAAAATATATAACACCAATCTTTTGAAAAGTTAGAGAGGTAACTTTTCCTAACTCATCATATGAGGCCAGCTGGTAAAGCCATTATGGAAGTCTGTTAGGAGATTCCTCAGAAACCTGAATATAACCCTACCATACAACCCAGCCATCCCATTCCTTGGAATTTACCCAAAGGAAATTAAGTTGGCAAATAAAAGAGCTGTGCATTGCAGCTCAATTCACAATAGCTAAGACCTGGAATCAACCTAAATGCCCATCTACAAAAGACTGGATAAAGAAATTATGGGATATGTACTCTATAGAATACTATACAGCAGCAAAAAAAAATTGAGATCTGCTCATTTGCAACAAGATGGAGGAATCTGGAATACATCATGCTGAGGGAAATAAGCCAGTCTCAAAGGGACAAATATCATATGTTTTTGATCGGTGACAACTGACTGAGCATCTATGAGGAAACCTGTTGAAGTGAAATGTACACTATGAGAAAAAATGACTTGATCAGCCCTTGTCCTGACTGTTGAAGAATAACTTACTATTTTGTTACTTACAGTATTTTTGTTCTACTTAATGCCATTGGTTGAACTCATTAATTAACATGCAGTTATTCTTGGGTGTTTAAATTTAACTGAAAAGTGATCTCTGTTAAATATAAGAGTGGAAATAAGAGAGGAAAGAGATGTGCAGTATGGCCCATGCTCATCAGACATACCCCTAGTGGTAGAGTTAGAAACATGCCAGGGGATTCCAATTCAATCCCATCAAGGTGGCATGTACCAATGCCAGCTCACTAGTCAAAGTGATCAGTTTCAATTCATAATTGATCATAATGATAGGATTGAGAGTCAAAGGGTTCACCTAAACAAGACTAGTATCTCCTAATACTAACTGATAGAATTAAAAAAGGAGAGAACAACCCAAGATGGGAAGTGGGATACACAGCAGACTCATAGAATGGCAGATGTCCTAAACAGCACTCTGGCCTCAGAATCAGCCCTTAAGGTTTTAGATATGGCTAAAAAGCCCATGAGAGTATTTCAGGCATGGAAAGCCAAGACACTCTGGCAAAAAAACCTAAATGAAAGATTTCTGTTAGTGAGATCCCAGTGGAAAGAACGGGCCACCAAAGAAGGAGGTACCTTTCTCTGAAGGGAGGAGAGAACTTCCACTTTCACTATGGCCTTGTCTAAATAAGATCAGAGGTGGTGAACTCAAGAGGCTTCCATAGCCTTGACAGCTCATGACAAGAGCCTCTGGTGATTACGGATGTCATAAATTAGATTGTCAATTGTTAAGTCAACAACAGGAGTCACTGTGCACTTACTCCCCATGTAGTATCTCTGTCCTTAATGTGTTGTACTATGTGAATTAATGGTAAAACTACTACTAAAACAGTACTCTATACTTTGTGTTTCTGTGTATGTGCAAACTGTTGAAATCTTTCCTTAGCATATACTAAATTGATCTTCTGTATATAAAAATAATTGAAAAACTGAATCTTGATGTGAATGGGATGGGAGAGGGAGTGGGAGATGGGATGGTTGCGGGTGGGAGGGAGGTTATGGGGGGGGGAAGCTGCTATAATCCAAAAGTTGTACTTTGGACATTTATATTTATGAAATAAAATTTAAAAAAGAAATTAATAAACTTAAGTTTAATTAAGAGAATTATAAAAAGTTTTCTATAATAATAATAATATCTCTGAATAGAGCAATACTGAGAAAGAACATTAAATGAGGAATAATGTGTTCAAAAGAAAGATCAGCAACAAACATCTTCATTGCTGAAATCTACAAAATTAAAAAAAAACACCAATTTTTTGAAAAGTATTAAACAAACTGTTAGGGAGGTAACTTTTCCAAACTCATTATATGAGGCCAGTTTTTCCTAAAGTGACCTGATAGATGCAAGATCTCTGTTTATTTCTGATTCTCTTTTTTCAAATAAAATCTTACAAAGCAGAGTCCCTGTTGAATATAATGCAACAGTGTCATCCTAATAGAGTTTATATTAGAATATAGGTGCAAAATTTCATAGTAATTGAATCCAGTTTGGAATCCAAAAAAATAAAATAAAATGGTCAGATATCATAATCAAGTCAGATGTAATATTGGAACAGGGAAATTATGAATATAATTGATAATTCTAATAACTCACATCAATCAAAAATAAGCATCAGTATCATAAACTAGATGCAGAAAACATTTTGTATAAAATTATACATTCACTTATGAGAAGTGAACACTTATAGAATTGAACGCTTATAGATTGCATATACTTCAATTACAAAACCCTTGCATTTGAGGAACCTGAGCCAGATTCTATTGAATGACAACAAAATGAAAGCATTTACCCTATAATTGGAACCATAAAATGATGCACATTGCTTTACTTTTATATTCAATACTGCAATGTAAGGTCTAGGCAAAACAAAAAGAAAGGGGAAGGAAATAAAAGACACAGATATAGAAAAGAGCAAATTGAAATTATTTATTTTTCTAGATGATTTTATTCTATTTATATGGAAATGCAACGAGTTCAACAACAGGCCACCTGAACTGGTAAATGACTGGTAGATTTGTAGGATACAAAGTAAGCACAAAAAATCAGAATTAGTTTTATATACCTATACTATTGTGAACCCACTGAAAAAAATAAATTAAAGAAGAAATTAAATTCACAATAAGAAATAAAATACCCTGGATAAATTTGACTTGTGATGTAAAATGCCTCTATAGCAACAATTCTAAAGCCATGATAAAGAATCTGAGATCAAAAAGACCGCTCATATTCACAGATTGAAATACTTTCTAATATTTCCATATTATCCAAGTTAATTTACAGATACAATATGCTTTCCATCAAAATCAATGGAATTCATTATGTATCTAGAAAAATAAACCTAAACCTCATATCTTCACATATATTAAAAAATGTTCCACATAGAAAAGTAACTCTTGAGAAACAGAACACGTCTTGGGTCACAACAAATGAGTTCAATACATACATAGATGTATGGTAAACCCTGGCATAAAAACTGATGAATAGACCAGTGTAAGTGGATAGAGGCTCCCAAAAAGAAATACAGATACAAACAGACAATGGGTCTTTTACAAAGCTAACAAAAATACACTGGAAAAGGTATAGTCTATTCAGTAAATTGTCCAGAGGCAACAGGATATCCATATGGACATGACTAAACCCAGATGACCACCCCTCTTTTCCTATACAAAGTCAACTGAAAGTGAGTCATGGATGTAAATGTAAGAACTGAAACTTACAAAATATAGAGAAAACTGTAAGACATTGACATAAGCAATGGCTTCTTGATAAGATACCCTAAGAACAGGCAATAAAAAACTAATAGAGAAACCTTATATCAAACTAAGAAGATAATTCACAACAAAGAAGACAACCATCAGAGAGAAGATAAAACCCCTCTTAACTCCTATAAAACCAGCATCACTTTAATTCTAAAACCAGGTATATGTACAAAGCAAACTAAGACCAATGTATTTGATAAATACAGATGCAAAAAAATCCTCAAAATACTTGCTAATCAAACATAACAACACATTAGAAATATAATTCACCCAGACCAAGTGGGAATGCACTAGATAAAATATGTCCTTGATAAAAACCTTAAACTGGGAATAGAAGGAATATTCATGAACACATTCAAGGTAGTTTATGACAAACACAGAGCCACCATCAAATTGTGTGGGTAAATTTGAAGCATTTCCACTAAGATCTACAAGGATGCTCACCCCCATAATTGCTATTCAATATAGTTCTAGAAGGCTTACTGAGAGCCACCAGCAAGCAAAATCCAAGCAAAGGGATACAAATTGGAAAGGTTGAAGTCAAATTATTACTCTTTATAGAAGATACAATTTTATATATAGGGAAGCCAAAAGACTCCACCAACAGACTATTGGAACTCAAGAGAGTTTGGTAAATTTGCAAGATAAAATCAATACACAAAATTCAATAGCACTTGTATAAAAAGACAATGCTATGGCTGAGAAAGGACATGCAAGATCAGTTCAATTCACAATAGCCAAACAAATTGGAATAAATTTAAATAAAGAGGTCAAATATCTCTACAATGATAATTACAAAACATTTTTAAAATAAATAGGAGAACATAAAAATGGAAATATCTGTCATGTTCATGGATTAGAAGAATTAATATAAACAAAATGTCCATACTACTGAAAGCAATTTACGTGTTCAATATGATCCCAATCAAAATAGTAATGACATTCTTCTGAAAAAAAATGATAGAAAAAATGATGGCGGAATAGGAAGGGAGCACACTGATATGCCAGGGAGAGACAGTTTAATAAAAGTGGAGATACTGCAAGTTCAAGGAAGAGTAGGGGAAGAAACAGCAGAAGAAACTCTTCCGGAACGAGTGATTCACAGTGGACCTGCGTGGAGAGCGTGGGAGCCCACAGTTTGGGACACCAGCAGCAGACTCAACACACCAGCGCTGGAACGCGAGGTGAGCCAAACCTCAATAGCCTGAGACACCAGCAGGCAAGCGGAAAGAGGAGACTAGAGGGAACGACCCCTGGAGGAAAAGTTCACCAGGCTAACTGGAAGAGAGAGAGAGAAAAAAAATGTGACCGGTACGGACACGGGATTCTCTCTCTCCGCTCACCTATCAAGGGCGAGCAAGACAAAGAGCAGGCGCCATCTTGGACATACGTCATAAGCAGAGCGACCTCAGGTCTGCACCGGCCCTGAGCCTAGCAGAAAAACCTGACTCTGGGAGGGGTGAATTAACAGGAGATTAGGACCTAATAAATTTGTGGTTATACTGAACTGAGACTGTGAAAAAAGAGACGGTGGGGGAGAGAACTCACAGAATTCACGTGAGTACTCCCAGAGACGCTACAATTCCATAATTTTGGCAACCCAGTGGGAGACTGAAGGAGAATATGAGCCCACTCTGAGGGCAGAAGAGATTCCCTGTGTGGTCCTTAGGAAAGAGCTTCCGATCTCTGGCTCCTGTGGGTATATCATTTGCCTCCTAACTACCTCCAATGACATTCAGCTGTCCAGAATTACTTCCCTTTTGAATCAAAAAAAGAAAGAAAGAGAGAGAGATCAACCACACATAACCTGGGAGTGTCACCTTTGGCACAGCAAGCAGAGCTCTCAGGCCACACTCATCTCAAGCCTCTAAGGCTCCATCAAAAACAGACAGTCCACTTAATCTAGAGTCATAGTATAACAAGAAAAAGCACCACAGTGAAGAAACCAAATATCTCCAATATGCCAAATAACAAACGCAAAAACGAAGATAATAAAAACAAGGAAGTCACCATGACGCCCCCAAATGAAAAAGACACCCCAATACAAGATTACGAAGATGATGAGATAGAAGAAATGCAAGAAGCAGATCTCATAAAATTGATAAGAACATTAAAAAGTCCTCAATAACAAATGAAAAACACAGAGAGCCTTACAAACAGAATGCGTGAAGCAGAAGAGAGAATATAGGACTTAGAAGACAGAGAACAGGAAAGGATACAGTCAGACCAAAGAAAAGAAGAGGAAATTAGAAATCTAAAACATATTGTCAGGAATCTTCAGGATACTATTAAAAAACCCAACATTCGGGTTCTAGGAGTTCCTGAAGGCATGGAGAGAAATGATTACAAGGCCTTTTCTGTGAGATACTAGCAGAAAATTTCCCAGGTTTGGAGAAGGACAGAGAAATCCTAGTACAGGAAGCTCACAGAACCCCTAATAAACACAACCAAAAGAGATCCTCACCACGGCACGTTGTAACTAAACTCTCCACAGTGAAACATAAAGAAAAGATCCTAAAATGTGCAAGAGAGAAACGTCAGATTACTCTCAGAGGATCTCCAATCAGACTCACAGCTGACTTCTCATCAGAAACCCTACAAGTTGGAGGGAATGGCGAGATATAGCCCAGGTACTAAGAGAGAACAACTGCCAGCCCAGAATATTATATCCTGAAAAAGCTCTCATTTGTGAATGAGAGCTTCTCATAGCAAACAGAAACTGAAAGAATTTGTCACCACTCATCCAGCCCTGCAAAAGATGCTTAAAGATGTGTTACACACAGAAACACAGAAACACGGTCATCAATATGAAAGAAGGTAAAGGAAGGAAACCTCACAGCAAAAGATCACAGGGAATTCAAAGCATACATTAGAAAATATCTTTGGCAAATGGCAGGGCAAAGTTACCACTTATCAATAGTCACATTGAACGTCAATGGCCTGAACTGTCCAGTTAAGAAACAGATTGGCTGATGGGGTTAAGGAACAAAACCCATCTATTTGCTGCTTACAAGAAACACATCTTTCCAACAAAGATGCACACAGACTGAAAGTGAAAGGCTGGAAAAAGATATACCATGCCAACAGAAATGCAAAAAGAGCGGGCGTAGCCATCTTAATATCGGACAACATAAACTTTACCACAAAAACTGTTAAGAGGGACACTATATAATGATTAAGGAATCAATTCAACAGTTAGATATAACAATTATCAATGTATATGCACCTAACTACAGGGCACCGGTTTATCTAAAAGATTTGTTAACGTACTTAAAGGGAGACTTAGACCCCAATACAATAGTACTGGGGGACTTCAATACTCCACACTCAGAAATAGACAGATCAATAGGACAGAAGATCAACAAGGATACAGTAGATTTAAACGACACTATAGCCCAAATGGATCTAACAGATATCTACAGAACTTTCAATCCTACAGCTAAAGATTTTACATTCTTCTCAGCAGTACATGGAACCTTCTCTAGGATTGACCACATACTAGGCCATAAACAAGTCTCAGCAAATTCAAAAGAATTAGAATCATACCATGCAGCTTCTAAGACCATAAAGGAATAAAATTGGAAATTAGCAACTCAGGAATCCCTAGAGCATACACAAACGCATGGAGATTGAACAACATGCTCCTGAATGAACAAGGGTCATAGAAGAAATTAAAAGAGAAATCAAAAATGTTCTGGAAGTAAATAGGATAACAGCACAACATACCAAAACTTATGGGACGCAGCAAAAGCAGTGTTAAGAGGAAAGTTTATATCAATAGGTGCCTACATCAAGAAATTGGAAAGGCACCAAATAGATGAGCTTTCAATGCACCTCAAGGATCTAGAAAATCTGCAGCAAACCAGACCCAAATCTAGTAGGAGAAGAGAAATAATTAAAATCAGAGAAGAAAGCAACAGGATTGAATAAAAAAAAATTACAAAAAATCAGTCAAACGAGGAGCTGGTTCTTTGAAAAAAATAAACAAAATTGACACCCCATTGGCCCAACTAACTAAAAAAAGAGAAGTCCCAAATCAATAAAATCAGAGATGAAAAAGGAAACGTAACAACAGACACCACAGAAATAAAAAGAATCATCAGAAATTACTACAAGGACTTGTATGCCAGCAAACAGGGAAACCTATCAGAAATGGATACATTCCTGGACACATGCAACCTACCTAAATTGAACCAGGAAGACATCGAAAACCTAAACAGACCCATAACTGAGACAGAAATTGAAACAGTAATAAAGGCCCTCCCAAGAAAGAAAAGCCCAGGACCAGATGGATTCACTGCTGAATTCTACCAGACATTTAAAGAAGAACTGACTCCAATTCTTCTCAAACTATTCAGAACAATCGAAAAAGAGGGAGTCCTCACAAATTCTTTCTATGAAGCCAGCATCACCTTAATTCCTAAGCCAGAAAAAGATGCAGCATTGGAAGAGAGTTACAGAACAATATCCCTGATGAACATAGATGCAAAAATCCTCAATAAAATTCTCGCCAATAGAATGCAACAACACATCAGAAAGATCATCCACCCAGACCAAGTGGGATTTATCGCTGGTATGCAGGGATGGTTTCATGTGTGCAAAACAATCAATGTGATATACCACACTAACAGACTGCAGAAGAAAAACCATATGATTATCTCAATAGATGCCGAGAAAGCATTTGAAAAAATACAACACCAGTTCATGATGAAAACCCTAAGCAAACTGGGTTTGGAAGGAACATTCCTCAATACAATCAAAGCAATCTATGAAAAACCCACAGCCAACATCCTATTGAATGGGGAAAAGTTGGAAGCATTTCCACTGAGATCTGGTACCAGACAGGGATGCCCACTCTCACAACTGCTATTCAATATAGTTCTGGAAGTTCTAGCCAGAGCTATTAGGCAAGAAAAAGAAATTAAAGGGATACAAATTGGGAAGGAAGAAGTCAAACTATCCCTCTTTTCAGATATATGATTCTTTATTTAGGGGACCCAAAGAACTCTACTAAGAGACTATTGGAACTCATAGAAGAGTTTGGCAAAGTAGCAGAGTATAAAATCAATGCACAAAAATCAACAGCCTTTGTATACACAAGCAATGCCATGGCTGAGGAAGAACTTCTAAGATCAATCCCATTCACAATAGCTACAAAAACAATCAAATACCTTGGAATAAACTTAACCAAGAATATTAAAGATCTCTATGATGAAAATTGCAAAACCTTAAAGAAAGAAATAGAAGAGGATACCAAGAAATTGAAAAAACTTCCATGCTCATGGATTGGAAGCATCAACATCATCAAAATGTCCATTCTCCCAAAAGCAATTTATAGATTCAATGCAATACCAATCAACATACCGAAGACCTTCTTCTCAGATCTGGAAAAAATGATGCTGAAATTCATATGGAGGCACAGGAGACCTCGAATAGCTAAAGCTATCTTGTACAACAAAAACAAAGCCGGAGGCATCACAATACCAGATTTCAGGACATACTACAGGGCAGTTGTAATCAAAACAGCATGGTACTGGTACAGAAACAGATGGATAGACCAATGGAACAGAATTGAAACACCAGAAATCAATTCAAACATCTACAGCCAACTCATATTTGATTAAGGATACAAGACCAATTCCTGGAGTAAGGACAGTCTATTCAATAAATGGTGCTGGGAAAATTGGATTTCCGCGTGCAGAATCATGAAGTAAGACCCCTACCTTCCAGCTTACACAAAAATTCACTCAACATGGATTAAAGACTTAAATCTACGACCTGACACCATCAAATTATTAGAGAGCATTGGAAATACCCTGCAAGATATAGGTACTGGCGATGACTTCTTGGAAAACACCCCAGAAGCACAGGCAGTCAAAGCCAAAATTAACATTTGGGATTGCATCAAATTGAGAAGTTTCTGTATGGCAAAAGAAACAGTCAGGAAAGTGAAGAGGCAACCAACAGAATGGGAAAATATATTTGCAAACTATGCAACTGATAAAGGGTTGATAACCAGAATCTACAATGAGATGAAGAAACTCCACAACGTCAAACAAACAACCCACTTAAGAGATGGGCCAAGGACCTCAATAGACATTTTTCAAAAGAGAAATCCAAATGGCCAACAGACACATGAAAAAATGTTCAAGATCACTAGCAATCAGGGAAATGCAAATCAAAACCACAATGAGGTTCCACCTCACGCCACTGAGAATGGCTCACATTCAGAAATCTATCAACAATAGATGCTGGAGAGGATGTGGGGAAAAAGGGACACTAACCCACTGTTGGTGGGAATGCAAATTCGTTAAGCCACTATGGAAGTCAGTCTGGAGATTCCTCAGAAACCTGAATATAAGCCTACCATTCAACCCAGCCATCCCACTCCTCGGAATTTACCCAAAGGAAATTAAATTGGCAAATAAAAGAGCTGTCTATATCTTAATGTGTATTGCAGCTCAATTCACAATAGCTAAGACCTGGAACCAACCTAAATGCCCATCAACAAAAGACTGGATAAAGAAATTATGGGACATGTACTCTATAGAATACTATACAGCAGTCCAAAACAATGAAACCCCATCATTTACAACAAGATGGAGGAATCTGGAAAACATCATGCTGAGTGAATTAAGCCAATCCCAAAGGGACAAATATCATATGTTCTCCCTGATTGGCGACAACTAACTGAGCACCAAAGGGGAAACATGTTGAAATGAAATGGACATTATGAGAAACAATGACTTGATCAGCTCTTGTGCTGACTGTTGATGTACAATGTAATACTTTCTCCATTTTAGTATTTTTCTGTTGTAGTGCCATTGGTTGAACTCGGTAATTAACACACAATGATGCTTAGGTGTTTAAATTTTAACTGAAAAGTGATCCCTGTTAGGAATTTGGAAAACAGTATGCTGAGTGAAATAAGCCAATCCCACAGGGACAAATACCACTTGTTCTCCTTGATAGGTGACAACTAACTGAGCACCAAAAAGGAAACCTGTTAAAGTGAAATGAACACTATGAGAAACGGTGACTTGATCAGCCATCACCCTGACTGTTGATGAGCAACTTGATATGTAATCCCTCTTAGTATTTTTTTGTTTGTTCTTCTTCTTAATACATTTGGTTGAATACTGTAATCAATATACAATTCTTCTTAAGTGCTGAAAATTAACTGAAAAGTGATCGCTGTTAAATATAAGAGTGGGAATAAGAGAGGGAAGAGATGTGCAATTTGGGACATGCTCAAGCTGACTTACTCAAACGGTAGAGTTAGAAACATACCAGGGGATTCCAATTCAATCCCATCAAGGTGGCATGTACCAATGCCATCTCACTAGTCCCAGTGATCAATTTCTGTTCACAATTGATCGTAATGATAGGACTAAGAACCAAAGGGATCACATAAACAAGAATAGTGTCTGCAAATACTAGCTGATAGAATCAAAAAGGGAGAGAATGATCCAACATGGGAAGTGAGATACACAGCAGACCCATAGAATGGCAGATGTCCTAAACAGCACTCTGGCCTCAGAATCAGCCCTTAAGGCACTCAGATATGGCTGAGGAGCCCATGAGAGTATTTCAGGCATGGAAAGCCAAGACATTCGGGGGAAAAAAAAACCTAAATGAAAGATCTCTGCAAGTGAGATCTCAGTGGAAAGAACGGGTCATCAAAGAAGGAGGTACCTTTCTCTGAAGGGAGGAGAGAACTTTCACTTTGACCATGGCCTTGTCTAAATATGATCAGAGTCAGTGAACTCAGGGGGCTTCCATAGCCTTGGCAGCTCATGACAAGAGCCTAGGGTGATTACTGATGCCATAAACAAGAGTGTCAATTTGTTAAGTCAACAACAGGAGTCACTGTGCACTTACTCCTCATGTAGGATCTTTGTCCTTAGTGTGCTGTACATTGAGATCTAATGCTATAACTAGTACTCAAACAGTATTTTTTCACTTTATGTTTCTGTGTGGGAGCAAACAGTTGAAATCTTTACTTAATGTATGCTAAACTGATCTTCTGTATATAAAGAGAAACGAAAATGAATCTTGATGTGAATGGAAGGGGAGAGGGAGTGGGAAAGGGGAGGGTTGTGGGTGGGAGGGACGTTATGGGGGGTAAGCCATTGTAATCCATAAGCTGTACTTTGGAATTTATATTCATTAAATAAAAGTTTTAAAAAATTATGCTAAAATTAATATGGAAGCCCAAGAGATCCTGAATAGCTAGAGCAAATTTAAAGAATAAAACAAAGCCAAAGTCATCGCAATATCAGACTTCATGACAACTACACGTCAGTTAGAATCAAAAAAGCCTAATACTGGCACAAAAATAGACATGTATACTAATGGACTGGAGTAGAAATTCCAGAACTTAATACACTCATGTACTACCAACCGATCTTTGACAAAGGAGCCAAAATCAATGCCTGAAAAAAAGGTACTATTCAACAAATGTTACTGGAAAACTTGGATTCTGCATGTAGAAGTATGAAACAAGACCACCACCTTACAATTTATACAGAAATGAACTATAGATGGATCAATGATATAAAACAATAACCTGATAACATCAAATTACTAGATGAAAATATTGGGAAACTCAGCAAGACATTGCCATCACACAGAATTCTTGTTAAATACCTCAAAATGATAGGCAATCAAAGCAAAAATAAACAAATAGGATTGCATTAAGCTAAGATGCTTATGCACTGCAAAGGAATTGTTGAACATATTGTAGACGCACCCAAGAGAACAGGAAAAAATATTTGCAAACTTTGCAATGGTTAAAGGTCTACTATCCAGAATCTACTAAGAGTTCAAGTAATCAAGAACAACAAAAACAACAAAAATCCTGTCAAGCAATGGGCAAAGGACAAAAGAGACATTTTTGAAGGATGACATTCAAATGGTCAACAGAAACATTTAAAAATGCTCAGGATCCAACTTAATATGTTATCCTCTGAGTATTTTTGTTTGTTTTACTTAATACTTTTGGTTAAATACTGTAATCAATACACAATTATTCCTAAGGGCTGAAACTTAACTGAAAAGTGATCGCTGTTAAATATAAGAGTGGGAATAAGAGAGGGAAGAGATGTGCAATTTGGGACATGCTCAAGCTGACTTACTCAAACGGTAGAGTTAGAAACATACCAGGGGATTCCAATTCAATCCCATCAAGGTGGCATGTACCAATGCCATCTCACTAGTCCCAGTGATCAATTTCTGTTCACAATTGATCGTAATGATAGGACTAAGAACCAAAGGGATCACATAAACAAGAATAGTGTCTGCAAATACTAGCTGATAGAATCAAAATGGAGAGAATGATCCAACATGGGAAGTGAGATACACAGCAGACCCATAGAATGGCAAATGTCCTAAACAGCACTCTGGCCTCAGAATCAGCCCTTAAGGCACTCAGATATGGCTGAGGAGCCCATGAGAGTATTTCAGGCATGGAAAGCCAAGACATTCTGGGGAAAAAAAACCTAAATGAAAGATCTCTGCAAGTGAGATCTCAGTGGAAAGAACGGGTCATCAAAGAAAGAGATACCTTTCTCTGAAGGGAGGAGAGAACTTCCACTTTGACCATGGCCTTGTCTAAATATGATCAGAGTCGGTGAACTCAGGGGGCTTCCATAGCCTTGGCAGCTCATGACAAGAGCCTAGGGTGATTACTGATGCCATAAACAAGAGTGTCAATTTGTTAAGTCAACAACAGGAGTCACTGTGCACTTACTCCTCGTGTAGGATCTTTGTCCTTAGTGTGCTGTACATTGAGATCTAATGCTATAACTAGTACTCAAACAGTATTTTTTCACTTTATGTTTCTGTGTGGGAGCAAACAGTTGAAATCTTTACTTAATGTATGCTAAACTGATCTTCTGTATATAAAGAGAAACGAAAATGAATCTTGATGTGAATGGAAAGGGAGAGGGAGTGGGAAAGGGGAGGGTTGTGGGTGGGAGGGACGTTATGGGGGGTAAGCCATTGTAATCTATAAGCTGTACTTTGGAAATTTATATTCATTAAGTAAAAGTTAAAAAAATGCTCAGGATCATTAGCCATCAGGAAATGCAAATCAAAAGGATGATGAGGGTGAAACCTCACCCCAGTTAGAGTGGATATCTTTCAAAAATTGTAAAACAATAAATGTTAGCAAATATATAGGTGATAAAATACTATAATCCACTGCTGGTTAAATTGTAAAAGAGTACAACCATTATGGAACACAGTCTGGTAATTTTTCAGTAATCTGAAAATTGGTCTACCGCATACACAGCCATCCCACTCCTAAAAATTTACCCAAATGGAATGAAATCAGCATAAGGAAGACTTGTCTGCACCTTATGTTTATTGCAGATCAATAGCTAAGATCTGACATCAACCTAGAGATTCATCAACTGAATAATGGTTAAAGAAAATGTGGTATATCTTCTACCGGCTGGATAGACGGCACGATGTCGCACAGGAAGTTCTCGGTGCCCAGGCACGGGTCCCTGGGCTTCCTGCCCCGGAAGTGCAGCAGCCAGCACCGCGGCAAGGTCCCCAAGGACGACCCGAGCAAGCCTGTGCACCTCACCGCCTTCCTGGGCTACAAGGCCGGCCTGACGCACATCGTGCAGGAGGTGGACCGGCCGGGCTCCGAGGTGAACAAGAAGGAAGTGGTGGAGGCCGTGACCATCGTGGAGACCCCACCCATGGTGGTCATGGGCATCGTGGGCTACGTGGAGACCCCGCGGGGCCTCCGCACCTTCAAGATGATGTTCGCTGAGCACATCAGTGACAAGTGCAAGAGGCGCTTCTACAAGAACTGGCACAAGTCGAAGAAGAAGGCCTTCACCAAGTACTGCAAGAAGTGGCAGGACGACGCGGGCAAGCGGCAGCTGGACAAGGACTTCAGCAGCATGAAGAAGTACTGCCAGGTCATCCGCGTGCTGGCGCACACGCAGATGCGCCTGCTGCCCCTGTGGCAGAAGAAGGCACACCTGATGGAGATCCAGGTGAATGGTGGCACCGTGGCCGAGAAGCTGGACTGGGCCCGGGAGCGCCTGGAGCAGCAGGTCCCGGTGAGCCAGGTGTTCGGCCAGGACGAGATGATCGACGTCATCGGCGTGACCAAGGGCAAGGGCTACAAAGCGGTCACCAGCCGCTGGCACACCAAGAAGCTGCCCCACAAGACGCACCGAGGGCTGCGCAAGGTGGCCTGCATCGGGGCGTGGCACCCGGCGCGCGTGGCCTTCTCTGTGGCATGGGCTGGGCAGAAAGGCTACCACCACCGAACGGAGATCAACAAGAAGATCTACAAGATCGGCCAGGGCTACCTGATCAAGGACCGCAAGCTGATCAAGAACAACGCCTCCACCGACTACGACCTGTCAGACAAGAGCATCAACCCCCTGGGTGGCTTCGTGCACTATGGGGAAGTGACCAACGACTTCATCATGCTGAAAGGCTGCGTGGTAGGCACCAAGAAGCGGGTGCTGACCCTGCACAAGTCCCTGCAGGTGCAGACCAAGCGGCGCGCCCTGGAGAAGATCGACCTCAAGTTCATCGACACCACCTCCAAGTTCGGCCACGGCTGCTTCCAGACGGTGGAGGAGAAGGCGGCGTTCATGGGACCACTTAAGAAGGACAGGATCGCGAAGGAGGAGGGGGCCTGAAGGGGCTTGGAGTGTGCTGCATTGCAATAAAGTCACTTTCCAGGAAAAAAAAAAAGAAAATGTGGTATATATACACTATGCAAAACTACTCAGCTATATAAATTAATAAGATCTTGTCTTTTACAACAAAATATATGCATATGGAAGCCATTATTCTCAGTCAAATAAACCAGCACAGAATAAACAAATAAACAAAGTACAAAATGCAATGTTGAGTTTTGGTTATTGCTTACAATCCTTGTCTATACTCTTGATAAACAGTGATTTTTCTACTTGTTCCATTCAATTCTTTATTTGGTGCAGAGTTAAGCTTGAAATTGAAATTATGCAATTATAGATATAAAAAGAAAAAATAAGGGAGGAAGGAGGACAGAGGGTCGGAGCATGGGCAAGAGGGAGGTTAGGGTGGGAAATATGCTCTTAAGTCTGTGTATGTGAAATAGATGAAATTTGTTCACCTTATATGAATAAAATTATTTTAATACCCCAGTAGACTGGGATAAAGTATTTGCCAATTCTGCATTTCATGAAGAACTGAAATTCAGAATACATATGAAACTGCTGAAATTATGCACAAATATATCTAAGAATTGGGAAAGGATCTGAACAGGCATTTCTGTAAAGAAGAAATACCCATGGTCAACAAAAATGGGAAAACATGCAATATAATTATTACATAGGAAAATGCAAATCAAAATACACTAGGTGTCACCTCACTAACAAATGCTAGTGGGGTATGAAGAAAAGAAAACTTTAATAAGTTATTGGAGCCTGCACTGTTGTGTAGCAATTAAAGCCACCACCTGCAGTGCCAAAATCCCATATGGGGACTTGAGTCCCAGTTGCTCCACTTCTGATCCAGCTCTCTTCTGTGGCCTGGGAAATAAGTGGAAGATGGCCCAAGTCTTTAGGCCTAGCTCCCACATGGGAGACCAAGGAGGAAGCTTCTGGTTCCTGGATTTGTGTTGGCCCAGCTCTAGCCATTGCAGCCATTTGGGGAGTGAACCAGTGGATGGAAGATCTCTCTCTCTTTCTATCTGTAATATGACTTTCAAATAAATAAATATTTTAAAATATAAGATGTTGATGAAAATGCAAGTTAGCCTGAGCATTATGAAGACTTAGTATGGCAGCCCCTCAATAAATGAGAAGGGATAAACCTCTCCAACCATTGTGTATGTATCAGAAGGAAATTCAATCTGCATGCAAAAGAGATTTCTGCTTTCTGTTTTGACTACAGCACTATTCATAGCAGTAAATATTTGGAACCAATCTGTCAATGTGTTACAGGTTTTCCAATCCTAATTCAGTGATTAAAAAGGATTGAAATATTATTTGCTTCAAAATGGGTGGAAATGGAGACCCTTAAGTGAAGTAAGACTGTCATAGGAAGAAATAAATCTCACATGTTCTCTGATATATGGGTTTCTAAAAAGTGGTGGATATAAATATAAATGTTTTTAATTAGGATGGGAAGATTCATTACTGAAGATACTGGGTGGTAGGATAATAGATATAGAAAAAGAGTTAGAAAGAACGAACCAGTTGCAGTGTTCCATAATATAGTGTTGTGACTTTAGTTCCTGATAAGGTACACTGTATAAGAAATGGGAATGGAGGAGCTTGTAGGCCTTAAACACAAAATAAGCAAGGACAATCCTCACTTCCTAGATTGATTAAATTATGTTGTGTGCATACTCAAATGTTGCACTGTATCCTGTAATAATATACAAGTAGTGTTAATCAAAGACTGAGCAAAATTTTAAAAATCAGAAATGTCTCTATATTCTATCAAGGAACTATCTGTAATATGTGATTAACCAAACTACATCATTTACAAAGCATAAGAAAGTAATAAAGCAATAATCTCCAGTCCTGCTAAGGATTATTTAAATAATCTTAAAATTTAAAAATCAAGGTTGCCTTTCCCGTTGAACTTTCTGCTCATCCCTTGCATGACTTTCTGATATTCTATGAATGCCATTGTTGCAAAGCTAAACTTGAACCTAAATGGAAGAATAGTTGTAAGGTTTTAATATGTATTTATTTACTTGAAAGGAGGAGGGACAGTAGTGGATAGATCTTCCATCCACCAGTTCACTTGTCAATGTTTGCAAAACCTGGGACTTGTTCCAGTTTAATCTAGGAGCCAGGAACACCTTTTGTATCTCCAATGTAGGCAGAAGGTACATGAGTACTTAAGACATCATCAAATGCCCCTCAGATACATTGTAGCAAGAATCTGGATTGGAAGTGGGGAATGGCCAGGACCTGAATGAGGAAGATAAATATGAGATGAGGGCATCCCAAGTCGTGGCTTAACTCACTGCTCATGAACCCATCCCTTTATACTGTTTCATTCATTCTTAATACTGTTGAAAAATTACAGGCATGATGTTCAAACTTGGATCCATGTATTTCAGTTTAAAAAAAGGCTTAGGGTAACTGTTAAGATTAATAAAACTGTATTCCACAATGGAGGACCCGGGTGCATTTCCTGATTCTGATCCTAACTCCAACTTCCAATTAAAGCAGACCCTGGGAAGTCATGATGATGTCTCAAGACATGTGGTTTGTGCCACCCACATGGAAAACCTGAAGTGAGTTACCTGCTCTCAGGTTTAGATCTGATCCCTCCCTGGAAGATGTGAGCATTTGTGAAGTGAACTTGTGAATAGGAGCTCTTTCTCTCATTCATTGTCTCTTGTTTTCTATCAAGTAAATTAGAAAATAATTCATCAGACAGAAAGAGCAACATAGTCTTGGAAGTCATCCAAGTAAAGACAAGACTGAAAGCAAATGGAGGTATAGCAAAATATTTATATTCTTTATTCCAATGTAACCTAACAGATAATATTATCATTTTAATAAAAACTTAACAGTGAACAGTGTTGTTATAGTTTCTGATCATTAAAAATAACGACAGAAATTATATAAATGATAGGAGTACAGAGTTGAAAACATTCTTTTATAAGATACCTGAGCTTCCAAAGAAATAGTGTTCCAAATCAATTTTATGTGCTAAATACATTACATTTTTGTGAACTTAAGATACATATGTACAGATTTCAACAGTAAAATAGAATGAAGATATAAAATGATTAAATAGAAAATATGCAGAAACATGGTCCATTATAACACCATTACATTGAAGCCTGGAAAAGCGATATGCACTTCAGGTTAATCAGGATTTGTGTCAGAAAATTTAAAAGGGATACACAGTGAGATGAAGAGATCATTTTCTATGAGGATAGTACAGTGTTTCATATCAGTGTTCATAGATAGAGCATCCGAATATTTAAGAAAAATGCTTACAAAACTGCAAGGATTGCCCAGTGTTTATCAGAACAAATAAATACAATGGTATAAATACCCAACCAGGGGTAATTAATAGTTATCCATATGTCATTGTGCAGATACATCAGCTAACACTAGATGGAGAAAATAAATAAATAAGGTCACTTCAAGTGTTGAAAAGCACAAAAATCAGTATATATGGAAGAAAAGATAGACAATCCATTTTAACTATCAATATTTCCTACAGAAGCACAGTCTATACACAATCTATAACATGACAGCATTTTGCCATAATGTAACAAAAAAGGCCAAGAATTAGCCGATGAGGAACAAAAATCAAGAAAGATATTGTCAAAGCTAGCAAAACTGATGGTTTAGAGAAACAGAAAGTAAGCAAACAAAAAACATCAAAGAACCAGGACTTTCCTCTTGGGGGCAGAAGTAGAAGAGATTGGGAAAATACCTGAACTGACCAAGGCCCCTATATTTTCCTGAATATTAGTTCTATGGATGTTAACATTCTTATTCAAATTTAGCAGAAAACAAAGATGTCAACAATTGTCTTCCTTTCAGGTTGTATTACTGTATTTTAGGGATCTATGCAAGAGCATATATGTCTCACATGAAACCATGGCACATAATTTCTAAACTGGTGTACTAAGTGCAATTAAAAGGAAACAACCTATTTATCCCACAGTATCAAGGGCCACCAAACTCAGGTTCCCAGACTTTAGGGATCACTCTCAGGAGATGAAGGCTAAGGGGATTCACTCTCAGGAACTAAGACAAACCTCAGCAGCCAGAACACTTAATTCTGAGAGTTCCACACTTTTTACTTTTCCCTCCCAACAGTTTGCATTGGCTCCCTCCTCCAAGGTCTTAATTCTCACCAGAAATCAAACACTTGAAATCAGTTTAAGTCTGTGACCTGTGCAGTCATTTTCGTGATCACTAACACCAAATGTGTGTTGTTTGCTTAATATCAAACAACACATCTATAACACCTATGACTTACCAACAGTTCAATTCTGACAATATATAGAGTTAGTAGACATAATGGATTAAGATTTTAACATAAAAACATCCCAGGCATATACCAATGAAAAGCATGTATTTGATTTTCTGGCTCCAGTCAAAATTATGAAGTTATCCAGAGATCCCCTCTAAAGCTATCTTATTTGCATGAGCTTAGCTATGGCCTGAAATTTGTGTATTAGACAGAATCATAGCCACTCATATTGCCCATGAAATATCTGAGTCTTAAAATCAAAGGTACAGGCATTGAGGAGAAAAGAATTTTTTTTCTTTTACTAGTCACAAATGAACTCTCAAATTTATAAACCATTTTATAGCCAGCAGAATCTGATATTCTGAGATATTCTCAAATGCTACAAGCTATCATTTGACTAAACCAAATTTGGATGCATAATGAAACTACTGTGTGTTCAACAGTTTATTTGATTCTCAGTTCTCACACCAGTTAGCTTGGGGTTGGGGAGTGAAGAATGATTAGCCTTTACAAAGATTTTTACTCTCCACACAAGGGTGTGAAGGCATTTAATCCCGATTAAGAGAGATTAATCATTGGGAACAGGTGGGACCCTAATGAAGTGATTAGGCTAAATCAATTCATGTGATTATTGAGTGACTGCTTATTCCCAGGTGTGTGCTATAGAAACCACTTCATATTTGAACCTCCTGCAATTTCATTATTTGGTCATGGTCTCTGTGCCACCCAAACCTCTGCCAACAAGATGACCATCAACAGATACTGCCCTCCGACCTTGGACCCAAACCATGAGACAAATACCATTTCTTTCTAAATTACTGAGTCTGTACCATTCTGTTATTAGCATCAAACAAAACCTGACTCAGAACCTAGGAAGAGCTGTGCTGACAGGACTGAATTGTAAACTAGTGACCTCGTTTCTCAACCAAAGGATATCAGATCACATGTGGAAGTTCATTTCTCCATGTGGATTCTGTAATCACCATCAATTTGGAAAGCTGTGAGGCCCCAGGCTTCACACAAACCCTTTTCCTTTAGACACAGGACAGGACACCAGGGTCCTGGCTACTGGCCCAGCTCACTTCCTGTGACCATAGAATACTGGTCTCTGACACTCACCAGTTTCCAGCTTCCAACGAGTCCCAGCATCCTCCTGAGGGCTCCTGAGTGTGGTGAGGGAAGTTCACAGAGCAGCAATGGGTGAAACACCTGAGACCTCTCTCAGGAACAAACCCAGAAAGCCTAACATTGAGAAGCCAGCAAAGAAAATGCTGTGTGGTTCAGCAGTGTTGCCTTTGAACACCTGATTTTAAAGTCTGCCCTAACAATGAGCATGCATAACATCATAGAACACACAGCCAATCCAAATGCTCCTAGCATGAGGGCCGTAGCTTGGGGTTGTGGCAGGTGGGGGCAGAGAGGAACTCTGCTTGGTCTCAGGTCTGAAACTGCCTCATCTTTGCAGCTTGATCCTCCCAACAGCAGGGGCCGCTCTCACCTCCCTGATGATCATGACATCAGAGCACTGTCCCTCCCTCCTTTTTCCAGGACCCTATTAAAATCTTGTGACCCTTGGACTTTCAATAATGGTCTCACGTGTAACAGAATGCTGAATCTTTCTGGTATTCTGCGTCTTTATATTATTTATATTCTTAGCTCTTTTTTAAGGTCATTGGACTTTTTTTAAAAAAATTGACTCCAGGACTATTTTAAGATACTAAAAAATACATTACATAGATTGACCTCTCTTTCTCTTGTTTCTATTACAGATATTCACTTGTAGTTCTGTATTCTGTAATTTAATATTGTTGTCTGTTTCGTTCTTACTGGCATGTCATAACACATTGGGTTTATATATTGATCTTATACACAGTAATCCTGCATAATTCTCTGGTCAGTTTTTATTTGTTTCAAATTTTATGGAATTATCTCCATATATAATAGTTTAATTAACATCTATTGATGGTTTTGCTGCTTAAAAGCATATCCTTATACATAAAATTTTCTGTTTTTTTTTTTTAATTTCCTAACTGCACATCTAGGACATTGTTGAAGACAGAAAATAAAAGGAGAGCGGCTTGTACAGCTGTGTTCCAAGGGAAATAGCTTTCAGTGTTCTATAACAATTATGCTTTATATTATAGGTGCATTGCAGCCCATCTTAGTTACAATAAGTAATAATTATTTTTACTGCTTTACTCACAGTTTATTTTTGTGATTAGATGCTTAATTTTATTCAAAACTTTTCATCTTTTAATTGCAGTTACCATGTGATTTTTTTGTGTTTCTCTTCCACATGAATTATTTACATGATTTATTTTGAAGTGTTAAACACCTTGGCATCTTTGACTCTATCTTGCTTTTTTATTGATCTCTTGTGATTTCATATTTTGCTCTATATTAACATTTTGCTTAAAATATTTGTACCTCTTTTTATAAGGATATGTTCTTTAAGTTCCTTTTTAGTTCATGTCTTGATCTGACTGTGGAATCAATGTAATACTGCATTCAGAAAAGAAATTAAATCATATTCCATATTTATTACCACTTTTTATGAATCTGGGAAATTGAGGGAGTGTTTCCCTGCCTTGAATATGAGGGAAATTCTACAAATCTAGGCCAGAAATTTTGCTTTTCGAATTTGTTCAATGGTTATTTTGATTTTTCAAACACTGAGTCAACTTATTTTGTTTATATATATAGCAGATTCCTATGTTATTGAAGATTTTTGATAAATTTATTTCATAATGTGGTGGCTCTGGGTTTAAGTTTTTTTAAAAAACTTATTTCTATGCATTTCAGAATATTCTTTAACTGTGTTGCTAAACTTTATTAATTTGGTCAAGAACAATGCTGTTTGGATTTCTGTCACTGGTTATCTGTGTTGCATATTTTTACTTTTTCTTAAGATTATACTAGTCTTTATTAATTCTACTCATTTTATAAAAAATATTAATTTATTTGAAAGTAAAAGTTACAGAGAAGCAGAGGCAGAGAGAGAGATGTATTCCATCCAAGATTTACTCCCCAAATGGCTGAAATGACCAAAGCTGGGCAAACCTGAAACCAGGAGTCAGGAGACTCTTCTGGCACTCACATGTGGGTGCCGGGGCCCAAGGATGTGGGCCATCTTCTACTGCTTTTCCAGGCCATAGAAGAGAGCTGCATTGGAAGTGGAGCAGTTGGGACTTGACCTGGCACACATATTGGATGCCAACACTGCAGACAGCAGTTTTACCTGATATGCCACAGTGCCAACCGTCTGCTCATATGTTTTAAAAACACTTTTCCTTTATTATTTGTTTCTGTTGTACAGTCTTACTAAAGGCATTATATTGAGGATATTCTCCATTTTCACTATCTTATATTGCTGTATAGTTCATCTTAGATCTTAAGAAGGATGTCACGATGATTAGGTCTCTGTCTTCTCACATAATATCTTGAGCCTATAAATTTATCTGTGCACTGATTTATATGACATCTCCTCTATTTCTTTCTGTGTTTGCCAATCCTCCATCACTCTGCCAACTATTTGCCTCATGATGTCTCAAGCCCTATGTGCCTTCCAGCTATGCCAGACTTTATGTATCTCTGATCTTGCTCCTGAAACCATATATCATCATCAATTTTACCATTTTCTGTGGCTGGGTCTGATGTTCATCCTTGTAATCTTGCATTTAAAAATCTTTGACAGCCAAGCCTGCTCTTGGTAGCCTATCCTTGTGCCTGCAGCAAGGGCTGGCTTCAGGGTCTCCAGCCCTTTTGTTTACACCACGTCTTTCCTCAAGTGGCTCCTATTGTGCTTGTATCTTATGCCAATCCTCATGAGTCTCCAGCTCCTCTACATGTAGCCATTATCTTCCCCTCACATGCTGACCTCTCTGATTCATACAGCCCATGTCAGGACACCTGTGTCTCCATTCCTTTATACACATTGACTTCACTCCTAATTCTTGGTTTTTGCTGCATTCCTCTAAAGAAGGCTAAAATTACAAATTGGTTTGCAATATTTGTCTCACTGTTGCAAATATATTGAGAATTACTGCCTGGCCTGAAAGTCGGTTGGTGGACAATCAGTTGAGAAATCACACAGATATTCGCTATCAGTACAGCTGTAGTGTCCTTTCAGATTTTTCAAAACAAAATGCTAATGTTACACACAAATGGCATAACCATGAACAATGCCTGCCCTGCAACAAGGAAATGGAAACCACTTATTATTGAATGAGACAACTGTGCAGAATAGATATTCAAAATATAACATATTTAAATACTGGATTTTGAATATAAGTATATATTTGACCCTCAGGTCAAACCAAATCTCCTGGCTCTGATGTCTAATAGCCCCTGAAATTAGGCTCTAACTATCAAACTGCCCTGGAAAATCCCCAAGCACAAGCATCCAAGAAGCGTTCACAGCAGCAGCTTCCTGCCACACTACTGAGTGTACCACCATGTGATGTTCTCCCTGACTTCCTTTTATCCATTATCCACTGGCTGGTACCCAATCTGGCCATCCACAACAAAAGCAGAATACTCTCTAATTGATGCTGTCCTGAAGGGGCTCCTAAGTTGATGGATTTCAGGTAAATCTCATGGGTTCCTCTGGACCTTCCTTGACACTGATGAGGCTCATCCACCCATATAGTCACCAGATAGTCACCAGTGATAGGCCCACTGGCATACTGGGTCTGAAACCCCACAGGCACTCCTCTGGATGACAGTCACCTTTTACTGGCTCATGACATAGATAATTGTGGCCTGATTGGAGACTGAATTATAGGGCATGCTCTCTTCAATTCATTATTGCAGTGCATCAGCCCTGCTGGGTCACTGACAGACTTAGGATAATTTCATGATCAACATTATCAATACAGGACCCATGTTTTCTCATGAAATCTGGCATTGTTCCTCCCCACCCCTCATTTACCATTTCTGATCCTTGGCATGCATTGAATTTGTGATAGTCTAATATCAATCTCCAGTATCTGTCTGATTTTAGCTATCTAAACTGTTGAATTAAATCTGGATGTGTTGGAGTTCACAATCTCTAATTCTTGCCTCATTTATTTTTAAGGAAAGAATTTAAACAGATAATGCTCTTTAAAACCTAATTCCAGTATCAGTATACCAACTTTCAAAATTGATAATTTAATATTATCTAATACCCATTGTTTCTGAAATGTAACATATATTCTGACTTAGGTATAGTTGTTGGAAGGATGGTTAGAGGGTTTCATTTGTATCTGCTCTTACATTGTAGGTCACGGAACCAATGTTGTATCCTTCCCATTACCGAGTATTTTCCCTCCATTTTACAATTTGAGAGCAGAGAGGTTAACCATGTTGGGCTAGGGGAACAAATAGACTCTTTGAAAAGTTACCTTGGACTAGAGCACTGTTTTCTACCATAGTCGCTATTATTTTGGAATCTTAACATTCAAGTTGCTATCTGAGTTCCCAGTGTTTATGACATTCCCTACCATGAGGAATGACCCACAGAAAAGATCCACCTCTGTGATTCTCAGCAGCAACAGTGCCCTTCGCACCAACACCAATTTCATTGCTTTTGTAAATGGAATGTCTTTGGGCCTCTTGTAGAACATAGTCATTTTACAACTTTTTCAGCTGTATCAGTTTAGTAACTGTAGCATAATTCCTGTGAGATTTTGATTGTTTCTTTCTCTATCACAGAAATTCAGCTATTTCTACCTCCCTTAGTATGGACTGTTTTTGGTTTAAGTTGTCAAATGTCATCCTAGTATTACCATCATCCTTTGGGATCTTTGACAATGGGTTAAAACCTTTGTTGTTGATGAGTGTTCTCACATTGAGAAACCCTCCCTTTTCTAAATTTTTCCTCCACCCTCAGGACTCAGTCTCATGCACACTCTGCCACTCCTGATAATGCATATTGGCTAGGCCTTGCAACTGTTTCTTTTTAGACACAGCAATTTTTCTCACTTAAAAGATTATGCTTCTGTAGCTAGGGCCATTAGCATGAAAAGGTTATTTAGCCTTGAAAGCTACTGTTAGGAAGAGTAAATGCAGTGAAATTCCAAAGTGAAATCTATTTCTGGGTGGCAAACTCCTTTCTTTCTCTAAGGCATATGTGATTTGATACTATTATATTGACATAAGTTGATGAAGTCAGAGTGGCCACAATTTGAGTGATTTTAGAAAGTCCATTGTCTCGAACTGGTGCCCAAATGGGATGCCAGCACTGCAGGCAGCAGCTTTACCTGCTACACCACAGTGCCACCCCATGCTTAAACTTATAATGAACAATTTAGAGATGAAATATAAAACATATAAAGAGTGGGGGCTGACATTCTGGTGTAGCGGGTAAAGACATCTCCTGTTTTGTTGACATTTCATATGGGAGCCCCATTTGAGTCCCAGTTATTCCATTTCTGATCTGTCCCCCTGCTAATGTGCCTGGGAAAGTTGCAGAGCATTGCCCAAGTGCTTGGGTCGCTGCACCCACATGGGATACCTGGAAGCATCTCTTGGCTTTTGACCAGAAACAGCATCATTTTAAATAGCAGTAGTGCTCAAATAGAATGAAGTACAAGCTATGTATGGATTTCAAAATTTTTGCACCAAAATAAGTCCATCTCTTTTTTTCTATGAACTTTTTGAAGCCTCAGTGTATTATAGGACCATATGGACCAAAAATGGCTTTTTCTTTGCTTGCATTCATTATTTTAAAGAAAGTTCTAGGTATGGTGCTGTGGTGTAGTGGTTAATGCCAATGCCTGCAGTGCTGGTATACATTATGAGTGCCCATTTGAGACCCAGGTGCTCTACTTCTGACCCAGCTCTTTCAGTGGCCTGGGAAAGCAGTAGAAGATGGCCCAAGTGCTTGAAAACATGTACCCATGTGGGAGATCAGCCCAGCTTGAGCTGTTGTGGCCATTTGGGGAGTGAACCAATGGATGGAAGTTCTCTTCCTCTACCTCTGCCTCTTTGTAATTCTGCCTTTCAAATAAACAAACCTTTTAAGAAAGAAAGTTCTGTGGCTGAATAGTGTAGAAAATTCTAGCGCCCCCTCTCTGTCATTCCAATTTGCTCAGGGATAGAAATTCCTGGCATGACACAAAGATCCTGGTGCAAGTTGCCAAATGTGACATTTGGAGATCTAATCATCTCTAGTTCTGGGTGGCAATTCTGTCCTTATTCCCTTAGTTGAACTTCAGGAGGGCCAATGTATTCTGTGACTAAGATGGTTTTAAATTCTGTCTCTTGTCACAGGCTTCCAGCAGAAGTTCTCCCTTCACAGTAAAGAGATTGTGGCTATGTTCTTCCTGGTGCCAGCAGATGATAAGTTTGGGAAGCAAGAAAATAATCTGGGCTCATGTTTTATCAAAAAAGAAAAGAATTTCATTACTTGAGCTCCTATTTGGAAGTGGAAATTATCCTAATTTAGTGTTGCTTTTCTCATATATGATTCCTGGAACATAACAGAGAGACAGAATATCAAATAATAGTGTATATGAGCTGGGAGAAACTATGGCAATTAACTAACCTCTATATTTTTTACATGGGAACTTGGGACAAGAACTAGAAAATTATCTTCTGTTCCAAGAGTAGGACTCTGCTTGAGGGTTTCTCACTCCCAGGGCATATTGTTTTTCCTATTCCAACAGAATGGAAAACTGTTCCTGAGGGGACAGATATTAATTGCCTCCAAGTCAAGTGTGAGTGCTATTTTCAGGTTAATTCTATCAGAATTCCACAGACAGTCAGCTGTTAGGGGTGGATGAATCTGGAAACAGCCGGTTTCCTTCTGACTAAATCAAGCCCAATATCACTAAGGACTCTTGCATTTCTTTGGCTTTTTTCACATTTGTCTTACTAATCATGGTTTGTAATGAATTTTCTGATGTGAGCTTTGGATTTGAGGCTGGAATATGGAGTTCAGGGCACGGGAAGAATGGTCTTTTTCAATCAGGGCACAGCTGTTGGCTTGCTCCAATTCTGGCTTTCTGTCATGGTTTTGGGTACCTCAACAAATTTTTGGTTTCTTGAGCAGAAATTTGCTGAATTGTTTCTGGGTCTGAGTTGGTTTTGCCTTCTTCCTTCCCAAATTTTGTATTCTGACACAATACAAACAAGAGTTTAGACAGAGTATCCATTAGGAAATAAAAAACACAACAAATTGGAGTTTTGTGCTTGGAAATATACAGGCAACAAGACCAACATCAATTTTTGTGTTTTGGAAAAAGAAATGGAACCCTTCTAATTAGGGGACAGATATTAATTCCCTCCAAATCTAGTGTGAGTGTGGTTTTCATGTTAATTCAATCAGAATTCCACAGCCAGTCGCTGGGAAGGGTGGATGAGTCCAGAAACAGCCAATTTCCTTGTGACTAAATCCAGCTCAATACAACTAAGGACTCTTGGATTTCTTTGGCTTTTTCACATTTTTCTTATTTATCATGGTTTGTAATGAATTTTCTGATGTGAGCTTTGGTTTTGAGGCTGGAATATGGAGTTCAGGGCACGGGAAGAATGGTCTTTTTCAATCAGGGCACAGCTGTTGGCTTGCTCCAATTCTGGCTTTCTGTCATGGTTTTGGGTACCTCAACAAATTTTTGGTTTCTTGAGCGGCAATTTGCTGAATTGTTTCTGGGTCTGAGTTGGTTTTGAATTCTTCCTTCCCAAATTTTGTATTCTGACGCAATACAAAGAAGAGATTAGACAGAGTATCCATTATGAAATAAAGAAATCCCAACAAATTGGTGTTTCATGCTTAGAAATTTACAGGCAACATGACCAACATGAGTTTTTGTGTTTTGGAAAAAGAAATGGAACCCTTCTAATTAGGGGACAGATATTAATTCCCTCCAAATCGAGTGTGAGTGCGATGTTCAGGTTAATTCAATCAGAATTCCATAGACAGTCAGCTGGGAGTGTGGATGAATCTGGAAACGGCCGTGTTTCTTGTGAAAAAATCCAGCTCAATATCACTAAGGACTCTTGCATTTCTTTGATTTTATCATATTTTTCTTATTAATCATGGTTTGTAATGATTTTTAAGTGACCTTTGGTTTTAAGGCTGTAATATGGAGTGCAGGACACAGGAGGAATTTTTTTTTCAATCAGGGCACAGCTGTTGGCTTGCTCCAAGTCTGGATTTCTGTCATTGTTTTCGGTGCATCAGCCAATTTTTGGTTTCTTGTGTGGCTTTTCCTATTTTTTTCTTGATCTGAGTTTATTTTGCATTCTTCCTTCACAAATTTTGTATTCTGACACAATACAAACAAGAGTTTAGATAGAGTAGCCATTATGAAATAAAAAACACAACAAATTGGCATTTCATGCCTCTGAATCTACAGACAACACGACCAAGATCAGTTTTAGTATTTGGGAAAAAGAAATGGAACCCTTTGGCTGAAGGGACAGATATTAATTCCCTCCAAATCAAGTGTGAGTGCAGTTTCCAGGTTAATTCAATCAGAATTCCACAGCCAGTCAGCTGGGAGGGGTTCATGGATCCGGAAGCACCCAGTTTCCTTGTGACTAAATCAAGCCCAAAATCACAAAGGACTCTTGCATTTCTTTGGCTTTTTTAACATTTCTCTTATTTATCCTGGTTTGTAATGAATTTTCTGATGTGAGCTTTGGTTTTGAGGCTGGAATATGGAGTTCAGGGCACGGGAAGAATGGTCTTTTTCAATCAGGGCACAGCTGTTGGCTTGCTCCAATTCTGGCTTTCTGTCATGGTTTTGGGTGCCTCAGCCGATTTTTTCCTTCTTGAGCGGCCATTTGTAAACTTTTTCTGAGTCTCAGATTGTTTTGTCTTCTTCTTTCCCAAATTTTGTATTCTGATGCAATACAAACAAGAGATAAAACAGAGTATCCATTAAGGAATAAAAAACACAACAAATTGGTGTTTCATGCTTTGAAATTTACCAGCAATATGACCAAGAAGAGTATTTGTGTTTTGGAAAATGAAATGGAATCCTTCTACTGAGAGGAGTGATATTAATGCCCTCCAAATCAATGTGAGTGCGGTTTTTATGTTAATTCAATCAGAATTCCACAGACAGTCAGCTGTTAGGGGTGGATGAATCTGGAAACAGCCGGTTTCCTTCTGACTAAATCAAGCCCAATATCACTAAGGACTCTTGCATTTCTTTGGCTTTTTCACATTTTTCTTATTTATCATGGTTTGTAATGATAATGAATTTTCTGATGTGAGCTTTGGTTTTGAGGCTGGAATATGGAGTTCAGGGCATGGGAGGAATGGTCTTTTCAATCAGGGCGCAGCTGTTGGCTTGCTACAATTCTAACTTTCTGTCATGGTTTTGGGTGCCTCAGCCAATCTTTGGTTTCTTGAGCAGCAATTTCCTAAGTTGTTTCTGGGTCTGAGTTGGTTTTGCCTTCTTCTTTCCCAAATTATGTATTCTGACGCAATACAAACAAGAGTTTAGGCAGAGTATCCATTAGGAAATAAAAAACACAACAAATTGGCATTTCATGCCTCTGAATCTACAGCCAACACAACCAACGGGAATTTTTGTGTTTTGGAAAAAGAAATGGAACCCTTCTACTAAGGGGACAGATATTAATTCCCTCCAAATCAAGTGTGAGTGCGATATTCAGGTGAATTCATTCAGAATTCCACAGCCAGTCAGCCTAGAGTGGTGCATTAATCCAGAAGCAGCCAGTTTCCTTGTGACTAAATCAAGCCCAATATCATTGAGGACTCTCACATTTCTTTGGCTTTTTTCACATTTTTCTTATTTCTCATGGATTGTAATGAATTTTCTGATATTACTTTTGGTTTTGAGGCTGGAATATGGAGTTCAGGGTGCGAGAGAAATGGCCTTTTTTAACCAGGAAACAACTGTTGGGTTGCTCCAATTCTCGCTTTCTGTCATTGTTTTGGGTGCCTCAACGGATTTTTTATTTCCTGAGCAGCAATTTCATAAATGTTTTCTGAGTCTGAGTTACTTTTTCCTTCGTTGTTCCCAAATTTTGTATTCTGAAGTAATACAAACAAAGAGTTTAGACAGAGTATCCATTAGGAAATAAAAAACACAACAAATTGGCATTTCATGCTTAGAAATTTACAGGCAACATGACCAACATGTGTTTTTGTGTTTTGGAAAATGAAATGGAACCCTTTGGCTGAAGGGACAGATATTAATACCCTCCAAATTGAGTGTGAGTGAGGTTTTCACGTTAATTCAATCAGAATTTCACAGCTAGTTAGCCGGGAAGTGTGGATGAATCCAGAAACAGCTGGTTTACTTGTGACAAAATCAAGCTCAATATCATGAAACACTCTTAGGTTTCTTTTTTTCATATTTTTCTTTTTTTAACTTTTATTTCATGAATATAAATTTCCAAAGTACAGCTTGTAGATTGCAAAAGCTTACCCCTCATAACGTCCCTCCCACCCACAACCCTCCCCTTTCCCACTCCCTCTCCCCTTCCATTCACATCAAGATTCATTTTCAATTCTCTTTATATACAGAAGATCAGCTTAGTATACATTAAGTAAGGATTTCAACAGTTTGCTCCCACACAGAAACATAAAGTGAAAAATAATAGATGATTTTTTTTAATGATGATGAAATCAGATCAGAATTATTGTCATGTTTACTCCCAGTGAGAGTCAAGTTGGGAATTGATAATGTCTGGTACCAGACAGGGATGCCCACTCTCACAACTGCTATTCAATATAGTTCTGGAGGTTCTAGCCAGAGCTATTAGGCAAGAAAAAGAAATTAAAGGGTTACAAATTGGGAAGGAAGAACTCTTTGTAGATGATATGATTTTTTATTTAGGGGACCCAAAGAACTCTACTAAGAGACTATTGGAACTCATAGAAGAGTTTGGCAAAGTAGCAGGATATAAAATCAATGCACAAAAATCAACAGCCTTTGTATACACAGGCAATGCCACAGCTGAGGAAGAACTTCTAAGATCAAGCCCATTCACAATAGCTACAAAAACAATCAAATACCTTGGAATAAACTTAACCAAGGACGTTAAAGATCTCTATGATGAAAATTACAAAATCATAAAGAAAGAAATAGAAGAGGATACCAAGGAATGGAAAAATCTTCCATGCTCATGGATTGGAAGTATCAAATTCATCAAATTGTCCATTCTCCCAAAAGCAATTTATACATTCAATGCAATAGCAATCAAGATACCGAAGACCTTCTTCTCAGATCTGGAAAAAATGATAATGAAATTCGTATGGAGACACAGGAGACCTCGAATAGCTAAAGCAATCTTGTACAACAAAAACAAAGCCGGAGGCATCACAATACCAGATTTCAGGACATACTACAGGGCAGTTGTAATCAAAACAGCATGGTACTGGTACAGAAACAGATGGATAGACCAATGGAACAGAATTGAAACACAGGAATTCAACCCAAACATCTACAGCCAGCTTATATTTTATCAAGGATCCAAAACCAATCCCTGGAGTAAGGACACTCTATTCAATAAATGGGGCTGGGAAAATTGGATTTCCATGTGCAGAAGCATGAAGCAAACCCCTAACTTTCACCTTACACAAAAATTCACTCAACATGGATTAAAAACTTAAATATATGACCTGACACCATCAAATCATTAGAGATCATTTGATAAACACTGCCAGATATAGGTACTGGTAAAGAATTCTTGGAAAATACCCCAGAAGCACAGGCAGTCAAAGCCTAAATTAACACTTGGGATTGCATCAAATTGAGAAGTTTCTGTACTTAAAAAGAAACATTCAGGAAAGTCAAGAGGCAACCGACAGAATTGGAAAAATATCTGCAAACCATACAATAGATAACGGGTGGATTATCAGAATCTACAAAGAAATCAAGAAACTCCACAATATCAAAACAAGCAACCCACTCAAGAGATGGGCCAAGGACCTCAAGAGACAGTTTTCTTTTTTTTAACTTTTATTTAATGAATATAAATTTCCAAAGTACAGCTTGCAGACTGCAAAAGCTTACCCCTCACACCGTCCATCCCACCCGCAACCCTGACTGGAGCATAGGGAGATTACTGATGCCATAGACAGGAGTGTCAATTGGTAAAGTCAACAACAGGAGTCACTGTGCACTTACTCCTCATGTAGGATCTCTGTCCTTAATGTGCTGTACATTGAGACTTAATGCTATAACGAGTACTCAAACAGTATATTTCACTTTGTGTTTCTATGGGGGTGCAAACTGTTGAAATCTTTACTTAATGCATACTAAACTGATCCGCTGTAAAAAAAAAAAAAAGAAAGAAATTATCAATTCCCAACTTGACTCTCACTGGGATTAAACATGACAATAGGTCTGATCTGATTTCATCATCATTTAAAAAAATCATCTATTATTTTTTTTGAAAGCTTGCAAAAATAATTTTAATTTTTTTTTAAACTTTTATTTAATGCATATAATTTTCCAAAGTACGACTTATGGATTACAATGGCTTCCCCCCCATACCATCCCTCCCACCCACAACCCTCCCCTTTCCCACTCCCTCTCCCCTTCCATTCACATCAAGATTCATTTTCAATTCTCTTAATATACAGAAGATCAGCTTAGTATACATTAAGTAAGGATTTCAACAGTTTGCTCCCACACAGAAACATAAAGTGAAAAATAATAGATGATTTTTTTAAATGATGATGAAATCAGAGCAGACCTATTGCCATGTTTAATCCCAGTGAGAGTCAAGTTGGGAATTGATAATTTCTTTTTTTTTTTTTTTACAGAGGATCAGTTTAGAATGCATTAAGTAAGGATTTCAACAGTTTGCACCCCCATAGAAACACAAAGTGAAATATATTGTTTAAGTACTCGTTATAGCATTAAATCTCAATGTACAGCACATTAAGGATAGAGATCCTACATGAGGAGTAAGTGCACAGTGACTCCTGTTGTTGACTTTACCAATTGACACTCCTGTCTATGGCATCAGTAATCTCCCTATGCTCCAGTCATGAGTTTCCAAGGCTATGGAAGCCCTCTGAGTTCTCCGACTCTTATCTTGTTTAGACAAGGTCATAGTCAAAGTGGAGGTTCTCTCCTCCCTTCAGAGAAAGGTACCTCCTTCTTTGAAGACCTGTTCTTTCCACTGGGATCTCACTCACAGAGATCTTTTGCCAGAGTGTCTTGGCTTTCCATGCCTGAAATACTCTCATGAGATTTTCAGCCAGCTCCGAATGCCTTTAGGGCTGATTCTGAGGCCAGAGTGCTATTTAGGACGTCTGCCATTCTATGAGTCTGCTGAGTATCTCACTTCCCATGTTGGATCACTCTCCCCTTTATTTACTCCATCAGTTAGCGTTAGCAGGTACTAGACTTGTCTATGTGCTCCCTTTGACTCCCAGTCCCTTCACCATGACCAACTGTGAACTGAAACTGATCACCTGGAACAGTGAGATGGCATTGGTACATGCCACCTCAATGGGATTGAATTGGAATCCCCTGGTATGCTTCCAACTCCACCACTTGGGGCAAGTCAGCCTGAGCATGTCCCAAATTATACATCTCTTCCCTCTCCCATTCCCACCACCATGTTCAACAGGGATCACATTTCAGTTAATTTTCAACACGTAAGAATAACTGTGCATCAATTACAGATCTAAACCAGTCATATTAAGTAGAACAGATAAAAAAAACTACTAAGAGGGATAATGTATTAAGTTGTTCATTAACAGTCAGGGCTATGCTGATCAAGCCACCATTTCCCATAGTGTCCACCTCACTCCAACAGGTTTCCCTCTTGGTGTTCAGTCAGTCGTCACCGATCAGGGAGAACGTATGGTATTTGTCCCTTTGGGACTGGCTTATTTCACTCAGCATGATGTGTTCCAGATTCCTCCATTTTGTTGCAAATGACTGGATTTCATTGTTTCTTACTGCGGTATAGTATTCTAAAGAGTACATAACCCATAATTTCTTTATCCAGTCTACCGTTGATGGGCATTTAGGTTGGTTCCAGGTCTTAGCTATTGTGAATTGAGCTGCAATAAACATTAGGGTGCAGACCTCTTTTTTATTTGCCAATTTAAATTCCTTTGGGTAAATTCCAAGGAGTGGGATGGCTGGGTCGAACGGTAGGGTTATATTCAGGTTTCTGAGGAATCTCCAGACTGACTTCCATAGTGGCTTGACCAGCTTGCATTCCCACCAACAGCGGGTTAGTGTCCCTTTTTCCCCATATCCTCACCAGCATCTGTTGTTGGTAGATTTCTGCATGTGAGCCATTCTAACTGGGGTGAGGTGAAACCTCATTGTGGTTTTGATTTGCATTTCCCTGATTGCTAATGACCTTGAACATTTTTTCATGTGCCTGTTGGCCATTTGGATTTCCTCATTTGAAAAATGTCTATTGAGGTCCTTGGCCCATCTCTTAAGTGGGTTGTTGGTTTTGTTTTTGTGGAGTTTCTTGATCTCTTTGTAGATTCTGGTTATTAACCCTTTATCTGTTGCATAGTTTGCAAATATTTTTTCCCATTCTGTCGGTTGTCTCTTCACTCTCCTGACTGTTTCTTTTGCAGTACAGAAACTTCTCAATTTGATGCAATCCCAATATTTGATTTTGGCTTTGATTGCCTGTGCCTCCCAGGTCTTTTCCAGAAACTCGTTGCCTGTGCCAATATCTTGAAGGGTTTCTCCAATGTTCTCTAGTAACTTGATGGTGTCAGGTCGTAGATTTAGGTCTTTAATCCATGTTGAGTGGATTTTTGTGTAAGGTGTAAGGTAGGGGTCTTGCTTCATGATTCTGCACGTGGAAATCCAATTTTCCCAGCACCATTTATTGAATAGACTGTCCTTACTCCAGGAATTAGTTTTAGATCCTTGATCAAATATAAGTTGGCTGTAGATGTTTGGGTTGATTTCTGGTGTTTCAATTCTGTTCCATTGCTCTATCCATCTGTTTCTGTACCAGTACCATGCTGTTTTAATTACAACTGCCCTGTAGTATGTCCTGAAATCTGGTATTGTGATGTCTCCGGCTTTGTTTTTGTTGTGCAAGATTGCTTTAGCTATTCGAGGTCTCTTGTGCCTCCATATAAATTTCAGCACCATTTTTTCCAGATCTGAGAAGAAGGTCTTCGGTATCTTGATTGGTATTGCATTGAATCTGTAAATTGCTTTTGGGAGAATGGACATTTTGATGATATTGATTCTTCCAACCCATGAGCATGGAAGATTTTTCAATTTCTTGGTATCCTCTTCTATTTCTTTCTTTAAGGTTTTGTAATTTTCATCATAGAGATCTTGAACGTCCTTGGTTAAGTTTATTCCAAGGTATTTGATTGTTTTTGTAGCTATTGTGAATGGGATTGATCTTAGAAGTTCTTCCTCAGCCGTGGCATTGTCTGTGTATACAAAGGCTGTTGATTTTTGTGCATTGATTTTATACCCTGCTACTTTGCCAAACTCTTCTATGAGTTCCAATAGTCTCTTAGTAGAGTTCTTTGGGTCCCCTAAATAAAGAATCATGTCATCTGCAAAGAGGGATAGTTTGAGTTCTTCCTTCCCAATTTGTATCCCTTTAATTTCTTTTTCTTGCCTAATAGCTCTGGCTAGAATTTCCAGAACTATATTAAATAGCAGTGGTGAGAGTGGGCATCCCTGTCTGGTACCAGATCTCAGTGGAAATGCTTCCAACTTTTCCCCATTCAATAGGATGTTGGCTGTGGGTTTTTCATAGATTGCTTTGATTGTATTGAGGAATGTTCCTTCCAAAACCAGTTTGCTTAGGGTTTTCATCATGAACTGGTGTTGTATTTTATCAAATGCTTTCTCGGCATCTATTGAGATAATCATATGGTTTTTCTTCTGCAGTCTGTTAATGTGGTGTATCACATTGATTGTCTTGCGCACATTAAAACATCCCTGCATACCAGGAATAAATCCCACTTGGTCTGAGTGGATGATTTTCCTGATGTGTTGTTGCATTCTATTGGCGAGAATTTTATTGAGGATTTTCGCATCTATGTTCATCAGGGATATTGGTCTGTAATTCTCTTTCAGTGCTGCATCTTTTTCCGGCTTAGGTATTAAGGTGATGCTGGCTTCATAGAAAGAATTTGGGAGGACTCCCTCTTTTTCAATTGTTCTGAATAGTTTGAGAAGAATTGGAGTTAGTTCTTCTTTAAATGTCTGGTAGAATTCAGCAGTGAATCCATCTGGTCCTGGGCTTTTCTTCGTTGGGAGGGCCTTTATTACTGTTTCAATTTCTGTTTCAGTTAAGGGTCTGTTTAGGTTTTCGATGTCTTCCTGGTTCATTTTAGGTAGGTTGCATGTGTCCAGGAATCTATCCATTTCTGATAGGTTTCCCTGTTTGCTGGCATACAAGTCCTTGTGTAATTTCTGATGATTCTTTTTATTTCTGTGGTGTCTGTTGTTATGTTTCCTTTTTCATCTCTGATTTTATTGATTTGGGTCTTTTCTTTTTTTAGTTAGTTGGGCCAATGGGGTGTCAATTTTGTTTATTTTTTCAAAAAACCAGCTCTTCGTTTGGATGATTTTTTGTAATGTTTTTCTTGATTCAATCCTGTTGCTTTCTTCTCTGATTTTAATTATTTCGCTTCTCCTACTAGATTTGGGTCTGGTTTGCGGTAGGTTTTCTAGATCCTTGAGGTGAATTGAAAGCTCATCTATTTGGTGCCTTTCCAATTTCTTGATGTAGGCACCTATTGATATAAACTTTCCTCTTAACACTGCTTTTGCTGTGTCCCATAAGTTTTGGTATGTTGTGCTGTTATCCTCATTTACTTCCAGAAAGTTTTTGATTTCTCTTTTGATTTCTTCTATGACCCATTGTTCATTCAGGAGCATGTTGTTCAATCTCCATGTGTTTGCGTATGCTCTAGGGATTCCTGAGTTGCTAATTTCCAACTTCATTCCTTTATGGTCTGAGAAGCTGCATGGTATGATTCTAATTCTTTTGAATTTGCTGAGACTTGTTTATGGCCTAGTATGTGGTCAATCCTAGAGAAGGTTCCATGTACTGCTGAGAAGAATGTAAAATCTGTAGCTGTAGGATTGAAAGTTCTGTAGATATCTGTTAGATCCATTTGGGCTATAGTGTCGTTTAAATCTACTGTATCCTTGTTGATCTTCTGTCCTATTGATCTGTCTATTTCTGAGAGTGGAGTATTGAAGTCCCCCAGTACTATTGTATTGGGGTCTAAGTCTCCCTTGAAGTACGTTAATAAATCTTTTAGATAAACTGGTGCCCTGTAGTTAGGTGCATATACATTGATAATTGTTATATCTTCTTGTTGTATTAATCCCTTAATCATTATATAGTGCCCCTCTTTGTCTCTCTTAACAGTTTTTGTAGTAAAGTTTATGTTGTCAAATATTAAGATGGCTACGCCTGCTCTTTTTTCATTTCTGTTGGCATGGTATATCTTTTTCCAGCCTTTCACTTTCAGTCTGTATGGATCTTTGTTGGAAAGATGTGTTTCTTGTAAGCAGCAAATAGATGGGTTTTGTTCCTTAACCCCATCAGCCAATCTGTGTCTTTTAACTGGACAGTTCAGGCCATTCACGTTCAATGTGACTAATGATAAGTGGTAACTTTGCCCTGCCATTTGCCAAGGATATTTTCTAAGTATGCTTTGAATTCCCTGTGATCTTTTATGTGAGGTTTCCTTCCTTTACCTTCTTTCATATTGATGACCGTGTTTCTGTGTTTCTGTGTGTAACACATCTTTAAGCATCTCTTGCAGGGCTGGACGGGTGGCAACAAATTCTTTCAATTTCTGTTTGCTATGAAAAGTCTTTATTTCACCTTCATTCACAAATGATAGCTTTGCAGGATATAATATTCTGGGCTGGCAGTTGTTCTCTCTTAGTACCTGGTCTATATCACGCCATTCCCTCCTAGCTTGTAGAGTTTCTGATGAGAAGTCAGCTGTGAGTCTGATTGGAGATCCTCTGAGAGTAATCTGACATTTCTCTCTTGCACATTTTAGGATCTTTTCTTTATGTTTCACTGTGGAGAGTTTAATTACAACATGTCGTGGTGAGGATCTCTTTTGGTCGTGTTTATTAGGGGTTCTGTGAACTTCCTGTACTAGGATTTCTCTGTCCTTCTCCAAACCTGGGAAATTTTCTGCTAATATCTCACTACAAAGGCCTGCTAATCCTTTCTCCCTCTCCATGCCTTCAGGAACTCCTAGAACCCGAATGTTGGGGTTTTTAATAGTATCCTGAAGATTCCTGACAATATGTTTTAGATTTCTAATTTCCTCTTCTTTTCTTTGGTCTGACTGTATCCTTTGCTGTTCTCTGTCTTCTAATTCTGATATTCTCTCTTCTGCTTCACCCATTCTGTTTGTAAGGCTCTCTATTGTGTTTTTCATTTGATCTATTGAGTTCTTCACTTCAGTCACTATCACAGTTTCCTGTTGTAATAGTTCTTTCGCTTCATTTTGATTCCTCCTTAATATTTCATTTTCTTTTTTTAACTTTTATTTAATGAATATAAATTTCCTAAGTATGACATATGGATTACAATGGCTTCCCCACCATACCGTCCCTCCCACCCACAACCCTCCCCTTTCCCACTCCCTCTCCCCTTCCATTCACATCAAGATTCATTTTCAATTCTCTTAATATACAGAAGATCAGCTTAGTATACATTAAGTAAGGATTTCAACAGTTTGCTCCCACACAGAAACATAAAGTGAAAAATAATAGATGATTTTTTTTAAATGATGATGAAATCAGATCAGACCTATTGTCATGTTTAATCCCAGTGAGAGTCAAGTTGGGAGTTGATAATTTCTTTTTTTTTTCACAGAGGATCAGTTTAGTATACATTAAGTAAAGATTTCAACAGTTTGCACCCCCATAGAAACACAAAGTGAAATATATTGTTTGAGTACTCGTTATAGCATTAAATCTCAATGCACAGCACATTAAGGACAGAGATCCTACATGAGGAGTAAGTGCACAGTGACTCCTGTTGTTGACTTTACCAATTGACACTCCTGTCTATGGCATCAGTAATCTCCCTATGCTCCAGTCATGAATTTCCAAGGTTATGGAAGCCCTCTGAGTTCTCCGATTCTTATCTTGTTTAGACAAGGTCATAGTCAAAGTGGAGGTTCTCTCCTCCCTTCAGAGAAAGGTACCTCCTTCTGTGAAGACCTGTTCTTTCCACTGGGATCTCACTCACAGAGATCTTTTGCCAGAGTGTCTTGGCTTTCCATGCCTGAAATACTCTCATGGGCTTTTCAGCCAGATCCGAATGCCTTTAGGGCTGATTCTGAGGCCAGAGTGCTGTTTAGGACATCTGCCATTCTATGAGTCTGCTGAGTATCTCACTTCCCATGTTGGATCACTCTCCCCTTTATTTATTCTATCGGTTAGTGTTAGCAGGTACTAGACTTGTTTATGTGCTCCCTTTGACTCTTAGTCCTTTCATTATGATCAATTGTGAACTGAAATTGATCACTTGGACTAGTGAGATGGCATTGGTACATGCCACCTTGATGGGATTGAATTGGAATCCCCTGGTATGTTTCTAACTCTACTGTTTGGGGCAAGTCAGCTTGAGCATGTCCCAAATTATACATCTCTTCCCTCTCTTATTCCCACTCTTATGTTTAACAGGGATCACATTGCAGTTAATTTTCAACACTTAAGAATAACTGTGTATTAATTAGAGAATTAAACCAGTCATATTAAGTAGAACAGACAAAAAAAACTACCAAGAGGGATAATGTATTAAGTTGTTCATTAACAGTCAGGGCTATGCTGATCAAGTCACCGTTTCCCATAGTGTCCATTTCACTTCAACAGGTTTCCTTTTTGGTGTTCAGTCAGTTGTCACTGATCAGGGAGAACATATGGTTTTTGTTCCTTTGGGACTGGCTTACTTCACTCAGCATGATGTGTTCCAGATTCCTCCATCTTGTTGCAAATGACTGGATTTCCTTGTTTGTTACTGCGGTATAGTATTCTGAAGAGTACATATCCCATAATTTCTTTATCCAGTCTACCGTTGATGGGCATTGAGGTTGGTTAAAGGTCTTGGCTATTGTGAATTGAGCTGCAATAAACATTAGGGTGCAGACCGCTTTTTTGTTTGCCAATTTAATTTCCTTTGGGTAAATTCCAAGGAGTGGATGGCAGGGTCGAACGGTAGGGTTATCTTCAGGTTTCTGAGGAATCTCCAGACTGACATCCATAGTGGCTTGACCAGTTTGCATTCCCACCAACAGCGGGTTAGTGTCCCTTTTTCCCCACATTCTCTCCAGCATCTGTTGTTGGTAGATTTCTGCATGTGAGCCATTCTAACCGGGGTGAGGTGAAACCTCATTGTGGTTTTGATTTGCATTTCCCTGATTGCTAATGACCTTGAACATTTTTTCATGTGCCTGTTGGCCATTTGGATTTCCTCATTTGAAAAATGTCTATTGAGGTCCTTGGCCCATCTCTTAAGTGGGTTGTTGGTTTTGTTTTTGTGGAGTTTCTTGATCTCTTTGTAGATTCTGGTTATTAACCCTTTATCTGTTGCATAGTTTGCAAATAATTTTTCCCATTCTGTAGGTTGTCTCTTCACTCTCCTGACTGTTTCTTTTGCAGTACAGAAACTTCTCAATTTGATGCAATCCCAATAGTTGATTTTGGCTTTGACTGCCTGTGTCTCCCGGTTCTTTTCCAGAAATTCTTTGCCTGTGCCAATATCTTGAAGGGTTTCTCCAATGTTCTCTAGTAACTTGATGGTGTCAGGTCGTAGATTCAGGTCTTTAATCCATGTTGAGTGGATTTTTGTGTAAGGTGTAAGGTAGGGGTCTTGCTTCATGATTCTGCACGTGGAAATCCAATTTTCTCAGCACCATTTATTGAATAGACTGTCCTTGCTGCAGGAATTAGTTTTAGATCCTTGATCAAATATAAGTTGGCTGTAGATTTTGGGTTGATTTCTGGTGTTTCAATTCTGTTCCATTGGTCTATCCATCTGTTTCTGTACCAGTACCATGCTGTTTTGATTACAACTGCCCTGAAGTATGTCCTGAAATCTGGTATTGTGATGCCTCCGGCTTTGTTTTGTTGTACAAGATAGCTTTAGCTATTCGAGGTCTCTTGTGCCTCCATATAAATTTCAGCACCATTTTTTCAAGATCTGAGAAGAAGGTCTTCGGTATGTTGATTGGTATTGCATTGAATCTATAAATTGCTTTTGGGAGAATGGACATTTTGATGATGTTGATGCTTCCAATCCATGAGCATGGAAGATTTTTCAATTTCTTGGTATCCTCTTCTATTTCTTTCTTTAAGATTTTGTAATTTTCATCGTAGAGATCTTGAACGTCCTTGGTTAAGTTTATTCCAAGGTATTTGATTGTTTTTGTAGCTATTGTGAATGGGATTGATCTCAGCAGTTCTTTCTCAGTCATGGCATTGCTTGTGTATACAAAGGCTGTTGATTTTTGTGCATTGATTTTATACCCTGCCACTTTGCCAAACTCTTCTATGTGTTCCAATAGTCTCTTAGTAGAGTTCTTTGGATCCTCTAAGTAAAGAATCATATCGTCTGCAAAGAGGGATAGTTTGACTTTTCCTTCTCAATTTGTATGCCTTTGATTTCTTTTTCTTGTCTGATGGCTCTGTCTAAAACTTCCAGAACTATGTTAAATAGCAGTGGTGAGAGTGGGCATCCCTGCCTGGTGCCAAATTTCAGTGGAAATGCTTCCAACTTTTCCCCATTCAATAGGATGTTGGCTGTGGGTTTTTCATGAATTGCTTTGATTATATTGAGGAATGTTCCTTCTATACCCAATTTGCTTAGAGTTTTCATCATGAAAGGGTGTTGAATTTTATCAAATTCTTTCTCTGCATCAATTGAGATAATCATATGGTTTTTCTTTTGCAGTCTGTTAATGTGGTGAATCACATTGATTGATTTGTGAATGTTGAACCATCCCTGCATACCAGGGATGAATCCCACTTGGTCTGGGTGGATGATTTTCCTGATGTGTTGCTGTATTCTATTGGCGAGAATTTTATTGAGGATTTTTGCCTCAATGTTCATCAGGGATATTGGTCTGTAATTTTCTTTCAGTATTGCATCTTTCTCTGGCTTAGGGATTAAGGTGATGCTGGCTTCATAGAAAGAATTTGGGAGGACTCCCTCTTTTCAATTGTTCTGAATAGTTTGAGAAGAATTGGAGTTAGTTCTTCTTTAAATGTCTGGTAGAATTCAGCAGCGAATCCATCTGGTCCTGGGCTTTTCTTTGTTGGGAGGGCCTTTATTACTGTTTCAATTTCTGTTTCAGTTATGGGTCTATTTAGGTTTCCGATGTCTTCCTGGTTCAATTTAGGCAGGTCGCATGTGTCCAGGAATCTATCCATTTCTGATAGATTTTCCTGTTTGCTGGCATACAAGTCCTTGTAGTAATTTCTGATGATTCTTTTTATTTCTGTGGTGTCTGTTGTTATGTTTCCTTTTTCATCTCTGATTTTATTGATTTGGGTCTTTTCTCTTCTTTTTTTAGTTAGTTGGGCCAATGGGGTGTCAATGTTGTTTATTTTTCAAAATACCAGCTTCTCGCTTGGCTGATTTTTTGTAGTGTTTTTTTTTTTGATTCAGTCCTGTTCATTTCTTCTCTGATTTTAATTATTTCTCTTCTCCTACTAGATTTCTGTTTGGTTTGCGGCAGTTTTTCTAGGTCCTTGAGATGCGCTGAAAGCTGATTTATTTGGTACCTTTCTATAATTAAATTTCTATAAATTTGCCTCTCAATACTGCTATTGCTGTATCCCATAAGTTTTGATATGTTGTGTTGTTGTCTTCATTTACTTCCAGAAAGTTTTTGATTTCTCTTTTGATTTCTTGAATTACCCAGTGTTCATTCAGGTGCATGTTGTTCAGTCTCCATGTGTTTGCATGCTTTCTAAAGTTTCCTGAGTTGCTAATTTCCAGCTTCATTCCACTGTGGTCTGAGAAGTTGAATGGTATGATTCTAATTCTTTTAAATTTGCTGAGACTTGCTTTATGGCCTAGTATGTGATCAATCCTAGAGAAGGTTCCATGCACTGCTGAGAAGAATGTGAAGTCTGTAGATGTAGGGTTGAAAGTTCTGTAGATATCTGTTACATCCATTTGGGCAATAGTGTCGATTAAATCTGCTGTTTCCTTGTTGATCTTCTGTCCGGATAATCTGTCTATTTCTGAGAGTGGAGTATTGAAGTCCCCCAGTACTATTGTATTGGAATCTAAATCTCCCTTTAAGTCCCTTAACAAATCTTTTAAATAGACCGGTGCCCTGTAATTAGGTGCATATACATTTACAATAGTTACATCTTCCTGTTGAATTGAACCCTTAATCATTATATAGTGTCCCTCTTTGTCTCTCTTAACAGTTTTTGTATTAAAGTTTATTTTGTCTGATATTAATATGGCTACACCTGCTTTTTTTGGTTTCTGTTGGCATGGAATATCTTTTTCCAACCTTTCACTTTCAGTCTGCATGCCTCTTTGTTAGAGAGATGTGTTTCTTGTATGTAACAAATAGTTGGGTTGTGTTCTTTGAGCCAGTCAGCCTAACGGTGTATTTTAACTGAAGAATTCAGACCATTAATGTTCAATGTGACTATTGATACGTAGTGACTTTGCCCTGCCATTTTCCCGGAGATATTTTCTAGTATATGCTTTGAGCTTCCCATGCTCTTTTACTGGTAGGTGTTCTTCCTTTACCTTCTTTCATATTGATGGCCGTGTTTCTGTGTTTCTGAGTGTAGCACATCTTTAAGTATCTTTTGCAGGGCCGGACGAGTGGCCACAAAGTCTTTCAATTTCTGTTTGCTATGAAAGGTCTTTATTTCACCTTCATTCACAAATGAGAGCTTTGCAGGATATAATATTCTGGGCTGGCAGTTTTTCTCTCTTAGCACCTGGGCTATGTCTCGCCATTCCCTCCTAGCCTGTAGTGTTTCTGATGAGAAGTCAGCTGTGAGTCTGATTGGAGATCCTCTGAGAGTAATCTGAGGTTTATCTCTTGAACATTTTAGGATCTTTTCTCTATGTTTCACTGTGGTAAGTTTAATTACCACGTGTCGTGGTGAGGATCTCTTTTGCTAATGTTTATTGGGGGTTCTATGAGCTTCCTGTACTAGGATGTCTCTGTCCTTCTCCAAACCTGGAAAGTTCTCTGCTGGTATCTCACAAAAAAGGCCTTCTAATCCTTTCTCCCTCTCCATGCCTTCAGGAACTCCTAGAACTCGAATGTTGGTTTTTTTAATAGTATCATGTAGATTCCCAACAATATTTTTTAGGTTTCTAATTTCCTCTTCTTTTCTTTGGTTTGACTGTATGTTTTCCTGTGCTCTATCTTCTAAGTCCGATATTCTCTCTTCTGCTTCACCCATTCTGTTTTTAATGCTTTCTAATGTGTTTGTCATTTGATCTATTGAGCTCTTCATTTCATTTTGATTTCTCTTCACTATCACACTTTCCTGTTCTACTAGTTTCTGAGTTTCATTTTGATTCTTCCTTAAAATTTCATTTTCACTAGAGAGATTTTCAATCTTGTCCAATAAGGATTTCTGTAGTTCAAGGATTTGCTTTTGAAAACTTCTAAATGTTCTTATCATAAATTTTTTGAAATCCGTATCTTGCATTTCTTCTATCTCATCATCTTCATAATCTTGGTTTGGAGTGTTTTGTTTATTTGGAGGCATCATAGTGTCATCGTTGATCTTGTTCCCTCGATTTCTGTGTTTGTTACTTGGCATAGTTAATTCTTCTTTCATCACTGTGCATTTTTTTTTATTTTTTTTTATTTTATACTATGTCCTTGTTAAGTGGACTGCCTGCTGTTGGAGGAGGCTTGGAGGCGTGAGATGGGTGCGGCCTGAGAGCTCTGCTTGGTTCTTCCTGGTTAAGGGTGTGCAAAGGTGACACCCTCAGGTTATGCGTGGTAAATCTCTCTTTTTATTTATTTATTTATTTATTTATTTTATTTATTCAGGGGGTAAGTAACACTGCATGGCACAGCTGTGCAGAATTTATGGTATTTAGCTTCCAGTCTCTGGCTTCTACCCAAAGAGTCTGTTTAGGTTCCTCTGGACTCCCACTGGGTTGCCTAGGCTACTGAATTGTAGTGACTCAGTTCCTTAGCTCTCCCCTGTTGATATGTAAATCCAGAGAGGGGGCCTGCTCTTTGTCTCTTGCGAATTCTTCAAGCCTTGCAGCCTTGCAACCTTTGCAAGGTTAGGGGAAAGAGAAACCCCCAAGCTTTTTTTTTTTTCCTTCTTTCTGGTAGTGAGTTTGCTGCACTTTCCGGCCCCCCTCTAGATTCTGACCCCCGTTTCCCCGCCAATGTCTCGGGTTATTGAGCTCACCTCCCCTTCCAGCGCCGATGTGTGGACTCAGAGCCCTGGACGTCGCAACTCTCCCCACTGTTGTCTGTGTGACATGCACTCCCCTTCCCGCACTGGCGCGCAGACCCTGCAGCTTCCGCGGCACCCTCGGCTCCCATGGCTCGGTCCCGTGGCTCAGCTTCCACGCCGTGGGCGACCTTGTTCTCCCAGTAGGTCCTCCGATTAACAGCCACTCGATCCAGAAGAGTTTCCCCTGCAATATTTTCCTGGTTCTTTTTTCTGAGGCTACCGTAACTCCCCTTTTATTAAACTAAATTTTCCCGGACTATCGGTGCATGCCCTCACTGTTCTGCCATCTTGGCTCTGCCCCCCACAAATAAATGAATCTTTAAAAATGATTTCTATTTAAATTTTTTATGAAAAACATTAAGTATATGCCACGATTGAGAAAATTATACAATAAATGCACCAATTGTTTACTTTCAGCAACTGTCGTATGTTACAAGAATGTCTTTGCTGATTCCATTACCTATGGATTGTTTATATGTGTTTTCTTTTTTTAACTTTTATTTAATAAATATAAATTTCCAAAGTATGGCTTTTGATTTCAGTGGCTTTTAACCCCCATAACTTCCCTTCTCCCCACAATCCTCCCATTTCCCACTCCCTCTCCCCTTCCATTCACATCAAGATTCATTTTCAATTCTCTTTATATACAGAAGATCAGTTTAGCATATATTAAGTAAAGATTTCAACAGTTTGCACCCACACAGAAACACAAAGTGAAAAATACTGTTTGAGTACTAGTTATAGCATTAATTCACATTGTACAACACATTAAGGACAGAGATCCTACATGAGGAGTAAGTGCACAGTGACTCCTGTTATTGACTTAACAATTGACACTCTTGTTTATGGCATCAGTAATCCCCCAGGCTCTTGTCATGAGTTGCCAAGGCAATGGAAGCCTTCTGAGTTTGCTGACTCCGATCTTTTATAGACAAGGTCATATTCAAAGTGGAGGTTCTCTCCTCCCTTCAGAGAAAGGTATCTCCTTTTTGGATGGCTCGTTTTTTCCACTGGGATCTCACTCACAGAGATCTTTCATTTAGGTCTTCTTTTTTTCCAGAGTGTCTTGGCTTTCCATGCCTATACTAATCTCATGGGCTCTTCAGCCATATCTGAGTGCCTTAAGTGCTGATTCTGAGGCCAGAGTGCTGTTTAGGACATCTGCCATTCTATGAGTCTGCTGAGTATCTCGCTTCCCATGTTGGATCATTCTCTCCTTTTTTATTCTATCAATTAGTATTAGCAGACACTAGTCTTGTTTATGTGATTCCTTGAAATTGCACATTATATTGTAACTTAGTTTCCAGCAGAAGTAACAAGAGTTTAGCTTTGCCACTTAATACCATTGTAACGATAATTTACTACTACATGTTTTGCTCAATTTTAATTTGTTTTCACATTCTAGCTTAATACTAGGATTCTTTTTTCTAAATATAAGTGGTAACTATGTCGTTTTTTTCATGTACTTTACCCAGATTGGTATTTCGGTGCATAGCTATGGGAAAATTATAAGTAATATAATTTTGTACCATAGTCACACATATTGTTTTCTTCTTAATTGTGATAAAGTTCTCAGCTTTCTTATACTGATTGAGACTTAGTTAAAATTGATGTCTTTGAGATACAAAACAGAATTCTTTCTTTTTCTTCCTAGCTATTGCCTGGCGTGGATCCAGACCTTACAGACTCTTCCTCTGGCATTCGATAAGTCAAACCGAAATCAAGACTCTGTTTTCAAAGCTTTGAAAGAATTTGTAAATATTGTGAATAAGAATTATACAGTTTGAAAGATAATAAAATTTTCCTTGCTGGACATTTTACATAACTTACGTAATTACGTAATGCAATTGTTTCCTACTAAATGTGTGATATAAAGATTTTGATTAAAAGAAAACATTTTGTATTATTTATATGATAAAAATTATATGTAGTATTTTATTGTATTTTGTTTTAAAGATTTATTTATTTATTTGAAAGGCAGAGTAACAGAGAGGCAGAGGCAGAGAGAGAGAGAGAGAGAGAGAGAGAGAGAGAAAGAGAGAAACCTTCTATCCACAGGTTCATTACCCAAATGCCCCACATGGTTGGAGCTGGGTTGATCCAAAGCCAGGAAATGGTGCAAGGAAAATTGGATTTCCACGTGCAGAATCATGAAGCAAGACCCCTACCTTACACCTTACACAAAAATCCACTCAACATGGATTAAAGACCTAAATCTACGACCTGACACCATCAAGTTACTAGAGAACATTGGAGAAACCCTTCAAGATATTGGCACAGGCAAAGAATTTCTGGAAAAGACCCGGGAGGCACAGGCAGTCAAAGCCAAAATCAACTATTGGGATTGCATCAAATATTTCATTTTCACGAGAGAGATTTTCTATCTTGTCCAGTAAGGATTTCTGTAGGTCAAGAATTTGTTTTTGAGAACTTCTTAATGTTTTATCAATTTTTTGAGATCTGCTTCTTGCATTTCTTCTATCTCATCATCTTCATAATCTTGAATTGGGGTGTCTTTTTCATTTGAGGGCGTCATGGTGACTCCCTTGTTTTTATTACCTCGGTTTTTGCATTTGTTATTTGGCATATTGGAGATATTTGGTTTCTTCACTGTGGTGCTTTTTCTTGTTATACTATGACTCTAGATTAAGTGGACTATCTGTTTTTGATGGAGCCTTAGGGCTTGAGATGGGTGTGGCCTGAGAGCTCTGTTTGGTGTGCCAAAGGTGACACTCCCAGGTTAGGCGTGGTAAATCTCTCTCTCTCTCTCTCTTTCTTTTTTTGATTCAAAAGGGAAGTAATTCCGCACAGCTGAACGAAGTTGGAGGTAATTAGCAGGCAAATGATATACCCACAGGAGCCAGAGATCGGAAGCTCTTTCCCAAGGACCACACAGGGAATCTGTTCGCCCCTCACAGCGAGCTCAAATTCTCCCTCAGTCTCCCACTGGGTTGCCAAAGTTACAGAATTGTAGCATCTCTGGAGAGTGCTCATGTGAATTCCGTGAGTTCTCTCTCCCACCGTCTCTTTTTTCACAGTCTCAGTTCAGTATAACCACAAATTTACTAGGTCCTAATCTCCTGTTAATTCGCCCCGCCCAGAGTCAGGTTGTTCTGCTAGGCTCAGGGCCGGTGCAGACCTGAGGTCGCTCTGCTTATGACGTATGTCCAAGATGGCGCCTGCTCTTTGTCTTGCTCGCCCTTGAGAGGTGAGCGGAGAGAGAGAAACCCGTGTCCATACCAGTCACCTTTTTTTTCCTCTCTCTCTCTCTTCCAGTTAGCCTGGTGAACTTCCCCCCCCCCCGGGGGTCATTCCCTCTAGTCTCCTCTCTCCGCTTGCCTGCTGATGTCTTGGGCTATTGAGGTTCGGCTCACCTCGCGTTCCAGCGCTGGTGTGTTGAGTCGGCCGCTGGTGTCCCGAACTGTGGGCTCCCACGCTCTCCACGCAGGTCCGCTGTGAATCACGAGTTCCAGAAGAGTTTCTTCTGCTCTTTCCTCCCCTACTCTTCCTTGAACCTGCAGAATCTCCACTTTTATTAAACTATTTCTCCCCGGACTATCAGTGTGCTCCCTTCCTATTCCGCCATCTTGCCTCCGACCAAGAGACAGTTTTCAAAAGAGGAATTCCAAATGGCCAACAGACACATGAAAAAATGTTCAAGATGACTAGCAATTAGGGAAATGCAAATTAAAACCACAAAGAGGTTTCACCTCACTCCGGTTGGAATGGCTCACATACAATAATCTAGCAACAATAGATGCTGGAGAGGATGTGGGGAAAAAGCGACACTAACTCACTGTTGGTGGGAATGCAAACTGGTTAAGCCACTATGGAAGTCAGTCTGGAGATACCTCACACACCTGAATATAACCCTACCATACAACCCAGCCCTAACACTCCTTGGAATTTACTCAAAGGAAATTAAATTGGTAAACAAAAAAGCTATCTGCACATTAATGTTTTTTGCAGCTCAATTCACAATAGCTAAGACCTGGAACCAACCCAAATGCCCATCAACAGTAGACTGGATAAAGAAATTATGGGACATGTACTCTAGAATACTGTACAGTAGTCAAAAACAATGAAACCCAGTCATTTGCAACAAGACGGTGGAATCTGGAAAACATCATGCTGACTGAATTAAGCCAGTCAAAAGGAAAAATATCATATGTTCTCCCTGATTGGCAACAACTAACTGAGCACCAAAGGGGAAACCTGTTGAAGTGAAATGGACACTATGAGAAACAGTGACTTGATCGGCTCTTGTGCTGACTGTTGATGTACAATGTAATACTTTATGCATTTTAGTAATTTTTTGTTCTAGTACTATTGGTTGAACTCTGTAATTAGCACACAATTATTCTTGGGTGTTTAAATTTAACTGAAAAGTGATCCCTGTTAGGAACTTGGAAAATATTATGCTGAGTGAAATAAGCCAGTCCCAAAATGACAAATATCATATGTTCTCGCTGATCGGGGACAACTAACCGAGCACCAAAAAGGAAACCTGTTAAAGTGAAATGAACACTATGAGAAACAGTGACTTGATCAGCCCTTGTCCTGACGGTTGATGAACAACTTAATACGTTATCCCTCTTAGTATTTTTGTTTGTTCTACTTAATACTTTTGGATGAATTCTGTAATCAATACACAGTTATTCTTAAGAGTTGAAACTTAACTGAGAAGTGACCACTGTCAAATTTAAGAGTGGGTATAAGAGAGGGAAGAGATGTGCAATTTGGGACATGCTCAAGCTGACTTGCCCCAAACGGTAGAGTTAGAAACATACCAGGGGATTCCAATTCAATCCCATCAGGGTGGCATGTACCAATGCCATCTCAATAGTCGAACTGATCAATTTCTGTTCACAACTGATCACACTGATAGGTCTAAGAGCCAAAGGGATCACATAAACAAGACTAGTGTCTGCTAATACTAACTGATAGAAGTAAAAAGGGAGAGAATGATCCAACATGGGAAATGAGATACACAGCAGACTCATAGAATGGCAGAAGTCCTAAACAGCACTCTGGCCTCAGAATCAGCCCTTAAGGCATGAGGATCTGGCTGAAATGCCCATGAGAGTATTTCAGGCATGGAAAGCCAAGACACTCTGGCAAAACAAATGACCTAAACGAAAGGTCTCCACGAGTGAAATCTCAGTGGAAAGATTGGGGCCATCAAAGAAGGAGGTACCTTTCTCTGAAGGAAGGAGAGAACTTCCACTCTGACTACGACCTTGTCTAAATATGATCAGAGTCAGTGACCTCAAAAGGCTTCCATATCCTTATCAACTCATGACAAGAGCCTAGGGGGATTACTGATGTCATAAACAAGAGTGTCAATTTGTTAAATCAACAACAGGAGTCACTGTGCACTTACTCCTCATGTAGGATCTCTGTCTTTAATGTGCTGTACATTGAGGCTTAATGCTATAACGAGTACTCAAACAGTATTTTTCACTTTGTGTTTCTATGGGGGTGCAAACTGTTGAAATCTTTACTTAATGTATGCTAAACTGATCTTCTGTATATAAAGAGAATTGAAAATGAATCTTGATGTGAATGGAAGGGGAGAGGTAGTGGGAAAGGGGAGGGTTGCAGGTGGGAATGAAGCTATGGGGGGGAAGCCATTGTAATCCATAATCTGTACTTTAAAAATTTATATTCATTAAATAATAGTTAAAAAAACAATCTGGAATGCACCAGTCTCTACATCAATGGTTCCAAATTATAAAGGCTATACTAACAATTTCCCTCAATTTTCCCCACTTTAAACAGCACCCAAAGGTGAGAGCCAAGCATATCCTTTTATCAGCCATTCAGGGCACCTCTCTTCTAATCTGCCTGCAAGTGGCTTCCAAAGCACACTCCCCACTTCCCATCAGGCCTTTCCCTGCCCTTTGCCCACCATCTAGCTCTCTCACTCCTCCTCCTGCCTTTGAGGTTTTGCTAAAGCAAGCAAGTCTTGGTGGAGGCTCTGACTCTCTAATGATCTGTGTCAGCACTGCATGCGAGTAGTTCAGGAAATAAATAAATCAGAATAGCTTTGTTAACACATCCATTGTCTGTCTTGCTGACCCTCACTGTGCATGTCTCCTTCTTGCCTTTCATTGTAGAATTCACATTGCACAAAAAAACAATCTTTCAGAAATGTTTTTAGTCTATTCACAAAGTTGTGCAACCATGATCACTAATTTCAGAACAGTTCCTTCACCTACAAATAGAATACAATCCTTGACCCCAGAGCTGTAAATTGTTCCATTCCAATTTAACCTTCTTCAACCCATTGAAAATTGCCAGTCAGCTTTTCTTCTCTAGTACTTGCCTACTCTTGATATTTCAAAAAAATGGATTCAAACAGTTCATGGTATCACATCTGGTTCATTTATGTATGAGAGTGTTTTAGTCCCAACTGATCCCCTTCTGACCCAGCTCCCCACTAATGTACCTGGGAAAGCAGAAGATGACCGAGTGCTTAGGCCTTTGCCATCCATGTGGGAGACCAGGATGGGGTTCCAGGCTCCTGGTTTCAGCTTTGTCTAGCCCTGGCCATCTTGGCCATTTGGGGACTGAACCAGCTGATGGATGATATTTCTCTCTCTCTCTCTCTCTCTCCCTCCCTCCCTCCCTCCCTCCCTCTCTTTCTCTCTTTCTTTCTTCTCTGTATTTCAAATAAATAAATATTTTTAAAAAACATTTTCACTCCTGTTATCTGATGACCCTAAACATCTGACCTGGTTTATCAACTTTCACCATTTCCAGATGATGTCTGATCACTTGGCCTGTGGCCAGCAGGAAATTGTTCTGTCAGTTTCACCAGAATCCCCATTTACTCCTGATTCCTCTGAGTCATTCTCCACCCTCTGACCTCCCACCCTTATTCTTGGCTTAGCCATCCATGTTACCCCTGCTATATTCGTTTCCTGGAGCATTTAGTCCCAGTTCCACTTATTTCTTACCCTACCCCAATAGGGCTTTGAGGCTATAGAACTATAGAGAATATTGAGCCCTACAGAACTGTTCAGAAAGGAGGAGAAAGATCTGTGGATGGCCACTCAGTGCCCAGACCCACGGAAGATTTTTAGAAAGTGGGAACAGATGCCACAGAGCAGGTGAATGAGAAGAAAATTAGGTTAAAGTTAATGAGATCAGTGAAATCTCCAGATTTGGATGTGTCAGAAGTATAGTGAACGTGGGCTGGACTTGTGTGGCAATGTGTAATTTCAGACTGTTAAATATATGAATTGTGTCTGGCCATGGCATCACTAAAAGGCTATGGAGGTCAGAAAGCCCCTGAACCAACGTAAGTTTCTCATATCTACCAGGTGGGGAGATGTAAACTTTTGCAAGACTCTCATTCTACTGGAGCTGGCCATTTCAAAGCAGAAAGGAAGGCTAATCTATGAATTCTTAGTCTCCCCAGGAAAAGTAGCTTTAAAATTGGTTTCATGTTTGTTGGGGGAGGGGCTTTGGAATGACTAGTGCTGCTATACAGATTTTCTTCAACCCAAGATTAGGTGCTCTTGCACTTAAGTACTGTAATCAAAGCTAGCTAACGCTTTTTCTGTGGGTCTTAATATGCTTCTTCAGGCTAACCACATCTCTTTTTACTTGCAGACATTTTTTCACACTCCTAGTAATACATCAGACTATGTCAAAGCTATCAGAACAACCACATATACTTTGAATGCCCAAAACCACTGCCATCTTCAATCACAAGCAACCTTTGTGCCATAAACAGTCCATATAGAATTAACATACTACAACTCCTTGCTACACACACCACATGTAAAGACACATGGACACACACGCTCACACAAACAGCACAGATTCAGGCATGAACAGGATGCCAAGCATGACACAACAGTAAGCAAGGAGAAGGAAGGAGGAAGGGATGAGAAATACAAGATCAACTCACACAAGGAAACAACAGGCTCCCACATGGAACATACATCCAACAGAGGAAAGACAAGGACAGAGAGTGAAGGGTTAGAGATGGAGGGAATCAAGAACGCTATCCACACATGACAAAAATACTTTGAAATGCAAAATCCTTCCTGATGAATCCAACTTCAAGCCATTCTATTAATTCATCTTTTAACTTTTATTTAGTAAATATAAATTTCCAAAGTACAGTTTATGGATTACAAAGGCTTCCCACCCTCCCCATAACTTCCCTCCCATTTGCAACCCTCCCATCTCCCGCTCCCGCTCCCATTCCATTCACATCAAGATTCATTTTCAATTCTCTTTATATACAGAGGATCAATTTAGTATATATTAACTAAAGATTTCATCAGTTTGCACCCACACAGAGACACAAAGTGTAAAATACTGTTTCAGTACTAGTTATAGCATTACTTCACATTGGACAACACATTAAAGACAGATCCCACATGAGGAGTAAGTACACAGTGACTCCTGTTGCTGACTTAACAATTTGAAACTCTTGTTTATGGCGTCAGTAATCTCCCTAGGCTCTTTCATGAGTTGACAAGGCTATGGAAGCCTTTTGAGTTCACCGACTTCAATCTTATTCCAACAGGTCATATCAAAGTGGAAGTTCTCTTCTCCCTTCAGAGAAAGGTACCTCCTTCTTTGATGGCCCCATTCTTTCCACTGGGATCTCACTCACAGAGATCTTTCATTTAGGTCTTTTTTTTTTTCTTTTTGCCAGAGAGTGTTGGCTTTCCATGCCTAAAATACTCTCATGGGCTTTTCAGCCAGATCCGAATGCCTTAAGGGCTGATTCTGAGGCCAGAGTGCTATTTAGGACATCTGCCATTCTATGAGTCTGCTGTGTATCTCGCTTCCCTATAATGGATCGTTCTCTCCCTTTTTGATTCTATCAGTTAGTATTAGCAGACACTAGTCTTGTTTATGTGATCCCTTTGACTCTTAGACCTATCAGTGTGATCAGTTGTGAACAGAAATTGATCACTGGGACTAGTGAGATGGCATTGGTACATGCCACTTTGATGGGATTGTATTGGAATCCCCTGGCAAGTTTCTAATGCCATCATTTGGGGCAAGTCCGATTGAGCATGTCCCAAAATGCACATCTCCTCCCTCTCTTATTCCCACTCTTATATGTACCAGGGATCACTTTTCAGTTAAATTTAAACACCTAATAATAATTGTGTGTTAATTACAGAGTTCAACCAATAGTACTAGAACAAAAACAATAATAAAAGGGATAAAGTGTTAAATTGTACATCAATAGTCAGGACAAGGGCTGATCAAGTCACTGTTTCTCATAGTGTCCATTTCACTTCAACAGGTTTCCCCTTTGGTGCTCAGTTAGTTGTTGCCAATCAGGGAGAACATATGATATTTGTCCATTTGGGACTGGCTTAATTCACTCAGCATGATGTTTTCCAGATTCCTCCATCTTGTTGCAAATGACCAGGTTTCATTGTTTTTGACTGCTGTATAGTATTCTTTAGAGTACATGTCCCATAATTTCTTTATCCAGTCTACTGTTGATGGGCATTTGGGTTGGTTCCAGGTCTTAGCTATTGTGAATTGAGCTGCAAAAAACATTAATGTGCAGACTGCTTTTTTGTTTACCAATTTAATTTCCTTTGAGTAAATTCCAAGGAGTGGTATGGCTGGGTTATATGGTAGGGTTATGTTCAGGTTTCTGAGGAATCTCCAGACTGACTTCCATAGTGGCTTGACCAGTTTGCATTCCCACCAACAATGGGTTAGTGTCCCTATTCCCCACATCCTCTCCAGCATCTATTGTTGGTATATTTCTGTATGTGAGCCATTCTAACTGGAGTGAGGTGAAACCTCATTGTGGTTTTGATTTGCATTTCCCTGATTGCTAGTCATCTTGAACATTTTTTCATGTGTTTGTTGGCCATTTGGATTTCCTCTTTGAAAACTGTCTATTGAGATCCTTGGCCCCTCTCTTAAGTGGGTTGCTTGTTTTGATGTTGTGGAGTTTCTTGATTTCTTTGTAGATTCTAGTTATCAACCCTTTATCTTTCAAATATTTTTCCCATTCTGTCGGTTGCCTCTTGACTTTCCTGACTGTTTCTTTTGAAGTACAGAAACTTCTCAATTTGATGCATTCCCAAATGTTAATTTTGGCTTTGACTGCCTGTGCCTCCAGGGTCTTTTCTAGGAAGTCTTTGCTGGTACCTATATCTTGCAGGGTTTCTCAAATGATCTCTAATAATTTGATGGTGTCAGGTCATAGATTTAAGTTTTTAATCCATGTTGAGTGAATTTTTGTGTAAGGTGAAAGGTAGGGGTCTTGCTTCATGCTTCTGCACATGGAAATCCAATTTTCCCAGCACCATTTATTGAATAGAGTGTCCTTACTCCAGGGATTGGTTTTGGATCCTTGATCAAATATAAGTTGGCTGTAGATGCTTGGGTTGATTTCTGGTGTTTCTATTCTGTTCCATTGGTCATCAATATGAAAGAAGGTAAAGGAAGGAAACCTCACAATAAAAGATCACAGGAAGCTCAAAGCATATGTTAGAAAATATCTTTGGGAAAATGGAAGGGCCAAGTAACTACTTATCAATAGTCACATTGAACATTAATGGCCTGAACTGTCCAGTTAAAAGTCACAAATTGGCTGATTGGCTTAAGGAACAAAACCCATCTATTTGCTGCTTACAAGAAACACATCTTTCCAACAAAGATCCATACAGACTGAAAGTGAAAGGCTGGAAAAAGTTATACCATGCCAACAGAAATGATAAGTCATTTTATTAATTCTAATGCAGAAGAGATGGTGTAAGCAGGGCCCGTGTTTCAGGCCTGCAGCCCGGATCTCAGAGTCCTGTGATCCCCAAAGGTATGGAGCAAGATAGTGCAGGTGAAGGGGGAGGCAGGGTATGTTCTCTGCAGATAACTAAGAAAAAAGTGGTCTTGGATGCTGAGCCCATGAGACAGCCTGAAGCCAGGATGGAGAGTTGAACTCTGGGGTTGACCCTGGCATCCTGGGGTCAAAGCTGCTCCCTGGCCTTCAGCCCAGACACAAGCATAAGGAGGCATCTACAGCTGTCCAGCACTGATGCAGGGCACTGGAAAATGCCATTCGCAGGACCTCCCTGCACTTGGAAAATCTATATACCCTTGGAATACCGGTGTCTGTACCCCCCTGGTGAGAGAGAGAGAGAGAGAGAGAGAGAGAATGAGAGAGAGAGGGAGATATCTTCCATCAGCTAGTTCACCAGATGGGCACAATGGCTAGTGCTGGGCCAGGCTGAAACCAGGAACCAGAAGCTTCTTCCAGGTCGCCATTGGATGGTGGAGGCCCAAGCACTTGGGCCATCTTCTATTGGGTCCTAAGCCATTAGCAGGGAGCTGGATAGGATGTAGAATAGCTGGGACTTTAAATGAAGTCTATATGCAACAGGTGGCAGTTTTATCCATTATGACACAATACCAGCCCCTTTCATTAACTTTTCAAGAATCTTCGTATTATTTTTTTCCTACCATTCTGATTCCTTGGGTGAATGAACACAATGCCTGAATTATTGTTAAATCAGAATTAGTGGTATGTCAAAAGTCAAAATTCATGAGTTTTTGAAAAATAGCCCAAATAATATCTTTACATATTATAGAAAAATAAAGCACATATCAAAACATCTTGGTATTCACAGAAAAGTGCTAGCAGAGTTTAATGTACTATACAGAAATAACTTTATAAGTTTTTTCATTTGTGTGAATTTATAAATTCATTTATTATTTCCAGATCACCCATTTTTGTGAGATAGTTATTAATTCCTTAGTTGTGAAACAATTATAATTTTTATTTATTGGACTTTACCTGATCATATAATTTGATATTTATTTAATGTACTACCCTTTAAGTTATGTAGTCTAAGCATATGATGATTCCAAGAAATTGCCTAGTTTTTTATTGTGGGAAGAACACAACTTGAGATCCACCTAACACATCCTCTTACAAATATGTCAAATTATTTGCAAAGTTGTGCAAGGTATGTCTAGAACTTTCTCATCTTTCATAACTAAAACTCTATTCCCATTGAACAACTGTCCATTCCCAGCCCCAGCTCATAGCACACCCCCTCCCACCCTCTTGCTATAAGTATGGCTGGTTTATACTTCATGTGTGTGTAAGTAGAATCACATGGCATTTGTCCTTCTTTGATTGACTTCTTTCTCTTTTCATGATACAACAACTCCTCTTCTAGGTATATACAAAAAAAGAATTGAAACCAGAATTGAATTCAAAAACATACACACTCCCATGTTTGCTGCAGCATTATCCTTAACAGTTGCATTATGAAAACAACCTAAATGTCCACTGATGGAAGAAGACATAAAGAAACTTCAATGTATGGACACAGTAGAATATTTCCCAACCTTCTTACAGAAAGACTTTGCCCTGTGAGACAATGTTTTTTAAAAGTAGCCATAAGCATTTGGGAGGACTAAGGTGGAAGGTCCCATACAACCTCTCCAGTGTTCTCAAGGTAAGAGCAGGAAGACATTCAGGGGATGATCTCAAAGGAGCTGATCTCGAAGGTGGCATCTCATGCAGGAGCTGCTACACCCATAAGCCTGCAGTTCTACTGAGCAGGGAACATTTCTGTGTCTGCTGAACAGGGAACAGGTCCTGCACATCACCCTGACAACTCTGGGCCCTGGACAAAGGATGAAGGAGCCACTGCACTGCCTATAGCTCCTGGCACTGAAAGCAAACACTCTCCAACCTCAGCAGGAGATTGAAGAGGTGTAAGGGTCAGGGGGGACCTATAGCCTTTACTGGCACCACTTCCTCCAGTGTCATTTGTGCACATATCTCTCCAGCACCTTTGGCATGCACCATTCCTAACCTGGGTGCACCCATTGCTTGCCCACCTTCTCTGCCCCATCAGTGTGTTCTGTGCACACACTCCATTGTGTGCTCAAAGCTCCAAAGTTGTGACTCACTGTTGTTCAGTGGAGCTGGTAGCCAGAGGTGAAGTCTCCCAAGAGAGCCCTCTTTGGTAGCATCCCAATTGAACCCAATACCCTTAAGGGCAGTTCTGAGTGCAAAATTTAACTCTCAACCCTGCATGGGTGGGCAACGGGTACTCAGTGGCCCAGTGCCTGATCACTATTCCCCCAGAATTCATTTGACAGGTCAGGTTTGCGCCCATGTTCACAACCATGGGCTGGTAGGCAGGCCACCACAGATATACTCCATGCCCCATTGGCAGTTGCACTGGTACAGGTGTGTCAGCTGGGCACCCAGGGGTCAAATTACCATCCTCAAGACACTGATGCTACACTGGTTATCCTGATCTCCCTGCGAGGTAATTTCTGGCTGGCCAAATTGCCCTATGATTCACCAAGCACATCAAGCCAAGTCTGCCACACCCACAATCCAAGTAACAGCAACATCAGAGAATACCCAGAATGGTAGAACCTGATGGGGCTTCAGATGATCAAAAGCAGATTGGGAGTGAAGCCAGGACCACAGCAGCCTGAAGCCTTTCCCCACTTTTGCCTGTCTGCTTCAGGAACTGCTTGCTCCCAGCTGCCCCTCCAGCAACAAGCACAAATGCAGAGGTGATAAAATACACTGCAGGCTTCGCTTACCAAACTGTGGAAGATAAGCCCATGTATACTTCACTCTCATACCAGGTCAAAAAGGATGAAACCATGATCACTTCACCCTATGTCAGCCTCTCTTGGGATCTTCTGCTGGTATCAGAGAGATCTTTTTGCCTGCCTTCCCTGCCTTCCCCTGCACATCTAGACACAATGACCTAGTACCTATGTCTATGGATCCTTCAGTCAGATCCTATCCTACCGCCAAGGCAGCATCTGCTGAGGGGGAAGTAGCTATGAATACATCTCCCCCAGCCAGCCTGACTTCTCTGCACCTCTAGACTCAATTCCTGAGTCTCCATGTCTGTAGAATCTCCCATCTGATCATCTCTTATCCCCTGTTTGATACATTGCACACGTCTCACCTGGTCAGCCCCTCTTCTTGTGGCCTCCTGGTAGCTCAACTGTCAAATTGCATGGCAATTTCCACTATTAAAGACTTACAATTTATTATTCTTGTGTGCCTCTGCTCTGTAGATCCATTGTGAGAAAGCATTGACTTGTATGATGACTGGGATGTCAGACTCTATTAGAATTAATTTAATGCTGCCCAGGGAATGGGTAGAGGTTGGGGAGGAGAACAACTGGATGGCTCTAACAACTGACACATGAGCAAAAAAGGTGTTGCCGTTGATTTCTCAACAATGTTGCAGTGGATTCGTTTCTGAGAGGAGCAGCGTGGTGGGGGCAAGAGGCACGGAGACACCACACAGACCCTGGGAGTTGGGTGAAAGCAGGCTTGAGGCGAGCAGCCCGCAGACTCATTTATTTCAGTTGGAACAACATCTTGTATAGCCAAGACCAGCCAATCTGGTCAAGGGGTGGTCTATGCCCCAACCAATCCCAGCCTGTTGCCAGGCAGTTTCCAAAGCCATCCAATCACAGCCTGTTGCCAGGCAGTTTCCGCTGCCAGGTGGGTTTCAAAGCCATTCCTGAGTAACTGACGCTCGCTTGCCAGTGGCCACCTTGGCATGGCCTTCTCATTCCACCACAGAAAGGTACATTTTTAACTGAAGGGGTGGAGCTGGCACTGTGGCACATGGGTTAATGCCCTGGCATTAACCATATGGGTGCCAGTTCAAGACTTGGCTGCTCCACTTCCAATTCAGCTCTCTGCTATGGCCTGGGAAAGCATTAGAAGATGGCCCAAGTCCTTGGGACCCTGCACCTATGTGGGAGACCCAGAAGAAGCTCCCGAGTCCTGGCTTCAGATTGGCACAGCTCCAGCTGTTGCGACCAATTGGGGAGTGAACCAGCAGATGGAAGACCTATCTTTCCCTCTCCCTCTCTCTCTCCCTCTCCCTCTCCCTTTCCCTTTCTCTTCCTCTCCTCTCTCTGTGTAACTCTGACTTTCAAATAAATAAATAAATCTAAAAAAATAACAATCAACTGAAGGGGTAGGAGCCCAGGATCAAGTGAGCCCAGGGGGAAGAGTAGATAAAAAGTCTCATTCTGGCTGATGGAGTTCGCACTTCTCATCTCCTCTCTGACATGGAGTCAGCTGGATCATCCCTTGCATACACCATGAGTCTATACATTATGCATTTGGACATTCTTAGGCATATAACCTATACACACACCTCAATCAGAAGATGGACCTGATATCAAAGGTCACAGGAAAGGAAGAATGGGGAAGAACCCCCGCTGCTGCTCTGTGACTAAGGATAACTTTAATTCTAGGATGGAACACTCCTGGGTAATTTATTGCACCCTACTTTTCAAAAGGAGAAGGACTTCCTAAGTATATCTCTTCCCATTTATTCAGGAAAATCAATTCTAATAAACCATTTTTCAGGGAGAAAAACAATATTGGATTGCCAACAAAAGAAAAGACTAGTAGATTTCCAATTTGTGCACTAATACATGCAAAACATGGTGGTTAGCACTCCCAGTCTCACAATTGAAAAAGATGTAAGAACTGACAATCAGCTACTCTCTTCTTTGATCCAGAGAATTGGGGCCATAGGCAAACACTCCTCTAAAATTAGGCATTCCTGGCAGATGCAGAGAATCGCATCTGAACTGAACAGAGGTTTCTTTTGTAGCTAGAATGTGAGTAGGAAAATGCAAACTCTCATTGATGATTTGCTGGGAACTCAATCTAGACAAACTCAAGGGAAAACCCTGTCACTTTTTTAAAATGAGAGCTAACGCTTTTTAAACTCCTTAAATTCACATTTATATTATTGGAAATATAGAGGAACACAAAGTGAGGCACACACAGAGAGACAGGGACACAGATAGACAGGGATCTTCCTTCTTTGGGCACCAATCCAAATTCCTGCAACAGCCAAGGATGGCCCAGACCAACTCTAGGAACCTGGAACTAATCTGTGTCTCCATGTGGCTGGTAGGGACCAAAGTTCTTGAGCCATCGTCTGTGGCTTCCAGGATGCACACTAGCAGGAATCTGGAATACAAGCAAACAAGCCAGGAATTCCAATATGGGATATGAGCATCCCAGTAAGCTATTGAAACACTGTGATAAAGCTCACCCCTAGGAGGGAACAATTGCATGTAACCCATCACACTTTGATGAATCGATACAAGAAGGATGCCCTCTTGTTTCCAGCAAAAGAGGAAGTAATAGAACCACTGGGGAAAATGCCCAGAATCTGAGTGTCAAGGGAAACTCATAGCAGAGCTTCATCAATCTGGGTTGTATCTAAGTCTATCTTGCCAATCTAGTCCCTTCTAGATTTTCTTATGGTCAAATAACTATGACTTAGAAGAGATCTCCAAAAGTTTGCGGGAAAAGTGCATAATTTTAAAACCAAGAAATTGATGTGCTTGTAGAATTTAGTCTTTTTAGAAGAATTGCTCCATGAGAATCACCAGGGGCCAGCATGGTAGTGCAACAGTTGAAGACACTTCCAATATCAGAGGGCCCTTTCAAGTCCCAGCTGCTCTACTTCCAAGCCAGCTACCTGCTAATACACCTGGGAAAGCAGTAGAAGATTTCTTAAGTATATGGTCCCATGCCACCCACATGGGAGACTTCGATGGAGTTCTAGGCTCCTGGCTTTGGCCTGTCTAGCCCCAATCACTGCAGCCATTTGGATAATGAACCAGTAGATGAAAGACCTTTTTCTCTGGACCTCCCCCTCTTTTTCTCTGTCACTCTGCCATTCAAAAAATAAATTTTAAGAAATAACCATAAGTTGTAGATATATTTTTTGACTTAGCAGGAACCAGTGTATTTTTTAATTAATAACATTAATTTCACTCGTAATATTAGTTCTTGACTTAATCCATCCCTACACTTTTTTAAGTTTTTATTTAATGAATGCATTTTTTATAGGAATAACTTTAGGAATATAGTGGTTCTTTCCCCCATACCCACCCTCCCCCCTACAACTCCCATTCTATCTCCTTCTCCCTCCCCCATCTCCTTCTTCATTATGGTTCATTTTTACTTTGATTTTATATAGCAACACAGAGGCTTTTGGTCTGTCTCAAAGAGGGCCCCATGCTGAGTCCAGCAGCTAGGAGAGCCCTGCCCTTTATTTATCTGTCTCATCTGAGGGGTCCATTCAAAGAAACTCTCTGCTCAGGGCAGCATCAGTCTACAATCAGCTATTGTGTCAGGGCAGCGAGCATCCAGCAATAGGCAGGACATACTTTCGTAGCTGAACTACATGCACTTTATCCCCAGAAGACTCATAACAGTGCATGGCACCCAGTCAATGCTGTGTGCATGCTCCTGACCATCATATTAATCATCATTATGTGACCAGAGGGGGCAGGGCTGGGCTGTCCCTCAAAGGACCCAGTCAATGCCTTCCAGAACACACTTGTAGATGAGTATTTGGATTTATCCATCATTGTAGCACAGGAGAGAATGCATCATTGAGAGCCATGGTTTTCTCAACAAAAGGATAGTAGAAGGAAGTTTGTATGGACTTTGTATTGCAATTTGGTTGGGATTCTAAGGTAGTTCTTGATCAGACCCTGTCAGAAGGAAGAAGAATTTTATGTATGGTTATCTCCCTACATCTTATGTATCTGGAAGATGACAAGAGCAAGAATGGAGCTATAATTCGTTAAGAAAGAGAAGTTGCTCATTACAATCAGGACAGAAAAATGTTGGTGCTTTTTGAGCTGCTCAAGGAGCAAGGATTTTCTTAGGTTACCATGGTCTCAGAGTCACTGTGCTAGCTCAACCTACTATCATACAATGCAATATAGACTGAGTGATTTGAACAACAGAAATTTAGTCCTCACAGTTCTAGAGAGTAGGAAGTCCAAAATCATTGTGCTGGCAGATTTGGCTCGTGGGAAGGTTCCTTTTCCTGGCTTGTAGATGGCTGCCTTCTCTTGTGTCTTCACGTGGCAGGGAAAAGAAACCCTGGTGTCTCTTGATCTTCTTAAAAAGACACAAAATCCTTGGCCGGCGCCATGGCTCACTAGGCTAATCCTCTGCCTTGCGGCGCCGGCACACCGGGTTCTAGTCCCGGTCGGGGCGCCGGATTCTGTCCCGGTTGCCCCTCTTCCAGGCCAGCTCTCTGCTGTGGCCAGGGAGTGCAGTGGAGGATGGCCCAAGTGCTTGGGCCCTGCATCCCATGGGAGACCAGGAGAAGCACCTGGCTCCTGCCATCAGATCAGCACGGTGCATCAGTCACAGCGTGCCGGCCACGGCGGCCATTGGAGGGTGAACCAATGGCAAAGGAAGACCTTTCTCTCTGTCTCTCTCTCTCACTGTCCATTCTGCCTTTCCAAAAAAAAAAAAAAGACACAAAATCCCATAAACAGACCTCTCCTGTCATGACCTCACCTACATCTAACTGTCTCCCTGTGGTCCCACCCCCTGAGACCATCAGTTCAGAGGTTAGGGCCTCAAAATAGGAATTTGAGGGGAGAACAGGTATTTTATGACACTGACCTCAACAGATGACCAATTTCTGTGTTTAAGAAAAAAGAAAAAAATGTATTAAATATTTGGATAAATGGAATAGCCTGAATTTCTCTAATCCCTTATGTATGTGTATGTTTTGAATACAAAAATAATATCTCCATCCAGAGATATTAATAATATCACATCAAGAATTTGTGGTTCAATTAATGTTTATCTGGCACACAGGATAACTTATAATAGAAGGAATAGGTGATAAAATAATCTAGATGGCTGTGAAAGCCAAAATTGCCCTGGGGAAAGTACAACAACAAAGAAGACAGGGCAGGGAAAGGCTGGGTTGAAGCTGGATAACAAGTCCATGGAGACAAATACCGAAGAGCTTTGAAGTGATGGAGGATGTTATGGGGAAGTTGATCCATAGGGTGTGTCCTGGATGCTGCATTATTCATGAGTTGCAAATGTCTCCCACTGTGACCAGGCCACCTGTGTTTGCTAATTGGTGCCCACTGCAGTTTGGCTCTCACACCCTACACAAATACAAGGAAACCAGGGTCACATCTTTCTTGATGATTTTAAAATTGATGGTTTTTAAAATTTCTTGATGATTTCTCCCAGGCCTTGGAGAAAGACATTCCTGTCGTGTAAGTCTGATAAGAGGTTTGAAAACATTGGCACCTCAAAAGTTGGAAGAAACGATTTACACTGAAAAATTTCCTGAAGTAAGTATGTTAAGAAAAGTGAGGAAGGGGCCCAGGGGTTCACTTAAGGAGAAACTTAAGGGTATGCTGCTCACTTTTATAGGAAAGGAGGAACATTTTAGACTGGAAGATGATTAGGACACAGTTTATTCCCGGAACAGAAAGACAATGAAAAACTCACTCAAGCAAAGTTGGATCAACTCAGGGTCTAGACAGTATGAAAAGAGCGGATGCAGCATGTACCAACAGAGGAATAGGATCTCAGTTTCTGCAGTAAGGATGTCCCCCTCATCCTGCCCTGGCCACCACTTCTTCTGCCAGCCCAGCAGGTAGAAGGAGTGCTCATACTTTCTGGGGCACCCTCCCTTCCCGTGTTCCCAGAATAAGAAGGTCCCAGAAGGACACATAGGTGCTGATCCCAAAGCTGCCACCTTATGTAGGCACTGCTCAGCCAGGAACCCTGCTCCCCAGAAATTCCTCCATTGCAGAGTGGGTACCGGGTCTTGCACAGTACCCTGACAACTCTGGGCCTGTCCAAGGGGGAAAAAGACCATTGCACTGCCAATAGCTCAACACACTTCACCCTCAGCAAGAGATTGGGAAGAAGAGTCTGAGGCAATCTGCAACCTTTGTTGACACCACTCCTGCTGTGTCGTTTGCATGCCCACATCTTCCTTATTTATCTTCTGCATGCACAATTTCTGGACTGGGCCCTGTGTACAGCTACTCATAAAGAGCTTGCTGTGGGCACCCATTCTTTGCTCTATGTTCTAAAAGTCATCTCCTAACTGCAGGCTCAGCACTGTTTGCTTTGCCCTTGTCTGAGTTTGCAGCTAAAGGAAAATGCTCAGAGCCCAAGTCCCTATCTAAGGATCACACTTTACCCGACTATCATGGGCAGTTCCTGGGGCAAACTTCGTCCCTCATTCCTGCTTAAAGCTCTAGGCGGCAAGGACCAGTGAGAAGGGCTCTGCTCTCTGAAGCCCACTCACCACATCCACAGAGTTCCCTTGGATGGCTGCAGTCTCCCAGCTGACCATATCAATGGACAGAATGGCAGGCCATCCCAGAATATCCAATGACCCACAGAGGACAGTCTCTCAAAATAGCTACAAGATGATATTCCACGATCCTGATGACCCTTTGTGACTCTTTGACATGCTGGCTTCAATCTACAAGCCTCACTTCAGAGGAAGCTGAGGCTATGTTCTGGCAATTCCATTGTGTCCTGCAGATCACTAACTACAATACTTCTCTCTTGGGTACACAGGAGCAGCTAATCACCTCTGTGATCCACAACACCCAGGAGTACCTCACAGGGAAAACTGTATTGAGTGCCCTTGAGTATACCAATAGAGGGAGGGTGAGTAAGAGGAAATGCTATGTTGTGGAGAAAGGCATGACAATGGGGTGCACAGTCAGCATTTATGCCCTTGGCAGTCAATGGAGGCCTCTCATGCTTTGTACCCAGGCCTAGGCTTCTGCAGAATTATGCAGGCACATCCAACAAGAAATGCCAGACGTCCTGCCCCAGATTAAAGGCCAACATGAGCTCATAGAGCTCTATTGAATGAATCTCACCACTATTCAGGGCATGGGCTCCAATCTCACCCCACTCCAGGTTACCCCTCAGATACCCTGTGACTGTGAGTGATAAGGGCCCTCTAGCTGCCTCCACCACTTCAGAGGTTGCCAGGAAGAAGATCCAGTGAGAAAAGGTGGCAGATTCAACAACAGGACTGATACTAAAAGAATTGTTCATCTACCTCTCACAATTCTAGGCCCTAAGATGCCATGATTCTTTCGCTGGCACATAGGCAAGGAAACCCCAAGATGCTACTACCACATTCCTGGGTCCAGTGGCCCTTCTGGGGTCTGCCATTGCCCACATTGATGCATCCTGTTTCTAGGAAAAAGTACAACTCACTTGGTGCACCCACTCCCACTAAAAGCCCATCCCAGGCACCTCCCTGATATGTCCCATCACTTCATGGACTGCTATTCCCTCTGCATCATCAGGGAGACACAGATCTGGTCTGTTAAGTAGGCCCCCAAACCCATCTGCCCCTGCCCCTTACTTGACACAAAGCATAGGCATGGACAGCATAAAGAGAAGTCCTGCTCCTGCCTTGTCTGCTGCTGGAGCAATGGTGGCCCTTAACTCCAGCTCAAAGCCCATGTGGAGGTCTCCTCTGAAAGAGAGGACTGGTGCCCTTTCTACCCAGGTGCTTGGCCACAACTGCAGCAGGTACCACTTTTTCTTGCCCACCTTTCCCTACACCTCTGAAAGGAACTCCACATTTTCCATATGTATTGATTTTCCTGTATGCCTATTTTAGAACCACCCTCCCAGCAGTGGCACTAACACCCCCTTATCCATGGATCTGCCAATTGCTTCTTTCATTGATTTCAGTCACTAAGCCAGTGCATCAGCAGACTTGGTTCCCAGCCAGTGTTGGATATGGGTCACGCCAATGGACACCACTTCTCCTTCTCAGACTCTGCTCTTGAGGCCTTCATCTGACTCCACTGAGATCTTCTTGCCCTCCTCTCAGGCCTTTCCCAAGTCCCCTCACAAGTGGCAGTATAAACTCATTCATGTACACCACCAATCTGCCTGCCTTCAAGTTCTGTGGCCCCACTGCAACCTTGAAACTTCCTGTTGCTCCTCCAATCTCTGCCCAGCTCATATTTGGAGTCTCTGGGAAGAGCCCCCATAACAGGAAGTTTGGAAGCTTCATGTCCAGTCTTGGTGCCAGCCTCTACTCCAGGCCAGTCCACTTTGATCAGCCCAACACATGTATCCATAGGGAGCACACTATGTACCACTTAAACTGTGGGCTCCCAGGCCAGTGCTCAGGCAGCCTTTGTTGCCCCACTAGCTGGGTTCCTCCCTCGCATAAACAGCGCCTCTAGATTTGCAATTGCCAGCTACACATTCAGAACTACAATCTTCAGCTAGGCATTTGGCACTGTTGCTCAACATTTTGGAGCCTGAGCCAGGCCCCCTTGAGGCTGAGGGTTTCAGTAGCCCCGGAGGGTTTTGGAGCACAGTGGAAGCCTGAGATCTGAGCTCCAGATTTTGATAATTCAGCATTATAGGAAAATGAACAAGACCTCAATGCCCACACACCACTTCAGGAGAAGCATCACCTGAAGCTCCTCTAGCAGAGCATCCCCAGGTAACCAGAGGATCCAGAAACACTAAGAACTCTATGATGAAATGCACTGTGACCCAACTTTTAGTCCCGTTCTGAGGGTTCATCCCAGTAAAATCCCTCCAATTCAAGAAGTTCGAGCCTGAATTCGCCAGTGCAAGCAAGGCAGCCTGCCTCTAGGTACATATCAATTCCTACCTCTAACCCCACTATCCCTTATTCTTATGAGCTCACAGCAAGTAAAGAACTTACCTTTCAGATACCCCTCTCCACTGTCTAGGGCTCTGCTGGACACAGAACTTCTAGGCTCTCCTCTGTGTTTGGATTTATTCTCCCAGGGTCCAAGAGACTAATGCTGGCTACTAATGTACTAAAGAGGTAGCCAATGTCTGTGCTCCCAATCCAGACCTTGCATGAGACATATTTTGAAGTGACTTACAAGTCACTAGCCCTGATTCTGATGTCCTGGGGAAATGAGGAAGGCCAGGAATATAGTTTTCCATTTCTACTTTCTTTCCTACAAGCTGATTCTCAGAGGTGCGTGATTTGAGGCTGCCATCTTGTTAAATGTCCTCACAACAATACATCCACACTCTTGGCTCTCGATTCCCTCTAGTCCAGAGCAGGTAGGGTGCCCCTACCTTCTGTGTACCTCCCTTCTCCCTGTGTACCTCCCAGAACCCTAATAAGTCTCCTCTACCTACCACATTTAATAGTCTGCTCCTTTTGGTTCATATTAATGTCTCCTGTCTATGCTCTGTTGACCAAGTATGAGAAGTATTGGCTGGTGTGAGTGCTGAAAGGGAGGTCAGATCAAAGTGGGCAAGTGTGCTGGGGCCCAGTTGATAGGTGTGTGAGGAGCACAACTGGATGGCTCCAATAATTGTCTCTTGAGCATAAAAGATGTGTTTTGAGTTTCAGAGCTTATATCCAGGATCAAATGAGCCCAGGGACAAAGTTGATAGGAAGATTCACCCTTGACCTTGTAGCTGCAACTTCTTACCTCCTCTCTGACCTAGAGTGGGTTGCATACCCTATTTATTCAGTCTTTTTCATTTATCAATTTCTTGTTTGACTTTTTCTTTCAGTATACCACCTCAAAACTCGTCTCACCCACAGAGTATGAGCCTGGCACCAAATCTCCTGGGCCAGGGAGAATCAGGAAAGGAAAACACTTGTGCTCGGTAACCCTAGACAACCATGATTCTGGGCTGTACTGTTCTTCAGACTTTTGTGTTATTGAGTATTAAAGAAGCGGAAGGATGTCCTGAATACATCTCATCCTTTTTCCAAAATAGGATAGAAGGGAATAAAAGGCATGAAGACTACATGTTTATTGTCTAATAGATTTGGAACTTGGAAGTCACAAGTCCTGTCTTCCAAATAAGTATAAAGCAGAACAAACTGATAATCAACCCCTCTTCTTCTATCAGAGTTGAATCACAGGGAAAGTCACTACTCCAAAAATTGAAGAAAAAGGCAAGTAAAAGTGCCATCTCCACTTATCAGGCATCAGGCAACATGGTTGATATCATTGTAGCTGGTCCCTGAAGGTTGGTTCTTGCCAGATCCACTTCTGATCTTAAACATGGAGAAAACTGTGGCTGTGTCTCCAACAGAGGCTAAAATGGAGTTTCCCACATGCAACTAGGCCTTGGCAGCTACTGGGATAATCCTTAATTCTCCCATGGAGGCAGAATTACTACTGAGAGCTCTAATGGTCAGGCTAGAACAGAGGTCCCTGTCTCCCCATATAAGAACTCAGAAGAGAAACACAAAGACTAGTGGTAAGCAAGTTGACCAAGTTTAGTGAGGGTACACACCTGACACTTGAGGTGGGCAGCTCAGCAGAAAACCAAACACCTGATCTGAGCATGTACCACGTGTTTATGAGTGTGGAGCAAAATTTTTTCTGTTGGTTTTCCTGCGTTCTCCTCTTCTTCTGGACTTTGTCAGGCAGAGGTCTTCCCCCATGAGAGATTCACCCTGGGGGTATCATCCTGCAGTGTTTTTCGACAGAAAGATCCTTGGGCCAGGAAGATTTTCCTAGGATATCCCTGGGAGTGGAGACACGATGCTCTCCTGGAGTGCTATTGCACAGGAAGGGTTCTGGGTGCTGGACCACCCCTGTGATATTACTGGGTGGGACTTTTGATGTGCAAGTGTAGAGTAGTTTTCTAGGCATGCTTCTAAGACATCTAGGTCCTTCCTCTCACTTAACCACACATCAGCTCATGTCTACCGTCACCCTTCCTAAATTGGAGCCAAGAGAACTCTTGATAATTCTTCAAACTGACCAATTTATTACTAGGTATTGACCATAGAAAGACAAAATAGTGCCTTTTTCTTCAAGCCTACTTAATCTATTTATTAATATAGCTTCATCTTCTCACTTTTATTAGTATTTGCTTCGACTATCTTTCCAGTGTTTGCATGTACCTGTTTTTCATTATGCTTTTTAGTCTATCCAATATTAATTTTTAAACTCTGTTAAGTTCATTTAGATTTATTGTGACTACCAAAACCTTTGCATTTACATACACTGTATTTTTTTTTACTATTTGTCCTGATAAGTTTCTGTGCCCCCCCTTACTTCCTTTGGATTAATTCCCAGTAGTTTATTTTTAAAATTTTTACAATTATTTTGTAATGGAATTTACATACTCTGTCACTTTTGAAGTCACCCTTACAATTTAACTCAAATGTAATTTAAAATGGGAAATAATCTTCCTCCACACAAAACCAGGACACTTTATCCCATTGTCATCCCTTTCACCTTATATGTTACTTTTTATCTCATGGACTACTTCTTTTTTTACTTCTCATTTGAAAAAAATATGATTTTATATTATTGCCAGAACATTTATCAATACTTGTTGAATGATGATTTTGAACTCTCCAACGTGCATTCTGAGATCATGTTCACTCTGTTCCTTTAATTATCTCGCCTTTTCTCTGAAGAGTCATTTTCCCACTGTTATTATGAATAAAAGTTTAGATATACAATTTAACACAGATATATTTGCAACTAAAAAGGCATTATTACTTTATTGGGCATTATATTATTTACAAAAAATGCAATATATGACAAGCCTATGGAGAGGGCATTTTAAAACCAAATAAACACACTGACTTCTTCCCACTTTGGAATTTGTTTTAAACTCTTAAAAATTCACTTGAGGGAGAAAGAGAACTCCATGCACAAATGCCTGCAACATTGAGACTAGGGCCTCACTGAAGCTAAGAACTCAGGCCAGGTATCCCATGTGGGTAACAGAAACTCAGTCCCTTGAGTTGTTACCTCTGTCTCCCTGGAAGCTATAGTGAGGAGCCGGAGCTGGAAATCAAACCCTGCACTCCAATATAGAATGTGGGCATCTGAACCACCAGGCTGAGTGCCTGTCCCCAGTTTATTCTCTTAAAGCCTCACGAACTTGTACAAATAATCAGAAATGAAAGAAGGTAAGTTATGTCTGAGGGAAAAAGAGAGGCAAAGACTCATGCACCATGTTTGGCTCTCCATATTTACTATCTCAGTCCTTGCCATAGCTCTCTGTGGTATTTCCATGATCTCCATTTCCTAAGGCTCAGGATCACATCAGAGATCCTGACTTCCTCACTGGTCCATCTCACTGATACCTTGGTTAGCTGGAGCTAGCAGCTGCAGAATTGTGGCCCATCCAGGGTGTGCTCCCTGGGCATTGTCTGGAGCCATGGGCAAGAGTCTTGTCTCACTCTCTGCCCCAACACCATGCTATGCAAGCTGACTCTTCTTTCCAGCACTCCTCTTGGCTGTTCAATGACCTGCAGTCACCAGTACATTAACATTAAGCCCAAGTCTGCTGTCTTATCACTACCACCAGTACCAAGCATGGTGCTTGCCACTGATCAGTGAATCCTGCCAGGATAGATCCCTAGGCTGTGACCCCCAAGAGAAGGCCCTCTCCCAGGATTCAAAGCTGAATGCTGCAGGCTAAACAAGATAAAAAAAAGAGGGATAGAACATATATGTTAACTGAAAGGAGATTTTATTCCAAAATTTCAGAGCCAATCAGGATCATACTACAAGCATTTCTTAAGAGGTATGAGCAAAGTGGTTCCTCCAATCTAGAAGACCTAAGCCTCAGGTGCCCTACAGAGGAAGAAGCAAAAAAAAAAAAAAGCTAATAGGAGTTTATTCAGCAGCCTAATTCTGCAGGGCCTAGATGTGTTCCTACCACCCCCTGCCTCCTTTACATGTTAGTATCATTTTTCTTTGAGAACAGCACACCTTGCTGTCAGCTGTGCTTCTATACCCACCAGAACACCATTTCTCTTCAAGAACAAGATGCCTTGCTGTTAACAGTTCTGCCTCAAGCTAAGGGTCAGCACCAGCCACACCCCTGCAGCTGCCTGAGTGATCTGAAAAAAAAAACACTCTCGCCAACCCCTTTATGAGATTATACCCTTTTCTTCCATTTGTGGAAACACATCTGCTCCTCTGACCCAAAGTCAGAGGACTGTGGACTTTCCTCAGTGAAAGTCCAAGTTACTCTCAGCAATCAAGAAAAGATCAGGTTCCCAGGAGCTCCAAGACTGAGTGCCAAGGAAAAGACCCCTGAGATAAGGAGACAGGAGACGCTGCCATCCAGGACCAGGGCTGAATGTAAGGTTCTCCCAAAGTCCTCAATCCTGTCCTGAGTGGAAGTTTCAAAACCTGAACGAGTTCTGTTGAGTGGGCATCCCACACGGGAATGCCTATCTGGCATTCTGGCTGCACAGCATTTGTGCGCATTTTCTGTGGGGTTTATGTGCACATTCCTCTATCCTCCAATGGACACCCATATCCTTCTAGACAATTCTGCTTTCCACTTGTCCTCTATGACTTCCCTCTCTTTTCTCCAGAGCCCAGCACAAGCTCCAGGAATAACCACCAGCAACACTACAGGGGATAGAGGTGCAACACATCTGAACAGCACTGCAAGCCCTTGCCTACTCCTGGGCCCACAGCTCTACTGGGCTGCTCAGGACATTGCATCCCACCATTTTCTGTATGGAGTTTGAGGCTCTCTGCATCCATAGCACCAAGGCACATATGAACAGGCATCCCCCAACCCCCGCCACCTGACATCTGAGCACTCTGTCCCTCCTGTATAGACCCCTCTCCCAACCTCTGGGAGAGCGAGCTATAGGTCACGCTGTCAACTGGACACTTCTAATTTGGAGGAGGTGTTCAGTGGAAATTAGGTGAGTTGGTGTCTGTATCCCCTTTGGTTCCCCTGACATTCACATCTGAAAGGATTATTAGGAGGCATAAGGGGGGGATTATTGATTTGTGGGTGAAAGGTATCAGTGGCAGGGAGGTAGTGGCAGGGGTGGGGCCTATAGGTCCAATGTGGTTACTATAATGGTTCCAAGGTGGTTACTGGGGTATAGAGGCCAGTAAGGCCTTCTGTCTTGTGGGAAGGCTTCAACAGGGGTCCACTTCACATTTGTGTGGACATTGTCCATGAGTCCATGAGTCCACAGAGAGGCAGCTGTCTTCTGAAGCCACTTTGTATCCCTAAATAGTTCTGATGTTCCAGAAGTTGCAGAGCTGGACTTCCAAGTGGTAGGAAGACCATCCTTGAAAGTCAGTGTGGGGGTGGGGAGATGGTAAAGGCGGACAGGGAGATACCCAAACCCACCCCCTTCAGGGACAGGACCTGCAGCTCCAAAGTGTTGCCAGGCAGATTGCAAAACCCCTGGAGGCAGAGGCCAGCATTTTGCAGCCAGGAGGGACATGGAGGATGTCCACCCCCTATCACTACCATGTCTGATAGAGCTGGGGCCAGAAGGTGCTTGTCCTGGGGTAGGAGGGTGTCCCCTGTGGCTGGAAAGTAATATGAGAATTGAGCCTATTGTAGATGGTCTTTTGGGGTGGTGGTTGCTCAAATCCTGTTGATCTCCCTGTGGTTATCCTGTGCTTCCCACAGGAGAGCCTAATTGCAGAGGTGAACTAGTCTAGGACCTTGGGGGTAGATGGGACTATGGTGACTTACACTCAGTAATGCCCAGTTCCTTGTGCCATGCTATTTGCCCTCCATCCAATGGGATGTGGCACTCTGTTTTTGACCTGGTGGTGTCTTCTTCTGTGTGCCCCCGGCTTCTGAAACTGTTTATTTTGCCTTGGATGGTGGAACCTCCAGAGCACAAAGGGAAAAGGCTACATGGGCTGGTTCTTCTTCAAGGCTTCAAATACTCTACCATTTTTGTGTGGCTTTGATTAATGACCTTGGGGACTTGGTCCTTGGGTGGCCATGATTCAACTTGTAGAAGATATTCTCCTTGGAAGCTCTGCTAAGGACAGTTCAGAGCAAATGACCAGTACAGTGCTAAACCTCCCTAGTGAGAGCTAAAAAACCAGTAAGGCATTTTCTGACTGGTGCCTTGTACGTCCGGATGTCAGGTGGTCCCCCAATCCCTTAGTGATGGCTTTACTGCCATGAGGCTGCCCTCTCCAGTGTTGTGGTAGTTGCAGAAACCTTGGTCTATAAGACTGGTGATGCACCTTAAAGTCTCCTTAGACTGGTTGTCCAGTATCATCCTTCACAACTGTTGGGTTCTGGATTGACTTCTTGTTGGCAGAACAGGGAAGGGTTTACACAGTCAGCAATACTTCCTGTTCTGCTGGGGTAAACAATTCAGGCTGATTGAAAATAATGTCAAATAAATATACAAGCAGGCCAGATGGCTAAAGCAGATTAACTGAAAGGATATTGGCCCTCAGGGTTGTGGGACATCATAAAGCAGCTTCCAGCCATCCTAAACTTGCTTGTGTTTTACCTTTCCTGGGCCCTCTGGATGCAATCTTGCTCTTCTTCATCTGGGGGCCCTGTCTGCTAAATTAGTCTCATTCACACAAATGAGGCCATAAAGTTATAAATTATAATTACCCAGGGGTATGAACAGCTAGGCCTTCAGCAAGGTGGTTATCAGATTTATATGAGATTAGAAAGAGATGTCACTCCTCCAACAGGTCCTCTAACGATGTCCAAATTCAGGGGCAAGAAGTTACAGAAGACCCACCTTTCAGCACCCCTACAGAGCAAGTGATGAAAATAAGAAAAAAATTTTTGGTTGTCTATGGCAGTGCCTGCTGGGCCTACCTAGTTCTGCTTCTACCCCAACCCCAACTAATACTGTTTCCTTCTATGAACAAGATGCCAACTGTTCCCCATGGGCTAACTTGCTAGAACCAGAAAGACCAATATAGGTACCTGCACCTTCACATTCATTAGAACCTAATTTCCATGCTAAATTATTATACTCTCACTTGCACCGTGACAGTTGACAGCATAACAACCATTGGAAGGAAGCATAAAGAACAAAAAGAAGCAAGATCTCCAATTTCGAGAATTATGCCTCCCTTTCCCAGAGAAATACTGAATATTCCTCCTAATATTAGCATATTACTCCCCTTCATTCCTGTTTCCTTATATCTGTGACTCTTCAGCTGGTTGGGAAATTGAATTGTGAGCTAGGTCTTTGGCTACTGAATAACTTGTGCAACTGACACCCAGCTTCAGTTTTTTTTGCAGCCCTAAATGGACAAAGCATCTGATATTGGAGTTCCTACCCATGTAACACAGGTCCTGAAAGGGAGGTAACAGTAATAACAAGAGTCTTCAGAGCTCCTGTGATCACTGTCATATCCATCCCAGTCTTCTTTCTAAGCCTGTGGTTGACAAGAAAAATAAGAGGAATCGTCTATCTTGGTTTTGATGTGCTTTCATTCATTCACTTGTTTAAAAAGTTTTAAAAATGTATTTGTGAGGTATATATTTAAAGATGATCTAACCTAGAAAGCCAGATCAAGCCTTTGCCATAGCAAACTTGAAACATTTTGCTCATGTGTGGTAGTACATCTTGGGCAGTTTAGTTTGAGTTTTGGGTGTTGGTGCAAAAAATGGAAGGAATCTTGTGGAACATACTCCCTAAAATGTACCACATGGATCTGGAGACCAAGTTCTCCCAGCACGTGCCCAGTGGTGAATATGAAATGGACCCTGCACTTTCACATCTTGGAGAAGCATCTTTGTGTACTATCCCCAGTGTCTGCTACTGGTTCACAAGGCATTCCCAGGGGCAGATGAGGCAAATGATATCTAATGGGGGTTTCTTGTGAATATTTCCATATACTTTAGAAAACAGGTACAGAACATAACTTTGACCACAATTCTGGCCTTTGCTGCTTACCCAATCTCAAATCCTGGGAATAGAAATGAAACTTGGGGACCGGCGCTGTGATGCAGTGGATTAACGCCCTGGCCTGAAGTGCCGGCATCCCAGGTGGGCACCGGTTTGAGACCCAGCTGCTCCACTTCTAATCCAGCTCTCTGATGTGGCCTGGGATAGCAGTACAAGATGGCCCAAGTGCTTGGGCCCCTGTACCTGCATGGGAGACCCAGAAGAAGCTCCTGGCTCCTGGCTTCAGATCAGCACAGTTGTTGCAGCCAACTGGGGAGTGAACCATTGATGGAAGATCTCTCTCTCTCTCTCTCTCTCTCTTTCTCTCTCTCTCTCCCTCTGCTCTCTCTGTGTAACTCTGATTTTCAAATAAATAAATCTTTAAAAAAAAGAAACTTGTTCGCTTCTGGGCCTTTTGGCTAAGATCAAGTGAAATGAAACTTGAATCTGTCCCATTTGAAAGGCCCATATCCAGATGCTCCTCAAGACCCACCATGGCCAGAGAGGAATTCTAGAGAGCACATGTGAGAAAGCTGCCAGGCTGGTTACATATATTGACCCTCATAGTATCATTGACCTTGTCTCATGGAATCAGCTGAGCCATAACAGAGCCAAGTGGCAGGGCTGAAGAGTTGCTGCTCTTCTAGACAAGAGATGCCCTGACTCCCTTCCTTCCTCAGCCAAGGCTATATCTGCTCCCTGTCCTCATCCATGCCCTGGTGTCCCGCCTTGCATTCCTTCCATAGATTGACATAAACCCTGGCAGTTCTTGCTTATTTATGTGACCACAAATCCACCCCTATGGAATCCTATTGCATCACTTGCAGTCTAAAGGCATCAGATAAGTTATATTACCTCTATTTTCACAGCCATCCTCTCCAATGAGCTAGAAAACTCAATGAGATTGTTATAAAGATTATCTCCCAAGTGGCCAAGGACATCTCAGGCATGTGACAGTCTCTAGATATGTAGAGTTGTTTTCCACTCTACAGAGCTCACCATAACTCTGGGCTAGTGACAGGTGCTCCATGGGTAAGGTGGATTGGATAAGTCACAAATTGACCAATTGGAGAGAATGATATTTGGCCAATGATCATTCTTCCAACACACTCATATTGGAGAACAGTATGATTGGTGGATTAAGGAAATATGAAATGGGTAGTAACTGGGGGAGAGAAAAGAAACAAGAATACGAAAGGAGGGAAAGAGGAGGGGAGAAAGCCAACTTCACTCATAGGAAGGCATGGGGACAGGGGCTGACTTCTTGGAGGAATAGAAATCCCCTACTTCTCACAAGTATAGCTTGTGAGGCCTGGAAAGAACTGGAGATCCTAGATCTACTCTATTGTAGAGGTGATATGATTGAGGCCTAGGAGAGGAGTGCAGAAATGAGGACAGAATGGGATCTAAGGTCAGGCTTCCTTATGTCAGGAGCAACAGGGCTGCAAGTTCTTACCTCAGTGTTAATGTTCCCCTTTCCTTTCCCAAGGTCATACCATCCCCATTCCTGTTACTGTCAAGGCAGAGGATTGTTTTGTTGATAGTGAAGATTCAGAAACTCAGTTCAGCCATCTGCCTGTAAGGTATTTACTCTTCCCACTTCTTTTTATCTGCTTTTTGCTTATTTGCAAGTTCTTTGCAGCTCGCCTCCCTATCCTCTCTCACTTTTTATATGCTCATCCTAAAACCTCTGGTCTCGTTTTAGTATCTGGAACATCTCTGTGCAGCCCTCCTCTCCCATTTTCTTAACCTTGCCCTCATTTCTGACCCCAAACATTAACCACTGAAATCATACTGAGCTACTCTGAATGGCCCAGGCAAGGAGTTGCGCTAGGTGTCAGAAAGGCTGCATCCCACCCTGCCAGAGGCCTCAAGTGAAGTCTGTCAGTTAAAGACAAAGCTAAACCATTTAGGGACACCATGTGAGGAGTTGGTGTGGTGAGCTCTGGGAGGCAAGCAGACCACTGGTTCATCAGGGAGTACCTGTCCTCCAGGAGGCTCACCTGGGGCAGCTCAGTGTGGAAGGGTTGGAGGATGAGGAGCACAGGTGGGCTTCCCCGGTCCTTCAAGAAAACTGCACAAAATTTGGTGAGGCTGGAAGCTGGATCAGCAATGTGCCTTTCTCTTGGCACCCCTGTAGGGCATTCCCTCTCCCGTCAGCAAATTTGGGGCAGGACAATTTGAAAAATGAGCTTGGAGAAGCTCTTGGATCATTCAGGGATCTCTGTCATCAGGGTATAAACCATATCTCCTGTCTCAGGTCCATCACTCTTCAGTGTGTGAATTGTGCAAGTCCCTTCACCCTCTTCACATACTGGTCTATAGCCTGTGGGGCACAGACCTACCCTGTTCCCTTCATGGCTATGATGTGGGATCCCAGGAGATACCACCAGATATTCTTGATGAGCTGTGAAGCACTGCACCCATGCGAATACTGGAAAGTCCCCTCCCATCTTTGATGACTTAGAGCCCTCCGGTGCCCGTATTGAGGCAAGCCCCACATCTGTCAGCTTCGTTCTTCCAGTCACTGTATGAGCACTACTGTGAGGCTTAGGAAGTACCAGGTGTTTTTCCTCAGAGTTTTTGTGTATTTGCTTATATTAAGCTTCTTAACATGATACCAGAAAGTAGGTCCTAGGAAACTTTTCCTATGCTAGGACAGGGAACTGAGGGCAAAGGAGTGAGGTCACTTTCCTGAGTTTGTGTGGCTTCTGCATGAGATATGAGACTGGGTTCCAGTCATTGTGCCTGGCCACTGTGCCTGACCACTGTGTGGTCATTCCAGCGTGTCTGCTGTGTGATTGTAGGCATTCTGAGTGTGCACCACTCAGCAAAAATCCCAGTCTCTTAAACCCAGCTTTGACACAATGGCTCACTTAGCAGAGGGTGAACAAGAGAACAGAAGCAGGGTGTGGGAATAGATTTACACGCTTGGGTGGTCTTCTGCCACCAACATGTCAACAGTTTGTTTTAAATTTATTTTCCAGGATCATGAATCAAGGATACAAAAAAAAAAACAAGCACAAAGAAGGTGATCTGGTAAAGGACACTACATGCCTATTCCCAACAGGCCTTCAGCAGACATGGATATCTGGCCCAGCACCAGGAGAGAGCTACAAATATCAGCCACCCTGTGGGAATGGAGCCTGTAAGTAGATTCTTGAGTGTTGGCTGCAGTTTGACAACAAGGACTGAGCTCTGGGAAGGAAGGGCATCTGCAGAAAGGTGCACACTTTGAGCTGGTGTGGTTGCTGCCCTCTCTCAGCCAGGCCTTCACCAGCTGCTCAGATTTTTGCTCAGGGAGACACTGGGCTTGTGGACTGCATGAACCACCAGCCCCACAAGCCACTGTCCAAGTTGATTACTCCTAACTGCTCATCACCCAGCTCTGGTCAGTTAAAGGCCATGCCAATTCTTGGCCAACTGTCACATGGGCAGTTAGTTTGGAATGTCCTAGGTTAGGGCTGTTGGGAGTTGAGTAGTTGCTGGGCATTCAGGGAGGTTACCTGACCACATGGAAGCCTCACTGTAGGGCAGTGAATGGAGTCACATGCTTCGGGGTGACGGACACTAATGTGGATCCCATGGTTCTTCAGCTTCATGTGGGATAAGGGTATTGCATATTCTGTCAGGGATTGAAATATGCAGTCCAGAGCTGGGTCAGGTTTTAAGACCAGATGCCTCTGCAAGGACATCAACTGTCTCCATGCAGTCACCTTTGGGGTGAGAGAATTTTGGAAAGAGTGAAAAGAGAGTCCTCGCTTCCATAGCCAGGACACAATCCAGTGGTCTCACAAGTTTAGGGATCTGATGCCCAGGGATCCAACTACCCTCCTGCCTCAGATTGGTTACTCATCAGTGATATAATATTGGGCTAGCCACTTAATATCACTGAAGGTCAGTGCCTTGAAACCATAAAACACACACAACCTCTAGTCTGCCCACCCTGCATCACAAAAGATAACAGAACTTGTCCATGAAGTGGAAAGTCTCCCATGCCTCTGTGGAAAAGGAAGCCCCATCCAAGGAATCAAGGAACATTTCTCAGGTACAGGTGACTTTGACATCAGGCCAGAAGGTGGCAGCACTCCAAGCTCCAAGCTGTCTCTAAGTGCACTGTGTTTAGTTTCTTTTTTCTTTTCTTTTTTTCTTTTTTTTCTTTTTTTTTTTTTTTTTTTTTTTTTTTTTTTTGGACAGGCAGAGTTAGACAGTGAGAGAGAGAAAGACAGAGAGAAAGGTCTTCCTTCCGTTGGTTCACCCTTCAAATGGCCGTTACTGCTGGTGCACTGCACCGATCCAAAGCCAGGAACCAGGTGCTTTCTCCTGGTCTCCCATGTGGTGCAGGGCCCAAGCACTTGGGCCATCCTCCACTGCCTTCCCAGGCCACAGCAGAGAGCTGGACTGGAAGAGGAGCAACTGGACAGAACCAGTGCCCCAACCGGGACTAGAACCCGGATTACTGGTGCCATAGGCGGAGGATTAGCTTAGTGAGCCATGGCACTGGCCTGTGCTTAGTTTCTACATTGTGTCATCCAGGCACAGTTGTCATCCCCACGAAATCAGGCAGTTGGATGTTTCACGTGCACACCCAACTGCTAGACCTTCTTAAGCTCTTCACTGACACAGGTGACTCTAGACAGCTAGGAGTAATGAAATCCAAAATTTGACTTGAGGATAGTTTTCTATAGTTTTTCAAGGAAGATGTCCATAGATCTTTTAGTGAATGTATTTCCATGCACTACACTGCAGGAATCTAATAATAAAAAGACAATGCAGTGTTCATGTTAGCCTCAAAATCTCTGTTTTCTGGACTCACTCCTACTCCACACTTAACAAAATCCACATCTGCTCAAGTCCTTGATACAAAATAGCATAGTATTTGCATAAAGTATATAATACTTTCATATACACTAAATCATCTCTGGGTTATTAAATTATCCAACACAATGTAAATGCAGTGAATAAGTTGTCAGACTATTGTTCAGGGACTCATGACAAGAAAAAAAGTCCATAAATGTTCAGATGTAATATTTTTTCCTGAATATTCTCTATCTAAGGTTTGAATCTGCAGATGGGAGAATCAATGGGTAATGGGAATCATTCATTCACACAAACATACATAGGGATTGATCCTTGGGGAGAGAATGTTGCTCCTGGCCCCACAGTCATTCAGCAACATCAGAATGGGCTCTGGCCAAAGAGCAGGATTTAGCCTCAAATATCATCTCATACAACCTTCCAGTGAAGTAACTGTGGGAATTGAGTTACTAAGGGTGAATCAAGAGTAATTATTATAGTTTATTCAGTAGGTTGCAGGGGAGGGAGAAACCTCCTACTAGACTTGGGTATATACCCAGTAGTGGGATTGCTGGATCATAGGGCAAGATTTTTCTAGTTTTTAAAGAAGTCTCTACCCTGTTTTCCACAGTGGCTGCACTAATTTACATTCCTATCAATAGTATTTAAGTGTTCATCTTTATCCACATCCTCACTGGCATTTGTTACTCTCTGTGTTTTAATTTTAGCTATTTTGACAGGGGTGAGGTGATATCTCATTGCAGATTTGATTTGCTTTTCTCTGATGGCTAGTGATGTTGAACAATTTTTCAAATATTCGTTGGCCATTTATATTTCTTCTTTTGAGAACTGTCTATTGAATTCCTTTGCCCATTTCCTAACTGGATTGGTTTTAGTTTTTGTTGTTGAGGTATTTAAGTTGCTGATATATTTGGAGTATTAATCCTTGGTCAAATAGGTGGTTTGTAAATATTTTTCCCATTCTGCTGGTTGTCTCTTCACTCTATGGATCATTTCCTTTGCTGTGCAAAAGCTTCTGAGTTTGATATAGTTCCATTTGTTTAGTTTTGCATTTGTTGCCTTGCTTTGGGGGGTCCAAGAAGTCATCCCCTGCCTCAAGGTCTTGGAGTGTTTCCCTTACATTTTCTTCCAGTAACTTCATAGTCTCAGGTCTGCTCCACTTCCAATCCAGTTCTCTGCTATGGCCTGGGAAAGCAGTGGAAAATGGCCCAAGTCCTTGGGCCCTTGCACCCACATGGGAGACCTGGAAGAAGCTGCTGGCTCCTAGATTTGGATCCGCGTAGCTCTGGCTGTTGTGGCCATCCAGGGAGTGAACCAATGGTTGGAAGATCTCTATCTCTTTCTGCCTCTGCCTCTCTGTACCTCTGCCTTTCAAATAAATAAATAAATCTTTAAAACAAAATAAAAAAGAAACGCTGGCCTTATAAAATGTTTGGCAGAATTCCATCCTGTTCAATATTTTGAAATAGTTTGAAGAGTATTGGAGTTAATTCTCTTTGAATGTTTTGTACATTCAGTAATAAAGCCATCAGGTCAAGGACTTTTCCTTGATGGAAGACTTTTGATTACTTCCGACTACTTTTTCCTTGATGAAAGACTTTTGATTACTGCTTCAGTCTCATTGCTTATAATGGGCCTGTTTAGGTTGTTTGTATCTTCTTGATTTAATCTTAGTGTTTCATTGACATTAATTAATTAGCACTAACTTAATTAACATTAATCTTAATGTTGGGTTATATGAACCCAGGAATTTATCCATTTCTTCTAGGTTTTCCAGTTTATTAGCATATGGTTCTTCATAATACTTTCTTATGATCCTTTGTATTTCAGTGATGTCATTGTAATGTCTCCTTTTTCATCTCTATTTTTATATATTTGAGGTTTTTTTTTTCCTTTTTTCTTAAAGGTTTATCTATTTTGTTTATCTTCTGAAAACCATCAACTTTTTTTTTGTCGACTTTTTGTATTGTTTTTTAGTTTCAATTTCATTTATTTCTGCTCTGATCCTTATTATTTCTCACCTCCTGCTGATTTGGGGCTTGGTTTGTTCTTGTTTTTTAAGTCTTCATGATGTGTCATTAGATCTTTTGGAGATAGTTCTCTTTTTTAACGTAAGCACTTAATGTTATAAACTTACCTCTTAATACGTCTTTTACTATATCCAATAGGCTTTGATATATTGTGTTTTCATTTTCATTTATTTCAAGAAAGTTTTTGATATCTTTTTTAGTGTCTTCAATTGATCATTCCGTAGCGTATTGTTTAATTTCCAAGTATTTATGAATGTTCATTTCTAGTTTTATTTCTTTTTGGTCTGAGAAGACACATGATATAACTTAAATTGTTTTAAATTGGCAGAGATGTGATTTGTGCCCTAGTATTTGGTCCTATCCTAAAAAATATTCAATGTCTTATGCTAACTCTTGGGAAAATGTCCTGTAAATGTCTGTTAGGTCCATTTGCTTGATGTATGTTTCAACTCTGATATATTCTTATTGATTTTTTTGTCTGAATAATCTGTCCATTCATGACAGTGGGGTGCTGAAGTCACCCACTGTTATATTGTAGTCTATCTTTTCCCTTTAGGTCTAATAGTATTTTTTAATATATCTGGATGGCCTTTTTGGGTGCATATGTTTATGACTGTTATGTCTCCTTGCGGAATTGAACCTTTTATCGAATTACAATGTCCTTCTTTGTCTCTTTTTACAGTTTTTGATTTAAAGTCTGTTTTATCTGATATCGGGATAGCTATGCCTGCTCACTTTTGGTTTCTGTTTGCCTGGTATATCTTTGTTTTTGAGATGAGTCCCTTGTAGACAGCATATAGTAGGGTCTTGGTTTTTATTTTTCATTTATTCAGCCAACCTAAGTCTTTTTATTGTTGAATTAATCCATTTATAATAAATATTAGTATGTATAGATAAGAACAAAGATTTTTTTAGTTCCTTTCTTAATTTTTCCCTCTCTTAGTTAATTGAGTTTCTCTTATTTTGTACTCGGATTGTGTGGTTGGATTTATTGTTTATTTTCTTTGGTAAGTCTACTATAGGTTTTTATTATGTGATTATCATGAGGCATATACAGAAAGATTTTTTTAGTTTTATCAAGCTATTTTGAAATGAGAGAAACTTAACAATGATTATAAAGATATCAACAATAGAAAGGGATAAGAAATTAAGTTATTAAAGAACTTTACACTTGTATTCCATTCCTTCCCACATTCTGAAAGTTTGATATTCCACTTTACCTTGCCTATATTGTGTGTCCCTTAACATTTTAATAAACCTATTATTACTTTTAGTCTTCACACTATAAATATGAATAGTTTATGCACTATGTTTTAAATATTAAAGCCTTATGTACTTTTTATACACTTATAGATGTTTTCCAATTTATGAGATGTTTTTACTCATTAGCATCTTTTCTTTCAATTTGAAGAAGTCCCTTTAGCATTTCTTATCTGACATGTCTGGTGGTGGCAAATTAAGTTTTGATTATCTTAGAATGTTTTTCTCTCTCCCTCATGTTAAGGATAGTTTTGCACAGCAGGCATCTTTTCCTTTTCAGTAAAGTGAAATGTAAAGTGAAATTCTCATTTAATTTCTTTCTGGGCTGCAGGTTTCTGCTGATAAGTCAGCATTCAGCTGAATTGAGACTATTTTATGTGTTATTTACTGCTTTTCTCTTGCCTGGGATAGCAATGAAAGATGGGCCCAAGTGGGCCACTGCACTTATATGGGAGAACTGGAAGAAGCCTTTGGCTTCTGGCTTCAGTCTGGCTCAGCCCTGACCATTGTGGCTATTTGATGAACCAGCAGATGGAAGACTTCTCTCTCTTTCCCTCTGCATCTTCCTTTCTGTAATTCTGCCTTTCAAATAAGTAAATAAATCATTTCTTTAAAAAAAAAACACAACTTCAAAGAGACACCAGAAAGCATTCCAAACCTAGTGAAAGATACAATTGTCTAGGCACCAGAAAGTCAAAGGTCATCAGTCAGGTTCAGTTCAACCATGTGTACCAGAAGACATATATAAGACAGCTCTCCATGGTTTGTGTTTTATTTCTTTAATTACAAAAACATGTTGTAGTATATTTACATGATGAAACACTACCCATCTATAAAAAGAACTTTTGCAATAAAATAGATACAGCTGGAGAATATGATGCTCAGTGAAATAAGCCAGTCGTCAAATGACAACTATCATGTGTTTTCCCTGATTGGTGGTAACAAATACACTACAGAGTACCAAAAAAAAGTTATTTTGTGAGTGAAATTGATATTTTGATATTAATTATTGTTTAAAAACCATATCTATACTCTTAAGGAACAATGATTTTTCTGCTTACTACTTGTTGAATTCTTAATTTAATGGAGGGCTAATTTTGTGATTATAAACTAAATTGAAATTATGTCATTGTAGAAATTTTAAAAAAATAATAAAAGGTTGAGCTAGAAGGGCAGAAGGCAGGGATGGAGGGAAGACAATAGGAAGTATCATTATGCTCTTAAAACTGTATAAATAGGAAATACATAAAATTTTCCCCTTATATAAATAAAAAATGAAATTATAAAATGAAGCTAAAGATCACTTTTTATATCTAATTATTTGTTTATTTTGTCTCAATTATTTCAGAACTAAGCTTAATTATCACTTTTAGAAATTTTTGGAGGCTGAGGAATGGTCAAGGTGAATTAGGAAAGCATTTCAATCCAGAGTGAAACCTCTAGGCATTCTCTCCCATCTGTTCTCTTCCACTCCTGTTGAGTGAAATCTTGCTATCAAATGTATATAAGTCTACAGCATCTTCCCTTATTGAGCTTATTTTCAGAAACAGAACAGAAAAAAATGTGAATTTGGGATTAACTTTCTGAAACAATATATTTACTCCTAAGTGGCATCATTATACATAGAAGAACACCCTTGTCTCCACAGCAGCAGCTATACCTCACAGCGTGGGCCATAGAATCTCTCAGAAAGTTCTGTGTTGCCTCATTTCAATGGCTGTGATTGTTAACAGCATGCCCTTGGTTCTAACTGCCACTATCTTGGCTGCGTTGGGAATCCAACTCATTTTGACAGAGAATTGATTTATTCTGTGCCCATAGACCCCTTTTTATGGGGTGTACCTGTCTTAAAGGTATGTTAATATTACACTATTAAATATTGTACCTTCAAATACAAGTTAATATTTCTTAGAATACTTCCTGATTTGAAAATGTTACCATTTGCATTTTGTCATGGACAGTTATAGACATGTTTTATAGTTTTGTTTTATTCCTCAAATTTATATTTTATTCTTCTATCATGCAAGTCGACTTTAGCCTTTTTTACACTTAAAAAAGTAAATTGTTCCCTATTACATTCTGACACATCAAACCTCTGGGGAAAATATGGCAAAACCTGTTTTCATATAGTTTTTACCTAAATAAGTGCTTATTAAAATAATTAATATCAGAAATTTGAAACAAATATAGAATGGTGTATATGGTTTCAAGTGACTTCACAAAATAAGGTATACTTGAGTTTGCTTTTGTAAAAAGACTTTATTTGATAGGGAGAGAGAGAGAGAGAGAGAGAGAGAGAGAGAGAGAGATTTTCCATCTGCTAATTCACTCCCAAAATAACCACAAAAGTTGGAACTGGGCCAGGCCAAAGCCAGGAGCCTGGAGCTCAGACCAGGTCTCTCACATGGGTGGCAAGGATCAAAAGATATGGGTCATAACCTGCTGTCTCACAGGATCTACATTAGCATGAAGATGGAATTGAAAGCAGAGTCATGGCTCAAACTCCTGAACCCAATCACGTGTCGAACACTACCATATATTTTTAAGTAAATAATTTTTGTGTACTCAAAAGGGAGTGGGGGGAGAGATTCCACTTACTGGTTCTGTCCCCTAAATGTCCACAATAGCTGGGGCTAAACCAAGATAGTCAGGAGCCAGCCCAGAACCCAATCCTAATTTCTTATGTGGTAGCAGTGATCCTGCACTTGAGCCATCACCTGCTGCCTTCCAGGAAGTGCATTAGCAAGAATCTGAAGTCCCAGGCCCTTTGATATGGGTGTGAATGTACCAAACTGCATGTTAACCATTGTGCCAAATGTCTTCTCTTCAATTTTGTTTTTTTTCTACAAGGTTTTCCATCAATTTGTGGCATTTTCTTTCCATTCATACCCTTAGTTTTCAAAAGAAATCTTAACAATGTGTATCACATAGGTGTAAGTGTGTGAGCAAAAACCTACATTCTTGCTTTGGGTATTATCTAAAATTACAGATATTCTACCTATCACCAAAACCACTGATTTCCCAGATTTAAGCATGATTACATACAGTGCCCATTTTTCCTTTGTTGCTAAAGGAGTAGCCATTCATCCAGCCCAAAGACAGGGGAATAGGATTTATTGGTAGAAATTAATAGAAAAGAACAGAGAGATTCATTTAAAATGAGACACATGTGGATAAGAGGTAAAGATTTCAAGATAAACAATTTTTATTAGAATATAACTTTATAAATTTGCAAAATGATCAAAGTTTAAAAAAAAAAAAAAACCATTCATCATTGGTGCTGTTTTGATGTATTGTGTTACTTAGTTCTCCTGACCCATCATCCAGAGATCTTTACAAAAGAGCTCTAGTAAATTCCATGACATGGCAGCAAAGTTTAGAAGCACATATGATTTGCGAGGCAAAATAATGCAACATGATATTTCTTCCCTGGTTTTAGAGTACCATATGTTGTAATAGATAATGCTGCTCCACCCAATAAACAGCTCCTAATCTCTTGTAAACAGGTATCTGTTGACCATAGCTAGGCATTTGGGACATTTTGTAGAACAATGCTACCCTTCTGTGAAGAGTCACTAATTATGCTCTCAGTTGGCCACAGGAAGCAATTCTGACACCCTCATCAGTTCCTTAAAAACTGGACCTGAGGGCTGGTGCTGCAGCTCAATAGGCTAATCCTCTGCCTGCGGCACCAGCACACCGGGTTCTAATCCCAGTCAGGGCACCGGATTCTGTCCTCGTTGCTCCTCTTCCAGGCCAGCTCTCTGCTGTGGCCCGGGAATGCAGTGGAGGATGGCCCAAGTGCTTGGGCCCTGCACCCACATGGGAGACCAGGAGAAGCACCTGGCTCCTGGCTTCGGATCAGCACGGTGCGCTGGCTACAGTGCACCAGCCTCAGCGGCCACTGGGGGGTGAACCAACGGAAAAAGGAAGGCCTTTGTCTCTCTCTCTCACTGTCCACTCTGCCTGTCAAAAAAATGAAAGAAAAAACAAACAAAAAAAAAAAAACCTTGACCTGAGATAACACAATGTGGTCCAAAAGTTGCCAGTTTGGGTACTGCTGCTCACTTGATGCTCAGGAATGTTGTGAATGCACCAGACCTAACCCAGAAAGCAACACACAGAGAGTAACTCAAGAGTGCATGTTCCGCTATTACAAAGCCAAATTCACTTTCAAAGATGCACTCACTCACTGAACAACATGTTACTCAATGAACAGTGGGTCACAGAATAAATCAAGAGAGAAATCAAAAAAATTCGGAAAATGAATGAACACAATACAACATATCAAAACGTGGGATACAGCAAAAGCAGTGTTAAGAGGAAAGTTTATAGCAATTGGTGTCTACATTAAGAAATTAGAAAGGTACCAAATAAATGAGCTACTAATATACCTAAAGGACCTAGAGAAGCAACAGCAAACACAACCCAAAATTAGTAGGAGAAAGGAAATAATTAAGATTAGAGAATAAATAAGCAAACTTTAAACAAAAAAAAAAACAATACAAAAAATCAAAGTAATGAAGAGCTGGTTTTTTGAAAAAATAAACAAAATTGACACACCATTGCCCAACTAACAAAAACAGAGAGAGAAGACCCAAATCAATAAAATTAGAGAAGAAAATGAAATATAACAACAGATACCACAGAAATAAAAAGAATCAGGGGCCGGCACCAAGGCACAGTAGGTAAATCCTCCACCTGCAGCGCTGGTATCCCATATGGGTGCTGGTTCTAGTCCCAGCTTCTCCTCTTCCAATCCAGCTTTCTGCTGTGTCCTGGGAAAGCAGTAGAAGTTGGCCCAAATCCTTGAGACCCTGCACCCACATGGGAGACTGGGAAGAAGCACCTGGTTCCTAGCTTCGGATCAGCGCAGCTCCGGCCATTGAAGCCAACTGGGGAGTGGACCAACGGAAGGAAGACCTTTCTGTCTGTCTCCCTCTCACTGTCTATAACTCTACATCTCAAATAAATAAATAAAATCTTTTTTAAAAAAAAGAATCATCAGGAATTACTATGAAAAGTTGTATGTCAACAAATTGGGAAATCTAGAGGAAATGGATAGATTCCTGGATACATAAAACCTACCTAAAGTGAGCCATTAAAACATAGAAAAGCTAACAGATCAATAACCAAGATGGAAAATGAATCAGTAATAAAGACTCTCCCAAAAAAGAAAAGCCCAAATCAGATAGCTTCACTGCTGAATTCTCAGACATTTAAAGAAGAATTAACTCCAATTCTTCTCAATATATTCAAAACAATCAAAAGGGAGGGGATCTTCCAAAATCCTTCTATGAAGCCAGTATCACCCTAATTTCTAAAGCGGAAAAAGATACAACAGAGAAAGAGAACTACAGATCAATTTCCCTGATGAATATACATGCAAAAATTCTCAATTAAAATCCAACAACACATCACAAAAATCATTCACCTGGACCAAGCAGGATTTATCCCTGCAATGCAAGGGTGGTTCAAAATTTGAGACTCAATCAGTGTGATACATCACATTAACAAACTGAAGAATGAAAAACATATGACATTTTCATTAGATGCAAAGAGAGAATTTGATAAAAATAAACACCCTTTCATGATGAAAACTAAGCAAATTTGGTATTTAAGGAACATTCTTCAACATAATCAAGGCAATTTATGACAAAACCACAGCCAGCATCCTATTAAATGGGGAAAAGATGGAAGCAGTTCCACTAAGATCCAGAGCCAGAAAGGATGCCCACTCTCACCTTTGCTATCCAATATCATCCTGGAAGTTTTTGCCAGAGCCATTAGCAAAGAAAAAGACATCAAAGGGATACAAATTGGGAAGGAGGAAGTCAAACTCTCCCTATTTGCAGATGACATGATTCTATATATAGGGAACTCAAAGACTCCACTAAGAAACTATTGGACCTCATAAAAGAGGTTGGTGAAGTGGAAGGATATAAAATTAACACACAAAAATCAATAGCTTTTGTACACACAGACAATGCCACAGCTGAGAAAGAACTGAGACTGGAGGCCGGCGCTGTGGCATAGCAGGTAAAGCCACCACCTGCGGTGCCACCATCCCATATGGACACCGGTTCAGGACCCAGCTGCTCAACTTCTGATCCAGCTCTCTGCTATGGCCTGGGAAAGCAGAAGAAAATGGCCAAAGTCCTTGGGTCTCTGCACCCATGTAGGAGAACCAGAGGAAACTCCTGGCTCCTGGCTTCAGATCAGTGCAGCTCCAGCCATTGCACCCAAGTGGGGAGTGAACCAGCAGATGGAAGACCTCTCTCTCTCTCTCTCTCCCCACCCCGTGTGACTCTTTCAAATAAGTAAATATTTAAAAAAAAAACTTCTGGCCAGCGCCGTGGCTCACTAGGCTAATCCTCCACCTGCGGCATCTGCACCCCGGGGTTCTAGTCCCGGTCGGGCCACTGGATTCTGTCCTGGTTGCTCCTCTTCCAGTCCAGCTCTCTGCTGTGGCCCAGGAAGGCAGTGGATCATGGCCCAAGTCCTTGGGCCCTTCACCCATGTGGGAGACCAGGAAAACAGCTTCAGATCAGCATGGAGCACACCAGCCGCAGCAGCCATTTTGGGGTGAACCAATGAAAAAAAGGAAGACCTTTCTCTCTGTCTCTCTCTCACTGTCCACTCTGCCTGTCAAAAAAAAAAAAGAACTTCTAAGATCAATCCCATTCAGAATACCTAGAAAATAATCAAATAACTTAGAATAAAGTTAATCAAGCTTATCTTATCTCTATGACAAAAATTATAAAACACTAAAGAAAGAAATATAAGAAACCACAAGTGGAAAAATCTTCCATATTGATGGATTGGAAGAATCAATACTATCAAAATGTCCATGCTGCCCGAATCAGTTTACAGATTCAATTCAATACCAATCAAAACACCAAAGACATTCTTTTAAGATATAGAAAAATAATGCTGAAAGTCATATGGAAACACAAGAAACCCCAAATACTTAAACCAATCTTATACAACAAAAACAAACCCGGAGGCATCACAACACCATATTCAAATTTCAAGACATACTGCAGGGAAGTTTTAATCAAAATAGCCTGCGACTAGTATAAAGAGAGATGCATAGACCAATGGAACAGAATAGGAACTCCAGAAATCAATCCACACATCTACAATCAATTTTTTTATAAAGGAGCTAAAATCAATTCTTGGAGCAAGACAGTCTCTTCAACAAATGATATTGGGAAAAATGTATCTCTGCATGCAGAAATATGAAGCAAGTCCCCTTCCTTACACCTTACAAAAAATCCACTCAAGGCCGGCGCCGTGGCTCACTAGGCTAATCCTCCGCCTTGCAGCACCGGCACACCAGGTTCTAGTTCCGGTCAGGACGCCGGATTCTGTCCCGGTTGCCCCTCTTCCAGGCCAGCTCTCTGCTATGGCCCAGGAGTGCAGTGGAGGATGGCCCAAGTGCTTGGGCCCTGCACCCCCATGGGAGACCAGGAGAAGCACCTGGCTCCTGGCTTTGGATCAGGACAATGCACCGGCCACAGCACGCCAGCCGCGGCGGCCATTGGAGGGTGAACCAAAGGCAAAAGGAAGACCTTTCTCTTTGTCTCTCTCTCTCACTGTCCACTCTGCCTGTCAAAAAAAAATCCACTCAAAATGGATCAAAGACATAAATCTATGACCCAATACTTTCAAATTATTAGAGAGCATTGGGGAAACCCTGAAATACATTGGCATATACAAAGAATTCTTTGAAAGACAAAGTCAAAATTGATAAATGGCATTACATCAAATTGAGAAGCTTCTGCACTGCGAAAGAAACACTCAGCCTACCAATGGAATGGAAGAAATTATTTGCAACCTATGCAACTGATAAAGGATTAATATCCAAAATACATAAAGAGCTTAAGAAACTCAAAAACAACAAAACAAACAACCCAGTTAAGAAATTGGCAGAAGACTTGAACAAGCATTTTTCAAAAGAAGAAATCCAAATGGCTAACAGACACATGAAAAAAATGCTCAAGATTACTAGCCATCAGGGAAATGCAAATCAAAACCATAATGAGGTTTTACTTCACCCCCAATAGAATGGCTCTGATGCATAAATCAGCAAACAACAATGGCTGGTGAATATGGGTACCCTGATCCACTGTGGTGGGAATGTACCTGGAGCAGCCACTGTGGAAGAAAGCATGGATAGACCTCAGAAATATGGATATAGACCTACCACATGACCCAGACATCCCACTCCTGGGAATTTACCCAAAGGAAATGAAGTCAGCATATGAAAGAGTCATCTGTACTCCCATGTTTTTGCAGCTCAATTCACAATAGATAAGATTTGGAATCAACCCAGATGCCCACCAGCTGAAAACTGAATAAAGAAATTATGGGATATGTACCCATGGAACACTACACAGTGGTAACAAAAATGAAATCTTTTCATTTGCAACAAAATATATGCAACTGGAAGCCATTACTTAGTGAAATAAGCCAGTCCCAAAAAGACAAATACCATATGTTCTCCCTGATCTGTGATAACTAATGGAGTACCTAAAAGGTAATCTATGTAAGTGAAATTGACACTTTGAAATGCAATGACTTTCAAAGCCCTATTCTCAACTGTTTAGGAACATGTTGGGTTTTTTTTTTTTTCATACTATCTGTTGAACTCTGTACTTAGTGTATGGTTAATCTTATGTGTATGAAATTAACTTAAAATAGATCTTAGTAAAATATAATAATGGAAACATGAGAAGGAGGAAGAATAAGTGTGGGAGTCTGGATGGGAGAGACTATAGAGTGAAAGTTCACTGTGTTCCTGAATTTGTATTTATGAAGTGAATGAAGTTTGTATACATTAAACAAAAAATTTCTGGGGGAAAACTCACAGATGCAATTACTCTCTTTTACAGCATCTGTTGGTTCCACCTTCTCCACTCAGCATTAGTGCAACTTTCAAAGCTCTGGAACTTGGAGCAGTGGCTAGGTGTCGCTAATTCCATGCACCCACTTAACCAACACTGATCTTGCAACCCTAGTACCTGATGTGGAAACTTTGTGGCAATCCATGTGCCAGGCACACCCAGAACATCAGCAAGCATTGATCCCAATACCCATGAAGCACATCACCCCAGTCCCTCCCTCCAGAGACGATTGGATACCTGCAATAACAGCAGTCTCAATGACCACACTGTACCATAGGAACAGCCCAGGCCCCTAATGTGACTTTCATCACCATTAGCAAATAAAGGCATGAGGAGATTGTACTACAAAATCTAACCAGCACTAAAGATAAAGAATGCTACTACAGACACATCTCCAGGAATAAAGCCTTCAATCAACTAAAACCATCCTATAGGATATTATAGAAAGAAAAGATCAGATGGATAAAAATCAATGTAGAAACACAAAAAAATGTGAAGGGAGTCAATAGGATTCCCCAAAAGGAACACAATAACACATTTACATTGAACTGAGAACAGAGATTGACAAAATGCCTGAAAAAGAATTCAAAAGAATGATTGCAAGATTATTGAAAAATACAATTAACAAAGGCAATAAAAGCAAAAATAGATAAGTGGAATAGCATCAAGCTAAGAAGCTTCTGCACAGCAAAAGAAGCAATTAACAAATTCAAGAGACAACTGACAGATTAGGAGAAAATAATTTCAAACTATGCATCTGATAAAACATTAATATCCAGAATACTTAAGTAGTACAAGAAACTTGAGAACAAAACCAACAATCCAGTGAAGAAATGAGAAAGAGTATGAATAGATTTTTTCAAAGGAATAAATACAAATATACAATATAAACTTGAAAAAATGCTCAAGATCACTAGCCATCAAGGAATTGCAAATAAAAACCAAAAGGTAGAACACCATCACCTAGCTCCAGTTAGAATGGCTGCTATCCAAAAATCAAAAATAACAGAGAAAAGAGTGCCCTAATACAATGTGGATGTGAATACAAATTGGTTCAAACATTATAGAAAATAGCATGGAGATTCCTTAGGAAACTAAAAATGGATCTATCATATTATCCATCTAACTCACTCTTGGGAATATATCCCAAAGAAGTAAAATAAGCATATGAAAGAGATACCTTCAGCTAAATTCACAATAGTAAAGCTATGAAATCAACCTGGATGTCCATTCACTAGTGACTGGATAAAGAAAGCATGGTATATATACACAATGGAATATTACCCAGCCACAAAAAAGAATGAAAACCTGAAATTTGCAACAAAATACATGGAAATAGAGATCATTATACTAACTGAAATAAGCCAGACCCAAAAAGACAAATATCACATTTTTTTTCTTATTTGTGGAAGTTGGTATATCGAGTATAAAAATTGTATGGATACCATAACATTTGTCATATACTTATAAATATTGATTCACTGAATTATACCGTGTGCATGACAATAGGTCCTTCTTTCTCTCATAGTATGATCATTGTCATGAATCTCACCTTAATATCTCCTTCTGAGATATTAATATTTCTGTTTTTAAGGAAGCATATTGTGTATGTATATAATGTCTACACAAGAAGAGTCTCTGAGTTCTGTCAAGCTGTGAGAGCAGAGGCAGGCCATTTCACCAAGAATTTACCCCCATGGGATTTTACAATGCTCACTTTATAGATATGAAATCACTCAACACTCACCACGAACACAAGGCATGCTTTCTTTGAAAACTCCACCACCTGGATTAAGAAGAAGTCAGATAATGTGCACAAGCTCATGAGCTCCCAGGTACAAAAGAATCTAAGCATGTATCCCCAGTGCTGACACTCTGAATTACTTACCTGCCTTCATCACTCAGCTGTGGCATTGCATTGGAATTCACCATGGACAAGGGTTCCAAGTCTGTATAGATACCTGGAATTGTCCAAACATATAGACTTTACCCTCTATTCACATTATAAAGCCTTCTCAGTGTTACTGAGTGTTACTCAGTGTTAATGCCAGGGCAGGCATCACCATCATCACTACATTTTCAGAATATTGTGCAAATATATAAAATGCATATATAAAGCCCTGATGCTTTTAGATAGTTTGTAGGTACTGACAGGTGGAAAACACGACTTGACAAATCACTCAAACCCCTTCAGTGTGGCTCACTCATTAGCATCTATCCCAAAGTTGTTAAGAAGTGACATTTGAAGGCATGGAAGAAACGATGAGTAGGGATGCTGAAATCCTGTGAACTACACACATTGGGGAAAATGGCAAGCATTACTGGAGAGTACCACTTTGCTTTCTGTCTTTATGCATCAAGCTCCTCGTAACTCTTGTGATAGCTGGGCAACAGAGCCTCAGTGCTCAATAGGATCCAGCTCCCTATGCCACATCTCACTGTTTGTTCCCTCTCTGAGCATAAACAGCCTCCTCATACAGTAGAACACATGGCACAGGGGCCAGTGGTGTGTACAGAGGATTAAGCCATCACAACACTGGTATCCCATATAGGAGCACTGAGTCCAGTCCCAGATGCTCAGCTTTCCATCTAATTTCCAGCTAATGTTCTTGGGAAGGCATTGGAAGATATCCTACATGTTTGGAACCTTCCCACCTTCATTGTAGATCTGGCTGGAGTTCCTGGCTCCTGGCTTCAGCCTGGCCCAGCCTTGGCTTTTGTAGCCATTTGCTGTGTGAAACAGCAGATGAAAGATAGCCCTCTCTTGCTCACTCACTCACTCACTCACTCTCATTCTCACCCTAATTCTTGCTCTCATTCTTGCTCTTAATTTCAAATAAATAAATATTTAAAAAGAAACATATGGGGCCGGTACTCTGGCATAGCAAGTAAAGCCACGCCTGCAGTGCAGGCATCCCATATGGGCACCAGTTCATGTCCCGGTTGTTCCACTTTTGATCCAGCTCCCTGCTATGGCCTGGGAAAGCAGTAGAACATGGACCAAGTCCTTGAACCCCTGCAACCACGTGAGAGACCTGGAAGAAGCTCCAGGCTCCTGGCTTCAGATTGGCGCAGCTCCAGCCATTGTGGCCAACTGGGGAGTGAACCAGTGGATGGAAGACTCTCTCTCTCTCTCTCTCTCTCTCTCTCTCTCTTTCTCTCTCTTCTCTCTCTGCCTCTCTTTCTCTTCCTAACACTGTCTTTCAAATAAATAAATAAATCTTTAAAAAAAGAACATATGACATAGGAAAGGGGGAGTAGAAGGAAAAACATCCTTGACTTTTATCGATTATTTCTAAAGATTTCAATATTGTTGACTCTTTAATTATTGATTATTATTACTAAAAATTGTGAATAAAATAAATTTAATTTTGTTCCTGTTACAGGATATATTTTTATCAATATAACGTTGCTTATAATTGATGGCAGATCCTATAACTGACACAATAAATTCACAAATAACACATGTGTACCTATAGGTATTGAAATAGACTTGGCAAATGTGCAAAGAGGCAATATTATTGAACATTAATCAGCCTGAATAATTGGTAGGATTCTGTCGTTGAATCATAGCATTATTGTAATGTTACCCCAGTTTCAGATTATTCCATGTTCCTTTGAGTAGCCACTGTTTGGAAAATCAAAAGTTTCCTTTTTCATTTGCTTCCTGCTCCTCTCTTTATCTACCTACCATGAATGATGGTTCAGCAGCAGCTGATTCTTGCCTGTTAAAAAAAAACCACCCTTTTGGGCCAGCATTGTGGCATAGCGGATAAAGCTGCCACCTGTAATGCCAGCATGCTCCATGCATGCCTGTTCATGTGCTGGCTGCTCCAGTTCCAATCAAGCTCCCAAATAATGGCCTGACGAAAGCAATGGGAGAATGAACGATCTTAGTGTTTGGGTCCCTGCCACCCATATGAGAGACCATAGTAAAGCTCCTGGCTCCTGACTTTAGTTTGGCCCAGTCCTGGCCTTTGTGGCCATCTTCTTGCCAACAGACGGAAGATAGTTTCTCTCTCTCTCTCTCTCTCTCTCTCCCTCTCCCTCTCCCTCTCCCTCCCTTTCTCCCCTTCTCCCTCTCTCCCTCTTTCCCTCTCTCCCTCTCTCCCTCTCTCTCTCCCCTATCTTTCTTTCTATTTCTCCACCTCTCTCAAAATAAATAAATAGATCTTTGTAAAAATTAAGTGTGAGATGGGGCTGGTGCTGTGGCACAGTGGGTTAAAACCCCGGCCTGCAGCACCAGCATCCTATATGGGCGCCGGTTCAAGTCCTGGCTGCTCCACTTCCAATCCAGCTCCCAGATAATATGTCTGGGAAAATAACAAAAGATGTATCCATGTAGGAGACCCAGAAGAAGCTCCTGGCTCCTGGCTTCAGATCAGCTCAACTTGGCCATTGCGGCCATTTGGGGAGTGAACAGGCAGATGGAAGACTCTCTCTCTCTCTCAGTCTCTACCTCTCTGTGTAACTCTTTCAAGTAAATAAAATAAATCTTTTCAAAAGAGTGAGAATATGAGAGGGAAGAGAAAGAAATGTTGGAGCATGGATGGAAGGGAGTTTAGGGTAGGAAGTATCACTGTGTTCCTAAATCTCTACATATGAAATACATGGAACTTGTATAACAAATTTTTTAAAATATTCAAAGAAGGATAATAATTTATAAAACAATAAATAAATAAATCTTTCTTAAAAATACATCTTTAAATTCTAGTCTATTATCCATATAAAGCAAGTTCCTGAGTAATTAGTGAGTGACTCCACTAGGTACTCAGTTATTCTGCATCTTTCCAGCTTTACCACAAGATGAGGGAAATGAGGATGCAAAAAAGAAAGCAAATGAGAAAATTGGCAAGGTAAGATAGCCTTTATTTGCCTAAGATAGAAATTATTTTCTTCTTTATTTTTAAATTGATATCAGATAAGCAAAAACTGTTTGTGTGCACCTTGTAAGGTAGGTAGTGTTTACCTGCAGTGGAGGTGGAAGAGGAGCATCTTACCAACTGATTCCTGGTTCAAGAGAACAAGCATCATTGACATTGTCGGGTCATACTTTTTGTATTTGGGAACCTTTTCTTTTTGTGTGTATGTTTTTTTTTACTTTTATTTAATGAATATAAATTTCCAAAGTACAGCTTATGGATTACAATGGCTCCCTCCCCCATAACTTCTCTCCCACCCACAACCCTCCCCTTTCCCTCTCCCTCCCTCCTTCCATTGGGAACCTTTTCTTTAGTAACTTTTCCTCTTTAACAATTTTGTGGTTGCCTGCCAACATGCCCTTTGACTATCATACCTATCATACCTATCATAGTTTGACTATCATATCATAGGAAAATTGCATGCCCTTTCCACTACTGTCCTCTCCTCTAGTTTTGTATTATTTGACTTGTCTACTGGTTCCCAGATGGTTACTTAGAGTCACCAAGAGAACAAAAGACCATGGCAAACAGAGTCCAGAATTTCTGGTTCTCACAGTGTTTTCTTTATTGTAGGTGGTCCCAAGAACAAGAAGAAATGGTATGTATGCATTTTACATTCACTCACTGCGTGAATACATGATATAGATTAGAATATGATACTTATTTGCTGGCTTTTATCTGGGGAAAAACCAAGGTCACAGTCTTCAGTGGGAATGAGGATGGCGGGAATGTAGCCAAAGAAACTGGTTGCAGGTAACACTCTATGTGTCTGCAGTCCCTGAAATCAGCTGTGTTTCCTCTCATGGTGTGAATTTGTGTTCACCAGAGTGGGGAGTGTATGTGTTATACAGTGAGACATGTTTGTGAATGTGTGAATGTGTGTCTATGTGTATATTTCCCCTAGATGAGTGCCAAGATCACTCAGCACACTTTTCAGTGGTAACTTTATCAATTAAATTACACATCTTATCTTCTCTAATTCAAATCTCATTTTTTATCATTTACTAATTCTAGCCCACAGATGGAGAAATCCAAGCCACAAAAATGCAGCTAAGCCCACTAGATACTGTATAGAATAGCCAATATGCATACCTACATGTGTGGTTGCAGTTTTGATGTTCTGAACTACAGTTTCCAGATATCACCCAGTCATGTATTATTCATCACCATTACAGGGGAGTTCTCTCATCCAAGTCTGTTCCTGGAAATTCCCAAGCCCACAGAGATCCAAACACTGTCACAAATATAAAATAGGCTCACTGATCATGTAGCCCAATGTAGCTATCTGGGAATATTTCTGCACATTCCAACAGCTGTTACTGGGAACACACATAGACAGCCTACATGTTTCTTTCTCTTTTTTTTGACAGGCAGAGTGGACAGTGAGAGAGAGACAGAGAGAAAGGTCTGCCTTTGCCGTTGGTTCACCCTCCAATGGCCGCCACAGTCAGCGCGCTGTGGCCGGCGCACCGCGCTGATCCAAATGCAGGAGCCAGGTGCTTCTCCCGGTCTCCCATGGGGTGCAGGGCCCAAGCACTTGGGCCATCCTCCACTGCACTCCTGGGCCATAGCAGAGAGCTGGCCTGGAAGAGGGGCAACCGGGACAGAATCCGGAGCCCCAACCAGGACTAGAACCTGGTGTGCCGGTGCCGCAAGGCAGAGGATTAGCCTATCAAGCCACGGCGCCGGCCTTGCCTACATGTTTCATAACAGATCACAGACCTTAAAAAGAGAAGACCCTGGCATGGCATGTGGCACAGCAGGTTAAGCAGCCACTTGTGGTGTCAGCATCCCACATGAGCACCAGTCACAGTCCCAGCTACACAACTTCCAATCCAGCTCCCTTATAATGCACTTGGAAAGGCAGTGGAAGAATGCTCAAGTACATGGGCCCTTCCTACCCATAGGTGGGAGACCCAGACAGAGCTCCTGGCTACTGGCTTTGGCCCAGTCCAGCGCCAGCCATTGCAGCAATTTGGAGAGTAGCATACAGAAGACATCTCTACCTTCTCTCCCTCTCCCCAACTATAACTCTGCCTTTCAAATAAATAAGCAAGTATTTTTAAAACAAAGGGAGGAGGCTGGTGCTGCAGCTCAAAAGGCTAATCCTCCACCTGTGGCACCGGCACACCAGGTTCTAGTCCCAGTCAAGGCACAGGTTCTGTCCCAGTTGCTCCTCTTCCAGTCCAGCTCTCTGCTGTGGCCCAGAAGTGCAGTGGAGGATGGCCCAAGTCCTTGGGCCCTGCACCTGCATGTGAGACCAGGAGAAGCACTTGGTTCCTGGCTTTGGATCAGTGAGGTGTGCTGGCCACAGCACGCCAGCTGCAGCGGCCATTGGGAGGTGAACCAATGGAAGGAAGACCTTTCTCTCTGTCTCTCTCTCACTGCCTACTCTACCTGTCAAAAATAAATAAATAAATAAATGGAAGAAACTAAGATAGACCAAATGGTGGACAAATGTCATAGTGGGGTCTATTGAAATGAGATCCAAACACAATAACAATTGGGGAAGTGCTTTAGAATATCAGACAACATTGTCTCCACAAGTTCTGTGAGTTAAACACTATATAGGCAGTGCTCATTGGAACTCTTGTTACCTGCTAGATATCAGTGTGGTACCCATCCTCCTTTTTGCAACTCTGTTTTAAAACTGGATTGTACAAGGCCGGCGCCGCGGCTCACTAGGCTAATCCTCCGCCTTGCAGCGCCGGCACACCGGGTTCTAGTCCCGGGCGGGGCGCCGGATTCTGTCCCGGTTGCCCCTCTTCCAGGCCAGCTCTCTGCTGTGGCCAGGGAGTGCAGTGGAGGATGGCCCAGGTGCTTGGGCCCTGCACCCCATGGGAGACCAGGAAAAGCACCTGGCTCCTGGCTCCTGCCATCGGATCAGCGCGGTGCGCCGGCCACAGCGCGCTGGCCGCGGCGGCCATTGGAGGGTGAACCAACGGCAAAGGAAGACCTTTCTCTCTGTCTCTCTCTCTCACTGTCCACTCTGCCTGTCAAAAAATAAAAAAAATAATAAAAAAAAGAAAAAAAAAGAAAAAAAAACTGGATTGTACAAAAATATAAATATAATGAAGATGGCGGAATAGTTAGGGCGCGCACCGACAGTCCGGGAAAAGATAGTTTAATAAAGTGGAGTTACAGTAGCCTCAGGAAAAGGATCAGGGAAAAACTGCAGAGGAAACTCTTCTGGATCTAGTGGCTGTGACTCAGAGGACCTAAGGGGAGAGCAAGGTCGCCCACTGCATGGAAGCTGAGCTGCAGGAGCCGCCAGGGCCACCGGACCTGCCGGAGCAGCCGGACCCGCCGGACCCGCTGGAGCCGCAGAGTCTGCGTGGCAGTGCTGGAAGGGGAGGTGAACTAAAAACCTCTCAGTAACCTGAGACATTGGCAGGGAAAGGCAGAAAAAGCCTGCAGAGAATGAGGCCTGAAACCCCATTGGGGAAAGTTCACCAGGCTGGCTGGAGGAGAGAAAAAATCGCATAAATAAGGGGAACTGGCATGGACATTTAGCCTCTCTCTCCACTCACCTTACAAAGCCGAGCAAGACAAAGGGCAGGCGCCATTTTAAGTAAGTAAAGTGGTGTGTGCCATTTTGCATATGTAAAGTAGGTGTCTCTCATTAGCCAAGCAGAAAAACCTGACTCTGGTAAGCAAACGAATACCCACAGGGGCCAGATTTCATACATCAACTACTCTCAATTTCACTTAGCTGTGTGGAATTACTTCCCAACTGAGTCAAAAAGAGAGAGAGAGAGAGAGAGAGAGAGAGAGAACAATCTGGGTGAATCACCGTTGGCACACCCTTAACCCTGTAGAACCAGAGTTCTCTGGCTATACCCATCACAGCCTCTAAGGATCCATCAAAAACAGACAGTCCTCTTAATCTAGAGTCACAGTATAATGAGAAAAAAACAAAGAATATCTCCAATATGACAAACAAATGCAGAAGCCGAGGTAACAAGAACAATGAAGACACTATGATGCCCTCAAATGAAATAGACACCCCAATTCAAGATTATGAAGATGATGAGATAGAAGAAATGCAAGAAGCAGATCTCAAAAAATTGATAAGAACATTAAGAAGTTATCAAAAACAAATTCTCGAACTCCAGAAATCCTTAATGGACAAGATAGAAAATCTCTCTCGTGAAAATGAAATATTAAGGAGGAATCAAAATGAAATGAAACAACTAGTACAACAGGAAACTGTGATAGTGACGACAAATCATAATGAAGTGAAGAATTCAATAGATCAAATGACAAACACATTAGAAAGCCTTAAAAACAGAATGGCTGAAGCAGAAGAGAGAATATCAGACTTAGAAGACAGAGCACAGGAAAATATAGAATCAAACCAAAGAAAAGAAGAGGAAATTAGAAATCTAAAACATATTGTCAGGAATCTTCAGGATACTATTAAAAAACCCAACATTCGGGTTCTTGGAGTTCCTGAAGGCATGGAGAGGGAGAAAGGATTAGAAACCCTTTTAGTGAGATATTAGCAGAAAATTTCCCAGATTTGGAGAAGGACAGAGACATACTAGTACAGGAAGCTCATAGAACCCTTAATAAACTTGACCAAAAGAGATCCTCATCACAACACGTTGTAATTAAACTCACCACAGTGAAACATGAAGAAAAGATCCTAAAATGTGCAAGAGAGAAATGTCACATTACTCTCAGAGGATCTCCAATCAGACTCACAGCTGACTTCTCATCAGAAACCCTACAGGCGGAGAGGTGGCAAGATGGCGGAATAGGAAGGGAGCACACTGATAGTCCGGAGAGAGACAGTTTAATAAAAGTGGAGATACTGCAGGTTCAAGGAAGAGTAGGGGAAGAAACAGCAGAAGAAACTCTTCCGGAACAAGTGATTCACAGTGGACCTGCGTGGAGAGCGTGGGAGCCCACAGTTCGGGACACCAGTGGCAGACTCAACACACCAGCGCTGGAACGCAAGGTGAGCCAAACCTCAATAGCCCCAGACACCGGCAGGCAAGCAGAAAGAGGAGACTAGAGGGAACGACCCCGGGGAGGAAAACACCAGGCTAACTAGAAGGGAGAGAGAGAGAGAGAAGAAAAAAAAGGTGACTGGTATGGACACGGGTTTCTCTCTCTCCGCTCACCTCTCAAAGGCGAGCAAGACAAAGAGCAGGCACCATCTTGGACATACGTCATAAGCAGAGCGACCTCAGGTCTGCACCGGCCCTGAGCCTAGCAGAACAACCTGACTCTGGGTGGGGCGAATTAACAGGAGATTAGGACCTAGTAAATTTGTGGTGCTACTGAACTGAGACTGTGAAAAAAGAGACGGTGGGGGAGAGAACTCACGGAATTCACATGAGCACTCTCAAGAGATGCTACAATTCCGTAACTTTGGCAACCCAGTGGGAGACTGAAGGAGAATCTGAGCCCACTCTGAGGGCCGAACAGATTCCCTGTGTGGTCCTTGGGAAAGAGCTTCCGATCTCTGGCTCCTGTGGGTATATCATTTGCCTGCTAACTACCTCCAACTTCGTTCAGCTGTGCGGAATTACTTCCCTTTTGAATCAAAAAAAGAAAGAAAGAGAGAGAGAGAGATCTACCACGCCTAGCCTTGGAGTGTCACCTTTGGCACACCAAACAGAGCTCTCAGGCCACACCCATCTCAAGCCTCTAAAGCTCCATCAAAAACAGACAGTCCACTTAATCTAGAGTCATAGTATAACAAGAAAAAGCACCACAGTGAAGAAACCAAATATCTCCAATATGCCAAATAACAAACACAAAAACCGAGGTAATAAGAACAAGGAAGTCACTATGAGCCCCCAAATGAAAAAGACACCCCAATTCAAGATTATGAAGATGATGAGATAGAAGAAATGCAAGAAGCAGATCTCAAAAAATTGATAAGAACATTAAGAAGTTATCAAAAACAAATTCTCGAACACCAGAAATCCTTACTGGACAAGATAGAAAATCTCTCGCGTGAAAATGGAATATTAAGGAGGAATCAAAATGAAATGAAACAACTAGTACAACAGGAAACTGTGATAGTGATGACAAATCATAATGAAGTGAAGAATTCAATAGATCAAATGAAAAACACAATAGAGAGCCTTAAAAACAGAATGGCTGAAGCAGAAGAGAGAATATCAGACTTAGAAGAGAGAGAACAGGAAAGGATACAGTCAGACCAAAGAAAAGTAGAGGAAATTAGAAATCTAAAACATATTGTCAGGAATCTGCAGGATACTATTAAAAAACCCAACATTCGGGTTCTAGGAGTTCCTGAAGGCATGGAGAGGGAGAAAGGATTAGAAGGCCTTTTTAGTGAGATATTAGCAGAACATTTCCCAGATTTGGAGAAGGACAGAGAAATCCTAGTACAGGAGGCTCACAGAACCCCTAATAAACACGACCAAAAGAGATCCTCACCACAACACGTTGTAATTAAACTCTCCACAGTGAAACAGAAAGAAAAGATCCTAAAATGTGCAAGAGAGAAACGTCACATTACTCTCAGAGGATCTCCAATCAGACTCACAGCTGACTTCTCATCAGAAACCCTACAAGCTAGGAGGGAATGGCGAGATATAGCCCAGGTACTAAGAGACAAAAAATGCCAGCCATGGAATATTAGATCCTGCAAAGCTATCATTTGTGAATGAAGGTGAAATAAAGACCTTTCACAACAAAGAGAAAATGAAAGAATTTGTCGCCACTCCTCCAGCCCTGCAAAAGGTGCTTAAAGATGTGTTACACACAGAAACACAGAAACACGGTCATCAATATGAAAGAAGGTAAAGGAAGGAAATCTCGCAGCAAAAGATCACAGGGAATTCAAAGCATATATTAGAACTTATCTTTGGCAAATGGCAGGGCAAAGTTACCACTTATCATTAGTCACATTGAACGTTAATGGCCTGAACTGTCCAGTTAAAAGACACACATTTACTGATTGGGGTAAGGAACAAAACCCATCTCTTTTCTGCTTGCAACAAACACATCTTTCGAACAAAGATCCATACAGACTGCAAGTGAAAGGCTGGGAAACGATATACCATGCCAACAGAAATGAAAAAAGAGCAGGCATAGCCATCTTAATATCAGACAACATAAACTTTACCACAAAAACTGTTAAGAGAGACAAAGAGGGACACTATATAATGATTAAGGGAAAATTCAACAGGAAGATATAACAATTATCAATGTATATGCACCTAACTACAGGGCACCAGTTTATCTAAATGATTTAGTAAGGTACTTAAAGGGAGACTTAGACCCCAATACAATAGTACTGGGGGACTTCAATATCCCACCCTCAGATATAGACAGATCAATAGGACAGAAGATCAACAAGGATACAGTAGACTTAAACGACACTATAGCACAAATGGATCTAACAGGTATCTACAGAACTTTCAATCCTACAGCTAAAGATTTTACATTCTTCTCAGCAGTACATGGAACCTTCTCTAGGATTGACCACATACTAGGCCATAAAGCAAGTCTCAGCAAATTCAAAACAAAAGCAAAAGCAGTGTTAAGAGGAAAGTTTATATCAATAGGTGCCTACATCAAGAAATTAGAAAGGCACCAAATAAATGAGCTTTCAATTCACCTCAAGGATCTAGAAAACCTACAGCAAACCAGACCCAAATCTAGTAGGAGAAGAGAAATAATTAAAATCAGAGAAGAAATCAACAGGATTGATTCAAAAAAAAAAAAAAAAAAGAACATTACAAAAAATCAGCCAAACGAGGAGTTGGTTTTTTGAAAAAATAAAAAAATTGACACCCCATTGGCCCAACTAACTAAAAAAAAGAAGAGAAAAGACCCAAATCAATAAAATCAGAGATGAAAAAGGAAACGTAACAACAGACACCACAGAAATAAAAAGAATCATCAGAAATTACTACAAGGACCTGTATGCCAGCAAACAGGAAAATCTATCAGAAATGGATAGATTCCTGGACACATGCAACCTACCTAAATTGAACCAGGAAGACATAGAAAACCTAAACAGACCCATAACTGAGACAGAAATTGAAACAGTAATAAAGGCCCTCCCAACAAAGAATAGCCCAGGACCAGATGGATTCACTGCTGAATTCTACCAGACATTTAAAGAAGAACTGACTCCAATTCTTCTCAAACTATTCAGAGCAATCAAAAAAGAGGGAGTCCTCCCAAATTCTTTCTATGAAGCCAGCATCACCTTAATTCCTAAGCCAGAAAAAGATGCAGCATTGAAAGAGAATTACAGACCAATTTCCCTGATGAACACAGATGCAAAAATCCTCAATAAAATTCTCGCCAATAGAATGCAACAACACATCAGAGATCATCCACCCAGACCAAGTGGGATTTTTCCTGGTAGGCAGGGATACTTCAACATTCGCAAATCAAACAATGTGATTCACCACATTAACAGACTGCAGAAAAAAAACACATGATTATCTCAATAGATGCCGAGAAAGCATTTGATAAAATACAACACCCGTTCATGATGAAAACTCTAAGCAAACTGGGTTTGGAAGGAACATTCCTCAATACAATCAAAGCAATCTATGAAAAACCCACGGCCAACATCATATTTAATGGGGAAAAGTTGGAAGCATTTCCACTGAGATCTGGTACCAGACAGGGATGCCCACTCTCACCACTGCTATTCAATATAGTTCTGGAAGTTCTAGCCAGAGCTATTAGGCAAGAAAAAGAAATTAAAGGGATACAAATTGGGAAGGAAAAGTCAAACTATCCCTCTTTGCAGATGACATGATTCTGTATTTAGGGGACCCAAAGATCTCTACTAAGAGACTATTGGAACTCATAGAAGAGTTTGGCAAAGTAGCAGGGTATAAAATCAATGCACAAAAATCAACAGCCTTTGTATACACAGACAATGCCATGGCTGAGGAAGAACTTCTAAGATCAATCCCATTCACAATAGCTACAAAAACAATCAAATACCTTGGAATAAACTTAACCAAGGACGTTCAAGATCTCTACGATGAAAATTACAAAACCTTAAAGAAAGAAATAGAAGAGGATACCAAGAAATTGAAAAATCTTCCATGCTCATGGATTGGAAGAATCAATATCATCAAAATGTCCATTCTCCCAAAAGCAATTTATAAATTCAATGCAATCCCAATCAAGATACTGAAGACCTTCTTCTCAGATCTGGAAAAAATGGTGCTGAAATTCATATGGAGACACAGGAGACCTCGAATAGTTAAAGCTATCTTGCACAACAAAAACAAAGCCGGAGGCATCACAATACCAGATTTCAGGACATACTACAGGGCAGTTGTAATCAAAACAGCATGGTACTGGTACAGAAAAAGATGGATAGACCAATGGAACAGAATTGAAACACCAGAAATCAATCCAAACACCTATAGCCAATTCATATTTGATCAAGGACACAAAACCAATTCCTGGAGTAAGGACAGTCTATTCAATAAATGGTGCTGGGAAAACTGGATTTCCACGTGCAGAATCATGAAGCAAGACCCCTACCTTACACCTTACACAAAAATCCACTCAACATGGATTAAAGACTTAAATCTACGACCTGACACCATCAAATTATTAGAGAGCATTGGAAAATCCCTGCAAGATATAGGTACCGGCAGTGACTTCTTGGAAGATACCCCAAAGCACAGGCAGTCAAAGACAAAATTAACATTTGTGATTGCATCAAATTGAGACGTTTCTGTACTTAAAAATAAACAGTCAGGAAAGTCAAGAGGCAAACGACAAATTGGAAAAAATATTTGCAAACTACGCAACAGATAAAGGGTTGATAACCAGAATCTACAAAGAGATCAAGAAACTCCACCACATCAAACAAACAACCCTCTTAAGAGATGGGCCAAGGACCTCAATAGACATTTTTCAAAAGAAGAAATCCAAATGGCCAACAGACACATGAAAAATGTTCAAGATCATTAGCAATTAGGGAAATGCAAATCAAAACCACAATGAGGTTCCACCTCACCCCAGTTAGAATGGCTCACATTCAGAAATCTACCAACAATAGATGCTGGAGAGGATGTGGGGAAAAAGGGACACTAACCCACTGTTGGTGGGAATGCAAACTGGTGAAGCTACTATGGAAGTCAGTCTGGAGATTCCTCAGAAACCTGAATATAACCCTACCATTCAACCCAGCCATCCCACTCCTTGGAATTTACCCAGAGGAAATTAAATTGGCAAACAAAAATGCAGTCTGCACATTAATGTTTATTGCAGCTCAATTCACAATAGCTAAGACCTGGAACCAACCCAAATGCCCATCAACAGTAGACTGAATAAAGAAATTATGGGACATGTACTCTATAGAATACTATACAGCAGTCAAAAACAACAAAACCCAGTCATTTGCAACAAGATGGAGGAATTTGGAAAACATCATGCTGAGTGAATTAAGCCAGTCGCAAAGGGACAAATATCATATGTTCTCTCTGTTCTGCTCAACTAACTGAGCACCAAAAGGGAAACTTGTTGAAGGGAAATTGGTACTGTGAGAAATGTGACCTGATCAGCTCTTGTGCTGACTGTTGATGTACAATGTAATACTTTATCCATTTTAGTATTTTTTTCTAGTACTATTTGTTGAACTCTGTAATTAATACAAAATTATTCTTAGGTGTTTAAATTTTAACTGAAAAGTGATCCCTGTTAGGAATTTGGAAAGCATTATACTCAGTGAAATATGGCAGTCCCAAAGGGACAAATACCATATGTTCTCCCTGACCGGTGACAACTAACCGAGCACCAAAAAGGAAACCTGTTAAAGTGAAATGAACACTATGAGAAACGGTTACTTGATCAGCATAGCCCTGACTGTTAATGAACAACTTAATACATTATCCCTCTTAGTATTTTTTTGTTTATTTGTTCTACTTAATACTTTTGGTTGAATACTATAATCAATACACAGTTATTCTCAAGTGTTGAAACTTAACTGAAAGTGATGACTGTTAAATATAAGAGTGAGAGTAAGAGAGGTAAGAGATGTGCAATTCGGGACATGCTCAAGCTGACTTACCTCAAACAGCAGAGTTAGAAACATACCAGGGGATTCCAATTCAATCCCATCGAGGTGGCATGTACCAATGCCATCTCACTAGTCCCAGTGATCAATTTCTGTTCACAATTGATCATAATGATAGAACTAAGAGCCAAAGGGATCACATAAGCAAGACTACTGTCTGCAAATACTAGCTGATAGGATAAAAAAGGGAGAGAATGATCCAACATGGGAAGCAAGATACACAGCAGACCCATAGAATGGCAAATGTCCTAAACAGCACTCTGGCCTCAGAATCAGCCCTTATGGCACGCGGATCTGGCTGAAATGCCCATTAGAGTATTTCAGGCATGGAAAGCCAAGACACTCTGGAAAAAAAACCCTACATGAAAGATCTCTGCGAGATCCCATTGAAAAGAACAGGTCATCAAAAAGGAGGTACCTTTCTCTGAAGGGAGGAGAGAACTTCCACTTTGACTACGACCTTATCTAAATATGAACAGAGTTGGTGTACTCAGGGGGCTTCCATAGCCTTGGCGACTCATGACAAGAGCCTAGGGGGATTACTGATGCCATAAACAAGAGTGTGAATTTGTTAAGTCAACAACAGGAGTCACTGGGCACTTACTCCTCATGTAGGATCTCTGTCCTTAATGTGCTGTACATTGTGATTTAATGCTATAACTAGTACTCAAACAGTATTTTTCACTTTATGTTTCTGTGTGGGAGCAAACTGTTAAAATCCTTACTTAATATATGCTAAACTGATCTTCCATATATAAAGAGAAGTGAAAATGAATCTTGATGTGAATGGAAGTGGGGAGGGAGATGGAAAGGTGAGGGTTGCGGGTGGGAGAGAAGTTATGGGGGGGGATCCATTGTAATCCATAAGCTGTACTTTGGAAATTTATATTCATTAAATAAAAGTTAAATATATATATAAGTATAATAACTTCTGTGATGCATGATAGTTAATATAGAATACAAAAATGTATAAGAATGAAACATTGATTTGAATGTTGTTTGTAGCCCTTTTTCGTATTCCAGTGAATTAATGGTCTTTCTACTTTATGCTCACTGAGCATTTATTAAGCCCATGAACACAAAGTAAACAGAAATTATATTATTGCAAAAATTAACTGAATAAAAGAAAGAAAGGGAAGAGGGGGATTGAGGGAAGGTGTGAAGTATGGTGAACTACTTAGACTTGTATCCATGAAATTCATGAAATGTATTCTTTCTATAATAATAAAAAATTTAAAACTGGGCTGTAGAGCGTCAGAGCTCACACAGCACCTTCCTCTTTCATGGCCATCTCAGCATTGATAGGCAAGTCCCAGCACAAGAGTCACCATATTCAACAAATTTACATATAGCATTGATTTCATTATTTACAAACTTTTAGTAGTTGATTATAACGTAGGGTTACTGACTGCTTTCAACAGACTGTTACGACTACTTTTCAATTTAGGAACAATATTGCATTGTTTAAATTACATTCAAAATTTCATACAATAGGTTTTTAATGGTGTCTAAGCTATTAAAACATTTGGAAATTCTTATACTCCAAATAAATGCATGATTTTCTTTTTTTATTTTTATTTATTATTTAGTAAATATAAATTTTCAAGGTACAGTTAATGGATTACAATGGCTTCCCCGCCATAATTTCCCTCCCACTCACACCCCTCCCATCTCCCACTCCCTCTCCCATTCCATTCACATCAAGATTCATTTTCAATTCTCTTTATATACAGAAGATCGATATAGTATATATTAAGTAAAGATTTCATCAGTTTGCACCCACACAGAAACACAAAGTGTAAAATACTGTTTCAGTACTAGTTATAGCATTACTTCACATTGGATAACACACTAAGGACAGATCCCACATGAGAAGTAAGTACACAGTGACTCCTGTTGTTGACTTAAAAATTTGACACTCTTGTTTCTGGCATCAGAAATCTCCCTAGGCTCTAGTCATGAGTTGCCAAGGCTATGGAAGCCTTTTGAGTTCGCTGACTTTGATCTTACTCCGACAGGGTCATAGTCAAAGTGGAAGTTCTCTCCTCCCTTCAAAGAAAGGTACCTCGTTCTTTGATGGCCCCGTTCTTTCCACTGGGGTCTCACTAGCAGAGATCTTCCATTTTGGTCTTCTTTTTTTTTTCCAGGGTGTCTTGGCTTTCCATGCCTAAAATACTCTCATGGGCTCTTCAGCCATATCCGAATGCCTTAAGGGCTGATTCTGAGGCCAGAGTGCTGTTTAGGACATCCGCCATTCTTTGAGTCTGCTGTGTATCTCGCTTCCCTATGATGGATCGTTCTCTCCCTTTTTGATTCTATCAGCTAGTATTAGCAGACACTAGTCTTGTTTGTGTGATCCCTTTGACTCTTAGACCTATCAGTGTGATCAGTTGTGAACTGAAATTGATCACTAAATGCATGACTTTCTAAGGCAATTTTATGTACAGTGTATGCAATGTCACTGCAAAATTCAGGAATTTTGGACCTCTATGAAAGAAAGTAGGGGCTCAATAAGGATGTTGTGTCATTGAAAGAGATAATCTGCAATGCCCCCAGTTTGGTGTACCATAAACTATAGAAATACCCATAAGTTCAGCAGTCCAAGTAAAAGAAAATACATTGAATATATCTCTTTATTAGCAACAAGCAATTAAAATTGTAACATCTCACCTGACCCACTAGAATAAATATTGGATATGAAGAATTGGTGATAATGTAGAGGAACTGACACTGTCACATACTTTCTTTGAACATTCTTTCAGCCTCTTTGGTCAATGGTAAACTGTCTATTACAGTTGTCTGTACCTATGGCCCAGCAAACTGTCTCCAAAAGATATGCATGACACAGGAACATTTCTGTCTACTGAAGGCCTTTACAGAGTCAGGCATTGCACCATCGTTCTCAGCAATTGCCATGGAAAACAGGGTCTGAAAAGAGGGGATGGAATAAATTTTGTGCTATACATTTCAAATGTTGAACATTGTCAGAACAATTCAAAGTAACATACTTGGGCTTAACAAAGCAACACAGATGAATTCTAATCAGTATAGAGACAATATTCAACTTGACATGACAGATTTTATCCTGTATGTTTTAATTCATATGATGTTGAAAAATGTAAGCTATCACGATCATAGTTAGAATGAGGATACATTAGGGGCTAGTGATGGGGAAGTCAGAACAAAAAGGCTGCCATGATCTTTCAGACATATTTATATTGTTCTGGATTTTGGAAATACACATCTATATATTTAGAATAAGCCACCAAGATGTGTATCTTAAAATATGTAAAATTTGCATCTACAAAAAAATGAGTTATTCCACTATGCAAATATCAGAAACTGGTGTTCTCTCCCAGTTTCTATCAGTCGTGAAAACAGAAGTGGTAACAAAGTTATACACATATTCCCAGAATATACGCAGACCAAACACATCCCTGCTACTTTCATCAGATATGCAGAATTTTGATTCCACCACAGCAGGAATGGATGAGAGAGAAACTCTTCACAATGTAGAAGTCAACATCTGAAATCAGACATTACCAATCTAGAATGAAAGACTTTTCAGAAAAGACTGAAAGGTGACTGCAGGATGAAATTTCCATAGGGTTTATGCAGAAATCATCCTTGCCTATTGAAATCAGGACTGGGAGTGATGTGAGAAGGGGACACTTCTAGTATAGTGATCATTCAGCAACAGAAGGAATAGGGTCAGGGTGCCCCTAGAGGACCATGGCCTCTGCCACAGCAGGCATCAGGGGTGGATGGAGACTCTGTAGAGAAGACCCTGAAGATTACTGAGAAAGAAATGAACTGAGAAGGGGCTGGCATTATGGCTTAATGTATAAAGCTGCTGCCTGCAGTGCCAGCATACCATACGGGCGCTGGTTAGAACAAGACCCAGCTGCTCCACTTCTGATATATCTCTCTGGTGTGGCCTGGGAACGCAGTAGAAGATGGCCCAAGTCCTTGAGCCCCTGCAGCCACGTAGGATACCCGGAAGAAGCTCCTGGCTTAGGATTGCCACAGCTCTGGCTGTTGCGGCCATTTGAGGAGTGAACCAGCTGATGGAAGATTCTCTCTCTCTCTCTCTCTCTCTCTCTCTCTCTCTCTCTCCCCTTCTCTCCCTCTCTCTCTCTGCCTCTGCCTCTGCCTCTCTGTAACTCTGTCTTTCAAATAAATAAATGAATCTTTTTTTAAAAAAATGAAGTGAGAAAGTGAATACCGAGTGCCAATACAGCTCATGTCCATTCTCCTCCTGACCTTAGTCCAGACTTCACAGGGCAGTGTGGATTGCAGACAACTCATTAACCCATCACAGCATCCGTGTGGATGTCCAATTCACAGTTAATTCACATTAACTGCTTATCCAGCATTCTAGAGTTGCAGGGAAGTTTATTGTTTTAAGATCTGCCATGTGGCAGTTGGCTTGGAATGTGCTGGAGTTTGAACCATTCTTGTAGACCTGAAGACACTGGTTGTTCAATGTGGTCATCTAATCATCAAAACTGTAACTGAGAGGCAATGGTATCACAAAGGAAATGAAAGACGAAGACCCTACATTCTTCTGTGTTGCTACATACACCCAGAAGACTTATTTTGGAAAAAAAAATTGTATTTGGGGTCAGAGAGGAAACATTAGACATAAGAGCAGTTTGTTGTGTGTGATCTGACCTTGTCTTAGTCATCGCCCTACAGGGTACAAACTTGTCGTGTCACAAAATATGGCTTAGAAGGTCTGAAAAAGAATGAGGGGAGCTCTGGAATCAGGTTCCTGGGACCAGCCCCTTGGGCTGATTAGAGAATCACAGGAGTTAATGACAGGTGTTCCTCATGAGCTCTAAATCATCACACCAAAATATGGGTTGGAAAGGAAATCCCATCCTCCCTGCCCTGGAGCCATCTATGCACCCTCTCTGGATTCATGCAGCTTATTCCTCCTCCAGCGTAATTAACACTTGGAGAGCCTTTCAACTGTACCAGTCCTCTTCATAGGTTTATCTGAATTTAGACCTTTTACAGTCATAATGTAATGAATATAAGTAGGCCCTAAAAGAATTGGAACATGATATTACAGAACACTGCAGCCAGAGGAATGGCAGTATCTTCCCAGATTCACACAGCTCCACAAGGGATCGGATCCCAAGCCCCCAAGAACCAGCACTCACCTCTCGGGCACCTGCTCAGCTGCCTCTCAACATTGTCCCTTCTACATAAATGCAAGGCCCACACAATCTATCCCAACAGGTGTTTTGAGAGCTCAACGGACATCAGTCTACCTGGAGCCAATATCTGACGGGGTGGCTCTGATCATAAGGCAGAAAACAATAATATCAAAACTTTAAACTAAGAATAAATTATTGAGAGTAGGGCTAACAGAAAATACAGTTATTATTGAAAGGAATAGTGAGGTTTTCATCAAACTATTTCTCATTTAGAGAGGTCAAGGATTTGAACCTATGTTAGTACCATAACTGTTCCTCCTCATAGGATTTCTGAGAAAGAACTTGTTGAACCTTCATCATTTGCTCTGAGGTCAATTTTAAGGCAGCTCATTAATGGGTTTGGAGAACTGAGTTCTCTAATGGAGAATGAATATGATTCAGGGATTCAAAGATATGATCAGCATTTGCCAGAGACACACTCAGAACTGAATAACTTAGCTACAGCTAATGACAGCAGCTAGCACAATGAAGGTTCCTCTCAAGACATGAAGGCTGAAGATGACAGCATTGAAAGTCATGGGATGATGACAGCACCCAGCCTCATACCCAAAACTGTGACAGTAGACTAGGTGGCAGGCAGTTACAGAATTCCAATAATTTACTTGAAACTGGAACAAGACCTATTTTTCATTCTGCTCACTTCTTTTTACTAAATGAAGGTAATGATAATGACTGAATCTGTGGTTTAACCGAAGAGCAGAATGACTTTTCTTGGATTTTCAAGTTTCTTAGGCATAGTACTATGTCTAGACATTGATGTCTAAATAAGCCTTTGAAAGAGTGTTTGCTGAATGCTTGCTAAATATATTTAAGTTACTTAAATAATTTAATATGCAGCCTTCATATGTGTATACATAGTAATATAATTTTGAGGTTAAAATATTCAGTCTAAATCTTCAAGATTTATTCTTATTTAAGCATTTGGGACAATATTGAGTAATGTACAATGTTTAATGTTGACCAAATCATCTTTTGAAGTGTATTAAGATATAATTTTAAAATCAAGATAATTTACTGAAGCATCTCTGACAATCTGACTTATTAGACAACAGCAATATATAACACTGAACAAGTATTTCTTTTTTTAACTTTTATTTAATGAATATAAATTTCCAAAGTACAGCTTATGGATTACAATGGCTTCCCCCCCATAACGGCCCTTCCACCTGCAACCCTCCCCTTTCCCACTCCCTCTCCTCTTCCATTCACATCAAGATTCATTTTCGTTTCTCTTTATATACAGAAGATCAGTTTAGCGTACATTAAGTAAAGATTTCAACTGTTTGCTCCCACACAGAAACATAAAGTGAAAAATACTGTTTGAGTACCAGTTATAGCATTAAATCTCAATGTACAGCACACTAAGGACAAAGATCCTACATGAGGAGTAAGTGCACAGTGACTCCTGTTGTTGACTTAACAAATTCACACTCTTGTTTATGGCATCAGTAATCACCCTAGGCTCTTGTCATGAGTCGCCAAGGCTATGGAAGCCCCCTGAGTTCACTGACTCTGATCATATTTAGACAAGGCCATGTCAAAGTGGAAGTTCTCTCCTCCCTTCAGAGAAAGGTACCTCCTTCTTTGATGACCTGTTCTTTGCACTGGGATCTCACTCGTGGAGATCTTTCATTTAGGTTTTTTTTCCCCCAGAGTGTCTTGGCTTTCCATGCCTAAAATACTCTCATGGGCTCTTCAGCCATATCTGAGTGCCTTAAGGGCTGATTCTGAGGCCAGAGTGCTGTTTAGGACATCTGCCATTCTATGGGTCTGCTGTGTATCTCACTTCCCATGTTGGATCATTCTCTCCCTTTTTGATTCTATCAGCTAGTATTTGCAGACACTATTCTTGTTTATGTGATCCCTTTGACTCTTAGTCCTATCATTATGATCAATTGTGAACATAAATTGATCACTGGGACTAGTGAGATGGCATTGGTACATGCCACCTTGAACAAGTATTTCTTTTTTTTTTTGAACAAGTATTTCTTTATTCAGGTATGGAATGTGAAAAATTTAGAACACATAGGTTATTCAACTTGATTTCAGCCTTTTTGTTAATTTTTTTGAATGTGCAAATAATTTGTTGTACTATTAAGTGAGAGATGCAATATGCATGGTTTTTCATATTTAGTTTTAAAATGTAAAAAATGTCAATAAAGAATTGCATGCATTGATATGTAAAGTTCACTTGGAGGCCAGAAAACTCCAAATAAAACAAAAGATCATTAAGAAAAAGTAAGGTTTATAAAACACAAAATATGCTGCTCCCCTGCCAGCAAGATGTCAACAGCTCTCTCTGTTATAAATTCATTTCTCAGGAACATCATTAATGGATTTTTTTAGATTTTCAACCTGCTCACAGAGGGGGATCAAAAAAAATTTCACCATCCAACACTTCTGGATGCACCCTATAAACGATTCAAATGAAGGTACTGTGAAAATCCAGTAATTAAGTATTCAAGTAATTAATGATTCAAGTATAATTATAGAACATTTAGAAAATTTTATATCAATGAAAATTATGAAAAGGTTAAATCATAGTTTTTAATTTGTGGAAATTTTATTTTACCTAGTCAATCACAACTGCTAAAACCACAGAATTTTTAAAAAGTCTTTGAAAGTTAAGTTTGGGTATGGGCATTTGGCATAGCAGTTAACACACTGATTGAGATGCCAGCATCCCTTATTGGAGTTACTGTGCTTGAGTATTGGTTCCAAGTCCTCAATCAGGATTCATGAAATATAAACCCTGAGAGACAGTAGGTTATGGCCCAAATAGTTCAGTCCCTGGCATCCACATGTAGATACAGATGTAGCACTTAGCTCCAGTTTTGGCCTGTCCAAGCCCTGGCTACCTTTTGAAGACTATTGAATCAGTAGGTGGTCTCTCTCTCTCTCTCTCTCTCTCTCTGTGTCTCTCTTTCTCTCTCTCATATTTATATATATATATGTGTATGTGTGTATATATGTATGTATATATATCACATACATACATATGCATGAATACACATATACATACATATATGTGAACATATCTGCCTTTCAAATAAATTAAATATTAAAAGTCATTTTGGTCTTGATGTTTTGATTTGGGCACAGATCATACTTGCTAGGTACATCATGTATCACCGTTTGAATCAGCATTTGAGTTTGAATCCTGGCTTTGTTCCCATTTAAGCTTCCTGATCAGGGAGATGCTGGGATGCAGTTGGTAATGACTCCATAGATTGGGTCTCTTGCAGTAACATGGGAGACCTGGGTTCAGTTCCCAGCTCCCAGCTTTGACTTCAGCCAGAACAAGCTGTAGAGGTCATTTAGCGAATGACCCAACAAACGGGAAATCTCTGTGTGTGTGTCTGCCTTTCACTCTCAGTGTCTTTCCTGGCTATGTGCATAGTTCTATTTAAATAGTTGTACGTGTGAGTGTGGGCTTTTAGATAACTGGAAACATGTTGAAACTTCTCAAATCATGCTACATACAGGACTAGAAACTGGAGGATGAGGTAGGACAACTCAGAATGCCACAAATGTTACCTTTTTTATGATTCATGTTTTTTTCTTGAATAATGACTTCTTTCAGTGCTTAAAAAGGCATTTAATTTCTAAACTTCTCAAAAGACATATGTTCAATTTGGATTTTTTTCTTTTTTTTTTTTCATGGATTGAATTGGAATAACTTCATTTATTCAATTCTATGGCACCACACTTCACACTTGAGTTTTGCCTGTTCCAGTACCCTATTCCCACTGCCCAAGCCTTTACTATTCTAAATTGTTCTTTTTTTTTAAACTTTTATTTAATGCATATAATTTTCCAAAGTACGACTTATGGATTACAATGGCTTCCCCCCCCATACCGTCCCTCCCAACCACAACCCTCCCCTTTCCCACTCCCTCTCCCCTTCCATTCACATCAAGATTCATTTTTGATTATCTTAATATACAGATCAGCTTAGTATACATTAAGTATGGATTTCAACAGTTTGCTCCCACACAGAAACATAAAGTGAAAAATAATAGATGATTTTTTTTAAATGATGATGAAATCAGAGCAGACCTATTGTCATGTTTAATCCCAGTGAGAGTCAAGTTGGGAATTGATAATTTCTTTTTTTTTTTTTTACAGAGGATCAGTTTAGTATGCATTAAGTAAGGATTTCAACAGTTTGAACCCCCATAGAAACACAAAGTGAAATATATTGTTTGAGTACTCGTTATAGCATTAAATCTCAATGTACAGCACATTAAGGACAGAGATCCTACATGAGGAGTAAGTGCACAGTGACTCCTGTTGTTGACTTTACCAATTGACACTCCTGTCTATGGCATCAGTAATCTCCCTATGCTCCAGTAATGAGTTTCCAAGGCTATGGAAGCCCTCTGAGTTCTCTGACTCTTATCTTGTTTAGACAAGGTCATAGTCAAAGTGGAGGTTCTCTCCTCCCTTCAGAGAAAGGTACCTCCTTCTTTGATGACCTGTTCTTTCCACTGGGATCTCACTCGCAGAGATCTTTTGCCAGAGTGTCTTGGCTTTCCATGCCTGAAATACTCTCATGAGCTTTTCAGCCAGCTCTGAATGCCTTTAGGGCTGATTCTGAGGCCAGAGTGCTATTTAGGACATCTGCCATTCTATGAGTCTGCTGAGTATCTCACTTCCCATGTTGGATCACTCTCCCCTTTATTTACTCCATCAGTTAGCGTTAGCAGGTACTAGACTTGTCTATGTGCTCCCTTTGACTCCCAGTCCCTTCACCATGACCAACTGTGAACTGAAACTGATCACGTGGAACAGTGAGATGGCATTGGTACATGCCACCTCGATGGGATTGAATTGGAATCCCCTGGTATGCTTCCAACTCCACCACTTGGGGCAAGTCAGCCTGAGCGTGTCCCAAATTATACATCTCTTCCCTCTCCCATTCCCACCACCATGTTCAACAGGGATCACATTTCAGTTAATTTTCAACACTTAAGAATAACTGTGCATCAATTACAGATCTAAACCAGTCATATTAAGTAGAACAGATAAAAAAACTACTAAGAGGGATAATGTATTAAGTTGTTCATTAACAGTCAGGGCTATGCTGATCAAGCCACCATTTCCCATAGTGTCCACCTCACTCCAACAGGTTTCCCTCTTGGTGTTCAGTCAGTCGTCACCGATCAGGGAGAACATATGGTATTTGTCCCTTTGGGACTGGCTTATTTCACTCAGCATGATGTGTTCCAGATTCCTCCATTTTGTTGCAAATAACTGGATTTCGTTGTTTCTTACTGCGATATAGTATTCTAAGAGTACATATCCCATAATTTCTTTATCCAGTCTATCGTTGATGGGCATTTAGGTTGGTTCCAGGTCTTAGCTATTGTGAATTGAGCTGCAATAAACATTAGGGTGCAGACCTCTTTTTTATTTGCCAATTTAAATTCCTCTGGGTAAATTCCAAGGAGTGGGATGGCTGGGTTGAACGGTAGGGTTATCTTCAGGTTTCTGAGGAATCTCCAGACTGACTTCCATAGTGGCTTGACCAGCTTGCATTGCCACCAACAGTGGGTTAGTGTCCCTTTTTCCCCACATCCTCGCCAGCATCTGTTGTTGGTAGATTTCTGCATGTGAGCCATTCTAACCGGGATGAGGAGAAACCTCATTGTGCTTTTGATTTGCATTTCCCTGATTGCTAATGACCTTGAACATTTTTTCATGTGCCTGTTGGCCATTTGGATTTCCTCTTTTGAAAAATGTCTATTGAGGTCCTTGGCCCATCTCTTAAGTGGGTTGTTGGTTTTGTTTTTGTGGAGTTTCTTGATCTCTTTGTAGATTCTGGTTATTAACCCTTTATCTGTTGCATAGTTTGCAAATATTTTTTCCCATTCTGTTGGTTGTCTCTTCACTCTCCTATCTGTTTCTTTTGCAGTACAGAAACTTCTCAATTTGATGCAATCCCAATAGTTGATTTTGGCTTTGACTGCCTGTGCCTCCCGGGTCTTTTCCAGAAATTCTTTGCCTGTGCCAATATCTTGAAGGGTTTCTCCAATGTTCTCTAGTAACTTGATGGTGTCAGGTCGTAGATTTAGGTCTTTAATCCATGTTGAGTGGATTTTTGTGTAAGGTGTAAGGTAGGGGTCTTGCTTCATGATTCTGCACGTGGAAATCCAATTTTCCCAGCACCATTTATTGAATAGACTGTCCTTGCTCCAGGAATTAGTTTTAGATCCTTGATCAAATATAAGTTGGCTGTAGATGTTTGGGTTGATTTCTGGTGTTTCAATTCTGTTCCATTGGTCTATCCATCTGTTTCTGTACCAGTACCATGCTGTTTTGATTACAACTGCCCTGTAGTATGTCCTGAAATCTGGTATTGTGATGCCTCCGGCTTTGTTTTTGTTGTGCAAGATAGCTTTAACTATTCGAGCTCTCCTGTGTCTCCATATGAATTTCAGCACCATTTTTTCCAGATCTGAGAAGAAGGTCTTCAGTATCTTGATTGGGATTGCATTGAATTTATAAATTGCTTTTGGGAGAATGGACATTTTGATGATATTGATTCTTCCAATCCATGAGCATGGAAGATTTTTCCGTTTCTTGGTATCCTCTTCTATTTCTTTAATTAAGGTTTTGTAACTCTCATCGTAGAGATCTTTAACGTCTTTGGTTAAGTTTATTCCAAGGTATTTGATTGTTTTTGTAGCTATTGTGAATGGGATTGATCTTAGAAGTTCTTCCTCAGCCATGGCATTGTCTGTGTATACAAAGGCTGTTGATTTTTGTGCATTGATTTTATACCCTGCTACTTTGCCAAACTCTTCTATTAGTTCCAATAGTCTCTTAGTAGAGTTCTTTGGGTCCCCTAAATACAGAATCATGTCATCTGCAAAGAGGGATAGTTTGAGTTCTTCCTTCCCAATTTGTATCCCTTTAATTTCTTTTTCTTGCCTAATAGCTCTGGCTAGAACCTCCAGAACTATATTAAATAGCAGTGGTGAGAGTGGGCATCCCTGTCTGGTACCAGATCTCAGTGGAAATGCTTCCAACTTTTCCCCATTCAATAGGATGTTGGCTGTGGGTTTTTCATAGATTGCTTTGATTGTATTGAGGAATGTTCCTTCCAAACCCAGTTTGCTTAGAGTTTTCATCATGAACGGGTGTTGTATTTTATCAAATGCTTTCTCGGCATCTATTGAGATAATCATATGGTTTTTCTTCTGCAGTCTGTTAATGTGGTGTATCACATTGATTGTCTTGCGCACATTAAACCATCCCTGCATACCAGGGATAAATCCCACTTGGTCTGGGTGGATGATCTTTCTGATGTGTTGTTGCATTCTATTGGCGAGAATTTTATTGAGGATTTTTGCATCTGTGTTCATCAGGGATATTGGTCTGTAATTCTCTTTCAGTGCTGCATCTTTCTCTGGCTTAGGAATTAAGGTGATGCTGGCTTCATAGAAAGAATTTGGGAGGACTCCCTCTTCTTCGATTGTTCTGAATAGTTTGAGAAGAATTGGAGTTAGTTCTTCTTTAAACGTCTGGTAGAATTCAGCAGTGAATCCATCTGGTCCTGGGCTTTTCTTTGTTGGGAGGGCCTTTATTACTGTTTCAATTTCTGTCTCAGTTATGGGTCTGTTTAGGTTTTCTATGTCTTCCTGGTTCAATTTAGGTAGATTGCATGTGTCCAGCAATCTATCCATTTCTGATATTTTTTTCTTGTTTGCTGGCATACAAGTCCTTGTAGTAATTTCTGATGATTCTTTTTATTTCTGTGGTGTCTGTTGTTACATTTACTTTTTCATCTCTGATTTTATTCATTTGGGTCTTTTCTCTTCTTTTTTTTAGTTAGTTGGGCCAATGGGGTGTCAATTTTGTTTATTTTTTCAAAAAACCAGCTCTTCGTTTGGCTGATTTTTTGTAATGTTTTTCTTGATTCAATCCTGTTGATTTCTTCTCTGATTTTAATTATTTCTCTTCTCCTACTAGATTTGGGTCTGATTTGCTGTAGGTTTTCTAGATCCTTGAGGTGAATTGAAAGCTCATCTATTTGGTGTCTTTCCAATTTCTTGATGTAGGCACCTATTGATATAAACTTTCCTCTTAACACTGCTTTTGCTGCATCCCATAAGTTTTGGTATGTTGTGCTGTTATCCTCATTTACTTCCAGAAAGTTTTTGATTTCTCTTTTGATTTCTTCTATGACCCATTGTTCATTCAGGAGCATGTTGTTCAATCTCCATGTGTTTGCGTATGCTCTAGGGATTCCTGAGTTACTAATTTCCAACTTCATTCCTTTACGGTCTGAGAAGCTGCATGGTATGATTCTAATTCTTTTGAATTTGCTGAGACTTGCTTTATGGCCTAGTATGTGGTCAATCCTAGAGAAGGTTCCATGTACTGCTGAGAAGAATGTAAAATCTTTAGCTGTAGGATTGAAAGTTCTGTATATATCTGTTAGATCCATTTGGGCTATAGTGTCGTTTAAATCTACTGTATCCTTGTTGATCTTCTGACCAGATGATCTGTCTATTTCTGAGAGTGGAGTATTGAAGTCCCCCAGTACTACTGTATTGGGGTCTAAGTCTCCCTTTAAGTCCGTTAATAAATCTTTTAGATAAACTGGTGCCCTGTAGTTAGGTGCATATACATTGATAATTGTTATATCTTCCTGTTGAATTGATCCCTTAATCATGATATAGTGTCCCTGTTTGTCTCTCTTAACAGTTTTTGTGGTAAAGTTTATGGTGTCCAATATTAAGATGGCTACGCCCGCTCTTTTTTCATTTCTGTTGGCATGGTATATCTTTTTCCAGCCTTTCACTTTCAGTCTGTATGGATCTTTGTTGGAAAGATGTGTTTCTTGTAAGCAGCATATAGATGGGTTTTGTTCCTTAACCCAATCAGCCAATCGGTGTCTTTTAACTGGACAGTTCAGGCCATTCACGTTCAAAGTGACTAATGATAAGTGGTAACTTTGCCCTGCCATTTGCCAAAGATAAGTTCTAATATATGCTTTGAATTCCCTGTGATCTTTTGCTGTGAGGTTTCCTTCCTTGGTTTCCTTCCTTTACCTTCTTTCATATTGATGACCGTGTTTCTGTGTTTCTGTGTGTAACACATCTTTAACCATCTTTTGCAGGGCTGGACGAGTGGCAACAAATTCTTTCAATTTCTGTTTGCAATGAAAAGTCTTTATTTCACCTTCATTCACAAATGATAGCTTTGCAGGATATAATATTCTGGGCTGGCAGTTGTTCTCTCTTAGTACCTGGGCTATATCTCGCCATTCCCTCCTAGCTTGTAGAGTTTCTGATGAGAAGTCAGCTGTGAGTCTGATTGGAGATCCTCTGAGAGTAATCTGACGTTTCTCTCTTGCACATTTTAGGATCTTTTCTTTCTGTTTCACTGTGGAGAGTTTAATTACAACGTGTCGTGGTGAGGATCTCTTTTGGTCGTGTTTATTAGGGGTTCTGTGGGCTTCCTGTACTAGGATTTCTCTGTCCTTCTCCAAACCTGGGAAATTTTCTGCTAATATCTCACTAAAAAGGCCTTCTAATCCTTTCTCCCTCTCCATGCCTTCAGGAACTCCTAGAACCCGAATGTTGGGTTTTTTAATAGTATCCTGAAGATTCCCGACAATATGTTTCAGATTTCTAATTTCCTCTTCTTTTCTTTGGTCTGACTGTATCCTTTCCTGTTCTCTGTCTTCTAAGTCCGATATTCTCTCTTCTGCTTCACCCATTCTGTTTGTAAGGCTCTCTATTGTGTTTTTCATTTGATCTATTGAATTCTTCACTTCAGTCACTATCACAGTTTCCTGTTGTACTAGTTGTTTCGTTTCATTTTGATTCCTCCTTAATATTTCATTTTCTTTTTTTTTTTTTTTTTTTTTTTTTTTTAATTTTTGACAGGCAGAGTGGACAGTGAGAGAGAGAGAGACAGAGAGAGAAAGGTCTTCCTTTGCCGTTGGTTCACCCTCCAATGGCCGCCGCTGCAGCCGGCGCACCGCACTGATCCGATGGCAGGAGCCAGGATCCAGGTGCTTTTCCTGGTCTCCCATGGGGTGCAGGGCCCAAGCACCTGGGCCATCCTCCACTGCACTCCCTGGCCATAGCAGAGAGCTGGAATATTTCATTTTCACAAGAGAGATGTTCTATCTTGTCCATTAAGGATTTGTGTAGTTCCAGAATTTGTTTTTGAGAACTTCTTAATGTTCTTATCAATTTTTTGAGATCTGCTTCTTGCATTTCTTCTATGTCATCATCTTCATAATCTTGAATTGGGGTGTCTTTTTCATTTGGGGGCGTCATGGTGACTTCCTGGTTTTTATTACCTTGGTTTTTGCGTTTGTTATTTGGCATATTGGAGATTTTTGGTTTCTTCACTGTGGTGCTTTTTCTTGTTATACTATGACTCTAGATTAAGTGGACTATCTGTTTTTGATGTAGCCTTAGGGCTTGAGATGGGTGTGGCCTGAGAGCTCTGTTTGGTGTGCCAAAGGTGACACTCCCAGGTTAGGCGTGGTAAATCTCTCTCTCTCTCTCTCTTTTTTTTTTTTTTTTGATTCAAAAGGGAAGTAATTCCGCACAGCTGAACGAAGTTGGAGGTAGTTAGCAGGCAAATGATATACCCACAGGAGCCAGAGATCGGAAGCTCTTTCCCAAGATCCCCACAGGGAATCTGTTCGGCCCTCAGAGTGGGCTCAAATTCTCCTTCAGCCTCCCACTGGGTTGCCAAAGTTACGGAATTGTAGCGTCTCTGGAGAGTGCTCACGTGAATTCCGTGAGTTCTCTCCCCCACCATCTCTTTTTTCACAGTCTCAGTTCAGTAGCACCACAAATTTACTAGCTCCTAATCTCCTGTTAATTCGCCCCACCCAGAGTCAGGTTTTTCTGCTAGGCTCAGGGCTGGTGCAGACCTGAGGTCGCTCTGCTTATGACGTATGTCCAAGATGGCGCCTGCTCTTTGTCTTGCTCGCCCTTGAGAGGTGAGCGGAGAGAGAGAAACCCGTGTCCGTACTAGTCACCCTTTTTTTTTTCTTTTTTTTTTTCTCTCTCTCTCTCTCTTCCAGTTAGCCTTGTGAACTTCCCCCCCTGGGGGTCATTCCCTCTAGTCTCCTCTCTCCACTTGCCTGCCGGTGTCTCGGGCTATTGAGGCTCGGCTCACCTCGCGTTCCAGCGCTGGTGTGTTGAGTCTGCCGCTGATGTCCCGAACTGTGGGCTCCCACGCTCTCCACGCAGGTCCGCTGTGAGTCACGCGTTCCGGAAGAGTTTCTTCTGCTGTTTCCTCCCCTACTCTTCCTTGAACCTGCAGTATCTCCACTTTTATTAAACTATCTCTCCCCAGACTATCAGTGTGCTCCCTTCCTATTCCGCCATCTTTTCAATTACCTAACATATTATGGGAGAATTTCTTTATTCTGCTATGTGTTCACTAATCTCATTCCCTTAAACATGCTCTTCTGAATAACCTTGGACTATAATACATAATAAATTATCCTTAATAGTTTACTCTAATGTCACTTAGTGTAAACTACAGCTCAAACTGCATCATGGTTTCAGAATACCATTTATCTGAATCTTGGATCATGTATGATGAGTGATGGGACTCTATCAACAATTCATAGCATGTTAAGTCAGCAACACTTGTGGATTGACTTATTCTGACCTTAGGTTGTCATTAACACAATGCCAAGGGATCAGGTTCTTGTTTATTTCCTGGAGGTTTTTACCTCTATTTCCACTGGGGAGAGTGCTCCAGCAGCAGCTCAATCCATGCTTTTTAATCATCAACCATGGCCATACACACTGCACTGTTATCTAAGGTAGATCATCAGGAATCCCTGAATAAATCATGAGCACTACCACCAATAACTAACAGGTGCTGTATGCCCTCTTAGGTTCTCCAGGACATCCTGTTGAGAGGAAATCAGAGCAGGCTCCACCTGTAGAGGAAGAAGACAGGCCATCTCTTGCAAAGGTAGGGTCACCTTTCTTTTCCTCAAAAAATAACAGTGCTTTCTTGGTTTTCTGCTTTTTTAATTGAGTTCAGATGTGAAAGAAAATGACAGCATACAGTATGGATAGCACATATCTTCTGTGTTGGTGGAAGAATACAACTGATGCATGAGCCAAAGGGATTTTATAAACCGCAAAACCAGGCTGTAAACTGTGTACCAGGGGTTCTTTCCTCCAGAAGCAGCAACTCCTCCTTGGGTTAAGTATTTTCTAATCCAAAACAAAATGTCATGGAGAGAGTCATCTGCCAGTAAAAGCTCATGTCTTCTTTAAAGTTGTATACTCTGCTAGCTTAGGCAGTCTTTGATCTGGCTAATACTCCTCAATTCTCTTCATGGGCAATGAACTCACAACAGGATGTCTTCCTCATAGTGTCTTTGTTTCTCAAATTACAGGAGGCCTCTATAAAGTCTAGAAACAGTAAGTATTCTGGAATCACTCATTTTCTTCAGAAAAAAAAAAGATACCAAAAGTAATGTGGCATCCTTTTCAGAAAACCCTGTTTCTGGGTGCTGGTTGGGAATGAAGATTGTATAGGCCAGCGCCACGGCTCACTAGGCTAATCCTCCGCCTTGCGGTGCTGGCACACTGGGTTCTAGTCCTGGTCAGGGCGCCAGATTCTGTTCTGGTTGCCCCTCTTCCAGGCCAGCTCTCTGCTGTGGCCCGGAAGTGCGGTGGAGGATGGCCCAAGTACTTGGGCCCTGCACCCCATGGGAGACCAGGATAAGTACCTGGCTCCTGCCTTCGGATCAGCGTGGCGCGCCGGCTACGGCGGCCATTGGAGGGTGAACCAACGGCAAAGGAAGACCTTTCTCTCTGTCTCTCTCTCACACTGTCCACTCTGCCTGTCAAAAAAAAAAAAAAAAGATTGTATAAATGGTGAACAAAAATTGATTTGGTAATTTCAGACACATTTCTCCAGGACCTAGAAACAATTCTAGTCTTTGTGGGTTGGTGTGGGGTTGCATGCTTGAGTACTGACGATGTCTTCTGTTAATGGGTATGGTGGAGTTATGACTGTTATGTGACTCTGTGTATGTAAGGTCTTGTGTTCCTCAGGAGATATTTCCCGCTTAAACAGCATATTTACCCTTGACAGATTTTTTTTAAAAATCCATCACTATCACACACTTTATAAAAATTAACTCAATCAATACTTAACAAAGTTGTGCCTAGATTTGACATTTTTATTCCTACTGCTCAATTGGAGAAACTAAAGTGCAGAAACAATGGAACCAAGATGAACATGAATCCAGGATTGTGGTCCAATTCTCCAATAGTGAGAATTTGGGGAGTTCAGCATTTGTGTGTGAGCCTTCTAGGACCCCATCTCACAGAGTTCCAGACACCAATTGTTGTTATATAGTTGTTTCACTTGTCAAGAAACCAGGTAGTAACAGATGCATTTTTCTTCAACCTTTTAGATGGTCATTAGTGTGAAAGGCACTTATATACCCATGTTTCTGATCAGTGCAAAGATTCTAAGAAGTGTGAAACTTTATGTAGGACAATGTGACCCACCTCCCTAAGACTTAGAATTGTGTCTTAGAAAGTGGCCGTCACCCTGTAAGAATTCATGACATATTTTTGTGTGCTTAATAATGTTGCCACTGTTAGCCATAAACTCTTGCCAGCTAGGGGCTGGCACTGTGGCACAGGTTAAAGCCCTGGCCTGCAATGCCAGCATCCTATATGGATGCCTGTTCAAGTCCCAGCTGCTCCACTTCTGATCCAGCTCCCTACTGATGAGGCTGGGAGAGCAGCAGAGTATGGCCCAAGTCCTTGGGCCCCTGAACCCATGTGGGAGACCTGGCTACTGGCTCCAGCCATTGAGGCCATTTGCAATCATTTGGGGAACTAACTAACTTTCTCTCTCTCTCTCTCTTTCTCTCTCTACCTCTACCTCTGCCTCCTACCTCTACCTCTACCTCTACCTCTACCTCTACCTCTACCTCTACCTCTACCTCTACCTCTACCTATCTCTGTATCTCTGTAAACCTTCCAGCTAACAACCTCAGGGTAATAACAAATGAAAACTCAAAGGACCCCTTGCATATCAGCCTGGTTTCATTCCCCTTGTTACAACTCTCCTGCATACTTAGATTAAGGGGCATCAGCAGCCATGCCAGGCCTCTCCTCCATAACCATCTCTCTCACTGTGGACTGGTTACCATGGCCTGTCCAGCCTCCAAGCCAATGGAAGTACACACTCTACAGGAGAACTAAAAATGGGAAAGAAAACTGTCAAAACGTAGTGGTTAGTTTTAGTTGTTTAGATACAATTATTTTGAAATCTTATATAAATGATTCTCTTTTGACTTAGCATCAGTGAATAAATTCAAGATATTTTGCCAATAATTTGTTCAGGTCCCCCAGCGAAAGTTTGCTTTAAATCAAGTGTGAATCCTGTGCAATAAATAAATGCAGCAACAGTGTGCATGGATCCAGTGGTTCTGCATGTAAAGAAGATGGGGTGCTTAGCTGGACTACAAAATGGGCAAAAACAATGATGCGACTCTGTCACTGAATTGCGGCATAAAGTTTAGGGCCTTGTGCAGATGGTCTATTTCATCATACATAGCATAATATTATACATGAACTGAGGAGTTCATATAATCACATATTATGAAGAGGCTATGCATGTATTTCAAAATTTTTACACCAAAATAAACATATTTTAAATAATTAATTTGTCTTTAATATTTGGGGGAGAAAGGGAGAGAAATAACCCATCAATTACTTTACTCCCTGAATCCCCACAACAGCTAGAACTAAGCCAATCCACCAACAAAGGAGCCAGGAACTCACTCTGTATCTCCCACGGGGGGAGTAAGGACCCTAAATGCTTAAACTATCATCTGCTGCCTCCCAGGTGCACAACAGAGGGAAGCTAGAGTCAGAAGCTCATCCTTGGTTGGAATTCAGACACTCCTACATGGGATTTTTTTTAACTTTTATTTATTGAATATAAATTTCCAAAGTACAGTTTATGGATTACAATGGCTTCCCCCCCATAATGTCCCTCCCACCCGCAACCCTCCCCTTTCCCACTCCCTCTCCCCTTCCATTCACATCAAGATTCATTTTCGTTTCTCTTTATATACAGAAGATCAGTTTAGCATACATTAAGTAAAGATTTCAACAGTTTGCTCCCACACAGAAACATAAAGTGAAAAATACTGTTTTGGGATTAAGTCATCCCAAGCACTGTCTTAACTGCTAGACCAAATGTGCAATACTAAAGCATATACTTTTAATTCTATATTTCACAATTTTGAAGTACCCCTGCATTCCTCAGGTACCCTTTTCTGTCTTTGCTCATTTCTGAAGGAGATGCATACTTCAAACTTGAAACTACTCACTGCAAGCAGTGTTCAAAGTCCCAGCTCTTAGCTTTACTTGAGTAGTACAGAAGGCCTTGTGAGCTTCAGGAAGGCATTTGGCCTAATGATTAAGATGTCACTGGGATACCTTCATCTCATATCTGAATGCCTGGATTCATGTCCCAGCTCTACTTCTGATTCCACCTTCCTGCTCATGAGAAACCTGGGAGCCAGCAGGTGTCAGCTCAGCTAATTGAGTCCCTGCCACCTGAATCCTGTCAAGACACTTCAGGAGTTAACCAACGAATGAAAGCTCTCTATCGACATCTCTCTCTCCCTCTCCCTCTCTCTCTCTCTCTCTCTCTCTCTCTCATAAGTAAAAATTTTTAAAAGACAAAAAGAAAGCTTTGTGACCCTGGGCCCCTCTGAATGAAGGCAGCTGTCTAGGGAGAATAACACAAAAGCTGATTGGCCCACAAATCACAGGGAACCTTAAGGTAAAATGTGTACACATCGTGTGAAAGGGACCACCTCCAGGTGGGAATCCTGTTTTAAAATTACAACACTTTTATATGTTCAGATATTCTATACATCATCATCTTCATGACAAAGAATTAGTGAAAAAAAAACAGAATGTTTGCTGAGAATGAAATCTATTTCACAGATAACTGTCTAATCAAGTGATTAATTCTATACAAATGATAATAGCATGATTTGATCCTTGTTTGGCATAAATGGTCTTGCAAAAGTCAGGAAGATGCTTGTAACTGAGCTGGGGTAGGGGGAATAACATGGAAGCACAGTGTGAATTTGCTACCATTTTTGATGGACTGCTTTGTGTTCTTTTATATGCTTTAGTTTCAAGGCTAAAACCTCTGTTTTTCAGTTCTTTCCCAATCCTCTCCCTAACTGCCCTTGTCTGTCTTAGAGGAATGGACAGCACAGCCCAGGAACACACTCCAGTCCCACAACCATACCAAGAAAAGATCCCTGACTGAGCCAAAGTCACCAATAACCAACTCACTGAAAGTTCCTCTTTGTCCTCCTAGATCACTCTCAAGTCCTAAAGGACTGCTTTGAGGATAACTCACCTCTCTCAAAGGTAAGGTCACCTTTCTTTGTCTTGTGTATAAATGCAGATTTGGTTTTCAACCAAATGGTTTTCTAAAATCAAGAGGAAAACACCCCGTGTAAAGTGCACAACAGGATCTAATCCTCATGCTGTGTTCTTTGTAATTTCAGGTGTCATTGTCCAGATTTAGGAGTGGTATGTGTTCTGAAATCACTGACTTACTGGGTTGTTGTTTTTTTTTTTTTTTGAGGTCAAAGTCCTTTATTGAGGCTTGAAGGGGTGGGCAGGGGAACTTGAACCTATGCTGGGGCTGATTCAAATCTGACTACTTCCTGCGCTGGGGCTGATTCAAATCTGACATCCTCAGCCCAGACCTTCCCACCTTCGCAGTCTCTGAAAGCGACTTACTGGTTTTAGTTCATAGGAACCTGATTCTGGGTTCCTTCTGGGAAGGAGGACTGATGTTGTCATGAGAGATAATGATTTCGTGAACAGAGGTTATGGGCAGAGAGACACTGGGGAGGGCCTAAAAACCAGAGCAAAGAGCTGGTTGACCTGTGTGTGAGCCTCTGTGGACTCAGCTGGCAGAGGGAGTTGTAGGTGGCACGGTCTCTACCAACCTTCTTCTCATTGTTTCTATTCCAGAAGAGTGGGCCCTGGAGAGCATCAGCAGTGATGAGGATGGCCCTCCAGTAGGTGACAGCAGCCCATGTAAGATCCAATGGGAGAAGTTTTCCAGGAGCAGTCAGCTTACACTTGCTGCTTAGAAGGCTGAGCAAGGGGGATATGAAATCGGAAAGAAAAAGGCAGTATGTGGAGGCTGCTTTTGTTCTTTTCATAGTCCAATGACAAAACAGAAAGAGATTTTCTGTTGATGGCATTGAGTGTGTGGAGAATCAGTCCACCCTGTCTTGCTTTGTTACTTAAAGATGATATTTCCCAAAACACCTGCTCTTTCCTATCCTTGCCAAACATGGTAGTCTCTGCTTTGATTATTAGCACTCCTTGGGAATTGTGCACAGATTGGAGTTGGGTTTTGGGTTTTGACCTGGCATGGAGGGAGTCAGGTGGGACACAACTCTCACAGGCACTCACTTGAACCCAGAGACAAAGTTCTTGTGTGTTTCCCAGGGCTGCAGGGGAAACAGATGCTCTCCCTCTGGGTTCAGGCCTTGTGGCAGCACCTTCCTGCTTCTTCCAACATTTACTCCTGGATTGAAGGACACTTGCAGGTGTTGATGACAGAATAAATATTAAATCTCCCAGTGTCCTTGGAATGCAGGGAGAATTCTGACCTTGAGCACATTTCTGGGCTCAACTCTCCATTTTAGTCACAAACCCTGGGATAAGGCTACTTCCTCACCAATCCTGCAGTTTTTCAAGAAGACATGGGATCTCTCCTCAAAGAAAGATGATATTTAAATTTTTCCTGTCTTCCAAGAATAAACTTCAGTCTCTAAGCTTATATCCAGAACTCAAATTCTAGACTGGATTTTATAAAATAAACAAGAGCTATGCAAAAATGTGACAGGTTAAAGTGTGTCAATAGGCAACTCAGCAGTCAATGATACAGAGCACACTTTTCTCTTTGAAGGGCCCTCGAGTGCAGTGATTCATCTTTCCCACTCTCCCACTCATTTGTGAACACTACTCTGGTGCCACAACATGGTACCTTGGATGCTTTCCATCCTTATCTGAGATCCATGACCACTGCAGTCTGCACAGGTACCTTCTCCACAAAGGAGTTCTACACCAACATCCATAAGACATCAGAGAGAGCTCCTTACAGCTGGATGGTAAGAGAATCCTGTTTTAAGCACTCTGGCCTCAGAATTAGCCCTTAAGGTTCTGGCTGAAGAGCTCATGAGAGTTTTTTAGGCATGGAAAGCCAAGACACTCTGGCGAAAACAAAGACCTAAATGAAAGATCTCTGTGAGGCCGGCGCCGCGGTTCAATAGGCTAATCCTCCGCCTAGCGGCGCCAGCACACCAGGTTCTAGTCCTGGTCAGGGTGCCAGATTCTGTTCCGGTTGCCCCTATTCCAGGCCAGCTCTCTGCTGTGGCCCGGGAGTGCAGTGGGGGATGGCCCAAGTGCTTGGGTCCTGCACCCCATGGGAGACCAGGAGAAGCACCTAGCTCTTGCATTCAGATTAGCGCGGTGCACCAGCCGCAGTGTGCTGGCCGCAGTGGCCATTGGAGGGTGAACCAACGGCAAAGGAAGACCTTTCTGTCTCTCTCTCTCTCACTGTCCACTCTGCCTGTAAAAAAAAGAAAAAAAAAAAAAGAAAGATCTCTGTGAGTAAGATCCCAGTGGAAAGAATGGGCCATCAAAGAAGGAGGTACCTTTCTCTGAAGGAAGGAGAGAACTTCCACCTTGACCTTGTCTAAATAAGATCCCAGTTGGTGAACTCAAAAGGCTTCCATAGCCTTGGCAACTCATGACAAGAGCCTAGGGTGATTACTAACACCATAAACAAGAGTGTCAATTGTTAATCAACAACAGGAGTCGTTGTGCACTTTCTCCCCATGTAGGATCTCTGTCCTAAATGTGCTGTACATTGTGATTTAATGCCATAACTAGTACTCAAACAGTATTTTACACTTTGTGGTTCTGTGGGGGTGCAAACTGTTGAAAGCTTTACTTAATATATGCTAAATTGATCTTCTGTATATAAAGATAACTGAAAATGAATCTTGATGTGAATAGAAGGGGAGAGGGAGCGGGAGAGGGGAGGGTTGCGGATGGAGGGAAGTTATGTGGGAGGGAGCTATTGTAATCCATAAGCTGTACTTTGGAAATTTATATTCATTAAATAAAAGGGGTCTGATTGACAGAAATTTCTAGTGGAGACATAACAAAAAGAACAGACTCTGAAGGACAGTGAGGAAAGAAAACAAATATGTGGCTGGGTAGGAAGAAATTGCCACATGCCCCTCCACTCACAGCTGTAGCTGAGGGAGAATTCCAGAGTCACCCACTATCTTCAGCCTGGGGAGCTGACTGAGACCAAATAAAGGAAATTGCATTGTCTTTCTCCCCTCCTTTACCCCCGCAATATACCAGGTTTGGCTGTGAAATTTGCACAGCTGATTTGTACTGCTGCTACCAGAGGCAATCAAAGTCAGGACAACCTGTAGGGCACAGGACAGATCCCCTACATCCTGCAACTGTGGGATATTTTAGGCATTAATCCTGGAGCTATGATCACATCACTCATTCTATGTGAGCCAGGGTCATTACTCTTAGTTTCTAGGGGGCTAGCAATAGAAACAGCCTTTAAAAAGTCTGCTCCCACCATGGCATTTGAGTAATACCCCTCCTTCACTCTGAAATACCAGAACTGTAACAGTCAGCTCTTCCTCAATCCCATTAGAATGTTCCTGGTGGGACTAGGGAAGAGCCTTACCTGCATTCCACCTCTCTGCACCCATACTTGCCAGAGGCAAATCTCCTGTATAGCTTGTAATCACCCTGCAAGACTGGAAATAGGTTCAATTCACATCAGCCAGTCTCAGAACCAGGGCTTTTGGTGTTATAAGCCACAGCATGAAATGTGCTTTTCTAGCAAGACTGGAGGAAGGGCCCATACACATCACATATTCCTAGAGTCACAATTGGTACAACAAGTCACAAGATCACTCAGACTTCCAAGGAAGACAAAGGAACAGCATGATGTGTCCTCCTTAGCACAAGAACAAGGCCCTGACTATCAGAATCAATAGTGTAACTAGCATCAACTCTCTGTGGACTGAAGATACGTAACCTATGAAATTGACAATCAACTCAAAGTCACATTTCTAACCCAGTAAGCTACAGCAGACTAGACCACTATACCACTTACAGACACAGCTGATAATGATTAAAGCAAAACAAACCCCTCAGAGGCTACACATCTGGACTCACCTAGAACAAAAGCCAAAGCAACAAGTCAAGTCATACCCTGCATTCTATATAGACTTTAAATTCTTTTCCAAGAAAGAAGAAAGAACAATTAGAAAAGGTGCACAGACATCAATGTAGGAACACAGGACACATGAAGTATCAAAGTAGCATAACACCTCCAAAAAAGCACAGTAATACTCTAGAACTATATCTGGAACTGAAGGAAATCTATAAAATTCCAGATATAGAATTAAAAATAATGACTATAAGGAAACTCAAATATGATGCAAAATAATACATAAATATTTATTAAAGAAATGAGGGAATCAATAAATGACATAAATTAAAATATTACTAAGGAGATAGAAATAATCAAGAAAAACCCAATAGAAATTTTAGAAATCAAATCTTCAATCAGTGAAGTAAAAAAATATGATTAGGAGTTTGAGCAGCAGAATAGACCAAGTTGGGGAAAGAATTTCTCTTGGATAAGACTTTTGAAGTAACCATATCACCAAAAATAAAGAGAAAAGGTTTAAAAAGAAAGAAGAGAGTCCATGTGAAATTTGGAATATTATTAAATGACTGAATATTGGTATTATAGGAAATAGTGAAGGAGAAGCAAGTGAAAAAGGCATTGAGAAGCTGCTAAACAAAATTTTAGTTGAAAATTTTCTAAGTCTTGAAAGAGGCATGAACATCCAGATACAGGAAGCTCAAAGGACTCCAAGCACATTGAACTAAAAACAGAGCTTCTCCAAGGTATATTGTAGTCAAACTGTCAAAGGTTAAGAACAAGGAGATAATTCTGAAGACAGAAAAAAGTGTCAAGTTACATGTAAAGGAAATCAAAATAGAGCAACATCAGTCTACTTAGCAGAAACTCTACTAGCCAAAAGAGAATGGGATAATACATTCAAGATCTTAGAAGACAAAAGCTCCCAACCAAGAATATTATATTCAGCATAGCTATCCTTTAAAGTGAAAAAGAAGTAAGTTATTTTCCAGATAAGCCAAAACAGAGAATTCACAACCACCAGACCAGCCTTACAAGAAATTTTGTTGAGAGCTCTACATTAGAAGCAAACATCATGGTGGCCAGCATTGCGGCATAGCAGTAAAGCTGCTGCCTGTGATACCAGCATCCCCTATGTGCACTGATTCAAGTACTAGTTGCTCCATTTCTGTTCCAGCTCCCTGCTAATGGCCTGGGGAAAGAATAGGAAGATGACCCAAGTGCTTGAGCCCCTGTCATCCACATGGGAGAATTTGAAGAAGGTCCTGGCTCCTGGCTTCAACCTGGCCTAACACTAGCAGTTGAAGCCTTCTGAGGAATAAACCAGTGGATGCAAGATCAATCAATCAATCGATCTATCTATCTATTTTTTCTCTCTTTCTCTCTGTGGCTCTCCCTTGCACTCTGTAGCTCTAATTTTCAAATAAATAAATTATTTTAAAAGTAAGCATCATGAAAACACATGGCACCACCAAATTCACTTTAGAGAGCAGGTAAAATAAATGCCCAGTCCATAAAATGACAGGTGTTAATTCTTCTGTATCAGAACTAACCCTGAATGTAAATGGATTAAATTCATCAGGCAAAAAACATTAGTTGGCTGAATGATTAAAAATAAAACCAATACCTCACTGTATGTGGCCTCCAAGAAACTCACTTCACAAATAAGAATTCATAGACTGAAAGTGAAGGACTGGAAAAAGGTACATCAGACAAATGAAAGCCCAAAATGAACAAGTGTAGCTATCTTCGTATCAGATAAAACAGACTTTAAAACAAAACCTGTATAAGAGTCAAAGGAGGACATTATATTTTTATAAAATATTTAGTACAGAAGATATAACAAACATAAATATTTGTGCATCCAACACAAGAACACCTAGATATATATATATATATATATATATATATATATATATATATATAGCAAATTCTATTAGACCTAAAAATATAGATAAACTCCACTACATAATAGTGGGTAACTTCAATACTCCATTTTCATCAATGGATAGATAAGCCAGACAGATAATCAATAAACATACATTACAGTTGAACCATAGTTTTGAGCAAATGGATCTAACACACATTTACAGGACATTTTACCCAATGGCTACAGAATACACATTCTTCACATCAGCACATGGGATTTTTTTTGGAATTACCATATAGTAGTCAACAAATCAAGTTCAGTAAATTTAAAAAGACTGAAATCATACCATGTATCTTCTCAGACCATAAAGGAATAAAATCAGAAATAAATAATAAGAAGAAAAATAGGACATATAAAGACATGCAACAGGACTTACAGATAGAATGTCATCTTTCCTAGTTCTTATATGTTCCTACCTCCCTATTTCAAGCATAATACAAAGGCCTTCATGGCAAATTTTATTTTAATTACTTCTATGGTTACTGGAAATGTTTGGGTGTAGTGTCTAAAACCTGTTTTAAGTAACTACAGGAGCTAAGACTGGAATCTTACGTTGTGTTAGTCTTTTTATTTATCTTTTTTATTATAAACACTTTTATTTAGTAAATATAATTTTACAAAGTACAGTTTATGGATTACAATGGCTTTTCCCCCCATAACTTCCCTCCCGCCTGCACCCCTCCCATCTCTGCTCCCTCGCCCCTTCCATTCACATCAAGATTCATTTTCAATTATCTTTATATACAGAAGATCGATTTAGTATATATTAAGTAAAGATTTCATCAGTTTGCACCACACAGAACATAAAGTGTAAAATACTGTTTGAGTACTAGTTATAGCATTAATTCACATTGAACAAATTGTCTACTGTAATAATTTAATTTAAAAATTTCCACAATGAACATTTCAGTTTACTCCTATAAAAACTACACTCTACATATAAATAGTTTTCAATATATGGTTCAGTTTAAAATAATTTATTATAAAAAGTCTGTTTGCAAACTAAACTGCAAAAATAATAAATAAAAAAGTTAAAAGTTTAAAAAATTGCATTGCAGATAATGGTAAAATTAGAGAAATGGTGGTGATATTAAGTCTGAATGTGGTTAAAGTAGCAATATCACCGATGCATCATTTCTCCTTTTAGTGACTTGCATTTTTGTTGGTTATCTACTTATATGTGTATCCTGTAACAAAAATGTTTCACAGTTTAGTACTTACAGCTTCCATAGGAGGCTTCCGGCTGGGGAGGCTGTCATGTTCTACCTGGCTTCTCATGGTTCATTCACTGAGAATGTAACCTGGGCACCCAGGCCTCAGTGGATGCATGGTAAGGTCACCCTCAGTTCAGCATAGAAGACCAGTTCCTGCCAAGTGCACCTGTGCCAGCTTTTCAGAGAAATGGGACATCAAGAAAGAATAACCATCATCAAAAAGACGAATTGTTGGTAACATTTTTAAAGTAGTATGTGCCTCAGTAAATTAAAACTTTGATTTGAAATACCAGGGCCATGTGTAGCTCAGAAACTGCTTCTGCAAAAATGATGTGGGCATGGAGAGAAGTATATCACCTCTACTTAGGTGCAGCCCATGATGCAGTGGTCACAGTAGGTTCATGATTGTGAACACAGATCCTCATGAAATCCAGTCTAGATCAACATCTCTGTCTCTCTATCTCTCTGCCTTCTGCAGTTTTAAATAACTTGCCTTATCCCAAGACACACATTAGGAAAAATAACAAATATGAAAAATAGTCCTGCTTCATGCTACTTTGTATTTGTGGAGAAAGCAAACAATAACTTGATGTATGCAACATTGGGTACTAAGGAATGTTACCATGAAAATTAAAAGAGGGTGAGGCACGGTGTATGCTCAGTGCAGGTGCCCAGTGATTCTTTTCTGAGGAGGTGGCTTTTGAGCAGAGCCCTATGGCCCTGAGGAAGGAGCAGTAGGTGATGCATTCCTCCCACAGTCACACATGTGGTGTGTTTGAATCCAACCAAGAGTGAGGCTGACACAAGAGTAGCCAATGGGAGAGTGATCAGAAAAAGTCAAATGGGGGGCAGGCAGCAAAATCATTCAAGGTCATTACACCCATAACAGCCTAGAGTTATTTTCTGCACATGAGCAAAAGCAATTGGAGATAACAGAGTCAGGAGCCCAGGAGTCACATGATTGGATTTCTAACAGTAACAGTAATAACAGTAATAACTGTTAGTCATTGAACCAACTTCTGGAAACTCTGCTGCTCAGACCATCCATTGCTTATTACATTGCTTTGGGAAAGCTTGTTGAAAATTCTGTACAATCTAAAACAGACACTTGGTTTCTATTTCCTGTCCAGATGTCCATCCTCTACTTCTCCAAACCCTCACCTCTCTGTTTCAGGTGAGCACAGAGAAAAAAAGTGAATTGGATTCCTCTGTTCACAAAGAGGCACAACACACACAAGAGCTTGCAAAGTAAATACTTCATGGTCCCCATACTCTAAGAGCATCTGATATGTTCCAGCACTTACTAACTGATTCTTTCTACCTGGCAGAGTGTTCAAGTGTAAAATGCTCAAATTAGTATCACCTTCCAATTGATTCAGCATTCTCAGATAGAGGCGCTTATAATATTAATGTGTGCATATGGGAGCAGTCTAAGAATGGGTGTCTGTTTTCTTAAGCACACAGTATTTATGAGTAACAGTAGTGCAGTGGCCACTTCTCATTAAGGTAGCTGTGCGTTGGGTCATATAACAATCAAGTGCTGGCATCTGATCCTACTCTGCCATTCTGAGTGGATATTTGACAGCACAGCCAGAACATTGTACTCACAGGCAAACTGTTGGCTTACTGGCATTTTTTAGACTAATTGTCAAGCTTGGCATGGGTTAATGGCAGGACAGTAAGCGTATTTTGTTTGAGAAAACCAATGAATGAACATAACGATCTTTTCAAGAACTGAAGTACTATAGATAGTGATTGGTTTAACGGTTAAAACCTTTTGCTGTCTTCACAGATTCCTTATCATCCTAGTCACTGTCATCAGCATGTGGGTCTCTCTCATACAGAGACCTCCACACAGGTTGCTATTCCATTGCATAGAATCAAATGCTTGCTCCTTTGCACCTACAGTTGTGGCAAGTTCCCCACTTGCCATCCACTATTAGGGGCAATTAAAAGGTAGGTTAGCGTTGAAAAACACTCTCCCTGCCAGAATAATAAAATTACTGTTTATTTCCATTGTGGAATAAAATATACCTTTTTCATCCCATTTATAAAACTCAGTCCACTTCAATTACAGATGTGGTGGGTCACAATACATTTTGTTTCCTTTTTTGCTTTTTTACAGGTTTTTTAATAAACAAGGAGCAAATCAAACAGGCACAGAAAAGGGATGGAGTGTAGACAATAGAATATTTTAATATTGAATATGTAGAATGCAAGTTTTCTTTATACTAAAAACTTTGAAATGTCTACAAGTTAATTTTTTGGAGTAAGAAATATTTTATCAAAGAGCACATTTTTCACAGTTGAATAAATTGTGAAATAATAATAAGGCAGCTCATTAATATAGATTCATTGTCAAATATCTTGGTTTTTTTTTTCAAGATTCATTTTCTATTCTCTTTATATACAGAAGATCAGTTTAGCATACATTAAGTAAAGATTTCAACAGTTTGCTCCCACACAGAAACATAAAGTGAAAAATACTGTTTGAGTACTAGTTATAGCATTAAATCTCAATGTACAGCACACTAAGGACAAAGATCCTACATGAGGAGTAAGTGCACAGTGACTCCTGTTGTTGACTTAACAAATTGACACTCTTGTTTATGGCATCAGTAATCACCCTAGGCTCTTGTCATGAGCCGCCAAGGCTATGGAAGCCCCCTGAGTTCACTGACTCTGATCATTTTTAGACAAGGCCATGGTCAAAGTGGAAGTTCTCTCCTCACTTCAGAGAAAAGTACCTCCTTCTTTGATGACCCATTCTTTCCACTGGGATCTCACTCGTGGAGATCTTTCATTTAGGTTTTTTTTTTCCCCCAGAGTGTCTTGGCTTTCCATGCCTGAAAAACTCTCATGGTCATTTCAGCCGGATCCACATGCCTTAAGGGCTGATTATGAGTCCAGAGTGCTGTTAGGACATTTGCCATTCTATGGGTCTGCTGTGTATCTCACTTCCCATGTTGGATCATTCTCTCCCTTTTTTATTCTATCAGCTAGTATTTGCAGACACTATTTTTGTTTATGTGATCCCTTTGGTTCTTAGTCCTATCATTATGATCAATTGTGAACAGAAATTGATCACTGGGACTAGTGAGATGGCATTGGTACATGCCACCTCGATGGGATTGAATTGGAATCCCCTGGCACGTTTCTGACTCTACCGTTTGAGGTAAGTCAGCTTGAGCATGTCCCAAATTGCACATCTCTTCCCTCTCTTATTCCCACTCTTATATTTAACAGCGATCACTTTTCAGTTAAGTTTCAGCACTTAATAAGAATTCTGTATTGATTACAGTATTCAACGAAAAGTATTAAGTAGAACAAACAAACAAAAATACTAAGAGGGATAACATATTACGCTGCTCATCAACAGTCAGAGTGAGGGCTGATCAAGTCACCATTTCGCCTAGTGTTCATTTCACTTTAACAGGTTTCCTTTTTGGTGGTCAGTTAGCTGTCACCTATCAAGGAAAACAAGTGGTATTTGTCCCTGTGAATTGGCTTATTTCACTCAGCATAATGTTTTCCAAATTCCTAACAGGGATCACTTTTCAGTTAAAATTTAAACACTTAAGAATAATTGTGTGTTAATTACAGAGTTCCACCAATAGTACTAGAACAAAAAAATACTAAAATGGGTGAAGTATTACATTGTACATCAACAGTCAGCACAAGAGCTGATCAAGTCAGTGTTTCTCATAATGTCCATTTCATTTCAACAAGTTTCCTCTTTGGTGCTCAGTTAGTTGTCGCCGATCAGGGAGAACATATGATAGTTGTCCCTTTGGGACTGGCTTAATTCACTCAGCATGATGTTTTCCAAATTCCTCCATCTTGTTGTAAATGACTGGGTTTCGTTGTTTTTGTCTGTACTCTATAGAGTACATGTCCCATAATTTCTTTATCCAGTCTACTGTTGATGGGCATTTGGGTTGGTTCCAGGTCTTAGCTATTGTGAATTGAGCTGCAATAAACATTAATGTGTAGACTGCTTTTTTGTTTGCCAATTTAATTTCCTCTGGGTAAATTCCAAGGAGTGGGATGGCTGGGTTGAATGGTAGGGTTATATTCAGGTTTCTGAGGAATCTCCAGACTGACATCCATAGTGGCTTCACCAGTTTGCATTCCCACCAACAGTGGGTTAGTGTCCCTTTTTCCCCACATCCTCTCCAGCATCTATTGTTGGTAGATTTCTGAATGTGAGCCATTCTAACTGGGGTGAGGTGGAACTTTATTGTGGTTTTGATTTGCATTTCCCTGATTGCTAGTGACCTTGAACTTTTTTTCATGTGTCTGTTGGCCATTTGGATTTCCTCTTTTGAAAACTGTCTTTTGAGGTCCTTGGCCCATCTCTTAAGTGGGTTGTTTGCTTTGATCATGTGGAGTTTCTTGATTTCTTTGTAGATTCTGGTTATCAACCCTTTATCAGTTGCATAGTTTGCAAATATATTTTGCCATTCTGTCCGTAGTCTCTTCACTTTCCTGACTGTTTCTTTTGCAGTACAGAAACTTCTCAATTTGATGCAATCCCAAATGTTAATTTTGGCTTTGACTGCCTGTGCTTCTGGTGTGTTTTCCAAGAAGTCACTGCCGGTACCTATATCTTGCAGGGATTTTCCAATGCTCTCTAATAATCTGATGGTGTCAGTTTGTAGATTTAAGTCTTTAATCCATGTTGAGTCAATTTTTCTGTAAGGTGAAAGTTAGGGGTCTTGCTTCATGCTTCTGCACATGGAAATCCAATTTTCCCAGCACCATTTATTGAATAGATTGTCTTTACTCCAGGGATTCGTTTTGGATCCTTGATCAAATATGAGTTGGCTGTAGATGTTTGGGTTGATTTCTGGTGTTTCAATTCTGTTCCATTGGTCTATTCCTTCTGTTTCTGTACCAGTACCATGCTGTTTTGATTACAACTGCCCTGTAGTATGTCCTGAAATCTGGTATTGTGATGCCTCCAGCTTTGTTTTTGTTGTACAAGATTGCTTTAGCTATTCCAGGTCTCCTGTGTCTCCATATAAATTTCAGCACCATTTTTTCCAGATCTGAGAAGAAGGTCTTCAGTATGTTGATTGGGATTGCATTGAATCTATAAATTGCTTTTGGGAGAATGGACATTTTGATGATATTGATTCTTCCAATCCATGAGCATGGAAGATTTTTCAATTTCTTGGTATCCTCTTCTATTTCTTTCTTTAAGGTTTTGTAATTTTCATCGTAGAGATCTTGAACGTCCTTGGTTAAGTTTATTACAAGGTATTTGATTGTTTTTGTAGCTATTGTGAATGGGATTGATCTTAGAAATTCTTCCTCAGCCGTGGCATTGTCTGTGTATACAAAGGCTGTTGATTTTTGTGCATTGATTTTAGATCCTGCTACTTTGCTAAACACTTCTATGCGTGTCAACAGTCTCTTAGTTGAGTTCTTTGGGTCCCCTAAATAAAGAATCATATATCTGAAAAGAGGGATACTTTGACTTCTTCCTTCCCAATTTGTATCCCTTTAATTTCTTTTTCTTGCCTAATAGCTCTGGCTAGAACTTCCAGAACTATATTGAATAGCAGTTGTGAGAGTGGGCATCCCTGTCTGGTACCAGATCTCAGTGGAAATGCTTCCAACTTTTCCCCATTCAATAGGATGTTGGCTGTGGGTTTTTCATAGATTGCTTTGATTGTATTGAGGAATGTTCCTTCCAAAACCAGTTTGCTTAGAGTTTTCATCATGAATGGGTGTTGTATTTTATCAAATGCTTTCTCAGCATCTATAGATATAATCATATGTTTTTTCTTCTGCAGTCTGTTAATGTGGTGTATCACATTGATTGTTTTGCACACATGAAACTATCCCTGCATACCAGGGATAAATCCCACTTGGTCTGGGTGGATGATCTTTCTGATGTGTTGTTGCATTCTATTGGCGAGAATTTTATTGAGGATTTTTGCATCTGTGTTCATCAGGGATATTGGTCTGTAATTCTCTTTCAATGCTGCATCATTTTCTGGCTTAGGAATTAAGGTGATGCTGGCTTCATAGAAAGAATTTGGGAGGATTCCCTCTTTTTCAATTGTTCTGAATAGTTTGAGAAGAATTGGAGTCAGTTCTTCTTTAAATGTCTGGTAGAATTCAGCAGTGAATCCATCTGGTCCTGGGCTATTCTTTGTTGGGAGGGCCTTTATTACTGTTTCAATTTCTGTCTCAGTTTAGGTTTTCTATGTCTTCCTGGTTCAATTTAGGTAGGTTGCATGTGTCCAGGAATCTATCCATTTCTGATAGGTTTCCCTGTTTGCTGGCATACAGTCCTTGTAGTAATTTCTGATGATTCTTTTTATTTCTGTGGTGTCTGTTGTTACGTTTCCTTTTTCATCTCTGATTTTATTGATTTGGGTCTTTTCTCTTCTTTTTTTAGTTAGTTGGGCCAATGGGGTGTCAATTTTTTTATTTTTTCAAAAAACCTGCTCCTCGTTTGGCTGATTTTTTGTAACTTTTTTTGATTCAATCCTGTTGATTTCTTCTCTGATTTTAATTATTTCTCCTCTCTGACTAGATTTGGGTCTGGTTTGCTGTAGGTTTTCTAGATCCTTGAGGTGAATTGAAAGCTCATCTATTAGGTGCCTTTCCAATTTCTTGATGTAGGCACCTATTGATATAAACTTTTCTCTTAACACTGCTTTTGCTGCATCCCATAAGTTTTGGTATGTTGTGCTGTTATCCTCATTTACTTCCAGAAAATTTTTGATTTCTCTTTTAATTTCTTCTATGACCCATTGTTCATTCAGGAGCATGTTGTTCAATCTCCATGTGTTTGTGTATGCTCTTGAGATTCCTGAGTTAATAATTTCCAACTTCATTCCTTTATGGTCTGAGAAGCTGCATGGTATGATTCTAATTCTTTTGAATTTGCAGAGACTTGCTTTATGGCCTAGTATGTGGTCAATCCTAGAGAAGGTTCCATGTACTGCTGAGAAGAATGTAAATGCTTCTGCCCTCAGAGTGGGCTCAAATTCTCCTTCAGTGTCCCACTGGGTTGCCAAAGTTACCCAATTGTAGCGTCTCTGGAGAGTACTCACGTGAATTCCGTGAGTTCTCTCCCTCACCGTCTCTTTTTTCACAGTCTCAGTTCAGTAGCACCACAGATTTACTAGGTCCTAATCTCCTGTTAATTTGCCCCGCCCAGAGTCAGGTTTTTCTGCTAGGCTCAGGGCCGGTGCAGACCTGAGGTTGCTCTGCTTATGACGTATGTCCAAGATGGTGCCTGCTCTTTGTCTTGCTCGCCTTTGAGAGGTGAGCGAAGAGAGAGAAACCCGTGTCCATACCAGTCACTTTTTTTTCTCTCTTTCTCTCTTCTAGTTAGCCTGGTGAACTTTTCCTCCAGGGGTCGTTCCCTCTAGTCTCCTCTTTCCGCTTGCATGCTGGTGTCTCGGGCTATTGAGGTTTGGCTCACCTCGTGTTCCAGCGCTGGTGTGTTGAGTCTGCCGCTGGTGTCCCGAACTGTGGGCTCCCACGCTCTCCACGCAGGTCCACTGTGAATCACGCGTTCTGGAAGAGTTTCTTCTGCTGTTTCTTCGCCTACTCTTCCTTGAACCTGCAGTATCTCCACTTTTATTAAACTGTCTCTCCCCGGACTATCTGTGTGCTCCCTTCCTATTCCGCCATCTTGCCTCCTCCTCCCAATATCTTGGTTTTTAAAGGCTGTAATCTGTGCTGAATAGTATCTTCTGTGCCTTGAACTTCAGAGAATCTGGATTCACTTCTAACACACCAGGTTTTCATTTTTATTGAGCTCTGGATTTTTTGGGATGTGAAGTAGTAAATTCTAGGGTCAAAACAGCAGTTGGAAACAGCAATGCAGAGCCAGATTGGATAAATAGTCCTTACTGTTTCCACTACTGAGCAATTAACTAATATCTGCTTTCTCATAAGAGAATATAAAATAAGATTGACAATGTAAGGCATTAAGCAGAAACAAAATATAATCAAATGTACAAAAATCATTTTTAAAACTTTAGTTTTATTTATTTTGCTTCTACTTAATATTAAGGGTTTGTTTAAAGTTCTTAGCACCATACTAGAACAAGTTACATACAAAAGTAGAGGAATTAAAAGTTCCACAATTTCGATGAAAATTACAGTCCTTGAGAAATGCATTTTCCATGTGGCTTCTGGAAAAATTTCAAAGCAGGCTTCTGAGGTGTATCTACCTCGAGGACGGGTTGATTAAAAAAATACTGCTGGTATGCTTCTTCCTATCATAGTTAGCTACAGGCAATGCAAAAAAGCTTTACATTCTGTTTGGTTCCTAGAGTATTTGACTTAAAAGGTTAAACAATGGCCAGAAATAAAACTAATACAGGTTGGAAACAGAATGCTCCGCTACATGTTGATATAAAACAGCATCACAGAAACCTTACAAAGTAAATCTCCAAATGGCCAGTCCCATGTTGCAAAGTAAAAAAATCCTGAAATGTAAAGTGAAAACGAAAGCAACTCTGACACTGCCAAGTTAATCACATGTGTTGTAGTTTCATTTCACACTTTGAGGGTGCAGATGAAAATGTGTGTGGCAGGGCCAGGGCTGTGGCATAGAGGGTTAAGCCTCTACCTGTGGCACCAGAATCCCATATGGGCGCTGGTTTAATTCCTGGTTCTTCTTTTCTGATCCAGCTATTTGCTTATGGATGGGAAAAGCAGTAGAAGATGGCCCAGGTGCTTGGGCCTCTACACCCATGTGGGAGACCTGGAAGAAGATCCTGGATGCTGGATTCAGATAAGCTCAGCTCTACCTGCTGCAGCCATCTAGGGAGTAAACTAGCAGATGGAATATCTTTTTGTCTGTCTCTCCCCCTATTTCTTCCTGTAACTCTACCTCTCAAGTAAATAAAATCTTTTAAAAAAAGAAAGAGAGAGAGAGAGAGAGGGAGGGAGAAAGAACAAATGGAAGGAAGGAAGGAAGGAAGGAAGGAATAGAAAGAAAGAGAGAGAAAGAGAGAAAGAGAGAAAGAGAGAAAGAGAGAGAGAGAGAGAGAGAAAGAAAGAAAGAAAGAAAGAAAGAAAGAAAGAAAGAAAGAAAGAAAGAGAAAATGTATATGACAACACAATTGGAACGTGAGCTGTGCGGAATTCCTTCCCTTTTGAATCAAAAAAAGAAAGAAAGAAAGAGAGACAGATTTACCATGCCTAACCTGGGAGTGTCACCTTTGGCACACCCTTAACCCTGAGGAACCAAACAGAGCTCTCAGGCCACACCCATCTCAAGCCTCTAAGGCTTCATCAAAAGCAGACAGTCCACTTAATCTAGAGCCATAGTATAACAAGAAAAAACACCACAGTGAAGAAACCAAAGAATATCTCCAATATGCCAAACAACAAATGCAAAAACCGAGGTAACAAGAACAAGGAGGACACTATGATACCCCAAAATGAAATAGACACCACAATTCAAGATTATGAAGATGATGAGATAGAAGAAATGCAAGAAGCAGATCTCAAAAAAATTGATAAGAACATTTAGACGTTATCAAAAACAAATTCTTGAACTACAGAAATCCTTAATGAATAAGATAGAAAATCTTTCTCATGAAAATGAAATATTAAGGAGGAATCAAAATGAAATGAAACAACTAGCAGAACATAAAACTGTGATAGATAGTGATGAGAAATCATAATGAATGAAGAATTCAATAGATCAAATGACAAACACATTAGAGAGCCTTAAAAACAGAATGGGTGAAGCAGAAGAGAGACTATCGGACTTAGAAGACAGAGCACAGGAAAATATACAGTCAAACCAAAGAAAAGTAGAGGAAATTAGAAATCTAAAAAATATTGTCAGCAATCTTCAGGATACTATGAAAAAAAAAAAACATTCGGGTTCTAGGAGTTCCCGAAGGCATGTAGAGAGAGAAAGGGTTAGAAGGCGTTCCTAGTGAGATATTAGCAGAAAATTTCCCAGGTTTGGAGAAGGACAGAGACATCCTAGTACAGGAAGCTCATAGAACCCTAGTAAACATGAACAAAAGAGATCCTCACCACAACACGATGTAATTAAACTCAACACATGAAACAGAAAGAAAAGATCCTAAAATGTGCAAGAGAGAAACCTCAGATTACTCTCAAAGGATCTCCAATTAGACTCACAGCAGACTTCTCATCAGAAACCCTACAAGCTAGAAGGGAATGGCGAGACATAGCCCAGGTAATAAGAGAAAAAAATTGCCAGCCCAATGTGCCAATGCCATCTCACTACTCCAAGTGATCAATTTCAGTTCACAATTGATCATAATGAAAGGACTAAGAGTCAAAGGGAGCACATAAACAAGTCTAGTACCTGCTAACACCAACCGATAGAATAAATAAAGGGGAGAGTGATCCAACATGGGAAGTGAGATACTCAGCAGACTCATAGAATGGCGGAATTCCTAAATAGCACTCTGGCCTCAGAATCAGCCCTAAAGGCACTCGGATCTGGCTGAAAAGCCCATGAGAGTATTTCAGGCATGGAAAGCCAAGACACTCTGGCAAAAAGATCTCTGTGAGTGAGATCCCAGTGGAAAGAACAGGTCTTCAAAGAGGGAGGTGCCTTTCTCTGAAGGGAGGAGAGAACCTCCACTTTGACTATGACCATGTCTAAACAAGATAAGAGTCGGAGAACTCAAGGGGCTTCCATAGCCTTGGAAACTCATGACTGGTGCATAGGGAGATTACTGATGCCATAAACAGGAGTGTCAATTGGTAAAGTCAACAACAGGAGTCACTGTGCACTTACTCCTCATGTAGGATCTCTGTCCTTAATGTGCTGTACACTGAGGCTTAATGCTATAACGAGTACTCAAACAGTATATTTCACTTTGTGTTTCTATGGGGGTGCAAACGACTGAAATCTTTACTTAATGTACACTAAACTGATCTTCTGTAAAAAAAAAAAAGAAAGAAATTATCAATTCCCAACTTGACTCTCACTGGGATTAAACATGACAATAGGTCTGATCTGATTTCATCATCATTTAAAAAAATCATCATTATTTTTCACTTTATGTTTCTGTGTGGGAGCAAACTGTTGAAATACTTACTTAAGGTATACTAAGCTGATCTTCTGTATATTAAGATAATCGAAAATGAATCTTGATGTGAATGGAAGGGGAGAGGGAGTGGGAAAGGGGAAGGTTGTGGGTGGGAGGGACGGTATGGGGGGGGAAGCCATTGTAACACATGAGTCGTACTTTGGAAATTTATATCCATTAAATAAAAGATAAAAAAAAATTGCCAGCCCAGAATATTATATTCTGCAAAGCTCTATTTGTGAATGAAGGTGAAATAAAGATATAAGTACCAGCAAAGACTTCCTAGAAAGACCCTGGAGGCGAAGGCAGTCAAAGCCAAAGTTAACATTTGGGATTGCATCAAATTGAGAAGTTTGTGTACGGCAAAAGAAACAATCAGGAAAGTCAAGAGACAACCGACAGAATGGGAAAAAATATTTGCACACTATGCAACTGATAAAGGGTTGATAACCAGAATCTACAAAAAATCAAGAAACTCCACAAAATCAAAACAAATAACCCACTTAAGAGATGGGCCAAGGACCTCAAGAGACAGTTTTCAAAAGAGGAAATCCAAATGGCCAACAGACACATGAAAAAATGTTCAAGATCACTAGCAATCAGGGAAATGCAAATCAAAACCACAATGAGGTTTCAACTCACCCCGGTTAGAATGGCTCACATTCAGAAATCTACCAACAAAGGATGCTGGAGAGGATGTTGGGAAAAAGGGACACTAACCCACTGTTGGTGGCAATGCAAACTGGTCAAGCCACTATGGAAGTCGGTCTGGAGATTCCTCAGAAACCTGAATATAACCCTACCATTCGACCCAGCCATCCCACTCCTTGGAATTTACCCAAAGGAATTTAAATTGGCAAACAAAAAAGCTGTCTGCGCATTAATGTTTATTGCAGCTCAATTCACAATAGCTAAGACCTGGAACCAACCCAAATGCCCATCAACAGTAGACTGGATAAAGAAATCATGGGACATGTACTCTATAGAATACTATACAGCAGTCAAAAAAAATGAAATCCGGTCATTTGCAACAAGATGGAGGAATCTGGAAAACACCATGCTGAGTGAATTAAGCCAGTCCCAAAGGGACAACTATCATATGTTCTCCCTTCATCTGCGACAACTAACTGAACACCAAAGAGGAAAACTGTTGAAGTAAAATGGACACTATGAGAAACAGTGACTTGATAAGCTCTTGTGCTGACTGTTGATGTACAATGTAATACTTTACCCATTTTAGTATTTTTTCTTTGTTTTGTTCTAGTACTATTGGTGGAACTCTGTAATTAACACACAATTATTCTTAGGTGCTTAATTTTTAACTGAAAAGTGAACTCTGTTAAATATAAGAGTGGGAATAAGAGAGGGAGGAGATGTACAATTTGGGACATGCTAAATCGGACTTGCCCCAGATGGTGGAGTTAGAATCATGCCAGGGAATTCGAATTCAATCCCATCAAGGTGGCATGGACCAATGCCATCTCACTAGTCCAAGTAATCAATTTCAGTTCACAATTGATCACATTGATAGATCTAAGAGTCAAAGGGATCACACAAACAAGACTAGTGTCTGCTAATACTAGCTGATAGAATCAAAAAGGGAGAGAACGATCCATCATGGGAAGCGGGATACACAGCAGACTCATAGAATGGCAGATGTCCTAAATAGCACTCTGGCCTCAGAATCAGCCCTTAAGGCATTCAGATCTGGCTGAAAAGCCCATGAGAGTATTTTCGGCATGGAAAGCCAAGACACCCTGGAAAAACAAAAAGAAGACCTAAATGAAAGATCTCTGCGAGTGAGATCCCAGTGGAAAGAACGGGGCCATCAAAGAAGGAGGTACCTTTCTCTGAAGGGAGGAGAGAACTTCCACTTTGACTATGACCCTGTCAGAATAAGATCGAAGTCGGTGAACTCAAAAGGCTTCCATAGCCTTGGCAGCTCATGACTAGAGCCTAGGGAGATTACTGATGCCAGAAACAAGAGCGTCAAATTTTTAAGTCAACAACAGGAGTCACTGTGTACTTACTTCTCATGTGGGATCTGTCCTTAGTGTGTTGTCCAATGTGAAGTAATGCTATAACTAGTACTGAAACAGTATTTTAAACTTTGTGTTTCTGTGTGCTTGCAAACTAATGAAATCTTTACTTAATATATACTAAATTGATCTTCTGTATATAAAGAGAATTGAAAATGAATCTTGATGTGAATGGAATGGGAGAGGGAGCGGGAGATGAGAGGGGTGTCATTGGGTGAGTTGGAGGGAAATTATGGCGGGGGAGCCATTGTAATCCATTAACTGTACTTTGGAAATTTGTATTTACTAGATAAAAATAAATAAAAAAAGAAGGAAGGAAGGAAGGATCGAAGGGGGATATGGAGGGAGGGAAGAAGGGAATTATCATGACATTCTTAGAATTGTATCTATAAGCTACATTGAATTTGTTCCCTTTGTATTAACATCACATTAACATAATAATTGTTGATAAAAAAAGAAAGAAAGAAAACGAAAGAAAGAAAGAAAGAAAGAAAGAAAGAAAGAAAGAAAGAAAGAAAGAAAGAAAATGTATATGACAACACAATTGGATATTAACCCAACTAGAAACACTATGCTGGACATGCACTTATAAGAGTCATCATAGGAGCACTGGGAGTGGTTAGTGTTTACCATTATGAAGGCTTGGGCAGTTGATAGTATAGAAGTCCTCTTGTCCCCATAGTCGTCTTTGGTATTGAAATTGTAGCTACTACAATCTCATTTATTTGCAAATCATTTGTATCCTGCAGTGTTTTTAGAAATATTTCTGTATTCTCTAAAATCTCCAAATTATGAAATTTGTTGCTGTAAGTTTTCCACTTCGTTCCTCAACAAGAAAATATTTTCATTTTCTAGTCTCCAGAAAATCCATGTATCCAGGGTTGAGTTAAGTGACTAGCAACTTTTAAAACATGCAGTCCACAAAGCTAAATCTATGGAATATGGGGAGCAACTGAGACTAGACTGAATTACTAGAACTAGGACTAATTCTATGCATCTGCTCTCCCACAATATGGCACTGGGGAGGAGCAAACAACTACACACCTGCCTCATCAGTTTGACTGATAAGCTGCAGGAGCTGATCCTGCTCCTGATTGGAGGAGAGCAGCATGCTCGGCATGTGGGTAGCAGTGTTGGGATTGGTGGAAGAGGACTATAGAGGAGGAGAGAGACAACATGCACCAGGAACATCTGAGGGAACACCTGAGGAACATCTGAGCAGCCCCCGAGAGAGCCGGCCGGCAGTGTGCCGCTCCTCCACGGAAGCGGAGAAATCGGCGGGGGGTGCCACCCCTCCACGGAGGTGGAGGGGCCGGCAGCTAACCCGGGATGGCATCGTTCCTCCACGAGTGAGGGACCGGCAGCTAACCCAGGAAGGGCCGGGCAGAAAGAACAGTGCAGGGTCCGTTGTCGTTCCTCCGCGAATGGGGGAGCGACATAATGGTGCCATGACTCGGATATGAAACCTAGGAGGGAAGAAGCAGGAAAATACCGGAGAGAGACTAGGGAAGAGCCTAGGGAAAAGCCGGATGGAAAAAATGCCAGAAGAAGCTAGGAGAAAGCTAAGATTAAAAGCGAAAGTGAAAGCTAGAAGAAACTTAGACTCGGATATGGACTACAGGGAGAAGCCAGGAGAAATGAGAGAGAAATATTGTTGGAAGAAAGTTAGGAAAAGTTAGGAAAAGAAATCTAAGGTTGAAAGCGAAAGTGAAAGCTAGAAGAAACAGACTCGGATACGGACTGTGGGGAGAAGCCAAGAGAAATGAGAGAGAAATATTGTTGGAAGAAAGTTAGGAAAAGTACCGGGTAGAGAAAAATATAAGCTAGGGAAAATGAAGCCGCCGGGGCAGGCCGAAGTGGAGAAGTAAGCTAGGTTGGGATTCGTCAAGTCAGCCCGGGGAGCAAAAGACAGGAAGCCAAACCAGAAGTGGAGACGTAAGCTAGGTTGGGATCCGTCAGATTAGCCCGGGGAGCAAAAGACGGGAAGCCAAACCAAAAAGCGGAGACGTAAGCTAGGTTGGAATTCGTCAGGTTAGCCCAGGGAACTTAGACTGAAAACTAAACCGGTAGCGGAAACGTGAGCTAGGCCGTGATACGCGGAAGCCGCCGAGTGCAGAGAGAGCGCATGAATCCAGGGGCACGAGCGGAGAGAGCGCATGGGGCGCAAGCAGATAGGAGAGCGCGGGGCTGGCGCGGAGACCATGGAGCGCGCGCGAAGCCGGGAAGCCGAGCAGATGAGAGAAGCTCGGGCTGAAGCCGCGCAGAGCTGGGAAGCCGCCTCGGGGCGGGTACCGGGAAACCGCGGGGATAAGAGAAACAGAAGTATAGAAGTAAAATGAGAGAAATAGGAATGCTGGCAGATAGAAGTAAAATAGGAGAGATAGGAATGCCCGGAGATAAATAGAGAAAAATAAGGCCTCCCCATAACATGGCGATGAGAGGGCTCAGATTCGGTCTGTCTGATTAGTAAGGCAGTGAGCACCTGCGGGCGGCTAGCAGAATATCCGCCGCAGGTCACCGAAGACAGGCACATTATCAACACCAATAAGTCTCCCCACAACACGGCAATGAGAAGGCTTGGATTCGGTCTGCCTGATTAGTAAGGCGGTAAGCACCTGCAGGCAGTTCTAGCAGAGCAGAGCATGTGCTGCAGGGCACCGAACACAGGCACGCATCAGCACCTAAAAACCTCCTCACAACATGGCAAAGAGAGGACCCCGATTCGGTCTGCCTGATTGGTAGGGCTGTAAGCACCTGTGGGCAACTTGAGCAGAGTGTGCGCTGCGGGGCACTGAAGACAGGCGTGTGTCAATGCCAAAGAATAAAAAGAAAGGGGGAACTGTGGAGAGCAACTTAGACTAAATTACTGGAACTAGGACTAATTCTATGCAGCAAGAACAGCGCAGGGTCCGGTGTCGTTCCTCCGTGAATGGGGGAGCAACAATGGAATATAAACTTAACAAAAAGCTGTATTCCAATACAGGAAAATAATCAGTTGTAAAGTTCTATTTCCTATAAAATTGTCTAGGTGAATATTCCAAAACTGAAGTTACTTGAGGTTCTGAGTTCTTTAAGCTGAAGTTCTCAATCCTTATTTGTTTTGCAGTGCAGAGATTCAGAGACTTAAACCTTCCCAGTTTTTCCTCTTTTACACGAAGCTTTCCTTTTCGGTAATCCTGCAGTGGATCCCACATGGCAGTTAGCAGGCAATTCTTTGTAAAGTTGCCAAATAAATTCCTAAGCATGTTAGCACTTGCTGAATGGAAGCTTTTTCCACAGTTTCCAGCTGTACTGTGAGACAGGCTTTCCCTTGGGCCACAGTTCTTCTAACTAAAGAGCATAAATGGGGGTGCAAACATAGTGTAATCTATTTCCTATGAAATACTTTTTGTGCACCTAGGGGATCACTCTAGAACACAGGTTTGTGAGCCAGACTGCTAGGGCCCAATCCTGAGTCTGCAACTTAATAGCATTAAGATTGTAAGAAAGTGTTCAACAATTTGTAAAATGAAGAAAAAATAGGCCCACTAGGCTAATCATCCGCCTGTGGCACCAGTACTCCGGGTTCTAGTCCCATTTGGGAAGCCAGTTCTGTCCTGGTTGCTCCTCTTCCAGTCCAGCTCTCTGCTGTGGCCTGGGAAGGCAGTGGAGGATGGCCCAAGTGCTTGGGCCCTGAACCCGCATGGGAAACTAAGAGGAAGCATCTGGCTCCTGGCTTTGGATTGGTGCAGCGCGCCAGCCGTAGCGGCCATTTAGGGGGTGAACCAATGGAAGGAAGACCTTTCTCTCTCTCTCTCTCTCTCTCTCTCTCTCTCTCTCTCTCTCTCTCTCTCAGTGTCTAACTCTGCCAGTCAAAAAAGAAAGAAAAAATAGCACCTGCCATCAGATTTGTTGTAAGAGCTAGATGAGATAAAATTTGTAATGTTCTTAGAAGAAAAACTAGCACACTAAATATGTTTAAAATATGTTCATTGCTAGGTATCTGTATAGCTAACTGATGGATTTTTATGAACCAGTACATATTTATGTATTAACTCTCCCTAGATTAGTAACATTATTACTTTGATTTTTGATTTTCAGGTGAGGAAACAGTATGGAACACTTATTATCTACTTTCTTTACACACATAACTTTATATTAATAAAGGGTCATCAGACTCAAGGTCCTGGCCTTCTCCACCCAAAGCTGATGATAGTCCATGCAATACTGCTTCACTTCAACATCCCCAGCAGGGAAACAGAGGATCTGTTCTTCCACAGCTGCCAATTTCTCAAAGAAAATAATTGTGGTAATTGTTAATTGTCCAAAGCTTAATGTAACATCAAAGTAATCTCAATAAACTCCATATCAGCAATGGTTGTTTATTCTAAAAATGAAAGCACCCTGATATATCTATGAAATAAAATTCACTGAAAGATTTGCTTGGACTGGAGCATACAATAGTAACCCGGACTTGGAAACCAACACTGCAGTAATATTTCAGGGCCCAGGAGACCAGTGTCCTGGTGGTAAACGCAGAAATGTGCATTCTCAGGGCAGGCATAGTGCCACTTGTGATGCTGGCATCCCATATCAGGCAGCTGTTTTGAGCCTCAGCTACTCTGCTTATAATACAGCTTCATGCTAATGCAGCTGGAAAAACAAAGGCCCCTGCCACCCACATGGGAGTCCTGACTGGAGTTCCTGGTTCCTGGCTTCCACAAGGCCCACACTAGCCTATTGTGGGCATTTGGGGAGTGAATCAGTGGTTGCAAGATATATGCGTGTGTGTTTATGTGTGTACTTCCAAATAAATATGTAAAAATTGCTGCTCTTCCTGCTTTGGTAACTTTGTTATTGGTAACTTTATAATTCAAGGATATACATTTTTTTCTTAGTCAAGAGACATTCAGGATGAAGTTGGGACTTCCTGGATGATGTTCTCAATTTTTTTCTAGCATTTCTAATCCTGTTCTCCCTTCTGCAGAGGGTTCTGGGGTTTCACTGGACTCATGGCAGCCTTCTTTACATGATCATGGAGCTCACCAACAGAACAGGGGTTGTGTGGCTCCAGTCACCTGTTATGAGGTCATGGGTGGAAACAGTTCCTGCACTTGGCCATTACTGTCCTCTTGAATCCCTCTCAGCTGTCCTGGAAATGTTTCTGGCCACAGTATCCCTTCTTGTTGCACATGTAAGTAATAAGTAAAGCACTTTGGTTTATTTCACATTCAGAGACGGTTTCTAGTATACAAGTCCCAGGCAATAGATTCACTGCACCACTCCAGAAGGAAGACATCTAAGAAATCACCTTATCATCATTTAACTGAATAAGAAAGAATTTGTACCTAGCACATTTAAAGTACCAGTGAGTTAACAAGTACGGGATTAGGAAATGGGCTGCATACTAAAAATATCTTCACAGTACATTTGAGAGAGGAATCTACACTATTGCTCTAGGCTATCAGGAAGAGTGAACTCAGTGCTGTCAAAGACACTTACCAAAACTTGGGCTGTGCCTGTACTGGGAGCAGTAGGATTTCACCTAAATATAACTGTTGGTCATAGAAAAGTCTCCAAACAGCATGTCTCAACACATGGGCATTGGCACCTGATACTTTTTCCTTGTGCCAGGAATGATCACCAGCATTCTACACACAGGGCCTGTCTTCAACCTGACCCAGTGCAGATCATTGAAGATATTTGGATGGTGAACCAGTGGATGGAAGATTATTTTTGTGTGTATTTCCTTGTCTCTAACTCTTCCTTTCAAATAAAAATAAATCTTTAAAATAAAAGATTTTCATATTTGTAAATGTATAATATCAAAGGGCCAGAAGTTGACAATTTATTTTGCTGTTCTTAATCCACTTATAGTCAAATAACTGATTACTAATTCTAACATCCCCAATGATTTATGAATGTCTACTGTGTGCCAGACACTAATCTGGTTTTTGGGACACATTAGTGAAATAGGCACAGTATCTCTCACTCATTGGAGCCTAGTTATACATTCCTGAACAGAAGATAAACCACGCATATATTAAATAAGTAAATTAGATAAATCAGTAGGATGTGATATTTTCTGTGGTGTGGAATGCAGCATTCTGAATTGATGAGTGCCCATCAAGACTGGAACATCTCAGTAACCCATTTGCTCCTCCCTTACACTCACAAGCATGTTCTCAAAGAAGAAATTATGACCCACGTTTACACCCATTGGCCCATTCCACACTTTGTCCTGGGAGGTGTAGGGATGTTCCTAATGGGAATAGTTAACCCTAATGGCAGGGCTAACTGGTGGGTAACCTAACCATAATATTTAAGAGCTCTAAGCCTTTATGAACAAAGGCTTTCCAGCAGTGTACCCTACAGGATTCTTCCTCTCCAGTGCCCTAAGTCTTCAGAAAGAAAAGAGTTCTTTCCAATGAAAGCTGGTGTGGCTGGTGTTTTCCCTTCATCATATATAGGGCCCCACAGATGATCTCTAAGTGTTCGTACTAAAAGTACGTACAGATTTATACTCAGGGCACCAAGAGACATGCTTGAAACTCCACATGTGATGTATGATAAAAGTGTGTTGCTCATCAGTGCTCCATATGACCCTGTCATGTGTGTATGACTCAGGTTTGGCAGCGCCCTCACACGTTTAGTCACTGAGCAGTGTTTGTACTCACCAAGCCCCAATCTTGTTGGCAAGGTGGTATCTAAATTCCTATCCCAAGTCCTTGCCTTTTACTTAGAGAAGTGCTCTAAGTATAGGTACAAATACAGTGCACAAAGTGATAAAGTGTGTTTAAAAGCTGAGGAAAACACATACACACACACACACACAGAGAGAGAGAGAGAGAGAGAGAGAGAGAGAGAGAGAGAGACATTATTCAGGAAGGGAAAAGAATGGGGTAAGGGAAGTAGAGAGACAGTGCCTCAACACCCTATCTCTTCAACATTTGTGGGGAGTGAATAAGCCCCTCCCAGTTGCCAGCCTCTTATGAGGTTGGAAGGAGAGTGGTTATGTACCTCCCCCAGGTCCCAGGTGAAGGGAGATACATCCTGGGAAAGGTGTTATTTGACTGACAAGTAGACAGACAGAATTACATAGGGTGGGGGAGGTGTGGCTTCCAGATATTGGCCCTAAACTGGCTACCTGCCTTATTCCATATCACCAGGACTGCCAGGCCAGATGGTGTTGCTTGGCTGGCCACTGCTCTGAGCTCCCTGACCTGAATCCTCAACAGCACCATCTTCTCTGCAGACCTCCATGGCAAGGCTTAGAAGCAAGTGTTAGAGAGGGTGCTCCTGACAGCTGTGCAGGAATAGATCTCTTGTCTACTGAGAATTGTTCTGGAGATGTGCTTACATCAACCTTTAGTGGGTTCTAATTATTTTCTAGTGAAACTAATAGAGTGGAGAATAAGTAAGGGACATTAGCAGATATTTGGTTCAACATTATCCCTTTTTGAACATAAAAACCAGGGTCATGTATTTAAATGAAATACTTTCATAGTTACAAATACCCTGATTGTCTATTATTGCTTTCAGCCCCCAACCCCATTTTCACAGAACTCTATTACTGTTTTCCACAGGGTATAAACTGGCCTACCCTGTTAGAGTTAGAATAAGTAATGTTGGGTTAATGCATTGTCTCAAGAAGTTCCCCCTGTATATCACTTGAAGCAGGTAACACATTAAGTCACCCATGTACTGACACAGTCAAGTATTTCAAATGCATTGATTAAGAAGTGGACTGTGCTAAGAAGAAACCAATTATGATAGTCTTTGGAGATTTTCATCAGCTCAGGAAAACTGTAGCCCATGGCCATGAACTCTGTAGGTAGAAGGCAATAAACAGAAACAATGGAAAACACATTGTCTCTTGGTAATTTTAAATAAACAAAATATTGTCATAGCATTTTGTGAAATATTTCAAACAATAAATTGACACACTCTTAAAACACCTAAAACCAAAAATATATAACAATGATTTATCCCAAAATGAGAATACATATAGCAAAAGTTAGGTCAATAACCAGCAATTTCCTAGGATCCTCTTCCCAAAGTTAACCCCTCTTATTCAGTATGGTACAGGTTGTTGCTTTGCAGAATGGGACTGTTATCAATAGAATATCTCAAAATGTGTCCCTCAATTTCTGGCTAATTTGTACAGTACATACAACCAGACTACATGAACTGATTTGTCCAGTATTCTACTGAAGTAATATGTTGCACTTAGTCCACTGTACTGTTGATAACTGACTTAAGCATCCTTATTAGTTTATTTGATTGATATGGACACACCAGGAGTATCTTTTACTCTGTTTCAATATTAAAAAATCACATAAATGTTGGAAGAGCTCTTGAATGAAAAATAATGATATATTGACTGTGCAAACTGATCATATGACTAGGAGACATTATATATAAGTACATAAGTATTATATATAAGTATTTTGAATAGACTTTTACTCATTTTATAATTTTCAATTTTGGGTAATATACACACAGATTTTCTTTTTTTTGTATTAAATATTTTTTAACTTTTTTTAACCTTTTATTTAGCCATTATGGAAATCAGTCTGGAGATTCTTCAGAAATCTGACTATAACCCGACCACACAACCCAGCCATCCCACTCCATGGAATTTACCCAAAGGAAATTAAATTGGCAAATAAAAGAGCTGTCTGAACTTTAATGTTTATTGCAGCTCAATTCACAATATTAAGACCTGGAATCAACCGAAATGCCCATCAAGAGTAGACTGAATAAAGAAATTGTGGAACATGTACCCTATAGAATACTACACAACAGTAAAAAACAATGAAATCCAGTCATTTGCAACAAAATGGAGGAATCTGGAAAACATCATGCAGAGTGAAATAAGCCAGTCCCAAAGGGACAAATACCATATTTTCTCCCTGATTGGTGACAACTAACCGAGTACCAAAAAGGAAACCTGTAGAAATGAAATGGACACTATGAGAATCAGTGACTTGATCAGCCCTTGTCCTGACTGTTGATGAACAACTTAATACTTTATCCCTTTTAATATTTTTATTCTACTCAATACTATTGGTGGAACTCTGTAATTAACACACAATTATTCTTAGGTGTTTAAATTTAACTGAAAAGTGAACCCTGTTAAATATAAGAGTGGAAATAAGAGAGGGAAGAGATGTACACTTTGAGACATGCTCAATGAGTAAGCATAAAAAAGGGAGGAATTCCTAATGGTGAAATGACAGAGCTCCTGTTTCATTTCCACACATTTGGAGAAGCTGTGAAATAAATATCAGCTATTGAGCTACAGATAAATAGCATGTTTCCATTATAGAAAATCAGTGTGGGGGAGTTCCAAGATGGCGGAATAAGGAGGGAACACACCAATACTATGGGAAAAGACAGTTTAATAAAAGTGGAGATCCTGCAGGTTTAGGGAAGATGTAGGGAAAGCACAGCAGAGGAAACTCTTCTGGAACTAGGTGGACACGGGGGACCTTTGTGGAGGGCATGGGCGCCCAAGGCTTGGGACTCCAGCCATGGAATCTACGCACCAGCATTGGAAAGGAAGGTGAGGCAAAAGCTCAGTAGCCCAAGATGTAGGCGAGGAAGCAGCAGGAAGAGCCTAAAGGGAACGGGGCTTGAAGCCCGATGGGGAAAAGTTCACCAGGCTAACTAGAGGAGAGAGAAAAAAATAAATAAAAGGGACTGATATGGACATGAGCCTCTCTCTCCACTCACCTTACAAAGGCGAGCAAGAGGAAGAGCAGACGCCATTTTGGACAAAGGTAAAAGCTGCACCTGCCATCAGCCAAGCAGAAAAACCTGACTCTGCTGGGAAGAAATAACAGGAGGTTAGGACCTAGTGACTGTGTGGAGCTAATGAACTGAGACTGTGGGAAAAAAAAGCTGTGTGAGAGAACTCACAGAGTTCATGTGAGTGCTCTTGGGAGACGCTACAATCTCGCTAACCTTGGCAACCCGGTAGGAGATGGCAGGGGAATATGAACTTACACAGACGACATCAAAGATCCTTTGAATGGCCCTTGGGACAGAGAAGATGAATATAATACCCACAGGAGCCAGAGATCAGACACTGAGTGCCTTCAATTCTGCTCAGCTGTGTGCAGAATTACTTCTCTTCTGGAAAAAAAAAAGAGAGAGAGAAAGATTTACCATGCCTAAATTGGGTGTGTCACGTTTGGCATACCCTTAATGCTGAAGAACCAAACCGAGCTATCTAGCCACACCCATCACAAGCCTCTAAGGATCCATCAACAGCAGACAGTCCACTTAATACAGTCATAGTATAATGAGAAAAACACCACAGCAAGGGAAGAAGAAAAAAGAATATCCCCACAAGCCAAAAACAAACACAGAAACTGAGGAAACAAGAACTAGGAAGATGCTATGATGCTACCAAATGAACATGGCACTCCAATACAAGATTATGAAGATGACGAGATAGAAGAAATGCAAGAAACGGATCTCAAAAAATTTACAAGAACATTAAGATCTCAAAAACAAAGTCTTGAACTACAGAAATCCTTATTGGACAAGATAGAAAATCTTTCTTGTGCAAATGAAATATTAAGGAGGAGGAGAAATGAAACAACTAATAGAACATGAAACTGTGATAGTGAAGATAAATCAAAATGAAATGAAGAATTCAATAGGTCAAATGGCAAACACATTAGAGAACCATAAAAACAGGATCAGTGAAGCAGGAGAGAGAATATTGGACTTAGAAGACAGAGAACAGGAAAGGATACAGTCAAACCAAAGAAAAGAAAAGGAAATTAGAAATTTAAAAAATATTTTTAGAAATCTACAGGATACTATAAAAACCCAGCATTCAGGTTCTAGGAGTTCCTGAAGTCATGCAAGAGAGACAGGATTAGAAGGCCTTCTTAGTGACATACTAGCAGAAAACTTCCCGGGTTTGGAGAAGGACAGAGACATCCTAGTACAGGAGGCTCATGGAACCCCTAATAAAAATGACCAAAAGAGATCCTCACCATGACACATTGTAATCAAAATCAACACAGTGAAACATAAAGAAGATTCTAAAATGTGCAAGAGAGAAACATCAGATTACTCTCAGAGGATCTCCAATTAGACTCACAGCAGACTTCTCATCAGAAACCCTACAGGCTAGGAGGGAATGGCAAGATATAGCCCAGGTACTAAGAGAGAGAAACTGCCAGCCCAGAATATTAGATCCTGCAAAGCTCTCATTTGTGAATGAAGGTGAAATTAAGACCTTTCATAGCAAACAAAAATTGAACGAATTTGTCGCCACTCATCCAGCCCTGCAAAAGATGGTTAAAGATGTGCTACACACAGAAACACAGAAACACGGTCATCAATATGAAAGAAGGTAAAGGAAGGAAATCTCACACCAAATATCACAGGAAGTTCAAAACATATATTAGAAAATATCTTGGGAAAATGGCAGGGCAAATTCCCTACTTATCAATAGTCACATTGAACGTAAATGGCCTCAACTCTCCAGTTAAAAGACACAGACTGGCTGAATGGATTAAGGAACAAAACCCATCTATTTGCTCCTTACAAGAAACACACCTTTCCAACAAAGATGCACACAGACTGAAAGTGAAAGGCCGGAAAAAGATATACCATGCCAACAGAAATCAAAAAAGAACGGTGTAGCCATCTTAATATCAGACAAAATGAACTTCAACACAAAAATTGTTATGAGAGAAAAAGAGGAGCACTATATAATGATTAAGGGATCAATTCAACAGGAAGATGTAACGATTATCAATGTATATGCACCTAATTACAGGGCACAAGTTTTTAAAAGATATTTTAAGGTACTTAAAGAGAGATGTGGACTCCGATACAATAGTACTAGGGGACTTCAACTTTCCACTCTCAAAAATAGACAGATCAATTGGACAGAAGATCAACAAGGAGACAGTAGATTTAAACTACTCTATAGCCCAAATGGATCTAACAGATATATACAGAACTTCCAATCCTACATTTAAAGAATTTACATTCTTCGCAGCAGTGCATGGAACCTTCCCTAGGATTGACCACATATTATGCCATAAAGCAAGTCTCAGCAAATTCAAAAGAATTAGAATCATACCATGCAGCTTCACAGACAACAGTGGATAAAGTTGGAAATTAGCAACTCAGGAATCCCTAGAGTGTATGCAAACACATGGAGGTTGAACAACATGCTCCTGAATGAACAATGGGTCATAGAAGAAATTAAAAGGAAATCAAAAATTTTCTGGAAGTAAATGAGGATAACAGCACAACGTACCAAAACTTATGGGATGCAGCAAAAGCAGTGTTAAGAGGAAAGTTTATATCAATAGGTGCCTACATCAAGAAATTGGAAAGGCACCAAATAGATGAGCCTTCAATGCATCTCAAGGATCTAGAAAATCTGCAGCAAACCAGACCCAAACCTAGTAGGAGAAGAGAAATAATTAAAATCAGAGAAGAAATCAACAGGATTGAATCCTAAAAAAATACAAAAAATCAGTCAAACGAGGAGCTGGTTTTTTGAAAAATTAACAAAATTGACACCCATTGTCCCAACTAACTAAAAAAAGAAAAGACTCAAATCAATAAAATCAGAGATGAAAAAGGAAACGTAACAACAGACACCACAGAAATAAAAAGAATCATCAGAAATTACTACAAGGACTTGTATGCCAGCAAACAGGGAAACCTATCAGAAATGGATAGATTCCTGGACACATGCAACCTACCTAAATTGAACCAGGAAGACCTAGAAAACCTAAACAGACCCATAACTGAGACAGAAATTGAAACAGTAATAAAGGCCCTCCCAACAAAGAATAGCCCAGGACCAAATGGATTAACTGCTGAATTCTACCAGACTCCAATTCTTCTCAAACTATTCAGAACAATTGAAAAAGAGGGAATCCTCCCAAATTCTTTCTATGAAGCCAGCATCACCTTAATCCCAAGCCAGAGAAAGATGCAGCACTGAAAGAAAATCATAGACCAATATCCCTGATGAACATAGATGCAAAAATCCTCAATAAAATTCTCGCCAATAGAATGCAACAACACATCAGGAAAATCATCCACCCAGACCAAGTGGGATTTATCCCTGGTATGCAGGGATGGTTCAACATTCGCAAATCAATCAATGTGATTCACCACATTAACAGACTGCAGAAGAAAAACCATATGATTATATCTATAGATGCTGAGAAAGCATTTGATAAAATACAACACCAGTTCATGATGAAAACTCTAAGCAAATTGGGTATGGAAGAAACATTCCTCAATACAATCAAAGCAATCTATGAAAAACCCACAGCCAGCATCCAATTGAATGGGGAAAAGTTGGAAGCATTTCCACTGAGATCTGGCACCAGACAGGGATGCCCACTCTCGCCACTGCTATTCAATATATTTCTGGAAGTTTTAGCCGGAGCCATTAGGCAAGAAAAAGAAATTAAAGGGATACAAATTGGGAAGGAAGAACTCAAATTATCTCTCTTTGCAGATGATATGATTCTTTATTTAGGGGACCCAAAGAACTCTACTAAGAGACTATTGGAACTCATAGAGGAGTTTGGCAAAGTAGCAGGATATAAAATCAATGCACAAAAATCAACAGCCTTTGTATACACAAGCAATACCACGGTTGAGGAAGGACTTCTACGATCAATCCCATTCACAATAGCCACAAAAACAATCAAATACCTTGGAATAAACTTAACCAAGGATGTTAAAGATCTCTACGATGAGAATTACAAAATCTTAAAGAAAGAAATAGAAGAGGATACCAAAAAATGGAAAAATCTTCATGCTCATGGATTGGAAGAATCAACATCATCAAAATGTCCATCTTCCAAAAGCAATTTATAGATTCAATGCGATACCAATCAAAATACCAAAAACATTCTTTCAGTCTAGAAAAAATGATGCTGAAATTCATATAGAGACACAGGAGACCTCGAATAGCTAAAGCAATCTTGTACAACAAAAACAAAGCCGGAGGCATCACAATACCAGATTTCAGGACATACTACAGGGCAGTTGTTATCAAAACAGCATGCTACTGGTACAGAAACAGATGGATGGACCAATGGAACAGAATTGAAACACCCGGAAATCAATTCAAACATCTACAGCCAACTCATATTTGATCAAGGACACAAAACCAATCCCTGGAGTAAGGAGAGTCTATTCAATAAATGGAGCTAGGAAAATTGGATTTCCACATGCAGAATCATGAAGCAAGACCCCTAGCTTTCACCTTACACAAAAATTGACAAAACATGGATTAAAGATCTAAATCTACGACGTGACACCATCAAATTTTTAGAGAACATCAGAGAAACCCTGCAGATATAGGCACTCGCAACGACATCTTGGAAAAGACCCTGGAAGAAGAGACAGTCAAAGCCAAAGTTAACAACTGGGATTGCATCAAATTGAGAAGTTTCTGTACGGCAAAAGAAACAGTTAGGAAAGTGAAGAGACAACCGACAGAATGGGAAAAAATATTTGCAAACTACGCAACAGATAGAGGATTAACAACCCTAATCTACAAAGAGATCAAGAAACTCCAACAACAACAAAACAAAAACCTGCTTAAGAGATGGGCCAAGGACCTCAAAAGACAGTTTTCAAAGAGGAAATCCAAATGGCCAACAGACACATGAAAAAAGTTCAGGATCACTAGCAATCAGGGAAATGCAAATCAAAACCACAATGAGGTTTCACCTCACCCCGGTTAGATGGCTCACATTTAGAAATCTACCAACAATACATGCTGGAGAGGATGTATTCCCACTGTTGGTGGGAATGCAAACTGGTTAAGCCACTATGGATGTCAGTCTGGAGATTCTTCAGAAATCTGAATATAACCCGACCAACAACCCAGCCGTACCACTCCTTGGAATTTACCCAAAGGAAATTAAATTGGCAAACAAAAAAGCTGTCTGTACCTTAATATTTATTGCAGCTCAATTCACAATATTAAGACCTGGAATCTATGTAAGTGCCCATCAACAGAAGACTGGATGAAAAAATTATGGAACATGTACCCTATAGAATACTATACAGAAGTCAAAAACAATGAAATCTGCTCATTTGCAACAAAGTGGAGGAATCTGGAAAACATCATGCTGAGTGAATTAAACCAGTCCCAAAGGTACAAATATCATATGTTCTCCCTGATCAGCGACTTCTAACTGAACACCAAAGGGGAAACTTGTTGAAGTGAAATGGACACTATGAGATTCAGTGACTTGATCAGCCCTTGTCCTGACTGTCGAGGAACAACTTACTACTTTGTCCTTTTTAGTATTTTTAGTTCTACTTAATACTATTGGTTGAACTCTGTAATTAACACACAATTATTCTTACATGTTTAAATTTAACCCAAGTGATCTCTGTTAAATACAAGAGTGGGAATAAGAGAGAGAAGAGATGTACAATTTGGGACATGCTCAATCGGACTTGCCCCAAATGGTAGAGTTAGAAATGTGCCAGGGGATTCCAATTCAATCCCATCAAGTTGGCATGTACCAATGCCATCTCACTAGTCCAAGTGATCAATTTCAGTTCACAATTGATCATAATGATAGGACTAAGAACCAAAGGGATCATATAAACAAGACTATTCTCTGCAAATACTAACTGATAGAATAAAAAAGGGAGAGAACAATCCATCATGGGAAGCGGGATACACAGCACACTCATAGAATGGCAGATGTCCTAAACAGCACTCTGGCCTCAGAATCAGACCTTAAGGCATTCGGATCTGGCTGAAAAGCCCATGAGAATATTTTAGGCATGGAAAGCCAAGACGCTCTGCCAAAAAAAAAAAGCAAAAGACCTAAATGAAAGATCTCTGCAAGTGACATCCCAGTGGAAGAACGGGCCATCCAAGAAGGAAGTACCTTTCTCTGAAGGGAGGAGAGAACCTCCACTTTGAATATGACCTGGTCAAAAAAAGATCGGAGTCAGCAAACTCAAAAGGCTTTCATAGCCTTGGCAACTCATGACAAGAGCCTAGGGGGATTACTGATGCCATAAACAAGAGTGTCAATTGTTAAGTCAATAACAGGAGTCACTGTGCACTTACCCCTCATGTGGGATCTCTGTCCTTAATGTGTTGTACAATGTGAATTAATGTTATAACTAGTACTCAAACAGTATTTTACACTTTGTGTTTCTGTGTGGGTGCAAACTGATGAAATCTTAATATATACTAAATCGATCTTCTGTATATAAAGATAATTGAAAATGAATCTTGATGTGAATGGGATGGGAGAGGGATATGGAGATGGGATGGTTGTTAGTGGAAGGGAACTTATAGGAGGGAGAAATCCACTGTAATCCATAAGCTGTACTTTGGAAATTTATATTTATTAAATAAAAGTAAAAAAAAATAAAAAACAAAAAAAAATGGAATCAGCAGGACAATTAGAGAAAAAGTCAACAAAGAGCAAAACCCCCTCTCCAAGGGAGGATGATTGAAAAGTATTAAGGTAAGCAGAAGGCTAGACATGGTAGCACCAGAGAGAGAAATGGAACGTAAACCTAATCAGATGGCCTCCTACAATGCATAGATTTTAAATCCCATCAGGTCCTCTGAGACAACTGTCAAGTTTAAATCAGGACCACTTGAATCTGCAAGATGTAGGAGGAGCCTCACATCCCATTTCTCAGAAGAGAGAGCAATGGTTCTCAGTCAAGAACAAGGTCATTGCCTGTCAGATAGGTAGAAAGGGGCAGAAGTTAAGGTGCACAGCACAAGCAATCTCTCCAACACAATGGAGATGAGAAGGTATTACTTACCAACTGTCCCACTCCTAGCTGGCTCGCCATGAAAATGATTACTGGAAAGTGTTTCCAGGTTCTTAACATCATCACAAGAAAGAATCATAGGGAAGAGATCCAAGATGACTGAAAACTGAGGAGCCACACGGGCCTCACTGCTGAAAGCTACCAGAACCAAAAAAAGGCCACATTCTCAGGGGACTAATAGAAATTTTCAATGGAGAATTGATAGAAAAGAGACTCTGTAGGACAGAAAGGAAAGAGGAGACACACACCTCAGCTGGTCACATGGCCAGCCACACTCTGCATCTATGTAGGCAGTGACTGGGGAGGTCATCATATTCCCAAATAGAGGCAGGAAGAAGATGCCATGTATCCAACCAATGGCAGCTTTAACTGAGGGAGAGTTCCACAGTCCACCACACTGACTTCAACTCCAGCCTGGGGAGCTGACTGGGGTCTTGCATAACTACTTTGCTCCTAAAAGGCAAGCCACATTGCATCTTTCCTATCCCCAACCCTTTGAAGTGCGACTCAATTGGCTGTATAGAGTTGCACAGCTGATCCAGAGCCACAGTCAGGGAAACTTACATGATGGAAATCAGACCTCATGCACCCCAAAACTATGGGAGTTTGGGGCATAAGCCCCAGAGCAGTGCTCACTAACTGTATGAATCCCAGGTTTGGGGTGGGGTTGGGGCGGAGGTAGGCCCCCCTCAGCTTCTTGGAGCTAACACCTGCAGCAATCCAAAATAATGAATTCTACCATTTGTATCAACATGGATCCAACTGGAAGACACCATGCTGAGTGAAATAAGCTGGAAAAGATAAACACTGCATGCTTCTCCTTAGATCGGAAGCTAAAATTTAAAAAGACAAAATCAAAAACAAGACAAAAAATTCCTGTGTGTATCAGTATTGCTGCAAGTAAAGTTTTGTCAAACTTTGTTTTACATCTTGATCAAACCAATGGTTAGGAATGATGCACTACTTTGGTTTTAATGATCTGTGATCATTTTAAAATTTACTGTATATGAGTGAAATAGACATCTTTTCACTTGATTATTATTTATAGCCCTTGTCCATATTCCTGCTGAATGATGAACTTTTTCCTTTTTAACTTATTGAATTCTTCCTTTAATGGTGTTTTAAGTCTTGGACAATAGAATAAATTTAAAATGATATCTCAAAAATTTAAGAAGCAAGGGAGGAAGGTAGAAAGGAAAGAAGAGGGGAGGGACTCTGATAATCTGATGTATTAATAAATTCCTTAAAAATAAACAGAAATGCTGACTCCTGTGGTCTGTGGCTGGAGGAGACACCATCTTCCTGGAGTGCAGTGAAAGAAACCTGCAGCAACCTGTATCATTGGTGATACTGCCTGAATGAGAACCTCGTGGACCTCACTGACACTGAGTTCGGCCTGAAGCACTAGCAGGGGGCAGGGTGCCCACCTAACCCCATGAAGGGAAAGCACACTGCTTTCTTCCCATTCCACCACAATGGTGCCCAGTGACAAGCAGGGAAGAAATGTCATTTTAATAAGGCAAGTGGAGGCTGCTGTGGCCCATGCACTGGGAGAAAACTGGGGGGATAAATCCATGGTCACCATTGACTTTGAGTATGGCCTAAAGGGTTGGCAGAGAGCAGGACACCCACTGGGCCTGTGAAGTGCTCTCCTCCCTTCACCCTATCAGGATGTCCATACAGGACATGCCAGGGCAGAGCACTAACCAATCTCTGTTGGGGGCAGCTTGCTCATGCCACAACTTTCTGCATGGATGTGAGAGGCTTGAAGGACTGCAAATGGATCCCCTATTCCTGTTAGAGTGGGAGGACTTCTCTTTGTGGCTATGGAAATTCTGTAATTGTCTGATAGAGCATGGGGTGTTGCTGGGTCTTTGGGTAATCACTGTGTCTGGCTTCAGAGGCTCAGAGTTTCCTGAGTGCCCAGAGCAGCTCATGGCAGAAGGTACTGAGCTCACACTGAGGAGCATACAGATCCTTTGTGTGGTCCATGCCCCTGGGAGGTTGGATGTGTAACCACTGGGCTCACACCTTGGCAGAGAAGGAGTGAGGCTGTGATCACACCAGCTGACCCATTCCTTCCCTTCTGCTGACAACACACGTGATCTATCAGACACAACTTGGTGTCACCTTGGACTCTTGCCCCACACTCAAGCACTGGCCAAAGCTCCAATAGTCTATTGGAACTGGCCATTGGGTCATAAAAAAAATCAAAAGGGAAATCAAAAAATTCCTTGAAATGAATGAAGATGACAAAACAATATATGAAAACTTAGGGGATACAGCAAAAGCAGTGTTAAGAATAAAGTTAACTGCAATTAGTTCTACATCAAGAAATTATAAAGGCATCAAATAAATTATCTAGCAATGCATCTTAATTACCTAGAAAAACAGGAACAAATCAAATCCAACATTGGTAGGAGGGAAGAAATAATTAAAATTAAAATTAAATAAGAAATAAGCAAATTTTAAAGACTGATTTATCTATTTGAAAATCAGAATTACTGAGTCACAGAGAAGGAGAGACAGAGGCAGAACAGAGACAGAGAGACAAATCTTCAATATGTTAGCTCATTCCCTAAATGGCCACAATGGCCAAGGCTGGGCCAGGCCAAACAGGAGCCAGGGGCTTCATCTGAGTCAAACATAGGTGTGCAGTGGCCCAAGGACTTGGCTCATCCTCCACTGTTTCCCAGTAACATTAGCAGGGAGCTGGATCAGAAGTGAAGCAGCTCGGACTGAAACGGGCACACAAATGAAATGCTGACACTGCAGGCAGTGGCTCTACTCACTAAGACACAGTGCCAGTCCCCAAATAAACAAATTTTAAACCAGAAAGAGACACAAAAATGAAAGAAATGAAGGCCTGCTTTGAAAAAATAAAAAGGAGAACAAAATTAATTAAATCAGAGATGGAAAAAAGAGATCTTACAACAGATACATAGAAATAAAAAGAATCAGCAAGAACTACTACAAACAGCTATATACCAAAAACTTAGAAACTCTAGAAGAAATGGATAGATTCCTGAGCATATGCAATCTACCAAAATTGAGTCATTAAGTCTTAGAAAACTTGAATAGACCAATAACTGAGATGGAGATTAAATCAATAATAAGAGCCCTCCCCATAAATAAAAGACCAGGACTGGATGTCTTCACTGATGTTCTACAAAACTTCTAAAGAACTACTTCTAATTCTTCTCAAGCTATTCAAAGTGATTGAAATGGAGGGAGTCCTCCCAAACTCTTTCTATGAAGTCATCATCTCCTTAATGCCTAAATCAGAAAAAGATACAACAAAGAAAAAGAACTATAGACCAATATCCCTGATGATCATAGATACAAAAATCCTCAACAAAATACCAACTTTCCAAGTCCACAACACATCAGAAAGATAATTCACCCCACCTAGTGGGATTTATCTCAGGAATGTAGGGATGCTTCAACATATGTAAATAAATAAATGTAATGCATCACATTAATAAGTCAAAGAATAAAAACATATAATTATCTCAATAGATGCTGACAAAGCATTTGATAAAGCATAACATCCTTTCATGAAAAAAGCCTTAAGCAAATAGATGACAAACTCATCAGCCAGCATTATATTGAACAGGGAAAAGTTGGAAGCATTTCCACAAAGATCCTGAACCAGAGATATATGCCTACTTTCACCATTGCTATTCAATACAGCTCTGGAAGTTTTAGCCAGAACCATTAGGAAAGAAAAAGAAATCAAAGGGATACAAATTAAAAAGGGATAGAAATCAAAGGATGTCAAATTATCTGTGTTTGCACACATTATTATCCTACATAGAGAGGAACCAAATTACTCCACTATTGAGTGAGGCTATTGGAACTCATAAAAGAGACTGATAAAGTTCTAGGACATAAAATCAACACACAAAAATCAATAGCCTTTGTATACACAAACAGTGCCATACCTAAGGAATAACTTGTAAGATCAGTCCCATTCACAATAGCTTCAAAAATTTTAATATTTTAAAATAAATTTAACCAGAGATGTGAAAGATAAAAAGGTAAAACATTAAAAAAGAAAAAGAAGACACAAAAAATGGGAAAATTTTCCATGTTCAGGGATTGAAAGAGTTAATATCACCGAAATGTTCATACTACCAAAAGCAACTTCTAGATTCAGTGTGATCTCAGTCAAAATATCCAAGATATTCTCAGATATAGAGAAAACAATGCTAAAATTCATATGGAAACACAGAGATGCATAGTGAAAGCAATTTTAAATGACCAAAACAAAGTCAGAGGCATCGCAATAGAAGATTTCAACACATAACTACAGGGCAGTGATAATCAAAACAGCCTGGTATGAGAAAAGACAAGTAGACCAATAGAACAGAATAGAAACCCCAGAAGCTAATCCAAACAACTGCAACCAACTAATCTTTGACAAATGATCTAAAATCAATCCCTGGAGAAAGGGTGCTGGGAAAACTGGATTTACACGTGCAGAGTATGAAACAAAACCCCTTCCATATACCTTATATAAAAATCAACTCACAGTGAATCAAGGATCTACCTGATGCCATCAAATTACTAGAGGAAAACATGGGGGAAACTCTGTAAGACATTGACATAGGCAAGTGATATCACCAGCCTTATTAATAATTTTAGATATTAATAATCCTGTGGGTTGTATTGTCTATTCAGAGAAGAACTCTGAATATCAGCTCAAATAGAGCAGGTGATGTGGTAAGTTGTAAGCATTTTATTCAGTGAGAGAAATGCACAGGAAAGTGAGGGCTTTATTTAGGCGAGAAGGAAGTCTAGAAGCTAAGTTGGGTCCATACCAGGCAGAGAGCAAGCCGGGTGCCATGTGGAGCAAGCAGGCAGGCAGGAGAGCAGAGCAGAGGCCAAAAGGCTGTGTACCTGAAGGTGCAAGGCAACAAGGGAAGGGCACACCATGCTGCAAGCCTCCCAAAGGGGAGTGGTTACATGGTCTGATTGGCAAGTGGAAGTATGGATGGAGTCAGTAGGGATGTGAGATCACACAAGGCTCAGGACAAAGGCGTGGTCTACTGCTCACAAATCTAATCAATTTGATCCTATCTGTCTATTTCACAAGGACTTAGATTTGAATATAGTGACTAAAGTTGGAAATTATAAATAAGTCATTAATTAACTCCACTAACTTATGGCAATTCGGTTGCTTTATAAAAACTGGCATTTGGATACATTGAATATGTTAATAATTCTGGTTTTCCTTTGTAAAACCTGATCAGAAGTTTTAAAGATTCCAAGAAAAGGTTTAAAATAATATATAGGTCCCAGGATTTGACACAACATTTATGATACTGCATGGGATGATTACAACTCATATTGGAGTACCTGATTTTGAGTGTATTCCTGATTCCTGCTTTCTGTTTAATATGCATGCTGGGAGGCAGCAGGTGATGGCTCAAGTAGCTCAGTCTCTGTCACCCTTTTCTCTCTCTTTCTCTCTCTCCTCTTCTCTCTCTCACTCCCTCCTTCTCTTATTGTCTGTTTTCAAAATAAAATCTTAAAAATAAAATACTATATTGGGGCTGGTGCTGTGGCATAGTGGGTAAAGTATCTGCCTGCAATGCTAGAATCCCATATGGGCACAAGTTTGAGTCCCAGCTGCTCCATTTCTGACCCAGCAATCTCCTATGACCTGGAAAAGCAGTAGAAGTTGGCCCAAGTCCTTGGGCCCCTTCAATTGTGTGGGAGAACTGAAAGAAGCTCCTGATTCCTGGCTTTGGATCAACCCAGCTCCAACCATTGTGGGGCATTTGGGTAATGAACCAGTGGATAGAAGGTTTCTCTCTTTCTCTCTCTCTCTCTCTCTCTCTCTCTGCCTCTGCCTCTCTGTTACTCTGCCTTTCAAATAAATAAATAAATCTTTAAAACAAAATACAATAAAATACTACGTATAATTTTTATCATATAAATAACACAAAATGTTTTCTTTTAATCAAAATCTTTATATCACACATTTAATAGGAAACAATTGCATTACATAATTACGTAAGTTATGTAAAATGTCCAGCAAGGAAAATTTTATTATCTTTCAAACTGTATAATTCTTATTCACAATATTTACAAATTCTTTCAAAGCTTTGAAAACAGAATCTTGATTTCGGTTTGATTTATCGAATGCCAGAGGAAGAGTCTGTAAGGTCTGGATCCACGCCAGGCAATAGCTAGGAAGAAAAAGAAAGAATTCTGTTTTGTATCTCAAAGACGTCAATTTTAACTAAGTCTCAATCAGTATAAGAAAGCTGAGAACTTTATCACAATTAAGAAGAAAACAATATGTGTGACTATGGTACAAAATTATATTACTTATAATTTTCCCATAGCTATGCACCGAAATACCAATCTGGGTAAAGTACAAGAAAAAAATGACATAGTTACCTCTTATATTTAGAAAAAAGAATCCTAGTATTAAGCTAGAATGTGAAAACAAATTAAAACTGAGCAAAACATGTAATAGTAAATTATCGTTACAATGGTATTAAGTGGCAAAGCTAAACTCTTGTTACTTCTGCTGGAAACTAAGTTACAATATAATGTGCAATTTCAAGGAATCACATAAACAAGACTAGTGTCTGCTAACACTAACTGATAGAATAAAAAAGGAGAAATGATCCAACATGGGAAGCGAGATACTCAGCAGACTCATAGAATGGCAGATGTCCTAAACAGCACTCTGGCCTCAGAATCAGCCCTTAAGGCACTCAGATATGGCTGAAGAGCCCATGAGATTAGTATAGGCATGGAAAGCCAAGACACTCTGGAAAAAAAGAAGACCTAAATGAAAGATCTCTGTGAGTGAGATCCCAGTGGAAAAAAACGAGCCATCCAAAAAGGAGGTACCTTTCTCTGAAGGGAGGAGAGAACCTCCACTTTGAATATGACCTTGTCTATAAAAGATCGGAGTCAGCAAACTCAAAAGGCTTCCATTGCCTTGGCAACTCATGACAAGAGCCTGGGGGATTACTGATGCCATAAACAAGAGTGTCAATTGTTAAGTCAATAACAGGAGTCACTGTGCACTTACTCCTCATGTAGGATCTCTGTCCTTAATGTGTTGTACAATGTGAATTAATGCTATAACTAGTACTCAAACAGTATTTTTCACTTTGTGTTTCTGTGTGGGTGCAAACTGTTGAAATCTTTACTTAATATATGCTAAACTGACATTCTGAATATAAAGATAATTGAAAATGAATCTAGATGTGAATGGAAGGGGAGAGGGAGTGGGAAATGGGAGGATTGTGGGGAGGAGGGAAATTATGGGGGTTAAAAGCCACTGAAATCAAAAGCCATACTTTGGAAATTTATATTTATTAAATAAAAGTTAAAAAAAGAAAACACATATAAACAATCCATAGGTAATTGGAATCAGCAAAGACATGCTTGTAACATACGACAGTTGCTGAAAGTAAACAATTGGTGCATTTATTGTATAATTTTCTCAATCGTGGCATATACTTAATGTTTTTCAAAAAAAATTTAAATAGAAATCATTTTTAAAGATTCATTTATTTGTGGGGTGCAGAGCCAAGATGGCAGAACAGTGAGGGCACGCACAGATAGTCCAGGAAAAGATAGTTTAATAAAAGTGGAGATATACTAGGGGGCGGAGCCAAGATGGCGGAATAGTGAGGGCACGCACCGATAGTCCGGGAAAATTTAGTTTAATAAAAGGGGAGTTACGGTAGCCTCAGAAAAAAGAACCAGGAAAATATTGCAGGGGAAACTCTTCTGGATCGAGTGGCTGTGAATCGGAGGACCTACTGGGAGAACAAGGTTGCCCACCACGTGGAAGCTGAGCCACGGTACCGAGCCACAGGAGCCGAGGGTGCCGCAGAAGCTGCAGGGTCTGCGCGCCAGTGCAGGAAGGGGAGTGCATGTCACACAGACAACAGCGGGGAGAGTTGCGACGTCCAGGGCTCCGAGTCCACACATCGGCGCTGGAAGGGGAGGTGAGCTCAATAACCCGAGACATTGGCGGGGAAACGGGGGTCAGAATCTAGAGCGGGGCCGGAAAGTGCAGCAAACTCACTACCAGAAAGAAGGAAAAAAAAAAAAGCTTGGGGGTTTCTCTTTCCCCTAACCTTGCAAAGGTTGCAAGGCTGCAAGGCTTGAAGAATTCGCAAGAGACAAAGAGCAGGCCCCCTCTCTGGATTTACATATCAACAGGGGAGAGCTAAGGAACTGAGTCACTACAATTCAGTAGCCTAGGCAACCCAGTGGGAGTCCAGAGGAACCTAAACAGACTCTTTGGGTAGAAGCCAGAGATTGGAAGCTAAATACCATCAATTCTGCACAGCCGTGCCATGCAGTGTTACTTACCCCCTGAATAAATAAAATAAATAAATAAATAAATAAAAAGAGAGATTTACCACGCATAACCTGAGGGTGTCACCTTTGCACACCCTTAACCAGGAAGAACCAAGCAGAGCTCTCAGGCCGCACCCATCTCAAGCCTCCAAGGCTCCTCCAACAGCAGGCAGTCCACTTAACAAGGACATAGTATAAAATAAAAAAAAATTTAAAAAAACGCACAGTGATGAAAGAAGAATTAACTATGCCAAGTAACAAACACAGAAATCAAGGGAACAAGATCAATGATGACACTATGATGCCTCCAAATAAACAAAACACCCCAAACCAAGATTATGAAGATGATGAGATAGAAGCAATGCAAGATACGGATTTCAAAAAATTTATGATAAGAACATTTAGAAGTTTTCAAAAGCAAATCCTTGAACTACAGAAATCCTTATTGGACAAGATTGAAAATCTCTCTCGTGAAAATGAAATTTTAAGGAAGAATCAAAATGAAACTCAGAAACTAGTAGAACAGGAAAGTGTGATAGTGAAGAGAAATCAAAATGAAATGAAGAGCTCAATAGATCAAATGACAAACACATTAGAGAGCCTTAAAAACAGAATGGGTAAAGCAGAAGAGAGAATATCGGACTTAGAAGATAGAGCACAGGAAAACATACAGTCAAACCAAAGAAAAGAAGAGGAAATTAGAAACCTAAAAAATATTGTTGGGAATCTACATGATACTATTAAAAAACCCAACATTCGGGTTCTAGGAGTTCCTGAAGGCATGGAGAGGGAGAAAGGATTAGAAGGCCTTTTTTGTGAGATACCAGCAGAGAACTTTCCAGGTTTGGAGAAGGACAGAGACATCCTAGTACAGGAAGCTCATAGAACCCCCAATAAACATTAGCAAAAGAGATCCTCACCACGACACGTGGTAATTAAACTTACCACAGTGAAACATAGAGAAAAGATCCTAAAATGTTCAAGAGATAAACCTCAGATTACTCTCAGAGGATCTCCAATCAGACTCACAGCAGACTTCTCATCAGAAACACTACAGGCTAGGAGGGAATGGCGAGACATAGCACAGGTGCTAAGAGAGAAAAATTGCCAGCCCAGAATATTATATCCTGCCAAGCTCTCATTTGTGAATGAAGGTGAAATAAAGACCTTTCATAGCAAACAGAAATTGAAAGACTTTGTGGCCACTCGTCCGGCCCTGCAAAAGATACTTAAAGATGTGCTACACTCAGAAACACAGAAACACGGCCATCAATATGAAAGAAGGTAAAGGAAGAACACCTACCAGTAAAAGAGCATGGGAAGCTCAAAGCATATACTAGAAAATATCTCCGGGAAAATGGCAGGGCAAAGTCACTACGTATCAATAGTCACATTGAACATTAATGGTCTGAATTCTTCAGTTAAAATACACCGTTAGGCTGACTGGCTCAAAGAACACAACCCAACTATTTGTTACATACAAGAAACACATCTCTCTAACAAAGAGGCATGCAGACTGAAAGTGAAAGGTTGGAAAAAGATATTCCATGCCAACAGAAACCAAAAAAAGCAGGTGTAGCCATATTAATATCAGACAAACATAAACTTTAATACAAAAACTGTTAAGAGAGACAAAGAGGGACACTATATAATGATTAAGGGTTCAATTCAACAGGAAGATGTAACTATTATAAATGTATATGCACCTAATTACAGGGCACCAGTCTATTTAAAAGATATGATAAGGGACTTAAAGGGAGATTTAGATTCCAATAGAATAGTACTGGGGGACTTCAATACTCCACTCTCAGAAATAGATAGATTATCCGGACAGAAGATCAACAAGGAAACAGCAGATTTAATCGACACTATTGCCCAAATGGATCTAACAGATATCTACAGAACTTTCAACCCTACATCTACAGACTTCACATTCTTCTCAGCAGTGCATGGAACCTTCTCTAGGATTGATCACATACTAGGCCATAAAGCAAGTCTCAGCAAATTTAAAAGAATTAGAATCATACCATGCAGCTTCTCAGACCCCAGCGGAATGAAGCTGGAAATTAGCAACTCAGGAAACTCTAGAAAGTATGCAAACACATGGAGACTGAACAACATACTCCTGAATGAACACTGGGTCATTCAAGAAATCAAAAGAGAAATCAAAAACTTTCTGGAAGTAAATGAAGACAACAACACAACATATCAAAACTTATGGGATACAGCAAAAGCAGTATTGAGAGGCAAATTTATAGCAATAGGTGCCTATATCAAGAAATTGGAAAGGTACCAAATAAATCAGCTTTCAGCGCATCTCAAGGACCTAGAAAAATGCAGCAAACCAAAAACCAATTCTAGTAGGAAAAGAGAAATAATTAAAATCAGAGAAGAAATCAACAGGATTGAATCCAAAAAAAAAAAAAAAAAAACACTACAAAAAATCAGCCAAGCGAGAAGCTGGTTTTTTGAAAAATAAACAAAATTGACACCCCATTGGCCCAACAAACTAAAAAAAGAACAGACCCAAATCAATAAAATCAGAGATGAAAAAGGAAATGTAACAACAGACACCACAGAAATAAAAAGAATCATCAGAAAGTACTACAAGGACCTGTATGCCAGCAAACAGGGAAACCTATCAGAAATGGATAGATTCCTGGACACATGCAACCTACCTAAATTGAACCAGGAAGACATAGAAAACCTAAACAGACCCATAACTGAGACAGAAATTGAAACAGTAATAAAGGCCCTCCCAACAAAGAAAAGCCCAGGACCAGATGGATTCACTGCTGAATTCTACCAGACATTTAAAGAACTGACTCCAATTCTTCTCAAACTATTCAGGACAATTGAAAAAGAGGGAATCCTCCCAAATTCTTTCTATGAAGCCAGCATCACCTTAATTCCTAAGCCAGAGAAAGATGCAACACTGAAAGAAAATTACAGACTATATCCCTGATGAACATTGACGCAAAAATCCTCAATAAAATTCTGGGCAATAGAGTACAACAACACATCAGGAAAATCATCCACCCAGACCAAGTGGGATTCATCCCTGGTATGCAGGGATGGTTCAACATTCGCAAATCAATCAATGTGATTCACCACATTAACAGACTGCAGAAGAAAAACAATATGATTATCTCAATTGATGCAGAGAAAGCATTCGATAAAATACAACACCCGTTCATGATGAAAACTTTAAGCAAATTGGGTATAGAAGGAACATTCCTCAATATAATCAAAGCAATTTAGGAAAAACCCACAGCCAGCATCCAATTGAATGGGGAAAAGTTGGAAGCATTTCCACTGAAATTTGGCACCAGGCAGGGATGCCCACTCTCACCACTGCTATTTAACATAGTTCTGGAAGTTTTAGACAGAGTCATCAGACAAGAAAAAGAAATCAAAGGAATACAAATTGAGAAGGAAGAACTCAAACTATCCCTCTTTGCAGACGATATGATTCTTTACTTAGAGGATCCAAAGAACTCTACTAAGAGACTATTGGAACTCATAGAGGAGTTTGGCAAAGTGGCAGGATATAAAATCAATGCACAAAAATCAACAGCCTTTGTATACACAAGCAATGCCATGACTGAGAAAGAACTGCTAAGATCAATCCCATTCACAATAGCTACAAAAACAATCAAATACCTTGGAATAAACTTAAGCAAGGATGTTAAAGATCTCTACGATGAGAATTACAAAATCTTAAAGAAAGAAATAGAAGAGGATACCAAAAAATGGAAAAATCTTCCATGCTCATGGATCGGAAGAATCAACATCATCAAAATGTCCATTCTCCCAAAAGCAATTCATAGATTCAATGCAATACCAATCAACATACCGAAGACCTTCTTCTCAGATCTGGAAAAAATGGTGCTGAAATTTATATGGAGGCACAAGAGACCTCGAATAGCTAAAGCAATCTTGTACAACAAAAACAAAGCCGGAGGCATCACAATACCAGATTTCAGGGCATACTACAGGGCAGTTGTAATCAAAACAGCGTGGTACTGGTACAGAAACAGATGGATAGACCAATGGAACAGAATTGAAACACCAGAAATCAACCCAAACATCTACAGCCAACTTATATTTGACCAAGAAACTAAAACCAATTCCTGGAGCAAGGACAGTCTATTCAATAAATGGTGCTGGGAAAATTGGATTTCCACGTGCAGAATCATGAAGCAAGACCCCTACCTTACACCTTACACAAAAATCCACTCAATGTGGATTAAAGACCTAAATCTATGTCCTGACACCATTAAGTTATTAGAGAACATTGGAGAAACCCTTCAAGATATTGGCACAGGCAAAGAGTTTCTGGAAAAGACCCAGGAGGCACAGGCAGTCAAAGCCAAAATCAACTAATGGGATTGCATCAAATTGAGAAGTTTCTGTACTGCAAAAGAAACAGTCAGGAGAGTGAAGAGACAACCAACAGAATGGGAAAAAATATTTGCAAACTATGCAACAGATAAAGGGTTAATAACCAGAATCTACAAAGAGATCAAGAAACTCCACAAAAACAAAACAAACAACCCACTTAAGAGTTGGGCCAAGGACCTCAATAGACATTTTTCAAAAGAGGAAATCCAAATGGCCAACAGGCACATGAAAAAATGTTCGAGGTCGCTAGCAATCAGGGAAATGCAAATCAAAACCACAATGAGGTTTCACCTCACCCCAGTTAGAATGGCTCACATACAGAAATCTACCAACAACAGATGCTGGCGAGGATGTGGGGAAAAAGGGACACTAACCTACTGTTGGTGGCAATGCAAGCTGGTCAAGCCACTATGGAAGTCAGTCTGGAGATTCCTCAGAAACCTGAAGATAACCCTACCATTCAACCCAGCCATCCCACTCCTTGGAATTTACCCAAAGGAGTTTAAATTGGAAAACAAAAAAGCGGTCTGCACCCTATGTTTATCGCAGCACAATTCACAATAGCCAAGACCTGGAACCAACCTAAATGCCCATCAACGGTAGACTGGATAAAGAAATTATGGGATATGTATTCTTTAGAATACTATACCGCAGTAAAAAACAATGAAATCCAGTCATTTGCAACAAAATGGAGGAATCTGGAACACATCATGCTGAGTGAAGTAAGCCACTCCCAAAGGGACAAATACCATATGTTCTCCCTGATCGGTGACTGACTGAACACCAAAAATAAACCTGTTGAAGTGAAATCGACACTATGAGAAACGGTGACTTGATCAGCATAGCCCTGACTGTTAATGAACAACTTAATACATTATCCCTCTTAGTATTTTTTTTTCTGTTCTACTTAATATGACTGGTTTAATTCTGTAATTATCACACAGTTATTCTTAAGTGTTGAAAATTAACTGAAATGTGATCCCTGTTAAACATAAGAGTGGGAATAAGAGAGGGAAGAGATGTACAATTTGGGACATGCTCAAGCTGACTTGCCCCAAATGGTAGAGTTAGAAACATACCAGGGGATTCCAATTCAATCCCATCAAGGTGGCATGTACCAATGCCATCTCACTATTCCAAGTGATCAATTTCAGTTCACAACTGATCATAATGAAAGGACTAAGAGTCAAAGGGAGCACTTAAATAAGTCTAGTACCTGCTAACACTAACCGATAGAATAAATAAAGGGGAGAGTGATCCAACATGGGAAGTGAGATACTCAGAAGACTCATAGAATGGCGGAATTCCTAAATAGCACTCTGGCCTCAGAATCAGCCATAAAGGCATTCGGATCTGGCTGAAAAGCCCATGAGAGTATTTCAGGCATGGAAAGCCAAGACACTCTGGCAAAAGATCTCTGTGAGTGAGATCCCAGTGGAAAGAACAGGTCTTCAAAGAAGGAGGTACCTTTCTCTGAAGGGAGGACAGAACCTCCACTTTGACTATGACCTTATCTAAACAAGATAAGAGTCGGAGAACTCAAGGGGCTTCCATAGCCTTGGAAACTCATGACTGGAGCATAGGGAGATTACTGATGCCATAGACAGGAGTGTCAATTGGTAAAGTCAACAACAGGAGTCACTGTGCACTTACTCCTCATGTAGGATCTCTGTCCTTAATGTGCTGTACATTGAGATTTAATGCTATAACGAGTACTCAAACAGTATATTTCACTTTGTGTTTCTATGGGGGTTCAAACTGTTGAAATCTTTACTTAATGCATACTAAACTGATCTTCTGTAAAAAAAAAAAAAAAAGAAATTATCAATTCCCAACTAGACTGTCACTGGTATTAAACATGACAATAGGTCTGATCTGATTTCATCATCATTTAAAAAAAATCATCTATTATTTTTCACTTTATGTTTCTGTGTGGGAGCAAACTGTTGAAATCCATACTTAATGTATACTAAGCTGATCTTCTGTATATTAAGATAATCGAAAATGAATCTTGATGTGAATGGAAGGGGAGAGGGAGTGGGAAAGGGGAGGGTTGTGGTTGGGAGGGACGGTATGTGGGGGAAGCCATTGTAATCCATAAGTCGTACTTTGGAAATTTATATTCATTAAATAAAAGTTAAGAAAAAAAAAACAAATAAATATACTATTTGGTGATGGTCTTGATTATATATTTACCTGTACACATGCATGATTTTTAAAATAATATATTTACAGGTTTACTTTTCTGTTTAACATACAGTTTTGTTAAAATAGGTCGATGGTATAAGTATTTTTCCAAATATTATTTTTCAGTAATACAGATCATGTGGATAATCTTTCATAGAATAAGAATAATGTGTTAGGTGCCGGCGCTGTGTCGCAGCAGGTTAACGCCCTGGCCTGAAGCGCCAGCATCCCATATGGGCACTGGTTCTAGTCCTGGCTGCTCCTCTTCCAATCCAGCTCTCTGCTATGGCCTGGGAAAGCAGTAGAAGATGGCCCAAGTCCTTAGGCCCCTGCAGCCACATGGGAGACCTGGAAGAAGCTCCTGGCTCCTCTGGCTACAGATGGGTGCAGTTCCGGCTGTTGCATCCAATTGGGGAGTGAACCATCTGACAGAAAACCTCTCTCTCTCTCTGCCTCTCCTCTCTCTGTGTAACTCTGACTTTCAAATAAAGTAAATAAATCTTTAAAAATGTAAAAAAAAAAAAAAAAGTGGAGTTACAGTAGCCTCAGGAAAAGGATCAGGAAAAAATTGCAGAGGAAACTCTTCCAGATCTAGTGGATGTGACACAGAGGACCTATGGGGAGAGCAAGGTAGCCCACCACGTGGAAGCTGAGCCGCAGGAGCCGCGGGAGCCATGGGAGCTGAGCTGCAGAGTCTGCACACCAGTGCTGGAAGGGGAGGTGAGACAAAAACCTCTCGGTAACCCGAGACATTGGTGGGGAAACGCAGAAAGAGCCTGCAGAGAACAAGGCCTGAAACCCCACTGGGGAAAGTTCACCAGGCTGACTGGAGGAGAGAAAAAATCGAATAAATAAGGGGAACCGGCACGGACATTAGCCTCTCTCTCCACTCACCTTACAAAGCCGAGCAAGATAAAGGTCAGGTGCCATTTTACGTATGTAAAGCGGGTGCCCCTCATTAGCCAAGCAGAAAAACCTGACTCTGGTGGGGAGAAATAACAGGAGGTTAACACTTAATGAAAGTGTGGAGCTAACCAACTGAGACTGTGAAAAATTGAGGGGGGGCGAGAGAACTCACTGAGTACACAACTCGGTAACCCGGGCAACCTGGTGAGAGACTGCGGAGAAAATTGAGACCACACTGAGAGCTGCATAAACTCTTTGTGTGGTCACAGCGGTAAGCAGACGAATACCCACAGGGGCCAGATTTCATACATCAACTACCCTCAATTCCACTCAGCTCTGTGGAATTACTTCCCAACTGAGTCAATAAAAAAGAGAGAGAGAGAGCAAAAGAACACTCTGGGTGAATCACCTTTGGCACACCCTTAACGCTGAAGAACCAAACAGAGCTCTCTGGCCACACCCATCACAGCCTCTAAGATCCATCAAAAGCAGACAGTCCTCTTAATCCAGAGTCACAGTATAATGAGAAAAAACACCACACAAAGAAACGAAAGAATATCTCCAATATGCCAAACAAAAAACACAAAAACTGAGGTAACAAGAACAAGAAAGACACTATGACGCCCCCAAATGAAATAGACACCCCAATTCAAGATTATGAAGATGATGAGATAGAAGAAATGCAAGAAGCGAACCTCAAAAAATTGATAAGAACATTAAGAAGTTCTCAAAAACAAATTCTCAAACTACAGAAATCCTTAATGGACAAGATAGAAAATCTCTTGTGCGAAAATGAAATACTAAGGAGGAATCAAAATGAAATGAAACAACTAGCAGAACATGAAACTGTGATAGTGATGAGAAATCATAATGAATGAAGAATTCAATAGATCAAATGACAAACACATTAGAGAGCCTTAAAAACAGAATGGGTGAAGCAGAAGAGAGAATATCAGACTTAGAAGACAGAATACAGGAAAATATACAGTCAAACCAAAGAAAAGAAGAGGAAATTAGAAATCTAAAACATATTGTCGGGAATCTGCAGGATACTATTAAAAAACCCAACATTCGGGTTCTAGGAGTTCCTGAAGGCATGGAGAGGGAGAAAGGATTAGAAGGCCTTTTTAGTGAGATATTAGCAGAAAATTTCCCAGGTTTGGAGAAGGACACAAACATCCTAGTACCGGAAGCTCGTAGATCCCCTAATAAACATGACCAAAAGAGATCCTCACCACAACACGTTGTAATTAAACTCACCGCAGTGAACAGAGAGAAAAGATCCTAAAATGTGCAAGAGAGAAACGTCAGATTACTCTCAGAGGATCTCCAATCAGACTCACAGCTAACTTGTCATCAGAAACCCTACAAGCTAGGAGGGAATGGCGAGACATAGCACAGGTGCTAAGAGAGAAAAATTGCCAGCCCAGAATATTATATCCTGCAAAGCTCTCATTTGTGAATGAAGGTGAAATAAAGACCTTTTACAGCAAACAGAAATTGAAAGAATTTGTCGCCACTCATCCAGCCCTGCAAAAGATGCTTAAAGATGTGTTACACACAGAAACACAGAAACACGGTCATCAATTTGAAAGAAAGTAAATGAAGGAAACCTCACAACAAAAGATCACAGGAAATTCAAAGCATAAACTAGAAAATATCTTTGGCAAATGGCAGGGCAAAGTTACGACTTATCATTAGTCACCTTGAACATTAATGGCCTGAACTGTCCAGTTAAAAGACACCGATTGGGCCGGCGCCACGGCTCAATAGGGTAGTTCTCACCTAGCAGCACCAGCACACCGGGTTCTAGCCCCGGTCGGAGCGCCAGATTCTTTCCCGGTTGTCTGCTGTGTATCTCGCTTCCCATGTTGGATCACTCTCCCCTTTATTTATTCTATTGGTTAGTATTAGCAGGTAGTAGATTTGTTTATGTGATCCCTTTGACTCTTAGTCCTTTCATTATGATCAATTGTGAACAGAAATTGATTACTTGGAATAGTGAGATGGCATTGTACAAGCCACCTTGATGGGATTGGAGGGGATTCCAATTCAATCCCATCAAGGTGGCTTGTACCAATGCCATCTCACTAATCCCAGTGATCAATTTCTGTTCACAATTGATCATAATGATAGGACTAAGAACCAAAGGGAGCACATAAACAAGAATAGTGTCTGCAAATACTAGCTGATAGAATAAAAAAGGGAGAGAACAATCTAACATGGGAAGTGAGTACCCAGCAGACCCATAGAATGGCAGATGTCCTAAACAGCACTCTGGCCTCAGAATCAGCCCTTAAGGCAAGCAGATCTGGCTGAAAAGCCCATGAGAGTATTTCAGGCATGGAAAGCCAAGACACTGTGGCAAAAAAAAAACTAAATGAAAGATCTCCGCGAGGGAGATCCCAGTGGAAAGAATGGGTCATCAAAGAGGGAGGTACCTTTCTCTGAAGGGAGGAGAGAACCTCCACTTTGACTATGACCTCGTACAAATATTATCAGAGTTGGTGAACTCAAAGGGCTTCCATAGCCTTGGCAACTCATGACAAGAGCCTAGGGGGATTACTGATGCCATAAACAAGAGTGTCAATTTGTTAAGTCAACAACAGGACTCACTGTGCACTTACTCCTCCTGTAGGATCTCTGTCCTTAATGTGCTGTACATTGTAATTTAATGCTATAACTAGTATTCAAACTGTATTTTTCACTTTGTGTTTCTGTGTGGGTGCAAACTGTTGAAATCTTTACTTAATATATGCTAAACTGATCTTCTGTATATAAAGATAATTGAAAATGAATCTTGATTGAATGGTATGGGAGAGGGAGTGGGAAAGGGGAGTGTTGCAGGTTGGAGGGAAGTTATTGGGGGGAAGCCATTGTAATCTATAAGCTGTACTATGTAAATTTATATTCATTAAATAAAAGTAAAAAAAAGATGTATTTATTTGTTTGAAAGGCAAGGCTATAGAGGCAGAGAGAGAGAGAGAGGTCTTCCATCTGCTATTTGACTGTTTACTTTTATCTGCTGTCATCCCATATGCACACTGATTCGAGTCCCAGATGTTTCACTTCTGATCCAGCTCCCTGCTAATGTGCCTGGGGAAGCAATGGAAGAGGGCCCACGTGCTTGTGCCCCTTAACTCATCTGGGAGACCTGTAAAAGCTCCTAGCTCCTAGATTCAGATCAGCCCAGCTTTAGCCATTGCAGAGTAACCAGCAGGTGGATGATCTCATACACACCTGTACTCTCCCTCTCCCTCTGTATCTCTGCCTTTCAAATAAATCTTTTAAATTTTTTAAAAATAAATTCTAAATGTTATGAACAAGGAAGGACTTTGACAACCAGTACAACTTAAATCACCGGGGCTGGTGCTGTGCCATAGTGGGTAAAGCTGCTGCCTGCATTGCTGGCATTCCATATGGATGCCAGTTTATGTCCTGGCTGCTCCACTTAATATCCAGCTCTCTGCTATGACTGCGGAAAGCAGTAGAAAATGGCCCAAGTCATCGGGCCCCTATACCCCCATGGGAGTCCCAGAAGAAGTTCCATCTGTTGTGGCCAATTGGGGAGTGAACCAGCAGATGGAAGACCTCGCTCTCATTCTCTCTCTCTCTCTCTCTTTTTCTCTCTTTCTTCTTCTTCTTCTTCTTCTTCTTCTTCTTCTTCTTCTTCTTCTTCTTCTTCTTCTTCTTCTTCTCCTCCTTCTTCTTCTTCTCTTCTTTCTGTGTGTTAACTCCAACTTTCAAATAAGTAAATAAATCTTTAATAAAAAACTTAAATTACTGGTAAACCAGTAATTTATTATAATCATTTTCTTTAAAAAAATTACTTTTTTATTTGAAAGAGTTACACAGAGAGAGGAACACACACACACACACACACACACACACACACACACATCTTCCATCTGCTGGTTCACTCCCCCAAATGGCTGCAACAGCCAGGACTGAGCCAAGCCGAAACCAGTGGCCAGGAGTTCCTTCAGTTCTCCCAGATGGGTGCAGGGAACTAAGGACTTGGGCCATCTTCCACTGCTTCTCCAGGCACAGTAGCATGAAGCTGGATTGGAAGTGAAGCAGCGGGGTCTCAAACTGGTGCCCATATGGGATGCTGGCATCGCAAGTGGTGGCCTTACCCACTACGCCACAATGCTGACCCCTATAATCATTTTCTTTAAAAACAGAGTAAAATACTAAAATAGAAATTCCCAAAAAGAAAAATGCAACATGCTAAAACCTTGAAAATAAAGTGGATGAAAACTCACTATTGAAGCTACTTTTAGCATTTTAGTCTCCAGAATCATAACTTTAAAAAATACTAAATGCTGTTTCATAATATCCATCCACAAACCCACCCTTTTCTCTCATTATAGGTAGTATTCTATGATCTCTCATATTACTATGGAGTTTTTCCTAGCAGAAATATATAAATGTATAGCATATCTGGAAGGCACCTCCATTCTGTAGATAAGAATTTTGATAACAACAAACAATTGCAAAATAACTGTTACAAAGAATTCTGCAATGGTTAATGGATATATCTCTGTAACTTGATATAATAGTGCTTTTTAATCTCTGTAACTAAGTGTAGCAAGATTTTGCAAACCAATACCCCACAAAGAAAACATTACACATTGGAACTACTACATTGGATCTATTACATTAAGCTTAAAATATTTTTCAACCCCTAGAAATATTAAAAGATAAATAACCCTTCTCATCCTCCAAAAAAATTAAGAGAAAATATTTCCTTAAAAATATTCACTTCCTCAGGGCCAGCGCTGTTATGTAGTGGGTAAGGCTGCGACTTGCAGTGGTGGCATCCCATATGGGTGCCAGTTGAGGTCCCAGCTGCTCCACTTCTCATCCAGCTCTCTGCTGTGCCCTGGGAGGGCAGTAGAGGATGGTCCTTGCACCCAAGTGATAGACCCAGATGAAGCTCCTAGCTCCTGGCTCTTGGCTTTGGATCAGCCCAGCTCTGGCCATTGCAGCCATCTGGGGAGTGAACCAGCAGACAGCAGACCTCTCTCTCTCTTCCTCTCCTTTTCTCTGTGTGTAACTCTGACTTTCAAATAAATAAGTAAGGCTTTTTTAAAAATATTCACTTCCTCAGCTGGCATTGGGGCATAGTAGGTAAAGCTGCCACCCATGATCCTATATGGGTGCCAGTTCAAGTCCCAGTTGCTCTACTTCTGATCCAGCTCCCTACAGCCTGGGAGAAGCCACGGAAGATCGGCCAAGTGCTCAGGACCCTGGCATCCATATGGGAGACTTGGAAGAAGTTTGTGGCTCCTGGCTTCAGCTTGGCCCAGCTCCAGGCCATTGCAGCCATCTGGAGAATGAAAGATTCTCTCTCTCTCTCTCTCTCTCTCTCTCTCTCTCTGTGTGTGTGTGTGTGTGTGTGTGTAATTCTGAGACTCAAATAAATACATAAATTTTTTTAAAAATATTCACTTCCATCATGTCCACATTTATACACTTTCATCGTCATCATGTAGAATGATGCATTACTCAATTTTTCTGGTAAGAACTGTGGGGAGCAACCCGGACTATACTGTTACTGGAATTAAGACTTATTCTATGCATCTGCTCTCCCACAATATGGCACTGGGAGAGAAGAAAGAGGCTTCTACACAGCTGCCTCCAGTTCAGCCAATAAACTGTAGGACTTGCTCCTGATTGGAGAGCAGCGTACTCGGCGTGTGGGCAGCTGAGTTAGGATTGGCAGAGGAGGACTATAAAGGAGGAGAGAGACGGCATGCACCGGGGAACATCTAAGGGGAACATCTAAGGGGAACATCCAAAGGAACACCTGTGCAGCCCCCGAGAGAGCCGGCCGGCGGTGTGCCGCTCCCCTGCGGAAGTGGGGAATGTGGCAGGGGGAACCACCCTTCCACGGAGGTGGAAGGGTCGGTAGCCAACCCGGGAAGAACCAGCAGCAAACCCGGGGAGGGCCGAGCAGACGAAAGAACAGCGCAGGGTCCTGTGTCATTCCTCCACGAAGAGGGGGAGCGACATAATGGTGCCGTGACTTGGATATGAAGCCTAGCCAGGGTTCAGTGTCACTCCTCCACGAAGAGGGGGAGCGACATAATGGTGCCGTGACTCGGATAGGAAACCTAGGACGGATAGGAAACTTAGGAGGGAAGAAACGGGAAGAAGCAGGAAAATACCGGAGAGAGAGACTAGCAAAGAGCCTAGGTGCTGGAAGAAGCTATTGAAAGCCTAGGCATAGACTCGGATATGGACTGTGGGAAAGAAGTTAGGATTGAAAGCGAAAGTGAAAGCTTTCATAGACTCGGATGCGGACTATGGCAGGGAAGCTAGGAGATTGAAAGCGAAAGTGAAACCTGGAGGAGGCTTGGACTCGGATACGGACTGTGGGGAGTAGCCAGGAGAAATGAGAGGAATATTGTTGGAAGAAAACTTAAGGAAACATACCGGGTAGAGAAAAATGTTAGGGAGGATGAAGCCACGAGTGCAGGCCGAGGCGGAGACATAAGCCACCTTGGAATTCTTCAAGTCACCCCGGGGAGCAAGAGGCGAAGATCTGGAACCAGACGCAGAGACGTGGGCCGCCAGGTTGAAATTCGCCAGGTTAGTCCGGGGAACTTGGACTGAATGCCGGTGGTGGCGGAAACATTCGCGGAAGCCGCCGCGTGCAGAGAGAGCACGGGGCGTGAATAGATAGGGAACGTGGGGCTGGCGCGAGGCCGTGGTGCGGGCGCGAAGTGCGTGGAGACCGCGGAGCGTGCGCGCAGAGCCGGGAACCCGCCGGCGGGGCGAGGCGCCGGGAAGCCGCGCAGAGCCGTGAAGCTGCCGCGGGGCGAGGTGCCGAGAAGCAGCCTCGGGGCGGGCGCCGCCGGGAAGCCACCGAGAAGCAGCCTCAGGGCAGGCGGTGCCGGGAAGCCGCGGGGATAAGAGAAACAGAAGTTTAAAAGTAAAATGAGAGAAATAGGAATGCTGGAAGATAGAAGTAAAATGGGAGAAATAGGAATGCCCGGAGATAGAGAAGTAGAGAAATAGAAAGGCCTCCCCACAACACTGCAATGAGAGAGCTTGGATTCGGTCTGCCTGATTAAGTGAGGCGATGAGCACCTGCGGGCGGCTAGCAGCTTATGCGCCGCAGGTCACCGAAGACAGGCACGAATTAACATCAGTAAGGCCTCCCCACAATACAGCAATTAGGAGGCTTGGATTCGGTCTGCCTGATTAAGGTGGTAAGCACCAACAGGCGGCTCGACCAGAGTATGAGCTGCAAGTCACTGAAGATAGGCACGAATCAACACCAATAAGCCTCCCCACGATATGGCGCTGAGAAGGCTTGGATTCGGTTTGCCTGATAGGTTTTGTAAGCACCTGCAGGCAGTTCTAGCAGAGTAGAGCATGCGCTGCAGGGCACCGAACACAGGCATGCATCAGTGCCTAGAAACCTCCTCACAACATGGCGAAGAGAGGACCCGGATTCGGTTTGCCTGATTGATAGGACTTGTAAGAACCTGTGGCAACTCTAGCAAGTAGAGCAGAGTGTGTGCTGCGGGACACCGAAGACAGGCGCATATCAACGCCAAAAAATAAAAAGAAAGGGGGATCTGTGGGGAGCAACCCGGACTATACTGTTACTGGAATTAAGACTTATTCTATGCATCTGCTCTCCCACAATATGGCACTGGGAGAGAAGAAAGAGGCTTCTACACAGCTGCCTCCAGTTCAGCCAATAAACTGTAGGACTTGCTCCTGATTGGAGAGCAGCGTACTCGGCGTGTGGGCAGCCGAGTTAGGATTGGCGGAGGAGGACTATAAAGGAGGAGAGAGACGGCATGCACCGGGGAACATCTAAGGGGAACATCTAAGGGGAACATCCAAAGGAACACCTGTGCAGCCCCCGAGAGAGCCGGCCGGCGGTGTGCCGCTCCCCTGCGGAAGTGGGGAATGTGGCAGGGGGAACCACCCTTCCACGGAGGTGGAAGGGTCGGTAGCCAACCCGGGAAGAACCAGCAGCAAACCCGGGGAGGGCCGAGCAGACGAAAGAACAGTGCAGGGTCCTGTGTCGTTCCTCCACGAAGAGGGGGAGTGACATAATGGTGCCGTGACTCGGATATGAAGCCTAGCCAGGGTTCAGTGTCGCTCCTCCACGAAGAGGGGGAGCGACAAGAACTACTGACAATATTCTATATTTGTATCATGCTTAACAATTTAGAGAAGCATTTAATGTTCATTTTCACTTTGAACCCATTAGACCCAATTTTGTGATTTTAAAGCACTTAGATTCCGATCCTTTGTTTTACAGAAAAATAAAAGTAAGACAATAAAATTATTAAAAAATAGCTAGGATCTTGAAATCTATTTACTGAAACAGTCATTTGATTTGGCTCCTTTTAAGCTATGCAGCAAAATGCTAAAGAAACTTTTGATCTCTTGTCTATGACTTATTATAGTATGGAACCAAGTGAAAAGCAAAGTTGAGTCTGCATTTAACAAGGAATATGATGCTTTTCTCTCAGTCACTGAGATTATGAAAAATTATTCAAACTATGAGTCAATGTACACCCATTGAAAAAACATTTTAAATCACAATTATACATAATAAAAACCATTTTAAAATACTCAGAAGTGAATTTTTACTATGAATGAAACCACAGGGTTAGAAGGGAAGGTTCCTGTTACATCTCCAGTGGAGGGAAAGACAGTGCCTAGCTTTGTACAGGATTCCAGGTAGGAAGAACGTAATTGATTCTGTTTCATGTTAGTTGTTATCTTCTAAAGACATATCATTATCATCTTCAACATCAAGCATTGAAGCAATGGCAATATAGATGTAAGTGAACTTCACTTGAAAAAATCAAATATATGCTTGAATTAACTACTTCAAAACTGTTCTACAATTGCCCAATAATAAAATTATTTTTGGAATGAAATTAATAATACTGTAAGTAAAATAGTAAATTAGGGTGTTCTCTTACTAAGAAAATGCAAAAAATTAAAACAGAACTTAATATTATTTGGTGCTACTGGTACTTTTTTTGTGGGGGGGCTCTCCAAAAATTTTTTATTAATATAAAGAAAACAGATATCATGTATTTTATAAATACAATGCGAAGATATCCATAGTCCCCTCTCTCCCTCCATAAATCCCCATTCACCTTTCCTTTTTCTTTTTTTAACTTTTATATAATGAATATAAATTTCCAAAGTATAGCTTATGGATTACAATGGCTTCCCCCCCATAACTTCCCTCCCACCCGCAACCCTCCCCTTTCCCACTCCTTCTCCCTTTCCATTCACATCAAGATTCATTTTCGTTTCTCTTTATATACAGAAGATCAGTTTAGCATACATTAAGTAAAGATTTCAACAGTTTGTTCCCACACAGAAACATAAAGTGAAAAATACTGTTTGAGTACTAGTTATAGCATTAAATCTCAATGTACAGCACACTAAGGACAAAGATCCTACATGAGGAGTAAGTGCACAGTGACTCCTGTTGTTGACTTAACAAATTGACACTCTTGTTTATGGCATCAGTAATCACCCTAGGCTCTTGTCATGAGCTGCCAAGGCTATGGAAGCCCCCTGAGCTCACCGACTCTGATCATTTTTAGACAAGGCCATGGTCAAAGTGGAAGTTGTCTCTTCCCTTCAGAGAAAGGTACCTCCTTCTTTGATGACCCATTCTTTCCACTGGGATCTCACTCGCAGAGATCTTTCATTTAGGTTTTTTTTTTCCGCCCAGAGTGTCTTGGCTTTCCATGCCTGAAATACTCTCATGGGCTTTTCAGCCAGATCTGCTTGCCTTCAGGGCTGATTCTTAGGTCAGAGTGCTGTTTAGGACATCTGCCATTCTATGGGTCTGCTGTGTATCTCACTTCCCATGTTGGATTGTTCTCTCCCTTTTTTATTCTATCAGCTAGTATTTGCAGACACTATTCTTGTTTATGTGCTCCCTTTGGTTCTTAGTCCTATCATTATGATCAATTGTGAACAGAAATTGATCACTGGGACTAGTGAGATGGCATTGGTACATGCCACCTTGATGGGATTGAATTGGAATCCCCTGGTATGTTTCTAACTCTACCGTTTGAGGTAAGTCATCTTGAGCATGTCCCGAATTGCACATCTCTTCCCTCTCTTATTCCCACTCTTATATTTAACAGTGATCACTTTTCAGTTAAGTTTCTGCACTTAAGAAGAATTGTGCTACTGGTACTTTTAATGCACAGAAAGCATTCATCTTGGACTCCTTTAAGTGACAAACATACAATCGTGGTGAAATGTTAGGATTCCAATCATTCACTCCTAATTAATGGTAGAAAACCTGGGATGGTGCAACAAAACATTTAAAATGTACTGACCCAAAGTCAGTCCAAAATCAGTTGGCAAATAAGCCATGAGGGTGGTGCTGTGGTATAGCATGTTAATGCCCTGGCCTGAAGTGCCAGTATCTCATAGGGGCGCCAATTTGAGTCCCAGCTGCTCCACTTCTGATCCAGTTCTCTGCTATGGCCTGGGAAAGCAGTAGAGGATGGCCCAAATCCTTGGGCACCTGCACCCACATGGGAAGCTCCTGGCACCTGCCTTCAGGTCGGTGCAGCTCCAGCCATTGTGGCCAACTGGGGAGTGAACCACTGGATGTTAGACCTCTCTCTCTCTCTCTTTCTCTCTCTCTCTCTCTCTGCCTCTCCTCTCTCTGTACAACTCTGATTTTCAAATAAATAAATCTTTTTAAAAAAGAAAGAAAATAAGCCAATGTATCTCAAAGCACATATTTACTTATTAGGCAGAAGTTTTCAACACTAAATTTAAATGCAGCCCTTTTAAAAAATTAAATTGTGCCTGTTTGGTAGCATTCATTGGATACCCACTAAAAAGCTGGAAATTTGTATCCTTTATATATTAACAAAGATAATTATGATGTTTGACATGCATAAGTCATTCAAATTCAGTGTTTTATGAAGTTAAAAATAATAATTGAAATGGACACTATGAGAAACGGTGACTTGATCAGCCCTTGACCTGACTGTTAATGAACAACTTAATACTTTACACCTTTTAGTTTTTTTTCTGTTTGTTCTACTTAATACTATTGGTTGAACTCTGTAATTAACACACAATTATTCTTAGGTGTTGAAACGTAAATGAAAAGTGATCCCTGTTAAACATAAGAGTGGGAATAAGAGAGAGAAGAGATGTACAATTTGGGACATGCTCAAGCTGACTTGCCCCAAATGGTAGAGTTAGAAACATACCAGGGGATTCCAATTCAATCCCATCAAGGTGGCATGTACCAATGCCATCTCACTAGTCCCAGTGATCAATTTCTGTTCACAATTGATCATAATGATAGGACTAAGAACCAAAGGGATCACATAAACAAGATTAGTGTCTGCAAATACTAGCTGATAGAATAAAAAAGGGAGAGGACAATCCAACATGGGAAGTGAGATACACAGCAGACTCATAGAATGGCAGATGTCCTAAACAGCACTCTTGCCTCAGCATCAGCCCTTAAGGCATTTGGATATGGCTGAAAAGCCCATGAGAGTATTTCAGGCATGGAAAGCCAAGACACTCTGGAAAAAAAAAAAACCTAAATGAAAGATCTCCGCTAGTGAGATCCCAGTGGAAAGAACAGGTCATCAAAGAAGGAAGTACCTTTCTCTGAAGGGAGGAGAGAACTTCCACTTTGACCATGACCTTGTCCAAATATGATCAGAGTCGGCGAACTCAAAAAGCTTTCATAGCCTTGGCAACTCATGACAAGAGCCTAGGGGGATTACTGATGCCATAAACAAGAGTGTCAATTTGTTAAGTCAACAACAGGAGTCACTGTGCACTTACTCCTCCTGTAGGATCTCTGTCCTTAATGTGCTGTACATTGAGATTTAATGCTATAACTAGTACTCAAACTGTATTTTTCACTTTGTGTTTCTGTGTGGGTGCAAACTGTTGAAATCTTTACTTAATATATGCTAAACTGATCTTCTGTATATAAAGATAATTGAAAATGAATCTTGATTGAATGGAATGGGAGAGGGAGTAGGGGGTGGGAGGGAAGTTATGGGGGAGATGCCATTGTAATCCATAAGTTGTACTTTGGAAATTATATTCATTAAATAAAAGTTAAAAATAATAATTTTTTCAAAAAATCTGAAACCCAAAGAAAAAAAGATGATATTTCTAACCAGATCTGAAGGTTCTAACATGCCGCGATATGAAGGCTGTGGTCCTGAGTCAGGAGTACCCACATTTTCTTCTAAGATAAGACCTCTATCGAGTGGTAAATTTTTACTAAAATGTCCAACACTAGATGATGCTCGAACAGGCCTCAGGGTAACAGTGCTGAGTAAAGATCCACTCTGCTGCTTCTCCAGGAAAAGTTTAGTTTTCACTATTGCTAGCTGCTCATAAGTCCTGTGAAGATTGCAGAAAACAAATGCTTAGTATTTCATTTTTCTTTCAATGATTCCTAAATGACTTTTCTAAGTAGCCACAAGAGTAAACAGAGTGTCCATTAAATAGTTTCTTGATACTGAAAATATGTCACAGGATACCTATTGTGTGCAAGTGAAGTTTATAAATTGTTCTAAGTAGTATATATATATATCTCTAGAGAGATTAGTAATTAACAAGAGATTCAAATAAAGAGGGAAAGAAATGGTTATTCTTGAAAGTTGATCAGGTCCTATTTACCACCTACTGCCAGAAAGGCTCTACTTACTAGATTCCTGAGGAAGCTAGTGGAAACACTAACATTTAAATGGTACCTATCTAAGATGATTAATATGATGATTTTCTTGACTAACACCCATTTCACTAGTTATAAACATGTCAGAACAGCATGTTGTACCCACCCTTCAGTATATGGAGGGTTTTTTTAATGCTATAAATGTTACTATTTAGGAAACTAGTTTGGAGATTTATGTCCTCAAAGACATTTAATTCAATCACTAAATGCCAATACTTCTGTGCATTCACACATTTTAATCATTTCCTGGAAAGATATTAAGCTTTTGGCATGTAAGGATAACCCAGAACCAGAACCTCCAGAGGAGAATGAGAGAGCTGAGTTGGTGACCAAAGGAACTAAGCAGCTCCAGAGACAATGAGTTCAAAAAATTGTTAGGAAGGCATCAGAGGTGAGGCTCGCCACTTCTGTCTTCAACAGACTCTCTCAAGCTAAATAAGGTCTTACTTCTAACCACTCTCTAGAGTATCTGTCTGTTCCACTCTGTTAATCTTCCCTTAGTTACAAGAGTGGAAAATCAAGGACAGTCGGTCTCAAGGCACCCTCTAGTGGTGATACCAATGATCTCAGTCAAGGCACTTGCCAGATTGTTTTGTGTAGTAGGGTTAGTTAACCCTATTGTAATCTTCCCTAAAAAGCAGGCACAGTTGTTAACGTGAACATAAGTTATAATGAACTAAAATTTTAAAGGTAAGTTCATTTACCAACACATTTTTCTAAAATTATATCTTCTCCTTGGGTTTCATGTCTTAATAATCTCAGGAATGTGTCTCACTGACGATTATGCCTTACCAGCAAATTAATGAGCATAATTATTTTCTATGATGGTTTCATGAACTTACTTATTTAATTCATTTGACAATGCTTTTCTAACTTGCACTTCTCCTAAATACAGTTGCTTATATTTCTCTAGTTCTCTTATGTCCAAATCTTCTTGAGAATATTTCACTTTGGAGAGATCAGACTGCAGATCCTTCATTCTGCATTTCACATGACTCCTTATTGAACAAGTATTATTATTCTCTTCTAAAAGCTCTGATCTTTCTTGAAACAATGCCTTTGCCTAAAGCAAATTAAAAAGAGACATTTTTAAAATCTTCACAATTATTCTTAGGTGTTTAAATCTTAACTGAAAAGTGATCCCTGTTAGGATTTGGAAAACATTATGCTGAGTGAAATAAGCCAATCCCACAGGGACAAATACCACTTGTACTCCCTGATAGGTGACAACTAACTGAGCACCAAAAAGGAAACCTGTTAAAGTGAAATGAACACTAGGAGAAATGGTGACTTGATCAGCCCTCACCCCGACTGTTGATGAGCAATTTAATATGTTATCCCTCTTAGTGTTTTTTTTTTGTTTTTTCTACTTAATACTTTTGGTTGAATACTGAAATCAATACACAATTCTTCTTAAGTGCTGAAACTTAACTGAAAAGTGATCACTGTTAAATATAAGAGTGGGAATAAGAGAGGGAAGAGATGTGCAATTCGGGACATGCTCAAGATGACTTACCTCAAACGGCAGAGTCAGAAACGTGCCAGGGGATTCCAGTTCAATCCCATCAAGGTGGCATGTACCAATGCCATCTCACTAGTCCCAGTAATCAATTTCTGTTCACAATTGATCATAATGATAGGACTAAGAACCAAAGGGAGCACATAAACAAGACTAGTGTCTGCAAATACTAGCTGATAGAATAAAAAAGGGAGAGAACGATCCAACATGGGAAGTGAGATATACAGCAGACCCATAGAATGGCAGATGTCCTAAACAGCACTCTGACCTAAGAATCAGCCCTGAAGGCAAGCAGATCTGGCTGAAAAGCCCATGAGAGTATTCCAGGGATGGAAAGCCAAGACACTCTGGGCGGAAAAAAAAAAACCTAAATGAAAGATCTCTGTGAGATCTCAGTGCAACGAACGGGTCATCAAAGAAGGAGGTACCTTTCTCTGAAGGGAGGAGAGAACTTCCACTCTGACTACGACCTTGTCTAAATATGATCGGAGTCAGTGAACTCAGGGGGCTTCCATAGCCTTGGCAGCTCATGACAAGAGCCTAGGGTGATTACTGATGCCATAAACAAGAGTGTCAATTTGTTAAGTCAACAACAGGAGTCACTGTGCACTTACTCCTCATGTAGGATCTTTGTCCTTAGTGTGCTGTACATTGAGATTTAATGCTATAACTAGTACTCAAACAGTATTTTTCACTTTATGTTTCTGTGTGGGAACAAACTGTTGAAATCTTTACTTAATGTATGCTAAACTGATCTTCTGTATATAAAGAAAATTGAAAATGAATCATGATGTGAATGGAAGGGGAGAAGGAGGGGGAAAGGGGAGGGTTGCGGGTGGGAGGGAAGTTATGGGGGAGGAAAGCCATTGTAATCCATAAGCTGTACTTTGGAAATTTATATTCATTAAATAACAGTTAAAAAAAATCTTCACAATCTAGATAATTATTTTTGTTCTTTCATTTTAAGCCAGTAGTTCAGAGAGAAATTACAAAGATATGAAAAAGAAGCAGTACTTTAGCATTTTTACCTTCTTTGAGGAATGCAATATGGCTGAGTACAGAAAAGATGTGCTGATCTGATCACAGAAAGATAACAGAAGAAAAGGGGAAGAAACACTCCCAGATACACTTGGAGAGAAGTTTGCCATGGAAATTCTACAATAAGGATAGAGATGCTGTCTAGCAAAGAGGACAGTACCAACATGTAGAATGAGTAGGAAACTGCTGGTGATTCCTGCAGCTGGTGGCTAGAGGGGATGCCATCTTCTTGGAACAAGGCACCCAGTAACCAATAAGGAGGAAACGCCTTATTAAGAGATAATAAGCTTGGCTATTGGGGCCCACATGACTTGGGGATATTATTGGAGGATAAATCCATGGCCCCCATTGATTTTGAATATGGCATGGGGGGCCAACATTGTGGCTTAGTGGGTAAAGCCATCACCTGCAATGCTGGCATCCCATATGGGCACTGGTTCATGTCTGAACTGACAGACAGAAAGAGAGCTAGGAGTACTGGATAGGGGCCAGTAATGAGGCATGGTAGGTAAAGCCAACACCTGCAATACTGGCATCATTTATGGGTATCAGTTCATGTCCTCACTGCTCCATTTCTGACCCAGCTCCCTATTAATGCACCTGGGAAAGCAGCAGAAGCTGGCTCAAGGGCTTTGGCCCCTGAACTCACCTGGGAGACCTGGAAGAAGAGCCTGGTTTCTGGCTTCAGTATGACCCAACCCTAGCAGTTGTGGCCAATTGGGGAGTGAATAAGCAGATGAAAGAGCTCTCTTGCTCTCTCTCTCTCTCTCTCTCTCTCTCTCCTCGTCTCTCTCTCTCTCTCCTCACTCTCTTTCTCTCCCTCTCCCCTTCCTTCTCTTTCTCCCTCTCCCTCTCCCTCCTCCCACCTCTCTGTAACTCTGATTTTCTTTTTTTTCTCTTAAAAATATATATAATCAATATGAGAAGTCCTTTAAATATCACAGAAAAGAAGTAATCATTTATAATTATAGGTGAGCATCATTCCAATCATCTTTTATACATTTATGTGTATCTATAAATAGGAAGATATATGGCCAGAAGTACTTTTAGAATTACAATCATAGTCTATATGCTATTTTAAATATTTCTAATCTTTTACATGTAAGAAAAGAGAATAAAACTAAATAGATTTTCAACATTAGAATATGGTACTGTTTTGGTTTGCTAGTGTGCAAGAACAAGAAACAACAGAATAGTTGGATTAAGCAAGATGCTTGCACTTTTTTTAACAAAGGCTTCTTCTTGGCTTATAGGTGGCTGTCTTCTCACCAAGTTTTCTCATGGTTGTCTTACTATGTATGTTGCCTGCTTCTGTTCTCTCCTTATAAGGACACCAATCACTTAATTAATTTCGACCCTAATGATACCATTTAACTTAATTATCTCTTTAAAAGTAATTACCTATCTTCTGTTGTTCATTCACACTCTGAAGTATCATCTATATTATTTTGTTTAATTTTTATATAGTAAATATAAATTTCCAAAGTACAGTTTATGGATTACAATGGCTTTCCCCCCCATAACTTCCCTCCCATTCGCACCCCTCCCATCTCCCGTTCCCTCTCCCATTCCATTCACATCAAAATTCATTTTCAATTCTCTTTATATATAGAAGATCTATTCAGTATATATTAAGTAAAGATTTCATCAGTTTGCACCCACACAGAAACACAAAGTGTAAAATACTGTTTCAGTACTAGTTATAGCATTAAATCACAATGTACAGCACATTAAGGACAGATCCCACGTGACGAGTAAGTACACAGTGACTCCTGTTGTTGACTTAACAATTTGAAACTCTTGTTTATGGCGTCAGTAATCTCCCTAGGCTCTTGTCATGAGTTGCCAAGGCTATGGAAGCCTTTTGAGTTCACCGACTTCGATCTTATTCTGACAGGGTCATATTCAAAGTGGAAGTTCTCTCCTCCCTTCAGAGAAAGGTACCTCCTTCTTTGATGGCCCCATTCTTTCCACTGGAATATCACTCGCAGAGATCTTTCATTTAGGTCTTCTATTTTTTCCAGAGTGTCTTGCCTTTCCATGCCTGAAATACTCTCATGGGCTTTTCAGCCATATCCAAATGCCTTAAGGGCTGATGCTGAGGCCAGAGTGCTATTTAGGACATCTGCCATTCTATCAGTCTGCTGTGTATCCCGCTTCCCATGTTGGATGTTGGATCGTTCTCTCCCTTTTTTGTTCTATCAGTTAGTATTAGCAGAAACTAGTCTTGTTTATGTGATCCCTTTGACTCTTTGACCTATCAGTCTGATCAATTGTGAACAGAAATTGATCACTTGGACTAGTGAGATGGCATTGGTACATGCCACCTTCATGGGATTGAATTGGAATCTCTTGGCATGTTTCTAACTCTACCGTTTGGGGCAAGTCAGCTTGAGCATGTCCCAAGTTGTACATCTCTTCCCTCTCTTATTCCCACTCTTACATTTAACAGGGATCACTTTTCAGTTAAAATTTAAGCACCTAAGAATAACTGTGTGTTAATCACAGAGTTCAACCAGTAGTACTAGAACAAAACAAAGGGAAAATACTAAAATGGATAAAGTATTACATTGTACATCAGCTTAGGTTTTTAAATCCAACTGAATATTGATCCCTGTTAAAAATCAGAGTGTGAATAATAAAGGGAGGAAATGTACTGTTCAGCACTCCCTCAGACTTATCCCAAAGGGTAAAGCTAAAAACTTGGCATGGGACTCCAAATCCCATTAAGTTGGCACTAGTTAAAGTGATAAGTTTACGTTCATAACTGATCGTAAAGATAGGATTAAGTGTCAAAGGGATCACATAAATAAGATCAGTGTCTGCTAATACTAACTGATAGAATTAAAAAGGAGAGAACTTGTACTTAGAAATTTATATTTATTAAATAAAAGTTTTCTATAAAGAAAAGAAACCAGTGCTCTGGCCTAGTGTATTAAGCCACCATCTGCAGTGCTGGCAGCTCATATGAGTACTGGTTCAAGTCCTGCCTTCTCCACTCCCAATCCAGATCGCTACTAATGTGCCTGGAAAAGCATCAGAAGATGGCCCAAGTGCTAAGGCCCCTGAACCCACGTGGGAGACCCAGATGAAGCTCTTGGCTTCTGGCTTCAGCCTGGCCCAGTCCTGGCCATTATGGCACTTTGGGAGTTCATTAGCCGAGACAAGATTGTATCTCTCAGCCAGCACCGTGGCTCACTAGGCTAATCCTCCGCCTTGCGGCGCCGGCACACTGGGTTCTAGTCCCGGTCGGGGCGCCGGATTCTGTCCCGGTTGCCCCTCTTCCAGGCCAGCTCTCTGCTGTGGCCAGGGAGTGCAGTGGAGGATGGCCCAAGTGTTTGGGCCCTGCACCCCATAGGAGACCAGGATAAGTACCTGGCTCCTGCCATCAGATCAGCGCAGTGCGCAAGCCGCAGCGCACCAGCCGCGGCAGCCACTGGAGGGTGAACCAACGGCAAAGGAAGACCCTTCTCTCTGTCTCTCTCTCTCACTGTCCACTCTGCCTGTATAAAAAAAAAAAGATTGTTGTATCTCTCCCTTTCTCTCTCTCTCTCTTTCTCTCTTTCTGTAACTCTGCTTTTCAAATAAGCTAAATAAGCCTTAGAAAAATAAAGTAAGAAGACACCATAAAATATATTGAAATAAACTCTGTAGTAAATGCTTTTGCTATAATGAAAATTTAAATATTTAAATATATTTCTAGAGATAATTTTTATATTAAATATTTGGCATGATGAGAAACTGCACAGTATGTCATATTGAGTATAAACAGAACATCACAGAAGCTGCTCCATTTATGTATATAGTGGCTTGGAAATGTCTAATCATTTATTTTATTCATTTGACAAATAGAGTGACACAGAGAGAGAGAGAGAGAGAGAGAGAGAGAGATGCTCGGAGAGACAGAGTTCATCCATTCACTAATTCTCTCTCCAAAAGCCCACAGTGGCTGCAGATGGGCTGTTAACTTAAGCAGGGAGCTAGGAATTCAATCCTGATATCAGATGGGGGTGGCAGAAGCATAACCACATGAACTATACCTGTTGCCTACAAGGGTACACATTAGCAGGAAACTGGAAATGAGCAAGGAGCTGGGACACAAACCCAGGAAGTGTGATGTACACTATCAATATCTGAGATCACAAATGCTGGGCCAAATGCTTGTCTTCTAAATATTATTTTGTATAATGTTTAATCACAGGAAAATGACTGACAGAAATGAGAAAACAGTAAATAAGACTTTCCTTCATCTTATGCTTAAATAACAGTAATAAAATACTTGCATTAGACACTATATGCAACTCGTCTGCAGCTAAGAAATATTGTCAAAATGGTATAGTAAGCTTTAATAAGAGAAGAATATTTATTGAATAAGTTTACAACACACACCAGGTACGCATCTACACATTTTATCTCCTACAAATGATAAGTTTTTGATTTTTTTTACTTTATGCACACTATGTGTATCTTGTTCATTCCTAGTAGTAAAGTGGGGGCTGGCACTGTGGTGTGGCAGGTAAAGTCACAGCCTGCAGTGCCAGCATCCCATATGGGCACCAGTTCAAGCCCTGGCTGCTCCACTTAAATCTAGCTCTCTGCTATGGCCTGGGAAAGCAGTGGAAGAAGGTCCAAGTCCTTGGGACCCTGTACCCTAAAGGAAGACCTGGAAGAACCCCTGAAGCTCCTGGCTTCAGAGGCTCAGCTCCAGCTGTTTCAGCCATTTGGGAATGAACAAGTGGATGAAAGATTCTCTCTCTCTCTCTCCCCCTCACTCTCTCTCTCTCTCTCTCTCTCTCGGCCTTGCCTCTCTGTAACTCTGCTTTTCAAATAAAAAATAAATTTTTCTTAAAAAAAGTAAAGTGATGCACAGATATGATACAATATTTATTATTTCTGTCCAGAATGTCCTCCCTCTATAATTTTATGCCTCCTTCTCATTCTTATACTTGGCAACAACAAAGTAAGAATCAGAAACATCTCCGCTTACTGGATTTCATTCCTAATCACATTCCCATGCTAACCACAAACAGCCTCAACATCCTCCTGTTCCTTTTTATGAAGCACAGAGGTGACTAGTGTTTATTAACTTGCTCTTCTGTTCTAATCATGAGAATAGAAGCCCTCAACTGGTACATTCCTGGTTTAACTATCCTAGCACATAGTTGGATCTTATCAACAGAATTTTTTCAAGGTCACCAGAAAGTACTCAAGTGCAAAATCACTATCTTCCTATAAGAAATCTCTAACAATAGTGTACTTAAACTTAACATATGTCAAATTTAAAATGCCCATAGTTAGTAAGTGGTAGGCTAGGATACAAACACGTCTCTTGATTTCAGTGAAGAGGCTTTTACCTGGATGCAGCAGCAGCTTACATTGAAGAGGTGAGACCTTCATATCCATTCCACAGTTGTCTCCATAGATACCATCGTTATTTTATACCTATGTCACTACAACCAGTAGTTATTGATTCAGTTTATTCTCAAAAATACTTTCTACTCATCAAAACACCACTAGCCAAACAGACCCATGTGGTGGAATGAGAAGGCTGGGCCAAGATGGCACTGGTGAGCAAGCATCAGTTACTCAGGAGATGGCTTCGGAACCCAACTGGCAAAGGAGTCTGCCTGGCAACAGGCAGTGATCAGTTATGGCATAAACTGCCCCTTCACTGAATGGGCTGCCTTGGCTATATAAGCTGCTGCACCAATTGAAATGAATGAGTCTGAGCGCTACTCGCTTCTGGCCTGCTTTCACCCGACTCCCAGTGTCTGTGTCGTGACTCTGCACCTCTTGCCCCCACCGCACTTCTCCTCTCAGGATGAATCCACAGCAACAGACCCACATATATAATATTCTCCAAAAATTATTTTTATGAAATTGCCTTGCAGAGGTACCTTTCTCTGAAGGGAGGAGAGAACTTCCACTTTGACTATGCCCTTGTCTAAATATGATCAGAGTCGGTGAACTCAAAAGGCTTCCATAGCTTTGGCAACTCATGACAAGAGCCTAGGGTGATTGCTGATGGCATAAACAAGAGTGTCAATTTGTTAAGTCAACAACAGGACTCACTGTGCATTTACTCCTCCTGTAGGATCTCTGTCCTTAATGTGTTGTACATTGTGATTTAATGCTATAACTAGTACTCAAACAGTATTTTCACTTTGTGTTGCTATGTGGGTGCAAACTGTTGAAATCTTTACTTAATATATACTAAATTGATCTTCTGTATATAAAGATAATTGAAAATGAATCTTGATGTGAATGGAAGGGCAGAGGGAGCGGGAAAGGGGAGGGTTGCGGGTGGGAGGGAAGTTGTGGGGGAGGAAAGCCATTGTAATCCATAAGCTGTACTTTGGAAATTTATATTCATTAAATAAAAGTTAAAAAAATTTTTTAAAAATTAATAAAAAAAGAAATTGCCTTGCAGATCTATACTTGAAAACCCAAATATAATAACACTTTTAAGCTTAAGGCACTATCTTACCAATTTGTAAAAAAGTTACAGCCTGAACAGTTTCTCATTCAGTCTCATTAGGACTAGAAGGCATCCATACATACTTTAGAATCATCTATTTGGTTGTATGTTAAGTGGTATAAGTCTTTAATTTCTAGATAACCTTATTTTTAAAACTCAAACCATTTTTTAATGATGCTTAAGACTTTTTTTACTATATGATATCTAGAAAATATATATTATGTAATTGAATTACTAATATTAGGGTGAAAAGTAAGAAGCTAACTCCTTATAGGCATACACTAAGGGAAGAAAAAAATAAAAAAATAGTCTTTGCAGGTGGTTAGACAAGGGGTTAAGACACTGGGCAAAGGCCTATGTTCAGTATGCAAGTACTTGGGTTTAATCCTTGACTCCAGCTCTTGATTCCAGCTTCCTACAAACATAGATGTAAGAGGCAGTATGTGGGCCAGCGCTGCAGCTCAATAGGCTAATCCTCCGCCTTGCGGTGCCGGCACACTGGGTTCTAGTCTAGGTCGGGGCGCTGGATTCTGTCCCAGTTGCCCCTCTTCCAGGCCAGCTCTCTGCTGTGGCCCGGGAGTGCAGTGGAGGATGACCCAAGTACTTGGGCCCTGCACCCCATGGGAGACCAGGATAAGTACCTGGCTCCTGCCATCAGATCAGCGCAGTGCACCGGCTGCAGCGCTCTGGCCACGGCGGCCATTGGAGGGTGAACCAACGGCAAAAAGGAAGACCTTTCTCTCTATTTCTCTCACTGTCCACTCTGCCTGTCAAAAAAAAAAAAGAGGCAGTATGTGATGACTTGTGTATGTCTTAGCCACCAAAACAAGGGGATTGGACTCAGTTTGCACTCAAACTGAATTGGCTTTTTAACTCTATATATCAATATTTGCTTCAAGATATAAAAAATAACTTTAATAGTATAAGAGAATAGTTACTTCTGGAATATTATGGTGATGTGATTTTTTAATTTCCTAAATGATTTAGTTCTATGACACCAATTCAACATTTTATAAAATGAGTTCTCAAAAATAATTTTGAAGATATCAAATGCTAGATGAGAAGTGCCTATGTGAGGACAGAACAACACATTTAACACCTTATCAAAAAGTTCTCGGGTATCAAATCAGTATAGTTCTAAAGAGAATTCACAATAATATTCTACTGAAACAGCATACCAAAAATCAGTATTGCACCTGCCCATTCTAACTCCCCCTCATTCTTTTCTTGATATTGCTGCCTGTTATCATTCTTTAGATTTTAAAAAAGTGCCCTTTCATTTAATCACTGAATACCACTATTATCCATTTGTCTTAAATTTATATATATTTATATAAGTATTATAATGGTATATATAGTATCTATACATATATAGTGTGCATGCACATATGTGTGGTGTATTCTACAGTTTACAATCTCTTTTCATACTTTTAACCATGTGTGTCCATTACACATACCTAGAATTCAGATATTAGTGCCATTTGTATGAATGTGGTTATTGACATTCAAATAACCTATGTCGCTTTATGGGAGGTGATGGGAATGTTCTGTAACTTTATTGAGATACTTGTTACACAGTCGTTTATATCTATCAAAATTCAAATTAAAATATTTGCATTACGAGTGGGTGTTTGGCACAGCAATTTTTTCCAAGACTCCACAGTTAGTGACAGAGCAGCATACTAGCATGTCTTTGATTTCAATAAAATACCATTATGCAATCATTGTTTGTCAATAAAAACAAATAATCTAATTTTAAAAATACCACTATTCGACACAGGTTAGGGGCCCAAGGCCTTGGGCCATCTTCTGCTGCTTTCCCAAGCCATAGCACAGAGCTGGATGGGAAGAGGAGCAGCTGGGGCTAGAATCGGTGCCCATATGGGATGCTGGCACTTCAGGCCAGGGCATTAACCCACTGAAAAGAAGAGAAAATTAGAAATCTAAAAAATATTGTTGGGAATCTACATGATACTATTTAAAAAACCAACATTTGAGTTCTAGGAGTTCCTGAAGGCATGGAGAGAGAGAAAGGATTAGAAGGCCTTTTTAGTGAGATATTAGCAGAGAACTTTCCGGGTTTGGAGAAGGACAGAGACATCCTAGTACAGGAACCTCATAGAACCCCTAGTAAACATGACCAAAAGAGATCCTCACCATGACACGTGGTAACTAAACTTACCACAGTGAAACATAAAGAAAAGATCCTAAAATGTGCAAGAGAGAAATGTCAGATTACTCTCAGAGGATCTCCAATTAGACTCACAGCAGACTTCTCATCAGAAACCCTTCAGGCTAGGAGGGAATGGCGAGACATAGCACAGGTGCTAAGAGAGAAAAATTGCCAGCCCAGAATATTATATCCTGCTAAGCTCTCATTTGTGAATGAAGGTGAAATAAAGACCTTTCATAGAAAACAGAAATTGAAAGACTTTGTGGCCACTCGTCCCGCCCTGCAAAAGATACTTAAAGATGTGCTACACTCAGAAACACAGAAACACGGCCATCAATATGAAAGAAGGTAAAGGAAGAACACCTACCAGTAAAAGAGCATGGGAAGCTCAAAGCATATACTAGAAAATATCTCCGGGAAAATGGCAGGGCAAAGTCACTACGTATCAATAGTCACATTGAACATTAATGGTCTTAATTCTTCAGTTAAAATACACCGTTAGGCTGATTGGCTCAAGGAACACAACCCAACTATTTGTTACATACAAGAAACACATCTCTCTAACAAACAGGCATGCAGACTGAAAGTAAAAGGTTGGAAAAAGATATTCTATGCCAACAGAAACCAAAAAAAGCAGGTGTAGCCATATTAATATCAGACAAAATAAACTTTAATACAAAAACTGTTAAGAGAGACAAAGAGGGACACTATAAAATGATTAAGGGTTCAATTCAACAGGAAGATGTAACTATTATAAATGTATATGCACCTAATTACAGGGCACCTGTCTATTTAAAAGATATGTTAAGGGACTTAAAGGGAGATTTAGATTCCAATAGAATAGTACTGGGAGACTTCTATACTCCATTCTCAGAAATAGACAGATCAACCGGACAGAAGATCAACAAGGATACAGCAGATGAAATAAACACTATTGCCCAAATGGATCTAACAGATATCTACAGAACTTTCAATCCTACATCAAAAGACTTCACATTCTTCTCAGCAGTGCATGGAACCTTCTCTAGGATTGATCACATACTAGGCCATAAAGCAAGTCTCAGCAAATTTAAAAGAATTAGAATCATACCATGCAGCTTCTCAGACCCCAGCGGAATGAAGCTGGAAATTAGCAACTCAGGAAACTCTAGAAAGTATGCAAACACATGGAGACTGAACAACATGCTCCTGAATGAACACTGGGTCACAGAAGAAATCAAAAGAGAAATCAAAAACTTTCTGGAAGTAAATGAGGATAACAACACAACATATCAAAACTTATGGGATACAGCAAAAGCAGTATTGAGAGGTAAGTTTATAGCAATAGGGGCCTATATCAAGAAATTGCAAAGGTACCAAATAGATGAGCTTTCAGTGCATCTCAAGGATCTAGAAAATCTGCAGCAAACCAGAACCAAATCTAGTAGGAGAAGAGAAATAATTAAAATCAGAGAAGAAATCAACAGGATTGAATCCAAAAAAACATTACAAAAAATCAGCCAAATGAGGAGCTGGTTTTTTGAAAACATAAACAAAATTGACACCCCATTGGCCCAACTAACTAAAACAAGAAGAGAAAAGACCCAAATCAATAAAATCAGAGATGAAAAAGGAAACGTAACAACAGACACCACAGAAATAAAAAGAATCATCAGAAATTACTACAAGGACCTGTATGCCAGCAAACAGGAAAATCTATCAGAAATGGATAGATTCCTGGACACATGCAATCTACCAAAATTGAACCAGGAAGACATAGGAAACCTAAATAGACCCATAACTGAAACAGAAATTGAAACAGTAATAAAGGCCCTCCCAACAAAGAAAAGCCCAGGACCAGATGGATTCACTGCTGAATTCTGCCAGACATTTAAAGAACTAATCCGATTTCTTCTCAAACTATTCAGAACAATCGAAAAAGAGGGAATCCTCCCAAACTCTTTCTATGAAGCCAGCATCACCTTAATCCCTAAGCCAGAGAAAGATGCAGCACTGAAAGAAAATCATAGACCAATATCCCTGATGAACATAGACGCAAAAATCCTCAATAAAATTCTCGCCAATAGAATACAACAACACATCAGGAAAATCATCCACCCAGACCAAGTGGGATTTATCCCTGGTATGCAGGGATGGTTCATCATTGGCAAATCAATCAATGTGATTCACCACATTAACAGACTGCAAAAGAAAATCCATTTGATTATCTCAATTGATGCAGAGAAAGCATTCGATAAAATTCAACACCCTTTCATGATGAAAACTCTAAGCAAATTGAGTATAGAAGGAACATTCCTCAATACAATCAAAGCAATTTAGGAAAAACCCACGGCCACATTCCTATTGAATGGGGAAAAGTTGGAAGCATTTCCACTGAGAGCTGGCACCAGACAGGGATGCCCACTCTCACCACTGCTATTTAACATAGTTCTGGAAGTTTTAGCCAGAGCCATCAGACAAGAAAAAGAATTTAAAGGAATACAAATTGAGAAGGAAGAACTCAAACTATCCCTCTTTGCAGATGATATGATTCTTTACTTAGAGGATCCAAAGAACTCTACTAAGAGACTATTGGAACTCATAGAGGAGTTTGGCAAAGTAGCAGGATATAAAATCAATGCACAAAAATCAACAGCCTTTGTATACACAAGCAATGCCATGGCTGAGAAAGAACTGCTAAGATCAATCCCATTCACAATAGCTACAAAAACAATCAAATACCTTGGAATAAACTTAACCAAAGACGTTAAAGATCTCTACGATGAGAATTACAAAATCTTAAAGAAAGAAATAGAAGAGGATACCAAGAAATGGAAAAATCTTCCATGCTCATGGATCGGAAGAATCAACATCATCAAAATGTCCATTCTCCCAAAAGCAATTCATAGATTCAATGCAACTCCAATCAGGATACCAAAGACATTCTTATCAGATCTAGAAAAAATGATGCTGAAATTCATATGGAGGCACAAGAGACCTCGAATAGCTAAAGCAATCTTGTACAACAAAAACAAAGCCGGAGGCATCACAATACCAGATTTCAGGGCATACTACAGGACAGTTGTAATCAAAACAGCGTGGTACTGGTACAGAAACAGATGGATAGACCAATGGAACAGAATTGAAACACCAGAAATCAACCCAAACATCTACAGCCAACTTATATTTGATCAAGGATCTAAAACTAATTCCTGGAGCAAGGACAGTCTATTCAATAAATGGTGCTGGGAAAATTGGATTTCCACGTGCAGAATCATGAAGCAAGACCCCTACCTTACACCTTAGACAAAAATTCACTCAACATGGATTAAAGACCTAAATCTATGACCTGACACCATCAAGTTATCAGAGAACATTGGAGAAACCCTTCAAGATATTGGCACAGGCAAAGAGTTTCTGGAAAAGACCCGGGAGGCACAGGCAGTCAAAGCCAAAATCAACTATTGGGATTGCATCAAATTGAGAAGTTTCTGTACTGCAAAAGAAACAGTCAGGAGAGTGAAGAGACAACCGACAGAATGGGAAAAAATATTTGCAAACTATGCAACAGATAAAGGGTTAATAACCAGAATCTACAAAGAGATCAAGAAACTCCACAACATAAAAACAAACAACCCACTTAAGAGATGGGCCAAGGACATCAATAGACATTTTTCAAAAGAGGACATCCAAATGGCCAACAGACACATGAAAAAATGTTCAAGATCACTAGCAATCAGGGAAATGCAATTCAAAACCACAATGAGGTTTCACCTCACCCCGGTGAGAATGGCTCACATTCAGAAATGTTCCAACAACAGATGCTGGAGAGGATGTGGGGAAAAAGGGACACTAACCCACTGTTGGTGGCAATGCAAACTGGTCAAGCCACTATGGAAGTTAGTCTGGAGATTCCTCAGAAACCTGAAGATAACCCTACCATTCAACCCAGCCATCCCACTCCTTGGAATTTACCCAAAGGAATTAAATTGGCAAACAAAAAAGCGGTCTGCACCCTAGTGTTTATTGCAGCACAATTCACAATAGCCAAGACCTGGAACCAACCTAAATGCCCCCCAACGGTAGACTGGATAAAGAAATTATGGGATATGTACTCTTTAGAATACTAATCCGCAGTAAGAAACAACGAAATCCAGTCATTTGCAACAAAATGGAGGAATCTGGAACACATCATGCTGAGTGAAATAAGCCAGTCCCAAAGGGACAAATACCATATGTTCTCCCTGATCGGTGACAACTGACTGAACACCAAAAAGGAAACCTGCTGAAGTGAAATGGACACTATGAGAAATGGTGACTTGATCAGCATAGCCCTGACTGTTAATGAACAACTTAATACATTATCCCTCTTAGTATTTTTTGTCTGTTCTACTTAATATGACTGGTTTAATTCTGCAATTAATACACAGTTATTCTTAAGTGTTCAAATTTAACTGAAATGTGATCCCTGTTAAACATAAGAGTGGGAATGAGGGAAGAGATATATAATTTGGGACATGCACAAGCTGACTTGCCCCAAATGGTAGAGTTAGAAACATACCAGGGGACTCCAATTCAATCCCATCAAGGTGGCATGTACCAATGCCATCTCACTATTCCAAGTTATCAATTTTAGTTCACAATTGATCATAATGAAAGGACTGAGAGTCAAAGGGAGCACTTAAACAAGTCTAGTACCTGCTAATACTAACCGATAGAATAAATAAAGGGGAGAGTGATCCAACATGGGAAGCGAGATACTCAGCAGACTCATAGAATGGCAGATGTCCTAAACAGCACTCTGGCCTCAGAATCAGCCCTAAAGTCATTCCGATCTGGCTGAAAAGCCTATGAGAGTATTTCAGGCATAGAAAGCCAAGACACTCTGGCAAAAATAAAATAAAATAAAATAAACCTAAATGAAAGATCTCTGCGAGTGTGATCCCAGTGGAAAGAACAGGTCTTCAAAGAAGGAGGTACCTTTCTCTGAAGGGAGGAGAGAACCTCCACTTTGACTATGACCTTGTCTAAACAAGATAAGAGTCGGAGAACTCAAAAGTCTTCCATAGCCTTGGAAACTCATGACTGGAGCATAGGGAGATTACTGATGCCATAAACAAGAGTGTCAATTGGTAAAGTCAACAACAGGAGTCACTGTGCACTTACTCCTCATGTAGGATCTCTGTCCTTAATGTGCTGTACATTGAGATTTAATGCTATAACTAGTACTCAAACAGTATTTTTCACTTTGTGTTGCTATGGGGGTGCAAACTGTTGAAATCTTTACTTAATGTATACTAAACTGATCCTCTGTAAAAAAAAAAAAAAGGAAAAAGAAATTATCAATTCCCAACTTGACTCTCACTGGGATTAAACATGACAATAGGTCTGATCTGATTTCATCATCATTTAAAAAATCATCTATTATTTTTCACTTTATGTTTCTGTGTGGGAGCAAACTGTTAAAATCTTTACTTAATGTATACTAAACTGATCTTCTGTATATAAAGAGAAACAAAAATGAATCTTGATGTGAATGGAAGGGGAGAGGGAGTGGGAAAGGGGAGGGTTGCGGGTGGGAGGGACGGTATGGGTGGAAGCCATTGTAATCCATAAGCCGTACTTTGGAAATTTATATTCATTAAATAAAAGTTTAAAAAATACCACTATTCAGCACCTACTTGTATTCAAGAATTCAGATGTTTCCAATCTCCTTTCCAGGTGTCACCATAGAAAAATATCTGTATTTTATACTTAACATTACACTAACAAGCTGCTATAAAGGTTCTATATCATGTTATTTTCAAAAATGGTTTCTACTTAGTACAACATCAGGAGAACAGAGTTTTTCTTTTACTCCCACATATTTAACAATACCCACGCTTATCCTTGTACTTAAATATTTCTTGCAGATTTATAGTCAGCATTCTACACACAGTAATAATGCTTTGAAATGTCAGGTATTGTCTTATCAAATTTCAAGTTGTAAAAACAGTATATTCAATAGTGTTCCTCTCAAAATCTCATTCAATTGACAAGGCATCTATAAACAACATAGAATCATTCATTTGGCATTGGTTGAGCTGGAATAACTCTTTACTTTTTAGGCAAACTCAATTTTAAAAGCTGAAGTGATTCCTTGTACCAACTAGGGCCTTTTGTGCATGATGCTACACTGGCTACATTAAATGACTCATTTAAATTAGTAGGACTGCATTGTTGCAAGAGGACAAAACTTACAACATTAATGCATTACTAATTATCTTATGAAATGTAAGGATACAATTCCTAACAGCCCTACACAGATGGGATAAACAAGTCAAAGCTTCCCCTTCAAAGGTTATTTGCCCTAGCATCTCACATGCCAGGTTGGACAACTGCACTCAACATGAGAGTTCTGGGTTCCATTCCTGGATCCTGCTCCTGATTACAGAATCCTGCTCAAGTGGACTTAGGAAGGCAGCTCCAGAACTTGTGTCTCTACAACCCATAAGGGGAGCTGGAATGAGTTTCAAGCTCCTGTATCCTGGCTTTAACTTGGCCCTACACTAATCATTGTAGTAATTTGAGGTATGAACCGCTACATGAGACCTCTCTCTGTCTTCTTTCTCTGTCACTCTGCCTCTCAAATAACTTTTAAAAAGTAGAAAAAGAAAAAATGTACCATTTCTACATTTTAATATCATGCAACCCTTACATTTACAAATCATAACAAGAGACAGTACCTCAGAATCACACGGTGATTCTATAGCTTCATCTTCTGATCCTAAGGTAGAATACATATATATAAAATGTTGTTACAGATTCATTAATAAGCATATTTATAACTGTGAATTATATACATACAAACATGCTTATCTCCATTCAAAACATTTCAATAAACTATAAATAACATCAAGAAAGAATTTCACAGGGTTGAAGCAGTTTCAGGAAGGAGAAATGGTCAAATAAAAAAAGATAGCAAAAAGAAAAACACTAAAAAATGGATAGCAAAAGAAAAACAAAATTTGGAGCTATGCATTTCAGTTCATACAACAGCATATAAATAGAAATTTAGTGATATAAACTCACTTACCACTTGTATCAGCTTTGAGGAGTCTATGAACAGAATTTAATTCTTGTATAGTAGCTTGGTCTCCTGGAGCACTTTGGATAGTATTAATATTCTCACTCTTACCACTTGCTGGATGTAATGTGTCTTTCTATAGTGAGAAAAAAAAAAATAACTTCAGCTAACATACTCAATTTCTTAACCACTCAATCAGTAAGAAATTTAGTATGCCTTCCATCTTATAGGCATACATTTACAAAAGCTAAATAAAGCAGAGGGCACTTCCTGCCATATGTTCAAGAGGGGATATATAGCAAAATAGGAAAGTACAAAAATGTATAATTCAACATTTCTACCAATGAAGTCAATAAAATATAGTAAGGGCAAAAATTAGAGAATCCACAGTTCGAACTTGGAAGCTTAGAAAGCACTGTAAAGTTAGGGCCACATTTTGAAAGATCAAGTGCAAAGTCATAAAGGGCATTCTAGATAGGGCAGCAAGAGCAAAAGGATGGAGTAGGACTCAAGATGGCAAACTAGGGCCTCCAAAGTAGGGAGAAAAATTGAAACATAATTATTGATAATGGGCTAGAGATGTGTACCAAGGATTTAGAACCTACCTACATTTTAACTCTCCCTTTTCACCAAATAAAAGCGTAAATATGCTTTAAAAATTCCATTCTTTCAAGAATATGGTTATATGTGATAACGTCTTCAGTTAGACAAATATCATGTTTGATGCACCCAGAGAACTTAGGCTCCATAACTGGATGAAGACTCGGAATAGGGAAAAAACTCAATCTGACCAGGGAATGAGGATAACCAGAGGCTTGGAGGGTTGAGGTGGAAGGAGGGAATCTGGATAATGGTTACTAAATCAGAGTTAGATTGAAAGGGCAACAGAGTCATGGGGACATTTTATTTGACAATAACCTTGACACTGTGTGTGTTTGTGTGTGTGTATTAGAAAGGAAGAAACTCCATGCCTCTAATCACAATTTCAAATAAGGTAAAATATTGATGACAGTGAGTTTTTTAAAGATTTATTTACTTATTTTTTTATTTACTTAATTATTTGAAAGGCAGAGTTACAAAGAGGCCGGGGAGGGCAGAGAAAAGGAGGAGGAGGAGGAGGAGGAGAAGAAGAAGAAGAAAGAGGGAGAGAGAGAGAAAGAGGTCTTCTACCCACTGGTTCACTCCCCAGATGGTCGCAACAGATGGAGCAGGGTTGATCTAAAGCCAGAGCCAGGAGTTTCCTCTGAGTCTCCCACTCTGGTGCAGGAACCCAAGCACTTGAGCCATCTTCCACTGCTTTCCCAGGCAATAGCAGAGAGCTGGCTCAGAAGTGGAGCAGCTGGGACTCGAACCAGTACCCACATGGGATGCTGGCACTGCCATGGTAGCTTTACCCGCTAGGCCACAGCGCTGGCACTGATGACAGTCTTTTGACTGAATATATGTATTGAAATGACACATGGTATTCCATAATGTGTCCAGTTTTATTAATAAAAACTGTATTAAAATTAGAGCAGAGAAAATCAGAAAAAGAACTTAGTGTCAAGAAGATAAATATTTGCACTACACACTAATATAGCAAGATTAAATGTTGCAAACCTACACTGAATTCTGAAATTTGGAAAATAAATGAGGGAAGAAATCATTAAATTCATTTTTTAAACTGTACATATCAAAATTCATATCAAGGGTATAAAATATAAGGGCCAATATTGTGATAAGCAGGTTAAGCTGCCACATGCAATGACATTATCCCATGAGCACTGGTTTTAGTCTCAGCTTCTCCACTTCTTTTTTAACTTATATTCAATAAATATAAATTTCCAAAGTACAACTTTTGGAATGTAGCAGCTTTTTCCCCCATAACCTCCTTCCCACCTGCAACCATCCCCTCTCCCACTCTCTCTCCTATCCCATTCTTCACCAAGATTCATTTACAATTCTCTTTAGATACAGAAGATCGATTTAGTATATACTAAGTAAAGATTCAACAGTTTGCACCCACACAGAAACACAAAGTGTAAAATACAGTTTCAGTACTAGTTATAGCATTAATTCACATTGAACAACACATTAAGAACAGAGATACCACATGAGGAGTAAGTGCACAGTGACTCCTGTTGTTGACTTAACAACTGACACTCTTGATTATGGTGTCAGTAATCCCCCTAGGCTCTTGTCATGAGTTGCCAAGGCAATGGAAGTCTTTTGAGTTCGCTGATTCCGATCTTTTATAGACAAGGCCATGGTCAAGGTGGAAGTTCTCTCCTCCCTTCAGAGAAAGGTACCTCCTTCTTGGATGGCCCATTCTTTCCACTGGAATATCACTCACAGAGATCTCCCATTTAGGACTTCTTTTTTTTCCAGATTGTCTTGGCTTTCCATGCCGAAAATACTCTCATGGGCTTTTTAACCAGATCCAAATGCCTTAAGGGCTGATTCTGAGGCCAGAGTGCTATTTAGGACATCTGTCATTCTATCAGTCTGCTTTGTATACCACTTCCCATGTTGGATAGTTCTCTCCCTTTTTTATTCTATCAATTAGTATTAGCAGACACTAGTCTTGTTTATGTGATCCCTTTGAATCTTAGACCTATCAGTATGATCAATTCTGGACTGAAACTGATCACTTGGACTAGTGAGATGGCATTGGTACATGCCACCTTGATGGGATTGAATTGGAATCCCCTGGAATGTTTCTAACTCCACCATTTGGAGCAAGTCCGATTCAGCATGTCCCAAACTGTACATCTCCTCCTTCTCTTGTTCTCACTCCTATATGTAACAGAGATCACTTTTCAGTTAATTTAAACACCTAAAAATAATTGTGTGTTAACTAAAGAGTTCCACCAGTGGTATTAAGTAGAACAAAAACTACTAAAAAAAAACAATAGTAAGCTGTTCCTCGACAGTCAGAACAAGTGCTGATTAAGTCACTGTTTCTCATAGTGTCCATTTCACTTCAACAGGTTTCCTTTTTGGTGTTCAGTTAGTTGTCATCAATCAGGGAGAACATATGATATTTGTCCCTTTGGGGCTGGCTTCTTTCACTCAGCAGGATGTTTTCCAGATTCTTCCATTTTTGTTGAAAATGACTGCATTTAATTTATTTACTACTGTATAGTATTCTATAGAGTACATTTCCCATAATTTCATTATCCAGTCTTCTGTTGATGGGCATTTGGGTTATTTCCAGGTCTTGGCTATTGTGAATTGAGCTGCAATAAACATTAAGGTGCAGACAGATCATTTATTTGCCAATTTAATTTCCTTTGGGTAAATTCCAAGGAGTGGGATGGCTGGGTCGAATGGTAGGGTTATATTCAGGTTTCTGAGGAATCTCCAGACTAACTTCCATAGTGGCTTGACCAGTTTGCATTGCCACCAACAGTGGGTTAGTGTCCCTTTTTCCCCACATCCTCTCCAGCATCTATTGTTGGTAGATTTCTGAATGTGAGCCATTCTAACCAGGGTGAGGTGAAACCTCATTGTGGTTTGATTTGCATCCCCCTGATTGCTAGTGATCCTGAATATTTTTTCATGTGTCTGTTACCCATTTGGAATTCCTCTTTTGAAAAATGTCTATTGAGGTCCTTTGCCCATCTCTTAAGTGGGTTATTTGTTTTGTTGTTGTGAAATTTCTTGATCTCTTTGTAGATTATGGTTATTAATCCTTTATCTGTTGCATAGTTTGCAAATATTTTTCCCGTTCTGTCAGTTGCCTCTTCACTTTCCTGTTTCTTTTTCAGTACAGAAACTTCTCAATTTGAAGCAATCCCAATAGTTAATTTTGACTTTGACTGCCTGTACTTCCGGGGTTTCCAAGAAGTCTTTACAGGTGCAAATATCTTACAGGGTTTCTCCAATTGTCTCCAATAATTTGATGGTGTCAGGTTGCAGATTTAGATCTTTAATCGATTTTTCTGTAGGGTGTAAGGTAGGGGGTCTTGCTTCATGATTCTGCACGTGGAAATCCAGTTTTCTCAGCACCATTTGCTGAATTGACTGTCCTTGCTCCTGGAATTGGTTGTAGATCCTTGATCAAATATAAGTTGGCTGTAGATGTTTGGGTTGATTTCTGGTGTTTCAATTCTGTTCCATTGGTCTATCCATCTGTTTCTGTACCAGTACCACGCTGTTTTGATTACACTGTCCTGTAGTATGTCTTGAAATCTGGTATTGTGATGCCTCCGGTTTTGTTTTTGTTGTACAAGATTGCTTTAGCTATTCGAGGTCTCCTGTGTCTCCATATGAATTTCAGCATCATTTTTTCTAGATCTGAGAAGAATTTCTTTGGTATTTTGATTGGTATCACATTAAATCTATAAATTGCTTTTGGGAGAATGGACATTTTGATGATGTTGATTCTTCCAATCCATGAGCATGGAAGATTTTTCCATTTTTAGGTATCATCTTCTATTACTTTTTTTATTAACTTTTATTTAATGAATATAAATTTCCAAAATACGATTTATGGATTACAATGGCTTCCCCCCCATACCGTCCCTCCCACCCACAATCCTCCCCTTTCCCACTCCCTCTCCCCTTCCATTCACATCAAGATTCATTTTCGATTATCTTAATATACAGAAGATCAGCTTAGTATACATTAAGTAAGGATTTCAACAGTTTGCTCCCACACAGAAACATAAAGTGAAAAATAATAGATGATTTTTTTAAATGATGATGAAATCAGATCAGACCTATTGTCATGTTTAATCCCAGTGAGAGTCAAGTTGGGAGTTGATAATTTCTTGTTTTTTATTACTTTTTTTTTATTTAATAATTCTCATTGTAGAGATCTTTGACATCCTTGGATAACTTTATTCCAAGATTTCTGATTGTTTTGTAGCTATTGTGAAAGAGATTGATTTTAGCACTTTTTTCCCAGCTGTGGCAATGCCTGTGTACACAAAAGCTGCTGATTTTTGTGCATTGATTTTATATTCTGCTACTTTGCCAAACTTCTATGCATGTCAACAGTCTCTTAGTAGAGTTCTTTGTAGCCCCTAAATAATCATATCATTGCTTAGAATTTTCATCATGAACGGGTGTTGTATTTTACCGAATGCTTTCTCTGCATCTATTGAGATAATCATATGGTTTTTCTTCTGCAGTCTGTTAATGTGGTGTATCACATTGATTGTTTTACAAAGAACCATCCCTAAGAACAGGTCTTCAAAGAAGGAGGTACCTTTCTCTGAAGGGAGGAGAGAACCTCCACTTTGACTATGACCTTGTCTAAACAAGATAAGAGTCGGAGAACTCAAGGGGCTTCCATAGCCTTGGAAACTCATGACTGGTGCATAGGGAGATTACTGATGCCATAAACAGGAGTGTCAATTGGTAAAGTCAACAACAGGAGTCACTGTGCACTTACTCCTCATGTAGGATCTCTGTCCTTAATGTGCTGTACATTGAGGCTTAATGCTATAACGAGTACTCAAACAGTATATTTCACTTTGTGTTTCTGTGGGGGTGCAAACGGTTGAAATCTTTACTTAATGTATACTAAACTGATCTTCTGTAAAAAAAAAAAAAAAGAAATTATCAATTCCCAACTTGACTCTCACTGGGATTAAACATGACAATAGGTCTGATCTGATTTCATCATCATTTAAAAAATCATCTATTATTTTTCACTTTATGTTTCTGTGTGGGAGCAAACTGTTGTAATCCTTACTTAATGTATACTAAGCTGATCTTCTGTATATTAAGATAATCGAAAATGAATCTTGATGTGAATGGAAGGGGAGAGGGAGTGGGAAAGGGGAGGGTTGTGGGTGGGAGGGACGGTATGGGGGGGAAGCCATTGTAATCCATAAATCGTACTTTGGAAATTTATATTCATTAAATAAAAGATAAAAAAAAATGAACCATCCCTGCATACCAGGGATAAATCCCACTTGGTCTGGGTGGATGATCTTTCTGATGTGTTGTTGCATTCTATTGGCCAGAATTTTATTGAGGATTTTTGCATCTATGTTCGTCAGGGATATTGGTCTGTAATTCTCTTTCAATGCTGCATCTTTTTCAGGTTAAGGAATTAAGAAGATGTTGGATTCATAGAAAGAGTTTGGGAGGATTCCCTCTTTTTTGATTGTTCTGAATAGTTTGAGAAGAAATGCAGTTAGTTCTCCTTTAAATGTCTGGTAGAATTCAGCAGTGAATCCATCCAGTCATAGGCTTTTCTTTGATTAGAGGGGCTTTATTACTGATTTAATTTCTGTCTCAGTTATGGGTCTGTTAAGGTTTTCTATGTCTTCCTGGTTCAATTTAGGTAGGTTGCATGTGTCCAGGAATCTATCCATTTCTGATAGATTTCCCTGTTTGCTGGTGTACAACTCTGTAAAAATTTCTGATGACTCTTTATTTCTGTGGTGTTTGTTGTTACATTCCCTTTTTCATCTCTGATGTTATTGATTTGGGTATCTTCTTTTTTTAGTTAGTTGGGCCAGTGCTGTGTCAATTTTGTTTTTTCATTTTTTTTTATTTTAAAAACCAGCTCTTCATTTGGCTGATCTTTTGTAATTTTTCTTTATTCAATCTTGTTTATCTCTTCTCTGATTTTAATTATTTCTCTTCTACTAGATGTGGGTCTGGTTTGCTGCAGTTTTTCTAGATCCTTGAGATGCATTGAAAGCTCATTTAATTGGTGCCTTTCCAATTAATTGAGGTAGGCACCTATTGCTCTAAACTCCTCTCTTAACACTGCTTTTGCTGCATCCCAAAATTTTTCATATTTTCTGTTGTTATCCTTATTTAGTTAAAGAAAGTTTTGGATTTCTCTTTTGATTTCTTCTATGCCCACTTTTCATTCAGGAGCATGTTGTTCAGTTTCCATGTGTTTGCATATGCTCTAGGGATTCCTGAGTTGCTAATTCCCAACTTCATTCCTCTATGGTCTGAGAAGCTGCATGGTATGATTCTAATTCTTTTGAATTTGCTGAGACTTGCTTTATCGCCTAATATACGGTCAATCCTAGAGTTGGTTCCATGTACTGCTGAGAAGAATGTAAATTCTTTAAAGTAGGATAAAGTTATGTAGATATCTGTTAGATCCATATGGGCTATAAAGTCATTTAAATCTTCTGTATCCTTGTTGAACTTCTGTCCGGTTGATCTGTCTATTTCTGAGAGTGGAGTATTGAAGTCCCCCAGTACTATTGTATTGGGGTCTAAGTCGCCCTTTAAGTCCCTTAACAAATCTTTTAAATAAACCAGTGCCCTGTAATTAGGTGCATATACATTGATAATCATTATATCTTCCTGCTGAATTGATCCCTTAATCATTATATAGTGCCCCTCTTTGTCTCTCTTAACAGTTTTTGTGTTAAAGTTTATGTTTGTCTGATATTAAGATGGCTACGCCCACTCTTTTTTCATTTCTGTTGGCATGGTATATCTTTTTCCGGCCTTTCACTTTCCGTCTGCCTGCATCTTTGTTGGAAAGATGTGTTTCTTGTAAGCAGCAAATAGATGGGTTTTGTTCCTTAATCCATTCAGCCAGTCTGTGTCTTTTAACTGGAGAGCTGAGGTCATTTACATTCAATGTGACTATTGATAAGTAGTGAATTTGCCCTGCCATTTTCCCAAAGATATTTTCTAACAAATGCTTTGAACTTCCAATGATCTTTTATTGGGAGGTTTTCTTCCTTTGCTTTCTTTGTATTGATGGCTGTGTTTCTGTGTTTCTCTTTGTAACACATCTTTAAGCATCTATTTCAGGGCTGGATGAGTGCCCACAAATTCTTTCAATTTCTGTTTGCTATGAAAGGTCTTTATTTCACCTTCATTCACAAATGAGAGCTTAGCAGGATATAATATTCTGGGCTGGCAGTTTTTCCCCTTAGTACTTGGGCTATATCTCACCATTCCCTCCTAGCCTGTAGGGTTTCTGATGAGAAGTCAGCTGTGAGTCTAATTGGAAATCCTCTGAGAGTAATCTGACGTTTCTCTCTTGTACATTTTAGAATCTTTATGTTTCACTGTGTTGAGTTTGATTACAATGTGTCGCGGTGAGGATCTCTTTTGGTCATATTTACTAGGGGTTCTATGTGCTTGCTGTACTTGAATATCTCTTTCCTTCTCCAAACACTGGAATTTTTCTGCTAGTATCTCACTAAGACATCCTTCTAACCTTTTCTCTCTCTCCATGCCTTCAGGAACTCCTAGAACTCGAATGCTGGGTTTTTAATAGTATCCTGTAGATTTCCAACAATGTTTTTTAAATTTCTAATTTCTTCTTCTTTTCTTTGGTTTGACTGTATCCTTTCCTGTTCTCTGTCTTCTAAGTCCGATATTCTCTCTTCTGCCTCACTGATTGTGTTTTTAAAGCTCTCAAATATGTTTTTCATTTGTTCTATTGAATTCTTCATTTCCTTTTGGTTTCTTTTCAATATCTCAATTTTGTGTTCTACTAAATTCATCATTTCATTTTTATTTCTCCTGAAGATTTCATTTTCACAAGAGAGATTTTCTCTCCTGTCCTGTATGGATTTATGTAGCTCATGCATTTGTTTTTGATAACTTCTAAATGTTCTTATCATAAATATTTTGAATTCTGTATCTTGCATTTCTTCTATCTCTTCATCTTCATAATCTTGTATTGGAGTGCCATGTTCATTTGGGAGCATCATCTTGTCTTCCTTGTTCTTGTTGACTTTTTTGTGCAATTGTTGTTTGGCATTATGGAGATATTCTTTGGTTTCTTCTTTTTTTTCACTGTGGTTGCTTTATCACTATTCTATAACTCCAGATTAAGTGGACTATCTGCTTTTGGTAAATCTCTAGAGGCTTGTGGTGGGTATGGCCAGAAACTCTGTTCAGTTCTTCAGGGTTAAGGGTGTGCCAAAGGTGACACAACCAGTTTTGGTATGGTAAATCTTCTCTCCTCCTTTTTTTAATTCAGAAGGGAAGTAATTCTGCTCAGCTGAGCTCTTCCCCTGGATTTCAATCGGTGCCTGGGTGCTAGCCCCAGTGGGTATAAATTTCATCTGCTCTGTCCCAAGGACCACACAAAGGATCTGTGCAGTCCTCAGGGTAAGCTCAGATTCCCCTGCAATGTCTCTCACCGGGTTGCCAAGGCTACCAAGTTTGTGGCATCTCACACCAAGACTACTGACGTCTCAGCCACACCTGAATTCTCCCACACACCCTGTTTTTTTTTCACAGTCCAGTTCATAAGCGCCACACATTCACTAGGTCTTAGTCTCCTGTTATTACTACTCCCAACCAGAGTCAATTTTTTCTGTTTGGCTGAGGGTGGGTGGAGCCCTGTTCTGGAGCAGCTGTTACATATGTCCAAAATGGCGCCTGCTCTATTATCTTGCACGCCTTTATAAGGTGTGTGAATAGAGAGAATTATGTCCATACTGTCCCTTTTGTTTTTTTCTCTCCTCTAGTTAGGCTGGTGTACTTTCCACCATGGGGCTTCAAGCCTCGTTCCCTCTAGGCTCTTCCTGCCACTTTTTCACCAGTGTCTTGGGCTACTTTGGTTTCACCTCACCTCTCTTTCCAGTGCTGGTGCAGAGGAGAAGATTCTCAGCAGCTGGGCTCCCGAGCTGTGGGTGCCCGTGTCCTCCACGTAGATCCATCATGTCCCTCTAATTCTGGAAGAGTTCCCTCTGCAGTTTTTTCCCTAAGTCTTCCCTGAGACTTCACTATCTCAATTTTAATTAAACTATCTTTTCCTGGGCTACCAGTGAGATCCCTCCTATTCTGCCATCTTTGAGCCCCCTAAGATTCTCCACTTCCAATCCAGCTCTCTGTTAATGTGTCTGGGAAAGCAGAAGATGGTCCAAATGCTTGGGCCCCTGCAACCCATGTGGGAGATGCACATGGAGTTCCTGACTCCTGGCTTCAGCTTGCCCCAGCACTGTTCAATGTGGCTGCTTCGGGAGTGAACCAGTAGATGGAAGATTCTCTCCCTCTCCCTCTCCCTCTCCCTCTCCCTCTCCCTCTCCCTCTCCCTCTCCCTCTCTGTAACTCTACCTTTCAAATAAAATACCTATGTGAAACAATTTTTAAAATTAACTTATTGCTATGTAGAGAATACTTACTTCTGCTATTTTATGGTAACATGCACTTTTAAGCTTCATGAAAAATTTATTTCTAAGACAAAAATATAATATGTTACCAGATGTTTTTTAAAGATAGTTTTCATTTTTCTAACTATTAGAAGAAATTTCTAAGCAATGAAAGAACAGTGAGGAATTTAACGTCCTTGGTTAAGTTTATTCCAAGGTATTTGATTGTTTTTGCAGCTATTGTGAATGGGATTGATCTTAGAAGTTCTTCCTCAGCCATGGCATTGTCTGTGTATACAAAGGCTGTTGATTTTTGTGCATTGATTTTATGCCCTGCTACTTTGCTAAACACTTCTATGCATGTCAACAGTCTCTTAGTTAGATAATCATACGGTTTTTCTTCTGCAGTCTGTTAATGTGCTGTATCACATTGATTGTTTTGCGCACATTAAACCATCCCTGCATACCAGGGATAAATCCCACTTGGTCTGGGTGGATGATCTTTCTGATGTGTTGTTGCATTCTACTGGCGAGAATTTTATTGAGGATTTTTGCATCTATGTTCATTAGGGATATTGGTCTGTAATTCTCTTTCAGTGCTGCATCTTTTTCTGGCTTAGGAATTAAGGTGATGCTGGCTTCATAGAAAGAATTTGGGAGGATTCCCTCTTCTTCGATTGTTCTGAATAGTTTGAGAAGAATTGGAGTCAGTTCTTCTTTAAATGTCTGGTAGAATTCAGCAGTGAATCCATCTGGTCCTGGGCTTTTCTTTGTTGGGAGGGCCTTTATTCCTGTTTCAATTTCTGTCTCAGTTATGGGTCTGTTTAGGTTTTCAATGTCTTCCTGGTTCAATTTAGGTAGGTTGCATGTGTCCAGGAATCTATCCATTTCTGATAGACTTCCCTGTTTGCTGGCATACAAGTCCTTGTAGTAATTTCTGATGATTCTTTTTATTTCTGTGGTGTCTGTTGTTACGTTTCCTTTTTCATCTCTGATTTTATTGATTTGGGTCTTTTCTCTTCTTGTTTTAGTTAGTTGGGCCAATGGGGTGTCAATTTTGTTTATTTTTTTCAAAAAACCAGCTCCTCGTTTGGCTGATTTTTTGTAATTTTTTTTTGATTCAATCCTGTTGATTTCTTCTCTGATTTTAATTATTTCTCTTCTCCGACTAGATTTGGGTCTGGTTTGATGCAGATTTTCTAGATCCTTGAGGTGAATTGAAAGCTCATCTATTTGGTGCGTTTCCAATTTCTTGATGTAGGCACCTATTGATATAAACTTTCCTCTTAACACTGCTTTTGCTGCGTCCCATAAGTTTTGGTATGTTGTTCTGTTATCCTCATTTACTTCCAGAAAAATTTTGATTTCTCTTTTGATTTCTTCTATGACCCATTGTTCATTCAGGAGCATGTTGTTCAATCTCCATGTGTTTCTGTATGCTCAAGGGATTCCTGAGTTGCTAATTTCCAACTTCATTCCTTTATGGTCTGAGAAGCTGCATGGTATGATTCTAATTCTTTTGAATTTGCTGAGACTTGCTTTATGGCCTATTATGTGGTCAATCCTGGAGAAGGTTCCATGTACTGCTGAGAAGAATGTAAAATCTTTAGCTGTAGGATTGAAAGTTCTGTAGATATCTGTTAGATCCATTTGGGCTATAGTGTCGTTTAAATCTACTGTATCCTTGTTGATCTTCTGTCCTGTTGATCTGTCTATATCTGAGGGTGGGATATTGAAGTACACCAGTACTATTTTATTGGGGTCTAAGTCTCCCTTTAAGTACCTTAACAAATCTTTTAGATAAACTGGTGCCCTGTAGTTAGGTGCATATACATTGATAATTGTTATATCTTCTTTTTGTAATGATCCCTTAATCATTATGTAGTGTCCCTCTTTGTCTCTCTTAACAGTTTTTGTGGTAAAGTTTATGTTCTCCGATATTAAGATGGCTACGCCTGCTCTTTTTTCATTTCTGTTGGCATGGTATATCTTTTTCCAGCCTTTCACTTTCAGTCTGTATGGATCTTTGTTGGAAAGATGTGTTTCTTGTAAGCAGCATATAGATGGGTTTTGTTCCTTAACCCAATCAGCCAATCTGTGTCTTTTAACTGGACAGTTCAGGCCATTTACATTCAAGGTGACTATTAATAAGTGGTAACTTTGCCCTGCCATTTGCCAAAGATATTTTCTAATATATGCTTTGAATTCCCTGTGATCTTTTGCTGTGAGGTTTCCTTCCTTTATCTTCTTTCATATTGATGACCGTGTTTCTGTGTTTCTGTGTGCAACACATCTTTAAGCATCTTTTGCAGGGCTGGATGAGTGGCGACAAATTCTTTCAATTTCTGTTTGTTATGAAAAGTCTTTATTTCACCTTCATTCACAAATGATAGCTTTGCAGGATATAATATTCTGGGCTGGCAGTTTTTCTCTCTTAGTACCGGGGCTATATCTCGCCATTCCCTCCTAGCTTGTAGGGTTTCTGATGAGAAGTCAGCTGTGAGTCTGATTGGAGATCCTCTGAGAGTAATCTGACGTTTCTCTCTTGCACATTTTAGGATCTTTTCTTTATGTTTCACTGTGGAGAGTTTAATTACAACGTGTCGTGGTGAGGATCTCTTTTTGTCGTGTTTATTAGGGGTTCTGTGGGCTTCCTGTACTAGGATTTCTCTGTCCTTCTCCAAACCTGGGAAATTTTCTGCTAATATCTCACTAAAAAGGCCTTCTAATCCTTTCTCCCTCTCCATGCCTTCAGGAACTCCTAGAACCCGAATGTTGGGTTTTTTTAATAGTATCCTGCAGATTCCTGACAATATGTTTTAGATTTCTAATTTCCTCTTCTTTTCTTTGGTCTGACTGTATCCTTTCCTGTTCTCTGTCTTCTAAGTCCGATAATCTCTCTTCTGCTTCACCCATTCTGTTTGTAAGGCTCTCTAATGTGTTTTTCATTTGATCTATTGAATTCTTCAATAGATGATTTCTATTGAAGTGATGAGAAATCAAATGATGATTTCTCATCACTATCACAGTTTCCTGTAGTACTAGTTGTTTCATTTCATTTTGATTCCTCCTTAATATTTCATTTTCACGAGAGAGATTTTCTATCTTGTCCATTAAGGATTTCTGTAGTTCAAGAATTTGTTTTTGAGAACTTCTTAATGTTCTTATTAATTTTTTGAGATCTGCTTCTTGCATTTCTTCTATGTCATCATCTTCATAATCTTGAATTGGGATGTCTTTTTCATTTGAGGGCGTCATGGTGACTTCCTTGTTTTTATTACCTCGGTTTTTGCGTTTGTTATTTGGCATATTGGAGATATTTGGTTTCTTCACTGTGGTGCTTTTTCTTGTTATACTATGACTCTAGATTAAGTGGACTGTCTGTTTTTGAGGGAGCCTTAGAGGCTTGGGATGGGTGTGACCTGAGAGCTCTGTTTGGTGTGCCAAAGGTGACACTCCCAGGTTAGGCGTGGTAAACCTCTCTCCCTCTTTTTTTGATTCAAAAGGGAAGTAATTCCGCACAGCTGAATGAAGTTGGTGGTAGTTAGCAGGCAAATGATATACCCACAGGAGCCAGAGATCGGAAGCTCTTTCCCAAGGACCACACAGGGAATCTGTTCGGCCCTCAGAGTGGGCTCAAATTCTCCTTCAGTCTCCCACTGGGTTGCCAAAGTTATGGAATTGTAGCGTCTCTGGAGAGTACTCACGTGAATTCCGTGAGTTCTCTCCCCCACCATCTCTTTTGTCACAGTCTCAGTTCAGTAGCACCACAAATTTACTAGGTCCTAATCTCCTGTTAATTCGCCCCGCCCAGAGTCAGGTTGTTCTGGTGGGCTCAGGGCTGGTGCAGACCTGAGGTCGCTCTGCTTATGACGTATGTCCAAGATGGTGCCTGCTCTTTATGTCTTGCTCGCCCTTGAGAGGTGAGCGGAGAGAGAGAAACCCATGTCCGTACCAGTCACCTTTTTTTTTTCTCTCTCTCTCTCTTCCAGTTAGCCTGGTGAACTTTCCCCCCTCCCCGGGGGTCGTTCCCTCTAGTCTCCTCTCTCTGCTTGCCTGCCGGTGTCTCAGGCTATTGAGGTTCGGCTCACTTCACATTCCAGCGCTGGTGTGTTGAGTCTGCCGCTGGTGTCCCGAACTGTGGGCTCCCATGCTCTCCACGCAGGTCCACTGTGAATCACGTGTTCCGGAAGAGTTTCTTCTGCTGTTTCCTCCCCTACTCTTCCTTGAACCTGCAGTATCTCCACTTTTATTAAACTATCTCTCCCCGGACTATCAGTGTGCTCCCTTCCTATTCCGCCATCTTGCCTCCTCCCTAAAACTCTTAAGGGAAAACTGATCAAATGACAATGTAGTCAGAAAATCTTTCCTTTATGTAATGTCTCAATAATGGTAATCAAATGCAAGCAGGAGGTATGTATTCAATTCTTTCCCAACTAATATGTACCTTCAACAGCATACAGAAATTCTTAATAAGAAGATACTAATAAGGATGGTTATTGATTTAACTTCTAAAATGTGCCAGGTCCTTTTACCATTAACTTTTCCACAAGAGATAACATAAAAATTACTATGATTATGCTTGCCCCACTTTGTAATTGCTACTCATTCTCAAATGCTAAATAATATAATGTCTAGGAGAGACTAGAGATCAATGATGGCTGATTAGGCCCCACACTCACCTCTACCATGGGGGAGTACAGGAATGACAAAGGAGTGGGTTTCTAAGGGACTGACTGGTGGTTAAGTTCAGAAGGAAAGAAGGAGAACTCTAAACAGTAAAGAGACTCAGAAACTCAACATCCAGAGAATAAAGAGCAAAGTACACTGTAGCTCTCAACCTGTGTCTCTGGCCCCCGAGGACACCATCTTTCAGAGAAAAAGTAAGCAAAAGGTTCTGCAACCTCCACCATCACCACAGACCAGCAACCCCAAGTACCGAATTCCACAATCCTCACTGGATTCTGATCGACTTTAGAAAGCTCTCTGGGGTTTAAGCAACTGCTTTGCTCCAGAAAAGGAATTCAAGATGGACGCCTGCAAAGACCCATACCCAAGTTGTTGCAGGACCACCACAGCTACACTTCATTCTATCTGAGAAGACAGCATTTCATTCTATCTTAAACTACCCTTATCTGTCTTATCTTATTCTATCACTACCAAAAGCCCTCAGAGCAAGTGCCAGATCACTGTACAAGACAGAGAGCAGGCCCCTGTGCACACTGCAGCTGCACAATTGCAGGGAACAAGCTTCAGAGATATGCTAACTTGTTCTGAATGATCTAGGGAACTCCCCCTTCGCTTCCTGGGCTTTGGCATCAGCAGTAGCTGATACAGAACCCCAGAGGACAAGACTGGAAGAAGTCCAAGTCCCCTTCTAATATCTCATAGCACACAGTACTCAGTGGCCAGGGCACAAACCTCAGCATCACTCTCCCATGCCCTGTAGGAAGATGGATCAGTCCCTTCTGTGTCCTGCAACTCTGAGACTGTAGCTGTTCTTGCAACAATTCCTACAGTAACTCACACTTAAAGAGGGGCCAGGAGGACGATATTATGCATTCCTCTGCTTCGCACTGGCATCTGACAATCAATGATCCCCAGCATAGCCTGTGCTTCCCCTGTGAGATCTGAACCCCCACGTATGCTCTTTTTACTTTTTTTATTTAAGGTAAATAAATTTATTTCATATATGCAAGCTTTAGGAACATAGTGATATTTCCCACCCTAACCTCCATTCTGCCCATGCTCCCACACTTCCTCCTGCTCCTCTCTTATTCCCTTAGTTTTTACAATGATCTGCTTTCAGTTTACTTTACACTCATAAGATTATCCCTACACTAAGTAAAAAGTTCAACAAATAGTAAGAGGGAAAAAAGATTGTTCTTCAAGAGTAGAAACAAGGGCCAAATATCAAAATGTCAAATCACTCCTACACATTATTTGTTTTTCTTATTTTTCCCCAGAAACCTTTTATTTAAGGAATACAAACTTCATGCATTTCATAAATACAACGTTAGGAACACAGTGATTCTTCCCACCTTACCCGCCCTCACACCTACACTCTGACCAATCTTCCTCCTCCCTCTCCTATCCCCATTATTTTTTACTAAGATCTATTTTCAATTATCTTTTTTCTTTGTTTGTTTTTAACTTTTATTTAGTAAATATAAATTTCCAAAGTACAGTTTATGGATTACAATGGATTTCCCCCCCATGACTTCCCTCCCACTCACAACCCTCCCATCTCCCACTCCCTCTCCCATTCCATTGACATCAGATTCATTCTCAATTATCTTTATATACAGAAGATCGATGTAGTATATATTAAGAAAGGATTTCATCAGTTTGCACCAACACAGAACATAAAGTGTAAAATACTGTTTCAGTACTAGTTATAGCATTAATTCACATTGAACAACACACCTAGGACAGAGATCCTACATTAGGATCTCTTCTCATGTGACTCCTGTTGTTGAATTAACAATATGACACCCTTGTTTATAGCATCAATAATATCCCTAGGCTCTAGTCATGAATTGCCAAGGCTATGTAAGCCTTTTGAGTTCGCTGACACCAATCTTTTATAGACAATGTCATATTCAAAGTGGAAGTTCTCTCCTCCCTTCAGAGAAAGGTACCTCCTTCTTTGAAGACATGTTCTTTTTTTTATTTAATGAATATAAATTTCCAAAGTACAGCTTATGGATTACAATGGCTTCCCCCCCATAACGTCCCTCCCACCTGCAACCCACCCCTTTCCCTCTCCCTCCCCGCTTCCATTCACATAAAGATTCATTTTCAATTATCTTTATATTCAGAAGATCAATTTAGCATATATTAGGTAAAGATTTCGACAGTTTGCACCCACATAGCAACACAAAGTGAAAAGTACTGTTTGAGTACTAGTTATAGCATTAAATCACAATGTACAGCACATTAAGGACAGAGATCCTACATAAGGAGTAAGTGCACAGTGACTCCTGTTGTTGACTTAACAAATTGACACTCTTTTTTATGGCATCAGTAATCACCCTGGGCTCTTGTCATGAGCTGCCAAGGCTATGGAAGCCTTTCGAGTTCACCGACTCTGATCATATTTAGACAAGGCCATGGTCAAAGTGGAAGTTCTCTGCTCCCTTCAGAGAAAAGTACCTCCTTCTTTGAGGCCCCGTTCTTTCCACTGGGATCTCACTCACAGAGATCTTTCATTAGGGTTTTTTGCCAGAATGTTTTGGCTTTCCATGCCTGAAATACTCTCATGGGTTTTCAACTAGATCTGCATGACTTAAGGGCTGATTCTGAGGCCAGAGTGCTGCTTAGGACATCTGCCATTCTATGGGTCTGCTGTGTATCTCACTTCCCATCTAGAAACGTTCTCTCCCTCTTTTATTCTATCAGCTAGTAATTGCAGACACTAGTCTTGTTTATATGCTCCCTTTGGCTCTTAGTCCTATCATTATGATCAATTGTGAACAGAAATTGATCACTGGGACTAGTGAGATGGCATTGGTACATGCCACCTTGAAGGGATTGAATTGGAATCCCCTGGTATGTTTCTAACTCTACCGTTTGAGGTAAATCAGCTTGAGCATGTCTTGAATTACACATCACATCCCTCTCTTATTCCCATTCTTATATTTAACAGCAATCACTTTTCAGTTAAGTTTCAACACTTAAGAAGAATTGTGTATTGATTACAGTATTCAACCAAAAGTATTAAGTAGAAAAAAAAAATACTAAGAGGGAAAACGTATTAAGTTGTTCATCAACAGTCAGGGCAAGGGCTGATCAAGTCACCGTTTCTCATATGTGTTCATTTCACTTTAACAGGTTTCCTTTTTGGTGCTCAGTTAGTTGTCACCGATCAGGGAGAATATATTGTATTTGTCCCTTTGGGACTGGCTTATTTCATTCAGTATAATGTTTTCCAAATTCGTAACAGGGATCACTTTTCAGTTAAAAATTAAACACCTAAGAATAATTGTGTGTTAATCACAGAGTTCAACCAACAGTACTAGAACATTTCCCTGATTGCTAGTGATCTTGAACATTTTTTCATGTGTCTGTTGGCCATTTGGATTTCCTCTTTTGAAAAATGTCTAATGAGGTCCTTGACCCATCTCTTAAGTGGGCTGTTTGTGTTGATGTTGCAGAGTTTCTTGATCTCTTTGTAGATTCTGGTTATTAAACCTTTATCTGTTGCATAGTTTGCGAATATTTTTTACCATTCTGTCAGTTGCCTCTTCACTTTCCCATTTCTTTTGAAGTACAGAAACTTTTTAATTTGATGCAATCCCAAATGTTAATTTTGGTTTTGATTGCCTGTGCTTCTGGGGTGTTTTCCAAGAAGTCTTTGACAGTACCTATATCTTGCAGAGTTTTTCCAATGCTCTCTAGTAATTTGATGGTGTTGATGACCCGTTCTTTCCACTGGGATTTCACTCACAGAGATCCTTCATTTTGGTTTCTCTTGTTGTTTTTTTTTTGTTTGTTTTGTTTTTTGTTTTTGTTTTTGTTTTTTCCAGAGTGTCTTGGCTTTCCATGCTGAAAATATTCTCATGGGCTCTTCAGCCAGATCTGAATGCTTTAAGGGCTGATTCTGAGGCCAGAGTGCTTTTTAAGACATCTGCCATTCTATCAGTCTGCTGTGTATCCCGCTTCCCATCTAGATCGGTCTCTCCCTCTTTGATTCTATCACTGAGTATTAGCGGACACTAACCTTATTTGTGTGATCCCTTTGACTCTTAGACCTATCAGTATGATAAACTGTGAACTGAAATTGATCAGGTTGACTAGAGAGATGGCACTGGTACATGCCACCTTGAAGGGATTCTATTGGAACCCCCTCGCACATTTCTATATCCACCATTTAGGACAAGTCTGATTGAGCATGTCCCAAATTGTACATCTCCTACCTCTCTTATTCCAACTCATATTTGACAGGGATCACTTTTCAGTTAAAATTTAAACACCTAAGAATAATAGTGTGTTAATTACAGAGTTCTATCAATAGTATTAAGTAGAAACAAAAAAATAATAACAGGGGTAAAGTACTCAATTGTACATCAACAGTCGGGACAAGATGATCAAGGCACCGTTCTTCATAGTGTCCATTTTACTTCAACAGATTTCCTTTTTCGTGCATGGTTGATTCTCACATATCAGCATGAACATATGATATTTGTCCCTTTGGGACTGGCTTAATTCATTCAGCATGATGTTTTCCAGATTCCTCCATCTTGTTGCAAATGACTGGGTTTCACTGCTTTTGACTGCTGTACTGTATTCTATAGAGTACATGTCCCATAATTTCTTCTTTTAACTTTTATTTAATGAATATAAATTTCCAAAGTACGATTTATGGATTACAATGGCTTCCCCCACATACCGTCCCTCCCACCCACAACCCTCCCCTTTCCCACACCCTCTCCCCTTCCATTCACATCAAGATTCATTTTTGATTATCTTAATATACAGAAGATCAGCTTAGTATACATTAAGTAAGGATTTCAACAGTTTGCTCCCACACAGAAACATAAAGTGAAAAATAATAGATGATTTTTTAAATGATGATGAAATCAGATCAGACCTATTGTCATGTTTAATCCCAGTGAGAGTCAAGTTGGGAGTTGAATATTTCTTTTTTTTTTTTACAGAGGATCAGTTTAGTGTGCATTAAGTAAAGATTTCAACCGTTTGCACCCCCATAGAAACACAAAGTGAAATATACTGTTTGAGTACTCGTTATAGCATTAAGTCTCAATGTACAGCACATTAAGGACAGAGATCCTACATGAGGAGTAAGTGCACAGTGACTCCTGTTGTTGACTTTACCAATTGACACTCCTGTCTATGGCATCAGTAATCTCCCTATGCTCCAGTCATGAGTTTCCAAGGCTATGGAAGCCCTCTGAGTTCTCCGACTCTTATCTTGTTTAGACAAGGTCATAGTCAAAGTGGAGGTTCTCTCCTCCCTTCAGAGAAAGGTACCTCCTTCTTTGAAGACCTGTTCTTTCCACTGGGATCTCACTCGCAGAGATCTTTTGCCAGAGTGTCTTGGCTTTCCATGCCTGAAATACTCTCATGGGCTTTTCAGCCAGATCCGAATGCCTTTAGGGCTGATTCTGAGGCCAGAGTGCTATTTAGGACATCTGCCATTCTATGAGTCTTCTGAGTATCTCACTTCCCATGTTGGATCACTCTCCCCTTTATTTATTCTATCGGTTAGTGTTAGCAGGTACTAGACTTATTTAAGTGCTCCCTTTGACTCTTAGTCCTTTCATTATGATCAATTGTGAACTGAAATTGATCACTTGGAATAGTGAGATGGCATTGGTACATGCCACCTTGATGGGATTAAATTGGAGTCCCCTGATATGTTTCTAACTCTACCATTTGGGGCAAGTCAGCTTGTGCATGTCCCAAATTATATATCTCTTCCCTCATTCCCACTCTTATGTTTAACAGGGATCACATTTCAGTTAAATTTCAACACTTAAGAATAACTGTGTATTAATTACAGAATTAAACCAGTCATATTAAGTAGAACAGACAAAAAAACTACTAAGAGGTATAATGTATTAAGTTGTTCATTAACAGTCAGGGCTATGCTGATCAAGTCACTGTTTCCCATAGTGTCCATTCCACTTCAACAGGTTTCCTTTTTGGTTTTCAGTCAGTTGTCACCGATCAGGGAGAATGTATGGTATTTGTCCCTTTGGGACTGGCTTATTTCACTCAGCATGATGTGTTCCAGATTCCTCCATTTTGTTGCAAATGACTGGATTCCGTTGTTTCTTATTGCGGTATAGTATTCTAAAGAGTACATATCCCATAATTTCTTTATCCAGTCTACCGTTGATGGGCATTTAGGTTGGTTCCAGGTCTTAGCTATTGTGAATTGAGCTGCAATAAACATTAGGGTGCAGACCGCTTTTTTGTTTGCCAATTTAAATTCCTTTGGGTAAATTCCAAGGAGTGGGATGGCTGGGTCGAATGGTAGGGTTATCTTCAGGTTTCTGAGGGATCTCCAGACTGACTTCCATAGTGGCTTCACCAGTTTGCATTCCCACCAACAGTGGGTTAGTGTCCCTTTTTCCCCACATCCTCGCCAGCATCTGTTGTTGGTAGATTTCTGAATGTGAGCCATTCTCACCGGGGTGAGGTGGAACCTCATTGTGGTTTTGATTTGCATTTCCCTGATTGCTAATGACCTTGAACATTTTTTCATGTGCCTGTTGGCCATTTGGATTTCCTCTTTTGAAAAATGTCTATTGAGGTCCTTGGCCCATCTCTTAATTGGGTTGTTGGTTTTGTTTTTGTGGAGTTTCTTGATCTCTTTGTAGATTCTGGTTATTAACCCTTTATCTGTTGCATAGTTTGCAAATATTTTTTCCCATTCTGTCGGTTGTCTCTTCACTCTCCTGACTTTCTTTTGCAGTACAGAAACTTCTCAATTTGATGCAATCCCAAATGTTAATTTTGTCTTTGACTGCCTGTGCCTCCCGGGTCTTTTCCAGAAACTCTTTGCCTGTGCCAATATCTTGAAGGGTTTCTCCAATGTTCTCTAGTAACTTGATGGTGTCAGGTCATAGATTTAGGTCTTTAATCCATGTTGAGTGGATTTTTGTGTAAGGTGTAAGGTAGGGGTCTTGCTTCATGATTCTGCATGTGGAAATCCAATTTTCCCAGCACCATTTATTGAATAGACTGTCCTTGCTCCAGGAATTAGTTTTAGATCCTTGATCAAATATAAGTTGGCTGTAGATGTTTGGGTTGATTTCTGGTGTTTCAATTCTGTTCCATTGGTCTATCCATCTGTTTCTGTACCAGTACCATGCTGTTTTGATTACAACTGCCCTGTAGTATGTCCTGAAATCTGGTATTGTGATGCCTCCGGCTTTGTTTTTGTTGTACAAGATTGCTTTAGCTATTCGAGGTCTCTTGTGCCTCCATATAAATTTCAGCACCAATTTTTCCAGATCTGAGAAGAAGGTCTTCGGTATCTTGATTGGTATTGCATTGAATCTATAAATTGCTTTTGGGAGAATGGACATTTTGATGATATTGATTCTTCCAATCCATGAGCATGGAAGATTTTTCCATTTCTTGGTATCCTTTTCTATTTTTCTTTAAGGTTTTGTAATTTTCATCGTAGGGACATTTAACGTCCTTGGTTAAGTTTATTCCAAGGTATTTGATTGTTTTTGTAGCTATTGTGAATGGGATTGATCTTAGAAGTTCTTCCTCAGCCATGGCATTGTCTGTGTATACAAAGGCTGTTGATTTTTGTGCATTGATTTTATACCCTGCTACTTTGCCAAACTCTTCTATGAGTTCCAATAGTCTCTTAGTAGAGATCTTTGGGTCCCCTAAATAAAGAATCATGTCATCTGCAAAGGGGATAGTTTGAGTTCTTCATTCCCAATTCGTATCCCTTTAATTTCTTTTTCTTGCCTAATAGCTCTGGCTAGAACCTCCAGAACTATATTGAATAGCAGTGGTGAGAGTGGACATCCCTGTCTGGTACCAGATCTCAGTGGAAATGCTTCCAACTTTTCCCCATTCAATAGGATGTTGGCTGTGGGTTTTTCATAGATTGCTTTGATTGTATTGAGGAATGTTCCTTCCATACCCAGTTTGCTTAGAGTTTTCATCATGAACGGGTGTTGTATTTTATCAAATGCTTTCTCGGCATCTATTGAGATAATCATATGGTTTTTCTTCTGCAGTCTGTTAATGTGGTGTATCACATTGATTGTCTTGCGCACATTAAACCATCCCTGCATACCAGGGATAAATCCCACTTGGTCTGGGTGGATGATCTTTCTGATGTGTTGTTGCATTCTACTGGCGAGAATTTTATTGAGGATTTTTGCATCTATGTTCATTAGGGATATTGGTCTGTAATTCTCTTTCAGTGCTGCATCTTTTTCTGGCTTAGGAATTAAGGTGATGCTGGCTTCATAGAAAGAATTTGGGAGGATTCCCTCTTCTTCAATTGTTCTGAATAGTTTGAGAAGAATTGGAGTCAGTTCTTCTTTAAATGTCTGGTAGAATTCAGCAGTGAATCCATCTGGTCCTGGGCTTTTCTTCGTTGGGAGGGCCTTTATTCCTGTTTCAATTTCTGTCTCAGTTATGGGTCTGTTTAGGTTTTCGATGTCTTCCTAGTTCAATTTAGGTAGGTTGCATGTGTCCAGGAATCTATCCATTTCTGATAGACTTCCCTGTTTGCTGGCATACAAGTCCTTGTAGTAATTTCTGATGATTCTTTTTATTTCTGCGGTGTCTGTTGTTACGTTTCCTTTTTCATCTCTGATTTTATTGATTTGGGTCTTTTCTCTTCTTGTTTTAGTTAGTTGGGCCAATGGGGTGTCAATTTTGTTTATTTTTTCAAAAAACCAGCTCTTCGTTTGGCTGATTTTTTGTAATGTTTTTTTGGATTCAATCCTGTTGATTTCTTCTCTGATTTTAATTATTTCTCTTCTCCGACTAGATTTGGGTCTGGTTTGCTGTAGGTTTTCTAGATCCTTGAGGTGATTTGAAAGCTCATCTATTTGGTGCCTTTCCAATTTCTTGATGTAGGCACCTATTGATATAAACTTCCCTCTTAACACTGCTTTTGCTGTGTCCCATAAGTTTTGGTATGTTGTGCTGTTATCCTCATTTACTTCCAGAAAATTTTTGATTTCTCTTTTGATTTCTTCTATGACCCATTGTTCATTCAGGAGCATGTTGTTCAATCTCCATGTGTTTCTGTATGCTCAAGGGATTCCTGAGTTGCTAATTTCCAACTTCATTCCTTTATGGTCTGAGAAGCTGCATGGTATGATTCTAATTCTTTTGAATTTGCTGAGACTTGCTTTATGGCCTAGTATGTGGTCAATCCTAGAGAAGGTTCCATGTACTGCTGAGAAGAATGTAAAATCTTTAGCTGTAGGATTGAAAGTTCTGTAGATATCTGTTAGATCCATTTGAGCTATAGTGTCGTTTAAATCTACTGTATCCTTGTTGATCTTCTGTCCTATTGATCTGTCTATTTCTGAGAGTGGAGTATTGAAGTCCCCCAGTACTATTGTATTGGGGTCTAAGTCTCCCTTTAAGTCCGTTAACAAATCTTTTAGATAAACTGGTGCCCTGTAGTTAGGTGCATATACATTGATAATTGTTATATCTTCCTGTTGAATTGATCCCTTAATCATTATGTAGTGTCCCTCTTTGTCTCTCTTAATGGTTTTTGTGGTAAAGTTTATGGTGTCTGATATTAAGATGGCTACGCCCGCTCTTTTTTCATTTCTGTTGGCATGGTATATCTTTTTCCAGCCTTTCACTTTCAGTCTGTATGGATCTTTGTTGGAAAGATGTGTTTCTTGTAAGCAGCAAATAGATGGGTTTTGTTCCTTAACCCAATCAGCCAATCTGTGTCTTTTAACTGGACAGTTCAGGCCATTCACGTTCAATGTGACTAATGATAAGTGGTAACTTTGCCCTGCCATTTGCCAAAGATAAGTCCTAATATATGCTTTGAATTCCCTGTGATCTTTTGCTGTGAGGTTTCCTTCCTTGGTTTCCTTCCTTTACCTTCTTTCATATTGATGACCGTGTTTCTTTATTTCTGTGTGTAACACATCTTAAAGTATCTTTTGCAGGGCTGGACGAGTGGCAACAAATTCTTTCAATTTCTGTTTGTTATGAAAAGTCTTTATTTCACCTTCATTCACAAATGAGAGCTTTGCAGGATATAATATTCTAGGCTGGAAGTTTTTCTCTCTTAGTACCTGGGCTATATCTCGCCATTCCCTCCTAGCTTGTACGGTTTCTGATGAGAAGTCAGCTGTGAGTCTGATTGGAGATCCTCTGAGAGTAATGTGACGTTTCTCTCTTGCACATTTTAGGATCTTTTCTTTCTGTTTCACTGTGGAGAGTTTAATTACAATGTGTCGTGGTGAGGATCTCTTTTGGTCGTGTTTATTAGGGGTTCTGTGAGCTTCCTGTACTAGGATTTCTCTGTCCTTCTACAAACCTGGGAAATTTTCTGCTAATATCTCACTAAAAAGGCCTTCTAATCCTTTCTCCCTCTCCATGCCTTCAGGAACTCCTAGAACCCGAATGTTGGGTTTTTTAATAGTATCCTGCAGATTCCTGACAATATGTTTTAGATTTCTAATTTCCTCTTCTTTTCTTTGGTTTGACTGTATCCTTTCCTGTTCTCTGTCTTCTAAGTCCGATATTCTCTCTTCTGCTTCTCCCATTCTCTTTGTAAGGCTCTCTATTGTGTTTTTCATTTGATCTATTGAATTCTTCACTTCAGTCACTATCCCAGTTTCCTGTTGTACTAGTTGTTTCGTTTCATTTTGATTCCTCCTTAATATTTCATTTTCACGAGACAGATTTTCTATCTTGTCCATTAAGGATTTCTGTAGTTCAAGAATTTGTTTTTGAGAACTTCTTAATGTTCTTATCAATTTTTTGAGATCTGCTTCTTGCATTTCTTCTATGTCATCATCCTCATAATCTTGAATTGGGATGTCTTTTTCATTTGAGGGCTTCTTGGTGACTTCCTTGTTTTTATTACCTTGGTTTTTGCGTTTGTTATTTGGCATATTGGAGATTTTTGGTTTCTTCACTGTGGTGCTTTTTCTTGTTATACTATGACTCTAGATTAAGTGGACTATCTGTTTTTGATGGAGCCTTAGGGCTTGAGATGGGTGTGGCCTGAGAGCTCTGTTTGGTGTGCCAAAGGTGACACTCCCAGTTTAGGCATGGTAAACCTCTCTCTCTCTCTCTCTCTCTCTCTCTCTCTCTCTTTTTGATTCAAAAGGGAAGTTATTCTGCACAGCTGAACGAAGTTGGAGGTAGTTAGCAGGCAAATGATATACCCACAGGAGCCAGAGATCGGAAGCTCTTTCCCAAGGACCACACAGGGAATCTGTTCGGCCCTCAGAGTGGGCTCAAATTCTCCTTCAGTCTCCCACTGGGTTGCCAAAGTTATGGAATTGTAGCGTCTCTGGAGAGTACTCACGTGAATTCCGTGAGTTCTCTCCCCCACCATCTCTTTTGTCACAGTCTCAGTTCAGTAGCACCACAAATTTACTAGGTCCTAATCTCCTGTTAATTCGCCCCGCCCAGAGTCAGGTTGTTCTGGTGGGCTCAGGGCTGGTGCAGACCTGAGGTCGCTCTGCTTATGACGTATGTCCAAGATGGTGCCTGCTCTTTATGTCTTGCTCGCCCTTGAGAGGTGAGCGGAGAGAGAGAAAGCCGTGTCCGTACCAGTCACCTTTTTTTTTTCTCTCTCTCTCTCTTCCAGTTAGCTTGGTGAAGTCCCCCCCTCCCGGGGGTCGTTCCCTCTAGTCTCCTCTCTCCGCTTGCCTGCCGGTGCCTCGGGTTATTGAGGTTCGGCTCACCTCGCGTTCCAGCGCTGGTGTGTTGAGTCTGCCGCTGGTGTCCCGAACTGTGGGCTACCACGCTCTCCACGCAGGTCCGCTCCCCTTCCATCACCGATGTGTGGACTCGGAGCCCTGGACATCCCAAGTCTCCCCACTGTTGTCTGTGTGGCACTCACTCCCCTTCGAGCACTTGTGCGCAGAGCCTGCAGCTTGCTGTCCCATAATTTCTTTATCCAGTCTACTGTTGATGCACATTTGGGTTGATTCCAGGACTTCGCTATTGTGAATTGAGCTGCAATAAACATTAAGGTGCAGACAGCTTTTTTGTTTGCCAATTTAATTTCCTTTGGGTAAATTCCAAGGAGTGGGATGGCTGGGTTGAATGGTAGGGTTATATTCAAGTTTCTGAGGAATCTCCAGACTGACTTCCATAGTGGCTTCACCAGTTTGCATTCCCACCAACAGTGGGTTAGTTGTTCTTTAAACCACATCCTCAACAGCATTTATTGTTGGAACATTTCTGAATGTGAGAGATTCTAACCAGGGTGAGGTGAAACTTCATGTGGTTTTGATTAGCATTTCCCTGATTGCTAGTGATCTTGAACATTTTTTCTTTTTTTTTCTTTTTTTTTGTTTATTAATTTTAATGTAATAAATTTTAATGCATGAAGACATTGAGTTTCCTTTTATTACATCAGATTAATTATTTTAGTTTGGGACCTGTGGAATGTTATTTTCTTTTTTTTTAACTTTTATTTAATGAATATAAATTTCCAAAGTACGATTTATGGATTACAATGGCTTCCCCCACATACCGTCCCTCCCACCCACTACCCTCCCCTTTCCCACTCCCTCTCCCCTTCCATTCACATCAAGATTCATTTTTGTTTCTCTTTATATACAGAAGATCAGCTTTGTATACATTAAGTAAGGATTTCAACAGTTTGCTCCCACACAGAAACATAAAGTGAAAAATAATAGATTTTTTTTAAATGATGATGAAATCAGATCAGACCTATTGTCATGTTTAATCCCAGTGAGAGTCAAGTTGGGAGTTGATGATTTCTTTTTTTTTTTTTTTTTACAGAGGATCAGTTTAGTGTGCATTAAGTAAAGATTTCAACCGTTTGCACCCCCATAGAAACACAAAGTGAAATATACTGTTTGAGTACTCGTTATAGCATTAAATCTCAATACACAGCACATTAAAGACAGAGATCCTACATGAGGAGTAAGTGCACAGTGACTCCTGTTGTTGACTTTACCAATTGACACTCCTGTCTATGGCATCAGTAATCTCCCTATGCTCCAGTCATGAGTTTCCAAGGCTATGGAAGCCCTCTGAGTTCTCCGATTCTTCTCTTGTTTAGACAAGGTCATAGTCAAAGTGGAGGTTCTCTCCTCCCTTCAGAGAAAGGTACCTCCTTCTTTGAAGACCTGTTGAACATTTTTTCATGTGCCTATTGACCATTTCGATTTCCTCTTTTGAAAAATGTCTATTGAGGTCCTTGGCCCATCTCTTAAGTGGGTTGTTTGTTTTTATGTTGTGGAGATTCTTGATCTCTTTGTAGATTCTGGTTATTAACCCTTTATCTGTTGCATAGTTTGCAAACACTTTTTCCCATTCTGTTGGTTGCCTCTTCACTTTCCTGTTTCTTTTCCTGTACAGAAACTTCTCAATTTGATGCAATCCCCATAGTTAATTTTGGCTTTGACTGCCTGTACTTCCGGGGTCTTTTCAAAGAAGTCTTTGCCAGTTCCTATATTTGCAGAGTTTCTCCAATGCTCTCTAATAATTTGATGGTGTCGCGTCATAGATTTAAGTCTTTAATCCATGTTGAGTGAACTTTTGTGTAAGGTGAAAGGTAGGGGTCTTGCTTCATGATTCTGCACGTGGAAATCCAATTTTCCCAGCAGCATTTATTGAATAGACTCTCCTTACTCCAGGGATTGGTTTTGGATCCTTGATCAAATATGAGTTGGCTGTAGATGTTTGGGTTGATTTCTGGTTTTCTATTCTGTTCCATTGGTCTATCCATCTGTTTCTGTACCAGTACCATGCTGTTTTGATTACAACTGCCCTGTAGTATGTCCTGAAATCTGGTATTGTGATGCCTCCACCTTTGTTTTTGTTGTACAAGATTGCTTTAGCTATTCCAGGTCTCCTGTGTCTCCATATGAATTTCAGCATCATTTTCTACAGATCTGAAAAGAATGTCTTCAGTATCTTGATTGGTATCGATTTGATTTCTATAAATTGCTTTTGGGAGAATGGACATTTTGATGATGTGGATTCTTCCAATCCATGAGCATGGAAGATTTTTCCATTTCTTGGTATCCTCTTCTATTTCTTTCTTTAAGATTTTGTAATTTTCATCGTAAAGATCCTTAACATCCTTGGTTAAGCTTATTCCAAGGTATTTGATTGTTTTTGTGGCTATTGTGAATGGGATTGATCTTAGCAGTTCTTCCTCAGCTGTGGCATTGCCTGTGTATACAAAGGCTGTTGATTTTTGTGCATTGATTTTATACCCTGCTACTTTGCTAAACACTTCTATGCATCTCAACAGTCTCTTAGTTGAGTTCTTTGGATCCCCTAAAAAATGAATCATATCATCTGCAAAGAGGGATAGTTTGAGTTTTTCCTTCCCTATTCTTATCCCTTTAATTTCTTTTTCTTGCCTAATAGCTCTGGCTAGAACTTCCAGAAATATATTGAATAGCAGTGGTGAGAGAGGGCATCCCTGTCTGGTACCAGATCTCAGTGGAAATGCTTCCAACTTTTCCCCATTCAATAGGATGTTGGCTGTGGGTTTTTCATAAATTACTTTGATTGTATTGAGGAATGTTCCTTCCATACCCAGTTTGCTTAGAGTTTTCATCATGAAAGGGTGTTGTATTTTATCAGATGCTTTCTCGGTGTCTATTGAGATAATCATATGGTTTTTCTTCTGCAGTCTGTTAATGTGCTGTATCACATTGATTGTTTTGCGCACATTAAACCATCCCTGCATACCAGGGATAAATCCCACTTGGTCTGGGTGGATGATCTTTCTGATGTGTTGTTGCATTCTATTGGCGAGAATTTTATTGAGGATTTTTGCATCCATGTTCATCAGGGAAACAGGTCTGTAATTCTCTTTCAATGCTGCATCTTTTTCAGGTTAAGGAATTAAGATGATGTTGGCTTCATAGAAAGAATTTGGGAGGATTCCCTCTTTTTCAATTGTTCTGAATAGTTTGAGAAGAATTGGAGTCAGTTCTTCTTTAAATGTCTGGTAGAATTCAGCAGTGAATCCATCTGGTCCTGGGCTTTTCTTCGTTGGGAGGGCCTTTATTCCTGTTTCAATTTCTGTCTCAGTTATGGGTCTGTTTAGGTTTTCGATGTCTTCCTGGTTCAATTTAGGTAGGTTGCATGTGTCCAGGAATCTATCCATTTCTGATAGGTTTCCCTGTTTGCTGGCATACAAGTCCTTGTAGTAATTTGTGATGATTCTTTTTATTTCTGTGGTGTCTGTTGTTACATTTCCTTTTTCATCTCTGATTTTATTGATTTGGGTCTTTTCTCTTCTTTTTTTAGTTAGTTGGGCCAATGGGGTGTCAATTTTGTTTATTTTTTCAAAAAACCAGCTCCTTGTTTGGCTGATTTTTTGTAGTGTTTTTCTTGATTCAATCCTGTTGATTTCTTCTCTGATTTTAATTATTTCTCTTCTCCGACTAGATTTGGGTCTGGTTTGCTGCAGATTTTCTAGATCCTTGAGGTGAATTGAAAGCTCATTTATTTGGTGCCTTTCCAATTTCTTGATGAAGGCACCAATTGCTATAAACTTTCCTCTTAACACTACTTTTGCGCATCCTGTAAGTTTTGGTATGTTGTGCTGATAAGAATGTAAATTCTTTATATGTAGGATGAAAAGTTCTGTAGATATCTGTTAGGTCCATTTTGGCTATAGAGTCATTTAGATCTACTGAATCCTTGTTGATCTTCTGTCCTATTCATCTGTCTATTTCTGAGAGTGGAGTATTGATTGTTTTGGAGTCTAAGTCCTCCTTTACGTCCCTTAACAAATCTTTTAAATAAACCAGTGCCCTGTAATTAGGTGCATATACATTGATAATCGTTATATCTTCCTGCTGAATTGATCCCTTAATCATTATATAGTGCCCCTCTTTGTCTCTCTTAACAGTTTTTGTGTTAAAGTTTATGTTTGTCTGATATTAAGATGGCTACGCCCACTTTTTTCATTTCTGTTGGCATGGTATATCTTTTTCTGGCCTTTCACTTTCAGTCTGTATGCATCTTTGTTGGAAAGATGTGTTTCTTGTAAGCAGCAAATAGATGGGTTTTGTTCCTTAATCCATTCAGCCAGTCTGTGTCTTTTAACTGGAGAGCTGAGGCCATTTACATTCAATGTGACAATTGATAAGTAGTAACTTTGCCCTGCCATTTTCCCAAAGATATTTTCTAACATATGCTTTGAACTTCCTGCAATCTTTTATTGGGAGATTTCCTTTCTTTACCTTCTTTCATATTGATGACCATGTTCCTGTGCTTCTGTGTGTAACACATCTTTAAGTATCTTTTGTAGGGCTGGATGAGTGACCACAAATTCTTTCAATTTCTGTTTGCTATGAAAGGTTTTATCTCACCTTCATTTTAGAATCTTTTCTTTATGTTTCACTGTGGTGAGTTTGATTACAACTCCTTTGGTCGTTTTTATTAGGGGTTCTATGAGCTTCCTGTACTAGGATGTCTCTGTCCTTCTCCAAACCTGGGAAGTTCTCTGCTAGTATCTCACTAAAAAGGCCTTCTAATCCTTTCTTTCTCTCCATGCCTTCAGGAACTCCTAGAATCCAAATGTTGGAAAATAAACAGTCAAACCAAAGAGAAGAAGAGGAAATTAGAAATCTAAAAAATATTGTTGGGAATCTACAGGATACTATTTTCAATTATCTTTATACACATACTAATAACTCCATACCTGAAAAAAAAACTATTCCTCAACAGTCCAGACAAGGGCTATTCAAAATCATTACATCTCAAAGTGTCAATTTCATTTCTAAAGACAACATTTTATGTGCTCTATTAGTCCTATGTATTACATTTTTAGTACTCTGTTACCACAGATGAGGGAAAACATATGATATTTGTCTTTTGGGTACTGGTATTTTCTAATCATAATTGTTTCCAATGGCATCCATTTTGCTGCAAAAGACAAGCTTTTATTGTTTAATGGCTGAGTGGTATTCTATAGTGTACATATACATTTATCCAGTCATCAGCTGGTAGACATCTCGGTTGACTACACATCTTAAGCTATTGTGAACTGAGCTGCAATAAACATGGAGGTACAGATAATTCTGTCGCATGCTTATTTCATTTCCCTTCGTTAAATTTGTTTTAACTCCAGTGTATTTTGATTGTTTGCCTAGAGATTTGTCCATTGATATGAGTGGGGTGTTTAGGTCACCTAGTATTATTGTATTGAAGTCTATCTCTCCCTTTATGTTTAATAATATTTTCTGTGTATATCTGGGTGCTACTGCATTTGGTGCATATATATTTATGACTGTATGTCTTTGTGCTGAATTGAACATTTTATAAAAATATAATGTCCTTATCTCTTTTTTTAAGTTTTTGACTTAAAGGAGTTAATCCATTTCTTCGAGGTGTTCCAGTTTATTAATGTGCAGTTTTTCATAGTATTTCTTAATGATCCTTTGTATTTCCGAGGCACCAGTTTATGTCTTTTTTAATCTCTAATTTTATTTATTTGAATTTTTTCTTTTTTTCTTAGTCTGACTAGAGGTTTATATATTTTGTTAATCATCTCAAAAAAACAACTTTTTGTGTTGTTGATGTTTCGTATTTTTTAGTTTCAATTTCACATATTTCTGCTCTGAGCCTCATTTCTCACCTTGTGCTAATTTTGGGTTTGGTTTGTTCTTATTTTTCTGTCTTCAAGATGCATCATTAGATCTTTAATTTGAACCATTTCTCTCTTTCTAAATGTATGCACTTAGTGGTAAAACTTTGCTGATAATAATGCTTTTGCTGTATCCCACAGGTTTGGTTTTGTTGTGTTTTCATTTATTTCAAGAAAGTTTTTTATTTCCATTTTAATTTCTTCACTGATCCATTGATCATTCAGTAGCATGTTGTTAGTTTCCAAGCATTTATGAGTGTTCTATTGTTCTTTGTTGATTTCTAGTGTTGTCCCTTTATGGTCCGAGAAGTTACATGGTATGATTTCAATCTTTTTAAATTTGTTGAGGCTTGATTTGTGGCCCAATCTATGGTCTGTTGTAGAAAATATTCTATCTGCTGATGAGAAAAATAAGTATTCTGTAGCTGTTGGATGAAATGTCCTGTAAATGTCTGTTAGACCTATTTGTTTCAACTCCAATGGATTAACTCCTGGATGCATATAATGTACAAAGGTTAAATCAAGAAGATATAGATAATCTAAATAGATGCATAACAAGCAATGAAACTGAAGCTGTAATCAAAATCTTCCATCAAGGAAAAGTCTAGAACCTGAATGTTTACTACTGAATTTTGCAAAACACTGAAAGAAGAAGTAACTCCAATACTCTTAAAACTATTACATAATATTGAGCTGGATGGAATTCTGCCAAACACTTTTTATGACTCCAGCATTACTTTAATACCAAAATGAAAGACACACACAAAAAAAACTAAAGACCTATGTCCCTAATGAACAGAGATGCAAAGATTCTCAACAAAATACTAACAAACTGATTCACAAACCACATCAAAAAGATCATACATTATGCTCAAAGAGATTTATCCCAGAAATGCAAGGGTGGTCCAACATTTACAAATCAATAAATGTCAAAATAAATCATATCAATAGAATAAAGAACAAAAACCATATGGTAATCTCAGTAAATGCATATGTAGAAGTATGAAACAAGACCCCTACCTTACACCTTATCCAAAAATAACCTCAAAATGGATCAAAATTCTAAATCTATGACCTTATGCCATCAAATTACTTTGAGGAGAGTATTGGGAAAACTTTGGCATTGGAAGTTGGCATTGGCATAAGCAAAGTATCTGAACAAGTATTTTTCAAAAAGTGAAATTCATACGGGCAACAGACACTTGAAGAAAAAAAGGATAACTAGCCATCAGGGAAATGCAAATCAAAACCACAGTGACGTTTCACCTCACCCCAGTTAGGGTTCTCATACAGCAATCAACAAACAACAATGGCGAGTAGGGATGTGAGGGGAAAGGCACCCTAATTACAGCCCTTGTCTCTGCTGTTGAGGAACAATATTTTATTCTTCTTATTATTTGCTGGATCCTTTACTTAGTGGAGGGTTAAGGTTATGATTATAAAATAAACTGAAAGCTTGTCATTGTAAAAATTAAAATAAAGACTAATAAAGGAAAGAGTAGGGTAGAAGCATGGGCAGGACAGAGTAGGACGGAAAGTTATCACTATGCTCCTAAATCTGTATATGTGAAATTTGTTCACCTTAAATAATAAAAAATTAGAAAAAACTTTAATACCTTAGTCAAACCAATAGAGAGGAATGCTATACTACTTTAGATTTAATGATCTGTGATTGCTTTAAAATTTTCTGTATATGAGTGAAATGGTCATTTTACTGTTTAATTATTGCCCACAGTCCCACTAAACTAGGATCTTTTTTGCTATTAATTGATAAAATTCTTATTTAGTGAAGTACTAAGCCTTTTTACTGTAATGTAATTTTTTACTGCCATGTAATTTTAAAATATGTTACCTCAAAAACTAAAAAATAGAGAAGAAAGGAAGAAAGAGAGAAGATGGAAGAGGGAGGGGAGAGTGAGGAAGGGAATACCTAAGTTTTAGAATTGTATCTACAAATCATGTTGAATCTGTTAAAAACTAATTAAAAATTAAAATTAAAAATTTTTAAATAAATTAAAATCCTATTAAAATCATTAATTTTATCTATTGAGTCAAACTCTTCTATGAAGCTAAGAGGATTTACATACCATGTATCAAGTAGTATCCATATGAATACAGTAACTTTATTTACTAATAAAATATTTCATATCTGAAATATTCTACAGTCTCTTACTTGTCCTTTGTGTATGACAAAAATTGAAGAACTGACTTACTGAACTTGGGTTGAACAGGTTTTTCTGCAGCTGTTCAATTTTCACTGCTTGCTTTTTTACTGTATCTTGCAACATAAAGTTTTCCTGTTCAAGCCTAAAATGCATATTTTGAAATAATTAATCTCACGTGTCAATTTATAGAAACACATAAATTATGAAAAAAAATCTGAAGGTGTTATTATGTAAATTCTTTTTTTTTTTTTTTTGACAGGCAGAGTGGATAGTGAGAGAGAGAGACAGGGAGAAAGGTCTTCCTTTTGCCGTTGGTTCACCCTCCAAAAGCTGCTGCGGCCGGCGCGCTACAGTCGGCGCACCACGCTGAGCCGAAGGCAGGAGCCAGGTGCTTCTCCTGGTCTCCCATGCGGGTGGCAGGGCCCAAGAACTTGGGCCATCCTCCACTGCACTCTGGGCCATAGCAGAGAGCTGGCCTGGAAGAGGGGCAACTGGGACAGAATCTGGTGCCCCGACTGGGACTAGAACCCGGTATGCTGGCACCACAGGTGGGGAATTAGCCTAGTGAGCTGTGGCGCCGGCCTATTATGTAAATTCTTAAAAATCAGTAAAGTAAGTGATTGGACCAATACATCAAAATTTCTTGTGTTTTGTGGATAATATGTAAAACTCAGAATAATGTGCAAAAACTATATGTTTCAAAGTAGCTTAAGGACAAAATGTTCCCCTAGCTTCACATACACTGATTTATTGTCATATTTGATATTATTTTCATAGTACATGGTGTGAGTACTTCACAAATATTCAGGTTGGAATTTTGCATGGTACTTAGAATTTTACTTTTGCAGACGATCTTCCATCTTTTCAGCATATTCTGCCACCTCTTTCTGTCCATCTTCTGCTTCTTGGAACTAAAACAAAGAATTTTTTAAAAATCCACACACTTCACTAGTACATGGTACAAAAGTGCTCATTGGTGGGCACACAGTTCTCATTTAATTGGAACACAGCAAACATATTTCATTTGTATGTTGTTCATGGTTACTTTTGTGCTGTAATTGCAGAGTTGAGTTTTGGCAATAAATGTCTCTGACCCAAAATCTAAAATAATCTGGTCTAATAGAGAAAAGTTCATAGATTCTTGCTCTAGGCATATAACACAAAATTAGACATCTTTTTCAATCTTATTTCAACAGATATTCAAATTTACAAAATTGGCCTAATGGAGAAAGGAAATTAAAGTTTTCAAATCCAAGAACACCATACAAAGTATAATTTTAAATATTCACATATGTGAATGACCATGGCTATTCTAGGGATTATAGAAGTTAAAATACCAGAATATCAAGGTCTGTATTCCAGCTTCACTAGTTACTACCTCCCTCATCTTGAGCAATTAACTTCCTGCATGGCAGTTTATTCATCTGCAAAATGAAGATAATAATAGTATCTCTCTGACTTTGAAGAATTAAATTAAGGAATATATATAAAGAACTCAGAAGAATATATGATACCTATGATCTACATCTCCTATTAGCTTTACTGTTATTAATTTCATGTTCAAATAAAATTTGACATTTTAGACAGGTGGCATACAAGTGGAAGTGTCCTTATACAAGTTGGACTGAGTCCTTCTTCACACTGTTGAAAGTGGCAGGAAATTCAGAGCATGAAGCCCAGTATACATTCTCAGTTCTTCATAAAACTTTCATAATTCTATTATTTCATTGTACTTTTTTCAACTTGTAATTTATAGATTATTTGCTCTCTGTGCTGCTCAGTGGTCAATGACCATGTGATAAAATGTAAACACCACTCCCAGATTAAGAAGCACATACCTTTCACCTTCCATGACCATTAGTTAAACAGGCTAAGGCCATTGAACTGAAAATATCAGAAATCTACTGCTAAATTAAGTTTTTGAAATCAATTCATTCCTGGCTTGCTTTAACAAGGATTCTGAGTAAGGATCCATGCTTCGTTATATAAGAAAAACTGTGGCTTTCAAATTGTGAAGAAGCTTTTAAATGATAAATCCCAGTTTGGGCTACATTAAAAAAAATAAAGTTAGTTTTTTCTCAGAGCAAGTAAAGCATGAGTATTTCATAGAACAATTCTCCTCAGCTATAACTAAGTGCTTTAAACTTTATATTTGATTACTTAAAAAGAAATTGGAATAAAAGCTTTATGCAAAAGCTTTATTCATAATGTTTTGTAGATGTCTCAAAGAAGAAATAAGTGGTATGGTACAAAGTACTTAGTTTTACCAAAGCAGTTGTAAAATAAAACATTTTAATCTACATAAAGATAGGTGACATGCATATCAGAAACTTCCCCTTAAGCAAATACATAGAAAACTTAGACAATATTATCTGTCACACAGCTAAATAAAGTCAATATAAAATTAAGAGTTAGATTTTTGTGGACAAACTAGATGACAAGTACCAAAAAGTATAAGGTTTATAAAAGTCAAAAGTGTCACAGAAATCTTCATTAGAAAAGAAACTTCAGAGCTGGGTCTGAATGAATGAGGATATATAAATAGAAAGGAAAAGGAAAAAAAGGCAGCATAAGGTGGAGATATGGGGAAACTGAGCAAAAATCTCACAGTTTTCTAAAATGCAATGGCAAAGACATAAACATTTATGTCCACACAATAACTCAGAAATAAATGTTCATAGCAGCATTATTAATAAAAGTCAAAAAAGTAGAAACAAGCTAACTGTTCACAAACTGATTAATGGATAACTCATATGGCAGGATTCTATTCTTATATAGAGAATATTTTATTACTACAAAACAAATTATAATAGAATAAAATATATAAAATAGACTAATTTCTAGAATAAAATGTAAATATATAATAGAAGATTGCTTGACAAAAAAAAAGGAAATACTGATAGATGCCACAACCTGAACACTAAAAATATGTGAAGTGAAAGTAGCCAGTCATAAACGACTACATACTGTATAACTCTTTTATAGAATAGGAAACTCTTTAGAGCTACAACATAGATTGGTGATTGCCTAGGATGGAGAAGATAGAGGAACTCAAGGTGATGAATAATTGACAAAGGATTTCTTCTCAAGGAGATAAAAATGTTCTAAAATTGATTGTGGTAATGGATACACAACTCTGGGACTATACTATATACAGGGCACTGAATCTTAATAGAGAAATGAGAGAAATATATGACATGTGACATAAACTACAGTAATTTTAAAGTCCATGAGAAAATAGGCCTCAAGGTTAAGTTGATATTGGTGTATATTTTATATTTATTTTATTAAGGAATACAAATTTCATGTGTTCAACTTTAGGAATATAGTTATTCTTCCCACCATACCCGCCCTCCCACCCACACTCCCACCCCTCCTCCTCCTCCCTCTCCCCTTCCCAGTCCTATTCTCCATTATGATTCACTTTCAATTAACTTTGGTGTACACATTTTTTAAGTCTGTGCATAGTTTTTCATAGGATACATTTCCCATAAACTTTATGAAACCCTCATATAGCTCAATTAGCTGTTTCTTTAAAAATTCAGTGGCAAGATCTAGATAATTTTCTTAATCCTCTACTTTAGGTATATATACTATTCATGATCTGGATATTTATATACTTTTATGACATATACAAAAGGAAAGGTAAAGGAAAGAAATCCCCATTTTTCAGGTAAATTTTATGTTAGTTGAAAACATTTAGATTTTGGAGAAAAATATAATGGACTTTCTGTCCAAATTATTCTGAAATCTATCAAATAAAATACTTTTTCTGCAGCCATTCATAAAAGTGAAGATACAAACTCAAGAAGCTCGAACTAAGTGATAACAGAATCTCAGGGGGCCTGGACGTGTTGGCAGAAAAGTGTCCGAACCTCACGCATCTAAATTTAAGCGACAACAAAATTAAAGATCTCAGCACGATAGAGGCCCTGAAAAAGTTAGAAAACCTCAAGAGCTTAGACCTTTTCAACTGCGAGGTGACCAACCTGAACGACTACCGGGAAAACGTGTTCGAGCTCTTCCCGCAGCTCACCTACCTTGACGGCTACGACCGGGACGACAAGGAGGCCTCTGACTCGGATGCGGAGGGCTACGTGGAGGGCCTGGATGATGACGAGGAGGAGGAGGACGAAGAGGAGGATGAGGAAGAGAAGTTGTTTGACGAAGATGCTCAGGTAGTGGAAGACGAGGAGGAGGAGAGGAGAAGGAGGGTGAAGAGGAGGACGTGAGTGCAGATGAGGAGGAGGATGAAGAAGGTTACAAAGACGGGGAGGTGGATGAGGAGGAGGAGGAAGACGGCGGTGAGGAAGAGAGGGGTCAGAAGTGGAAATGAGAGCCGGAAGATGAGGGAGACGAGGACGACTGAGCGGAATCCCAACTTTGAACGATTCCTGTCGTGATCTAACTGTTTTTACGTGTATCCCCTCCCCCCTCCTCCAAATCCTGCCCCCTGAAACTTATTTTTTTCTGATTGTAACTGTTGCTGTGGGAACGAGAGGGGATGAGTGTCCGGGGGCCGTGGGGGTGTGGGTTGGAGTAAAAGACTATTTTTACTGCCAAAAAAAAAAATTTAAGATAACAAGTAAGAGAATTGTCTGGAGCATACCATTAAACACTACCCTCCAATTAAATCTGGCTTCCCTCACCATGGCAATAGAGATATCACTAAAAATACTGTTTAAAAGAAAATAAAGCCTCTCAACTTCTAGGAGGAATCATGCACAATTCTCAACTTTCCAAGGAGTAAATATTACTTTGAAAATAATGTAATTCTTTAAAAATGGCAGAATGAAAGCTTTAAAAAAATCGCATTATAAAGATTAAATTGAACTAAAATTATAACAAAAATATAAAAGAAAATTATATTTACTAAAATTCCTGTCCTAAAACACTTATATTACCTACTTAGCTATAGAATTACTATTTTTTTTTTGACAGGTAGAGTAGACAGTGAGAGAGAGAGAGAGAAAGGTCTTCCTTTGCCATTGGTTCACCCTCCAATGGCCGCTGCGGCCAGCGCGCTGCGGCTGACACACCACGCTGATGTGATGGCAGGAGCCAGGTACTTCTCCTGGTCTCCCATGCGGGTGCAGGGCCCAAGCACTTGGGCCATCCTCCACTGCACTCCCTGGCCACAGCAGAGAGTTGGCCTGGAAGAGGGGCAACCGGGACAGAATCCGGTGCCCTGACCGGGACTAGAACCCGGTGTGCCGGCGCCGCAAGCTGGAGGATTAGCCTAGTGAGCCGCGGCGCCAGCCTAGAATTACTATTGATATATTGAAATTTCATACATACTTGTCTTCCAATTTCTCTTAATTGCTTCTTCATATTCTGTATCTCACCATTTAAGTTAAGGCAATAACTTGTTATAACATCCAGTGAAACCTGAGATATGGAATGACTTTCTTCAGTATCATCCACTTGATGTTGATGGTGTCTCACAAATACCTGATAAAACATTTATGTTATTATTTTATAAACTACATTATGAAATTGTGTTAATAAAATTTAAATCTAAGGTATATATAAATAGTCCTAGACTTGTGACAGTTTGACCTATGATATTTCAAACTTAGGATGGAATGGAGATTACAGAAATTCTGTAGAAAACATATGCTGAATTTTGATTTTTTTATGGGTAACAATATGTCATACAATAGTCTCTCATTATGCTGGCAGCAGCAGTGAGCCATAGCTCCCAGTCAACCACAAAACCACAAGGGTAAATGATGAATACTCTAATGTGTACTATGTTGCTCAGATAGGACAATGGGTAGATAGATTATTTTTATTGACAGGCAGAGTGGACAGTGAGAGAAAGAGAGAAAGGTCTTCCTTTGCCGTTGGTTCACCCTCCAATGGCCGCTGCGGCCAGCGCACTGCGACCAGCGCACTGCACTGAGCCAAAGGCAGGAGCCAGGTGCTTCTCCTGGTCTCCCATGCGGGTGCAGGGCCCAAGGACCTGGGCCATCCTCCACTGCACTCCCGGGCCATAGCATAGAGCTGGCCTGGAAGAGGGGCAACCGGGACAGAATCCGGCGCCCTGACCGGGACTAGAACCTGGTGTGCTGGCGCCGCAGGCGGAGGATTAGCCTAGTGAGCCGCGCCTAGATTATAATAGAAGCATTATTGACTTAACAGTATTTTCAACTTAACAATAAGTCTATCAATGTAATTTTATTGAATTCCATGAAACATATGTGCTTTGAAAAACAGTACATCATAAATTCACTTTCTCTCCTCGTGCATACATACACTGCTGTTTATTAATAAACTAAGTAAAGTGTTAATTTCTTGCTTAATCAGTTTTATATTGCTTAAATAATAGATTTAGCCCTAATTCAGTTTATTCCCTGATTAATTTGCAACATTTAATAACTTACTGAAGTATCAAAAAGACTTCTTAAATAAGACCCCAGAACATAGGCAATAAAAGCAAAAATTGACAAATGGGATTACATCAAGCTGAGAAGCTTCTGCACAGCAAAGGAAACAAAGTGATGAGGCAACTGACAGATGGGAGAAAATACTTCCAAGATATGCATCTGATAAAGGATTAATATCTAGAATATGGAGGAGTTCAAGAAACTCAACAACAACAAAACAAACAATCCAGTTAAGATACAAGCAAAAGGCGCTGGAGCTGAGGTATAGCAGCTAAAGCTGCAGCCTACAGTGCCAGCAATTCATATGGGTGCCAGTTCGAGTCCCAGCTGCTCCACTTCCGATCCAGCTCCCTGCTATGGCCTAGGAAAGCAGTAGAAGATGGCCCAAGTCCTTGGGCCCTTGCACCCATGTGGGAGACCTGGAAAAAGCTCCTGGCTCCTGGCTTCAAATTGGCCCAGTTCTGGCCATTACAGCAATTTTAGGAGTGAACCAGCAGATGGAAAACCTCTCTCTCTCTCTCTCTCTCTATATATATATATACACACCTTTCTATAACTCTACCTTTCAAATAAATAAATAAATCTTTGTTATTTTTTATATTTTCTTTAACTTATATAAGTTTCATATGAGTAAAGGATATGATTAGTCATTTTTCAAATGATGAAACACAAATGGCCAACAGACATATGAAAAGATGCTCCGGATCACCAGCCATGAGGGAAATGCAAATAACCACAATGAGGTATCACCTCACCCCATTTAAAAAGGCTATTATCTGGGCCAGCATTGTGGTGTAGTGGGTAAAGCCACCGCCTACAGTGCCAGCATCCCATTTGGGTTGAGTCCTGGCTGCTCCACTTCCAATCCAGCTCTCTGCTATGGCTTGGGAAAGCAGAAGATGGCCCATCATCCCTGCATTCACATGGGAGACCCGGAAGAAGCTCCTGGCTCCTGGCTTTGGATCGGTACAGCTCCTATATGAGGAGTGCAACAGCGGATGGAAGACCTCTCTCTCTCTCTCTCTCTCTCTGCCTCTCCTTCTCTCTGTGTCACTCTGACTTTCAAATAAATAAATAAATCCTTTTAAAAAAAAGGCTATTATCCAGGGCCGGCGCTGTGGCACAGTGGGTAAAGCTGCCACCTGAAGTGCTAGCATCCCATATCGGCCCCGATTCAAGTCCTGATCGCTCCACTTCCAATCCAGCTCTCTGCGATGGCCTGGGAAAGCAATGGAAGATGGTCCAAGTCCTTGGCCCTCTGCACCCACATGGGAGGCCCGGAAGAAGCTCCAGGCTCCTGGCTTCAGATCGGCCCAGCTCCTATTTGGGGAGTGAAACAGTGGATGGAAGACATTCTCTTTCTGTCTCTGCCTCTCTCTCTAACTCTGTATTTCAAATAAACAAATAAATCTTTTTTAAAAAATTTAAAAAGGCTATTATCCAAAAAACAAAATGTAAAAATGTCAGCAAGGATATAGAGAAAAACATACCTTAATACACTGTCTTTTGGAATGCAAATATGTACAACTATTATGGAAAACAGAATGGAGATTCCTCAGAAAACTAAAAGTAGATCTACCATAGGATCCAGCTATCCCACTATATACAACAGAAATGAAATCAGCACATGAAGGAATTACTTCTACTCCCATGTTTACGTCAGCTCAATACACAATGCCTAAGACATGGAATCAACCCAGATGTCCTAAAACTGATGGCTGGATAAAGAAACTGAGGCATATGTGCATGACTGAATACTAGCCACAGAATGAATGAAATCCTGGCAATGGATGCAACTTGAGATCAGTATTTTATGTGAAATAAGTGAGATTCAAAAAGACAGCTATCACATGCTTTCTCTTATTTGTGATAGTTAATATTTCAGTATAAAATTTGTGTGGACAACGTATCACTTGTTAAAAAGTTATAAATATTGCTTCACTGAATTATACCAACTCTTAAAAAATGAAGGGAAGGAGATTGGTGAGGACTCTGGGGGACTAGTAAAATTCTGTTCTTAATTTGGGTTTGGTTATCAGTATGAGAGGAGGACAAAAACAGTTATCTTTTCACTTATATGCATTTTAGTACACATACTATATTTCAATAATTTTTTAAAAAGCAATGAACATGTAAGTGGAATAATTTGGGTATTGGCAATGAGTTTGTAAAAGGTATAAAAACACATTTATCTGTACAGTTGGGTGCATTCCTGGAAAGGATGCTATATTCCAATAAAAATTTTTTAAAAGCTATGAATGTTTGAGTGGAATTACTACCGGTAAATTCTACAATGTCAAACAATTTCCTTCTTTTTCATTAGAGGCTTGAAGAAGCATCAGAAGTCCTCACACTTGAAACCCTTTGCACAAATCCTTACAATAGATATCTATCTTAGAACAGGAGTGAAATCTCAATGATTCGAGGCCCTAACAAACTTGGCCTCACCTGTTTCCTCAGTTTCTACAATGCTCTCCTCTACACAATCCACTACTACTAATATTAATGTATGCTGTCAGCTCTCATGAGTCTAAAAATGGGGATACAATGTATACTCAACAAGTCACAGTTACATTTATCTTTGTACCATATAAAGTCATACTCAAATGATACTAATTTAGACCTGAAATGAAAATGATAACCTAATTGTTTGTAAAAATGATCACACTAAGTCATTAATACAAGTGAGAAAATTAAATCAAATATAATTTTGGTAAAATTCACCATATTGTCACAAATAAAACTTAATAAAAAGGAGATGCTGTTAAAAAGAACTGAGATTGGAGCTGGCGATTTGGCATGGCTGCAGTGTTGGCATCCAATATGGGCACTGGTCGAGTCCCAGCTGCTCCACTTCTGATCCAGCTCCCTACTAATGTGCCTAGGAAGGCAGTGGAGGATGGCCCTGTACCACATGTGAGACCCAGATGAAGTTTCTGGTTCCTGGCTTCAGCTGGCCCAGCCCTGGTCATTGAGGTCATCTGAGGAGTGAACCAGTGGAAGAAAGACCTCTCTCTCTCTCTCTCTCTCTCTCTCTCTCTCTCTCTCCTTCCTGCTCTCCTATGTAACTCTGCCTTTCAGATAAAATAAATAAATATTTTAAAAAGAATTGAGAGATCAAAAGAATACAATAATTAAGACTGACAACTTTTCAGGTTTAAGTCAAATGGCATGAATAAAAATAAAATTATAACAACTAAAATACACAAAATCCTACAAAGAAAAAATATCATCAGATGAAGCATTTATACTATAATTCATCTGGGAAATATGGAAAGAACTGTGATGGAAGCACACTTAATTGAATACTAATTTCAAAATACTCCCTTAGGTATGAGCATTTTTATTTACTTTACCAGGGTCTGAAAATGTGCTATTTGTGTAGGCCATGATTTTTGGATAAGATCCACCAAAGAACAGGCAACAAAGGAATAGCTAAACATATGGGATTATATCAAACTGAGTTGTTTTATACACAGCAAAGTGAACAATCCATATAGTAAAAACACATCCAATAGAATTGGTAAAATACTTTCAAGCTACTTATCTGACAAAGGATTAATATCTAGAAGATATCAGTAACTCAAAAAACTCAACAACAAAAAAACACAATCATTAATAAATGAGCCAATGAAATTAATAGCATTCTCCAAAGAAGAAACACAAATGTTCAAAAAATACATTAAAATGTTCAATATAACTAGCCACAGGGAAATGAAAATCAAAACTACAATATCACCTAACCTATGTTAGAATGTCTATTATTAAAAAAATACAGAAAATAACAAGTGCCTACAAGAATGTAGAGAATGAGGAACATTTATACACTGTTAATAGGAATATATATTGGTATTTTCACTATGAAAAATAGTATGGAAATTTTTGTGTGCATAAGTGGAAATTTTATTTTGCTTTCAAATTTTTTCCCAAAGAAATCTTTTATTTAATAAGTGCAAATTTCATAAGTACAACTTTAGGAATATAGTAATTCTTCTAACTATACCTGCCCTCCCACCCTCACTCCCATCCCACCTCTTCCTGCCTCTCCCATTCCCAGTCCCATTCTTCATTAAGATTAATTTTCAATTAACTTTGTACACAGAAGACCAACTCTATACTAAGTAAAGATTTCAACATAAAAAAATCATTTGAGAAAAAGTTGTACAGTTAATTCTCATAACACAATTTATTGAGGATAGAAGTCCTGCACGGGAAGTTTAAGTGCAGAGTGAATCCTGTTGTTAATTTAAAAATTAACACTCTTATTATGTGACATCAGTGATCACCCAAGGCGCTTGACATGAGCCACCAAGGATATGGATGCCTTTTGAATCCACAAAGCAAAGTGGAGGTTCTCTCCTCCCTTCAGAGAAAAGTACATCCTTCTTTGATAGCCACTTCTTTCCACTGGGGTCTCACTCACAGAGATCCTTCATGTAGGACATTTTTGCCACAGTGTCTTGGCTTTACATGCCTGAAATGCTCTCATGGGCTTTTCAGGCAGACAAGAATGCCTTAAGGGCTGATTCTGAGATCAGAGTGCTGTTTAGAGAAATTATCATTCTATGAGTCTGCTGTGTGGCCTGCTTCCCATGTTGAAATATCTCTCCTTTTTTCTGTCTATTATTATTACCAGGCACTTGATCTTACTTATATTTATCCCTTTAACACTTAATCCTATTTATATGATCATGTTAACACTTAATATGGTCACTTTAACACTTAAGATGGCATTTTTACCACCCAGTTTAATGGGATTTGGGATCCTATGGCAAGTTCTCAAAATTAGAAGTCCATAGGAATGTATGCAGAACTATACAGCTTTATGGTTACAAACTTCCTTCTCCTTCTATTATTCACACATGTATTTTTTACTGAGGTCTAGTTTCAATCAACTTTATACACATATGATTAACTCTATGTTAAGAGTTCAACAAATAATATGAAGAAGAAAAAAAAACTGTTCCTTGACAGTCAAGGCAAGGGTTGTTCAAGTCATTGCTTCTCAAATGATCCCGCTACCAGGGTTGTTCAAGTCATTGCTTCTCAATGATCCCACTACCAGAATTCCTATAAGAGCACCAGTTTGAGTCCTGGATGCTCCACTTCCGATCTAGCTCTCTGCTATGACCTGGGAAAACAGTGGAAGATGGCCAAGTCCTTGGGCCCCTGCATCCATGTGGGATACCCAGAAGAAGCTCCATGCTCCTGGCTTTGGATCTGCTCAGCTCTGACCATTGCAGCCATCTGGAGAGTGAACCTATGGATGGAATTTTCTCTTCTCTTCTCTTCTCTTCTCTTCTCTTCTCTTCTCTTCTCTTCTCTCTCTCTTTCTCTTTCTTTCTCTCTCTCTCAATTTCTCCTTCCTCTGCCTCTCTGTAATTCTGACTTTCAAGTAAATAAATAAAATCTTTAGAAAAAACTGTTTAAAAAAGACAACACCCAATAAACAAAATGTGTTTATAAAAAGAATAATAAGTTGTTCACTATAAGGGAATATTGTTTTTGTTTATGTTTCCTCAGTTATATTGTTTTTGAAGTTCATCAATATTTTGAAATATTAATGTTCCCAAAATATTTATTTTCCTTTAGCTGTTTTGATATTTTATTGTATCTATTTCCAGCCTTAATATGGCGATTTCATTCTGCAAGTGATTTTTATGCAACAGATCTTTTCCTTTTTGTGACTACAAAAAGCTATGTAATGGTGAGGGTATTTGATTCAGTGTTTCACTTACCTCTTGGGACACCCAAATCCCCTATCAGTATGACTAGTTTGAGTACTAACACCCCTGCTTCTTATACAGTTTCCTGCTACTGTGCATTCGGGGAGGCAGAAGATTAAGGATCAAGTCCTGGGCTCCAGGGCCAGCGCTGTGGCACAGTGGGTTAATGCCCTGGCCTTAAGTGCCGGTATCCCATATGGGCACCGGTTCTAGTCTCAGCTGCTCCTCTTCCGATCCAGCTCTCTGCTAAGGCCTGGGAAAGCAGTAGAAGATGGCCCAAGTCCTTGGGCTCCCTCCACTCACATGGGAGATCTGGAAGAAATCCCTGGCTCCTGGCTTCGGATCAGCACAGCTCTGGCAGTTGCGGCCAATTGAGGAGTGAACCATCAGATGGAAGACCTCTCTCTCTCTCTGCCTCTCCTCTCTCTGTGTAACTCTGACTTTCAAATAAATAAATAAATCTTTAAAAAAAAGTCCTGGGCTCCCTACCGCCCATGTAAGAAGCCAAGATGGAATTTTGGACTTGTGAATTTGGCATGGTCCAACCCTGGCTTTTGTGTGCATTTGGGGAATGAACCAGCAAATGGAATATCTATACCTATCCTTCTGTCTCTCTTTCAAATAAAATGTAAATAAATGAAAACTATTGTGACTTTTACTCAATAAAAATTTTTTTATTTTTATTGATACTTAGTTTAATTGCTGTGATTTTTAGTCAATAAAATATTGGGAGCTTACCTTAACTTTGACATTACATGTCATTGAAATTTTGGTACATTCTGCTTAGTTTCTCAATTCAAAATTCTTTGAAACTTTTTCAAAATATCAAAACTAAAATTTCATAAGCTTATTATTTTATTCTTTTTTTTTTGACAGGCAGAGTTAGACAGTGAGAGAGACAGAGTTATAGAAATTGAGAGTGAGACAGAGAGAAAGGTCTTCCTTCAGTTGGTTCACTCCCCTAATGGCCGCCATGGCCGGCACTGCACCAATCAGAAGTCAGGAGCCGGGTGCTTCCTCCTGGTCTCCCATATGCGTGCAGGGACCCAAGCACCTGGGCCATCTTCCACTGCCCTCCTAGGCCACAGCAGAGAGCTGGACTGGAAGAAGAGCAACCGGGACTAGTACCCGGCACCCCAACCAGGACTAGAACCTGGGGTGCCGGCACCACAGGCAGAGGATTAGCTAAGTGAGCCACAGCACCGGCCATGATTTTATTCTTATCTACTCTTCACTAACATATTATTAATCTGGTAGACATTATAAGACAGACTCTCAGTTCTTTACTGATATTCCTGCCAGGTCTGTCAGGTGTACTCGCTTCCATATTTCTCTTCATTAAACTAGTTAGCATGCATACTACTACTCTGTGTCTCACATATGAATTCTCCCCAAGCAACTGATCCCTGGTAACATATTTGGTGCCCAATATGGGGCACTGAAGAGAACCAGTGGTAAGTTCTGAGCAACCACGTTCTGAGGAGTCTACTTCCAGCCCTTCTCCTTCCTTGTCAAGTGGCAATCAAAGTCTTTGCCAATATTTTATGGAGACAGGGGCTTGCCCACTTTCTTTTAATCTAGCCACCTTGGCCATAGCCTGCTCTGCCTCATTCAAAGTCTCTGTCACACTCCTGCAAAAGGAAGTTCCTACAAGAGGCCAAGGCAACTTACTCCCTTTCTAACTCAACCTGGGCCCTCTTGGTCCTATCCATTTGCCTGAACAGCCAAGGATCTGTTCACTACCCTGTCTCCTTTGTACTAAATGCTGGGAAGTAGGGCAAGTGTTGAGACTGTTTGGCAGCCAAGGCCCACTGCCTGCCCTCAGTTGGCCTTCCCTGCTGAAGAGTGCCACATGCCTCATTTTCCCTTTCTCCTTTGCCACCATTCTGACAACATGGTTCATATTAAACTGCTATTTTTAGCCACCACCAGATCCCTGTAGGCCATGTGTTCTATTTCTCTATTAAGTTGTTCTAGACTAGCAAGAGTGGGATCCCCTGGCCCTTCTGACTCAAAGGCTACCCATTTTCTTGCTTGCTGAAATATGGAACTTTCTCTGCCACACTGTTTAAGATACTTCTGTTCTACAATTGGGGCCAATATATGCCTTATTAAACTTGCTAAACCCAGAGCTCTCTGATCACTACAGCCTCCATTGCAGGTCCTGAGGCCTGAAATGATAAACTTAAAAACTCTGCTGTCCTTTCTAAAATGCTGTAATTTCTGAGTTATTGTGAACATCTATTTTAAGTATTTTTGTTATCCAGTTGTAATTCTCTGAAAATATTTGCAATTGTATTTATGGAGCTATGTCTTTTAACAAAACATGGTTGGTTCAATACTTAAAATGTTGTGTTATGAAACAGACACCTTGGGGCCAGCACTGTGGCACAGCGGGGTTAACGCCCTGACCTAAAGCGCCGGCATCCCATATGGGCGCCGGTTTGAGACCTGGCTGCTCCACTTCCGATCTAGCTCTCTGCTATGGCCTGGGAAAGCAGTAGAAAATGGCCCATGTCCTTGGGCCCCTACACCCACATGGGAGACCCAGAGGAAGCTCCCAGCTCCTGCCTTCAGATCGGAGCAGCTCTGGCCATTGCGGCCAATTGAGGAGTGAACCATCGGATGGAAGACCTCTCTCTCTCTCCCTCTCCTCTCTCTGTGTAACTCTGACTTTCAAATAAATAAATAAATCTTTAAAAAAAGAAAGAAAGAAGCAGACATCTTGTGATATGATTGTTGTTTTTAGCCCTTGTTTTTACTCCTGTGGAACTGTTGTTTTCCTAATTTTTAATTGTTGAATATTATTGTTTGTGATGAATTAAGCCTACGATTTCACAGTGGATTAAATTATGTCTTTGCAAAAATTAATAAAAAGAGAAGGGAGGGAAAGAGGGGGTTTGGTAGAGGTAAAGAGGGGGTGGGAGGGAAGTACACTTATGTTCTTAGAACTGCACCTATGAAATATATCAAATCTGTTTTCTTTATATAATTAAAAAAGGAAAAATCAAAAAAGAGTTTTGTCTTCTAGGCTTAAAGATACTGATTCCATGTGCTAATCCTTTGAATAAATATTTCTCTGTGCTATTGTAACTGACCTAAATAATGAGAATTTTATGCATCTTGGGAAAGGTTTCGTGTGTTTTTCTATTGCCATTATTAAGTTTTGCCAAGACCTGAGGCTCATTAATGAAGCAGTTGTCCTGATCCATCTAGTGTCCGCAGTCCTTATACTTCCTTAACCCAGATACCCAGAGCGGCCAGTTTCTCATGTTAGACCTTAATGCTGCCTTTATCTGCATACCTCTAGAATCTGAAATCCTGCTCTTTTTGCTTTTGAAAATCCACTGACTTGTGTTGGTCACCTCACCTGGACAGTACTGCCAAACAATGATTTATAGACAGCTCCTATTTGGACAAGTCCTTTGTAGGGAATCTAAAGAACCAATCTCTTCAGCAGGGTGGAGAGGTGATTTAAAATGTAGATGGTTTGCTAGACTATTTCCCACTTGAGATTCCAATTATAGGCATTTGAGTAGCACTCTTAACTTCCTAATAGAATGGTGACTGGGTATCCATGAAAAAAGTAAAACTGCCCTATAGGAAACAAACTATTTGAGGCTTATCTTCACCCAGGAGAACAGAAACTGGCCCCCAGAGAGAATACAACCCATGTAGCAGATTCCTATACCTAAAAACTTAATATAGCTCCAACTAACATGTTATGAATCCTTAGATAAAGGAAAATAGCAAAGCTCCTATAACAGGCTCTGTATCAGGCTCTCAAGAGCAAGTCCTTTGGGAAAGAACAAAACAGTCTTTGTCGAGTTAAAGGCTACCATGATTGGGGTCCCTGCACTAGGGTTGCTTAAACCTAGTCCTTCAAAACAGACAGGCAGTTAGACATAATAATTGCTGCCCAAAGGAGCGTCTGTGTCCTTCTATAAAGACATGTTTTTGAGGCCGGCACCATGGCACAGCACGTAAGCTGCTGCCAGTAGTACTGGCATACCATATGGGCACCAGTTCGAGTCCTGACTGCTCCACTTCTGATCCAGCTCTCTGCTATGGCCTTAGAAAGCAGTAGAAGATGGCACAAGTCCTTGAGCACCTGCATCCACATGAGAGACCCAGAAGCTCCTGAATCCTGGCTTCAGATAGGTCCAGCTCCAACCATTGCAGCCATTTGGGGAGCAAACCAGCAGGTGGAAGATTTGGACTAACATCTAGCCATGGAAATCCTGGATATTGCCCTTCCTTCACCCTATAGGTTCCATAGTACTGATGACTATCTTTGGACCATATGCCTTTAATGCTCTCATCTATTTTGTCTCTAACATAGTATAAGCCATCCAGTTCCAGATGGTCATGAGATAGAGCTTCTAGCTGTCCCTTCAAATGATTTCACCAGTTTTCTGGACCATGCAAGGTAACCATTCTCCAGGCCACTAGACTGGACACCATAGGACAGACAGCAAGAGAAGAATACCAATAACCAGCTCTAGGCCCATATGCCATCTCTGAAAAAAATACAGATAATTGACCTTTATCCATGTTATTCCATAAGAGTATGGGCTGCTTCTCTTGAGGGGAGAATGTTGGGATAGCTAGGTAGGTGTGAGTCTATGTGCATGTGTGAGGGGCTGAAGAAAAATGAGAGTTTCTGTTTGAAGGAACAAAGGACTAAGCCTTGGAATAAAACAAGCATTTACATAGCAAAAGTCTTGCCACTGTTTAATAACCTGGTTAGGTGAGGGTTTGGTGGGTCCCAGCCCTCTCCCTAGGGGCAGCTTAAGGGAATCTATCTGACCTTCACCAAGGGGATTATTATGAAGTTCTGGGAGGTATTCCACACCCAGAAAGCCCTCCACCAAGAAACATTCCAGAAAGGGTGTAGGGGGAGAAGAAAGAAGACCGACACCCAACATCCATAAAAACTGCAATCTGAATGCAGACTAAGCTCTCAGTTCTTTACTGAGATTTCCACCTGGTCTGTAAGATGTACTCTCTTCATTATTTCTCTTCTTTAAGCTTTGCTAGTTTGCTTACCACTAGAAAAAGAAAGAACAGGAAAAAAATAACAAAACAAAAATTTTTTAAAGTCTCATCTCTTGTCTGTACCACTGAGATTTTACATTAAACAGTCAGATTTACAGGATTTGCCATTGTGTGGCTTCAGTAACAGAAACTATCATTCTTTCCCCTACTATTTTTACAAAACTTTTCCTTGATATATAAAAAAGTAAAAGCACTTACAAAAATGTATCAAGTAAAGTTTGCCACATAGAAAGTAGTAGTTTTCCACATTTCAAGGAACTTTCTGAATTACTAGTAGGGGATTCTGGAAAATGAGAAATTTCCCACATTTCACATTTCAATAACCATCCAGTTTTATAGCTGGAAGATACTTAAGTAATTATTTCCTTTAGACCCAATATCTACTGATATTGGAAATAAGTCAAGAACAGTTAAATGAGTCATTCAAAGCCTCAAAGTGGTCTTACCCACTATTTTATGGCACCAATATAGATAATACAATTCCACATGTTAAATCAAACCAATATAAATGATACAATTCCATACATTAAACAGATAAGTTCCCATAAAAACTTACCAGAGTACTCAGATAAACTAGAGGTGTAACTTTGGCAAAGTACTTTAATGCCTTGTTGGAGGGAGGGGGAGGGTTGAGAGGCTTCTGTGCTTTTAAGGAAATCATCTCTAGATTTTTGTGTATCTAAAATTCAAAGCACTTTGGAACTTAGATGTCTAATTTGGAGTCAAATACTGAATTTTTGATGATGGCATATGCTACCAAATTAGGTTTGCAGCTTAAACACTACTTGTAAGATAGAGACAATTTGGGGAGAGCAGCAAGATGGCAGAATAGGAAGGGAGCACACTGATAGTCCAGGAAGAGACAGTTTAATAAAAGTGTAGATACCGCAGGTTCAAGGAAGAGTAGAGGAAAAAACAACAGAGGAAACTCTTCCAGAACTAGTGATTCACAGTGGACCTGCGTGGAGAGCGTGGGAGCCCACAGTTCGGACACCAGCGGCAGAATAAACACACAGCATTGGAACACGAGGTGAGCCGAACCTCAATAGCCCAAGACACTGGGGACAAGCAGAAAGAGGAGACTAGAGGGAATGAGGCTTGAAACCCCGTGGGGAAATGTTCACCAGGCTAACTAGAAGAGAGAGGAAAAAAAAGTGACCAATACAGACACGAGTTTCTCTCTCTCCACTCACCTTTCAAAGGCGAGCAAGACAAAGAGCAGGCGCCATTTTGGACATACATCATAAGCGGGATGACCTCAGGTTTCCACCCGCCCTCAGCCAAGCAGAAAAACCTGACTCTGGGGGGATGAAATAATAGGATATTAGGAACTAGTGAATGTGTGGTACTAATGAACTGAGACTGTGAAAAAAGAGACGGTGGGGGAGAGAACTCATGGAATTCATGTGAGTACTCTACAGAGACGCTACAATTCGGTAACCTTGGCAACCCAGTGGGAGACTGCAGGAGAATTTGAGCCCACAATGTGGGCAGCACAGATACCCAGTGTGGTCCTTGGGAAAGAGCTTCTGATCTCTGGCTCCTGTGGGTATATCATTCGCCTGCTAACTACCTCCAATTCCACTCAGCTGTGCGGAATTACTTCTGGAAGGAAGGAAGGAAGGAAGGAAGGAAGGAAGGAAGGAAGGAAGGAAGGAAGGAAGGAAAGAGATTTACCATGCCTAACCAGGGATGTCACTTTTGACACACCATTAACCCTGAGGAACCAAACAGAGCTCTCAGGCTACACCCATCTCAAGCCTCTAAGGCTCCATCAAAGGCAGACAGTCCACTTAATACAGTCATAGTATAACAAGAAAAAACATCACAGCAAGGGAAGAAGAATCCAAAGAAAATCTACACAATGCCAAGCAACAAACGCAGAAACCAAGGAAACAAGAACAAGGAAGACATTATGACACCCACAAATGAACAAGACACCCAAGCCAAGATTATGAAGATGATGAGATGGAAGAAATGCAAGATACTGATTTCAAAAAATTTATGATAAGAACAATTAGAAGTTTTCAAAAACAAATGATTGACCTACGGAATTCCTAACTGGACAGTATAGAAAATCTTTGAGAAAATGAAATCTTAAGGAGGAATCAAAATGAAATGAAGCAACTAGTAGAACAGGAAAGTGTGATAGTGAAGAGAAATCAAAGTGAAATGAAGAACTCAATAGATCAAATGACAAACACATTAGAGAGCCTTAAAAACAGAATGGGTGAAGCAGAAGAGAGAATATCAGACTTAGAAGACAGAGCACAAGAAAATATACAGTCAAACCAAACATAACAAGAGAAAATTAGAAATGTAAAAATTACTGTCTGTAATCTACAGGATACTATTCAAAAACCCAACATTTGGGTTCTAGGAGTTCCTGAAGGCATGGAGAGAAATGATTACAAGGCCTTTTCTGTGAGATACTAGCAGAAAATTTCACAGGTTTGGAGAAGGACAGAGAAATCCTAGTACAGGAAGCTCACAGAACCCCTAGTAAACATGACCAAAAGAGATCCTCACCACGACACGTTCTAACTAAACTCACCACAGTGAAACATAAAGAAAAGATCCTAAAATGTGCAAGAGAGAAATGTCAGATTACTCTCAGAGGATCTCCAATTAGACTCACAGCAGACTTCTCATCAGAAACCCTACAGGCTAGAAGGGAATAGCGAGACATGGCCCAGGTACTAACAGAGAAAAACTGCCAACCTAGAATATCCTGCAAAGCTCTCATTTGTGAATGAAGGTGAAATAAAGACCTTTCATAGCAAGCAGAAATTGAAAGACTTTGTGGCCACTCGTCCGGCCCTGCAAAAGATGCTTAAAGATGTGTTGCACAGAAACACAGAAACACGGTCATCAATATAAAAGAAGGAACAGGAAGGAAACCTCACAGCAAAAGATCACAGGAAGTTCTGTCACTCCCCATCTTCGTGGAGGAGCAACACAGGACCCTGCGCTGTTCTTTCGTCTGCTCGGCCCTCCCTGGGTTTGCTGCTGGTTCTTCCCGGGTTGGCTACTATCCCTTCCACCTCCGTGGAAGGGCAGTTCCCCCTGGCCACATTCCCCACTTCCGCAGGGGAGCGGCACACCGCCGGCCGGCTCTTCTCGGGGGCTGCACAGGTGTTCCTTCAGCTAGATGTTCCCCTTAGATGTTCCTGGTGCATGCTGTCTCTCTCCTCCTTTATAGTCCTCCTCCGCCAATCCTAACTCGGCTGCCCACACGCCGAGTACGCTGCTCTCCAATCAGGAGCAAGTCCTACAGTTTATTGGTTGAACTGGAGGCAGCTGGGTAGAAGCTGTTTACTTCTCTCCCAGCGCCATATTGTGGGAGAGCAGATGCATAGAATAAGTCTTAATTCCAATAACTCAGTCCAGGCCGGGCTGCTCCCCACAAGTTCAAAGTATACATTAGAAAATATCTTTGGCAAATGGGAGGGCAAAGTTACCACTTATCAATAGTCACCTTGAAGGTGAGAGGGAGTGGGAAAGGGGAGGGTTGTGGGTGGGAGGGACGGTATGGGGGGGAAGCCATTGTCATCCATAAATCGTACTTTGGAAATTTATATTCATTAAATAAAAGTTAAAAAAAAAATCTTTAAAACAATAAAAAAATAGTCACCTTGAACGTTAATGGCCTGAACTGTCCAGTTGAAAGACACCAAATGGCTGATTGGGTTAAGGAACAAAACCCATCTATTTGCTGCTTACAAGAAACACATCTTTCCAACAAAGATCCATACAGACTGAAAGTGAAAGGCTGGAAAAAGATATACCATGCCAACAGAAATGAAAAAAGAGCGGGCGTAGCCATCTTAATATCGGACAACATAAACTTTACCACAAAAACTGTTAAGAGAGACAAACAGGCACACTACATAATGATTAAGGGATCAATTCAACAGGACGATATAACAATTATCAATGTATATGCACCTAATTACAGGGCACCAGTTTATTTAAAAGATTTGTTAAGGGACTTAAAGGGAGACTTAGACCCCAATACAATAGTACTGGGGACTTCAATACTCTACTCTCAGAAACAGGCAGATCAACAGGACAGAAGATCAACAAGGATACACTAGATTTAAACGACACTATAGCCCAAATGGATCTAACAGATATCTACAGAACTTTCAATCCTACATTTAAAGAATTTACATTCTTCGCAGCAGTACATGGAACCTTCTCTAGGATTGACCACATATTATGCCATACAGCAAGTCTCAGCAAATTCAAAAGAATTAGAATCATACCATGCAGCTTCTCAGACCATAAAGGAATGAAGCTGGAAATCAGCAACTCAGGAATCCCTAGAGCATATGAAAACACATGGAGATTGAACAAAATGCTCCTGAATGAACACTGGGTCACAGAAGAAATCAAAAGAGAAATCAAAAATTTTCTGGAAGTAAATGAGGATAACAGCACAACATACCAAAACTTACGGGACGCAGCAAAAGCAGTGTTAAGAGGAAAGTTTATATCAATAGGTTCCTACATCAAGAAATTGGAAAGGCACCAAATAGATGAGCTTTCAATGCATCTCAAGGATCTAGAAAATCTGCATCAAACCAGATCCAAATCTAGTCGGAGAAGAGAAATAATTAAAATCAGAGAAGAAATCAACAGGATTGAATCCAAACAAAAAACATTACAAAAAATCAGCCAAACGAGGAGCTGGTTTTTTGAAAAAAATAAACAAAATTGACACCCCATTGGCCCAACTAACTAAAAAAAGAACAGACCCAAATCAATAAAATCAGAGATGAAAAAGGAAACGTAACAACAGAAACCACAGAAATCAAAAGAATCATCAGAAATTACTACAAGGACCTGTATGCCAGCAAACAGGGAAGTCTATCAGAAATGGATAGATTCCTGGACACATGCAACCTACCTAAATTGAACCAGGAAGACATCGAAAACCTAAACAGACCCATAACTGAGACAGAAGTTGAAACAGTAATAAAGGCCCTCCCAACAAAGAAAAGCCCAGGACCAGATGGATTCACTGCTGAATTCTACCAGACATTTAAAGAAGAACTAATTCCATTTCTTCTCAAACTATTCAGAACAACTGAAAAAGAGGGAATCCTCCAAATTCATTCTATGAAGCCAGTATTACCTTAATTCCTAACCTGGAGAAAGATGCAGCATTGAAAGAGAATTACAGAGTTCAACCAATGGTACTAGAACAAAAAAAAAAATACTAAAATGGATAAAGTATTACATTGTACATCAACCGTCAGGAAAAGAGCTGATCAAGTCACTGTTTCTCATAGTGTCAATTTCACTTCAACAAGTTTCCCCTTGGGTGCTCAGTTAGTTGTCACTGATCAGGGACAAATATCATATGTTCTCCTGTTCCACTCAACTAACTGAGCACCAAAAGGGAAACTTGTTGAAGTGAAATTGATACTATGAGAAATGTGACCTGATCAGCTCTTCTCCTGACTGTTGATGTACAATGTAATACTTTATCCATTTTAGTATTTTTTTTCTAGTATTATTGGTTGAACTCTGTAATTAACACACAATTATTCTTAGGTGTTTAAATTTTAACTGAAAAGTGATCCCTGTTAGGAATTTGGAAAACATTATGCTGAGTGAAATAAGCCAATCCCAAAGGGACAAATACCACTGGTTCTCCTTGATAGGTGATAACTAACTGAGCACCAAAAAGGAAACCTGTTAAAGTGAAATGAACACTAGGAGAAACGGTGACTTGATCAGCCCTCACCCTGACTGTTGATGAGCAACTTGATATGTTATCCCTCTTAGTATTTTTTTTTGTTTGTTCTACTTAAAACTTTGGTTGACTACTGTACTCAATACACAGTTATTCTTAAGTGTTGAAACTTAACTGAAAAGTGATCACTGTTAAATATAAGAATGGGAATAAGAGAGGGAAGTGATGTGCAATTCGGGACATGCTCAAGATGACTTACATCAAACGGTAGAGTTAGAAACATACCAGGGGATTCCAATTCAATCCCATCAAGGTGGCATGTACCACTGCCATCTCACTAGTCCCAATGATCAATTTCTGTTCACAATTGATCATAATGATAGGACTAAGAACCAAAGGGATCACATAAACAAGAATAGTGTCTACAAAAACTAGCTGATACAATAAAAAAAAAGGGAGAGAATGATCCAACATGGGAAGTGAGATACACAGCAGACCCATAGAATGGCAGATGTCCTAACAACACACTGGCCTCAGAATCAGCCCTTAAGGCATGCGGATCCGCCTCAAATGCCCATGAGAGTATTTCAGGCATGGAAAGCCAAGACACTCTGGGGGAAAAAAAAACCTAAATGAACGATCTCCACAAGTGATATCCCAGTGGAAAGAATGGGTCATCAAAGAAAGAGGTACCTTTCTCTGAAGGGAGGAGAGAACTTCCACTTTGACCATGGCCTTATCTAAATATGATCAGAGTCAGTGAACTCAGGGGGCTTCCATAGCCTTGGCAGCTCATGACAAGAGCCCAGGGTGATTACTGATGCCATAAACAAGAGTGTCAATGTGTTAAGTCAACAACAGGAGTCACTGTGCACTTACTCCTCATGTAGGATCTTTGTCCTTAGTGTGCTGTACATTGAGAATTAATGCTATAACTAGTACTCAAACAGTATTTTTCACTTTATGTTTCTGTGTGGGAGCAAACCATTGAAATCTTTACTTAATGCATGCTAAACTGATCTTCTGTATATAAAGAGAATCAAAAGTGACTCTTGATGTGAATGGAAGGGGAGAGGGAGTGGGAAAGGGGAGGGTTGCAGGTGGGAGGGACGTTATGGGGGGAAGCCATTGTAATCCATAAGCTGCACTTTGGAAATTTATATTCATTAAATAAAAGTTTTAAAAAAGAGAATTACAGACCAATATCCTTGATGAACATAGATGCAAAAATCCTCAATAAAATTCTCGCCAATAGAATGCAACAACACATCTGGAAAATCATCCACCCAGACCAAGTGGGATTTATCCCTGGCATGCAGGGATGGTTCAATGTGCGCAAAACAATCAACATGATACACCACATTAACAGACTGCAGATGAAAAACCATATGATTATCTCAGTAGATACCGAGAAAGCATCTGATAAAATACAACACCCTTTCATGATGAAAACTCTAAGCAAACTGGGTATGGAAGGAACATTCCTCAGTACAATCAAAGCAATTTATGAAAAACTCACAGCCAACATCCTATTGAATGGGGAAAAGTTGGAAGCATTTCCACTGAGATCTGGTACCAGACAGGGATGCCCACTCTCACAACTGCTATTCAATATAGTTCTGGAAGTTCTAGCCAGAGCTATTAGGCAAGAAAAAGAAATTAAAGGGATACAAATTGGGAATGAAGAACTCAAACTATCCCCTTTGCAGATGACATGATTCTTTATTTAGGGGACCCAAAGATCTCTACTAAGAGACTATTGGAACTCATAGAAGAGTTTGGCAAAGTAGCAGGGTATAAAATCAATGCACAAAAATCAACAGCCTTTGTATACACAGACAATGCCATGGCTGAGGAAGAATTTCTAAGATCAATCCCATTCACAATAGCTACAAAAACAATCAAATACCTTGGAATAAACTTAACCAAGGACGTTAAAGATCTCTACGATGAAAATTACAAAACCTTAAAGAAAGAAATAGAAGAGGATACCAAGAAATGGAAAAATCTTCCATGCTCATGGATTGGAAGAATCAATATCATCAAAATGTCCATTCTCCCAAAAGCAATTTATAGATTCAATGCAATCCCAATCAACATACTGAAGACCTTCTTCTCAGATCTGGAAAAAATGGTGCTGAAATTTATATGGAGACACAGGAGACCTGGAATAGCTAAAGCAATCTTGTACAACAAAAACAAAGCCGGAGGCATCACAATACCAGATTTCAGGACATACTACAGGGCAGTTGTTATCAAAACAGCATGGTACTGGTACAGAAACAGACAGATAGACCAATGGAACAGAATAGAAAACCAGAAATCAACCCAAACATCTACAGCCAACTCATATTTGATCAATCCAAAACCAATCCCTGGAGTAAGGAGAGTCTATTCAATAAATGGTGCTGGGAAAATTGGATTTCCATGTGCAGAATCATGAAGCAAGACTCCTACCTTTCACCTTACACAAAAATTCACTCAACATGGATTAAAGACTTAAATCTATGACCCGACACCATCAAATTATTAGAGAGCATTGGAGAAACCCTGCAACATATAGGCACCGGCAAAGACTTCTTTGAAAAGACCCCAGAATACACAGTCAACACCAAAATTAACATTTGGGATTGCATCAAATTGAGAAGTTTCTGTACTGCAAAAGAAACAGGAAAGTGAAGAGACAACCGACAGAATGGGAAAACATATTTGCAAACTATGCAACAGATAAAGGGATGATAACCAGAGTGTACAAAGAGATCAAGAAACTCCACAACATCAAAATAAACAACCCACTTAAGAGATGGGCCAAGGACCTCAAGAGACAGTTTTCAAAAGAGGAAATCCAAATGGCCAACAGGCACATGAAAATATATTCAGGATCACTAGCCATCAGGGAAATGCAAATCAAAACCACAATGAGGTTTCACCTCACCCCGGTGAGAATGGCTCACATACAGAAATCTACCAACAACAGATGCTGGAGAGGATGTGGATAAAAGGGACACTAACCCACTGTTGGTGGCAATGCAAACTGGTTAAGCCACTATGGAAGTCAGTCTGGAGATTCCTCAGAAACCTGAAGATAACCCTACCATACAACCCAGCCATCCCACTCCTTGGAATTTACCAAAGGAAATTAAATTGGCAAACAAAAAAGCTGTCTACACATTAATGTTTATTGTAGCTCAATTCACAATAGCTAAGACCTGGAAGCAACCCAAATGCCCATCAACTCTAGAGAATAATATACAGCAGTCAAAAAAAAATGAAATCCGGTCATTTGCAACACGATGAAGGAATCTGGAAAACATCATGCTGAGTGAATTAAGCCAGTCCCAAAGGGACAAATATCATATGTTCTCCCTGATCAGCAACTAACTGAGCAACAAAGGGAAACCTGTTGAAGTGAAATGGGCACTATGAGAAACAGTGACCATTGGTTGAACTCTGTGATTCACACAATTATTCTTAGGTGTTTAAATTTTAACTGAAAAGTGATCCCTGGTAAATATAAGAGCAGGAATAAGAGAGGGAGGAGATGTTTAATTTGGGACATGCTCAATCGGACTTGCCCCAAATGGTGGAGTTAGAAACGTGCCAGGGGATTCCAATTCAATCCCATCAAGGTGGCATGTACCAATGCCATCTCACTAGTCCAAGTGATCAATTTCTGTTCACAATTGATCACACTGATAGGTCTAAGAGTCAAAGGCATCACACAAACAAGACTAGTGTCTGCTAATACTAACTGATAGAATCAAAAAGGGAGAGAATAATCCAACATGGGAAGCAGGATATGCAGCAGACTCATAGAATGGCAGATGTCCTAAATAGCACTCTGGCCTCAGAATCAGCCCTTATGGTATTCGGATATGGCTGGAGAGTCCATGAGAGTATTTCAGGCATGGAAATCCAAGACACTCTGGGAAAAAAAAAGAAGACCTAAATGAAAGATCTCTGTGAGTGAGATCCCAGTGGAAAGAACGGGGCCATCAAAGAAGGAGGTACCTTTCTCTGAAGGGAGGAGAGAACTTCCACTTTGACTATGACCCTGTCAGAATAAGATCAAAGTCAGCGAACTCAAAAGGCTTCCATAGCCTTGCGAACTCATGACTAGAGCCTAGGGATATTACTGACGCCATAAAGAAGAGTGTCAAATTGTTAAGTCAACAACAGGAGTCACTGTGTACTTACTCCTCATGTATTATCTGTCCTTAATGTGTTGTCCAATATGAAGTAATGCTATAACTAGTACTGAAACAGTATTTTATACTTTGTGTTTCTGTGTGGGTACAAACTGATGAAATCTTTACTTAATATATACTAAATCGATCTTCTGTATATAAAGAGAATTGAAAATGAATCTTGATGTGAATGGAATGGGAGAGGGAATGGGAAATGGGAGGGGTGCGAGTGGGAGGGAAATTATGGGGGGAAAGCCATTATAATCAATAAATTGTACTTTGGAAATTTATATTTACTAAATTAAAAAAAATTGTAAAAAAAAAGATACAGACAATTTGTTTAAGGAACAAAAAATATGAGGTATTTTTGGAACTACAATTTAGAAACTAGAAATAATACATTCCCAGACAAAATAGATAGATAACTTCATTTTATACATAAGCTTTTATAAACAGAATGTCACAACAGATCAGATAGTAGATAAAGAGAGAAAGTAGACAATCAGGACATGAATCTCTATATTTATGAAACTGAACTTCTTTCACCAAAGCCAGACACTCTACCTATAATAAGGCTACCAAATATTTTAAATTTTATTTTGTTACAAGACAGAGAGAAAGAGATTGAGAGAGAAAGAGAAAGCGAGAAGCTAGAGAAAGACAGAGAGAGGGAGAGAGAGAGAGAGAGAGAGAGAGAGAGACTGACTTCCTCTGCTGGTTCACTCCCCCAAAATGCCTACAATATCCAGGACTGGACCAACATAAAGCAAGACCTGGATCTGGGAACTCAATGCAGATCTCCCACATGGGTGGCAGAAACCCAAATATTTGAAATACTACCTAATGCCTCCCATATCATGCATTACTTGTAAACTGGAATTTGGAGCAGACCTGGGACATGTCAGCATCCCAAATAGTGTCTTCTGTACCAAATGCTTATCCTAATCAATTATATTCTTTTTATTTAAAGATTGATTGATTGATTGCTTGATTTGAACGGCAGAGACAGAGGTTTTCCATCCTGATTCACTCCAAATGAATGCAACAACTAGAGTTGAGCCAATCTGAAGCCACGAATCATGAGCTTCTTCCAGGTCTCCCATGCGGGTGCAGAAGTCCAAGGACTTGGGCCATCTTCTTCTTCTTTTCCAGGCCATAGAAGAGAGCTGGATCGGAAGTGGAGCAGCTGAGACTTGAACCAGCGCCCATATAAGATGTTGGCACCGAAGGCAGCAGCTTTACCTGCTATGCCACAGTGCCAGCCCCTATAATATTCTTAAACCTTTCCATTTCTTGCTGTAATTCTTAATTTGGATATACTTTTGATGTTTTGCTGCTATGTGAGGAAAATAAGTTACCAAGAAGAAGTAATCCAGTTTGTTGCACTGACATTAAGCGTCCCTGTTCTTTTATCCTATGACCATGAAGAATATGAAGTTCAAAATAGGTATAAAGTTAACATTTTTCCCCAAGGTTTCCCTGTTTTTATAACTATTGGACACTGTCATTAACATATCATTGCTTTTGAATGTAATCTGTATTGTTTTTATTTCCTTTTAAGTGTTTGGAACAACAGAAATTTGTGCCTTTTTATTCGAATGTTGTTCTTCATTGCTTTGGTTGAGTAAGTGCCCAAACCAAAGAGACTTCTAGACCACTAGAGAGGCATATGTTTGATGTCTAAATTCTAATTACTGGCATTTTGGTTTTTATATTTTGTCACTGACATATCAACTACTGGTCTTCTGTCATTTCAACTGAAACTATTTCTGGGTCCCTTATTTTTTAATTCTCTGTATCATAACAACTCTCACTTGCATTAAAAACATGTTTAGTGTGGCTAACATTGTGGTATAGTGGATTACACTGCTACCTGCAACTCTGGCACACCATGTGGGTTCCATTTCTAGTCTTAGCTGCTCTACTTCCAATATAGCTCTCTGCTAATGTGCCTGGGAAAGCAGTGGAAGTTGGCCCAAGTACTTGTGTCCCTACGCCCACTTTGGAGATTCAGATGAAGCTCCTGACTCCTGGATTTGATCTGGCCCACCCCTGGCCATTGCAACCATTTGGAAAGTGAACCAGCAAATTGAGACTCACTCTCTCTCTCTCTCTTTCTCTCTCTCTCTCTCCAAACTCTGCATTTCTAATAAATAAACCTATCATTATTTAAAAACATGTTTACTGACTAATTTACTATGAATTTGATATTCTATTCTCTCTTAAATGAAGCTTAGAGCATGACTGGTTGGAGCATAATGGAGACCAAGAGCACACAGGGGATAGAAAGACATTTATAAAACTAGGTTCATTTTTTCATTCATGAAATGCCTGGACTACAACAGAGATGAACACTACAAATGCATCTTTATGCTTACAATCAAGTGTATCACTTATCAAAGTAGGTTTATCCTATCAAAAAACATGTTCATCTCTGGTTCTTAAAACTTACTAGAAACTCTATGGATAGTTTCAGCGTTGTAACAATTTAAAATGTTTTCAATTAAATATTAAATTATGACCTGTTGGTTATAATTGGCTATTCTGAAACATATTTCACTTGATGCATGCTATGTTATCAAAGCAAACAAACCAATATTAAACCAGAAATGTCAATTTAAATTTTGACACACCTGTGGCTGGTTATTTTCACTTCTGTAATCTTCCTTGGATATTCTTTCTTTGCTGTAATGTGATGAAGAACTGACACGTTCTAATTCAGGTGTCATGCTTTGATAACTATTAGTACTGAAATCACCATACAATGGCTTCTTTGGCATGTCCTGTATTGGTTTTCTTTCCTTATAACTCCCTGGAAGAGCAGAAACAGTGTCTCATTATTTGAATCACATACTTCATTCTTTGGTGTGGGAAAGCTCCAAATTTGAAAAATTTCTGGGCCACTATAGTAAGGCACATGTCCAGTGTTTAATCCAGATAGTTCTATTTTGGCTGATTTTTGCCATTTGCTTTGGCTAATCTAGTCCCCATAACAGATCTATATATTTAGTTAAATATACTACATAGTATAGTTAAATAAAAGATACTGTTGAAATCTTTACTTAATGCATACTAAACTGATCCTCTGTTAAAAAAAAAAAAGAAATTATCAACTCCCAACTTGACTCTCACTGGGATTAAACATGACAATAGGTCTGATCTGATTTCATCATCATTTAAAAAAAATCATCTATTATTTTTCACTTTATGTTTCTGTGTGGGAGCAAACTGTTGAAATCCTTACTTAATGTATACTAAGCTGATCTTCTGTATATTAAGATAATCGAAAATGAATGAATGTGAATGAAAGGGGAGAGGGAGTGGGAAAGGGGAGGGTTGTGGGTGGGAGGGACGGTATGGGGGGGAAGCCATTGTCATCCATAAATCGTACTTTGGAAATTTATATTCATTAAATAAAAGTTAAAAAAACAATATTTATAAAAATAGAAATAACATTTTTATTTTATCAACTGAAAGATTAGCTTAATCTTGTATTTAGTTGACTACTTCTTTAAGACATACTCTAATTGTTCAAAATGGGAAACAACTACTTAAGGAGTAGTAAATATCACCAGGTTCAAAGCATACAAATGTCAAACATATCCAGACACAGTTTCATCCACTCAACATGAATGAATAAAACTGTCAGAAACCAAATTAAAATATTCAAAATGTGCAGGAGAAAAATCAAAGTCCCACTGAACACTGTTTGCAACCTCATAAGAATATATTTTTAATAACATGATAACCAGGTAGTTCATTGTTGATTTCCACAATCATTCTTAACTTATTACACCTTTATCAGTGTATAAACTGTTAGCTTCTACTGGACATGTTTTCATCGACAGCTCTAAGAAATTTCCTTTTTTCTGTTAAGACTCACCTTGCTATATGAAGTCTCCCTTGATTATGTGCATTTTCCCCAAGGAAACAATCATTTCTTTCCTTGGGTCTACCTACTGTATTGATTTTAATACTGAGTTTTTTACCATCTAAACTATAAATTGTTTCATTATATATCTACTCCACTGGATATCAGACTAAAGGAGACAATATTTTAAATCATATTAATATGAAATCTTCCTTATTTTACTCAATAATTACTTATTAAGTTCCTGTTACACGCTAAACATTGGGAATTAAATAAGGTACATAAATGTGGCAATGATGGATTTTCTAGATATAGTGCATAGCTGAGATATAAAGCCTGAAGTTGGGCTGACTGAAATGTGTAGAGGGTAGGAAAAGGTGACAATGTGCAAGGCAGTAGCAAGAGAGGGAGAGAAGCAGCAAATAAAGGATACAAATTCTTAGAAAATAGCAAGTAGTGAGGGGAACAGCACTAAGCAATTCAGTAATGTCGAAGCAAAGGCATAGAAAAGGAATGAAATGTAGAGTTAGGAAGAAGATAAATTTTGAAATCCTTACATTAGGGATGCTTGAACACTAATGTGTTGAAGAGTGGCTCATGGTAATATTGTCATTGGAGAAAGATCACTCTAAATGCTGTGGGAAGGATGAACTTGATGAGCATTTGGGTAAATGCAGGGACAAAAATGAAAAAGGCAAGCATGAGAATATTTTAGGCATGGAAAGCCAAGACACTCTGGGGGGAAAAAAAACTAAATGAAACATCTCTGCAAGTGAGATCCCAGTGGAAAGAACAGGTCATCAAAGAAGGAGATACCTTTCTCTGAAGGGAGGAGAGAACTTCCACTTTGACCATGACCTTGTCTAAATAAGATCGGAGTCAGTGAACTCAAAAGGCTTCCATAGCCTTGGTAACGCATGACAAGAGCCTAGGGTGATTACTGATGCCATAAACAAGAGTGTCAATTTGTTAAGTCAACAACAGGAGTCACTGTGTACTTACTCCTCATGTAGGATCTCTGTCCTTAATGTGCTGTACATTATGATTAAATGCTATAACTAGTACTCAAATAGTACTTTACACTTTGTGTTGCTTTGTGGGTGCAAACTGTTGAAATCTTTACTTAATATATACTAAATTGATCTTCTGTATATAAAGAGAATTGAAAATGAATTTTGATGCGAATGGAATAGGAGAGGGAGTGGAAGAGGGGAGGGTTGCAGGTGGGAGGGAAGTTATGGGGGGAAAAGCCATTGTAATCCATAAACTGTACTTTGGAAATTTATGTTTATTAAATAAAAGTTAAAAAAAGGCAAGCATACAAAATATGTATGAAGCAGACCTCAACTAGGGAATTTTCCCAGAAATACTTAGGAAACAAGGTGAAAGCATTTGGCATGGAATGAATTTTAAAGTTTCATTGATTTTATTATAAAAACAAAGTAGAGGAAAGATAGTCATAGAGAGAAATTTTCTACTTCTAGTTCACTCCCAAAATGCCCACAACAGCCAGGGCAAGGCCACGTTGAGGAAAGGGGCTAAATTTCATCTGGATCTCTCATTTGCATGGCTGGGATCCGATTATGTGAGCTATCACCTGCTGCCTCCCAGGGAGCATATTAGCAGGAAGCTGTATAAGAAAGAGTAGGGACTCAAACCCAGCACTCCTCTAGGGATATAGGCACACAAGAGAGAGTCAAATTACCTTCTAAAACACAATGCCTACACCTACAATAATTTTTTATTAAATTTATTAGTAATTATTATTTATTAAATATTTTTTGTGAAAAGAATAAATGTACACAACTGGATCCCTAGTAAACTACACTCTGTTAATTACTTTATAAAAGGTACACATTGATAAAGACCCTACATGAACTGTTTAGTTTGTGTTCATTTCATAGTTTTTCTGTTTAATATACTGCTGTGTTAAGGGAACTCATTTAGGTGTTCTGTTTGACAAGTACAGCTTAACTGGATCTACCAAGGTCATGAATAAATAAGAGCAAACACATCACTTGGATAGATCAGTAATTCTGAGTTTGTGACTTATTGCCAACACTCTGGAGAAAACTGATAAACTCTGTGAAATACAATGTCAATTCTATAAGTAAGAAAGAAAAGGAAACTACAGGGGTAAAACAATATATGATTTATTTATATATGTTCTATACAGTAGAACATACCCAAGTGGCCAGCATCCCATATGGGCACCAGTTGGAGTCCCAGCTGCTCCCTTCCAATCCAGCTCCCTGCTAATGGGCCTGGGAAAGCAGCAGAGGATGGCCCAGTCGCTTGAAACCCCCGCCACCCACCACCCACGTGGGAGACTAAGAAGAAGCTCCTGGCACCTTACTTTAAAACAGTCTAATTCAGCCCTAGTGGCCATTTTGGGGAGTAAACCAGTGGATAGAAGATCTCTGTCTTTCCTTCTCTCTCCTTCTCTCTCTGAAATTCTGCCTTTTATATAAATAATTAAATCTTTTTTAACTTTTACTTAATGAATATAAGTTTCCAAAGTATAGCTTATGGATTACAATGGCTTTTCCTCCCATAACTTCCCTCCCACCTGCAAACCTCCCCTCTTCCGCTCCCTCTCCTATTCCATTCGCATCAAGATTCATTTTCAATTCTATTTACAAAAGATCAATTTAGCATACATTAAGTAAAGATTTCAACAGTTTGCACCCCCATAGAAACACAAAGTGAAAAATACTATTTGAGTACTAGTTATAGCATTAATTCACATTGAACAACACATTAAGGACAGAGATACCACATGAGGAGTAAGTGCACAGTGACTCCTGTTGTGGACTTTACAAATTGACACTCTTGTTCATGGCATCAGTAATCACCCTAGGCTCTTGTCATGAGTTGCCAACTATGAAGGCCTTTTAAGTTTGCCGACTCTGATCATATTTAGACAAGGTCATGGTCAAAGTGGGAGTTCTCTCCTGCTTTCAGAGAAAGGTACCTCCTTCTTTGAAGACCTGTTCTTTCCACTGGGATCTCACTTGCAAAGATCTTTCATTTAGGTCATTTTTTTTTGCCACAGTGTCTTGGCTTTCCATGCCTGAAATACTCTCATGGACTCTCCAGCCAGAGCCCTAAAGGGTTGATTCTGAGGCCAGAGTGCTGTTTAGGACATCTGCCATTCTATCAGTCGGCTGTGTATTCCACTTCCCATCTAGATCATTCTCTCCCTTTTTGATTCTATCAGTATTTGCAGACACTAGTCTTTTTATTTGATCACTTTGACTCTTAGTCTTATCATTATGATCAATTGTGAACAGAAAGTGATCACTTGGACTAGTGAAATGGCATTGGTACATGCCACCTTGATGGGATTGAATTGGAATCCCCTGGCGTTTCTAACTCTACCATTTGGGGCAAGTCCGATTGAGCATGTCCCAAAATAAACATCTCCTCCATCTCTTATTCCCACTCTTATGTTTCACAGGGATCACTTTCCAGTTAAATTTAAACACCTAAGAATAATTGTGTGTTAATTACAGAGTTCAACCAATAGTATAAAGATAACAAAAACTACTAAGAGGGATAAAGTATTAAGTTGTTCATCAACAGTCAGGTCAAAGGCTGATCAAGTCATGATTTCTCATAGTGTCCATTTCACTTTAATAGGTTTCCTTTTTGGTGCTCAGTTAGTTGTCACCAATCAGGGAGAACATATGATATTTGTCCCTTTGGGACTGGCTTATTTCACTTAGCACGATGTTTTCCAGATTCCTCCATTTTGTTGCAAATGACCGGATTTCATTGTTTTTGACTGCTGTATAGTATTCTATAGAGTACATGTCCCATAATTTCTTTATCCAGTCTACTGTTGATGGGCATTTGGGTTGATTCCAGGTCTTAGCTATTGTGAATTGAAGTGCAAAAAACATTAATGTGCAGACAGCTTTTTTGTTTGCCAATCTAATTTCCTTTGGGTAAATTCCAAGGAGTGGGATTGCATCAAATTGAGAAGCTTCTGTACTGCAAGAGAAACAGTCAGGAAAGTGAGGAGGCAATCGACAGAATGGGAAAAACTATTTGCAAACTATGCAACAGATAAAGGGTTGATAACCAGAGTCTAAAAAGATATCAAGAAACTCCACAACATCAAAATAAACAACCCACTTAAGAGATGGGCCAAGGACCTCAAGAGACAGTTTTCAAAAGAGGAAATCCAAATGGCTAACAGGCACATGAAAAAATATTCAGGATCACTAGCCATCAGGGAAATGCAAATCAAACCACAATGAGCTTTCACCTCACCCTGGTTAGAATGGCTCACATTCAGAAATCTACCAACAACAGATGCTGGTGGGGATGTGGGTTAAAGAGACACTAACCCACTGTTGGTGGGAAAGCAAACTGGTAAAGCTACTATGAAAGCTGGTCTGGAAATTCCTCAGACAACTGAATATAATCCTACCCATTTCTGATAGACTTCCCTGTTTGCTGGCATACAAGTCCTTGTAGTAATTTCTGATGATTCTTTTGATTTCTGTGGTGTCTGTTGTTACGTTTCCTTTTTCATCTCTGATTTTATTGATTTGGGTCTGTTCTTTTTTTAGTTAGTTGGGTCAATGGGGTGTCAATTTTTTTTATTTTTTCAAAAAACCAGCTCTTCGTTTGGCTGATCTTTTGTAAATTTTTTTATTTAATCCTATTGATTTCTTCTCTGTTTTTAATTATTTCTCTTCTCCGACTAGATTTGGGGTCTGGTTTGCTGCAGATTTTCTAGATCCTTGAGATATATTGAAAGCTCATCTATTTGGTGCCTTTCCAATTTCTTGATGTAGGCACCTATTGATATAAACTTTCCTCTTAACACTGCTTCTGCTGCATCCCATAAGTTTTGGTATGTTGTGCTGTTATCCTCATTTACTTCCAGAAAATTTTTGATTTCTCATTTGATTTCTTCTATGACCCATTGTTCATTCAGGAGCATGTTGCTCAATCTCCATGTGTTTGCATATGCTCTAGGGATTCCTGAATTGCTAATTTCCAACTTCATTCCACTGTGGTCTGAGAAACTGCGTGGTATGATTCTAATTTTTTTGAATTTGCTGAGACTTGCTTTATGGCCCAGTATGTTGTCAATCCTAGAGAAGGTTCAATGCACTGCTGGGAAGAATGTAAATTCTTTAAATGTAGGATTGAAAGTACTGTAGATATCTGTTCGATCCATTTGGCCAATAGCGTCAACTAAATTTGCTATTTCCTTGTTGATCTTCTGTCCAGTTGATCTATTTCTGAGAGTGGAATATTCAAGTCCCCAGGTACTATTGTATTGGGGTTTAAGTCTCCCTTTAAGTCCCTTAACAAATCTTTTAAATAATCTGGTGCCCCACTTTGTCTCTTAACAGTTTTTGTGTAGAACGTTATTTTGTGTGATATTAAGATGGCTACACCTGCTTTTTTTTGTTTCTGTTTCCATGTAATATCTTTTTCTAGCCTTTCAGTTTCAGTCTGTATGGATCTTTGTTGGAAAGATGTGTTTCTTTTAAGCAGCAAATGGATGGGTTTTGTTCCTTAACCCAATCAGCCATTCGGTGTCTTTTAACTGGACAGTTCAGGCCATTAACATTCAAGGTGACTATTGATAAGTAGCAACTTTGCCCTGCCACTTTCCCAAAGATATTTTCTAGTATATGCTTTGAACTTCCTGTGATCTTTTACTGTGAGGCTTTCTTCCTTTATCATCTCTCATATTGATGTCTGTGTTTCTGTGTGTAACACATCTTTAAGCATCTTTTGCAGGGCTGGATGAGTGGCCACAAATTCTTCCAATTTCTGTTTGCTATGAAAGGTCTTTATTTCACCTTCATTCACAAATGAGAGCTTAGCAGGATATAATATTCTAGGTTGGCAGTTTTTCTCTCTTAGTACCTGGGCTATATCTCGCCATTCTCTTCTAGCTTGTAGGGCTTCTGATGAGAAGTCTGCTATGAGTCTAATTGGAGATCCTCTGAGAGTAATCTGACATTTCTCTCTTGCACATTTTAGGATCTTTTCTTTATGTTTCACTGTGGTGAGTTTAGTTACAACATGTCGTGGTGAGGATCTCCTTTGGTCATGTTTATTAGGGGTTCTATGAGCTTCCTATACTAGGATGTCTCTGTCCTTCTCCAAACCTGGGAAATTTTCTGCTAATATCTCACTAAAAAGGCCTTGTAATTCTTTCTCTCTCTTCATGCCTTCAGGAACTCCTAGAACCCGAATGTTGGGTTTTTTAATAATATCCTGTAGATTCCAGACTATTTTTTAGATTTCTAATTTCCTCTTCTTATCTTTGGTTTGACTGTATACTTTCCTGTTCTGTTGCTTTGACTGTATATTTTCCTGTTCTGTCTTCTAAGTCTGATATTCACTCTTCTGCTTCACCCATTCTGGTTTTTTTTAGCTTTTATTTAATGAATATAAATTTCCAAAGTACAGCTTATGGATTACAATGGCTTACCCCACATACCGTCCCTCCCACCCGCAACGCTCCCCTCTCCCACTCCCTCTCCCCTTCCATTCACATCAAGATTCATTTTTGATTCTCTTTATCTACAGAAGATCAGCTTAGTATACATTAAGTAAGATTTTCAACAGTTTGCTCCCACACAGAAACATAAAGTGAAAAATAATAGATGATTTTTTAAATGATGATGAAATCAGATCAGACCTATTGTCATGTTTAATCCCAGTGACAGTCTAGTTGGGAATTGATAATTTCTTTTTTCTGTTTTCTTTTTTTTTTTTTTACAGAAGATCAGTTTTGTATACATTAAGTAAAGATTTCAACAGTTTGCACCCCCATAGAAACACAAAGTGAAATATACTGTTTGAGTACTAGTTATAGCATTAAATCTCAATGTACAGCACATTAAGGACAGAGATCCTACTTGAGGAATAAGTGCACAGTGACTCCTGTTGTTGACTTTACAAATCTCCCTATCCTCCAGTTGAGTTTCCAAGGCAATGGAAGCCTGTTGAGTTCTCCAACTCTTATCTTGATTAGACAAGGTCATAGTCAAAGTGGAAGTTCCTCCTCCCTTCAGAGAAAGGTACCTCCTTCTTTGAAGACCTGTTCTTTCCACTGGGATGTCACTCACAGAGATCTTTCATTTAGGTCTTTTTTTTTTTTTGCCAGAGTGTCTTAGCTTTCCATGCCTGAAATACTCTCATGGGCTGTTCAGCCAGATCGGAATGGCTTTAGGGCTGATTCTGAGGCCAGAGTGCTGTTTAGGACATCTGCCATTCTATGAGTCTGCTGAGTATCTCGCTTCCCATGTTGGATCACTCTCCCCTTTATTTATTCTATCAGTTAGTATTAGCAGGTACTAGACTTGTTTATGTGCTCCCTTTGACTCTTAGTCCTTTCATTACGATCAATTGTGAACTAAAATTGATCACTTGGACTAGTGAGATGGCATTGGTACATGCCACCTTGATGGGATTGAACTGGAATCCCCTGGTATGTTTCTTTTTTTTTTTTTTTTTTTAATCTTTTATTTAATGAATATAAATTTCCAAAGTACGTCTCATGGGTTACAATGGCTTTCCCCCCCATACCGTCCCTCCCACCCACCACCCTCCCCTTTCCCACTCCCTCTCCCCTTCCATTCACATCAAGATTCATTTTCGATTATCTTAGTATACAGAAGATCAGCTTAGTATACCTTAAGTAAGGATTTCAACAGTTTGTTCCCACACAGGAACATAAAGTGAAAAATAATAGATGATTTTTTTTTAAATGATGATGAAATCAGATCAGACCTATTGTCATGTTTAATCCCAGTGAGAGTCAAGTTGGGAATTGATAGTTTCTTTTCTTTTTTTTTTTTTTTTAACAGAAGATCAGTTTAGTGTACATTAAGTAAAGATTTCAACCGTTTGCACCCCCATAGAAACACAAAGTGAAATATACTGTTTGAGTACTCGTTATAGCATTAAGCCTCAGTGTACAGCACATTAAGGACAGAGATCCTACATGAGGAGTAAGTGCACAGTGACTCCTGTTGTTGACTTTACAAATTGACACTCCTGTTTATGGCATCAGTAATCTCCCTATGCACCAGTCATGAGTTTCCAAGGCTATGGAAGCCCCTTGAGTTCTCCGACTCTTATCTTGTTTAGACAAGGTCATAGTCAAAGTGGAGGTTCTCTCCTCCCTTCAGAGAAAGGCACCTCCCTCTTTGAAGACCTGTTCTTTCCACTGGGATCTCACTCACAGAGATCTTTTTGCCAGAGTGTCTTGGCTTTCCATGCCTGAAATACTCTCATGGGCTTTTCAGCCAGATCCGAGTGCCTTTAGGGCTGATTCTGAGGCCAGAGTGCTATTTAGGACATCTGCCATTCTATGAGTCTGCTGAGTATCTCACTTCCCATGTTGGATCACTCTCCCCTTTATTTATTCTATCGGTTAGTGTTAGCAGATACTAGACTTGCTTATGTGCTCCCTTTGACTCTTAGTCCTTTCATTATGATCAATTGTGAACTGAAATTGATCACTTGGAATAGTGAGATGGCATTGGCACATGCCACCTTGATGGGATTGAATTGGAATCCCCTAGTATGTTTCCAACTCTACCAATTGGGGCAAGTCAGCCCGAGCATGCCCCAAATTATACATCTCTTCCCTCTCTTATTCCCACTTTTATGTTTAACAGGGATCACATTTCAGTTAATTTTCAACACTTAAGAATAACTGTGTGATAATTACAGAATTAAACGAGTCATATTAAGTAGAACAGACAAAAAAAAAAAAAACTATGAGGGATAATGTATTAAGTTGTCCATTAGCAGTCAGGGCTATGCTGATCAAGTCACCATTTCTCATAGTGTCCATTTCACTTCAGGAGGTTTCCTTTTTGGTGTTCAGTCAGTTGTCACCGATCAGGGAGAACATATGGTTTTTGTCCCTTTGGGACTGGCTTACTTCACTCAGCATGATGTGTTCCAGATTCCTCCATTTTGTTGCAAATGACTGGATTTCGTTGTTTCTTACTGCTGTATAGTATTCTAAAGAATACATATCCCATAATTTCTTTATCCAGTCTACCATTGATGGGCATTTAGGTTGGTTCCAGGTCTTGGCTATTGTGAATTGTGCTGCAATAAACATTAGGGTGCAGACCGCTTTTTTCTTTATCAATTTAAACTCCTTTGGGTAAATTCCAAGGAGTGGGATGGCTGGGTCGAACGGTAGGGTTATATTCAGGTTTCTGAGGAATCTCCAGACTGATTTCCATAGTGGCTTAACCAGTTTGCATTCCCACCAACAGTGGGTTAGTGTCCCTTTTTCCCCACATCCTCGCCAGCATCTGTTGTTGGTAGATTTCTGTATGTGAGCCATTCTAACCGGGGTGAGGTGAAACCTCATTGTGCTTTTGATTTGCATTTCCCTGATTGCTAGTGACCTTGAACATTTTTTCATGTGCCTGTTGGCCATTTGGATTTCCTCTTTTGAAAAATGTCTATTGAAGTCCTTGGCCCATCTCTTAAGTGGGTTGTTGGTTTTGTTTTTGTGGAGTTTCTTGATCTCTTTGTAGATTCTGGTTATTAACCCTTTATCTGTTGCATAGTTTGCAAATATTTTTTCCCATTCTGTCGGTTGTCTCTTCACTCTCCTGACTGTTTCTTTTGCAGTAAAGAAACTTCTCAATTTGATGCAATCCCAATAGTTGATTTTGGCTTTGACTATCTGTGCCTCCCGGGTCTTTTCCAGAAATTCTTTGCCTGTGCCAATATCTTGAAGGGTTTCTCCAATGTTCTCTAATAACTTAATGGTGTCAGGACGTAGATTTAGGTCTTTAATCCACGTTGAGTGGATTTTTGTGTAAGGTGTAAGGTAGGGGTCTTGCTTCATGCTTCTGCACGTGGAAATCCAGTTTTTCCAGCACCATTTATTGAATAGACTGTCCTTGCTCCAGGGATTAGTTTTAGATCCTTGATCAAATATAAGTTGGCTGTAGATGTTTGGGTTGATTTCTGGTGTTTCAATTCTGTTCCATTGGTCTATCCATCTGTTTCTGTACCAGTACCATGCTGTTTTGATTACAACTGCCCTGTAGTATGTCCTGAAGTCTGGTATTGTGATGCCTCCAGCTTTGTTTTTGTTGTACAAGATTGCTTTAGCTATTCGAGGTCTCTTGTGCCTCCATATGAATTTCAGCATCATTTTTTCTAGATCTGCGAAGAATGTCTTTGGTATCTTGATTGGGATTGCATTGAATCTATAAATTGCTTTTGGGAGAATGGACATTTTGATGATGTTGATTCTTCCAATCCATGAGCATGGAAGATTTTTCCATTTTTTGGTATCCTCTTCTATTTCTTTCTTTAAGGTTTTGTAATTTTCATCGTAGAGATCTTTAACGTCCTTGGTTAAGTTTATTCCAAGGTATTTGATTGTTTTTGTAGCTATTGTGAATGGGATTGATCTTAGCAGTTCTTTCTCAGTCATGGCATTACTTGTGTATACAAAGGCTGTTGATTTTTGTGCATTGATTTTATATCCTGCCACTTTGCCAAACTCCTCTATGAGTTCCAATAGTCTCTTAGTAGAGTTCTTTGGATCCTCTAAGTACAGAATCATATCGTCTGCAAAGAGGGATAGTTTGACTTCTTCCTTCTTGATTTGTATTCCTTTGATTTCTTTTTCTTGTCTGATGGCTCTGGCTAAAACTTCCAGAACTATGTTAAATAGCAGTGGTGAGAGTGGGCATCCCTGCCTGGTGCCAGATTTCAGTGGAAATGCTTCCAACTTTTCCCCATTCAATAGGATGCTGGCTGTGGGTTTTTTATAAATTGCTTTGATTATATTGAGGAATGTTCCTTCTATACCCAATTTGCTTAGAGTTTTCATCATGAAAGGGTGTTGAATTTTATCAAATGCTTTCTCTGCATCAATTGAGATAATCATATGGTTTTTCTTCTGCAGTCTGTTAATGTGGTGAATCACATTGATTGATTTGCGAATGTTGAACCATCCCTGCATACCAGGGATGAATCCCACTTGGTCTGGGTGGATGATTTTCCTGATGTGTTGTTGTATTCTGTTGGCCAGAATTTTATTGAGGATTTTTGCATCTATGTTCATCAGGGATATTGGTCTGTAATTTTCTTTCAGTGCTGCATCTTTCTCTGGCTTAGGGATTAAGGTGATGCTGGCTTCATAGAAAGAATTTGGGAGGATTCCCTCTTCTTCAATTGTTCTGAATAGTTTGAGAAGAAATGGGATTATTTCTTCTTTAAATGTCTGGTAGAATTCAGCAGTGAATCCATCTGGTCCTGGGCTTTTCTTTGTTGGGAGGGCCTTTATTACTGTTTCAATTTCTGTTTCAGTTATGGGTCTATTTAGGTTTTCGATGTCTTCATGGTTCAATTTTGGTAGATTGCATGTGTCCAGGAATCTATCCATTTCTGATAGGTTTTCCTGTTTGCTGGCATACAGGTCCTTGTAGTAATTTCTGATGATTCTTTTTATTTCTGTGGTGTCTGTTGTTACGTTTCCTTTTTCATCTCTGATTTTATTGATTTGGGTCTTTTCTCTTCTTTTTTTAGTTAGTTGGGCCAATGGGGTGTCAATTTTGTTTATTTTTTCAAAAAACCAGCTTCTCGCTTGGCTGATTTTTTGTAATGTTTTTTTGGATTCAATCCTGTTAATTTCTTCTCTGGTTTTAATTATTTCTCTTCTCCTACTAGATTTGGGTTTGGTTTGCTGCAGTTTTTCTAGGTCCTTGAGGTGCGCTGAAAGTTCATTTATTTGGTACCTTTCCAATTTCTTGATATAGGCACCTATTGCTATAAATTTGCCTCTCAATACTGCTTTTGCTGTATCCCATAAGTTTTGATATGTTGTGTTGTTGTCTTCATTTACTTCCAGAAAGTTTTTGATTTCTCTTTTGATTTCTTGAATGACCCAGTGTTCATTCAGGAGCATGTTGTTCAGTCTCCATGTGTTTGCATACTTTCTGGGGTTTCCTGAGTTGCTAATTTCCAGCTTCATCCCGCTGTGGTCTGAGAAGCTGCATGGTATGATTCTAATTCTTTTAAATTTGCTGAGATTTGCTTTATGTCCTAGTATGTGATCAATCCTAGAGAAGGTTCCATGCGCTGCTGAGAAGAATGTGAAGTCTGTAGATGTAGGGTTGAAAGTTCTGTAGATATCTGTTAGATCCATTTGGGCAATAGTGTCAATTAAATCTGCTGTTTCCTTGTTGATCTTCTGTCCGGATGATCTGTCTATTTCTGAGAGTGGAGTATTGAAGTCCCCCAGTACTATTGTATTGGAATCTAAATCTCCCTTTAAGTCCCTTAACATATCTTTTAAATAGACCGGTGCCCTGTAATTAGGTGCATATACATTTATAATAGTTACATCTTCTTGTTGAATTGAACCCTTAATCATTATATAGTGTCCCTCTTTGTCTCTCTTAACAGTTTTTGTATTAAAGTTTATTTTGTCTGATATTAATATGGCTACACCTGCTTTTTTTTGGTTTCTGTTGGCATGGAATATCTTTTTCCAACCTTTCACTTTCAGTCTGCATGCCTCTTTGTTAGAGAGATGTGTTTCTTGTAGGCAACAAATAGTTGGGTTGTGTTCTGTGAGCCAGTCAGCTAAACGGTGTCTTTTAACTGAAGAATTCAGACCATTAATGTTCAATGTGACAATTGATACGTAGTGACTTTGCCCTGCCATTTTCCCGGAAATATTTTCTAGTATATGCTTTGAGCTTCCCATGCTCTTTTACTGGTAGGTGTTCTTCCTTTCCCTTCTTTCATATTGATGGCCGTGTTTCTGTGTTTCTGAGTGTAGCACATCTTTAAGTATCTTTTGCAGGGCCGGACGAGTGGCCACAAAGTCTTTCAATTTCTGTTTGCTATGAAAGGTCTTTATTTCACCTTCATTCACAAATGAGAGCTTGGCAGGATATAATATTCTGGGCTGGCAATTTTTCTCTCTTAGCACCTGTGCTATGTCTCGCCATTCCCTCCTAGCTTGTAGGGTTTCTGATGAGAAGTCAGCTGTGAGTCTGATTGGAGATCCTCTGAGAGTAATCTGACGTTTCTCTCTTGCACATTTTAGGATCTTTTCTTTATGTTTCACTGTGGTAAGTTTAATTACCACGTGTCGTGGTGAGGATCTCTTTTGGTCATGTTTACTGTGGGTTCTATGAGCTTCCTGTACTAGGATATCTCTGTCCTTCTCCAAACCTGGAAAGTTCTCTGCTAGTATCTCACTAAAAAGGCCTTCCAATCCTTTCTCTCTCTCCATGCCTTCAGGAACTCCTAGAACTCGAATGTTGGTTTTTTTAATAGTATCCTGTAGATTCCCAACAATATTTTTCAGGTTTCTAATTTCCTCTTCTTTTCTTTGGTTTGACTGTATGTTTTCCTGTGCTCTATCTTCTAAGTCCGATATTCTCTCTTCTGCTTCACCCATTCTGTTTTTAAGGCTTTCTAATGTGTTTGTCATTTGATCTATTGAGCTCTTCATTTCATTTTGATTTCTCTTGACTATTACACTTTCCTGTTCTACTAGTTTCTGAGTTTCATTTTGACTCTTCCTTAAAATTTCATTTTCACGAGAAAGATTTTCAATCTTGTCCATTAAGGATTTCTGTAGTTCAAGGATTTGCTTTTGAAAACTTCTAAATGTTCTTATCATAAATTTTTTGAAATCCGTATCTTGCATTTCTTCTATCTCATCATCTTCATACTCTTGGCTTGGGGTGTTTTGCTTATTTGGAGGCATCATAGTGTCATCGTTGATCTTGCTCCCTCTATTTCTGTGTTTGTTACTCGGCATAGTTAATTCTTCTTGCGTCACTGTGCGCTTTTTTTTTTCTTTTTTTTTTTTTTTATACTGTGTCCGTGTTAAGTGGACTGCCTGCTGTTGGAGGAGCCTTGGAGGCTTGAGATGGGTGGGGCCTGAGAGCTCTGCCTGGTTCTTCCAGGTTAAGGGTGTGCAAAGGTGACACCCTCAGGTTATGCGTGGTAAATCTCTCTCTTTTTATTTATTTATTTATTTTATTTATTCAGGGGGTAAGTAACACTGCAGGGCAGGGCTGTGCAGAATTGATGGTATTTAGCTTCCAGTCTTTGGCTCCTCTGGACTCCCACTGGGTTGCCTAGGCTACTGAATTGTAGTGACTCAGTTCCTTAACTCTCCCCCACTGATATGTAAATCCAAAGAGGAGGCCTGCTCTTTGTCTCTTGGGAATTCTTCAAGTCTTGCAGGCTTGTAACCTTTGCAAGGTTAGGGGGAAGAGAAACCCCGAAGCTTTTTTTTTTCCTTCTTTCCGGTAGTGAGTTTGCTGCACTTTCCGGCCCCCCTCTAGATTCTGACCCCCGTTTCCCCACCAATGTCTCGGGTTATTGAGCTCACCTCCCCTTCCAGCGCCGATGTGTGGACTCGGAGCCCTGAGCGTCTCAAGTCTCCCCGCTGTTTTCTGTGTGGCGTGCACTCTCCTTGGAGCACTGTCGCGCAGACCCTGGGGCTTCTGCGGCTGGGTCCCGCGACTTTGCTTCCGTGCGGTGGGCGACCTTGTTCTCCCAGTAGGTCGTCCGATTCACGCCTGCTCCATTCAGAAGGGTTTCCCCTGCAATTTTTGTTTGGTTCTATTTTCTGCGGCTACCGTAACTCCCCTTTTATTAAACTAAATTTTCCCGGACTATCGGTGCGCGCCCTCACTATTCCGCCATCTTGGCTCCGCCCCCCCTGGTATGTTTCTAACTCTACCATTTGGGTCAAGTTGGCTTGAGCATGTCCCAAATTATATATCTCTTCCCTCATTCCCACTCTTATGTTTAACAGGGATCACATTTCAGTTAATTTTCAACACTTAAGAATAACTGTGTGTTAATTACAGAATTAAACCAGTCATATTAAGTAGAACAGACAAAAAAACTACTAAGAGGGATAATGTATTAAATTGTTCATTAACAGTCAGGGCTATGCTGATCAAGTCACCATTTCTCATAGTGTCCATTTCCCTTCAGCAGGTTTCCTTTTTGGTGTTCAGTCAGTTGTCACCGATCAGGGAGAACATATGGTTTTTGTCCCTTTGGGAGTGGCTTATTTCACTCAGCATGATGTGTTCCAGATTCCTCCATTTTGTTGCAAATGACTGGATTTCGTTGTTTCTTACTGCGGTATAGTATTCTAAAGAGTACATATCCCATAATTTCTTTATCCAGTCTACCGTTGGTGGGCATTTAGGTTGGTTCCAGGTCTTGGCTATTGTGAATTGTGCTGCAAAAACATTAGGGTGCAGACCACTTTTTTGTTTGCCAATTTAAATTCCTTTGTCACCATCTGTTTTTAAGGCTCTCTAATTTGTTTGTCATTTGATCTATTGAATTCTTCATTTCATTATGATTTCTCTTGACTATCACAGTTTCATGTTCTACTAGTTGTTTCATTTCATTTTGATTCCTCCTTAATATTTCATTTTCACGTGACAGTTTTCTATCCTTCCAGTAAGGATTTCTGTAGTTCAAGAATTTGAGAACTTCTTAATGTTCCTATCAATTTTTTGAGATCCATTTCTTGCATTTCTTCTATCTCATCATCTTCATAATCTTGAATTGGGGTGTTTTTCATCTGGGGGCGTCATAGTGTCTTCCTTGTTCTTGTTTCCTTGGTTTCTGCATTTGTTGCTTGGTATTGTGGAGATATTCTTTGGTTTCTTTGCTGTAGTGGTTTTTCTCATTATACTGTGACTCTAGATTAAGTGGACTGTCTGCTTTTGATGGATACTTAGAGGCTTGAGATGGGTTGGCCAGAGAGCTCTGTTTGGTTCTTCAGGGTTAAGGCTGTGCCAAAGGTGGCTCACCCAAGTTGTTCTCTCTCTCTCTCTCTCTCTCACTCTCTCTTTTTTTAACTGAGAAGGGAAGTATTTCTGCACAGCTGAGCGGAATTGAGGGTAGTCAATTTATGAAATCTGGCTCCTTTGGGTATAATATTTGTCTGCTCTGCCCCAAGGACCACACAAAGGGTCTACACTGTCCTCAGTGTGCTCTCAAATTTCTCTGCAGTCTCCCACCGGGTTGCCAAGTTTACCGAGTTTGTGTACTCCGTGAGTTCTCTCCCCCCCCTCAGATTTCCAGTCTCAGTTCACTAGCTCCACACCTTCACTGGGGTCCTAACCTCCTGTCATTTCTCCCCACCAGAGTCAGGTTTTTCTGCTTGGCTGATGGTGGGTGCCACGTTACATATGTCCAAAATGGCACCTGCTCTTTGTCATGCTCTGCTTTGTAAGGTGAGTGGAGAGAGAGGCTCGTGTCCATGCTGGTCCCTTTTATTTATTTTTTTTTTCTCTCCTCTAGTTAGCCTGGTGAACTTTCCCCAGAGGGGCTTCAAGCCTCATTCCCTCTAGGCTCTTTCTGCTGTTTCCCCACTAATGTCTCAGGCTACTGAGGTTTTGCCTCACCTCCCCTTCCAGCACTGGTGTGTAGACTCCGTGGCTGGGCTCCCAAGCCGTGGGTGCCCTTGCTCTCTCCATAGGTCCTCCGTGTCACATCCACTAGATATGGAAGAGTTTCCTCTGCAATTTTTTTCCCGACCCTTTCCCTAAAACTACAGTAACTCCACTTTTATTAAATTATCTTTTCCCGGACTATCAGTGCACTCCCCCACTATTCCACCATCCTGGCTTCACCGAGAGGATAGTCTTTCTTAAATAAATCTTTTTTAAAAATAATTATTTTATAGAAATACAGCTTCATTATTAATCGTTTGTCTATTCATGTAATAAGTCCAAATTCTTCAACAACTGACTGATTTTTGGTCATTGACTATAATACAAAGGATATTAATCATGAATTTTCAAATTTCTACATCTGAAAAATCTTAACACTGGGTGTCAAACTAGTAGAATTGCCACCTGAAAAACTTAAAAATGAGGTTTTGATTATTCGATTGAAATAATACTTAATGACTAACTTTTACTAAATTCTTTTCCATCAGAAAAGCAATCCCTGTCTTCCTCTGCTCTACACACTACTCTAAATGGTTGATTACATATTACATGTCCAATATTAACCATTCACAGACATGCTTGTTTAACTGTTGTCTTTTGTTTTCTCTGTATGTCAATTTTTAGAATTACTTACTTTGATTCATTCATCTATCTCCATTTTATACCCTGTTTTCCCATAATTTCTTTATCCAGTCTACCGTTGATGGGCATTTAGGTTGGTTCCAGGTCTTAGCTATTGTGAATTGAGCTGCAATAAACATTAGGGTGCAGACCGCTTTTTTGTTTGTCAATTTAAATTCCTTTGGGTAAATTCCAAGGAGTGAGATGGCTGTATACCCCGTTTTCCAATAACTGCTTTATAATAATTGGGATTCTACAGGGATGTGAAGTTATAAAGTTTTTACTAACGAAATCAATATTTAACCATTTTAAGTTTAAATAGTTATCACACGTATATTCTAAAGATACTGGCTTTAAATCTTTCAATAAATATACTACTTTTAATGAATATATTTTAAATTTTAAAAATTTTCAGAAAGAATGAAATTGTGCAACAAACTGGATGCAACTGGAAATCATTATGCTTAGAGAAATAAGCCAGTTTCAAAAAGATGACTACAGTGTGGTGTAGCGAGCTAGGCCTCTGCCTGAGTCGCTGGCATCCTATGTGGCCATCAGTTCACATTCCAGTGGCTTCTCTTCTGATGCAGCTTTCTGCGGCCTGGCAGGGCAGCAGAGGATGGCCCGCATTCTTGGACCCCTTAACCCACATGGGAGACCTAGAGGAGGCTCCTCTATCCTGGCTTTGGATCAGCTCAGCTCTGGGCATTGCACCCATTTTGGAAGTGAACCAGCAAATGAAAAACATTTCTCTCTGTCTCTCACTCTATCTGTCTATAACTCCATTCTCAAATAAATAAAATCTTTTTTAAAAAGACAAATATCATATTTTTTCTGATATTTGGTGTTAATATAGAACACAAAAATAGTATATGGATGAAATTGGCATTTTGGGATATGATTGTCAATTTTAGCCCTTGTTTATACTCCTATGTAATTGTGGTCTTCCTACTTTTTATTTGCTGAATATTTTTTAAAGATTTTTCTATCTATTTAACAGGTAGAGTTACAGACACAGAGAAAGAGAGACAGAGAGAAAAGTCTTCCTTCCATTGGTTCACTCCCCAAATGGTTGCTACAGCCAGCGCTGTGCCGATCCAAAGCCAGGAGCCAGGTACTTCCTCCTGGTCTCCCAAGCGGCGCAGGCACCCAAGCACTTGGGCCATCCTCCACTGCCTTCCCAGGCCATAACAGAGAGCTGGACTGGAAGAGGAGCAACCAGGACTAGAACCTGGCGCCCATATGGGATGCCGGTGCCACAGGCAGAAGCTTAACCTAGTGTGCCACCACACCAGCCCCTATTTGTTGAATATTGTAACTAGTGGTGAATTAAACCTGTGAATATAGAGTGGATTACAATTATGTCTTTGTAAAAACTGATGAAGAGAGGGGACAGAGATGGGGGATTTGGGAGGAATAGGGAAGTGAGGAAAGTGTGGTTGTGTTCTGGAACTGTATCTGTGGAAGGCATGAAATCTGTTCTCCTTATATTGATATAAAAATTTTTAACTAGATTAACAAAATATTTTATAGTAATTTTATTGATGTATTAAAATCCTTAAATGAGTTTATACAGAGATGGTTTTCCTGCAACGCACAAATATCTTCAGAACTCATTTTCAAGACTTGAATAAACATCATAAAATTATTTTCCACTTTTATTTAATAAATATTCTTCATCAGGATTCATTTTTCTGGGATGGGAGAGGGACTGGCAGATGGGATGATTGCAGGTGGGAGGGTAGTTATGGGAGGAAAAAGCCACTATAATCCAAAAGTTGTACTTTGGAAATTTATATTTATTAAATAAAAGTTAAAAAAAGATTCATTTTCAATTCTCTTTATATACAGAAGATAAACTTAGTATATACTAAGTAAAGATTTCAACAGTTTGCACCCACACAGACACACAAAGTACAAAGTACTGTTTGAGTACTAGTTTTACCATTAATTTGCATAGTACAACACTTTAAGGACAGAGATACTACATGGGGAGTAGGTCCACAGTGACTCCCGTTGTTGATTTAACAACTGACACTCTTAATTATGACATCAGTAATCACCTGAGGCTCTTGTCATGAGCTGCCAGGGCTGTGGAAGCCTCTTGAGTTCACAAACCCTGATCTTATTTAGGCAAGGCCATAGTCAAAGTGGAAGTTCTCTCCTCCCTTCAGAGAAAGGTACTTCTTTCTTTGATGGCCCGTTCTTTCCCCTGAGATCTCACTTACGGAGATCCTTCATTTAGGTCATTTTTTTGCCACAGTGTCTTGGCTTTCCATGCCTGAAATACTTTTATGGGCTTTTCAGCCAGATCCGAATGGCTTTAGGGCTTATTCTGAGGCCAGAGTGCTGTTTAGGACATCTGCCATTCTATGAGTATGCTGTGTATCCCACTTCCTAAAACATCATAAATGTGAAATGATAACCTTAAGTGATCAGGTATTTTCATGTAAATATAGGATAAGTCTGGGATCCAGGAGATTGAAAACATATACCAGAAATATTTTCCTTTTTACTTTAAAAAAAAGAGTACCATATAAAACTTTTTAGAACAAGAAAAAGAAACACACAGAAATGACACTTAAAAGATCACTTCATCTCTGATGGCCCTTTTGTCATTTGGCATCCTCAAACCCTATAAAGGGTTTAAAATAGTAATTCTAAATTGTGATGTCATAATTCCTAAAGTTCATAAGTTCAGAGAACCAAAGGATCAAATAATATTAAGTACTACTTGTCATTTTCACTCTCATTACCTTGTAAATGTGCAGTAGAGTTTTTTGGAGATATGATGTGTCATAATACCATTAGTTTTAATGGATGATCAGATCTAATAGCAAATGCCCTAATGGTTATTGGAATGTATGAATGCACACATTTGTACTTAATTCTTGTCCATTTTAATTTCTAACAGAATATATATAAACACAAGAGCCCACCTAAATAAAAGTTATTTGCAAACTTCAATAATTTTAATAGTATAAAAGGACCCTAAGGCCAAATGTTTTAGAATCACAGTTTTAAAAGGCTAAGTCTTTCTGAACGGGGCCATCAAAGAGGGAGGTACCTTTCTCTGAAGGGTGGAGAGAACTTCCACTTTGACTATGACCCTGTCAGAATAAGATCGAAGTCAGTGAACTCAAAGGCTTCCCTAGCCTTGGCAGCTCACGACTAGAGCCTAGGGAGATTACTGACGCCATAAACAAGAGTGTCAAATTGTTAAGTCAACAACAGGAGTCACTGTGTACTTACTTCTCATGTGGGATCTGTCCTTAATGTGTTGTCCAATATGAAGTAATGCTATAACTAGTACTGAAACAGTATTTTACACTTCGTGTTTCTGTGTGGGTGCAAACTGATGAAATCTTTACTTAATATATACTAAATCAATCTTCTGTATATAAAGAGAATTGAAAATGAATCTTGATGTGAATGGAATGGGAGAGGGAGCGGGAGATGAGAGGGGTGCGAGTGGGAGGGAAATTATGGGGGGGAAGCCATTGTAATCCATAAACCGTACTTTGGAAATTCATATTTACTAAATAAAAAAAAGTGAAAAAAAAATCTCACATGATGCTCACAAACATCCCTACCCACAGCAAAAATAAATAAATAAATAAATAAACAAACAAAAAAAAGACTAAGTCTTTCTGACTTATCATTCTGAGGAGTGATAAAGTATTTTCCTGAAATCAAAGATAAACACACAGAGTACGTTAATTAGCACATCAGATTGGTTCAAGATCTATGTAACACCGAGAGGAAATAATTAAAGCTAAGACACAATTAACATGATGGTAAATAATGCTTTATTCTAGGTAAAGATCAGAATTTTATAGCACTTTAAAACATTAAAAATCTTATCTGAGAACAAAAAGTACCATGAATTATAAATATACATAAACACTTAAAACTTCATTCATTAAAAATTCAATTAATAAAAGTAACAGCAAGAAATAATTTCAAAGGGTTTAAGCAGCTTCAGCAGGAATAAAGTGGTCATACTGAAGAAATGTGGCAAAATAAAACACCATAAATAAATGTAATATTGGGGTTGGCTCCATGGCCTAGCAGGTAAAGCCACCACCTGCAGTGCCGGCATCCCATATGGTACCAATTCAAGTCAGCTGCTCCACTCCCGATCCAGCTATCTACTATGGCCTGGGAAAGTACAGGAGGATGACCCAAGTCCTTGGACCCCTACATCCACATGGGAGGCCCAGAGAAAACTCCTGGTTCCTGACTTCAGATCAGATCAGTTCATCTCTGGCCATTGCAGCCATTTGGGCAGTGAACCAGCAGATGAACGTGTGTGTGTGTGTGTGTGTGTGTGTGTGTCTGCCTTTTAAATAAAATAAATGAATCTTTTTTAAAAAGTTAATGTGTATCTTCACCGTTTACTTCATATAATAGCTCTTAAACAGAAAGATTGTGATCAATATCCACTTACCACATTTATTAGCTTTGTGGAATTCTTGTGTGTTCATACAAATTACTCTGTCTTGCTCTTCTGGCACATTTTGAGAGACAGAAATATCATTTTCACTGCTTAAACCTGCTGACAGGTATTTCTATAGAGGAAAAAAAAAACAGAACTTAAGCAAACATATTCATTCAGTTGCTCCTCCACTCACTCACTAAAACATTTATTGTGTCAGTACAATCATACATACCATTCTAGGAAGAGAGAAAATGTCTACAGAAGGCAGATTCTACAATACATTCAAGTGGGGATAGACATAATATATGAATCTAAATTCAAAGCAAGAAAATTAACTTCATAATAGAGCATTTTACCTTGGCAAGTAAATATAAGTCTTCCATATCATCATGAACAGTTTTCCTGCAAAGCCTTTAGATCAAAAATAAATAACAAAAATTGGTAAATTCTTTCCATGAAAAAAAATCTGGTGATAAGTCAGCTATCCATAAATTAAATGGTGATTTTCAACATAATAAAAATTTCACTTTTGCTTTAGAAAAATTTTCCATTCCTATTTCTGCCTCTACCTCTCAGTCTAATGAAATATTTAATGAAGACAATTCATTCTGTAACAAAATGTGACTGCCAATACATGGGCAGAGCCTGAGAATAATTGATCTTCATAACTTATCCAACCTGAAGGATCAGCTGAAAATCCAATCAATGGCTGACATAAGTTTTATTATCCAAATACAGTAAACATGGAAACCTATAATAGGGTATAAAGATACATGGTCCCTCTTCCATTACCTATCCTGTTTATAAAAATAAGATGTATAAGGCCGGCACTGCGGCTCACTTGGTTAATCCTCCGCCTGCGGCGCCGGCATACCGGGTTCTAGTCCCAGTCGGGGCGCTGGATTCTGTCCCGGTTGCTCCTCTTCCAGTCCAGCTCTCTGCTGTGGCCTGGGAAGGCAGTGGAGGATGACCCAAGTGCTTGGGCCCTGCACCCGCATGGGAGACCAGGAGAAGCACCTGGCTCCTGGCTTTGGATCAGCGCGATGAGCCAGCCGCAGCGCACCAGCCGCGGTGGCCATTGGAGGGTGTACCAACGGCAAAAAGGAAGACTTTTCTGTCTCTCTCTCTCTCTCTCTCTCTCTCACTGTCTAAATCTGCCTGTTTAAAAAAATATAAAAATAAAAAAGAAATAAGATGTATAATGTAAAAAAAGTAATCTTGATAATTTACCATGAAAATCACTAATTAAGAAGGTTCCATTGCATCCCATTACCCTAAAACAACACAAAGAATCCTTGAAAACATCTCAAATGTTTGTTAATGTTTGTGGCATGGCAGGTTAAGCTGCCACCTTGAATGCAGACATCCCATAGAAGTACCAGTTCAGTTCCCAGCTGCTCTCCTTCTGGTCCAGCTCCCTGCTAGTGTTCTTGGGAAAGCAGCGGAGGACAGTCCAGGTGCGTGGGCCCCTGAGCCCAAATGGGAGACCAGGATGAGACTACTGGCTCCTAGCTTTGGCCTGGCCCAGCCTTGGCCATTGCAGCCATTTGTGGAGTAGGCCAGCAGATAGAAGATTCTCTCTCTCACTCACTCTCACTCTCTCTCTCTCTCTCTCTCCTCTCTTCTTTCTGTCTCTCTCTTTCTCCTGTGGTTCTGCCTTTCAAATAAATAAATAAATCTTTTTAAAATTATTAAATCGAATGATTTACCCAATATTAATTATTGCCTCATTCAGTTACACATAAACAAGCACACAGTTAAAAACATTCGTAAGTACTCAGATACTCCACAAGCCGAGCCGGGTGGGCACTGACTGGAGCTGCTAGTCAGGGCTGTGGTCATTTTTATACCTTCCTGCGTGGATGCAGGCATCACCAACGGAAAGGAGGGCAGGCAGGTGGGGTGGTGCGTGGCTAGGTCGCACAAGGTCTCGCTGCCATGAAGGTGAAGATCAAGTGCTGGAACGGCATGGCCACCTGGCTTTGGGTGGCCAACGACAAGAACTGCGGCATCTGCCGGATGGCATTAAATGGCTGCGGCCCCGACTGCAAGATGCCGGGAGACAACTGCCTGCTAGTCTGGGGCCAGTGCTCTCACTGCTTCCACATGCACTGCATCCTCAAGTGGCTCAACACACAGCAGGTGCAGCAGCACTGCCCCATGCGCCGGCAGGAGTGGAAGTTCAAGGAGTGAGCCCGCCCTCAGCACACCCAGGACTGCCCAGCATAATGCTGAAGTTTTAACTAATAAGTAAAATTCATTAAACTCTCAAAAAAAAAAGTATTCAGATACTCAAAGAGAGACACTACTGAGAAAAGAATCATGGTACTAGTACCTCTATTTATATCAGTACCATCAGTATATCTTGCTTCCAATGGGCCCACCACCCTAGCTATCTCTTCTACAGGGCACAATGTCAATAATGAGATTTGGATAATAGTTTGGATATCAACAAAAGGTCCATATATTTGCGGCTTAGTCCCAAAATATGTTTTGGTTAATGGATTAATGTTAATGGCCAATGGATCAAGGATGAAAACAGAACAATTATGATATCAAGCATGTGCACCTAGTGGGAGGAAAGTATGTCTTTGAGGGCTTATCCTCTGAAGGTAGTTCTCCTGAGGGTTGAACAGTGTTACCTCTCTGCTTACTGGCTCACCATGCCATCCTCCCCCTGCACACATCCACACCCTCCATACTCATCAGATGCTGGACTAATGGTGCCTCCTGGCCTTGGACTGTAAACCTCAAAACTATAAGCCAAAACAAACCCTCTTCCTGTGTATTTTAGCCCCACTCGGGTATTTTAGTTAAACTGACACAAAGATGACAAACATAGGCATCTTAAATATTTACATCTTAAGCCTGTAAGACACAGAATCCTGAGACGAAGATGGATTATAAAAACAATTATATAACTGTAGTCACTCTCTATTTCATTCCTCTAAAACACAAGTTAAATTGAATCCTAGACATCCACCTCCAATAAAGACACATGACCAGCAAAGCACTGCAGTTCCATAACTCCATAAAATAACTGATGTGCCAACCAATATTATGCCTGCCCCCTCCTACAGCTATACGGGAGGGACATTAGAAAATTGAGAGCAGAGGTGGAGGTAAGAGGACACCTCACCTGCCCTGAGCTATAGTTCTGTTTCCAGTAACCTCCAGTCCCCCAGTGCTCAAGGAGTACTAGGCTGCCCTCTTTCCGTCTGGAAAGAGACGATACCACATTATAACCTTATCTGCTATAAAAACTCCTTACAGTAACTCAAATTATTCTAACATTTTTCAATTAAAAAATTTGTTTGTCCATTACTCCAGTTAAACAAACCAAAAAGCATAAACTTCATAACAAACTTCAATTTCCTAGTTAATATGCTATTCTAGATAGCTCCCTACATCTTATATCCTAATTCCTATAATTTGTCTTTTATCAATCCTGTTATAAACAACCTAAGCACTCCACCAAAAAAGTGTGAGAACTAATAGACCAATTCAGTAAAGTCCCAGGGTACAAAATCAACATTAAAAAGTAGAATTTAATATACCAATAATTGGGGCCGGCACTGTGGCACAGCGGGTTAAAGCCCTGGCCTGAAGTGCAGGCATCCTATGTAGGCGCCAGTTCTAGTCCTAGCTGCTCCACTTCTGATCCAGCTCTCTGCTCTAGCCTGGGAAAGCAATAGAAGATGGCCCAAGTGTTTGGGCCCCTGCACCCAAGTAGGAGACCCGGAAGAAGCTGCTGGCTCCTGCCTTCTGATCAGCTCAGCTCCAGCCATAGTCACCCTCTGGGGAGTGAACCAGACTCTTGGCTTTAGCAAGGACCAACAACAGCTGTTGCTACCATTTCAGAGGTGGCCTAGCAGATGGAATATCTTGTTATCTCTTTCTCCCTCTCTCCCTCTATCTTTCAAATAAAATAAATAAAAACCTTTGGGAAAAAACTCAGTAACAATAAAATACCAATCAAGTTAATAAATGGGCAAAGAACCTGAACAGACAGTTCTCGAATGTATGAAAAAATGATAAATTTCACTAGCCATCATGGAGACCCAAATCCAAACCACAATGAATAAATATCAGCTCTGAGGTTGGTGCTGTGACATAGCAGATAAAGCCGCCGCCTGCAGTGCTGGCATCCTATGTGGGCGCCGTTTCAAGTACCGGCTGTTCCACTTCTGATCCAGCTCTCTGCTATGGACTGGGAAACAATAGAAGATGGCCCAAGTCCTTGGGACCCTGCACCCATGTGGGAGACCCAGAAGAAGCTCCTGTCTCCTGGCTTCAGATTGGAACAGCTCTGGTCATTGCAGCCAATCAGGCAGTGAGCCAGTGGATGGAAGACCTCTCTCTCTCTTTCTTTCTCTCTCTCTCTCTCTCTCTCTCTCTCTCTCTTCTATGCCTCTCCTTCTCTCTGTGTGTAACTCTGACTTTCAAGTAAATAAATAAATCTTTAAAAAAAGAAAGAAATATGGGCCGGCGCCGCGGCTCACTAGGCTAATCCTCCGCCTAGCGGCGCCGGCACACCGGGTTCTAGTCCCGGTCGGGGCGCCGGATTCTGTCCCGGTTGCCCCTCTTCCAGGCCAGCCCTCTGCTGTGGCCAGGGAGTGCAGTGGAGGATGGCCCAGGTGCTTGGGCCCTGCACCCCATGGGAGACCAGGAAAAGCACCTGGCTCCTGGCTCCTGCCATCGGATCAGCGCGGTGCGCTGGCCGCAGCGCGCCGGCCGCGGCGGCCATTGGAGGGTGAACCAACGGCAAAGGAAGACCTTTCTCTCTGTCTCTCTCTCTCACTGTCCACTCTGCCTCTCAAAAAAAAAAAAAAAAAAAAAAAGAAATATCAGCTCATCTCCTTCACAATAGCAATTATCAAAATGACAAAAATTAACAAATTCTGGTGAGGAAATGGAGAAAAGGGGACTCTCTTAGACTGTTATTGGGAATGTAAATTAGTGCAGCCACTGTGGAAAAAAGCATGCAGATGGCTTTAAAAACTAAAAATAGAACTGTCATATGATCCAGAAATCCCACTACAACATAGATATATAGCCAAAAGACATGAAATCACTATACCAAAGAGATACTTGCACCATCATGATTACTGCAGCACCATTCATCACAGCCGAGGTATGAAACCAACCAAGGTGTTCATCAGAAGGAGAATGGATAAAAAAAAAATCTGGTATATATAGACAGTAGCATACATTCATCCATTAAAAATAATAAAATCCTACCATTTATATCAAAATGTATGCAGCTGGATGACATCATTTTAAGTAAAGTACATCAGAGACAGAAAGACAAACACCACATGTTTCCTCTTATAAATCAAAGCAAAAAATTCAATCAGAACACAGAATGTTGATTATTAGAGGCTTGGAGAAGTAGAAGGGGTAGAGGTAATCTGAATAAAAATACACAGGAACATCGGTTTGGTTCACTAAGTATGACAAATATAATAATATGTGATATTAACAAAGTATAAATGTAAAAATGTCATGAATCTCAATATTCTGATCTGTATCTCAGTATTTTTCTACTTCTAAACTAGCCTTCCTTTGTCTTTTCCATACTTATCTTCTTTCATTGGGTTCATCATCAATTCCTTTCTTATCCTTGTTCACTGGTAACATTTCTCTTTACTAATTAAAACACTCATCTACAAGATGATAAAGTAGGAAGAATACTGAGCCTATACTCTATGACCTTGCATTCAAATTTCGTACTGCCGTTTATTCTATCCAGATAAATGACTTTAATGTCTTGGATTTTCAGGTGCTCCATCTGAGAAACCATTGGTTAGGCTATTAGACACAGGTTGAAATCCTAAAAAGGAATTTTGATTATTTTCTAAAATTCCTTAAAATTCTGAAATTCTGTGTGCTTTTGATTCTCTCTATAGAAAAATGGGGAATACCTAGTTGGCTAAATGGAAAAAATAAGAGAACAAGTATCACTATGCTCCTAAATATATATATATGTGTATATATACACATATGTGTATATGTATATTTCTCTGTATATGTATATGTATATATATAAAATACATGTAACTTGTTCACCTTATATAAATTATAAAAAATTGTTTAAAAAATTAAAATTCAAAACAAAGAAAAATGAAAGGAGAAAAGATTAAAAATGAGAAAAGATTAATATCATAGAAGGAGAAAAGTAACTCTAGTAAAAGGAAAAACTTAGAACTGGCCTAAAGGGAAAACCACATTGGAAAGTCAGTAAGTAGAGACACCAATTGGAATATTCTCTAAATAGATGTTAACTACAATTAGTAAAACATAGTCTATGTGGAGATGTTCTTCACTAGCAGTAAAGATTAGGACTTGTCTAATCTGCTTATGTCCTTGTAATGACCTATGGTCCTGTGGCCTCAGCTAAATGAGATGTGCCCTAAAATTTTGATGGTGAAAACAAGATACTTGTAACCACTGTAACTGTCAAATATATAAGAACAAATTCTGGGACTAACCAGGCTTCTCGGGAAAACTTCAAAGCAGATTTAAAATACAGCTAAATTTAACTTTCTGAGTTTATCTTAATTGGACCTGTATCTTGATCCCAGTGTTGCACAAGTCCCAATCAATCTATTCTAATGGCAAAAGAATAGATTTGGGAGCAAATCAGGCTGTTGGTCAAAACATGGGTCAGCTACTTGTTTACTACAGGGTCATAGGCCAATTAGACAACCTCTCTAAAGGACAGTTGCCAAAATGATACAAGGTAGCCTGTATTAACACATAACTTGCAAAGCTGTTTTGATGACTCTAAGAAATAAAAGACGTTAACCACACAATATCTATCTAGCCCCAAGTAGAACACTCAACAAATATTAGTTAATTTTCTTTGCATTCTGTTAGTTAATATAAATTTTTTAAAATCTGCAACATCCCGGGGCCGGTGCTGTGGCACAGCGAGTTAGAGCCCTGGCCTGAAGCACAGGCATCCCAAGTGGGCACCAGTTCTAGTCCCAGCTGTTCCTCTTCCAATCCAGCTCTCTGCTATGGCCCGGGAAAACAGTAGAAGATGGCCCAAGTGCTTGGGCCCCTGCACCCAAGTGGGAGACCCAGAAGAAGCTCCTGGCTCCTGGCTTCGGATCAGAGCAGCTCCGGCTGTTGAGCCATCTGGGGAGTGAACCAGCAGATGGAAGATCTCTCTCTCTCTCTACCTCTCTATGTAACTCTGTCTTTCAAATAAGTAAAATAAATCTTAAAAAAAGACAGCATAGCCCAGAATTATTATAAATAATACAATTTTTAAAAATCTGCAACATCCTACCTGCTTGTATAGTCTTTTGAACTCTCACCTCCTATTAAAGAAAAGTGAAAGGCATTTTAAATTAACAATAGAATAATATATAATATTAAAAGCATAACACATTGCTGCTTGTTACAGAATATACCTTTGGGTATCAGGTGTTTGGTGCAGCACTAAAGATGCCTTTGGATGCCACAGTCCATAATGGAGTGCCTGGATTTGAGTTCCAGCTATGCTTCCAAGCCCAGCTTCTTGCTAAAGCACATCCTGGGAGGCAGCAGGTGATGGCTCATATAATTTGGTTCCCTAGTGCTGTTGTAAAGATGTGAGCCCAGATTGAATTCTAGGCACTTGGCTTTGTTCTGGCCCAGCCCCAAATGTTACAGGCATTTGGGGACTCAACCAGAGAACCAGAGAACCAGGTATAGTGGTTAAGGTTCTGAGTAAGATATGCATGCCCCACTTCAGAATACCCAAGATTTATTCCCAACTCTGTCTCTTTACTCCACCTTCCTACTCATGCAGGTTCTGAGAGGCAGCAGTAATGACTGAAATAATCGTGTTCACCCTGAACATGTAGAAGACTTAGACTGAGTTCCTGAATCCTGGGTATGGTTTCTATCCAACTTTGATGAGGGCAGGCATTTGGAGGGTAAACTAATATATAGGAGCTCTATCTGTCTATGTCTCTTATGTAAAAATATACATATATACATATATGTTTTTAAATCTTTTTATACAACTACTTTTTTACACAACTACATTTAAAGAGATAAGGGCCATAATTAAATGTTTTTTTCAAATAATATTGATTCAGATTGTGAATTTACTATAATAAACTTCTTCAATAATTCTGAATTCTATCATATTGACAAAGATTAATAAAAATATACAAGAATTCTGCGGAGCCAAGATGGCAGAACAGTGAGGGCGTGCACCGATAGTCCGGGAAAAGATAGTTTAATAAAAGTGGAGTTACACTAGCCTCAGGAAAAGGATCAGGAAAAAAATGCAGAGGAAACTCTTCCGGATCTAGTGGATGTGACACAGAGGACCTATGGGGAGAGCAAGGTCGCCCACCACGTGGAAGCCGAGCCACGGGAGCCGCGGGAGCCATGGGAGCTGAGCTGCAGAGTCTGCACACCAGTGCTGGAAGGGAAGGTGAGACAAAAACCTCTCGGTAACCCGAGACATTGGCGGGGAAACGCAGAAAGAGCCTGCAGAGAATGAGGCCTGAAACCCCACTGGGGAAAGTTCACCAGGCTGACTGGAGGAGAGAAAAAATCGAATAAATAAGGGGAACCGGCACGGACATTAGCCTCTCTCTCCACTCACCTTACAAAGCCGAGCAAGATAAAGGTCAGGTGCCATTTTACGTATGTAAAGCGGGTGCCCCTCATTAGCCAAGCAGAAAAACCTGACTCTGGTGGGGAGAAATAACAGGAGGTTAACACTTAATGAAAGTGTGGAGCTCACCAACTGAGACTGTGAAAAATTGAGGGGGGGGCGAGAGAACTCACTGAGTACACAACTCGGTAACCCGGGCAACCTGGTGAGAGACTGCGGAGAAAATTGAGACCACACTGAGGGCTGCATAAACTCTTTGTGTGGTCACAACGGTAAGCAGATGAATACCCACAGGGGCCAGATTTCATACATCAACTGCCCTCAATTCCACTCAGTTGTGTGGAATTACTTCCCAACTGAGTCAATAAAAGAGAGAGAGAGAGAGAGAGAGAGAGAGAGAGAGAACAAACTGGATGAATCACCTTTGGCACACCTTTAACCCTGAAGAACCAAACAGAACTCTCTGGCCACACCCATCTCAAGCCTCTAATGATCCAAAAAAGCAGACAGTCCACTTAATCTAGAGTCACAGCATAACGAGAAAAAACACCACACTGAAGAAACCAAAGAATATCTCCAATATGCCAAACAACAAACACAAAAACCGAGGTAACAGGAACAAGAAAGACACTATGACGCCCCCAAATGAAATAGACACCCCAATTCAAGATTATGAAGATGATGAGATAGAAGAAATGCAAGAAGCGGATCTCAAAAAACTGATAAGAATATTAAGAAGTTCTCAAAAAAAATTCTTGAACTAAAGAAATCCTTAACGGACAAGATAGAACATCTCTCTCGTGAAAATGAAATATTAAGGAGGAATCAAAATGAAATGAAACAACTAGTACAACAGGAAACTGTGATAGTGACGAAAAATCATAATGAAATGAAGAATTCAATAGATCAAATGACAAACACATTAGAGAGCCTTAAAAACAGAATGGGTGAAGCAGAAGAGAGAATATCGGACTTCGAAGACAGAGAACAGGGAAGGATACAGTCAAACCAAAGATAAGAAGAGGAAATTAGAAATCTAAAAAATAGTCTGGAATCTACAGGATACTATTTAAAAAACCCAGCATTCGGGTTCTAGGAGTTCCTGAAGGCATGGACAGGGAGAAAGGATTAGAAGGCGATGCCATAGACAGGAGTGTCAATTGGTAAAGTCAACAACAGGAGTCACTGTGCACTTACTCCTCATGTAGGATCTCTATCCTTAATGTGCTCTACATTGAGATTTAATGCTATAACGAGTACTCAAACAATATATTTCACTTTGTGTTTCTATGGGGGTGCAAACTGTTGAAATCCTTACTTAATGCATACTAAACTGATCCTCTGTAAAAAAAAAAAAAAAGAAAAAGAAATTATCAATTCCCAACTTGACTCTCACCTGTGATTAAACATGACAATAGGTCTGCTCTGATTTCATCATCATTTAAAAAAAATCATCTATTATTTTTCACTTTATGTTTCTGTGTGGGAGCAAACTGTTGAAATCCATACTTGATGTATACTAAGCTGATCTTCTGTATATTAAGATAATCAAAAATGAATCTTGATGTGAATGGAAGGGGAGAGGGAGTGGGAAAGGGGAAGATTGCGGGTGGGAGGGACGGTATGGGGGGGAAGCCATTGTAATCCATAAGTCGTACTTTGGAAATTTATATGCATTAAATAAAAGTTTAAAAAAAAACAAAAGGCGTTCCTAGTGAGATATTAGCAGAAAATTTCCCAGGTTTGGAGAAGGACAGAGACATCCTAGTACAGGAACCTCATAGAACCCCTAGTAAACATGACCAAAAGAGATCCTCACCATGACACATTGTAACTAAACTCACCACAGTGAAACATAAAGAAAAGATCCTAAAATGTGCAAGAGAGAAACGTCAGATTACTCTCAGAGGATCTCCAATCAGACTCATAGCTGACTTCTAATCAGAAACTCTACAAGCTAGGAGGGAATGGCGAGATATAGCCCAAGTACTAAGAGAGAAAAACTTCCAGCCCAGAATATTATACCTTAAAAGCTATCATTTGTTAAAGAAGGAGAAATAAAGACTATTCATAGCAAACAGAAATTGAAAGAATTTGTCGCCACTCGTCCAGCCCAGCAAAAGATGCTTAAAGATGTATTGCACACAGAAACACAGAAACACGGTCATCAATATGAAAGAAGATAAAGGAAGGAAACCTCACAGCAAAAGATCACAGGGAATTCAAAGCATATATTAGAAAATATCTTTGGCAAATGGCAGGGCAAAGTTACCACTTATTAATAGTCACCTTGAATGTTAATGGCCTGAACTGTCCAGTTAAAAGACACAGATTGGCTGATTGGGTTAAGGAACAAAACCCATCTATTTGCTGCTTACAAGAAACACATCTTTCCAACAAAGATCCATACAGACTGAAAGTGAAAGGCTGGAAAAAGATATACCATGCCAACAGAAATGCAAAAAGAGCGGGCGTAGCCATCTTAATATCGGACAACATAAACTTTACCACAAAAACTGTTAAGAGAGACAAACAGGCACACTACATAATGATTAAGGGATCAATTCAACAGGACGATATAACAATTATCAATGTATATGCACCTAACTACAGGGCACCGGTTTATTTAAAAGATTTGTTAAGGGACTTAAAGGGCAACTAAGACCCCAATACAATAGTACTGGGGACTTCAATACTCTACTCTCAGAAACAGGCAGATCAACAGGACAGAAGATCAACAAGGATACAGTAGATTTAAACGACACTATAGCCCAAATGGATCTAACAGATATCTACAGAACTTTCAATCCTACATCTAAAGACTTCACATTCTTCTCAGCTGTACATGGAACCTTCTCTAGGATTGACCACATAATAGGCCATAAAGCAAGTCTCAGCAAATTCAAAAGAATTAGAATCATACCATGCAGCTTCTCAGACCATAAAGGAATAAAGCTGGAAATTAGAAACTCAGGAATCCCTAGAGCATATGAAAACACATGGAGATTGAACAACATGCTCCTGAATGAACAATGGGTCATAGAAGAAATCAAAAGAGAAATCAAAAACTTTCTGGAAGTAAATGAGGATAACAGCACAACATACCAAAACTTATGGGACACAGCAAAAGCAGTGTTAAGAGGAAAGTTTATATCAATAGGTGCCTACATCAAGAAATTGGAAAGGCACCAAATAAATGAGCTTTCAATGCATCTCAAGGATCTAGAAAATCTGCAGCAAGCCAGACCCAAATCTAGTCGGAGAAGAGAAATAATTAAAATCAGAGAAGAAATTAACAGGATTGAATCAAGAAAAACATTACAAAAAATCAGCCAAATGAGGAGCTGGTTTTTTGAAAAAAATAAACAAAATTGACACCCCATTGGCCCAACTAACTAAAACAAGAAAAGACCAAAATCAATAAAATCAGAGATGAAAAAGGAAACGTAACAACAGACACCACAGAAATAAAAAGAATCATCAGAAATTAATACAAGGACCTGTACGCCAGCAAACAGGGAAACCTATCAGAAATGGATAGATTCCTGGACACATGCAACCTACCTAAACCAGGAAGACATCGAAAACCTAAACAGACCCATAACTGAGACAGAAATTGAAACAGGAATAAAGGCCCTCCCAACGAAGAAAAGCCCAGGACCAGATGGATTCACTGCTGAATTCTACCAGACATTTAAAGAAGAACTAACTCCAATTCTTCTCAAACTATTCAGAGCAATCGAAAAAGATGGAATCCTCCCAAATTCTTTCTATGAAGCCAGCATCACACTAATTCCTAAGCCAGAAAAAGATGCAGCATTGAAAGAGAATTACAGACCAATATCCCTGACGAACATAGATGCAAAAATCCTCAATAAAATTCTCGCCAGTAGAATGCAACAACACATCAGAAAGATCAACCACCCAGACCAAGTGGAATTTATCCCTGGTATGCAGGGATGGTTTCATGTGCGCAAAACAATCAATGTGATACAGCACATTAACAGACTGCAGAAGAAATACCATATGATTATCTCAATAGACACCGAGAAAGCATCTGATAAAATACAACACCCTTTCATGGTGAAAACTCTAAGCAAACTGGGTATGGAAGGAACATTCCTCAATACAATCAAAGCAATTTATGAAAAACCCACGGCCAACATCCTATTGAATGGGGAAAAGTTGGAAGCATTTCCACTGAGATCTGGTACCAGACAGGGATGTCCACTCTCACCACTGCTATTCAATATAGTTCTGGAAGTTCTAGCCAGAGCTATTAGGCAAGAAAAAGAAATTAAATGGATACAAATTGGGAAGGAAGAAGTCAAACTATCCCTCTTTGCAGATGATATGATTCTTTACTTAGGGCACCCAAAGAACTCTACTAAGAAACTATTGGAACTCATAGAACAGTTTGGCAAAGTAGCAGGATCTAAAAACAATGCACAAAAATCAACAGCCTTTGTATACACAGGCAATGCCACGGCTGAGGAAGAACTGCTAAGATCAATCCCATTCACAATAGCTACAAAAACAATCAAATACCTTGGAATAAACTTATGCAAGGACATTAAGGATCTCTACGATGAAAATTACAAAATCTTAAAGAAAGAAATAGAAGAGGATACCAAAAAATGGAAAAATCTTCCATGCTCATGGATTGGAAGAATCAACATCATCAAAATGTCCATTCTCCCAGAAGCAATTTATAGAAATCAAATCGATACCAATCAAGATACTGAAGACATTCTTCTCAGATCTTGAAAAAATGATGCTGAAATTCATATGGAGACACAGGAGACCTCGAATAGCTAAAGCAATCTTGTACAACAAAAACAAAGCCGGAGGCATCACAATACCAGATTTCAGGACATACTACAGGGCAGTTGTAATCAAAACAGCATGGTACTGGTACAGAAACAGACGGATAGACCAATGGAACAGAATAGAAAGCCAGAAATCAATCCAAACATCTACAGCCAACTCATATTTGATCAAGGATCCAAAACGAATCCCTGGAGTAAGGACAGTCTATTCAATAAATGGTGCTGGGAAATTGGATTTCCACGTGCAGAAGCATGAAGCAAGACCCCTACCTTACACCTTACACAAAAATTCACTCAACATGGATTAAAGACTTAAATCTATGACCCGACACCATCAAATTATTAGAGAGCATTGGAAAAACCCTGCAAGATATAGGAACTGGCAAAGACTTCTTGGAAAATACCCCAGAAGCACAGGCAGTCAAAGCCAAAATTAACATTTGGGATTGCATCAAATTGAGAAGTTTCTGTACTGCAAAGGAAACAGTCAGGAGAGTGAAGAGACAACCGACAGAATGGGAAAAAATATTTGCAAACTATGCAACAGATAAAGGGTTAATAACCAGAATCCACAAAGAGATCAAGAAACTCCACAAAAACAAAACAAACAACCCACTTAAGAGATGGGCCAAGGACCTCAATAGATATTTTCCAAAAGATGACATCCAAATGGCCAACAGACACATGAAAAAATGTTCAAGATCACTAGCAATCAGGGAAATGCAAATCAAAACCACAATGAGGTTCCACCTCACCCCGGTGAGAATGGCTCACATACACAAAGCTACCAACAACAGATGCTGGCGAGGATGTGGGGAAAAAGGGACACTAACCCACTGTTGGTGGCAATGCAAACTGGTCAAGCCACTATGGAAGTCAGTCTGGAGATTCCTCAGAAACCTGAAGATAACCCTACCATTCGACCCAGCCATCCCACTCCTTGGAATTTACCCAAAGGAATTTAAATTGGCAAACAAAAAAGCGGTCTGCACCCTAATGTTTATTGCAGCACAATTCACAATAGCCAAGACCTGGAACCAACCTAAATGCCCACCAACGGTAGACTGGATAAAGAAATTATGGGATATGTACTCTTTAGAATACTATACCGCAGTAAGAAACAACGAAATCCAGTCATTTGCAACAAAATGGAGGAATCTGGAACACATCATGCTGAGTGAAATAAGCCACTCCCAAAGGGACAAAAACCATATGTTCTCCCTGATCGGTGACAACTGACTGAACACCAAAAAGGAAACCTGCTGAAGGGAAATGGACACTAGGAGAAACGGTGACTTGATCAGCATAGCCCTGACTGTTAATGAACAACTTAATACTTTATCCCTCTTAGTAGTTTTTTTTTGTCTGTTCTACTTAATATGACTGGCTTAATTCTGTAATTAATACACAGTTATTCTTAAGTGTTGAAAATTAACTAAATGTAATCCCTGTTAAACATAAGAGTGGGAATAAGAGAGGGAAGAGATGTATAATTTGGGACATGCTCAAGCTGACTTGCCCCAAATGGTAGAGTTGGAAACACACCAGGGGATGCCAGTTCAATCCCATCAAGGTGGCATGTACCAATGCCATCTCACTAGTCCAAGTGATCAATTTTAGTTCACAATTGATCATGATGAAAGGACTAAGAGTCAAAGGGAGCACATAAACAAGTCTAGTACCTGCTAATACTAACTGATAGAATAAATAAAGGGGAGAGTGATCCAACATGGGAAGCGAGATACTCAGCAGACTCATAGAATGGCGGATGTCCTAAACAGCACTCTGGCCTCAGAATCAGCCCTAAAGGCATTTGGATCTGGCTGAAAAGCCCATGAGAGTATTCCAGGCATGGAAAGCCAAGACACTCTGGCAAAAAAAAAGACCTAAATGAAAGATCTCTGTGAGTGACATCCCAGTGGAAAGAACAGGTCTTCAAAGAGGGAGGTACCTTTCTCTGAAGGGAGGACAGAACCTCCACTTTGACTATGACCTTGTCTAAACAAGATAAGAGTCAGAGATCTCAGAGGGCTTCCATAGCCTTGGAAACTCATGACTGGAGCATAGGGAGATTACTATAGACAGGAGTGCCAATTTGTAAAGTCAACAACAGGAGTCACTGTGCACTTACTCCTCATGTAGGATCTCTGTCCTTAATGTGCTATACATTGAGATTTAATGCTATAACGAGTACTCAAACAGGATATTTCACTTTGTGTTTCTATGGGTGTGCAAACTGTTGAAATCTTTACTTAATGTATACAAAACTGATCTTCTGTAAAAAAAAAAAAAAAAGAAAACAGAAAAAAGAAATTATCAATTCCCAACTAGACTGTCACTGGGATTAAACATGACAATAGGTCTGATCTGATTTCATCATCATTTAAAAAATCATCTATTATTTTTCACTTTATGTTTCTGTGTGGGAGCAAACTGTTGAAATCTTTACTTAATGTATACTAAGCTGATCTTCTGTATATTAAGAGAATCGAAAATGAATCTGGATGTGAATGGAAGGGGAGAGGGAGTGGGAAAGGGGAAGATTGCGGGTGGGAGGGACGGTATGGGGGGGAAGCCATTGTAATCCATAAGTCGTACTTTGGAAATTTATATTCATTAAGCAAAAAAAAAAACACACATGAGGTTTCACCTCACCCCTGTTAGAATGGCTCACATTCAGAAATGTTCCAAGAATAGATGCTGGAGAGGATATGGGGAAAAAAGGATATGGGGACACTAACCCACTGTTGGTGGGAATGCAAACTGGTCAAGCCACGATGGAATTCAGTCTGGAGATTCCTCAGAAACCTGAATATAACCCTGCCATACAACCCAGCCATCCCACTCCTTGGAATTTACCCAAAGGAAATTAAATTGGCAAACAAAAAAGCGGTCTGCACATTAATGTTTATTGCAGCTCAATTCACAATAGCTAAGACCTGGAACCAACCCAAATGCCCATCAACAGTAGACTGGATAAAGAAATTATGGGACATGTACTCTGTAGAATACTATACAGCAGTCAAAAACAATGAAACCGATCATTTGCAACAAGAAGGAGGAATTTGGAAAACATCATGCTGAGCGAATTAAGCCAGTCCCAAAGGGACAACTATCATATGTTCTCTCTGATCAGCGACAACTAACTGAGCACCAAAGGGGAAACTTGTTGAAGTGAAATGGACACTATGAGAAACAGTGACTGGATCAGCTCTTGTCCTGACTGTTGATGTACAATGTAATACTTTATCCATTTTAGTATTTTTTTTGTTCTAGTACCGTTGATTGAACTCTGTAATTAACACACAATTATTCTTAAGTGTTTAAATTTTAACAGAAAAGTGATCCCTGTTAGGAATTTGGAAAACATTATACTGAGTGAAATAAGCCAGTTCCAAAGGAACAAATATCATATGTTCTCCCTGATCGGTGACAGCTAACCGAGCACCAAAAAGGAAACCTGTTAAAGTGAAATGAACACTAGGAGAAACGGTGACTTGATCAGCCCTTGCCCTGACTGTTGATGAACAACTTAATACGTTATCCCTCTTAGTATTTTTTTTGTTTGTTCTACTTAATACTTTTGGTTGAATAGCATAATCAATACACAGTTATTCTTAAGTGTTGAAACTTAACTGAAAAGTGATTTCTGTTAAATATAAGAGTGGGAATAAGAGGGGGAAGAGATGTACAATTTGGGACATGCTCAAGCTGACTTGTCCCAAACGGTAGAGTTAGAAACATGCCAGGGGATTCCAATTCAATCCCATCAAGGTGGCATGTATCAATGCCATCTCACTAGTCCCAGTGATCAATTTCTGTTCACAATTGATCATGATGAAAGGACTAAGAGTCAAAGGGATCACATAAATAAGATTAGTGTCTGCAAATACTAGCTGATAGAATAAAAAAAGGGAGAAAACGATCCAACATGGGTAGCGAGACACAGCAGACCCATAGAATGGCAGATGTCCTAAACAGCACTCTGGCCTCAGAATCAACCCTTAAGGCATGTGGATCGGGCTGAAAAGCCCATGAGAGTATTTCAGGCATGGAAAGCCAAGACACTCTGGGGGAAAAAAATGACCTAAATGAAAGATCTCCTCGAGTGACATCCCAGTGGAAAGAGCAGGTCATCAAAGAAGGAGGTACCTTTCTCTGAAGGGAGGAGTGAACTTCCACTTTGACTACGACCTTGTCTAAATATGATCAGAGTCGGTGAACTCAAAAGGCTTCCATAGCCTTGGAAACTCATGACAAGAGCCCAGGGTGATTACTGATGCCATAAACAAGAGTGTCCATTTGTTAAGTCAACAACAGGAGTCACTGTGCACTTACTCCTTATGTAGGATCTCTGTCCTTAATGTGCTATACATTGTGATTTAATGCTATAACTAGTACGCAAACTCTATTTTTCACTTTGTGTTTTTATGTGGGTGCAAACTGTTGAAACCTTTTCTTAATATATGCTAAACTTATCTTGTGTATATAAAGAAAATTGAAAATGAATCTTGATGTGAATGGAAGGGGAGAGGGAGCGGGAAAGGGGAGGGTTGCGGGTGGGAGGGAAGTTATGGGGGGGGAGCCATTATAATCCATAAGCTGTACTTTGGAAATTTATATTCATTAAATAATAGTTAAAAAAATACAAGAAATCTAATCACTGACTTATTTGGCTGCTACTTTGTAATCTAATCCTTCTTATTTTTATCTATGGTGAAACCACCAAGAGTAATTTACCATCAGAAGCTTTATCTGGGGCTGGTGCTGTGGCGTAGCAGGTAAAGCCACTGCCTGCAGTGTCGGCATCCCATATGGATGCTGGTTTGAGTTCCATCTTCTCTACTTCCAATTCAGCTCTCTGCTATGGCTTGGGAAAGCAGTAGAAGATGACCTGATTCCTTGGGCCTCTGCACCCACGTAGGAGACCCAGAAGAAACTCCTGGCTCCTGGCTTTGGATCAGCCCAGCTCTGCTCATTGTGGCTATTTGGGAACTAAACCAGAAGATGAATAAGTTTCTCTCTCTCTCTCTCTCTCTCTCTCTCTCTTTCCGTCTCTTTCTCTCTCTCTCTTTCTCTCTGCCTCTGCCTCTGCCTCTCTGTAACTCTGCTTTTCAAATAAATAAATCTGAAAAAAAAAGGAAGAAGAAGCCTTACCTAGGTTTCTCTCTTCATGCCCTTTTTGTTTCATTCTTTCCATATAATCTAAAATTATCAGATGATTTTTTCTATGTATACAAAAGAGATAAGTAAAATTATTATTTGAATACTGATACAATGCCTTAGAATATTTCAGGTAGTATCAGAACTGGTATCAGAATTTTAGTTATCCCAATATGTTTCAAATTTAAAAACTCTACAAACTTTTTCTTAAGCTTGCAATTTCAAAGGGAAAAAAGTAAAATAGTCATACATTGATGATAGTATACCTTAATAAATTAATTAGAGTTAATATGACATAATGAAAACTGTCCTGAACTTAGAAGTCCCAGTCTGTAATCATTAGCTATTCCTTGGACTAGTCATTTAGATTGAGATTTTCTTTTAAAAAATAAGAAATTCTCTACCTTTTTCATTAGACACTTATGAAGATTTAATGAGGTAATATAAAAGAAATAGTGAAGAAACAAAATGCTTTGTCCTTCAACTTTATCATCAAAACTATTATAGAATTCTAAATAAAATCTGGTGTGTACTTTTTCTTTAGTTCTAATAGTCAAATGTTGCAGTTTTCAGAAAATATTCTTATTTCTAATTCTGGTTATTAAGTATTCCATGTGTTTTGCAATTCGAGGTACCTCAGGTACTTAATAATTTGTAACTACATGTATTTATAAACATATCATCTTATGAGATAGCATAATTGACCTAATCATTCACACTGGCAGAAAACTGAGAGATGTCAGAAACTGACAGACTACTACTGTCCCTTCTAACTCTGAATAAATTGATCATTGTTAGAATGATACTTATTCTGCCTACTCAAACTCCAACTGACTTGGAAGACCAAACCTGACTTTAATATATGGACACTGATGAGCTATGAATGAGGCTTAACGCTCTTAAATCCAAGTAGCCTATTTTATTTTTCAAATATCTATACTTGAAAGGCAGAGTTACAGAGAAAGAGGGAAAGATGGGGGTGGGGGGGAATGAATGAGAATCTCCCTTTGGCTGGTTCACTCCCCAAATGACCACAACAGCCAGGGCTGGATCAAACCGAAGCCATCAGCCAAGAAGCCCATCCTGGCCTCCCACATGCATGGCAGGGGCCCAAGCACTTGAGCCATCTTCTGCTGATTTCCTAAACACATTAGCAGGGAGCTAGATCAGAAGTGTAGCAGGGGCCGGCGCCGTGGCTCACTTGGTTACTCCTCCGCCTTCGGTGCTGGCTTCCCATATAGGCGTCAGGTTCTAGTCCTGGTTGATCCTCTTCCAGTCCAGCTCTCTACTGTGGCAGTGGAGAATGGCCCAAGTGCTTGGGCCCCTGCACCGCTTGGGAGACCAGGAAGAAGCATCTGGCTCCTGGCTTCTGATTGGTGCAGTGCCGGCTGTAGAGACCATTAGGGGAGTGAACCAACAGAAGGAAGAATTTTCTCTCTGTCTCTGTCTTCTCACTATCTATAACTCTACCTGGCAAATAAATTTAAAAAATAAAAAGAAGTGTAGCAGCCAGGATATGAATCAATGCTCATATGGGATGCTGGCATCACAAGCAGCAGCTTAACTTACTGCACCACAATGCCACCCTCCCCTCAAATAACCCACTTTAGATTGAAAGAAGTCTAGTACCTGCTAACACTAACCGATAGAATAAATAAAGGGGAGAGTGATCCAGCATGGGAAGCGAGATACTCAGCAGACTCATAGAATGGCAGATGTCCTAAATAGCACTCTGGCCTCAGAATCAGCCCTAAAGGCATTCCGATCTGGCTGAAAAGCCCATGAGAGTATTTCAGGCATGGAAAGCCAAGACACTCTGGCAAAAGATCTCTGTGAGTGAGATCCCAGTGGAAAGAACAGGTCTTCAAAGAAGGAGGTACCTTTCTCTGAAGGGAGGAGAGAACCTCCACTTTGACTATGACCTTGTCTAAACAAGATAAGAGTCGGAGAACTCAGAGGGCTTCCATAGCCTTGGAAACTCATGACTGGAGCATAGGGAGACTACTGATGCCATAGACAGGAGTGTCAATTGGTAAAGTCAACAACAGGAGTCACTGTGCACTTACTCCTCATGTAGGATCTCTGTCCTTAATGTGCTGTGCATTGAGATTTAATGCTATAACGAGTACTCAAACAGTATATTTCACTTTGTGTTTCTATGGGGGTGAAACTGTTGAAATCTTTACTTAATGTATACTAAACTGATCCTCTGTAAAAAAAAAAAAAAAAAAAGAAAGAAAGAAAAAGAAAAAGAAATTATCAACTCCCAACTTGACTCTCACTGGGATTAAACATGACAATAGGTCTGATCTGATTTCATCATCATTTAAAAAAAATCATCTATTATTTTTCACTTTATGTTTCTGTGTGGGAGCAAACTGTTGAAATCCTTACTTAATGTATACTAAGCTGATCTTCTGTATATTAAGATAATCAAAAATGAATCTTGATGTGAATGGAAGGGGAGAGGGAGTGGGAAAGGGGAGGGTTGTGGGTGGGAGGGACGGTATGTGGGGGAAGCCATTGTAATCCATAAATCGTACTTTGGAAATTTATATTCATTAAATAAAAGTTAAAAAAAAAGATTGAAAGAATTCTGAAGAAGGGCTTCCTTATGATACAGAATTTGAAACTATTGTGAAAATTTAAGGTAAAGACCAAGTACTCATAATATGGAGGATTTTCATTAATGTGACGGGGCAACATAAGTTGATGCCCACTCTGGGAAATAATGACCAAGGACACTGCACAATCCAATAAAAGATGCACACAGAATATAAATGGGCTTTAACTTATATATTTGGTAGCAAAGCGTAAAAAAAACCCTGATCTTTTCCTACAAAATTTTTGGAACCTCTGACAGAATGGAATGATCCTAATTAATATTTTCTAACAGAGAAGACAAATAAGAGCCTCAAAAATAACTCACCACAAAGGTTTAGGCTAAGATGTGGACTCCACATAAGGTTTTCTTGGATGAGTCCAGTTTCTCACTATTTGCATGGCTAAATCTAGGAGGCCAAAATGCTTAGTAGGGTGCTACTGCCTTATATACAATGGCTGAGTATATATGCATTTGTAAGTCAACTAGTAAATGTTTTAACCTTGGAGTATAGGTTTAGTTTACCATGAGGACTGGGGGATCTGGATCAGTAAAAGAATTCTGGTAGCAAAAGTCAATCATTGCTGGACTTTAGGGGCAATTTCAATAGCAAAACTAAAGAAACCGCAAAAAAGCACAGAATTACTAAAATGTCCTTCCTGTCTGATTAGTGAAAGAAGATTCCCTTTGTTGAACTTATGAAACCCTCTTGGTTCTTGGAAAATTCAAAGATTTAGAAGATAGCTCTCAGGGGAAAGTACAAGATTTTCTGATTAAACTGGACATTTCAAATTCTAACTAATGAGAAAAATCAAAAAGGTGACACTATTTGAATTCCAAGCTTAAGGGTTACTCTTGGAATGGTATGGGCATTGTTTGGATCTTAAGAATAAAAATCTTCAAATTCTGAGATAAACAATCTGGTATCCACTACTACTTCTAATTAGTCAATGAGCTTTTGCTTGGTTTCTGATTGATGAAGCATATTCACTCACTGTCATTTCAAAAACTACAAAATCTTACCTCATCTAAAACACGCAATTGTTATAATTATTTTAAACATCAATTTAATGTTGACTGGCATTTTTCTGTAAACACTTACGTATTAAATTTAAGACGAGCATACTTTTCTGCTGTAAACCCACAGCTATCTTCACAAAATGCATCAACCCCTTGTTGAAGAAGAAGGCTGAGTATCTTGGATGATCTGTACTGAGCAGCAAACATGAGTGATGTTCTAAAACAACAGATAAATTTACCATTGGAAACTTTAATGGAGTGACTTAAACAGCTGACTTAACATATTTTCACCACAGTAATCACTTCCCGGACTATGTACAATTGACCATTTAAATGTATTAACAGACATAAGCATTTGGGATCTCAAGTTCTCTAAGCTAACTCCAGGGCTAAAGAAAAAGGACCCAAAGGAAGCCTTTTGTACAACTGAGGTATTCCATGGAAGTTATTAATTTAAAGTCCCTTAATGAACAACTGTTGAGATCCTTTATTGAATTGGGCAAAGATTTGAATGCAAAATTTTCCATTTTTCCCTAGTTTGATATATCAGTCAACTAGAAGTCAGGTAAGTAAAAGCTATTTGCAGAAACCAGCACTGTGGCATAGCAGGTAAAGCCGCAGCCTGCAGTGCCGGCATCCCATATCAACACCGGTTCGATTCCTGAATGCTCCACATCTGATCCAGCTCTCTGCTATGGCCTGGGAAAACAGTGGAAGATGGCCCAAGTCCTTGGGCCCTGACACCTACATGGAAGATCCAGAGGAAGCTCCTGGTTCCTGGCTTCAGACTGGCACATCTCTGCTGTTGCAGCCATTTGGGGAGTGAACCAACAGATAGAAGACCAATCTCTCTCTCTCTCTCTCTCTCTCTCTCTCTCTCTCTCTGCCTCTGCCTCTCTGTAAATCTACCTTTCAAATAAATATATAAATTTTTTAAAAAGCTATTTACAGACTTAAACCTAGAGTATTATAATGTCATAATAGTCATAGTAGGTTCAGCTAACTAACAATGCTGATAAACATGTGCCAGGTAATACATTAAATTTTATATAAATAGGAGACACTGCTGTGGCATAGGAGGTAAAGCTTCCACCTGTGGTGCTGGCATCCCATATTGGTGTCAGTTCAAGTCCTGACTACTCCTCTTCTGATTCAGCTCTCTGCTATGGCCTGAGAAAGCAGTGGAGGATGATCCAAGTGCTTTGGTCCCTGCACCCACATGGGAGACCCAGAGGAGGCTCCTGGCTCCTGGCTTCAGACCGGCCCAGCTCTGCCCATTGTAGCCATCTGGGGAGTGAATGAGCAGATGGAAAACTTTTCTCTCTGTCTATAACTCTACCTCTCAGATAAATAAATCTTTTTAAAAATTATATAAATATATAAGATATTTATATACATATAATCTTATATATGTTCACCCTTCAAGGATATCTTACTATCCCCTTTTCATATCACTTAAAATTTGGTAATGTTCTCAAGGTCACACACTTAATAGGTGTGTGACATCTAGGAATTAAATCTAGTCTTTGTGTCTTTTTTTATCACCTATTACTTAGCTTCATTAAAGGAAATCTTAGTAATACATTAAATTTTATATAAGTAGAAGCCAGTGCTGTGGCATAGTGGGTAAAGCTGCTGCCTGCAGTGCCATCATCCCATATGGGTGCCAGTTCAAGTTCCACTGCTCCTCTTACAATCCAGCTTTCTGCTATGGCATGGGAAAGCAGTGGAAGATGGCCCAACTACTTGGGACCCTGCACCCACCTGGGATACCTGGAAGAAGATGCTGGTTACTGGCTTCAGATAGACCCAGCTCTGGCTGTTGCAGCCATTTGGGGAGTGAATGAGCAGATGGAAAACCGCTCTCGCTCGCTTGCTCTCTCTCTCTCTCTCTCTCTCTACCTCTCCTCTCTCTCTCTATAACTCTTTCAAATAAATAAATATTTAAAAATTAAATAAATAAATAAAGGAAAAGCTTATCTAAACAAAGTTATCTTTCTTCCCTCTGTCCAAACTAATTAAAAATAATATCAATGGCAGGCATTTAACCTAGCCATTAAGACACTGGTTAAATGCTTTTTTTTTTCCCATATCAGACTATCCAGGTTTCATTCCCAGATCCAGTTTCTGACTACAGTCTCCTACTAATGCATACCCTAGAGGGCAGTAGTGATGGTTAAGTAATTGGACTCTAGTAACCCACATGGGAGACTTGATTGTGTCCTCAGCTCTAAGCTTCCAGTTGGCCCAGCCTGGGCTGTTGCAGGCATTTGGGCAAAGAAACAGTGAAAGGGAGCATGCTCATTCTTTTATCTATCTGTCTCTCTCTGCCCCCACATCTCCTTCCCTTCTTCCCTCTCTCCCTCTGTCTCTCTTCCTAATAAAAATTTTAAAAAATACAACTTTAAAAATTAAATAAAGGGAACCAGCATTGTGGCATAGCAGGTAAAAGCCACCACCTGCAATGCCTGCACCCCATATGGGCGTCAATTTCATGTCCTAGCTGCTCCACTTTCAATCCAGCTCCATGCTAACAGCCTGGGAAAAGCAGCGGAAAATGGACCAATGCTTGGGCTCCTGAAACCATGTGGAGGCCCAGAAGAAGCTCCTGGCTCCTGCCTTCAGCCTGGCCCAGCATTGGCTGTTGCAATCATCTGGGGAGTGAACCAATGGAAAGAAGAGCTCTCTCTGAGTGTCTCTCCTTCTCTCTGTGCAACTCTGACTTTGAAAAAAAATTCTTTTAAATAAATAAAAATATCAGAATACAGCTGACATCAAGAAGAAAAAAACTGATGAAACTACAGTATCTAGTACTAACAAGCTATAGTCACTCAGGGATATCCTAACATGAATATTCTTCAAAGAAAGCAATTTAAAACAAAAAGTCACCCTACAGACAAAATGACTTTCATTTCCTATCCTAGCATTTTTATTTTTTAAGATTTATTTATTTTTATTGGAAAGTCAGAGTTACACAGAGAGAGGAGAGAGAGAGAGGTCTTCCATCTGCTGGTTCACTCCCCAATTGGCCGCAACAGCCATAGCTGCGCCGATCCAAAGCCAGGAGCCAGGAGCTTCCTCCTGCATGTGGCTGCAGGGGTCCAAAGACTTGGGCCATCTTCCACTGCTCTCCCAGGCCATAGCAGAGAGCTGGATTGGAAGTGGAGCAGCCAAGTCTCAAACCAGCGCCCATATGGGATGCCTATACTTCAGGCCAGGGCATTAACCCACTGCGCCACAGTGCTGGCCCCCTATCCTAGCATTTTTAAATGAAAGGCATATAAGAAGAAAAATTTTAAATACTACATAAGAATTCAAAAGCTCAATACGAAGTCATAAACTAAAAGTACATACTTTATCAAACCAGTAAAATTGAAATGAATCCTCTTTAGCTAATATAAGCTCATATAACCAAAACAAGTCAGATTATGGGAAAAAAGTACCAATCACTATTACAAGGGACTATGACTACTACTATATGTTGTTCATTGTATTGCCCAGACCAAATAATTGCCTTTCTTCTCCCTAACACGATTTGTGTGACTATTTTTCATAATATCTCAATAAAAATGTTAATCTTTTTTATTAACTTTATATTTTGGGGGTTTGAATGACTCCTACCAATAGACTATCAGTAAGCTTTAAAAAGAAAGAAAATTGAAATACTGTACCTATTCATATTATCAACTACATGAACATTTGCTTTATTCATTATTAGAAATTCCACCATTTTCTCTTTCTCTTCATGCATTGCAACTAGAAGTGGTGTGAGGCCATCCTGTAAAGCAATTTATAATTCACAACATTACATATTTCTTAACTGAACTGATAACATTTGAAATGACCCAAAAGCCTTAGACATACAACATGGAAAGTAAAGAAAAGAGACTCTTCCCTTTTACCCTTGTTCTTTCACATATGCTCTGCCTTCCTTTCAAAGCTCTCAATTGCTCCACACTCACTTCATCTCCACACTCACTTCAAACATTTACTGCTTACAAGATTTTTTGCTTCTATCAAAGCATTCATCCATCATGATGTTATAATTATATGATTGTTTCCCATCTAAACCAAGACACGAGGAAAAGGGCTATATCTTCTGTGTCTTATATAGAAATAAAGGCTTTAAGTAGTTTTATTGAACTGATGAGCTAAATTATTATCTGTAGAGCAATGTTTCTCAATATATACTCCCAAGAGCATTTATTTTTGCATAAAGTATGCACTGCACTCCAATACAAAGCTTCCATAGTCATCTATGTTTGGGGAATATTATAAAACTATGTATCATGTGTCCCCTAGGTGGGACCAGGAGCAAATTGGACACATCCCAGGACAGCCTTTGCACAGCATACCATTCAGTAACATGAGCTCAAGGGATTCCCAATCTGATAAAGAGCACCTTGAAATTCAAATTTCTTCCTAAGCCTCCTATATTTTACGTAGACACAATTTATTAGGCAAACTACTCACATTTCTACTTTTACATCAGCTGAGGATGTGTTTCCAAATGACATGTATAATCTATTTCCCCTTAAAATTCAAGCCCAACTTGTAATAAAAGGGACTGATAATACCTAGTACACAGTTTTCCAACAATTAAATAACAATCATTCATATTTAAATCTGCCATATCATTAATCAAATAGGTATTTGGTTTGTAGGACTTTGGAGACTAAACTGTTAACTAAATTCCCATGTATATTCTTTCCAACATCATGGTTTTCAGTTTTACATCTGCCATACTGATTATGTGTCAGGGTTCAACAAACTAAACAGACACACCAAGATTATATTATCATACAGTTTCAAACAGAAAAAAGTGTTCACAATTTGCAACTATTCTAACCATGAAAACCTTGCTTAGACCTAATACCCTGAATAACAGAGACAAGAAATCATTAAAGTGTCAACATCTTCTCATTCAAAGACTATCCATAAGCAAATTTCTGAAGACCCTCCCAATGGCAGAGAATGACATTTAACAGGTAAAGAACAGTTTTCTATAAGCTGAGAGTTATCAGCAATATCATCCCTCCAAACTTCCCAACTACAGATCAAATGAAACAATGATGAAAAATTAATATTGTTGGAAAGTAAAGTGTTGAAGGAAGTAACATCTACCAAACTATCAAAGATTTATTAAGTTTTTGAGACTTTATATATCACATTTAACTATTCAGTGGTCCTCAACCAAGAGTTTATCAGAATCACAAGAAATTTTTTTTTTGTTAGTTAATTTTTTTAACCTTTATTTAATAAATATAAATTTTGAAAGTACAACTTTTGGATTCTAGTGGCTTTCCCCCTCCATGTCCAGGCCATAAAAGATTTATTGAATCAAAAGGTTCATGGCAGGGGCAGCTTTGTGGTGCCAGAGGGTTAAGCCACCACTTGCAACATTAGCACCACATATTGGAGCACCCATTCAAGTCCTAGATGCCTGGCTCCTCTCCACCTCTCTGCTATTATATTTGAGAAAACAGCAAAAAATGGCCCAAGTATCTGTGCTCCTGCCACTCACATGAGAGAACCGGTTGAAGTTCTAGGCTCTTGGCATTAGACTAGTCTCAACCATTGCAACCATTTGGGGAATAAACAAGCATATTCTTATTCATTCTCTCTCTCTCCCCCCCCATCCTATCCTCCCTCCCTCCTCTTTCTCCTGCCTCCTTCCCTTACTCCCTTGCTCCAACCATGTCACTCTGCAAGTTTCTTAAAAATGTTATGGGGGGGGAGGAGGAGGGTGAGGCGGGGAGTGGTGCTGTGGCATAGTGGGCAAAGCACTGCCACCTAAAGTGCTGGCATCCATATGGCTGTCAGTTCGAGTCCCGGCTGCTACATTTCCGATCCAGCTCTCTGCTATGGCCTGGGAAGGCAGTAGAAGATGGCCCAAGTCCTTGGGCCCCTGCACCTGCGTGGGAGACCAGGAAGAGGCTTCTGGCTCCTGGCCTCAGATCAGCCCAGCTCCAGCCATTGTTGCAGCCATTTGGGGAGTGAACCAGTGGATGGAAGAGCTCTCTCACTCTCTCTCTCTCTCTCTCTCTCTGCCTCTGCCTCTGCCTCTCTGTAACTCTCACTTTCAAATAAATAAATCTTTTAAAAAAAATGTTAGTGGGTTAACCTACACATGTAACCTATATGTGTAAATCTTTGTTAAATAATTCCAAGTCATTGTGATATACAATTTCAGCTAACAACTAGTGCAGTAGGCTGAGTCCTCTTACCAACATGGCCAGTTTCATTCATCATTTGAGAACTTAAACAAAAAAGGAATAAAAAGAGACAGACCCATTTGCTGAAAACTAATTTTTCTGGGTAGGAGTACAACAAGGACTAGGAAACTCAAAATCCAACCTGACTTTATTTATAAGATACCTTTCTCCCACCTTCCCATCAAGACATTCTAGATCTGAAAGATGAGTTATGACTCTTCTCTAAGCAACTCTTTCTAACAAAACAGAATAATATGTCAGTTAATTATTTTTTCTTCCCTCTTGTTTGCCACTTAATCACCACTTATTCACAATCTGGTTTCCCAAGAATCTTCTTAAAATGGATCTCAAGGCAAGTCTGCAATTCACTAACTCTTATTTACCAAAATAGGAATTATTACACTCAAAATTGAAAACCATTTTGTCTACACAAAAAAAACTGGAAAAAATAAACAAAACCAAACAAAAAATGCCATCTTAGTATTTTCCCTCATTTACCTAACTTCTCAATTGTTGATTGCCTTCTCCTTTTCCCTTTCCAAGTTTCCCTCAAGCCTTGCCACAAAGATACATGTAGAAAATCAATAACATCAATATATTTATTTACTGTAGTATGCTCTTGCCTAGTGTTTTAAATTAAAGCCTGTTTCTAAGACAAAACCTACTTTCCTGTATTTTACTGTCACTAGAAAAAATGTGAGTGGGGAAATATATTTGAAGAAATAGTCTTACCTTTGGCAAATTCAGTGTTCTTCAAGATATTGGTCATAAATACATGGAAATCTATAACCTGTAATGCTTCTGTAAAGTGGCTAATATTTAAATGAAATCTTAGATGATTATTTTAAAATATGTTCATACAATGAATGCTTGAACCTACAAATATGGAGAACTGACTCTAAGTATTTTAATGTTAAAAAATGTATTCCAGGGGGCGGGGCAAGATGGTGGAATAGTGGGGGCGCGCACCGATAGTCCAGGAAAATTTAGTTTAATAAAAGTGGAGTTACGGTAGCCTCAGAAAAAGGATCAGGAAAAAATTGCAGAGGAAACTCTTCCGGATCTAGTGGCTGTGACTCAGAGGACCTACTGGGAGAGCAGGGTCGCCCAACGCGCGGAAGCCGAACCGCGGGAGCCACACAGTCTGCGCACCAGTGCGGGAAGGGGAGTGGATGTGACACAGACACCAGCGGGGAGAGGAGGGACGCCCAAGGCCCCGAGTCCACACATCGGCACTGGAAGGCGAGGTGAGCTCAGTAACCGGAGACATTGGCGGGGAAACGGCGGACAGAATTTTAGAGGGAAGCGGGCTTTGAAGCGGGAAAGTTCACCAGACTGACTATAGGAGAGAAGGAAAAAAAAAAAAGCTGGGAGCATACTGATACAGACAAGTTCCTCTCTCCACCAACCTTGCAAAGGCGAGCAAGAGACAAAGAGTAAGCCCCACTTGGGATATACATAATAAAAGGGGAGAGTTAAGGCTACAATTCAGTAGCCTAGGCAACCCAGTGGGAGTCCAGAAGAGAAACAGAGCCTGCACAGACTCTTTGGGTAGAAGCCAGAGATCGGAAGCTAAATACCATCAATGCTGCTCAGCCTTCCAGTATTACTTACCTCCAGAATAAAAAATAAAATAAAATAAAATAAAATAAAATAAATGAATAAATAAAAAATAGAGATTTACCACGCATAACCTGAGGGTGTCACATTTGCACACCCGTAACCCGGAAGAACCAAGCAGAGCTCTCAGGCCACACGCATCTCAAGCCTCCAAGGCTCCTCCAACAGCAGGCAGTCCACTTAACACAGACATAGTATAAAAAAAAAAACTCATAGTGAGGGAAAAAGAATTAACCATGCCAAGCAATAAACACAGAAATCGAGGGAACAATATCTACGATGACACTATGATGCCTCCAAATAAACAAAACACCCCAAGCCAAGATTATGAAGATGATGAGATAGAAGCAATGCAAGATACGGATTTCAAAAAATTTATGATAAGATCATTTAGAAGTTTTCAAAAGCAAATCCTTGAACTACAGAAATCCTTATTGGACAGGATTGAAAATCTCTCTCGTGAAAATGACATTTTAAGGAAGAATCAAAATGAAACGCAGAAACTAGTAGAACAGGAAAGTCTGATAGTGAAGAGAAATCAAAATGAAATGAAGAGCTCAATAGATCAAATGACAAACACATTAGAGAGCCTTAAAAACAGAATGGGTGAAACAGAAGAGAGAATATCAGACTTAGAAGACAGAGAACAGGAAAGGATACAGTCAAACCAAAGATAAGAAGAGGAAATTAGAAATCTAAAAAATATTGTTGGGAATCTACAGGATACTATTAAAAAACAAACATTCCGGTTCTAGGAGTTCCTGAAGGCATGGAGAGAGAGAAAGGATTAGAAGGCCTTTCTAATGAGATACTAGCAGAGAACTTTCCAGGTTTGGAGAAGGACAGAGACATCCTAGTACAGGAAGCTCATAGAACCCACAGTAAACATGACCAAAAGAGATCCTCACCACAATACGTTGTAATTAAACTCACCACGGTGAAACAGAAAGAAAAGATCCTAAAATGTGCAAGAGAGAAACGTCAGATTACTCTCAGAGGATCTCCAATTAGACTCATAGCAGACTTATCAGAAACACTACAGGCTAGGAGGGAATGGCGAGACATAGCCCAGGTGCTAAGAGAGAAAAACTGCCAGCCCAGAATATTATATCCTGCTAAGCTCTCATTTGTGAATGAAGGTGAAATAAAGACTTTACATAGCAAACAGAAATTGAAAGACTTTGTGGCCACTCGTCCGGCCCTGCAAAAGATACTTTAAGATGTGCTACACTCAGAAACACAGAAACATGGTCATCAATATGAAAGAAGGTAAAGGAAGAACACCTACCAGGAAAAGAGCATGGGAAGCTCAAAGCATATACTAGAAAATATCTCCGGGAAAATGGCAGGGCAAAGTCACTATGTATCAATAGTCACATTAAACGTTAATGGACTTAACTCTTCAGTTAAAAGACACCGATTGGCTGACTGGCTTAAGGAACAACACCCAACTATTTGTTGCCTACAAGAAACACATCTCTCTAACAAAGATGCATGCAGACTGAAAGTGAAAGGTTGGAAAAAGATATTCCATGCCAACAGAAATCAAAAAAAGCAGGTGTAGCCATATTAATATCAGACAAAATAAACTTTAATACAAAAACTATTAAGAGAGACAAAGAGGGGCACTATATAATGATTAAGGGTTCAATTCAACAGGAAGATGTAACTATTATAAATGTATATGCACCTAATTACAGGGCACTGGTCTATTTAAAAGATATGATAAGGGACTTAAAGAGAGACTTAGATTCCAATAGAATAGTACTGGGGGACTTCAATACTCCACTCTCAGAAATAGATAGATTATCCGGACAGAAGATCAACAAGGAAACAGCAGATTTAATCGACACTATTGCCCAAATGGATCTAACAGATATCTACAGAACTTTCAACCCTACATCTAAAGACTTTACATTCCTCTCAGCAGTACATGGAACCTTCTCTAGGATTGATCACATACTAGGTCATAAAGCAAGTCTCAGCAAATTTAAAAGAATTAGAATCATACCATTCAGCTTCTCAGACCACAGCGGAATGAAGCTGGAAATTAGCAACTCAGGAAACCCCAGAAAGTATGCAAACATATGGAGACTGAACAACATGCTCCTGAATGAACACTGGGTCATTCAAGAAATCAAAAGAGAAATCAGAAACTTTCTGGAAGTAAATGAGGATAACAACACAACATATCAAAACTTATTGGATACGACAAAAGAAGCATTGAGAGGCAAGTTGATATCAATAGGTGCCTATATCAAGAAATTGGAAAGGCACCAAATAAATGAGCTTTCAGCACATCTCAAGGACCTAGAAAAACTACAGCAAACCAGACCCAAATCTAGTCGGAGAAGAGAAATAATTAAAATCAGAGAAGAAATCAACAGGATTGAATTCAAAAAAAATTACAAAAAATCAGCCAAGCGAAGAGCTGGTTTTTTTGAAAAAATAAACAAAACTGACACCCCATTGGCCCAACTAACTAAAACAAGAAAAGATCCAAATCAATAAAATCAGAAATGAAAAAGGAAATGTAACAACAGACACCACAGAAATAAAAAGAATCATCAGAAATTACTACAAGGACCTGTACGCCAGCAAACAGGGAAACCTATCAGAAATGGATAGATTCCTGGACACATGCAACCTACCTAAATTGAACCAGGAAGACCTAGAAAACCTAAATAGACCCATAACTGAGACAGAAATTGAAACAGTAATAAAGGCCCTCCCAACAAAGAAAAGCCCAGGACCAGATGGATTCACTGCTGAATTCTACCAGACATTTAAAGAAGAACTAATTCCATTTCTTCTCAAACTATTCAGAACAATCGAAAAAGAGGGAATCCTCCCAAATTCTTTCTATGAAGCCAGCATAACCTTAATCCGTAAGCCAGAGAAAGATGCAGCACTGAAAGAAAATCATAGACCAATATCCCTGATGAACATAGACACAAAAATCCTCAATAAAATTCTCGCCAAGAGAATGCAACAACACATCAGGAAAATCATCCACCCAGACCAAGTGGAATTATCCCTGGTGTGCAGAGATGGTTCAACATTCACAAATCAATCAATGTGATTCACCACATTAACAGACTGCAGAAGAAAAACAATATGATTATCTCAATAGATGCAGAGAAAACATTTGATAAAATACAACACCCTTTCATGATGAAAACTCTAAGCAAATTGGGTATAGAAGGAACATTCCTCAATACAATCAAAGCAATTTAGGAAAAACCCACGGCCAGCATCCAATTGAATGGGGAAAAGTTGGAAGCATTTCCACTGAGAGCTGGTACCAGACAGGGATGCCCACTCTCACCACTGCTATTTAACATAATTCTGGAAATTTTAGACAGAGCCATCAGACAAGAAAAAGAAATTAAAGGAATACAAATTGAGAATGAAGAAGTCAAACTATCCCTTTTGCAGACGATATGATTCTTTACTTAGAGGATCCAAAGAACTCTACTAAGAGACTATTAGAACTCATAGAGGAGTTTGGCAAAGTGGCAGGATATAAAATCAATGAACAAACATCAACAGCCTTTGTATACACAAGCAATGACATGGCTGGGAAAGAACTGCTAAGATCAATCCCATTCACAACAGCTACACAAACAATCAAATGCCTTGGAATAAACTTAACCAAGGACGTTAAAGATCTCTACGATGAGGCTGGCGCCGCAGCTCACTAGGCTAATCCTCCGCCTAGCGGCGCCGGCACACCGGGTTCTAGTCCCGGTCGGGGCGCCAGATTCTGTCCCGGTTGCCCCTCTTCCAGGCCAGCTCTCTGCTGTGGCCAGGGAGTGCAGTGGAGGATGGCCCAGGTGCTTGGGCCCTGCACCCGCATGGGAGACCAGGAAAAGCACCTGGCTCCTGGCTCCTGCCATCGGATCAGCACGGTGCGCCGGCCGCAGCGCGTCGGCCGCGGCGGCCATTGGAGGGGGAACCAACGGCAAAGGAAGACCTTTCTCTCTGTATCTCTCTCTCACTGTCCACTCTGCCTGCCAAAAAAAAAAACTCTACGATGAGAATTACAAAATCTTAAGGAAAGAAATAGAAGAGGATACCAAAAAATGGAAAAATCTTCCATTCTCATGGATCGGAAGAATCAACATCAAAATGTCCATTCTCCCAAAAGCAATTTATAGATTCAATGCAATACCAATCAAGATACCAAAGACATTCTTTTCAGATCTGGAAAAAATGGTGCTGAAAATCATATGGAGGCACAAGAGACTTCGAATAGCTAAAGCAATCTTGTACAACAAAAACAAAGCCGGAGGCATCACAATACTAGATTTCAGGACATACTACAGGGCAGTTGTAATCAAAACAGCATGGTACTGGTACAAAAACAGATGGATACACCAATGGAACAGAATTGAAACACCAGAAATCAACCAAAGCATCTATGGCCAACTTATATTTGATCAAGGATCCAAAACCAATCCCTGGAGCAAGGACAGTCTATTCAATAGATGGTGCTGGGAAAACTGGATTTCCATGTGCAGAAGCATGACGCAAGACCCCTACCTTACACCTTACACAAAAATCCACTCAACATGGATTAAAGACCTAAATCTAGGACCTGACACCATCAAGTTACTAGAGAACATTGGAGAAACCCTTCAAGATATTGGCACAGGCAAAGAATTTCTGGAAAAGACCTGGGAGGCACAGGCAGTCAAAGCCAAAATCAACTATTGGGATTGCATCAAATTGAGAAGTTTCTGTACTGCAAAAGAAACAGTCAGGAGAGTGAAGAGACAACCGACAGAATGGGAAAAAATATTTGCAAACTATGCAACAGATAAAGGGTTAATAACCAGAATCTACAAAGAGATCAAGAAACTCCACAAAAACAAAACAAACAACCCACTTAAGAGTTGGGCCAAGGACCTCAAAAGACATTTTTCAAAAGAGGAAATCCAAATGGCCAACAGGCACATGAAAAAATGTTCAAGGTCATTAGCAATCAGGGAAATGCAAATCAAAAGCACAATGAGGTTTCACCTCACCCCAGTTAGAATGGCTCACATACAGAAATCTACCAACAACAGATGCTGGCGAGGATGTGGGGAAAAAGGGACACTAACCCACTGTTGGTGGCAATGCAAACTGGTCAAGCCACTATGGAAGTCAGTCTGGAGATTCCTCAGAAACCTGAATATAACCCTACCGTTCGACCCAGCCATCCCACTCCTTGGAATTTACCCAAAGGAAATTAAATTGGCAAACAAAAAAGCAGTCTGCACCCTAATGTTTATTGCAGCACAATTCACAATAGCCAAGACCTGGAACCAACCTAAATGCCCATCAACGGTAGACTGGATAAAGAAATTATGGGACATGTACTTTATAGAATACTATACAGCAGTCAAAAACAATGAAATCCGGTTATTTGCAACAAGATGGAGGAATCTGGAACACATCATGCTGATTGAAATAAGCCACTCCCAAAGGGACAAATACCATATGTTCTCCCTGATCAGTGACAACTGACTGAACACCAAAAAGGAAACCTGTTGAAGTGAAATGGACACTATGGGAAACGGTGACTTGATCAGCATAGCCCTGACTGTTAATGAACAACTTAATACATTATCCCTCTTAGTAATTTTTTTGTCTGTTCTACTTAATATGACTGGCTTAATTCTGTAATTAATACACAGTTATTCTTAAGTGCTGAAATTCAACTGAAATGTGATCCCTGTTAAACATAGGAGTGGGAATAAGAGAGGGAAGTGATGTACAATTTGCGACATGCTCAAGCTGACTTGACCCAAATGGTAGAGTTAGAAACATACCAGGGGATTCCAGTTCAATCCCATCAAGGTGGCATGTACCAATGCCATCTCACTAGTCCATGTGATCAATTTCAGTTCACAATTGATCATAATGAAAGGACTAAGAGTCAAAGGGAGCATATAAATAAGTCTAGTACCTGCTAATACTAACCGATAGAATAAATAAAGGGGAGAGTAATCCAGCATGGGAAGCGAGATACTCAGCAGACTCATAGAATGGCAGATGTCTTAAACAGCACTCTGGCCTCAGAATCAGCCCTAAAGGCATTCGGATCTGGCTGAAAAGCCCATGAGAGTATTTTAGTCATGGAAAGCCAAGAAATTCCGACAAAAAAAAAATACCTGAATGAGGGATCTCTGTGAGTGAGATCCCAGTGGAAAGAACAGGTCTTCAAAGAAGGAGGTACCTTTCTCTGAAGGGAGAACAGAACCTCCACTTTGACTATGACCTTGTCTAATCAAGATAAGAGTTGGAGAACTCAAAAGGCTTCCATAGCCTTGGAAACTCATGACTGGTGCATAGGGAGATTACTGATGCCATAAACAGGAGTGTCGATTTGTAAAGTCAACAACAGGAGTCACTGTGCACTTACTCCTCATGTAGGATCTCTGTCCTTAATGTGCTGTACATTGAGATTTGATGCTATAATGAGTACTCAAACAATATATTTCACTTTGTGTTTCTATGGGTGTGCAAACTGTTGAAATCTTTACTTAATGTATACTAAACTGAACTTCTGTAAAAAAAAAAAAAAAAAGAAATTATCAATTCCCAACTAGACTGTCACTGGGATTAAACATGACAATAGGTCTGATGTGATTTCATCATCATTTAAAAAATCATCTATTATTTTTCACTTTATGTTTCTGTGTGGGAGCAAACTGTTGAAATCTTTACTTAATGTATGCTAAACTGATCTTCTGTATATTAAGATAATCGAAAATGAATCTTGATGTGAATGGAAGGGGAAAGGGAGTAGGAAAGGGGAGGGTTGCGGGTGGGAGTGAAGTTATGGGGGGGGGAAGCCATTGTAATCCATAAGCCGTACTTTGGAAATTTATATTCATTAAATAAAAGTTAAAAAAAACTTTATTTCAAATAGTTTGAAAAAGTTGACCCATACCTTATTTCTTCCTTCCATGTCTGCATTGTGTGAAATCAATTTTTTTGCAATTTCTAAATTCTCAATAAATGCAGCATAGTGGAGGGCAGTGTTGCCATTTTCATCCATATGGTTTGGATCAGCATCATGTTCTAGTAAGATAGTAGCACACTCCTCTTGGTGGCATTGTATGGCCTGTCAATAAGACACCAATAAACAAATTCTGGCCAATAGAATACAACAACACATCAGGAAAATCATCCACCCAGACCAAGTGGGATTCATCCATGGTATGCAGGGATGGTTCAACATTCGCAAATCAATCAATGTGATTCACCACATTAACAGACTGCAGAAGAAAAACCATATGGTTATCTCAACTGATGCAGAGAAAGCATTTGATAAAATACAACACCCTTTCATGATGAAAACTCTAAGCAAATTGGGTATAGAAGGAACATTCCTCAATATAATCAAAGCAATTTATAAAAAACCCACAGCCAGCATCCTATTGAATGGGGAAAAGTTGGAAGCATTTCCACTGAAATCTGGCACCAGGCAGGGATGCCCACTCTCACCACTGCTATTCAACATAGTTCTGGAAGTTTTAGCCAGAGCCATCAGACAAGAAAAAGAAATCAAAGGAATACAAATCAAGAAGGAAGAAGTCAAACTATCCCTCTTTGCAGATGACATGATTCTGTACTTAGAGGATCCAAAGAACTCTACTAAGAGACTATTGGAACTCATAGAGGAGTTTGGCAAAGTGGCAGGATATAAAATCAATGCACAAAAATCAACAGCCTTTGTATACACAAGTAATGCCATGACTGAGAAAGAACTGCTAAGATCAATCCCATTCACAATAGCTACAAAAACAATCAAATACCTTGGAATAAACTTAACCAAGGACGTTAAAGATCTCTACGATGAAAATTACAAAATCTTAAAGAAAGAAATAGAAGAGGATACCAAAAAATGGAAAAATCTTCCATGCTCATGGATCGGAAGAATCAATATCATCAAAATGTCCATTCTCCCAAAAGCAATTTATAGATTCAATGCAATCCCAATCAAGATACCAAAGACATTCTTCGCAGATCTAGAAAAAATGATGCTGAAATTCATATGGAGGCACAAGAGACCTCGAATAGCTAAAGCAATCTTGTACAACAAAAACAAAGCCGGAGGCATCACAATACTAGATTTCAGGACATACTACAGGGCAGTTGTAATCAAAACAGCATGGTACTGGTACAGAAACAGATGGATAGACCAATGGAACAGAATTGAAACACCAGAAATCAATCCAAACACCTATAGCCAACTTATATTTGATCAAGGATCTAAAACTAATTCCTGGAGCAAGGACAGTCTATTCAATAAATGGTGCAGAAGCATGAAGCAAGACCCCTACCTTACACCTTACACAAAAATCCACTCAACGTGGATTAAAGACCTAAATCTACGTCCTGACACCATTAAGTTACTAGAGAACATTGGAGAAACCCTTCAAGATATTGGCACAGGCAAAGAATTTCTGGAAAAGACCCGGGAGGCACAGGCAGTCAAAGCCAAAATCAACTATTGGGATTGCATCAAATCGAGAAGTTTCTGTACTGCAAAAGAAACAGTCAGGAGAGTGAAGAGACAACCAACAGAATGGGAAAAAATATTTGCAAACTATGCAACAGATAAAGGGTTAATAACCAGAATCTACAAAGAGATCAAGAAACTCCACAAAAACAAAACCAACAACCCACTTAAGAGATGGGCCAAGGACTTCAATAGACATTTTTCAAAAGAGGAAATCCAAATGGCCAACAGGCACATGAAAAAATGTTCAGGGTCACTAGCAATCAGGGAAATGCAAATCAAAACCACATGAGGTTTTACCTCACCCCGGTTAGAATGGCTCACATACAGAAATCTACCAACAACAGATGCTGGCGAGGATGTGGGGAAAAAGGGACACTAACCCACTGTTGGTGGCAATGCAAACTGGTCAAGCCACTATGGAAATCAGTCTGGAGATTCCTCAGAAACCTGAATATAACCCTACCATTCGACCCAGCCATCCCACTCCTTGGAATTTACCCAAAGGAGTTTAAATTGATAAAGAAAAAAGCGGTCTGCACCCTAATGTTTATTGCAGCACAATTCACAATAGCCAAGACCTGGAACCAACCTAAATGCCCATCAATGGTAGACTGGATAAAGAAATTATGGGATATGTATTCTTTAGAATACTATACCGCAGTAAGAAACAACGAAATCCAGTCATTTGCAACAAAATGGAGGAATCTGGAACACATCATGCTGAGTGAAGTAAGCCAGTCCCAAAGGGACAAATACCATATGTTCTCCCTGATCGGTGACAACTGACTGAACACCAAAAAGGAAACCTCCTGAAGTGAAATGGACACTATGAGAAATGGTGACTTGATCAGCATAGCCCTGACTGCTAATGGACAACTTAATACATTATCCCTCATAGTATTTTTTTTTGTCTGTTCTACTTAATATGACTGGTTTAATTCTGTAATTATCACACAGTTATTCTTAAGTGTTGAAAATTAACTGAAATGTGATCCCTGTTAAACATAGGAGTGGGAATAAGAGAGGGAAGAGATGTATAATTTGGGGCATGCTCGGGCTGACTTGCCCCAATTGGTAGAGTTGGAAACATACCAGGGGATTCCAATTCAATCCCATCAAGGTGGCATGTGCCAATGCCATCTCACTATTCCAAGTGATCAATTTCAGTTCACAATTGATCATAATGAAAGGACTAAGAGTCAAAGGGAGCACATAAACAAGTCTAGTACCTGCGAACACTAACCGATAGAATAAATAAAGGGGAGAGTGATCCAACATGGGAAGTGAGATACTCAGCAGACTCATAGAATGGCGGATGTCCTAAATAGCACTCTGGCCTCAGAATCAGCCCTAAAGGCACTCGGATCTGGCTGAAAAGCCCATGAGAGTATTTCAGGCATGGAAAGCCAAGACACTCTGGCAAAAAGATCTCTGTGAGTGAGATCCCAGTGGAAAGAACAGGTCTTCAAAGAGGGAGGTGCCTTTCTCTGAAGGGAGGAGAGAACCTCCACTTTGACTATGACCTTGTCTAAACAAGATAAGAGTCGGAGAACTCAAGGGGCTTCCATAGCCTTGGAAACTCATGACTGGTGCATAGGGAGATTACTGATGCCATAAACTGGAGTGTCAATTTGTAAAGTCAACAACAGGAGTCACTGTGCACTTACTCCTCATGTAGGATCTCTGTCCTTAATGTGCTGTACACTGAGGCTTAATGCTATAACGAGTACTCAAACAGTATATTTCACCTGTGTTTCTATGGGGGTGCAAACGATTGAAATCTTTACTTAATGTACACTAAACTGATCTTCTGTAAAAAAAAAAAAAAAGAAATTATCAATTCCCAACTAGACTGTCACTGGGATTAAACATGACAATAGGTCTGATCTGATTTCATCATCATTTAAAAAAAAATCATCTATTATTTTTCACTTTATGTTTCTGTGTGGGAGCAAACTGTTGAAATCCTTACTTAAGGTATACTAAGCTGATCTTCTGTATATTAAGATAATCGAAAATGAATCTTGATGTGAATGGAAGGGGAGAGGGAGTGGGAAAGGGGAGGGTTGTGGGTGGGAGGGACGGTATGGGGGGGGAAAGCCATTGTAACCCATGTGTCGTACTTTGGAAATTTATATTCATTAAATAAAAGATAAAAAAAATGGATAAAGGGTCTTCCAAAGTGGCCATACCATTTATATTCTCCAGCAATATATGAGGGTTCCCATTGTCCATATCCTTACACAAACATAAGTGGTATCTTATGTAAACAAAATAAATAAGCCTCATCTTAAAAAAAAAAAGACACCAATAAACAGATTGCAAATTCCAGTAATTCAAAGTAAATATTCCCCTTATTTCACCAACTAGTTGTATTTAAATGAGATAAATAAATTACTTTTTATTCTCATTATTTAAACCAGATCTTTCCTATGCTGGAATGGTTGGCTTCCATATACCTTCATCAGAGCTGTCATGTTTCCATCATCAGTGGCATTAATCATGCAATTTCTCTCTATTAGCAGAGTTACAACTTCTGGATGGCCACTCACACAGGCTAAATGCAGAGGGGTCCTGTGAACATGAAAGAGATTCTTAGGAAATTATAGTGCACAGTCTCAAACAGGCAATTATTTGTGTTACTGTAAGCATCAAATGGCATAATATCACCCTGCCCTCAACAGAAAAACTTATGCTTCTTCTGAAGAAAGCACAATATTTATGAGCTTTTTTTTAATCACTACCCTAATGAGAAAGCAGACTATTTACAGAGAAAGCATGGCTCTGACATTCATCACACCTTGACTGAATTCTTTAAGCTCTGCCTCTTACTAGCTATCACCTAGCCTTTGCATGCTTCAATTTCCTAATCAACAGAATGGGGAGAAAAACAGTAGTTATCTCATACTTTATTTTTTTTTAAACTTTTATTTAATGAATATAAATTTCCAAAGTACAGCTTATGGATTACAATGTCTTGCCCCCCATAACATCCCTCCCACCCGCAACCCTCCCCTTTCCCACTCCCTTTCCCCTTCCATTCACATCAAGATTCATTTTCGATTCTCTTTATATACAGAAGATCAGTTTAGCACACATTAAGTAAAGATTTCAACAGTTTGCTCCCACACAGAAACATAAAGTGAAAAATACTATTTGAGTACTAGTTATAGCATTAAATCTCAATGTACAGCCCACTAAGGACAAAGATCCTACATGAGGAGTAAGTACACAGTGACTCCTGTTGTTGACTTAACAAATTGACACTCTTGTTTATGGCATCAGTAATCACCCTAGGCTCTTGTCATGAGCTGCCAAGGCTATGGAAGCCCCCTGAGTTCACTGACTCTGATAATATTTAGACAAGGCCATGGTCAAAGTGGAAGTTCTCTCCTCCCTTCAGAGAAAGGTACCTCCTTCTTTGATGACCCGTTCTTTCCACTGGGATCTCACTCGTGGAGATCTTTCATTTTTTTTTTTCCCCAGAGTGTCTTGGCTTTCCATGCCTGAAATACTCTCATGGGCTTTTCAGCTGGATCCGCATGCCTTAAGGGCTGATTCTGAGGCCAGAGTGCTGTTTAGGACATCTGCCATTCTATGGGTCTGCTGTGTATCTCACTTCCCATGTTGGATCATTCTCTCCCTTTTTGATTCTATCAGCTAGTATTTGCAGACACTATTCTTGTTTATGTGATCCCTTTGGTTCTTAGTCCTTTCATTATGATCAATTGTGCACAGAAATTGATCACTGGGACTAGTGAGATGGCATTGGTACATGCCACCTTGATGGGATTGAATTGGAATCCCCTGGTATGTTTCTAACTCTACCGTTTGAGGTAAGTCAGCTTGAGCATGTCCCGAATTGCACATCTCTTCTAATGAAGAACTGGATTAAGGATTCCTCTGGGTTGCCTTTAGAAATCTCTCTTTTTTTTAAATAATAGGTAAAATCCAACAATTTTATGTAGTACAAGCAAGTGGTATTTATCCCACGTAAGCAAGGCTGTCAGCATTTTAAAAAATCAATAAATTGGACATACTACACAAACTGCAAAAATGTTAAATGGTTACATCAACTTTTGTAAAAGATATTTGGCATAAAAAAAACTGAGCAAACAAGAAACAGAAGAGAAATTCCTCATCTAGATAAAGAATATCTACCAAAACCAACTTTAATAGTGAAATTGGACAGTTTTCCCTTAAGTTGGGGAAAGGGGGAAGTGTCTTTTTCTCACCACTACTTTTCAATATTATGGTGGAATTACTAGACAGTGCAGTAACACAAAGAAAGGATACAAAATGCATACATATTGGGAAGGAAGACATAAAACTGCTAGCAAATGTCATTATTGCATGTATAGAAAATTCAAAAGTACATCATAAGTACCCCTGGAACAATGTTAGTGTAGCAAAGTGGCGAATTACATGTACAATTTAATTGTTGTTCCATGTATGGGTAAGAGCTAGGATTTGAAATTTAAAAACAAAATTAAGCATCATTTAAAATTGCATCAGGTTAAAAAGCAAATCCCAATCGGTGTCTTTTAACTGGACAGTTCAGGCCATTAACGTTCAATGTGACTAATGAAAAGTGGTAACTTTGCCCTGCCATTTGCCAAAGATAAGTTCTAATATATGCTTTGAATTCCCTGTGATCTTTTGCTGTGAGGTTTCCTTCCTTTATCTTCTTTCATACTGATGACCGTGTTTCTGTGTTTCTGTGTGTAACACATCTTTAAGCATCTGTTGCAGGGCTGGACGAGTGGCGACAAATTCTTTCAATTTCTGTTTGCTATGAAACGTCTTTATTTCACCTTCATTCACAAATGATAGCTTTGCAGGATATAATATTCTGGGCTGGCAGTTTTTCTCTCTTAGTACCTGGGCTATATCTCGCCATTCCCTTCTAGCTTGTAGAGTTTCTGATGAGAAGTCAGCAGTGAGTCTGATTGGCGATCCTCTGAAAGTAATCTGACGTTTCTCTCTTGCACATTTTAGGATCTTTTCTTTATGTTTCACTGTGGAGAGTTTAATTACAACGTGTCGTGGTGAGGATCTCTTTTGGTCGTGTTTATTAGGGGTTCTGTGAGCTTCCTGTACTAGGATTTCTCTGTCCTTCTCCAAACCTGGGAAATTTTCTGCTAATATCTCACTAAAAAGGCCTTCTAATCCTTTCTCCCTCTCCATGCCTTCAGGAACTCCTAGAACCCGAATGTTGGTTTTTTTAATAGTATCCTGAAGATTCCTGACAATATGTTTTAGATTTCTAATTTCCTCTTCTTTTCTTTGATCTGACTGTATCCTTTCCTGTTCTCTCTCTTCTAAGTCCGATATTCTCTCTTCTGCTTCACCCATTCTGTTTGTAAGGCTCTCTATTGTGTTTTTCATTTGATCTATTGAATTCTTCACTTCAGTCACTATCACAGTTTCCTGTTGTACTAATTGTTTCGTTTCATTTTGATTCCTCCTTAATATTTCATTTTCACGAGAGAGATTTTCTATCTTGTCCATTAAGGCTTTATGTAGTTCAAGAATTTGTTTTTGAGAACTTCTTAATGTTCTTATCAATTTTTTGAGATCTGCTTCTTGCATTTCTTCTATGTCATCATCTTCATAATCTTGAATTGGGGTGTCTTTTTCATTTGAGGGCGTCATGGTGACTTCCTTGTTTTTATTACCTCGGTTTTTGCATTTGTTATTTGGCATATTGGAGATATTTGGTTTCTTCACTGTGGTGCTTTTTCTTGTTATACTATGACTCTAGATTAAGTGGACTATCTGTTTTTGATGGAGCCTTAGGGCTTGAGATGGGTGTGGCCTGAGAGCTCTGTTTGGTGTCCCAAAGGTGACACTCCCAGGTTAGGAGTGGTAAATCTCTCTTTCTCTCTCTTTCTTTTTTTGATTCAAAAGGGAAGTAATTCCACACAGCTGAACGAAGTTGGAGGTAGTTAGCAGGCAAATGATATACCCACAGGAGCCAGAGATCGGAAGTTCTTTCCCAAGGACCACACAGGGAATCTGTTTGGCCCTCAGAGTGGGTTCAAATTCTCCTTCAGTCTCCCACTGGGTTGCCAGTTATCTCATACTTTAACACTACGATTCTTGAATGAGAATCTGCACAAAGCATTTAGAACAGTTACTGTCACAACTAAGAGCTCAGTAATTCTTAGATATACTCATTAAAATTACTTCCTTAAAAAACACACCATTTTAATTGACTAAAATAATACAAGTACCCCGACTTTGCAGGTATTTTTGGAGGATTAGAGATAACATTGTACATCCTTGACAATAAGATATTTCTTCTCACTTTAACATTGGACTACTGCTTATCTTCATTCATGATTACCCTACTATATTGGCAACAACTGAAAAAAGTTGCTCATTGATACATAAAATAATGGTTTATCACACAATCCATGGTGACTAACATTAAATACAATATGGTTTAAAAAACAGCTCTAGGGCAATTCTAGCCATATGGTTGACATTTTAGTTCCTAAAAGTTCTATATGGAAAGAGGACTAAGTTACAAAAATGTTTAAAAACAAAATAATTTGCCAATGTTCAAGAATTTTTCAAGAATCCCAAAGGAAATTTGGCACTGAAATGAGTAAACAGGATTCCTTTTATTCAATATTTAGACATACAGTATGGATGAAAACCAGGTCTTCCAATGATTACTAATAGTATTTAGTACTCTTATGTGTTTTCAAAAAGGCAGCTAAATGTTATCTTTTATAATTTCTAAACTTCACATATCCTTTTTTTGAAATGAAAAAGGAAAACTTTGATTGAAATTGAGTCCTGTTACCTCAATTTTAAACCTCTTAACTTGCTCAGACTGGGCAGGTAAACAAAGTTTTGAAGGATGCTAAGGCCCCACATTCAGGAATAATGAACAAATATATTTGGGGATTTCAATATTTTCAGGACAACTTTTCTCTTTTTTCTTTTTTTAACTTTTATTTAATAAATATAAATTTCCAAAGTACAGCTTATGGATTACAATGGCTTTTCCTCCCCCATAACTTCCCTCCCACCCACAACCCTCCCCTCTCCCGCTCCCTCTCCCATTCACATCAAGATTCATTTTCAATTCTCCTTATATACAGAAGATCAACTTAGTATATATTAAGTAAAGATTTCAACAGTTTGCTCCCACACAGAAACACCAAGTGACTCCCACAGCAAGTGGCTGATGAGGACACCATCTTCTCAGAGTGAGGTGAGAGGAACCTGCAGCAGCCTGAATGCCACCAGTGATATTGTCTAAGGGAGAATCCCATGGTCCCCACTTACATTGAATCTGACCAAGAGAGTAGGTGCGAGGTGGGGTGCCCACTTAGGTCCAGGAAGCAAGGGCATGTTGCTCCCCTCCCCTTACTCCACCAAGGCACCAGACTAAGCTTGACAAGGCAGAGCACTGATAAACAACTGTTGGGCAGGCATCTGGCTCCAGGAATGGGATAGGACCACAGGGCACAGAGTGGCTCCTGATCCCTGAGACTGTGGAAGCTCTGCACCCTGTGACTGTGGGGATCCTGTGACTGTGTGAAGGGTGGAGTGTGGGTGATTTGGGCAATCACTGGGTCTGGCCCTAGAGGCTCAAAGTTCCCTGAGTGCTCAATAGGGTCATTACAGAGGGCTCTGCACTCCCACTGAAAACCACATAGATCCATTGTGCTGTATGTCACCTCAGTGGGTGTGGTGCACAACTACTGTAGACTCATCCTGTGAAGTTGGTTCACCTTGCCTGAGAGAGGGCTGGGACTGTGAACATGCCATCCAACACAGTCATACCTTCTCCCCAGCTGATGATAGAGGAGATAAACTAACCCAACTTTGGTGTCACTCTAAACTTTTCCCACCTTTGAGCACTGGCCAGAGCTCCACAGCCACACTCACCCAGCACACTCCTCTAGATAGCCACTGAAGGAGTAGACACTCCACTAACCCATAGAGGCATATTTCAAAGAAAAAAAGCCCTCAAGGAGAAAAATCAACAAGTGTTTCTATAAATGCCCAAAAATAAATGTAGAAATATAATAACATGAACAATGGAGACAAAATGAATCGCCAAAAGGAACACAACACTTCAGTCCCAGAATGTGAAGACTAAGAGATTGATGAAATTCCTAAAAATAAATTCAAAAGAATGATCATAAGAATATTCAAAAACAAGGGCAGCAAAGACATGAGTTGAAGAAATCCATACATGACATTGATGAGAAATTAAAATCCATACATGATATCAATGAGAAATTCTGCTGAGATAAACATATGGATGAAAATTTAAACTGAACTATTAGAAATAAAGAATTCAATATGTCAAATAAAAATACAGTGGAAAGCATTAACAACAGACTTGGTGAGACAGAAGAAAGAATTTTTAAAGACAAATCTGAAATATCTCAGACACATGGAGACTACAGAACATGCTCCTGGATGAACAATGGATCATAGAGACCAAAAGAGAAATTTAAAAATTCCTAGAAGTAAATTAAGATTACAACACATCAAAACTTACAGTATATAGCAAAAACAGTGTTAAGAGGAACGTTCATTGTATTTAGTGCCCACATCAAGAAACTGGAAAGGCATCAAATAAATGATCTAAAAATGAAGCTCCAGGATCTAGAAAAACAAGAATAATTCAATCCCAAAATTAGTAAGAAGAAAAAATTAAAATGAGAGAATAAACAAAATTGAAAATGACATCACTGAAAAAGTTTTTGAAAAAATAAACAAAATTGATAAACCATTGGCCCAAGTAACCAAACAAAAAGAAGACCTAAACTAATAAAATCAGAGATGAAAAGGAGATGCTAAAACAGACAGCAAATATATAAAAAGGATATTAGACATTACTATGAACAGATATATGCAAACAAATTATAAAATATGGAAGAAATGGATAGATTCTTATACACAATTTAGTACAACTGAAGCCCAAAGATATGGAAAACCTTAATAAACCAGTAACCAAGACATACTGAATAACTTTGCTGCTGAATTCTACCAAACTTTAAAGAACTAATTCCAGGGTTTTTTCCTCTCTTGGAAGCTCCCCTCCATTGCCACTCTGACTGGAGGTCTCTGACTCTAATAAATTTTTCTTTTAAATCTTTCTGCTTCTCCACTTAAAAATTTTTCTTCCATGTGAGACAAAGCACTGAAGTAATAATGTCTTCTGTGCCACCATTTCATCTGTAACATTTTGGTGCCATAGCTCAGATTGCCACTCCAACATTATGCAGATCCTCCTTGAGTTTGACTCTAGCCAGCATCAGATCATCCTGCTAGACCCGTGAACGTACGGAATGATCTTGCATTTTTTTTTTTTTTTTGAGTTTTAATCTCCTTTATAGTGACTCTTTTTTTTTTTTTTTTCAAAAACACCGGGTCCCTGTCAGCCAGTTAAAAGTGATTAGCATGGCTGTCAGTCTTAAGTCTCAGGAGCAAGGCTTGTTGACTAAGGCCACAGCAATCCCCTGGAGTTAAGACTGTATTCTAACCCCTCTCTCCTCCAGTGTGGATCAGCCCTTCATGTGGGACTGGAATAAGGCACCAAGACAACTAATGGATTCTGGCTGGGGCTATACCCCAGTGCCTTCAGAAAGTCTCTTGGCCGGGCACCAACTCCAATAGCCGAAATGGTGCTGGGCTGTGAAATACCTCCCCCTTCCTCTTGTGTGGATTGGTCCTCCATGTGGGACTGGGAGAAGGCCTTGGGACAATTGATAGACCCTGGCTGGGGCCACACTGCAATGCTCCAGAAGGTCTCATGGCCAGGCACCAGACCTAGACAGCTGAAATGGTGTTGGGCCAGGAATCGCACTTTCCTGCAAGGAAAGTCCCCTGCTGTTTTGGAGTCCTCATGAACATAAAGCCAGAGGCTCAGCTCTTCATACTTCTTGTCTCAGCTCTGGAAATGTTGGCCTGGCCCAACTCAGCTTCCTTTCACGGGCATCAGCCTCAAATGCAGGACTGGGAGAAGGGCTTGGAGTAATCATGAAATTAAGGCCAGGGCCACTCTCTGGCATTTTTCAAGGACTCCCTGATCAGACACCATAGCCTGAAGGTCCATAAGAGTATCAGCCAAAAACTACATTCTGTTCTTCTTTCCTTGGAGATTAATTTGTTGGTGAGACTGGGCACAGCTTGGAGCAAGGACATGGGCTCCAGGCTCCATGCCTCAGTTAGTTTTTCCCTTACCCCAGATCCCAATAAGATATCTGTCCCACTCTGCTTCTCTAACGCTTTCTGAACCTTGTTCTCAATTCCTACAAACTTTATTTCCTGGTCCCATTAGCAGGTATTTCCTGAATATTTCATTCGTTAGCTCTGGGTTAAAACTTAATTATCCCATTTGTGGAGTAGCTTTTCAATCTAGACTCACATTAAGATGCAGTCCCCAGGTGGCCTGAACTAGTGTAGACAAGTCTCAGCATGTCTCTGGTATCCCCCATCTTCCTTCTCAAGTCCACTGTTTTGGGTCCCCACTGTCAGATCTTTCCTATGTAGTACTTACCTCAGGGAAGTTCACTACATTTCTTTATTCCTCCACCTGCCTAGTCACCAACCTAGGTGGTGACCAGAACTAGCACTCTTTCACCAAACTCTAGCTTAAAAATACCTTTGCTAAGGCTCTCATCCTGAAGCTGTCAAAACCAGGCCCAACAGATAAGACTCAAGGTTAAGAGGCAAAGGACAGGGGTCAGTGCTTTGGCACAGCAGGTAAAAGCCCTGACCTGCAGTGCTGGCATCACATAGCGGTACCAGTTTGTGTCCTGGCTGCTCCACTTCCCATCCAGCTCACTAATAGCCTGGAAAAGCAGTGGAAGATGGCCCAAATTCTTGAGCCCATGCACCCACGTGGAAGATCCAGAAGAAGCTCCTGGCCCCTGGCTTCAGATGGGCCAAGTTCCAGCCATTGAGGCCATTTGAGGCCTGAACCAGCAGATGTAAGATTTCTCTCTATCTCTACCTCTCTAACTCTGCCTTTCAAATAAATAAAATGAATCTTACAAAAAAAATAAAAGACATACAACAACTATTTTTTTCTCATGTAGAGGACAAATGTGACAGTATATGTTTAACCAGGCAGAGGCCCAGTCTAGCACACTGCCAATAAAGGGAACTGATCACTCCCTGTGTGTGCTATTTGGACAAATATATACCCTAAACTGCATGCGTGGAAGGCTGAACAAGAGTGGGTGATACGTGTTAATCCCACCCTCACCTTCTCCCTTCCCTGTGGGCTTCAGTGCATGTCTGGACGTCACAAGCAGCAAGAGAGCTTTGAGAGATGTCTCAAACTCAGGAGAGATAAGGTCTGAAGTACACTTCCATTTTTATGCTCTCATTCCAGCCAGGAAGCAACCCATCTATTTGGAGATTTCTTTGACTCCTGAGCTTAAAGAAAATGCCTCATCTTTTTCTACACCACCACCTGACCAGGTTACAAGCTAGAGGATGAAGTTGCCTAAGTGAGTTGTAAAAAGTGCCAGCCCCTAATCTCCAGAAGTGAAATTGACACTTCAAGAAGGAATGACTTGAGCTGCCTTTGTCTTGACTGTTAAGGAACAATTTTGTTCTTTTTGGTTTTTTGTGGGTTTTTTTCTTACTATTTGTTGAACTCTTTATTTAACAGAGTTAATCATATGTGTATAAAGTCAATTGAAAATAGATCTCAGTAAGAAATAAGAATGAGAATAAGAGAGGGAGGAGGAAGTTTGTAACTATAAAGCTGTACAGTTCTGCATACATCCCTAAAGACTTCTAAGGGTACAGTTTAAAAACTTGTTATGGGACCCAAAATCCCTTTAAGCTGTGTGGTAAAAATGTTATCTTAAGTGTTAAAGTGAACATATAGATAGGATTAAGTGTTAAAGAGACCATATAAATAGGCTCAAGTGTCGGGTAATTGTAATAGAAAGAATTAAAAATGAGGGAATGCTCCAACATGGGAATAAGTCCACACAGCAGACTCATAGAATGACAATTGCTTTAAGTAACACTCTGACCTCAGAATCAGCCCTTAAGGCTTCCTGATCTGGCTGAAAAGCCCATGAGAGCGTTTCAGGCATGGAAAGCCAAGACACTGTGGAAAAAAAATGTTCTACATGAAGGATCTCTGTGAGTAGATCCCAATGGAAAGAAGGGGCCATCAAAGAAGGATGTACTTTTCTCTAAAGGGAGGAGAGAACTTCCACTTTGCTTATGGCCTTGTCTAAATACTTAGGGAGTTTGTGGGGCCGGCGCCGCGGCTCACTAGGCTAATCCTCCGCCTAGCGGCGCCGGCACACCGGGTTCTAGTCCTGGTCGGGGCGCCGGATTCTGTCCCGGTTGCCCCTCTTTCAGGCCAGCTCTCTGCTGTGGCCAGGGAGTGCAGTGGAGGATGGCCCAGGTGCTTGGGCCCTGCACCCCATGGGAGACCAGGATAAGCACCTGGCTCCTGGCTCCTGCCATCGGATCAGCGCGGTGCGCCGGCCGCAGCGCGCCGGCCGCGGCGGCCATTGGAGGGGGAACCAACGGCAAAGGAAGACCTTTCTGTCTGTCTCTCTCTCTCTCACTGTCCACTCTGCCTGTCAAAAAATAAAAAATAAATAAATAAATAAATAAATACTTATGGAGTTTGTGGATTCAAAAGGCTTCTATGGCCTAGGCCACTCATGTCAAGAGCCTTGGGTGGTCATTGACATACATAAGTTGTTAATTTAACAATTAACAACAGGAGTCACTGAGCACTAACTTCCCATGCAGGACCTCTGTCTTCAGTGACTGTGATACTTGTTTTCAGTTGTGTGTGTGTGTGTGTGTGTGTGTGTGTGAAAATTTTTTAAATCTTTACTTGGTATAGAGTTGATCTTCTGTGTTCAAAGTTAAATGAAAATGAATCTCAATGGAGAATGAGACTGCCAAGGGGAAAGGGAAGAGGAGGGGGGTTGAGAGTGGGGGCAGGAGGGCAGGTGTCAAGGGAAGAACAACTATATTCCCAAAGTTGTACATATGAAATTTGTATTCTGTAAAAAAAATTTAAAAAATAAAATGTACTAGTCACAGCAAAAAAAGAAAAAGTACCAGCCCCTCTACTCTGACTCCCTGTCTCAGAATGGTCTCCTAATTGGCCTTTTGCCTCTATTTCCCTTCATGTGCTCCAAAATGCCTTAAAATTCTTTTCCAGAATATCACAGGGCTCTTGAGTCTACTTAGTGAGCCACCAGGGTCCTTCTGTTACACTTGACTTGTTGAGGTTTTTGATCCCCAGTGGAGGAGAGTTTTTTTTTTTTTCATTCAGGCAACCATTGCCCCCTTGTTGTAACTTTGCCCAGGGGTATCTAGGCAAGAATATAGGCCCAATATCTTCATCCACTATTGAATATATATGGATTAATCCAGATGATGAAGTCTTGGACTTGTGACACCTCCCGACCTGTCTCCTCATCCCTGAGGCTGGTTTGACTGACAGCCCGTGATTAGACACTTTCAGTACTAGCTTTTGGTTTTGGGGTGTAAGGTTATTTTCTCTTTGCAGGGCCTTAAGTTGTTTTTTTTCCTCAGCCTGCCTCTTCGCAAGCTCTTACAGGAGTCTCCTTGTAGGTCATCACCTGTCAGAATCTCATCCTTAAGAATCTCTTACAGAGGGGTGCCCATCTGCTCTGATGGATGTCCTCTTCCATTAAACCTAACATGATAATAAGCCATCTCCAGTGGGAAAATATACTCAAATTCAATTAGAATCTAAAAAGATGTCATTGGTAAATAGTAATCCCTTGCATTAGAATTTGCTTCAACTGTAACTAGACATTGGGTTTAAAGGAATTTATTTTTGAATATAGGGAGATCACTGCCTTTAAAAACATTGCTTAGCATCAAAAAGGAAACCTGGTGAAGTGAAATGGACACTATGAGAAACAGTGACTTGATCAGCCATTGCCCTGACTGTCGAGGAACAACTTAATACATTATCCCTTTTAGTATTTTTTTGTTCTACTCAATACTATTGGTTGAGCTATGTAATTAACACACAATTATTCTTAGGTGTTTAAAGCTAACTGAAAAATGATCTCTGTTAAATATAAGAGTGGTAATAAGAGAGAGAAGAGATGTACAATTTGGGACATGCTCAAGCTGACTTGCCCCAAGTGGTGGAGTTAGAAATGTGCCAGGGGGCTGGCGCCGCAGCTCACTAGGCTAATCCTCCGCCTAGCGGCGCCGGCACACCGGGTTCTAGTCCCGGTCGGGGCACCGGATTCTGTCCCGGTTGCCCCTCTTCCAGGCCAGCTCTCTGCTGTGGCCAGGGAGTGCAGTGGAGGATGGCCCAGGTGCTTGGGCCCTGCACCCCATGGGAGACCAGGAAAAGCACCTGGCTCCTGGCTCCTGCCATCGGATCAACGCAGTGCACCGGCCACAGCGCACTGGCCGCGGCGGCCATTGGAGGGTGAACCAACGGCAAAGGAAGACCTTTGTCTCTGTCTCTCTCTCTCACTGTCCACTCTGCCTGTCAAAAAAAAAATAAAGAAATGTGCCAGGGGATTCCAATACAATCCCATCAAGGTGGCATGTACCAATGCCATCTCACTAGTCCAAGTGATCAATTTCAGTTCACAATTGATCACACTGATAGGTCTAAGAGTCAAAGGGATCACATAAACAAGACTAGTGTCTGCTAATACTAACTGATAGAATAAAAAAGGGGGAGAACGATCCAACATGGGAAGCAGGATACACAGCAGACTCATAGAAGGGCAGATGTCCTAAACAGCACTCTGGCCTCAGAATCAGCCCTTAAGGTATTCGGATCTGGCTGAAGAGCCCATGAGAGTATTTTAGGCATGGAAAGCCAAGACACTCTGGCAAAAAGAAAAAAAAGACCTAAATGAAAGATCTCTATGAGTGAGATCCCAGTGGAAAGAATGGGGTCATCAAAGAAGGAGGTACCTTTCTCTGAAGGGAGGAGAGAACTTCCACTTTGACTATGGCCTTATCGAAATAAGATCAAAGACGGCGAGCTCAGGGGGCTTCCATGGCCTTGGCAACTGATGACTAGAGCCTGGGGAGATTGCTGACGCCTTAAACAAGAGTGGCAATTTGTTAAGTCAACAAGAGGAGTCAATGTGCACTTACTCCTCATGTAGGATCTCTGTCCTTAATGTGTAGTTCATGAATTAATGATATGACTAGTGCTCAAATAGTATTTGGTACTTTGTGTTCTCTGCAGGGGCAAAATGATGAAATCTTTACTTAATATATACCAAATTGATCTTCTGTATATAAAGATAATTGAAAATGAATCTTGATGTAAATGGAATGGGAGAGGGAGCGGGAGATGGGAGGGTTGTGGGTGGGAGGGAAGTTATGGGGGGGGGCCATTGTATTCCATAAACTGTACTTTGGAAATTTATATCTGCTAAATAAAAGTTAAAAAAAGAAAAGAAAACATTGCATTGTAACTTGACTGACTCATTTTTTAAATAATTATTATTTTAATTTTAATTAGTTTTTAACAAATTCAATGTGGTTTGTAGATATAATTCTCAGAATACGATGATATTCTATTCTTCTCTCCCTCTTCCTCCCTTCCTTCCTCACCCTCTCTCCCACCCCTCTCCTCTCCTTCTCTCCTTTTTTTCATTTTTGAGATAACATATTTTAAATTTACATTACAGTAAAAAGGCTTAATATTTAACAGGTTTCTCACAGCAATCGGTAATCAGTACTTGTTACAGTCCCTCAAAGGTGAATTTTGTAATCTCTTGTTTACTGTCACTGATATAAAAAGGAGAATTCCATATAAAAGTAATTTTGACCTTAATTCAGATAGAGGCAAGATAAAACTAGCATCTTCAGTCATCCAGGTATAATTGCTAAATGCAAATTGGGTAAATCAAATTAGATAAATGTGTCTAAATGTTAATTTTGGTACTCTTAGCACCTTAAATTTTATGGAAAAACTATTTGGCTTTGCTAACATATGTTTCCATAAATTATCCATATGAAAATTATTCAACACTATTTGAAAATAATTAAGGTTGAAATTTGATGTGTTACTCTGTCAAAAAAAATGACCTAAATGAAAGATCTCTGCAAGTGAGATCCCAATGGAAAGAACGGGCCATCAAAGGAGGTACCTTTCTCTGAAGGGAGGAGAGAACTTCCACTTTGACCATGACCTTGTCTAGATAAGATCGGAGTCGGCGAACTCAAAAGGCTTCCATAGCTTAGGCAACTCATGACAAGAGCCTAGGGTGATTACTGAGGCCATAAACAAGAGTGTCCATTTAAGTCAACAACAGGAGTCACTGTAATTACTCCTCATGTAGGATCTCTGCCCTTAATGTGCTGTACATTGTGATTTAATGCTATAACTAGTACTCAAACAGTAATTTCACTTTGTGTTGCAATGTGGGTGTAAATTGTTGAAATCTTTACTGAATATATACTAAATTGATCCTCTGTATATAAAGATAATTGAAAATGAATCTTGATGTGAATGGAAGGGGAGAGGGGGCAGGAAAGGGGAGGGTTGTGGCTGGGAGGGAAGTTATGGGGGTGGAAAGCCATTGTAATCCACAAACTGTACTTTGGAAATTTATATTCATTAAATAAAAATTAAAAAAGAAATTTGATGTGTTATTTTATTTAGAAAATGTTGTCTTTATTTGGATATTTTCACAAAGAATTAGAATCTGATCTCCTATTAAAGCAATGAGGTAATTTGCAATGCATATGTTAGTAAACACTTTTTAAAAGTTTTAAAAATCTATTTAAAAACTGCAGCATCTCCCTGTTAGGAATTTGGAAAACATTATGCTGAGTGTAATAAGCCAATCCCACAGGGACAAATACCACTGGTTCTCCTTGATAGGTGACAACTAATTGAGCACCAAAAAGGAAATCTGTTAAAGTGAAATGAACACTAGGACAAACGGTGACTTGATCAGCCCTCACTCTGACTGTTGATGAGCAACTTGATATGTTATCCCTCTTAGTATTTTTTTGTTTGTTCTACTTAATACTTTTCGTTGAATACTGTAATCAATACACAATTCTTCTTAAGTGCTGAAACTTAACTGAAAAGTGATCGCTGTTAAATATAAGAGTGGGAATAATAGAGAGAAGAGATGTGCAATATGGGACATGCTCAAGCTGACTTACCTCAAGTGGTAGAGTTAGAAATATACCAGGGGATTCCAATTCAATCCCATCAAGGTGGCATGTACCAATGCCATCTCACTAGTGCCAATGATCAATTTCTGTTCACAATTGATCGTAATGATAGGACTAAGAACCAAAGGGAGCACAGAAACAAGAACAGTGTCTACAAATACTAGCTGATAGAATAAAAAAGGGAGAGAATGATCCAACATGGGAAGTGAGATACACAGCAGACCCATAGAATGGCAGATGTCCTAAACAACACTCTGGCCTCAGGATCAGCCCTTAAGGCATGCAGATCCAGCTGAAAAGCCCATGAGAGTATTTCAGGCATGGAAAGCCAAGACACTCTGGAAAAAAAAAAAAAACTAAATGAAAGATCTCCGCGAGTGATATCACAGTGGAAAGAACGGGTCTTCAAAGAAGGAGGTACCTTTCTCTGAAGGGAGGAGAGAACTTCCACTTTGACCATGGCCTTGTCTAAAAATTATCAGAGTCAGTGAACTCAGGGGGCTTCCATAGCCTTGGCAGCTCATGACAAGAGCCTAGGGTGATTACTGATGCCATAAACAAGAGTGTGAATTTGTTAAGTCAACAACAGGACTCACTGTGCACTTACTCCTCATGTAGGATCTTCGTCCTTAGTGTGCTGTACATTGAGATTTAATGCTATAACTAGTACTCAAACAGTATTTTTCACTTTATGTTTCTGTGTGGGAGCAAACTGTTGAAATCTTTACTTAATGTATGCTAAACTGATCTTCTGTATATAGAGAATTGAAAATGAATCTTGATGTGAATGGAAGGGGAGAAGGAGTGGGAAAGGGGAGGGTTGCGGGTGGGAGGGACGTTATGTGGGGGAAGCCATTGTAATCCATAAGCTGTACTTTGGAAATTTATATTCATTAAATAAAAGTTTGAAAGCAAAAAAAAAAGTTTTAAAAATCTATTTAAAAACTGCAGCATCTCCCTTTAATAGGTTTTGTTTAATTGGTGACTCTCTGTTTTTTAGCCAGCTCCAGTAAGCTATATTCTCTTCCCTAGTTTGACTCTGTTAAAATTGTTCCAGTTATGGTATAATTCTATGTGTTAACGTTTATATTTAAGTTTCCATTTGAAAAAGTTATCTGCTATGGCCTAGGTAAGCAGTACAAGATGGGCCAAGTCCTTGGGCCCCTGTACCCATGTGGGAGACCCAGAAGAAGCTCCTGGCTCCTGGCTTTGGGTCATCGCAGCTCCAGCAAGTGTGGCCAATTGGGGAGTGAACCAGTGGATGGAAACTCTCTCTCTCACTTTCTCTCTCTCTCTCTCTGCCTCTCCTCTCTGTGTAACTGACTTTCAAATAAATAAATAAATCTTTTAAATAAAAAAAGAAAAATAGAGAGGAGGCAAGATGGCGGAATAGGAAGGGAGCACACTGATAGTCCGGGGAGAGATAGTTTAATAAAAGTGGAGATACTGCAGGTTCAAGGAAGAGTAGGGGAAGAAACAGCAGAAGAAACTCTTCCGGAACGCGTGATTCACAGTGGACCTGCATGGAGAGCGTGGGAGCCCACAGTTCGGGACACCAGCGGCAGACTCAACACACCAGCGCTGGAACGCGAGGTGAGCCGAACCTCAATAGCCCGAGACACCGGCAGGCAAGCGGAAAGAGGAGACTAGAGGGAACGACCCCCTGGGAGGGAAAGATCACCAGGCTAACTGGAAGAGAGAGAGAGAGAAGGAAAAAAAAGATGACTGGTACGGACACGGGTTTCTCTCTCTCCGCTCACCTCTCAAGGGCGAGCAAGACAAAGAGCAGGCACCATCTTGGACATACATCATAAGCAGAGCGACCTCAGGTCTGCACCGGCCCTGAGCCTAGCAGAACAACCTGACTCTGGGCGGGGCGAATTAACAGGAGATTAGGACCTAGTAAATTTGTGGTGCTACTGAACTGAGACTGTGAAAAAAGAGACGGTGGGGGAGAGAACTCACAGAATTCACGTGAGCACTCTCCAGAGATGCTACAATTCCGTAACTTTGGCAACCCAGTGGGAGACTGAAGGAGAATTTGAGCCCACTCTGAGGGCTGAACAGATTCCCTGTGTGGTCCTTGGAAAAGAGCTTCCGATCTCTGGCTCCAGTGGGTATATCATTTGCCTGCTAACTACCACCAACTTCATTCAGCCGTGCGGAATTACTTCCCTTTTGAATCAAAAAAAAAGAAAGAGAGAGAGAGAGAGATTTACCACTCCTAACCTGGGAGTGTCACCTTTGGGACACCAAACAGAGCTCTCAGGCCACACCCATCTCAAGCCCTAAGGCTCCATCAAAAACAGATAGTCCACTTAATCTAGAGTCATAGTATAACAAGAAACAGCACCACAGTGAAGAAACCAAATATCTCCAATATGCCAAATAACAAACACAAAAACCGAGGTAATACAAACAAGGAAGTCACCATGACGCCCTCAAATGAAAAAGACACCCCAATTCAAGATTATGAAGATGATGACATAGAAGAAATGCAAGAAGCAGATCTCAAAAAATTGATAAGAACATTAAGAAGTTCTCAAAAACAAATTCTTGAACTACAGAAATCCTTAATGGACAAGATAGAAAATCTCTCTCGTGAAAATGAAATATTAAGGAGGAATCAAAATGAAACGAAACAACTAGTACAACAGGAAACTCAGATAGTGACTGAAGTGAAGAATTCAATAGATCAAATGAAAAACACAATAGAGAGCCTTACAAACAGAATGGGTGAAGCAAAAGAGAGAATATCGGACTTAGAAGACAGAGAACAGGAAAGGATACAGTCAGACCAAAGAAAAGAAGAGGAAATTAGAAATCTAAAACATATTGTCGGGAATCTTCAGGATACTATTAAAAAACCCAACATTCGGGTTCTAGGAGTTCCTGAAGGCATGGAGAGAGAGAAAGGATTAGAAGGCCTTTTTAGTGAGATATTAGCAGAAAATTTCCCAGGTTTGGAGAAGGACAGAGAAATCCTAGTACAGGAAGCTCACAGAACCCCTAATAAACACGACCAAAAGAGATCCTCACCACGACACGTTATAATTAAACTCTCCACAGTGAAACAGAAAGAAAAGATCCTAAAATGTGCAAGAGAGAAACGTCAGATTACTCTCAGAGGATCTCCAATCAGACTCACAGCTGACTTCTCATCAGAAACTCTACAAGCTAGGAGGGAATGGCGAGATATAGCCCAGGTACTAAGAGAGAACAACTGCCAGCCCAGAATATTATATCCTGCAAAGCTATCATTTGTGAATGAAGGTGAAATAAAGACTTTTCATAACAAACAGAAATTGAACGAATTTGTTGCCACTCGTCCAGCCCTGCAAAAGATGCTTAAAGATGTGTTACACACAGAAACACAGAAACACGGTCATCAGTATGAAAGAAGATAAAGGAAGGAAACCTCACAGCAAAGGATCACAGGGAATTCAAAGCATATATTAGAACTTATCTTTGGCAAATGGCAGGGCAAAGTTACCACTTATCATTAGTCACATTGAACGTGAATGGCCTGAACTGTCCAGTTAAAAGACACAGATTGGCTGATTGGGTTAAGGAACAAAACCCTCCATTGGCTGCTTACAAGAAACACATCTTTCCAACAAAGATCCATACAGACTGAAAGTGAAAGGCTGGAAAAAGATATACCATGCCAACAGAAATGAAAAAAGAGCGGGTGTAGCCATCTTAATATCGGACAACATAAACTTTACCACAAAAACTGTTAAGAGAGACAAAGAGGGGCACTATATAATGATTAAGGGATCAATACAACAAGAAGATATAACAATTAGCAATGTATATGCACCTAACTACAGGGCACGAGTTTATCTAAAAGATTTATTAACGGACTTCAAGGGAGACTTAGACCCCAATACAATAGTACTGGGGACTTCAATACTCTACTCTCAGAAACAGGCAGATCAACAGGACAGAAGATCAACAAGGATACAGTAGATTTAAACGACACTGTAGCCCAAATGGATCTAACAGATATCTACAGAACTTTCAATCCTACAGCTAAAGATTTTACATTCTTCTCAGCAGTACATGCAACCTTCTCCAGGATTCACCACATACTACGCCATTAAGCAAGTCTCAGCAAATTCAAAAGAATTAGAATCATACCATGCAGCTTCTCAGACCATAAAGGAATGAAGTTGGAAATTAGCAACTCAGGAATCCCTAGAGCATACGCAAACGCATGGAGATTGAACAACATGCTCCTGAATGAACACTGGGTCATAGAAGGAATTAAGAGAGAAATCAAAATTTTTCTGGAAGTAAATGAGGATAACAGCACAACATACCAAAACTTATGGGACACAGCAAAAGCAGTGTTAAGAGGAAAGTTTATATCAATAGGTGCCTACATCAAGAAATTGGAAAGGCACTAAATAGATGAGCTTTCAATTCAACTCAAGGATCTAAAAAACCTACAGCAAACCAGACCCAAATCTAGTCGGAGAAGAGAAATAATTAAAATCAGAGAAGAAATCAACAGGATTGAATCCAAAAAAAAAAAATTACAAAAAATCAGCCAAACGAGGAGCTGGTTTTTTGAAAAAATAAACAAAATTGACACCCCATTGGCCCAACTAACTAAAACAAGGAGAGAAAAGACCCAAATCAATAAAATCAGAGATGAAAAAGGAAACGTAACAACAGACACCACAGAAATAAAAAGAATCATCAGAAATTACTACAAGGACTTGTATGCCAGCAAACAGGGAAACCTATCAGAAATGGATAGATTCCTGGACACATGCAACCTACCTAAATTGAACCAGGAAGACATCGAAAACCTAAACAGACCCATAACTGAGACAGAAATTGAAACAGTAATAAAGGCCCTCCCAACAAAGAAAAGCCCAGGACCAGATGGATTCACTGCTGAATTCTACCAGACATTTAAAGAAGAACTAACTCCAATTCTTCTCAAACTATTCAGAACAATCAAAGAAGAGGGAATCCTCCCAAATTCTTTCTATGAAGCCAGCATCACCTTATCCTAAGCCGGAAAAAGATGCAGGACTGAAAGAGAATTACAGACCAATATCCCTGATGAACATAGATGCAAAAATCCTCAATAAAATTCTCGCCAATAGAATGCAACAACACATCAGAAAGATCATCCACCCAGACCAAGTGGAATTTATCCCTGGTATGCAGGGATGGTTTCATGTGCGCAATACAATCAATGTGATACACCACATTAACAGACTGCAGAAGAAATACCATATGATTATCTCAATAGATGCCGAGAAAGCATTTGATAAAATACAACACCAGTTCATGATGAAAACTCTACGCAAACTGGGTATGGAAGGAACATTCCTCAATACAATCAAAGCAATTTATGAAAAACCCACGGCCAACATCCTATTGAATGGGGAAAAGTTGGAAGCATTTCCACTGAGATCTGGTACCAGACAGGGATGTCCACTCTCACCACTGCTATTCAATATAGTTCTGGAGGTTCTAGCCAGAGCTATTAGGCAAGAAAAAGAAATTAAAGGGATACGAATTGGAAAGGAAGAACTCAAAATATCCCTCTTTGCAGATGACATGATTCTTTATTTAGGGGACCCAAAGAACTCTACTAAGAGATTATTGGAACTCATAGAAGAGTTTGGCAAAGTAGCAGGGTATAAAATCAATGCACAAAAATCAACAGCCTTTGTATACACAGACAATGCCATGGCTGAGGAAGAACTTCTAAGATCAATCCCATTCACAATAGCTACAAAAACAATCAAATACCTTGGAATAAACTTAACCAAGGATGTTAAAGGTCCCTACGATGAAAATTACAAAATCTTAAAGAAAGAAATAGAAGAGGATACCAAAAAATGGAAAAATCTTCCATTCTCATGGATCGGAAGAATCAACATCAAAATGTCCATTCTCCCAAAAGCAATTTATAGATTCAATGCAATACCAATCAAGATACCGAAGACCTTCTTCTCAGATCTGGAAAAAAATGGTGCTGAAATTTATATGGAGGCACAAGAGACTTCGAATAGCTAAAGCAGTCTTGTACAACAAAAACAAAGCCGGAGGCATCACAATACCAGATTTCAGGACATACTACAGGGCAGTTGTAATCAAAACAGCATGGTACTGGTACAGAAACAGATGGATAGACCAATGGAACAGAATTGAAACACCAGAAATCAACCAAAGCATCTATGGCCAACTTATATTTGATCAAGGATCTAAAACTAATACCTGGAGCATGACAGTCTATTCAATAAATGGTGCTGGGAAAATTGGATTTCCACGTGCAGAATCATGAAGCAAGACCCCTACCTTACACCTTACACAAAAATCCACTCAACATGGATTAAAGACCTAAATCTACGTCCTGACACCATCAAGTTACTAGAGAACATTGGAGAAACCCTTCAAGATATTGGCACAGGCAAAGAATTTCTGGAAAAGACCCGGGAGGCACAGTCAAAGCCAAAATCAACTATTGGGATTGCATCAAATTGAGAAGTTTCTGTACTGCAAAAGAAACAGTCAGGAGAGTGAAGAGACAACCGACAGAATGGGAAAAAATATTTGCAAACTATGCAACAGATAAAGGGTTAATAACCAGAATCTACAAAGAGATCAAGAAACTCCACAAAAACAAAACAAACAACCCACTTAAGAGATGGGCCAAGGACATCAATAGACATTTTTCAAAAGAGGAAATCCAAATGGCCAACAGGCACATGAAAAAATGTTCAAGGTCATTAGCAATCAGGGAAATGCAAATCAAAAGCACAATGAGGTTTCACCTCACCCCAGTTAGAATGGCTCACATACACAAAGCTACCAACAACAGATGCTGGCGAGGATGTGGGGAAAAAGGGACACTAACCCACTGTTGGTGGCAATGCAAACTGGTCAAGCCACTATGGAAGTCAGTCTGGAGATTCCTCAGAAATCTGAAGATGACCCTGCCGTTCGACCCAGCCATCCCACTCCTTGGAATTTACCCAAAGGAAATTAAATTGGCAAACAAAAAAGCGGTCTGCACCCTAATGTTTATTGCAGCTCAATTCACAATAGCTAAGACCTGGAACCAACCTAAATGCCCACCAACGGTAGACTGGATAAAGTAATTATGGGATATGTACTCTTTAGAATACTATACCACAGTAAGAAACAACGAAATCCGGTCATTTGCAACAAAATGGAGGAATCTGGAACACATCATGCTGAGTGAAATAAGCCAGTCCCAAAGGGACAAATACCATATGTTCTCCCTGATCGGTGACAACTGACTGAACACCAAAAAGGAAACCTCCTGAAGTGAAATGGACACTATGAGAAACGGTGACTTGATCAGCATAGCCCTGACTGTTAATGAACAACTTAATACTTTATCCCTCTTAGTAGTTTTTTTTCTCTGTTCTACTTAATACGACTGGCTTAATTCTGTAATTAATACACAGTTATTCTTAAGTGTTAAAACTTAACTGAAATGTGATCCCTGTTAAACATAAGAGTGGGAATAAGAGAGGGAAGAGATGTATAATTTGGGACATGCTCAAGCTGACTTGCCCCAAATGGTAGATTTAAAAACATACCAGGGGATTCCAATTCAATGCCATCAGGGTGGCATGTACCAATGCCATCTCACTGGGCTAAGTGATCAATTTCAGGTCACAATTGATCATAATGAAAGGACTAAGAGTCAAAGGGAGCACATAAACAAGTCTAGTACCTGCTAACACTAACCGATGGAATAAATAAAGGGGAGAGTGACCCAACATGGGAAGTGAGATACTCAGCAGACTCATAGAATGGCAGATGTCCTAAATAGCACTCTGGCCTCAGAATCAGCCCTAAAGGCATTCGGATCTGGCTGAAAAGCCCATGAGAGCATTTCAGGCATGGAAAGCCAAGACACTCTGGCAAAAGATCTCTGCGAGTGAGATCCCAGTGGAAAGAACAGGTCTTCAAAGAAGGAGGTACCTTTCTCTGAAGGGAGGAGAGAACCTCCACTTTGACTATGACCTTGTCTAAACAAGATAAGAGTCGGAGAACTCAGAGGGCTTCCATAGCCTTGGAAACTCATGACTGGAGCATAGGGAGACTACTGATGCCATAGACAGGAGTGTCAATTGGTAAAGTCAACAACAGGAGTCACTGTGCACTTACTCCTCATGTAGGATCTCTGTCCTTAACGTGCTGTGTATTGAGATTTAATGCTATAACGAGTACTCAAACAATATATTTCACTTTGTGTTTCTAGGGGGGTGCAAACTGTTGAAATCTTTACTTAATGTATACTAAACTGATCCTCTGTAAAAAAAAAAAAAAAAAAAGAAATTATCAATTCCCAACTAGACTGTCACTGGTATTAAACATGACAATAGGTCTGATCTGATTTCATCATCATTTAAAAAATCATCTATTATTTTTCACTTTATGTTTCTGTGTGGGAGCAAACTGTTGAAAATCTTACTTAATGTATACTAAGCTGATCTTCTGTAGATAAAGAGAATTGAAAATGAATCTTGATGTGAATGGAAGGGGAGAGGGAGTGGGAAAGGGGAGGGTTGTGGGTAGGAGGGATGGTATGTGGGGGAAGCCATTGTAATCCATAAATCGTACTTTGGAAATTTATATTCATTAAATAAAAGTTTAAAAAAATCTCTGTGAGTGAGATCCCAGTGGAAAGAACAGGTCATCAAAGAAGGAGGTACCTTTCTCTGAAGGGAGGAGAGAACCTCCACTTTGACTATGACCTTGTCTAAACAAGATAAGAGTCGGAGAACTCAGAGGGCTTCCATAGCCTTGGAAACTCATGACTGGAGCATAGGGAGACTACTGATGCCATAGACAGGAGTGTCAATTGGTAAAGTCAACAACAGGAGTCACTGTGCACTTACTCCTCATGTAGGATCTCTGTCCTTAATGTGCTGTGCATTGAGATTTAATGCTATAACGAGTACTCAAACAGGATATTTCACTTTGTGTTTCTATGGGTGTGCAAACTGTTGAAATCTTTACTTAATGCATACTAAACTGATCTTCTATAGAAAAAAAAAAAGAAATTACCAATTCCCAACTAGACTGTCACTGGGATTAAACATGACAATAGGTCTGATCTGATTTCATCATCATTTAAAAAAAATCATTATTTTTCACTTTATGTTTCTGTGTGGGAGCAAACTGTTGAAATCCTTACTTAAGGTATACTAAGCTGATCTTCTGTATATTAAGAAAATCGAAAATGAATCTTGACGTGAATGGAAGGGGAGAGGGAGTGGGAAAGGGGAGGGTTGTGGGTGGGAGGGACGGTATGGGGGGGAAGCCATTGAAATCCATAAGCCGTACTTTGGAAATTTATATTCATTAAATAAAAGTTAAAAAAAGAAAAAATAAAGAATTGGTCATCAAAGAAGGAGGTACCTTTCTCTGAAGGGAGGCGAGAACTTCCACTTTGACTATGACCTTGTCTAAATATGATCAGAGTTGGTGGTCTCAAGAGGCTTCCATGGCCTTGGCGACTCTTGACAAGAGCCTGGCGTGATTACTGATGCCATAAACAAGAGTGTCAATTTGTTAAGTCAACAACAGGACTCACTGTGCACTTGCTCCTCATGTAGGATCTCTGTCCTTAATGTGCTGTACATTGTGATTTAATACTATAACTAGTACTCAAACAGTATTTTTCACTTTATATTTCTATGTGGGTACGAACTGTTGAAATATTTACTTAATATATGATAAACTGATCTTCTGTATATAAAGATAATTGAAAATGAATCTTGATGTGAATGGAAGGGGGGAGGGAGAGGGAAAGGGGAGGGTTGCGGGTGGGAGGGAAGTTGTGGGGGGGGAAGCCATTGTAATCCATAAGCTGTACTTTGGAAATTTATATTCATTAAATAAAAGTTAAAATATATATAAAAAAAGAAAAATATTCAAATCTTTTGCCCATTTCTTACTTGGATTGTCCGTTTTCTTCTTGTTGAGTTTCTTGAGCTTTTTGTATATTCTGGATATTAATCCTGTATCAGTTGCATAGTTTGCAAATAATTTCTCCCATTCTGTAAAGTATTGATTGTTCTACTTATATACTTATCTACTTAATACTATTGGTTGAGCCATGTAATTAACACACAATTATTCTTAGGTGTTTAAAGGTGTTTAAAGCTGATTGTTTACTTATACACAGAAGATTTTCCCATTGCCTCTTCATTTTGCTGAGTGTTTCCTTTGCAGTGCAGAAGCTTCTCAGCTTGATGTAATCCCATTTCTTTATTGTGATTTTGATTGCCTGTGCTCCTGCAGTCTTTGCCAAGAAGTCTTTGCCTCTGTCAATGGCTTGCAGAGTTTTCCACCAATGTTCTCCTCTAGTAATTTGATGGTATCAGGTCATAGATTTAGATCATTGATACATTTTGGTTGACTTTAGTTTCATCCTTCTGCACATGGATACCCAATTTTCAAAGCTCTTCTGTTGAAGAGATAGTCCTTGCTCTCAAGATTTATTTTATCACTTTCATCAAAGTTTAGTTGGTTATAGATGTGGGGTTGATTTTGGGTGCTGCTATTCTGTTCTACTGTTCTACATGTCTATTTTTGTGCCAGTAAATGGCTATTTTGATTATAACTGCCCTGTAGCATATCTTGAAATCTGGTATTGTGATGCCTCTGTCTTTGTTTTTGTTCTATAAAATTGTTTTAGCTATTCGTGGTCTCATTTTTCCATATGAATTAGTGCATTGTTTTTGCTAGATGTGAAAAGGGTGTCATTAGCATTTTGATGGGGATTGCCTTGAACTGTAAATTCTTTTTGGTAGTATGGACATGTTGATGATGTTGTGCCTTCCAATCCATGAATATGGAAGATTTTCCCAATGTTTGTGTCTGCCTCTGTTTAATGTTTGATAATTTACATTGTAGACATCTTTCACCTCCTTGTTTAAATGTATTCCATAGTATTTGAATTTTTCTGTAGCTATTGTGAATGGGATTTACCTTAGAAGTTCCTTCTCAACCATGGCATTGTGTATACAATGGCTATTGATTTTTGTGTATTAATTTTATATTCTGCCTCTTTACCAAACTCTTTTATAGTTTCAACAGTCTCTCAGTGGAGTCTTTGGTTCCCCTATATACAGAATCACATCATCTGCAAATAGGGATAATTAGATTTCCTCCTTTCCAATTTGTATCCCTTTGATTTCTTTCTCTTGCCTAATGCCTCTGGATAAAACTTCCAGGACTATAATGAATAGCCATGGTGACAGTGGGCATCCTTGTCTTGTTACATATCTTAGTGGGAATGCTTCCAACTTTTCCCCCACTCAATAAGATATTGGCTGTGGGTTTGTCATAATCTGCCTTGTGTTGAAGAATATTCCTTCAAAACCCAATTTGCTTAAGGTTTTCATAATGAAAGGATGTTGTTTCTTTTTCAAATGCTTTCTCTACATCTATTAGGCAATCATGCTTTTTATTCTTCAGTTTGTTAATGTGATGTATCATATAAATTTGTTTGCAAATGTTGAACCATCCCTGCATACCAGGTCCAGGTGAACGATCTTTCTTGTTGGATTGGATTAGCTAGTATTTTGTTAAGGATTATTTTTGCATCTATTTTCATCAGAGGTATTGATCTATAGTTCTCTTTCTCTGTCATATCTTTTTCTGGTTTAGGAATTAAGGTGATGGTGACCTCATAGAAGGAGTTTGGGAGGATTCTCTCTTTCAATGGTTTTGAATAGCTTCAGAAGAATTTGAATTAGCTCTTCTTTTAAAGTCTGGTACAATTCAGCACTGAAGCCACCTGGTCAAGGGCTTTTCTTTGTTAGAAGGGTCTTTGTTACTGATTCAATCTCTATTTTGGTTATTGGTCTATTTAGGTTTTCTATGTCTTCATGGATCACTTTTGGCAGATTGTTTGTGCCCACAAATCTGTTTCTTCTAGATGCTCCAAGTTGTTGGCATATAGCTTGTCCATAGTAATTCCTGATAAGTCTTGTGATTTTTGTGATATCCACTATTACATTTTTTTTCATCTCTGATTTTATTAATTTGCATCTTCTCCCTCTTTTCTTGGTTAGCTGAGTTGATGGCATATCAACTTTGTTTACCTTTTCAAGAAAAGCTCTATCATTTCACTGATCTTTTGTAATTTTTGTAATTTTTATTTCAATTTTTTTATTTCTTCTCTAAATTTAATTCTTTCTTTCCCCCTACTAAATTTAGGATTGGTTCGTTGTTTTTCTAGGTCACTCAGATGCACTGTTAGCTCATTTATTTGTTACTTTCCAATTTATTGATCTAGACACTAATTGCTATAAACTTTCCTCTTAAAAAGGCAAATACCATATGTTTTCCCTGATCCGTGGTAACTAACAGAATACCCAAAACATAATGTATAGGAGTGAAATTGGCATTTTGAGAATCAAGAGTGTTTATAGCCTTTGTTTCTACTCTTGAGAAACAGTGTTTTTTTCTTCTTACTATTTGTTGAACTCTTTACTTGGTGTAAGGCTAATCTTATGAATATAAAATATGCTGAAAGTACATCATTATAAAAATTAAGAGAGGAAGGAGGAGGAAAGATGAGAGTGTGCACAGGAGGAAAGATGAGAGTATGAGCAGGAGAGAGGGAATGGTGGAAAGTGTCACTAAGTCTGTGTGTATTAAATAGGTAAAAGTTGCATAGCTTAAGTAAAATTTTAAAAATTAAATTAAAAAAAATTGCTTTTGGGGCTGGCACTGTGGTGCACCGGGTTCACACCCTGGCCTGAAGTGCCGGTATCCCATATGGGTGCTGCTTCGAGTCCCAGCTGCTCCACTTCCAATCCAGCTCTCTTCTATGGCCTGGGATAGCAGTAGAAGATGCACCTTTGTGAGAGACCCAGAAGAAGCTCCTGGCTCCTGGCTTCAGATTGGTGCAGTTCCGGCCACTGCGGCCAATTGGGGAGTGAACCATTGGATGGAAGACCTCTCTGTCTCTGCCTCTCCTCTTTCTGTGTAACACTGACTTTCAAGTAAAATAAATAAATCTTTTTAATAAATCATTGATTTTGCTGTATCCCACAAGTTTTTGATATGTTGTACTGTCATCTTCATTCATTTCCAGAAATTTTATTTCCCTTTTGATTTCTTCTATGACCTACTATTCATTCAAGAACAAGATGTAGGCATGGAAAGCCAAGACACAGTGGCAAAAAATGACCTAAATGAAAGATCTCTCTGAGTGAGATCCCAGTGGAAAGAATGGGCCATCAAAGAAGGAGGTACCTTTTTCTGAAGGGAGGAGAGAACTTCCACTCTGATTATGGCCTTGTCTAAATAAGGTCGAATTTGTGAACTCAAGAAGCTTCCATAGCCTCATAGTCTTGGCAGCTCATGACAAGAGCCTTGGGTAATTACTGAAATCATAAATAAGAGTGTCAATTGTTAAATCAACAATAGGAGTCACTGTGCACTTGCTCCCCATGTTGGATCTCTGTCCTTAATGTGTTGTACTGAGAATTAACGGTAATATGAGTCTTCAAACAGTACTTTATATTTTGTGTGTCTATGTGGGTGCAAACTGTTGAAATCTTTACTTAGTTTATACTAAATTGATCTTCTGTATATAAAGATAATTAAAAATGAATCTTTTTTTTTTTTTGACAGGCAGAGTGGACAGTGAGAGAGAGAGAGAGAGACAGAGAGAAAGGTCTTCCTTTGCCATTGGTTCACCCTCCAATGGCCGCCGCGGCCAGCGCGCTGCGGCGGGCGTACCACGCTGATCCGATGGCAGGAGCCAGGTACTTCTCCTGGTCTCCCATGGGGTGCAGGGCCCAAGTACCTGGGCCATCCTCCACTGCACTCCCTGGCCACAGCAGAGAGCTGGCCTGGAAGAGGGGCAACCGGGACAGAATCCGGTGCCCTGACCGGGACTAGAACCCGGTGTGCCGGCGCCACAAGGCGGAGGATTAGCCTAGTGAGCCACGGCACCAGCCTAAAAATGAATCTTAAGAATAGGATGTGAGAGGGAGTAGGAGATGGAATGGTTGCGGGTGGGAGGGTGGTTAAGGGGGGAACCACTATAACCCAAAAATTGTACTTTCAAAATTTATATTTATTAAAGTTTTTTTTTTTAAAAGAATATGTTGTTCAGTCTCCACATATTTACATATGTTCCAGAGATTCTTGAGTTGTTAATTTCCATTTTCTTTCCATTCTGGTGAGAAATGATACATGGTAATATTTCAATTTTTTTGAATTTGCTGAGACTTGCTTTATGACCTAGCATATCGTCTATCCTAGAGAAAATTCCATGCACTGATGAGAAGAATGCATATTCTGCAATTGTGGGGTGAAAAGTTCCATAGATATCAGTTAGGTTCATTTGGTCCATAGTGTCAATTAGCTCTGTTGTTTCTTTGTTGATTTCCTGTCTAATCGATCTGTCCACTGGTGAAAATGGGGTGTTGAAGCCCCCCATTACTATTGTATTGGGGTCTAGGTCTCTATTTAAATTTTTTTTTTATTTTTTTTGACAGGCAGAGTGGACAGTGAGAGAGAGAGACAGAGAGAAAGGTCTTCCTTTGCTGTTGGTTCACCCTCCAATGGCCGCCGCGGCCAGCGCGCTGCGGCCGGCGCACTGCGCTGATCCGATGGCAGGAGCCAGGAGCCAGGTGCTTTTCCTGTTCTCCCATGCGGGTGCAGGGCCCAAGCACCTGGGCCATCCTCCACTGCACTCCCTGGCCACAGCAGAGGGCTGGCCTGGAAGAGGGGCAACCGGGACAGAATCCGGCGCCCCGACCGGGACTAGAACCCGGTGTGCCAGCGCCGCTAGGCGGAGGATTAGCCTAGTGAGCCACGGCGCCGGCCTCTATTTAAATTTATTACCATTTGTTTTAAATTTCCAGGTGCCCTAGCAATGGGTACATAATCATTTACTATAGTCACATATTCATGTTGAATTGATCCCTTAATCATTACACGGTGCCCTTGTCTCTTTTAGCAGTCTTCATCTTAAAGTCTATTTTGTCTGATATGAGGATAACTATACCTCTTCATTTCTGCTGTCCATTAACATGGAATATCTTTTTCTATCCTTTCACTTTCAGTCTTTGTATATCTTTCTTTGTGAGGTATGTTTCTTGTAGGAAGCAAATAGATGAGTCTTATTTTTTAACCCACTCAGTCAGTCTGTATCCATTAATTGGAGAATTTATGCCATTTACATTCAAGCATAAATTCTATTCTATTCTATTGATAACTGAAAAATTATCTTAGCCATTTTTCATTAATATTCCTATTGCTTGCTTTGGATTTCCTTTGTACTTTGCTGAGAGGTTTTCTGCCTTCACATTCTTTCAATTATGACTATCTTTCTGTGTTTCTGTGTGCAGCACACCTTTAAGCATCTTTTATAAGGCCAGAGAAGTGAAAAATTCTCTCCAGTACAAGATGATATATATAGAAGGGAACTGAGGAAGGTCTTTATTTCACCTTCATTCATAAATGAGAACTTTGCAGTATACAGTATACAGTATACAGCCTTGGACAGTGTTTTTCCATTCTCTCCTAATCTGTGAGATTTCTGACTAGCAGTAAGCTGTAAGTCTAACTGGAGATCCTCTGAAAGTAATCTGATAATCTGGCATTCCTTTCATGCATATTGTAGAATCTTTTCTTTATGTTTTACTACTGAAAGTTTGACCACAATGCATCATGATTAAGATCTTTCCTGGTCACATCTATTAGTAGTTATATGTGCCTCATGTACTTGGACATTCCTTTCTTCAAATTAGGGAAGTATTCTGTACTGAATAGGCCTTCTAATCCATTCTCTATTTCCCCACCTTCAGGAACTCCTAAATCACATATGTTGGGTCATCTGATAGTATCCTATAAATCTCCACCACTGTTTTTTAATTTTTCTAATTTCTTTTTTTTTTTTTTTGATCTGAGAAATTTCCAGAAATTTGCCATATAGCTCTGATATTCTTTCTTATTCCTCACCAAGTCTATAGTTAAGGATTTCTACTGTATTTTTGACATATTGAATTCTTCATTTCTAATATTTCAGTTTGATTTCTCTTCAATATCTCAATCTCACGGTAACAATTCTCTTCCATGTAATGTATGGATTTCTTTAACTTGTGAATTTGCTTCTCACTGCTTCTGAGTAATCCTATGATTAATCTTTAATCTTTTCAATTCTTTTTCAGGAATTTCATCAACCTCTTCACCTCCAGATTCTAATACTGAAGTTTTGTTGTGCTCCTTTGGGGGAGTTATTTTGTCCTCCTTATTCCTGCTTATTGAATTTCTGTGTTTAGTTTAGGCATTTGTGGAAATGCTTATTGGTTTTCTCCTCTGGTCATTTTTATCTTTGAACTATGCCTCTGTTTCTTAGTGGAGTGTCTGCCCTATCAATGAATACCCATTGGTATGTGCTGGATGTGGCCTGGGAGCTCTGGTCAGTGCTGGGGCAAGTATCCATGGTGACACACAAGTTGGACGTGCTACATCTCTAATGTCTCATTCTCCAGAGCTGGTGCTTCATTCAGCTTTTAGCTGTGGTGATTGAGTGTTGTGTCTGCGCTTGTTGCTGCAAACCCACAGCCTCCAGTGTCCCTCTTCCTTCTGTGGAATTTCCACTGCAGATTTCTCTCCAAGTCTCCCCAGGGAATGCGTTTCCTCCTCTCTTTTTGGTATTATTTTCCCTTAGCCTAAAGCAATACATCCTTTCACTATTCTTCCTTCTGGAAATCCTCTCCAACTCTTCTTGACCTATACAAAACTACTGAAAGGTACGGAATCCCATAAAACTCCTATGGCAACAGATTCAGTTTCACCTTAATTTTAAAATCAGAAATAGATCCAACAAAGAAAGAGAACTAGAGACCAATACCTCTGATGAACATAGATGTAAAAATCATCAACAAAATGTTAGCTAATAGAATCCAACAACACATAAAAAGATCATCCAATTGGACCAAGTAATTTATATTCCTGGGATGCAGAGAAATCTTAACATATGCAAATTCATAAATGTGATACATCACTTTAACAAACTGAAGAATAAAAATATAATTATCTCAATAGATGTAGAGAAAGCATTTGAAAAAATACATCATTTTTTCATGATTAAAACCTTAAGCAAATTGAGTATAAAAGGAACATGCCTCAACACAATCAAGGAAATCTATGACAAACCCATAGCCAGCATCATTTTGAATGTGGAAAAGCTGGAAGTATTTCCACTAAGATCTGAAACCAGACAAGGCTGTCCATTTTCACCATTACTGTTCAATATAGGTCTGGAAGCTTTTGCCAGAGCCACTAGACAAGAAATGCAAATCAAAGGGATACAAATGGGAAAAGAGGAAATTAAATTATCCCTGTTTGTAGATGACATGATATATATATATATAGAAGGGAACTGAAAGTCTGCAACTCAGAGATTATTAGATCTCAGAAGAGAGTTTGGCAAAGTTTCAGGATATAAAATCAACACATAAAAATCATTGTTTGTACATACAAACAATGCCTTCACTGAGAAAGAAGATCAGTCTATTCACAATAGCTACTAAAAATATTCAAATAATTTGGGATAAATTTAACCAGGGATGTGAAAGGTCTCTACAATGAAAATTACAAAGGAATAAGGAGAGAAATAAAAGACACAAAAAATGGAAAAGTCTTCCATACTGATGATTGGAAGAATACCATTAAAATGTCCATAGCATCCAAAGCAATTCAGATTCAATGCAATCCCAATCAACTTACCAAAGATATTCTCATCAGATCTAGACAAAAACTACCCTAAAATTCATATGAATCACAAGTGACCCCGAAAAGCTAAAGCAATATAAAATAATAAAAACAAAGTAAGAGGGACCAGCGCTGTGGAATAGTGAGTAAAGCCGCCACCTGCAGTGCCAGCATCTCATATGGCTGCCAATTCATGTCCTGGCTGCTCCACTTCTGATCCAGCTCTCTGCTATGGCCTGGGAAAGCAGTACAAGATGTCCCAAGTCCTTGGAGACCCATGTGGGAGATCAGGAAGAAGCTCCTGGCTCCTGCCTTCAGATCAGCATAACTCCGGCCAATTGGGGAGTGAAACAGCAGATGGAAGACCTCTCTCTCTCTCTCTCTCTCTTTTTCTGCCTCTCCTTCTCTCTCTATGTAACTCTGACTTTTAAATAAAATAAATAATTCTTTAAAAAAAAAAAAAGCAGGAGGCATCACAACACCTGATTTCAAGACATATTATAGGGCAGTTAGAATCAAGACAGTCTGGTACCAGGACAATTATAGACATGTAGATCCACGGAACAAATTAGAGACCCTAGAAATTAATCTATGCATCTACAAAAAAATAATCTTTGACAAATGAGCTAAAATCACTCCCTGGAGAAAGAACAGTCTCTCAAGAAATGGTTTTGGGAAAACTGAATCTCCACATGCAGAAGTATAAAACAGAACCCCTATCTTATACCCTAGACAAAAATCAACACACAACGAATCAAAGATCTAAACCTAAGCCCTGAAACCATCAAATTACTAGAAGAAAACACAAGGTAACCACTGCAAGATGTTGGGATAGGTAAGGATGTCTTGGATAACACTCCAGGAGCACATGCAGTAAAAGCAAAAACCACACCAATGTAATTATATCAAGCTAAGAAGCTTCAGCACACCAATAAGAAACATGCAACAAAGAGGCAACCAACAGAACAGGGGAAATATTTGCAGTCTATACATCTGACAAAGGATTAATATTCAAAATATATAGAAAAGGAGCCCAAGAAACTCAAACACAACAAAGAAAACAATCCAGTTAAGGAATGGGCTAAGGATATGAACAGGCATTTTCCAAAGATTGAAATACAAATGGCCAACAGATACTGAAAAGATGCTCAGGATCACTCTCCATCAGGGAAATGCAAATAAAAACCACAATGAGGTTTCACCCCACCTCAGTTAGAATGGATATCATCCAAAAATCAAAACATAACAAATGCTGGTGAGGATGTGCAGAAAAGCATACCCTAATACACTGTTGGGAATATAAACTAGTATAAACATTATGAAAGACAGTATGGAGATGCTTCTGAAATCTGAAAATAGATCTACTATATGGCTCAGCCATTCTACTCTTTGGAATGTTATCAGTAATCCCCCGTGTTTAGAGCAGCTCAACTCACAATAGCAGAGATATAGAATCAACACAGATGTTTATCAACTGAAGAACGGATAAAGAAAATGTGGTATATGTATATGATGAAATACTACTCAGCCATAAAAATATAAGAAATCCTACCTTTTGCAACAAAATTGATACAACTGCTTAGAGAAATAAGCCACTACCAAAAAGATATCATATGTTTTCTGATTTGTTGTATCTAATGTACAGAATACAAACAAAAGATGTAAGTGAAACTGACATTTTGAGATTTGATTATTGTTTACAGCCCTTGACTATACTCCTGAGAAACAGTGGTTTTTCTACTTACTACTTGTCAAATTCCTTATTTAGTGGAGGGTTAAGCTTGTGATTATAAATTAAATTCAAAGTATGTCGTGGCAAAAATTAAAGAAAATTAGAAAAGGATGAAGGAAGGTATGAGCAAGGGGGAGAGGGAGAGTAGAGTGGGAAATATCATTATGTTCATAAAGCTGCATATACAAAAACATGAAATCTGTTTCCTTTATGCAATTAATTTTAAATAAATATATTATAAAGAATATGCCAATCCAGAAACACATACATACAGAATCAAGTTGTAAATCCTCATACATTTTGGTGTTTCCGGATACCTTACTCAGTTCCACTCATTTATTTGTTCTTTCAACTATCAGTAAATGATTAATTTCTGGAAGTTAATACCATATTTTTGTACCTAGAAAGACACATCTTTGTTCACTACAAGCTGGTATTATCACAACATTAAGTAGGAGGCATGTGTGTAACTCAAAACTTTTAAATTCTCGGGGGTTTTTTGTTTAGTTTTTTTGCTTGTTTTGGTTTGGTTTTGGTTTTGCATACAACGGGGTATCGGACAGGAGTACACTGAAGATAAACCGAGATCTGGAGTTAATTCTGTTCGTTACATCGCTGTAAATGGCCAGTACAACTCTCGGGGAAGCAGCAGCGGCCGCAACACCATCTCAAGTTCTGATTTTGCTTCCGTCGCTCGGAAAGACGGTGGGCACCCAGGGGCCCGGCCCGGCTGCGCGTCTCCTTACCTGTTCTTCTTGTCCCTGGCGTTTACTCTGCTCTTCCCCAGCGCCAGCAGCTGCTGCACCCTGGCTACGTCGCCAGCGCAAGCGGCTTTGTGGATCTGCCCGAGATCCTTGTCTCGGATGTGATAGCCCAACTGGGACTGAAGCCCTAAACTATTTTCACATCCGACGGAGCCCCTCAAGAGCCACCTGTGCTTCTTACCCGCCCAGGTGAAAATACTTTTCATTGCGGAGGCTACAGAGGGCTATGTGGGCTATTCACCGCCCGTCTCGTCCCAACGTCTCTGTAACGGCAGCGAAGGAACCCGTTAAACACAAGAACCCCTCAACGCGCTGCGCAGCTGCGCGGGCACAAGGCTTGTGGGCCTTGGACGTCCAGCGCATGTGCTAGGCCCTGGCGTCCCAAATAGGATGTTGAGGGGTCGAGTTAGGAGCGAGTGAGCGAAGGAGAGACCTTTGCCTGTAGGGAAGCAACTGTTACGCTCAACTGAGGCTATTGGTAGAGTGAAACATTAGGATTCTGAAGTTTCCAATCTCTAAACTCCTCTGGGCTCCAGCTGGTCTCCTTAGGAATCTAGCAAATGCAACTACAAAAGGTTATTTTCGTGATTTCAAGAGTATGGCCATGTTTCTCATCAAATATAAGCTCATGAGGAGAAACCAATGCACATTTTCCAGAAGAAAATGACTTCTACCTTTCTTCTTTGGCCCAGATTACATTTACTTTTCACTTATTTACATTTTACTTTTCATTTTACTTACATTTACATTGGTGAGTACATTTACATTGGTTAGTACATATAACAGGGTATCCAACAAGCGTACACTGAAGATAAACCACAGTTTAGATTACTTACATTTTCATTTTTTTCTGTTATTTTCTCCAGTTGAATCTCCAGTCAATCCTTTATTATGGAGCATGATGTAATGCTTAGGATTTCTTTTAAAATGGTTATTCACTTGTTGCATGCATTTCATTATTTAGCACTAGGTTAGAATGACACTTTATTTTATATCAAGTTCTTAGATTATTGTTTTGTTTTGTTTGTTTCTAGGCTTTTTACTCTGTTCCATTGCATAGTCTGCTTCGTGCATCAGTACTCCACTACTTTAACTTTTTTATCTATAAAATATACACTATTTTAATACCCATTTCAGTTCAAAAGTTCTCCCTTCTTATTCTTCCTTTTCAGTGTGCTCTTGGCAATATTTACATCTACATTATTTGAGATGAATTTTTAAATACTATGCCATATTTTTAAAAGAATTAAAATGCCTTAATTAAAAACTCACAGGTTGACAATAAAGTGAATGGAAACTGGAGATTTATAACTATTTTAACCTAGAATTGATAACTTTTGTAAACTACACAGAGGGTGGTGGGTGGTGGTGAACAGCAAGAAGGGGATATGGATGAATCTGCATTGGTCCTGCAGCTCCCCATGCCACTCAACTCAAAAGGAAAGTCTGACAACTGAGCCAAGCTAATGCTGGCACCAGATCCAGTATTTTGCTTCTCAATAGATCCAGACATCTGACAGAGATGACTAATTTTGGTACCTTGACACTCGGTTAAGTAGGCAATCAAATCATTTGGAATGGTGCGTTCATGAGAAGCAGTTTGAGCAAATGCATCCAGACCTGCAATGAATCTGGAGATGCCATGCATGATGGTAAAATGCAACTGTTGCATTGCTGACTACCTGCAGCTTGATCAAATCTGGCTGTGGAATGGCCTATGGTCCTTTAATGGTATAGGCCTCTAGGGGTGGTTCCTCCAGGTCAGGGTTAAGGTACATGGACTGGGTGGCATAGGGAAAGCTCACATTGTCACTGCCTGAGCTATACCTGTCCTGACAATTGCAGATGGCCAGAGAACTGGTGACTTGGACTGGAATGGGATGGTCCCACCCTTGACAGGGAATCCAACGTGACCATGCAGATCTGCTTGACACTCTCAATGCTGGACTATGTAACGCCAGCAAGAGTGATGCCCCTCAGTTGAGTTGGGAAGCTTATCCCTTGCCATCTGCACTTGAGTCCCTATACTCTCTCAGATTTCCTGGTCTTGCAATCATCTTTTCCAATGAGAGAGCCACAATGACAAGCAAGGACCACCAGTCTCAGGGAACCCTGAGGTTTACTGGCAGCTGTGCTATTGATCATAGAGCTATTCGTGTCTTCCAGTTTGTCAATAATTATAGAAAAGGCTTTGAAAATGGCAGTAACAGCCGGCACCGTGGCTCAACAGGCTAATCCTCCGCCTAGCGGCGCCGGCACACCGGGTTCTAGTCCCGGTCGGGGCACCGGATTCTGTCCCGGTTGCCCCTCTTCCAGGCCAGCTCTCTGCTGTGGCCAAGGAGTGCAGTGGAGGATGGCCCAGGTACTTGGGCCCTGCAACCCATGGGAGACCAGGAGAAGTACCTGGCTCCTGCCATCGGATCAGCGCGGTACGCCTGCTGCAGCGCGCCGGCCGCGGCGACCATTGGAGGGTGAACCAACGGCAAAGGAAGACCTTTCTCTCTGTCTCTCTCTCACTGTCCACTCTGCCTGTCAAAAAAAGAAAGAAAGAAAGAAAGAAAGAAAGAAAGAAAGAAAGAAAGAAAGAAAGAAAGAAAGAAAGAAAATAGCAGTAGTGAGTCCAGCCAAAATGATAATTCTCTCAGGACAGTTCCCTTCTGAGATGTTGATGTGTGCACCACTCTCCTTGCACTTCTTCTTAACAAGTTCTCCTTTCTTTCCAACCCTACTGCCAACTTCCTTGCCATGCATACCAATCAGATGGTGAGAGTGACATTGAATCCACCTTCAGTCACACCAATGTCCATGTTGAGCAGTGTTCTTGGGAGTTAGACTTTGGTCATCTTTAGTCACTGAATGAGGGTGACAGTCAAAAACTGCAGGCTTGAGGTGATGGGGATGAGAATAAGGGAAGGGGGAGTGAAAAGGAAGAGGAATGGCAGGAAGGCCAGAGACAGGAAGGCAAGGGGGCCCCACGATCAGGCAGAGGAAGAAGAAAAGCATAAAGGGGAGAAGGAAGGGTGGATAGAAGGCAGGCAGGAGAGAGTGCATGCTGCACTGCTGCCTCTGCTGGTCTGGGCTACTACATCACATTAAGAAGAATTCTTGGGGCTGGTACTGCGGGCACAGTGGGTTAACACCCTGGCCTGAAGTGCCGACATCCCATATGGATGCCGGTTCAAGACCCGGCTGCTGCACTTCCAGTCCAGCTCTCTGCTGTGGCATGGGAAAGCAGTGGAAGATGGCCCAAGCCCTTGGGCACCTGCACCCACATGGGAGACCTGGAAGAAGTTCCTGGCTCCTGGCTTCAGATCAGTGAAGCTCCAGCCACTGTGGCCAAGTGGGGAGTGAGCCAGCGGATGGAAGACATCTCTTTCTGCCTCTCCTCTCTCTGTGTAACTCTGACTTTCAAATAAATATATCTTTAAAAAAAAGAATTCTTAGCAAAATTTTTAGTGTGATTGGGTGAGAAAGATAATTTTTAACTGTGAGTCAACTTCTTGGATCAGTCAGCACAGGTAAATGCTAGCTAAATCTGAGGGTTAGTGCTTTCTGTGACCTCTACCAGAACTCTTGACTACTCCAAGTTTACCGCAAATCCATCTATCTTTTCTTCTTGAACCTAATAGCTTGGATTTTACTCATGGTTACATCATCTGTAAACCTGCCTTTGTTGGGAGATATTGGTTGGGGTTCATTTTCTTCCCATATTAGCTAGCTAATGGTCCAAGCCTCATTCCCATATTAGCTAGCCAATGGTCCTAGCCTCATTCCCATAATAGCTAGACAGTGGTCATAGCCTCATTCCCCTGTGCTTCAGCATAGGATGCTTTGGTACCCACGTCAAAAAATCCACTGAAAACTTGTGTTTGGCTCAGTTTCTGCATCACTGATCTGATTGTTTGCATTATTTTGCTTGCTTTTCTTTTTTCACTGCTTTATTTCTATAAGTGGAACAAATTCATGTATTTCATATATACAGTTTTAAGAGCATAATGATACTTCCCACCCTAACCTCTCTCACTCACTTCCACCCTTCCTCCTCCTTTTCTTATTTTTATTTAGTTTTTACAATTCTGTACTTCCAATTTTCTTTATAATCACAAGCTAAATAAAGAATCTCTACTAAATAAAGAATTCAACAAGCAGTAAGTAGAAAAACCACTGTTCCTCAGAAGTTTAGCCAGTGGCTACAAACAATAATCAAATCTCAAAATGTCAATTTCACTTATATGTTTTTTTGGTATCCCATATATTAGACACCACAAATCAGAGAAAACATATAAAAAGTTTTTTAGTTTCTTTCTACCAACAAATTTTAAAACATCTAATACAGAAATTCAGGTCACATGAATCAAAATGTATCTTTGATTAATTTCAGCTCTTTAAATTGATGAGCAATCTTTTATCTATAGGCCAACTAAAACAAAGCTCTTAATAAATTTTCTCATGTAGACATACAATATGTATACACATATAACATAACATAAAAGATAGAACAATAAAGCAGCTTCAGTAATAGCTTCTTGAACTCCTTAACTGTTTTTTTAACTTTTATTTAATAAATATAAATTTCCAAAGTACAGCTTTTGGATTATAGCAGCGTTTTCCTCTCATAACCTCCCTTCCACCTGCAACCCTCCCATCTCCCACTCCCTCTCCCATACCATTCATATCAAGATTCATTTTCAATTCTCTTTATATACAGAAGATCAACTTAGTATATACTAAGTAAAGATTTCAACAGTTTGTACCCACACAGAAACACAAAATATAAAGTACTGTTTGAAGACTCATTTTACCATTAATTTTCATAGTACAACACATTAAGGACAGAGATCCTACATGGGGAGTAAATGCACAGTGACTCCTGTTGTTGATTTAACAATTGACACTCTTATTTATGACATCAGTAATCACCCAAGGCTCTTGTGATGAGCTGCCAAGGCTATGGAAGCCTCTTGAGTTTGCCAACTCCGATCTTATTTAGATAAGGCCATGGTCAAAGTGGAAGTTCTCTCCTCCCTTCAGAGAAAGGTACCTCCTTCTTTGATGGCCCGTACTTTCCGCTGGGATCTCACTCACAGAGATCTTTCATTTAGGTCACTTTATTCTTTTGCCACAGTGTCTTGGCTTTCCATGCCTGAAATACTTTCATGGGCTTTCTAGCCAGATCCAAATGCCTGAAGGTCTGATTCTGAGGCCAGAGCGCTGTCTTTAACTGTTTTTTAATTTACCAATTGATTCGAATTACTTTCTGCTCTTAGTAACCTGAATTAACCATACTTTCTTCCAGTTGGAACCTGTAGAGCATTATTAACTTCATCTGTTTACAGAACCATCCTAAAGTACTGAATACAATAGAAGTGGCTGGGGAAAGTCCATCAGAACCAATACAGAACTGTGGATGACAAAAGACTTTAAATAGCCATGTTTAACATTATAAACTCATTAACCAACAAGAGACACTTGCTTACTGTAGTATTTTACAGACCATTTTAACTCTTTTAGGCCTCTAGGGCTTTCTCATTAAGATAACCATCACGTCTAGTAACACAAGATCACTAGACTTAACTTTCAGATATTTCTATCAGTATCACTTTATATTATCAAAGCTTAAAATTCAGCACCACTTCACTTCTTGACCGTACTTCTAATATAACCCAAATGTTCCTGATTTGTTGTTGTCTCTACAAAATGAGAGACATGTGTCTTTGACAATTTCCATGGGCCCATCTGGAAATTGTCAAAGTCTAAATTTTTGAAATTTTGATTGATTTTTTTAATGTCTGTCAAGGATGCCAAGAAGTCTTAAAATCCAAAATATCTGGTTGAAGTAAGATCCCTTAACATCATGACATAATATAGACCAAATTCAATTAGTTACAAGGTGATTATTCAAATATTTTAGAATAAGCATCTATTTAAATAAACCATAGCTCTTAATAAAAAAAACTCAGCTGTTTTAAACAATCAGAACTTAGGAGAACATAATAGATTGCTTTAATTCATTGCATTAACAGAGGACCAGATTCTAATTTTTGTATCTAAAATTTCCTTATTTCATAACCTTCTGTGACTTCCACACACCCTATTCAACTTACTTGAAACATTCTATTATTTCCATTCCAGTCTAGAGTAAGCTATCCATCGGGAAGAAATCATTCTTACAAACCATGTCCTTTCTTTATTCAAAAGAACTCTTTCCTTCTTAACCTTCCTTACCAAGAACACTCTTTCCTTCTTAATCTTTCTTACCAAGTGCACATTTCTATAATTGTGATGTTTTCCACCTGCAAATTTCCTTGATTTGCATTTTGAAATAATCTGTTTAAAATTTCCAAATTAAGACAACATTTTTAAATAAGGTAACACATCAAATTTCAGCCTGAGTTATTTTAAGCAGTGCTGAACTATTTTTCATGGATAGTTTATGAAAGCATATTTGTTAAACTAACCCAAATAGCATTTCTGAGCATGCTGAGAGTACCAAAGTTTACATTTAGATGCATTTATCTCATTTGCCTTTACCCAATTTAAATTAGCAATTACACCCAAATGACTTAAGATGCTGATATTATATTATATTGTATTTCTATCTGAATTCGATTAAAATTAAAATTAAATTCATCTAAAACAAGTTCTAATTACCCATTTCTGTTTCATTGAGTACTGATTACCCAGAAACCTGTAAAATAAATTGCAAAATAAGTTCAGCAAGTTACAAAACAATATTCTTTGAATCTTCCTAGATTCAAAGAGAGAAATTTCTTCAAATTCAGTGTCTAGTAACAGTTGTGTTTTTTTTTCCCTAGGAACACCTTAGGCCCATGATGTCATAGTCAATAGTCAGCCGCTTAGGACTGCCTCTGAAACAAAAGTTCAGACAGCTGCAAGACAGTTCCCAAAGTGGGCCAGAGGCAAGACAAGAAGTAGAGGTCAAACAACCTCATTTTCCTGTCTGGCTTGCTCATGATAAAACGAAAGAGCCATCAGAAGGGTGGGACACCTAATTTGTTTCTCAATAAGCAGGGAGCTCAAAAGGATAGGATTACCACTCCTTTGCTATTCTTAGGGTAAAACTGGAACAAGAGAGGGAGGGGCAAAAGACCAGTTGGAGGACAAGGGCTTGAGAGTGAAAGTGTGGAGCCATTCCCAAACTTGCAGGAGGATCATTGATAAGACAGGGAGAGTAGACTTTGGACAAGGCCAGGTTCTAAGATAAAGTTGAAATTCCTGGGAGGGAGGGGGAGGTGAGACAATGAAGAAGAGTTGGAGCTGCGGACATAGAAGGTAGATTTAGGCTCTGGTTCTTGACCTCTAGTGGAAACTTTGGAAGTCAATAGGACCTGGGCTGGAGTGCAGGAAGTACACAAGATGGTTTAGATCAAAGACAGAAAAAAAAAATTTTTTAACTTTTATATAATGAATATAAATTTCCAAAGTACAGCTTATGGATTACAATGGCTTCCCCCACATAATGTCCCTCCCACCCGCAACCCTCCCCTTTCCCACTCCCTCTCCCCTTCCATTCACATCAAGATTCATTTTCATTTTTCTTTATATACAGAAGATCAGTTTAGCATACATTAAGTAAAGATTTCAACAGTTTGCTCCCACACAGAAACATAAAGTGAAAAATACTGTTTGAGTACTAGTTATAGTGTTAAATCTCAATGTACAGCACACTAAAGACAGAGATCCTACATGAGGAGTAAGTGCACACTGACTCCTGTTGTTGACTTAACAAATTCACACTCTTGTTTATGGCATCAGTAATCAACCTAGGCTCTTGTCATGAGCTGCCAAGGCTAGGGAAGCCCCCTGAGTTCACTGACTCTGATAATTTTTGGACAAGGCCATGGTCAAAGTGGAAGTTCTCGCCTCCCTTCAGAGAAAGGTACCTCCTTCTTTGAAGACCCGTTCTTTCCACTGTGATATCACTTGCGGAGTTCTTTCATTTCGTTTTTTTTTTTTTCCGGAGTGTCTTGGCTTTCCATGCCTGAAATACTCTCATGGGCTTTTTAGCCATATCTAAAACCTAAAGGACTGCTTCTGAGGCCAGGGTGCTGTTTAGGACATCTGCCATTCTATGGGTCTGCTGTGTATCTCACTTCCCATGTTGGATCATTCTCTCCCTTTTTTATTCTATCAGCTAGTATTTGCAGACACTATTCTTGTTTATGTGATTCCTTTGGTTCTTAGTCCTATCATTATGATCAATTGTGAACAGAAATTGATCACTGGGACTAATGACATGGCCGTGGGTTTTTCATAGATTGCTTTGATTGTATTGAGCAATGTTCCTTCCAAACCCAGTTTGCATAGAGTTTTCATCATGAAAGGGTGTTGTATTTTATCAAATGCTTTCTCGGCGTCTATTGAGATAATCATATGGTTTTTCTTCTGCAGTCTGTTAATGTGGTGTATCACGTTGATTGTTTTGCGCACATTAAACCATCCCTGCATGCCAGGGATAAATTCCACTTGGTCTGGGTGGATGATCTTTCTGATGTGTTGTTGCATTCTATTGGCGAGAATTTTATTGAGGATTTTTGCATCTATGTTCATCAGGGATATTGGTCTGTAATTCTCTTTCAGTCCTGCATCTTTTTCCGGCTTAGGAATTAAGGTGATGCTGGCTTCATAGAAAGAATTTGGGAGGATTCCCTCTTTTTCGATTGTTCTGAATAGTTTGAGAAGAATTGGAGTCAGTTCTTCTTTAAATGTCTGGTAGAATTCAGCAGTGAATCCATCTGGTCCTGGGCTTTTCTTTGTTGGGAGGGCCTTTATTACTATTTCAATTTCTGTCTCAGTTATGAGTCTGTTTAGGTTTTCTATGTCATCCTGGGTCAATTTAGGTAGGTTGCATGTGTCCAGGAATGTATCCATTTCTGATAGGTTTCCCTGTTTGCTGGCATACAGGTCCTTGTAGTAATTTCTGATGATTCTTTTGATTTCTGTGGTGTCTGTTGTTACGTTTCCTTTTTCATCTCTGATTTTATTGATTTGGGTCTTTTCTCTCCTTGTTTTAGTTAGTTGGGCCAATGGGGTGTCAATTTTGTTTATTTTTTCAAAAAACCAGCTCCTCGTTTGGCTGATTTTTTGTAATGTTTTTCTTGATTCAATCCTGTTGATTTCTTCTCTGATTTTAATTATTTCTCTTCTCCTACCAGATTTGGATCTGGTTTGCTGTAGGTTTTCTAAATCCTTGAGGTGAATTGAAAGCTCATTTATTTGGTGCGTTTCCAATTTCTTGATGTAGGCACCTATTGATATAAACTTTCCTCTTAACACTGCTTTTGCTGCGTCCCATAAGTTTTGGTATGTTGTGCTGTTATCCTCATTTACTTCCAGAAAAATTTTGATTTCTCTCTTAATTCCTTCTATGACCCAGTGTTCATTCAGGAGCATGTTGTTCAATCTCCATGCGTTTGCGTATGCTCTAGGGATTCCTGAGTTGCTAATTTCCAACTTCATTCCTTTATGGTCTGAGAAGCTGCATGGTATGATTCTAATTCTTTTGAATTTGCTGAGACTTGCTTTATGGCCTAGTATGTGGTCAGTCCTAGAGAAGGTTGCATGTACTGCTGAGAAGAATGTAAAATCTTTAGCTGTAGGATTGAAAGTTCTGTAGATATCTGTTAGATCCATTTGGGCTATAGTGTCGTTTAAATCTACTGTATCCTTGTTGATCTTCTGTCCTATTGATCTGTCTATTTCTGAGAGTGGAGTATTGAAGTCCCCCAGTACTATTGTATTGGGGTCTAAGTCTCCCTTTAAGTCCCTTAACAAATCTTTTAAATAAACCGGTACCCTGTAATTAGTTGCATATACATTAATAATTGTTATATCGTCCTGTTGAATTGATCCCTTAATCATTATGTAGTGTCCCTGTTTGTCTCTCTTAACAGTTTTTGTGGTAAAGTTTATGTTGTCCGATATTAAGATGGCTACGCCCGCTCTTTTTGCATTTCTGTTGGCATGGTATATCTTTTTACAGCCTTTCACTTTCAGTCTGTGTGCATCTTTGTTGGAAAGGTGTGTTTCTTGTAAGCAGAAAATGGATGGGTTTTGTTCCTTAACCCAATCAGCCAATCGGTGTCTTTTAACTGGACAGTTCAGGCCATTAACGTTCAAGGTGACTATTGATAAGTGGTAACTTTGCCCTGCCATTTGCCAAAGATATTTTCTAATATATGCTTTGAATTCCCTGTGATCCTTTGCTGTGAGGTTTCCTTTCTTTACCTTCTTTCATACTGATGACCGTGTTTCTGTGTTTCTGTGTGCAACACATCTTTAAGCATCTTTTGCAGGGCTGGACAAGTGGCGACAAATTCTTTCAATTTCTGTTTGCTATGAATAGTCTTTATTTCACCTTCTTTAACAAATGATAGCTTTTCAGGATATAATATTCTTGGCTGGCAGTTTTTCTCTCTTAGTACCTGGGTTATATCTCGCCATTCCCTCCTAGCTTGTAGGGTTTCTGATGAGAAGTCAGCTGTGAGTCTGATTGGAGATCCTCTGAGAGTAATCCGACGTTTCTCTCTTGCACATTTTAGGATCTTTTCTTTATGTTTCACCATGGAGAGTTTAACTACAACGTGTCGTGGTGAGGATCTCTATTGGTCGTGTTTATTAGGGGTTCTGTGAGCTTCCTGTACTAGGATTTCTCTGTCCTTCTCCAAACCTGGGAAATTTTCTGCTAATATCTCACTAAAAAGGCCTTCTAATCCTTTCTCCCTCTCCATGCCTTCAAGAACTCCTAGAACCCGAATGTTGGGTTTTTTAATAGTATCCTGAAGATTCCCGACAATATGTTTTAGATTTCTAATTTCCTCTTCTTTTCTTTGGTCTGACTATATCCTTTCCTATTCTCTGTCTTCTAAGTCCAATACTCTCTCTTCTGCTTCACCCATTCTGTTCGTAAGGCTCTCTAATATGTTTTTCATTTGATTATTGAATTCTTCACTTCATTATGATTTCTCATCACTATCACAGTTTCATGTCCTACTAGTTGTTCATTTCATTTTGATTCCTCCTTAATATTTCATTTTCACGAGAGAGATGTTCTATCTTGTCCATTAAGGATTTCTGTAGTTCAAGAATTTGTTTTTGAGAACTTCTTAATGTTCTTATCAATTTTTTGAGATCTGCTTCTTGCATTTCTTCTATGTCATCATCTTCATAATCTTGAATTGGGGTGTCTTTTTCATTTGGGGGCGTCATAGTGACTTCCTTGTTTTTATTACCTCGGTTTTTGTGTTTGTTATTTGGCATATTGGAGATATTTGGTTTCTTCACTGTGATGCTTTTTCTTGTTATTCTATGACTCTAGATTAAGTGGACTGTCTGTTTTTGATGGAGCCTTAGAGGCTTGAGATGGGTGTGGCCTGAGAGCTCTGTTTGGTGTGCCAAAGGTGACACTCCCAGGTTAGGCATGGTCGATCTCTCTCTCTCTTTCTTTCTTTTTTTGATTCAAAAGGGAAGTAATTCCGCACAGCTGAACGAAGTTGGAGGTAGTTAGCAGGCAAATAATATACCCATAGGAACCAGAGATTGGAATCTCTTTCCCGAGGACCACACAGGGAATCTGTTCAGCCCTCAGAGTGGGCTCAAATTCTCCTTCAGTCTCCCACTGGGTTGCCAAAGTTACCCAATTGTAGCGTCTCTGGAGAGTGCTCACGTGAATTTCGTGAGTTCTCTCCCCCACCGTCTCTTTTTTCACAGTCTCAGTTCAGTAGCACCACAAATTTACTAGGTCCTAATCTCCTGTTAATTCGCCCCGCCCAGAGTCAGGTTGTTCTGCTAGGCTCAGGGCCGGTGCAGACCTGAGGTCGCTCTGCTTATGACGTATGTCCAAGATGGTGCCTGCTCTTTGTCTTGCTCGCCTTTGAGAGGTGAGCGGAGAGAGAGAAACCCATGTCCGTATCAGTCACTTTTTTCTTCTCTCTCTCTCTCTTCTAGTTAGCCTGGTAAACTTTTCCCCACGGGGTCGTTCCCTCTAGTCTCCTCTTTCCGCTTGCCTGCCGGTGTCTCGGGCTATTGAGGTTCGGCTCACCTCGCGTTCCAGCGCTGACGTGTGTTGAGTCTGCCGCTGGTGTCCCGAACTGTGGGCTCCCACGCTCTCCATGCAGGTCCACTGTGAATCACTCGTTCCGGAAGAATTTCTTCTGCTGTTTCTTCCCCTACTCTTCCTTGAACCTGCAGTATCTCCACTTTTATTAAACTGTCTCTCCCTGGACTATCTGTGCTCCCTTCCTATTCCGCCATCTTGCCCAATCTCCAAAAGATAGAAAAATTTGAGCATTTGGGATCTCCTTCTATTTTCCCAAACGCTCTTCTAGTGCAGATATTCTTTTTTTTAAGATTTATTTATTTATTTGAAAGTCAGAGATACACAGAGAGAGGAGAGGCAGAGAGAGAGAGAAGTCTTCTATCCGTTGGTTCACTCCCCAGTTGGCTGCAACAGCCGGAGCTGAGCCGATCTGAAGCCAGGAGCCAGGAGCTTCTTCCAGGTCTCCCACGTGGGTGCAGGGTCTTGAGGACTTGGGCCATCTTCTGCTGCTTTTCCAGGCCATAGCAGAAAGCTGGATTGGAAGAGGAGCAGCCGGGGCTAGAACCGGCACCCATATGGGTTTCCAGTGCTTCAGGCCAGGGCGTTAACCCGCTGTGCCACAGCACCAGCCCCCGCAGATATTCTTTCTTCTGTTTTACGAAGTCTGTTAAGATTTTCCACCATTTTTTATTTGACATATTGAATTCTTCATTTCTAATATTTCAGTTTGATTTATTTTCAATCTCTATCTCCCAGCAGAACCTCTCATCCACATGATATATGGATTTCTTTAATTCATGTATATGCTTCTCATTGTTTCTGAGTAATCTTATGATCATTTTTTTAAAGATTTATTTATTTACTTGAAAGTCAGAGTTACACAGAGAGAGAGGTAGAGACAGAAAGAGAGGTCTTTCATCCGCTGGTTCACTCCCCAGATGGCCACAACAGCCAGAGCTGTACCGATCCAAAGCCAGGAACTTCTTCCAGGTCTCCCACATGGATGCAGGGGCCCATGGACTTGGGCCATCTTCCACTGCTTTCCCAGCCCATAGCAGAGAGCTGGATCAGAAGTGGAGCAGCTGGGACTTGAACCAGTGCCCATATGGGATGCTGGCACTGCAGGTGGTAGCTTTACCTGCTACACCACAGAGCTGGCCCCATGATCATGCTTTTGAATTCCTCTTCAAGCATTTTATCACTCTCTTTGTCTTCACATTCTAATATTAAAGTATTGTTGTGTCCCTTTTGGGGAGTCATATTTTCTTCTTTGTTCATGTTTACTGTATTTCTATGTTTATTTTTGGGCAAAGACTTGTTGTTTTTCTTCTCTGAGGGCTTTTATCTTTGAAATATGCCTCCATGGCTTCGTGAAGTGTCTGCCTCTTCAGTGGATATCAGAGGCATGTGCAGGGTGAGGCCAGGGAGCTCTGGCCAGTGCTCAATGGTGGGCAAGAAATCAGGGTGACACCCAGGTTAGGCATGGTAGATCTCCTCTACCATCAGCACAGGAGGAGGGTATGATCACATCAGCTGCATGACCACAGCATCACGCCCTCTCTGTAGTAGTCATGGTGAGCCCACCATGACTATGACTACAAACACACCCATGCAGGCCACCCCAAGGATCTGTGCACTCCTCAGTGTGAACACAGAACCCTCTGCCATGACCCATCCCAGGTACTCAAGGAACTCTGGACCTCTGACCGCCCAAAGATACAGCCACACCCCATGCCCTGCTGTACAGTCACAAAATTCTCACAGTCACAGCGTGTAGGCCTCCCACAGTCACAAGTAGTGGGAGATTCACTCTCAGCCCCATATGCCTCCCCCATCCACAGAGAGAGCTGTCCTGTTTCCAGAGCCAATGGCCTACCAAATAGAAGTTGATCAGTGTTCTGACTTGGCAAGTCACATCTGGGCACCTCAACAGAGTGAAAAGAGGGGAGCACTTCACATGCCTAAATGGGTACCCTGCCTACTGCCAGCCCTCCAGACCAGACTCAAAGTTAGAGGAGACCACATATTTATCCATCAGATAAAATCCCCTAGTCATGTGCAGGCCACAGAAGCCTCTATATGTCTTATTAAGATGGTGCTTCTGGCCGGCACCACAGCTCACTAGGCTAATCCTCTGCCTGCAGCGCTGGCACCCCAGGTTCTAGTCCCAGTTGGGGCGCCGGTTCTGTCCCGGTTGCTCCTTTTCCAGTCCAGCTCTCTGCTATGGCCTGGGAAGGCAGTGGAGGATAGCCCAAGTGCTTGGGCCCTGCACCCACATGGGAGACCAGGAGGAAGCACCTGGCTGCTGGCTTCAGATCAGCACAGTACATCGGCTGTAGTGGCCTTTTGGAGGGTGAACCAATGGAAGGAAGACCTTTCACTCTGTCCCTCTCTCTCACTAACTCTGCCTGTCAAAAAAAAATTTAAAAGATGGTGCTTCTGCCCTGTTTTCACTAGACACCTTGTGAGAGAATTTGACTGATCTACTTATTTAGATTAGTGCCAATACCACACTACCTTGATTCTCAGCACTTTATATTTATCATTGAAATTATGTTGTGTGGGAGTCAGTGCAGTGGCATAGTAGGTTAAGCCGCCATCTGCAGGGCTGACATCCCATATGGGTGCTGGATCATGTCCTGGATACTCCAGTTCCAATCCAGCTCCCTGTTAATGACCTGGGAAAGCAGAAGAAAATGGCCCAACTCCTTGGGCCCCTGCACCACATGGGAGACCTGGAAGAAGCTCCTGGCTCCTGGCTTCTGCCTAGCTTAACCCCATCCCTTGCAGCCATTTGGGGAATGAACCAGCAGATGGAAGATCTGTGTGTGTGTGTGTGTGTGTGTGTCTCCTTCCTCTCTCTCTGTAACTCTCACTTCCAAATAAATAAATGAATCTCTTAAAAAACTAGAAATTATGTTATGTAGGTTTTTCAACATTTTTCTTCTTTGACCACTCTAGGTCAAAGTCTATATTATGACACATATTAATCGTAGAATTTTCAGTTGTGAATGAAATTCATGATGCAAAGTCTTTTAGGATATAGTAGTTTTATTTCTTTTTAAAAAATATTTATTTATTTAAAAGGCAGAATATCACAGAGAGAGAGAGAGAAAGGTATTCCTTCTACTGGCTCATTCACCAAATTGTCATGACAGCTTGGACTGAGCCAAGCCGAAAACAGGAGTCAGGAACTCCCTTTGTCTCCCACATGGTAATAGAACTCAAGTGCTTTTGAGCCACCATCTGCTACTTCTCAGGCACATTAGCACAGAGTTGGATCAGAATTGCCCAATTCCTAGACAAGTTTCATCACAGTCTAAAAGCAGAGGCTTGATTAAATAAAGGAAATCAGTCAAACCTTAAGCAAATTTGAGTTTCTAATATCTATTTTTCCAGAGAATAGGAAAAATTGAAGTTTTCAAATCAAGAACCAGTAAAATCAAGAGGATGCTTTCAGTAATGACACTTTTGCTTCAACCTCTCCCATCAGAAATGTAGACATCCAGGACTCAATTAACTCTTCTGAAAGCAGAGTCACTGGAACTCATGACATTTTTCCAGAATGTATGAAGTACTGGTGTATGTAACATCACCTCATAATTACTAGAGAATATTAATAAATATTATTTATAGGATATCAGATTGTAACCATGTGTCTGTTATTCATGTAAATACATTCATTTGTTCCTGATATTTTTGGGTAATCCTAATTTATTAGTGATTTGTTTATTCCATCATCTGTTAACTTCCTCTAGCACTTTCAGGAGGTGCCTAGTGTTGAAAATGTAAAGTGTATACCAGGTTAATTCTTCATCAAATGATCTTTATGAATTGATTCAAAAGTAATACTATTATATCGGTGGACACCTTAATTGAGTTCATTGGGCACAAGTGTTCTGCAGAAGTATAGATTGGAAATAGCTATTTCCAACAAAAGAGGTAAACATCATTTAGTAGGTTATATATGATAGATAATGAATGGAGCACTTCACTTGGTGACATGTGCTTTGATTAGCAGTTGGCTTAGAAGGAAGCAGGTGAGATCACCATGATCCAGACCTCAGAGTATTGGCTCTATGATGGAACAAAATGCTTAAATGTCTTTAAATTCTTATCTGCAAATCGGAAAAGAAGCATAGAACCTGAATCATGCATGAGGGAAATTTTCAGTAAAGAAATAACAGACCATCACAGAGATCCTATAAGCCAGCAGCTGCAGCTTCTACAAATGAGCTTTAAATGAGAGCTATTTGGAGCTCAGCAAAATGACTGATATAAAGTAAGCACCCAGTATATAAATTACCTAACAAAAGGACATCACAAAACTCAGTATGCATCTTAACCTTAATAGATATGGAATAGTGACTCAGAATCTAAGTGAGTTTTTCAAGGTCATAGATGTACAAGGTGACAACTGGAATTCAGGTCCAAGTGTAGTCACCTGCTAAGTCTGTTCTCTACCTTACACCTCAGTAGTTTTCATGAACATCCAATAATTTTACCTAAGAATGCTTATAAAAGCCTTAAATTTCCAAAATGGTAAGCTACTGATAACTCAGTGTATTATTTCCTTCATAAAAAGAAAATATTCCTTTACTTTGATTTTCATTGTTACAAAAATAACTTTTCCCATGATTATAATTTTAAAAGTTGATAGACATGAGAAACTAATTTAATGAAAATATCAATATCAAGAAATTCAGACATATCAATTCTGTATGCAACACATTTTATGACAGTCAGAATTTTTTTAAAAAAATTTTGGAGACAAATATAGCATGCTTTGTAAGTACTGGGAATCGTCCTGTGTGGCAGTCTATAGGAGAGAACAGCCCCTTCTATGGAGGTACAATTATCTGAGTAGTTGACCCCCACAGGGAAAGAGCCCCCAATGTACTGTAATGCTGAACACCTAGTTTCTGCAAATATCCATCTATGCCACTTCTGAAGCTCTCTGCCTTGTCAAGTTGCAAACATCAGAATCCCTGCAAAATTGGTATTTCCTACTTGTGATTATTGCAGTATCTTTCTAGCCAAGGAAATTCATTTCTGTTTTTACAATTGCACCTGAAGAACCCAAGACAGCTGAATAGAGAGAAGCAACATTCACCACAGATACAGAAAAATACCAGATCAACAAAGGAAGGACTGCATTTCCAGGGGACTGAATGAGGGAAATTTTCAGTAAAGAAATAACAGACCATCACAGAGATCCTATAAGCCAGCAGCTGCAGCTTCTACCTCACTGGCTCCCAGCTAAGAATGCCATCTTTCCAGGAAAAGGTAAGAAGGTGCTGTGGCTCCACCAGCAGTATAGACCAGCATCCTGGCTGCAGAATTCCACAGTCCTCACAGCTTCAACCCCAACCTAGAGAATTGACTAGAGTCTGAGGAACTACTTTGCTCCAAAGGGAACCAACATTGCCTCCCACTCCTCAAAGTGCCAGACTCCAATTTTCAACATCAGAGGTGCTATTGAATTGTTATGACTTAGAGGAGTGCAAGCAGGCCAATACTACCAGAAGCCACTAGAGCCAGTGATGGGGCACTTTTGAGGATGAAGAGTAAACTCCCTGCACGCTGCAGCTGTGGGAGTTATGAGCCTACGCCCCAGAGCCATATTCACTGACTCTCTATGATTCAGGTGGCTAACACCACCAACAACCCAATGCCAGAGGTGAGGAAGGTCCCTCTGTACCTCCTAGATCATGGTGTTAGGAGCCCAGGGCATAAGCCCTAGCATCACTCTTGCATGCTGTGTGGGAACTTGAGCAGTTCTGTCCATGCCTTGCAAATCTGGGACTGTTCATATCAGTGTTAAAACAGCTGAAGTAATTTGCACTCACTTGCAGTATCTGGAGAGTTCTATCTGTATTCCTCTGACCCAGGAGGGTGATTGTCAGTCCACAATTCCCACAACAACATCTATCACCCTGTGAGACATGATTAACAATCCCACTGAATCCCATAGCACCAGGATTATGAATATTACTACTGGATTCCTCAGACTCATGGAATCTACTCTGTAGGGCCTAGGGAAGGGTCTGCCTGCATTCCAGCTCTCCAGATATGTGCCTACCCATGCAGATCCCAAGTACATCTTATACTCACCATTTAAGACTGGATCAGGGTTCCTTTCACATTGTCCAGTCCCAGGACTAGATCTTTTAACCAAATCCCCAGCACCAGTCATATTCTCCCAGAAGGATTTGGGGAAGGTTACATCCACATCATATTATCCTAGAGCCATGGCTATTAGTGCCACAACCTACAGCATCACTCATGCTTGCAAAGGTGGACAATGAGACAGCTCCAGTCTGTGTCTTAAAACCAAGAATGAGGCTGGCGCCGCGGCTCACTAGGCTAATCCTCCGCCTAGCGGCGCCGGCACACCGGGTTCTAGTCCCGGTCGGGGCACCGGATTCTGTCCCTGTTGCCCCTCTTCCAGGCCAGCCCTCTGCTGTGGCCAGGGAGTGCAGTGGAGGATGGCCCAGGTCCTTGGGCCCTGCACCCCATGGGAGACCAGGAAAAGCACCTGGCTCCTGGCTCCTGCCATCGGATCAGCGCGGTGCGCCGGCCGCAGCGCACCGGCCGCGGCGGCCATTGGAGGGTGAACCAACGGCAAAGGAAGACCTTTCTCTCTGTCTCTTTCACTCACTATCCACTCTGCCTGTCAAAAAATAAAAAATAAAAAATAAAAAAATAAAAAATAAAAAAAAAAAACAAGAATGAGGCCTTGGCTATCATGAAAGCTACAGTGACTGAAACCCAACTAGATTGAAGATACACACCCAAGGAAGCTCACATCCACTTCAAAGTCATACTTCTACCTCCATGAACTACTGCAGACTGCACAACAGACACTTCTGACATTAACTAAAGAAATCACTCCCACGGTACCCTTCTGGGCTGTCCTAGAATCAAAGCCAAGGCAACAAGCCAAGTGATAATCTGCAGTCCTTCTAAATCATCAACTGTTTCCAATAAAACCTAATGCATAAAGAAGGGACAATTATATCAGGTGTGCAGATGTCAACATAGGGATACAAGAATCATGAAGATGCAAGGAAGAAGGAAGAATGACACCTCCAAAAGAACACAATGGCTCTCCAGAAATAGATCCATAACAAAGGCAAAGCCATGAAATGCCTGAAATAGAATCCAAGATAATGATCCTAAGGCAATTCAATATGATGCAAGATAATACAGATAGACAGTATAAAAGAAATGAGGAAAACATGAATCAGAAATTCACTAAGATAGAAATCATTTTTAAAAAGAACCAATCAGAGGCTGTTTGAAAATGCTGCCCAGGCAGTAGGATGTGCCATTGCCACCTCTTCCCCTCAACCCAGGGATGGCAGGGGAGCAACTCCATGGAGCAGCCATAAGTTTTACCCACAGGCTGCAATTGCTCACTGCCAAAATGACATCACTTTCCACTTCTGCCCAGTGGTCAACATCTGAGTGTGTTTGTGGGGTCTCTCCAGAATGAATCAATCAGGTATAACCAAAACTGCTACTTTTTTTTTTTTTTTTTGCACAGTGATAAAGCTTTATTGGGGATAGGGCATCCATCAGAACGGAAGGGACAGAGAGAGAGTGCCCAGTTGCTGGGACTGGGAAGAGCAAGGTTACATGGTTGAATGGAGAGAATACACCTGGGCAGGCCAGGCGGGTGGCTCAGCTGAGAGGCAAAGGACTGAGCACGCAGTCTGTTTGGACTCCCTAGGTTTTTAAGGGAGTCTGTTTACCCACCTCCCCCTGTCCTCCAGGACAAAGGATGGAGAGTCCTGGTAGAAGGGTTTGTTGGGTAAAAATTAGCAAATTCTTCCCCAGATTGCTGGTGTCCTGGCAGAGTAGGGGGGCTTCCCTTTGTCTGAGAAGGCTTTATTGCCCCACATTATTAGGTAACCCTTTTGGTCCTGAGGAGAGAGAATTCTCCAGGGAGCTTTCCTTCAGGGAAGGGCTGGGACCACCTGGGAGGTTATCAGGGTCCTGGCAGGACTTTGAAGTGCAAATTCTGGGCTTCTGGAGTTTCTGCTGTAGGTGCTGATCTTCAGGCCTTTCTCATACACACATAGGCTAAATTTCTAACTTCCTACCTAACACATCCCCCTCAAGAGAAAGAAATACCAATATCTTATGTTGGTAAATGGGCAGAGATCTGTTTTCTATAGCTACTTTGGAAGCTGACAAATGGGTGTAGAAATGGGTATGGATATTTTTCTCTTGCTCTCTGTCCTATGGTGCTTGAGAGTGGCCTCAGGAAGCATTGTCCTGCTTGGTCTAGAGGGCAGGTCACCTTGTCTGATGAGGTAGGCTGGAAGTCATGTCTTAGAAGCACCTGGAGCCAGATGGCTTGTCTTCTGTTAGTGTCAGAACAAAGATGTTAAGGCACAATAATCTGCAGAGAACAGAAAGAATGTGGACATTCTGTCCCCAAGGAGAGGCAATGACCAGGATTTCTATGACCAGATGTGATATTGGGCCAGATATTTTAGCCTTGTCTGACCTGGCCCTGGAGTTGTCTGGCCTTGTCCAAGAAAGCATGAACATGATTTTTGTACCCTTTTAGTTTGACCCTAGTATGGAGCACTTTTTTGGGGGCATCAGGTAGTGGGTCTAGGGCCTGCCAGTTTAAAGGACTGAATTAGCAATACCTTTGTGAGAGCCCTAGTCATGGCTGCTTTTTAATGGATGAAAGCTGTGCTTTGTTTGTTTGCTTTTTTCAAAGGAGGGGGCTCTGCTTTGGCTTCTTGTTGAGAGCTTGGTTTAGGAACTATGCTTTCTCCCTGTATCTAGGTACCTGTAACCTGTTAGGGAAATGCTAGGACCACCTGAAGTTTGTAAAAATAGAAATCTGCTGTATGACCCATATCCTCTCTGGGGCTGGTTTTCTCTCCCCAGGAGTGAGTATAAGGGTTAAATAATTAACTCTCTGGTGGACTGGCTATGCTTTTTTTTCTCTGGATATCTAGTAGCTAGTTTTGCTAGGAAGTTAAGCCAATGTACAAGACCAGAGTCTCAGTCTGAGAAAGGAAACAGACTAATAAATCATTTACACTTAACCGTCTATAGTTTGGATTACTTTGCACCCCCCTCAAGAGGTAGGCCCTTTAAGTCCTCTGTGAGGACCCATCCAAATAGGTGCTGTTACTCAAAGCCATGTTTTTAGGAACTGGCAGGAAGGGTTGTCTAAGTTTAATAATACTTGAATAGTCTTTTAAGGCCTGGATTGATGTGTGAGGCCCAGACCTAGCCATGGGGTGCTGGAAGAGAATTGTAAGAGAGATGTGCATCTCCTTAAGGGAGCCACCCTGTTGACTTGCATTACATGGCTGGACTAGGAGGAAAGCAGAATAGGAGGCTGGTACAAATAGGCAACTTAGTTTCACTGACCCTAGGCCATCCTCTTAATAGCAGTGGCTAGAGGTAGAAGCTGGGCAGAGCAAAAGGCTTTTCAGCTCAGGGCCACAGGGTCTGTGGTTCTGAACAAGGAGTCCTTCGACAGCCAGGGCAGTTCCGTGTCCAGTGGCCTTGCTCTTTGCAGAGCTGACAGAAGCCAGTTTCTGTCACGACAGCTACTTGCCCAATGCCCTGCCTCCTCATATCGGAAACAGGTGCCATTAGGGGTGGACAGGCCTTGCTGGGTCTCCTTGACAGCAGATCATCATGTAAAGCAGCTGTTGATTGGCCTGTGGCCTATCCTTACATTGCTCCTGCTTCTAGCTTGTTCCTCGTTCTCCTGGTCACTAATAAAGTAGACCAGGGAGGCAGCCTCTATGATGTCAGTCAAGGGGGTGCTCAACCCAACCCTGATTTTTGAAGATTTCTTTAATGTCATCAGGGTGAGCTAGAAAACTATGGTCATAGGCAAATTCTGACACTTAGTATTTCCCTGTGAGTTAAAAACATGCCCATGAGAAGTATGACCTTTCAGGTAAGATCAAATGTGGTGACCTGTATATATATTTTGAGGTCAACAGAACAACTTTCTATCTTTCCATCAATTTGGTTTAAAAGAGGAGTTCTACCCATTTATATATATATATATATATATATATATATATATACACACACACACACATACATATTCCAAGCAGTGGTTCACTTCCCAAATGCCCACAATAGGTAGATTTGGGTCAGGCTAAAGCCAGGAGCTCCACCCTTGTCTTCTACCAGGGTGGCAGGGACCTAAGCACTTAGGCCATCTTCTGCTGCCTCCCAGGCACATTAGCAGAAAGCTGGATTGGAAGTGGAGCAGCTGGGACACAGAAAAATCAATCTAGCTGTAACATTATTTCATAGTTTAATCTCTTATTTTTTTGGCTGTGCTCTTTGGTCCTCTATAATGTGGCCAGGCATTATTATAGAAAAGGTCAGTCATCCTTATATAAGGTGGGGGCATCAAACCATACAACACAGTTCAGAGTCCTGCAGAACAGTAGTAACTTCCCTTCTGAAAGAGAAAAGAGAAGAAATGAGGTAGCGAGTTGGGTCTCTCTGGTTGCTTAGCCTGACTTCCTGGGCTTTCAGATTTAACTGGCATTTAACCAGTGCTTACTGCATAGCCTGACTTAGAAAAGAAGTTGTGAGAGATGTCTCTGCCATCCTTTTGCTTCCGGATATTTACTGTGTAGCCAGCGGGTTATGGACATGGGTTGCCGGGTTTAACTAGTGTTACAATGTAACCCATAAGTTTAAGTTTTGGGGCTTGCAAGTTTTCACCATGTAGCCTATGGACAGTAGAGATTTCTTGGGCTCCTGGAACCCAGGTCTCTAGTATCTGCTGCATAACCATTTCCAATCATCTCCAAGTCTCTTTTGGAACACTTTCTCCCTTTTGTCTGGACTTCTGTTTGATCCACATTTGAATTAGCAATGCCTGGTTATTTAGCATTATCTGAATGGAAACTTTGTCAGTCCCTCTTTAAAGAATCTGGCTTCTGAGCCAGAGACTGGAGCAACTAGAAGGAAACATGCTTATAACTGAAGTTTAGCATCATTTCAGATCTTGGCAACACTTTTAATCCAAATAGCCTGACTGGTTGTTATCTCTGCAAGATAAGAGAGATCTCTTTTGACATTTTCAGGGCCCCCTCTGGAAATATCAAATTTTGGAGAAGTTAGAACTTTGATTTTCAGAAAGTCTGGTAAGATGCCAAGAGAACTTAAAACATCTGGTCAAAATAGAATTCCCTAACATTGTGAAATGATATCCATCCACCAGTCAGGGTGATTTTAGCACTTTTAGATCAGATTTAATTATAATTATATTGAAAATAACTTAAGATATATTTATTTATTTGAAAGTTAGTTACACAGATTGGGGCGGGGGGAGGTCTTCCATCCGCTGGTTCACTCCCCAGTTGGTTGCAATGGCTGGAGCTGAGCCAATCCGAAGCCAGGAGCCAGGAGCTTCTTCTGGGTCTCCCATGAAGGTGCAGGGCCCAAGGACTTGGGCCATCTTCCACTGTTTTCCCAGGCCACAGCAGAGAGCTGGATCAGAAGTGGAGCAGCCGGGTCTCGAACCAGTGCCTATATGGGATGCCGACACTTCAGGCCAGGGCGTTAGCCCACTGTGCCACAGCACTGGCCCAAATTTTTAAGACTCAATGCTTTTCATCAATCAGAACTTAACAAAAACAGTAGAGTACACAATAGATTACTTCAGCAGAACACAAATTCTATGTCTCTTGTTGAATAAACCAGAAATAAAAACCTTGAACATAAGAGTTAGCATATGAAATCACCACATAACTTGGAACAATATAACAAAGTCAAAAAGAGCTTACAGCTGATCTTCTGTATATTAAGATAATCGAAAATGAATCTTGATGTGAATGGAAGGGGAGAGGGAGTGGGAAAGGGGAGGGTTGCAGGTGGGAGGGACGGTATGGGGGGGAAGCCATTGTAATCCATAAGTCGTACTTTGGAAATTTATATTCATTAAATAAAAGTTAAAAAAAAAAAGAGCTTACAGGACCTAACTCTAGAAATGGCACAGAGTAACCAAGTAAACAGACACTGTTAAAAGGAGACATTACAGCAAAACTGCCACTTTTGAAGATCTTGCAGGCAGCAGGTGCACAAGGTGAAATGTTCATTTTTTTTTTTAAGGTTTATTTATTTATTTTAGAGGCAGAGAGAGAGAGGGAGGGAAGGGGAGGCGGGTCTTCCATCTCTGGTTCATTCCCCGGGATGACTACAACAGCTGGAGCTGGGCTGATCTGAAGCCAGGAGCCAGGAGACTCCTCCAGGTCTCCTATGCAGGTTCAGGGTCCCAAGGACTTGGGCCATTTTCTATTTCTTTCCCAGGCCATAGCAGAGAGCTGGATCAAAAGTGGAGTGGCTGGGTCTTGAATCAGTGCCCATATGGGATGCCAGAATTGTAGGTGGTGGCTTTGCCAACTATGCCACAACGCCAACCCTGAAATGTTGAGTTAAAGAGGTTATACATGGGGTCCAGCTCTGTGATGAGGCAGCATCCCATATGGGTGGCAGTTTGAGTCCTGGCTACTCCACTTTCAATCCAGCTCTCTGATATGGCCTGGGAAAGCAGTTGAGGATGGCCCAAGTTCTTGGGCCCCTGCACCCATGTGGGGGACTTGGAGGAAGCTCCTGGCTTTTGGCTTTGGATTGGCACAGCTCCAGCCTTTGCAGCAAGTTTGGGAGTGGACCAGTGGCTGGAGGACCTCTCTCTCTCTCTCTCTCTCTCTCTCTCTCTCTCTTCCTCTCCTTCTCTGTGTAACTCTGACTTTCAAATAAACAAATAAATCTTTAAAAAAAAAACAAAAAGAAAAGAGGTTATACACTATCTAGGCCAGTATTTAATGGTGAAGCAGCTTTATGATCAGCAGAAGCAGCATATGGTATATTGTGGTGGAGATCCTTTGGGAGAGATACTAGGATGGAAAGATCCAAGCCCTTTCTCTAATATGCTAAGAAAGAATCTTGTCTCTCTAGCCACTGCTACTACAGATGCTGCTCAGACTCTCACTCTCACACAAGATCACAGTATGGATATCCCAAGTCAAGACCAACTAAAGCAAAGTGCAGAGGGGAGTTCCAGTTCCAGTAAAAGAGCCAAAGAAAGCAATACTCCCATACGGCCTACCTCACAGCATAAACACAGAAACACTAAAGATGAAGACTTGGCCGGCGCCGTGGATCCTCTGCCTGTGGCACCGGCACTCTGGGTTCTAGTCCTGGTTGGGGTGCTGGTTCTGTCCTGGTTGCTCCTCTTCCAGTCTAGCTCTCTGCGGTGGCCTGGGAAGGCAGTGGAGGGTGGACCAAGTGCTTGGGCCCTGTACCCATATGGGAGACTAGGAGGAAGCTCCTGGCTCCTGGCTTCAGATTGGCGCAGCACTGGCCGTAGCAGCCATTTGGGGGGTGAACCAACAGAAGGAAGACCTTTCTCTCTATCTCTCTCACTTCTAACTCTGCCTGTGGAAAAATAAAATGAAGACTTGATAGAAAATTTAATCCAAGATGAGACATCTAGGCTGGACCTTGGGTTTGAGGAGTGGGATGTAGCTGACCTGCCTTGATGGTGTTAGGTCTGGAATAGCTTGGGGTTCTGGCCTTTTGTACCCTCAGAAAGGAGAGACTGAAAAAGGAGATGGAGACCAACCTCAACAGAGACAGGTTGCTTTATTGGAAGCAAAGACTCTGGCAACAGTCTGTTCTTGTGATGAGACTGCCCACAGAATGCATTTGGTTCTCAGGTTTTTATCTGGTTAGGGGAGAATTTGCCACTACGGGGTGGGGGGGAGGGGGGAAGGGGTGTGGAAGGCAGCTGGCAGAAGGGCCCCCCCCCCTTTGAAGTCTCCAGGGAATTTCCCTCTTATCTGTTTCATGGCTGCCCTGTGCAGCTTATCTGTTTTTCCATTTGCATTGCAAGGAGTTGAGAAGGGTCTGGTTAGGCACCAAGGATCCCGACAGAAGGGAGAAAGTGGGGCAAGGAAGAGGAAGAAAGAGAGGAAGAGAAAGGTGTGACAAGTCCTTTAGGTGGTTTTTAGGAAACTTGAGAAACAACTATACACCTGGAAGTAATGGCTCAAATGACTTACAAACCAATCAGGATACAGGTATCGTCATTGTTTCAGACACTACAGATGAATTGTGGTTTCAGAATGAGTCCATATCAGAGCTGTTAGGTGTTGGAATAAAAGGTGAAGCTGCTTTTACTGAAGAAGTAGGGAAAGTGAGTGACAAAAAGATGATTGAAGAGGGGAAAAATGATGACCCTGAGGACTTAAAAGTCCTTAAGTGATGACACTGACATAGTCATCTCGGAGGATGAATGGCAGTGCACTGAGAGCAAGAATTTTTTTTTAACTTTTATTTAATGAATATAAATTTCCAAAGTACGGCTTATGGATTACAATGGCTTCCCCCCCATATCACCTCTCCCACCCGCATCCCTCCCCTTTCCCACTCCCTCTCCCCTTCCATTCACATGAGGATTCATTTTCGATTCTCTTTATATACAGAAGTTCAGTTTAGCATACATTAAGTAAAGATTTCAACAGTTAGCTCCCACACAAACATAAAGTGAAAAATAACAGATGATTTTTTAAATGATGATGAAATCAGATCAGACCTATTGTCATGTTTAATCCCAGTGAGAGTCAAGTTGGGAATTGATAATTTCTTCTTTTTTTTTTTTTTTACAGAAGATCAGTTTAGAATACATTAAGTAAAGATTTCAACAGTTTGCACCCCCATAGAATCACAAAGCGAAATATATTGTTTGAGTACTCATTATAGCATTAAGTCTCAATGTACAGCACATTAAGGACAGAGATCCTACATGAGGAGTAAGTGCACAGTGACTCCTGTTGTTGACTTTACAAATTGACACTCCTGTTTATGGCATCAGTAATCTCCCTATGCACCAGTCATGAGTTTCCAAGGCTATGGAAGCCTTTTGAGTTCACCGACTCTTATCTTGTTTAGACAAGGTCATATTCAAAGTGGAGGTTCTCTCCTCCCTTCAGAGAAAGGTACCTCCTTCTTTGAAGACCTGTTCTTTCCACTGGGATCTCACTCACAGAGATCTTTCATTTAGGGTTGTTGTTGTTGTTGTTGTTGTTGTTGTTGTTTTTGCCAGAGTGTCTTGGCTTTCCATGCCTGAAATACTCTCATGGGCTTTTCAGCCAGATCAGAATGCCTTTAGGGCTGATTCTGAGGCCAGAGTGCTGTTTAGGACATCCGCCATTCTATGAGTCTGCTGAGTATCTCGTGAGAGCAAGAATTTTAACTCTCCAAGCAAGAGGGACTGTTTTCATTGCTGGGCCTTGAGGAAAGATTGGTATTCAGATTGTTCTAAGTTAACCCATTCTCCACCTCTGATATCACTGTCATACCTGAAAAGAAGGCAAAATGAAGGAATTGATGCCCCTGGCTGCCAAAGAACCATTTCAGCTCCAGTTGTTAAACCTAAAGATGTTTATATAATGGAAGAAAACACCAAACTTTTTGATCCCTGCAACTCGGTAGAATTCTTAGATTTCTGAAAATCTGAAAATCTTCTGAAAGTGAAGAGACCATCTTAAGCATGGGAGAACAAGAAGATAAACTTTTTGAACACAGGACAGATACAGAAAACATAGAGGACTGCCAGAATATTTTAAAGCCAAGTAGCTTTTGTGAGAAAAGACCACGAGATGGAAACATTATTCATGGAGGGGGGGACAAGCCAGCTTACCATTTGTTTTCATTGTGCTGAAGACTAAAGAAGGCTGGGGATTCGTGCCCTATTTGCAAGAAAGAGATTCAGTGGTTATTAAGGTTTTCATAGCATAGCTGAATCTGTGAGCTGCAGAGAAATAAGAGAGCCATGTCATGTTGGAAACACCAATATTGAGCACCTCTTCCTAGCTGACTGATTGTTAACCTCTGTGTTCCAGGACATTGTTCTTCTGCACCTAGATGGAATTGAGAGTTCTTTAGAACTAGATAATCAATTTGGGGACTCCACTAACATGAAAACAAATGCAAATCACTTCATTCTCCTTCCAAATTGTAGGAGGGAACCAGCTACCAGGACAAAAAAAAAATGCACTTATTCATTCACTTACCAAATTACTTGAGAGTTAATCCTTTCTTTAGTTGATTTTTATTCTCCATCCTTCTTTTAGGGAATGTTTTTCTGTTGTCAAAATCCAAGGTTCTTATTAGAAAAACATTAGAGCTAATAAAGAAAATATACATGATCTAGTTAGTTCAATTAGGAGGACTGTGGGTCACTTTATATTATAGTTAGGCTGGGGCTGGCACTGTGGCACAGCAGGTTAACTCCCTGGCCTGAAGCACCGGCATCCCATATGGGCACCAGTTCGAGACCCAGCTGCTCCACTTCTGATCCTATGGCCTTGGAAAGCAGTAGAAGATGGCCCAAGTCCTTGGGCCCCTGCACCCACATGGGAAACTCGGAAGAAGCTCCTGGCTCCTGACTTCAGATCAGTGCAGCTCCAGCCTTGCACCCATCTGGGGAGTGAGCCAGCATATAGAAGACCTCTCTCTCTCTCTCTCTCTCTCTCTCTCTGCCTCTGCCTCTCAACTCTCTGTGTAATTCTGACTTTCAAATAAATAAATAAATATTTTAAAAATATTATAGTTAGGCTGCATGGTTCAGAGAATCAAAAAGATAAAGTATTGAAAAGCAAGAGATTTCTTCCAGGGACGCCTAGTATAATGATTATAAAACATTTTTTGTTAGCATACCCCTGAAATAATTTTGAAGTATATATAATCTTTTGCACATTTGAAAAATGAGGTATAGTTAACATGTAATAAAGTATTCTCTTCAGCTGAGTTGTAGAAATCTTGAGTAACTACCAATAATAAGCCATAGAACTGTTAGGTAGGAAGTCAGTTATGAGCTTATGTGTGTGTGACATAAAGGCCTAAAGAGAAGACATCTATGTCCAGCATATGCTGCATCTCAAAGTCATCCTGATGGTGTTTCAGGGGCAGCCCGGTATTCACATCCTGCCCTGCCCCCTTCTACCTGATAACCGGCCAGGTTGGGGTGGGGGGTCCCCACCCCTTCTGCCTGACAAATCTTCCACAATCTCCCAGGTGCAGCCCAGTATCTGCACTTCAAATACCCTGCTCCAGATCCCAGTTCTCTAGGGAGTCCTGCCCACCCTTCCTCCTGTCTGATAACATTTGCATCCATAAAGCCCTTTGTTTCAGACCTTCAAGAGAAAACTCAGATAGAAGTTTTTCTATTTACATCCAAAAAGCCCTTTGTTCCAAGAGGAGCAGAGGTGGGGAAGCAAGACCCATCTCCTTAAAACACCCCACCACCCCCCACCGCCCCCACCACCTCCCCAGCCTCAACTGGACTGCGTGCTCAGCCCTCTGCCTCTCTGCTGAGCTGCTACTCAACCAGGTAACCTTGCTCCTGGCCCCCCAGTCCAAGCGACTGGGCACTCTCTCGGGTCCTGTCTGGAGAGGTGCCCATCCATCCTTACGGATGTCCCTTCCCTAATAAACCTTGCTATTTTACCTCCCACTACTCTCTGTCTCACGCCTGAATTCTTTCTTGCGCAAAGACAAGAACCCTGCAATTTCTCCGGTAACAGAACCAGAATACTTCTTTTAACCCCATTGCAGGCCATTCTTCAACCAGTTCATGACTCTCACCCTATGTTCTCTTTCACCCTGTGTTCTCCTTTTACACATCTTCAATTTGACATTTAAACTCTTAAAAAATTTAATTACTTACAAAAGATAGTATGCAATCTAGTGTATATTACATAAAGATACTTGTATCAAAGCCATGGAGCTATAGGCTTTGTTTATTAGATTTATAGAAAAAGTCCTGTCATAGAAACTGGCAAAGCCTGCCCTCATTTCAAAATGAATCAACCAAATTAAGATTTTAATTCTAATGAATACATGAACATAGGTCTCTTGCCCAATCCTCCTCCTAATGGTTGTTCTGAACTAGAGAAGGCACAGAAATTCAACCAAAGCTGTCTCTGTTTTGCTTTCTTAGTTCTGGTTGTCTCTGGAGGCCTCTTTGGCACCTGTAGGATAGTTTACACCTCAGGCAGTGCCTCACCTAATTCTGGGTGGGTCAGAGGCAGCCTTTCTTTCAAGAACAGGGAATAAGGCTATTGTGACAAGGGAAGTAATGAAAGAGAATTTATTGATTTGAAGAAGCTTGATCATGCCACATCAATTTTAGGACAATACATATAGAAATGGAAAGCTATCCATGTCTGCTTAACTCACAGAGAAATAGCATCTGTGTTGCTTGCTGAATGTGCCCACCTCCCCAGGAACTGATCCAAGGACCAGGCCATTTGAGCAGATGTGCTCAAACACAGCTCTGATACAGGTTTTCTACTGACTGCTTTTGGAAGCCTTGCCCTAGAAGGAAGGGCTTTGCTTCGCTGTTTGGTGCCAAACTAGAACATATACCAGACTCCCTTTATTATTTTATTTAGTTTCTAGAGAGGAATTTTTGTTAAAATTAACTTTAAACCATAATGTACTCACGCATTCATTGTCTTCTTTTGTACCTGAGGCTAGATGACACAGCTAGTGCACAGCCAGAGTTTAGAGTTATCACTGGAATCTGAATCTGCACAATCCTTGCTAACTTTATTGTTTGCTAAAAATTTTAAATGGTAATGCTTTAAATATAGGTCTTCTAATAAATGATTTTAGAGATTATGATTTTGCAGCCAGGATGAGACTTTAGAGACTCTGAAAACCGCCCTGTAACTGTCATGCTTTCTTAGCTAATTAGAAAATTCTCACGGGGCCGGCGCCATGGTGCAGTAGGTTAATCCTCTGCCTGCGACACTGGCATCCCATATGGGTGCTGGTTCAAGTCCCAGCTGCCCTTCCTCAAATCCAGCTCTCTGCTGCTGTGGCCTGGGAAAGCAGTAGATAATGGCCCAAGTTTTTGGGCCCCTGCACCCACATGGGAAACCAGGAAGAAGCTCCTGGCTCCTGGCTTCAGATCCACACAGCTCCAGCCATTGCGGCCATCTGGGGAGTGAACCAACGGAAGGAAGACCTCTCTCTCTCTCCCTCTCACTGTCTGTAACTCTACCTCTCAAATAAATAAATAAAATCTTTTTTTTTTTTTTTTTTTAGACCTATTGTCATGTTTAATCCCAGTGAGAGTCAAGTTGGGAATTGATAATTTCTTCTTTTTTTTTTTTTTACAGAGGATCAGTTTAGTATGCATTAAGTAAGGATTTCAACAGTTTGTACCCCCATAGAAACACAAAGTGAAATATATTGTTTGAGTACTCGTTATAGCATTAAATCTCAATGTACAGCACATTAAGGATAGAGATCCTACATGAGGAGTAAGTGCACAGTGACTCCTGTTGTTGACTTTACCAATTGACACTCCTGTCTATGGCATCAGTAATCTCCCTATGCTCCAGTCATGAGTTTCCAAGGCTATGGAAGCCCTCTGAGTTCTCCGACTCTTATCTTGTTTAGACAAGGTCATAGTCAAAGTGGAGGTTCTCTCCTCCCTTCAGAGAAAGGTACCTCCTTCTTTGATGACCTGTTCTTTCCACTGGCATCTCACTCGCAGAGATCTTTTGCCAGAGTGTCTTGGCTTTCCATGCCTGAAATACTCTCATGGGCTTTTCAGCCAGCTCCGAATGCCTTTAGGGCTGATTCTGAGGCCAGAGTGCTATTTAGGACATCTGCCATTCTATGAGTCTGCTGAGTATCTCACTTCCCATGTTGGATCACTCTCCCCTTTATTTACTCCATCAGTTAGCGTTAGCAGGTACTAGACTTGTCTATGTGCTCCCTTTGACTCCCAGTCCCTTCACCATGACCAACTGTGAACTGAAACTGATCACGTGGAACAGTGAGATGGCATTGGTACATGCCACCTCGATGGGATTGAATTGGAATCCCCTGGTATGCTTCCAACTCCACCACTTGGGGCAAGTCAGCCTGAGCATGTCCCAAATTATACAATAAAAAAAGAAAGAAAAAAGTTCTCTGCTATAAGGACAGGTAAAGGGGGCAGTGTTGCTGCTGTCCTGGAAAGGAAGCACTGGTCTCTGGCTCTCTCCAGGCACAGAGGAGGACGCCAGCTTTTCACCCAGCAAGCAGAAGCAGTGCTTTGAGTCTGATGTTCTGTTAGACCCAAGCGAATGCTCTAAAACTTGAAAGCTAATCTCCTCCTCCTTCCTACCATCCTCATACTCTCATCATGGTTTGCTAGCCCTCAGTCTCAAGTTTTTACCAGGTGATTAAAATTACAGCTGGAGATCTGGGGATCTGCAGTTGTACACTGTGATCCCATATATAAAGTTGCAGTCTTTTATATAAAACAGGTAAGAATTAAACATTGTATTTATGTTTGTAGATCTTTAATGCTAATTTTTGGTACATCTCTGCTCAACGCAGTCTGGCACTACCCAACATTCCCTGCCTCCTGTCTGCTTACCTGGGTTTCCCCTGTCTCCAGTAGCACTAACTACTTTGCTTAGAGCCATTTGAGGAAGACCTGATCTTCATCTGCAGGAAGCATTAAACCTCCTCGATGGGATTTTGTTCTTTTTCATTGCCCCTTCAGTACAGGTTCCTTCACTGCCATAGGAGCAGGGTATAGTTTCTATGTGAAGTGTTCAGAGTTTACTACTGTCAGATAAAGGGCTCTGGACTCCAGATGCTGCAGTCCATCTCTAGCTGTAGACATGGCCCACCGTCCTGTCTGCTTTGTTGCCATGGCCCCTTCCACTTCCAGATGTCTTCACTTAATGGTAAATTCTGTGGTTGCCCTAGTTACAAGCAAGCCATGCCTGAGTGGAGACCTTGACTGTGAGGAAGGCTCTTCCAAAGGTGATGGCAGTGGGGACAGTGCTTCTGCTGCACAATGCCATGGACTGAATGATGATGTCACACCACATTAGCCTGGGCTTCCTTATTCTATTTAAATTCATATTTATAATCATGTTATCTTGGACAAGAAGTTCAGAACAGAGATGATAAATCATTGGACAAATACTTTTTAAATAACAGCTACAAAGGCCTTTTATCTCTTAATATCAGCTCACTTACCTTACAGTGTACCTGACAGTAATCAGTATGCTTTTGTGTTTTTTCGTTTTATTTAATTTGTTTATTTTGACAGGTAGAGTTACAGAGAGAGAGAGAGAGAGAGAGAGAGAGAGAGAGAGAAAGGTCTTCCTTCTGTTGGTTCACTCCCCAAATGGCCGTTAGGGCCGGCGCTGCGCCGATCCGAAGCCAGGAGCCAGGAGATTCTTCCTGGTCTCCCATGAGGGTGCAGGGGCCCAAGAACTTGGGCCATCCTCCACTGCCCTCCTGGGCCACAGCAGAGAGCTGGACTGAAGAGGAGCAACCGGTACTAGAACCTGGCGCCCATATGGGATGCCGGTGCCACAGGCGGAGGATTGACCAAGTGAGCCACGGCGCCAGCCCTAGTATGCTTTAGTATTTAATAATTAATCAAAATTTTGTAAAAGTTGAAACTAAGCCTTGAAACTGGTATTAGTCATTTCTCCTCAGTCCACCTGGAGAGACCACAGGTTTCCAATCCTAGGCTTGAACAGTGGACCGGAGTCCAGGCAGGCAACCCTCCATACTGCCCCAGACTGTGTAATACAAAATACAAGACACTGCCAAGCATTGGAATATGCCATTGTTTTCATTATAATTTATTTATTTTAGATGTATGTAATGCTTTGTAGATTATTTGCTTTGTCAAAGAATTTGCTTTTAGGGGCTGGCACTGTGGCTCAGTGGGTTAAAGCCCTGGCCTGAAGCACTGGCATCCCATATGGGTGCTGAATCTAGTCCCAGCTGCTCCTATTCTGATCCAGCTGTCTGCTGTGGTCCAGGAAGGCAATAGAAGATGGTCCAAGTCCTTGGGCCCCTGTACCCACGTGGGAGACCTGGAAGAAGCTCCTGGCTCCTGGCTCCTGGCTTCAGATCAACTCAGCTCCAGCCGTTGCAGCCATTTGGGGGTGAACCAGTGGATGGAAGACCTCTCTCTCTCTCTCTCTCTCTCCTCTGTAACTCTGTCTTTCAAATTAGTAAAAATACATCTTTTAAAAAAGAATTTGTTTTAAAGTTTAGGATCATTTGTAACTTTTTTTATGTGTGTCAGTTCAGTGCAATATTGGCGTCTTTGAAAAGTAATTAATGAGACGCTGGCACTGTGGCACAGCGGGTTAAAGCCCTGGCCTGAAGCCCTGAAGTGCCGGCATCCCAAATGGACACCGGTTCTAGATCCAGCTGCTCCTCTTATGATCCAGCTCTATGCTATGGCCTGGGATAGCAGTGGAGAATGGCCCATGTCCTTGGGCCCCTGCACCTGCATGGGGGACCCAGAAGAAGCTCTTGCCTCCTGGCTTTGGATCAGCACAGCTCCAACCATTGCATCCATCTGTGGAGTGAACCAGCAGATGAAAGACCTCTCTCTCTGTCTCCACCTCTCTGTAACTCTTCCAAATAAATAAATCTTTTTAAAAAAAAAAGTCATTAATGAGAAATTAGTGGATGTTATTGGGTTCTACAAAGCTATCATAATGTTACCTCTTGAATCACTTTAGAAAGCAGAACACCTGTTAACCAGCTTGAGGGTTTTTTCTCTCTCACAGACCTACCTGAACTGAAAGTGCATGGCTTCAGATACTGTGAATCTGCTGTTTCCCATTTTGCTGATCATGTGCTACATCCTGAAGCAGAACTCACTCTGCTGGTTCTCCCAGTTGAAAGGATATATACAGGTGTGCGCACCATCAAGGCTGATGCTGCTTTTGCTAAAGCGGCTGTAGATTAAGAACGAGCTGTGTGTAGAATCTATCTGCACTTCCGTGGTTAAGGAGCCTGCAAACTCCCCCTGGTGCCCAAATGAAAATGTGTTTGCAAATGTCTGGAAATGTGCACTGCTGCTGGGAGTGCCGAGGTGACTCTGCTGGAATTTCTGATGAGGAAAGCCTTGTCTTTGGCTGTTCTGAGAGCAAATTCTATCCTGGTAGAACTGCCTTGCTGTGGTCTTGTACAGAAATCCTACACTCAATTGAGAAGGTAGCATAAAATGCACTGCCAAAATACAGAAAACATGGGATCTCCCAAATATTTCTCATGAGGAATAGCAAATATGGCTTCATAAAATGAGGGAAAAAGCCAATTTGAAGTAATTGGGTTGTGGCAAGCTTACTCACTAAATGAGGATGGGGAGGTATTGTCACACATTTTTGCCTAGTTTTTTTAAGCACTGCAAAGTTAACAGCTCTGTCCTGGTGTTTTCACTATGTCATGCTTGTAATACCCTTTGATTTTATTGCAATTTTTGCTTATTAAGTATTTTTAATTTTGTCAAAAAAAGAACCAATCAGAAATTTTGGAGCTGAAAATGTTGATCAATGAAATAAATAATACAATTGAGGACTTAATTTATGAAATAAATAGTACAATTGAGAACTAAACTGCAGAATAGACCAAGCAGAGGAAAGAATTTCTGATCTGGAGGACAAAAATTTGGAAATAAGTAAGTCATACAAAAATAAAGAAAAACTAATTTAAAAGAGTGAATGAAGTCTATGGGATACCATTAAACTACCAAATGTTCATATTATAGGCATTAATGACAGAGAAAGGAAACCAAAAGTATTGAGAACCTGCAAATTAAATAATAGTTGAAAATTTCCAGGTCATGAAACAGATATGAACATTCAGAAACAGGAAGCTCAAAGGACTTCAAGAAGATTCAACCAAAAAAGAACTTCTCAAGGCATATGTAGTCAAATTGTCAAAAGTTAAAGACAAGGAAAGAATCCAAAGACAGTAAGAGAAAAAGCATCAAATTACATATAAAGGAAAACCAATTACATTAACAACAGACTTCTCAGCATAAAACTATAGGCCAGAAGAAAGTGAGATTATGTATTCAAGGTCTTAAAAGAAAGAACTTCTAACCAAGAATATTATATCTGGCAAAGCCATCCTTTATAAGAAGGAGAAATAAGATATTTCCCAGATAAGAAAAAAACAGTGAATTCATCACCACCAGCTCAGCCGTACAAGAAATAATGAAGGGAATCCTGCATTAGAAGTAATCATGAGCTTTAGCATGTCCCAAACTGTACATCCCCTCCCTCTCTTATTCCCACTCTTGTATTTAACAGGGATCACTTTTCAGTTAAATTTAAACACCTAAGAGTAATTGTGTGTTGATTACAGAGTTCAACCAAGAGTATTAAATGACTTGCCCCAAATGGTAGAGTTAGAAACGTGCCAGGGGATTCCAATTCAATCCCATCAAGGTGGCATGTACCAATGCCATCTCACTTGGACTAGTTATCAATTTCAGTTCACAATTGATCACACTGATAGGTCTAAGTGTCAAAGGGATCACACAAACAAGACTAGTGTCTGCTAATACTAACTGATAGAATCAAAAAGGTAGAGAACGATCTATCATGGGAAGCGGGATACACAGTAGACTCATAGAAGGGCAGATGTCCTAAACAGCACTCTGGCCCCAGAATCAACCCTTAAGGCATTCGGATATGGCTGAAGAGCCCATGAGAATAGTATAGGCATGGAAAGCCAAGACACTGTGGCAAAAAAAAAAAAAATGACCTAAATGAAAGATCTCTGCAAGTGAGATCCCAGTAGAAAGAACGGGTCATCAAAGAAGGAGGTACCTTTCTCTGAAGGGAGGAGAGAACTTCCACTTTGTCAATGGCCTTGTCTAGATAAGATCGGAGTCAGCGAACTCAAAAGGTTTCCATAGCCTTGGCAACTCATGACAAGAGCCTAGGGGGATTTCTGACACCTTAAACAAGAGTGTTAATTTGTTAAGTCAACAACAGGAGTCACTGTGTACTTACTTCTCATGTAAGATCTCTGTCCTTAATGTGTTGTTCAATGTGAAGTAATGCTATAACTAGTACTCAAACAGTATTTTACACTTTATGTTTCTGTGTGTGTGCAAACTGTTTAAATCTTTACTTAATATATACTAAATTGATCTGTATATAAAGAGAATTGAAAATGAATCTTGAAGTGAATGGAATGGGAGAGGGAGCGGGAGATAGGAGGGTTGCGGGTGGGAGGGACGTTATGGAGGGGGAGCCATTGTAATCCATAAGCTGTACTTTGGAAATTTATATTTATTAAATAAAAGTTAAAAAAAAGAAGTAACCATGAAAACACATAACACTACCAAATTCATTAACACAGTAGGTATTGTCAGTAACCAATCAACAAAATGACAGGTGTTAGTCTTTATCTGTCAATACTAACCTTCAATGCAAATGGATTAAACTCCCCAGGAAAAGTTTCAGATTGGTTGAATGGGAAAAAAATAAAACAAGAACCCCATATATGCTGCCTATGATACTATTTATTCACAAGCAAAGATACATATACACTGAAAGTGAAGGTTTGGAAAAAGATGTATCAGCAAATGGAAAGCAGGATAGAAGTCCTCACATCAGATAGAACAAAATAAAAAACTGTAAAAAGAGACAAAGAAGGACATTATATTTTGATAAAAGGATTGATTCAGAAAGAAGGTATAATAATCACAAATATATATGCACCCAACACAAGACCACCCAGATACAAACAGCAAATACCATTAAACCTAAACAGAAAGATACACTCCCATACAATAATAGTGAAGGACTTCAACACTCCACTCTCATCAAGGGAAAGATCATTCAGACAAAATATTAACAGATACATCAGAGTTAAACCATACTATTGAGCAAATGGACATAATAGACACCTACACAATATTTCACCCAACATCTATAGAGTACAGATTCCCCTCATAAGCACATGGAATATTTTCTAGGATGGACCATATAATAGGCCACAAATCAACTCACAATAAATTTAAAAGTTTGAATTTGTACAATGTACCTTCTCAGACCACATAATTAAAAATCAACAACAAAAAAAAATGGAACATTCACAAACACATGGAAATTAAACAACATGCTACTGAATGACAAATGACTCATTGAATAAATTAAAAAGGAAATCAAGAAATTTCCTGGAGTAATTTAAAAGGAAAACACAACATCAGAACCTGTGGGTTGCAGCAAAATCAGTATTAAAAGGGAAATTTAGAGCATTAAGTGCTTACATTTAAAAAAAGAGAAACGTCTCAAGTAAATGACCTAATTATGCATCTCAAAGATTTAAACAACAACAAATAAAGCCCATTATTAGCAGGAAGTGATAAGTAATAAGAATTAGAACATAAATAAATGAAATTGAAGCTAAAAACAATACAAAATATCAACAAAACAAACGGTTGCTGAGAAGATAAACAAAATAGATATATCCCTAGCAAGACTAACAAACGAAAAGACAAAAACTCAAATAAATAAAATTAGAGATGAAAAAAGAGACATTACAACTAACACCACTGAAATACAAAGGGACATAAGAAATTACGAGGGAAAATTATATGCTAATAAACTGGAAAACCTCAAAGAAATGGATAAATTCCTAGACACATGTAATCTACCAGAATTAAATTAAGAAGATATAGACAATCTAAACAGACTCATAACAAGCAATGAGATTTTTTTTTAACTTTTGTTTAGTAAAGATAAATTTCCAGGCCGGCGCCATGGCTCAATAGGCTAATCCTCCACCTTGTGGCGCCGGCACACCGGGTTCTAGTCCCGGTTAGGGCGCCGGATTCTGTCCCGGTTGCCCCTTTTCCAGGCCAGCTCTCTGCTATGGCCCGGGAGTGCAGTGGAGGATGGCCCAGGTGCTTGGGCCCTGCACCCCATGGGAGACCAGGAAAAGCACCTGGATCCTGGCTCCTGCCATCGGATCAGCGCGGTGCGCCGGCTGCAGCGGCGAACATTGGAGGGTGAACCAACGGCAAAAGGAAGGCCTTTCTCTCTCTGTCTCTCTCTCTCACTGTCCACTCTGCCTGTCAAAAAAAAAAAAAAAAGATAAATTTCCAAAGCACATTTTATGGATTACAATGGCTTCCCCCCCCACATAATTTCCCTCCCACTCACACCTCTCCCATCTCCCACTCCCTCTCCCCTTCCATTCACATCAAGATTCATTTTCAATTCTCGTTATATACAGAAGATCAAATCAGTATATATTAAGTAAAGATTTCATCAGTTTGCACCTGCATAGAAACACAAAGTGTAAAATACTGTTTCAGTACTAGTTATAGCATTACTTCACATTGGACAACACACTAAGGACAGATCCCACATGAGAAGTTAAGTACACAGTGACTCTTGTTGTTGACTTAACAATTTGAAACTCTTGTTTATGGCATCAGTAATCTCCCTAGGCTCTAGTCCTGAGTTGCCAAGGCTATGGAAGCCTTTTGAGTTCACCGACCTTGATCTCTTTTTTTTTTTTTTTTTTCATTTTCAACATTTATTTCAAAACTCATTGCCACAGGAGCAGATCTTTAAGAGGCTGGTAAGAAGCATGTGGAAAAACACTGACTTGGTTCGATTTTATAGCTTGCACGGTCTACAATTAATTCTTCTTGCTACATTGTTAGTAATTAAATGTATTTAAAAAAATGACTTCTTTAATTTTCCTGTAGCTCAGAAGTCAAAATATTTTTCTAACATGATTAGGCAGACTCCCTGTGTCGACGGCCTGTCTCCAGTTTGTTCTAATTTCTCACCCTGCATTTGTAGATCTAGAACAATAGTTGTGTCTGCACTCTATCATCATAATCACATCTAATGTCCATCTTAAATTATGATTTGTACTCTGTGCCTGACACATAAAACAATTAATTGCTACAATTTATATGGTTAGAGAACATTACTGATCTTCTCTAGACCAAGCACATGCTTTTTTTATTTAGTAAATATAAATTTCCAAAGTACAGTTAATGGATTACAATGGCTTCCCCCCCATAATTTCCCTCCCATTCACACCCCTCCCATCTCCCACTCCCTCTCCCATTCCATTCACATCAAGATTCATTTTCAATTATCTTCATATACAGAAGATCGATTTAGTATATATTAAGTAAAGAGTTCATCAGTTTGCACCCACACAGAAACACAAAGTATAAAATACTGTTTCAGTACTAGTTACAGCATTACTTCACATTGAACAACACACTAAGGACAGATCCCACATGAGAAGTAAGTACACAGTGACTCCTGTTGTTGACTTAACAATTTGACACTCTTGATTATAATCAAAGTGGAAGTTCTCTCCTCCCTTCAGAGAAAGGTACCTCCTTCTTTGATGGCCCCATTCTTTCCACTGGGATCTCACTCACAGAGATCTTTCATTTAGGTCTTCTTTTTGTTTTTCCAGGGTGTCTTGGATTTCCATGCCTGAAATACTCTCATGGGCGCTTCAGCCATATCTGAATGCCTTAAGGGCTGATTCTGAGGCCAGAGTGCTATTTAGGACATCTGCCATTCTATGAGTCTACTGTGTATCCCGCTTCCCATGATAGATCGTTCTCTACCTTTTTGATTCTATCAGTTAGTATTAGCAGACACTAGTCTTGTTTGTGTGATCCCTTTGACGCTTAGACCTATCAGTGTGATCAATTGTGAACTGAAATTGATCACTTGGACTAGTGAGATGGCATTGGTACATGCCACCTTGATGGGATTGTACTGGGATCCCCTGGCATGATTCTAATACCACCATTTGGGGCAAGTCCGATTGAGCATGTCCCAAATTGTACATCTCCTCCCTCTCTTATTCCCACTCTTATATTTAACAGGGATCACTTTTCAGTTAAAATTTAAACACCTAAGAATAATTGTGTGTTAATCACAGAGTTCAACCAATAGTACTAGAACAAAACAAAGAGAAAATACTAAAATAGATAAAGTGTCACATTGTAAATCAACAGTCAGGACAAGAGCTGATCCAGTCACTGTTTCTCATAGTGTCCATTTCACTTCAACAGGTTTCCCCTCTGGTGCTCAGTTAGTTGTCACCGATCAGGGAGAACATATGATATTTGTCCTTTGGGACTGGCTTAATTCGCTCAGCATGATGTATTCCATATTCCTCCATCTTGTTGCAAATAACCGGATTTCATTGTTTTTGACTGCTGTATAGTATTCTATAAAGTACATGTCCCATAATTTCTTTATCCAGTCTACTGTTGATGGGCATTTGGGTTGGTTCCAGGTCTTAGCTATTGTGAATTGAGCTGCAATAAACATTAATGTGCAGACCGCTTTTTTGTTTGCCAATTTAATTTCCTTTGGGTAAATTCCAAGGAGTGGGATGGCTGGGTTGTATGGTAGGGTTATATTCAGGTTTTGAGGAATCTCCAGACTGACTTCCATAGTGGCTTAACCAGTTTGCATTCCCACCAACAGTGGGTTAGTGTCCCTTTTTCCCCACATCCTCTCCAGCATCTATTGTTGGAACATTTCTGAATGTGAGCCATTCTAACCAGGGTGAGGTGAAACCTCATTGTGGTTTTGATTTGCATTTCCCTGATTGCTCGTGATCTTGAACATTTTTTTTCACATGTCTGTTGGCCAATTGGATTTTCTCTTTTGAAAAATGTCTATTGATGTCCTTGGCCCAACTCTTAAGTGGGTTGTTTTGATGTTGTAGAGTTTCTTGATCTCATTGTAGATTCTGGTTATCAACCCTTTATCTGTTGCATAGTTTGCAAATATTTTTTCCCATTCTGTCAGTTGCCTCGTCACTTTCCTGTTTCTTTTGCAGTACAGAAACTTCTCAATTTGATGCAATCCCAATAGTTGATTTTGGCTTTGACTGCCTGTGCTTCTGGAATATTTTCCAAGAAGTCTTTGCCAGTACCTATATCTTGCAGAGTTTCTCCAATGCTCTCTAATAATTTGATGGTGTCAGGTCATAGATTTAAGTCTTTAATCCATGTTGAGTGAATTTTTCTGTAAAGTGAAAGGTAGGGTTCTTGCTTCATGATTCTGCACGTGGAAATCCAATTTCCCAGCAGCATTTATTGAATAGACTCTCCTTACTCCAGGGATTGGTTTTGGATCCTTGATCAAATATGAGTTGGCTGTAGATGTTTGGATTGATTTCTGGTTTTCTATTCTGTTGCATTGGTCTATCCATCTGTTTCTGTACCAGTACCATGCTGTTTTGATAACAACTGCCCTGTAGTATGTCCTGAAATCTGGTAATGTGATGCCTCCGTCTTTGTTTTTGTTGTACAAGATTGCTTTAGCTATTCGAGGTCTCCTGTGTCTCCATATGAATTTCAGCATCATTTTTTCCAGATCTGAGAAGAAGATCTTCAGTATTTTTATTGGTATTGCATTGAATCTGTAAATTGCTTTTGGGAGAATGGACATTTTGATGATGTTGATTCTTCCAATCCATGAGCATGGTATGTTGTGCTGTTATCCTCATTTACTTCCAGAAAAATTTTGATTTCTCTCTTAATTCCTTCTATGACCCAGTGTTCATTCAGGAGCATGTTGTTCAATCTCCATGCGTTTGTGTATGCTCTAGGGATTCCTGAGTTGCTAATTTCCAACTTCATTCCTTTATGGTCTGAGAAGCTGCATGGTATGATTCTAATTCTTTTGAATTTGCTGAGACTTGCTTTATGGCCTAGTATGTGGTCAATCCTAGAGAAGGTTCCATGTACTGCTGAGAAGAATGTAAAATCTTTAGCTGTAGGATTGAAAGTTCTGTAGATATCTGTTAGATCCATTTGGGCTATAGTGTCGTTTAAATCTACTGTATCCTTGTTGATCTTCTGACCGGATGATCTGTCTATTTCTGAGAGTGGAGTATTGAAGTCCCCCAGTACTATTGTATTGGGGTCTAAGTCTCCCTTTAAGTCCCTTAACAAATCTTTTAAATAAACCGGTGCCCTGTAATTAGGTGCATATACATTGATAATTGTTACATTTTCCTGTTGAATTGATCCCTTAATCATTATATAGTGCCCCTTTTTGTCTCTCCTAACAGTTTTTGTGGTAAAGTTTATGTTGTCCGATATTAAGATGGCTACGCCCGCTCTTTTTTCATTTCTGTTGGCATGGTATATCTTTTTCCAGCCTTTCACTTTCAGTCTGTGTGCATCTTTGTTGGAAAGATGTGTTTCTTGTAAGCAGCAAATGGAGGGTTTTGTTCCTTAACCCAATCAGCCAATCGGTGTCTTTTAACTGGACAGTTCAGGCCATTAATGTTCAAGGTGACTATTGATAAGTGGTAACTTTGCCCTGCCATTTGCCGAAGATATTTTCTAATGTATGCTTTGAATTCCCTGTGATCTTTTGCTGTGAGGTTTCCTTCCTTTACCTTCTTTCGTATTGATGACCATGTTTATGTGTTTCTTTGTGCAACACATCTTTAAGCATCTTTTGCAGGGCTGGACGGGTGGCGACAAATTCTTTCAATTTCTGTTTGCTATGAAAAGTCTTTATTTCACCTTCATTCACAAATGAGAGCTTTTTCAGGATATAATATTCTGGGCTGGCAGTTTTTCTCTCTTAGTACCTGGGCTATATCTCGCCATTCCCTCCTAGCTTGTAGGGTTTCTGATGAGAAGTCAGCTGTGAGTCTGATTGGAGATCCTCTGAGAGTAATCTGACGTTTCTCTCTTGCACATTTTAGGATCTTTTCTTTCTGTTTCACCGTGGTGAGTTTAATTACAACGTGTCATGGTGAAGATCTCCTTTGGTCATGTTTACTAGGGGTTCTATGAGCTTCCTGTACTAGAATGTCTCTGTCCTTCTCCAACCCTGGGAAATTTTCTACTATTATCTCACTAAAAAGGCCTTCTAATCCTTTCTCCCTCTCCATGCCTTCGGGAACTCCTAAAACCCGAATGTTGGGATTATAATAGTATCCTGTAGATTCCCCACAATATTTTTTAGATTTCTAATTTCCTTTTCTTTTCTTTGGCTTGACTGTATCCTTTCCTGTTCTCTGTCTTCTAAGTCCGATATTCTCTCTTCTGCTTCACCCATTCTGTTTTTAAGGCTCTCTAATGTGTTTATCATTTGATCTTTTGAATTCTTCATTTCATTATGATTTCTCATCAGTATCACAGTTTCATGTCCTACTAGTTGTTCATTTCATTTTGATTCCTCTTTAATATTTCATTTTTGTGAGAAAGATTTTCTATCTTGTCCATTAAGGTTTTCTGTAGTTCAAGAATTTGTTTTTGAGAACTTCTCAATGTTCTTATCAATTTTTTGAGATCCACTTCTTGCATTTCTTCTATCTCATCATCTTCATAATCTTGAATTGGGGTGTTTTTTTCATTTGGGGGCATCATAGTGTCTTCCTTGTTCTTGTTACCTCGGTTTTTGTGTTTGTTGTCTGGTGTATTGGAGATATTCTTTGGTTTCTTTGTGTGGTGTTTTTTCTTGTTATACTATGACTCTAGATTAAGTGGACTGTGTTTTTGATGGATCCTAGAGGCTTGAGATGGGTGTGGCCTGAGAGCTCCGTTTGGTTCCTCAGGGTTAATGGTGTGCCAAAGGTGACACTCCCAGGTTAGGCATGGTAAATCTCTCTTTCTTTCTTTCTTTCTTTCTTTGAATCAAAAGGGAAGTAATTCTGCACAGCTGTATGGAATTGGAGGTTAGTTAGCAGGTAAATGATATACCCACAGGAGCCAGAGATTGGAAGCTCTTTCCCAAGGACCACACAGGGACTCTGTTCTGCCCTCAGTGTGCGCTCAAATTCTCCTGCAGTTTCCCACTGGGTTGCCAAAGTTATGGAATTGTAGCGTCTCTGGAGAGTACTCATGTGAATTCCGCGAGTTCTCTCTCCCACCGTCTCTTTTTTCACAGTCTCAGTTCAGTAGCACCACATATTCACTAGGTCCTAATTTCCTGTTAATCACCCGCCCCCACAGAGTTAGGTTTTTCTGTTAGGCTCAGGGCCGGTGCAGACCTGAGGTCACCCTGCTTATGACGTATGTCCAAGATTGTGCCTGTTCTTTTTCTTGCTCACCTTTGAGTGGTGAGTGGAGAGAAACTCATGTCCATATCGGTCACTTTTTTTCTCTCTCTCTCTCTTCTAGTTAGCCTGGTGAACTTTTCCCCATGGGGTCGTTCCCTCTAGTCTCCTCTTTCCGCTTGCCTGCCGGTGTCTCGGGCTATTGAGGTTCGTCTCACCTCGTGTTCCTGCGCTGGTGTGTTGAGTCTGCCGCTGGTGTCCCGAACTGTGGGCTCCCACACTCTCCACGCAGGTCCACTGTGAATCACTCGTTCCAGAAGAGTTTCCTCCGCTGTTTCTTCCCTTACTTTTCCTTGAACCTGCAGTGTCTCCACTTTTATTAAACTGTCTCTCCCCGGACTATCAGTGTGCTCCTTTCCTATTCCACCATCTTGCCGCTCCTCCATGCAATGAGATTAAAGTAATAATTAAAAGTCTTCCATCAAGGAAAATCCAGGACTTGATGACTTTACTACTGAATTCTATAAAACATTTGGAGAGGAAACAACTCAATCCTTTTCAAAGTGTTTCAAAATACTGAACATGATGGAACTCTGGCAAACTCTTTGTGAGACCAGCATCACTCTGATACCAAACCACAGTACAACAAGAAAACGGCAGACCTATAACTTTGATGAATAAAGATACAAAGATTCTCAACAAAATACTAGCAAACTGACTCCAAAACAACATCAAAAAATCATAAATCATGATCAAGTGGGATTTATCCCAGAAATGCAAGGGTAGTTCAACATTTGCAAATCAATAAATGTCATAAATCACATCAACAGAATGAAGAACAAAAACCATATGGTCATCTCAATAGATGTGGGGAAAGCATTCGATAAGATTCAACACCCCTTCCTGATAAAAAAATAAAATTCCATAACTTGGGTGTAAAAGGAACATACATCAAAGTTATAAAGGCTATATATGACAAACCAACAGCCAATATCATACTGAATGGAGAAAAAAAAAAGCATTTCTCCTCAGATCTGGAACAAGACACGGATGTCCACTTTCACCACTCTTACCCAAAATAGTACTGAACGTATTAGCAAGAGCATTTGTTGATTGTTGATTTCTGTATGAAAGCCATTCTAATGAGGGTGAGTTGAAACTTCATTGTGGTTTTGATTTAAGTTTCCCTGACATCTAGCGATCCTGAAATTTTTTTCATGTGTCTATTGGCTATTTAAATTTCCTCTTTTGAAAAAATATCAGTTTAAGTCTTTTGCCCACTTCTTCACTGGATTGTTTGTTTTGTTGTTGTGGAGTTTGTTGATCTCTTTATATATTCTTGCTATTAATCCTTTATCAGTTGCATAGTTTGCAAATAATTTCTCCCATTCTGTCGGTTGCCTCTTCACTTTCCTGAGTGTTTCTTTTGTAGTATAAAACCTTCTCCCATTCCATTCACATCAAGATTCATTTTCAATTCTCTTTATATACAGATCAATTTAGTATATATTAAGTAAAGGTTTAAACAGTTTGCACACACACAGAAACACGTGTAAAATACTGTTTGAGTACTAGTTATAGCATTAATTCACATTGAACAACACATTAAGAACAGAGATCCTACATGAGGAGTAAGTGCACAGTGACTCTTGTTGTTGACTTAACAAATTGACACTCTTGTTTAAGGTGTCAGTAATCTCCCTAGGCTCTTGTCATGAGTTGCCAAGGCTATGGAAGCCTTTTGAGTTCGAGGTCCCCTGTATTTCCATATGAATTTTAGTCTCATTTTTTTTCTAGGTCTGAGAAGAATGTCTTTGGTATTTTGATTGGTATCACATTGAATCTGTAATTTGCTTTCAGAAGAATGGACATTTTGATGATATTGATTCTCCAAGTCCATGAACATGGAAGATTTTTCCATTTCTTTGTATCTTCTTCTATTTCTTTCTTTAATGTTTTATAATTCTCATTGTAGAGATATTTGACATCCTTGGTTAAATGTATTCCAAGGTATTTTTTTTATCTATTGTGAAAAGGATTGATCTCAGAAGTTCTTTCTCAGTCATGGCATTGCCTGTGTATACAAAGGCTGTTGATTTTTGTGTGTTGATTTTATATTCTGCTACTTTACCAAACTCTTCTATGAATCCCTTTGATTTCTTTTTCTTGCCTAATGGCTCTGGCTAAAACTTCCAGGACCATATTGAATAACAATGGTGAGAGTGGGCATCCTGGTATGGTTCCAGATCTAAGTGGGAATGCTGACAAGTTTCCCCCCCCCCCCATTCAATAGGATACTGGCCTAAGGTTTATCATAAATTGCCTTGATTGTATCGACGATTGTTCCTTCTATAGCCAATTTGCTTAGAGTTTTCATCACGAAAGGGTGTTGTATTTTATCAAATGCTTTCTCTGCATCTATTGAGATAATCATATGGTTTTTCTTCTGCAGTCTGTTAATGTGGTGTATCACATTGATTGATTTGCAAAAGTTGAACCATCCCTACATACCAGGGAAAAATCCCACTTGGTCTGGGTGGATGATCTTTCTGATGTGTTGTTGCATTCTATTGGTCGTAATTTTATTGAAGATTTTTGTGTCTATGTTCATCTGAGAAATTGGCCTGTAATTCTGTAATTCTCTTTCTCTGCTGTATCTTTTTCAGGTTTAGGAATTAATGTGATGCTGGCTTCATAGAAAGAATTTGGGAGGCTTACCTCTCTTTCAATTGTTTTGAATAGTTTGAGAAGAATTGGAGTTAGTTCTTCTTTAAATGGCTGGTAGAATTCAGCAGTGAATCCATCCAGTCCTGGGCTCTTCTTTGTTGGGAGGGTGATTCAATTTTCATCTTGGTAATAGGTCTGTTTAGGTGTTCTGTGTCTTCATGGCTCAGTTTAGGTAGGTTGTATGTGTCCAGGAATCAATCCATTTCTGATAGATTTCCCAGTTTGTTGGCATGCAGCTCCTTGTAGTAATTTCTAATGACTATGTTTATTTCTGTGGTGTCTGTTGTTACATTTCCTAGTTAATCTTTTATTATTTATGGTCTTCTTTCTCCTTTTTTTTGTTAGTTGGGCCAATGGTGTGTCAACTTTGTGTATTATTTTAAAAAAACCAGTTCTTCATTTTGCTGATCTTTTGTATTTTTGTTTCAGTTTTGTTGATTTCTTCTCTAATTTTAATTATTCCTTTTCTCCTACTAGTTTTGGGTTTGGTTTGCTGTTTTTCTACAGCCTTGAGATGCATTGATAACTCATTTATCTGGCGCTTTTCAATTTCTTGATGTAGGCACCAATTGCTATAAACTTTCCTCTTAACTCTGCTTTTGCTGTATCCCATAGTTTTTATATGTTGTATTGTCATCTCATTTGTTTCCAAAAATTTTTTTATTTCTCTTTTGAGTTCTTCTATGACCCACTGTTCATTCAGAAGCATGTTGTTCAGACTCCATGTGTTTGTATATGTTCTAGAGATTTCCTGAGTTTCTGATTTCCAGCTTCATTACATTGTGGTCTGAGAAACCGCATGGTATCACTTTGATTTTTTTGAATTACCTGAGACTTTCCTTATGGCCTATCATGTGGTCAATCCTAGAGAAAGTCCCATGCACTGGTGAAAAGACTGTGTGTTCTGCAACTGTGAAAGGAAAGCTCTGTAGATATCTGTTAGGTCCATTTGGTCTATAGTGTTGATTAACTATTGTTTCCTTGATGATTTTCTGTCTGGTTCATCTGTCCATTGCTCAAACTGGGGTATTGAAGTCCCCCATTATTATTGTATTTGAGTATATCTCCCTTTAAATCATTAAAATTTCTTTGAGATAGCCAGGTTCCCTGTAATTAGGTGAATATACATTTATAATAGTCACATCTCCCTGATGAATTGATCCTTTAATCATTGTATGCTGTCTTTCTTTGTCTCTTTTAATAGTTTTTGTGTTACAGTCTACTTTGTGTGATATTCAGATGGCTACACCAGCTCCTTTTTGGTTTCTGTTAGTATGGATTATCTTTTTCCATCCTTTCACTTTCAGTCTGTGTGTATCTTTGTTGATATAATGTGTTTCTTGTAGGCAGAAAATAGATGGGTTTTCTTTTCCAGTCCATTCAAGCATTCTGTGTCTTTTAACTGGAGAGTTGAGACTATTTATATTCAAGGTTTATAGTGTCAAGTACCAACTTTTCCCTGCCATATTTCCATCAATAATCCTAATTTTTTTACTTTGGGTTGCCTTTGTACTTTTACTAGGTCATTTTCTGCATTCATTTTCTTTCATAGTAATGACCATATTTCTGTGTTTCTTTGTGTAGCACATCCTTGAAAGTCTTTTGTAGGGCTGGGTAGGTAGTTACAAATTCTTTCCATTTCTGTTTGTTGTGGAAGATCTTTATTCTCCCTCATTCATAGATAAGAGTTTTGCATGACACAGTATTCTGGGTTGACAATTTTTTTCTCTTAGCACTTGGAATATATCTCACCATTCTCTGCTTGCCTGTAGAGTTTCTGATGAGAAGTCTGCAGTGAGTCTAATTGGGCTTCCTCTGAATGTGATTTGGCATTTCTCTTATGCACATTTTAAGATCTTGTCTTTATGTTTTACTGTGGGGAGTTTTACTACAATGTGTCGGGTGAAGATCTTTTCTGGTTGTGTCTATTGGGAGTTCTGTGTACTTCCTGTATTTGGATGTCTTTTTTCTGCAGACTGGGGAAGTTTTCTGTTATTATTTTATTAAGAAGGCCTTCTAATCCTTTCTCTCTTTCCATGCCTTCTGGAACTCAGGCTCCATATGTTGGTTCATTTGATAGTATCTTATATATCTCCAATCATGTTTTTTAGTATTCTAATTTCCTCTTTTTTTTTTTTTTGGTCTGACTGTAATATTTCCAGAAATCTGTCTTCTAGTTCTGATATTCTTTCTTCTGTCTCACCTATTCTGTTGCTAAGGCTTTCTACTGCATTTTGTATTTGATCTATTGAATTCTTCATTTCTAGTATTTCACTCTGACTTCTCTTTAATATCTCAATTTCTTGGGAGAACTCTTCATTAAATTGTGAATTTGCTTCTGATTGTTTCTAAGTAATCTGATGATTAATTTTCTGAGTTCCATTTCTGGCATATCCTTGATCTCTTTATCTTCACCTTCTATTATTGAAGAGTTTTAGTGTTCCTTTGGGGGGCTCATAGTGTCTTCCTTATTTAGGGTTTTTCCTTTGTTTTTCAGCATTTGTGTATTTTTTTCTTTTTTGTCTGGTTGCTTTTCTCTTTAATTTGTGTCTTTGTGATTTAGTGGGCTAGCTATACTTTTCATGAGTTCCAAGAGATGCACGCTGGATGTGGCCTGGGTGCTTTGTTCAGTATTCCAGGTTGGAGGGGATATTCAATGTACGGCCCCCATGAGTCTTTGTAGCTTTTTCCTCTGGTTTTTTGGTTAGAAGAGGTTGTTCACTTTTGTTAGTGTGACCCACCCTTTTCCTCACAGTTGCGGGACACTTCAATGTTAGTCTCTGGTGTGTTCAGGGTTATATCAACCTGCTTAGCTAACTGCACCTCTAATCTGTGGAGATTTTCTTGTGGTGAGATTCCCCTCTGTTATGAGCTGCTATGTGTCTGTGTTGCAAGTGGAAGCATGAGTCTGGCCTACTAGAGCCTGACTCACTTCTCAATGGTGGATAGAGCAGGCTTGAGTATTCGATATTCAGGACTTCTTCTTGTTGTACAGCTTGCATGGTGAGGAAGAAATTCTTCTGAAATGCTGTTGTCCTCATCCCAGGGTTGGGGGGGTGGGGTGTGGTGAGGTGGTTCCTGCAATTGATGGGTGCTTGCATGGGAGGCAAAAGGTAGCAATCTTTCAAATATCTAAACAAACAAAATGGTTTCTCCCAGCCAGCTACAGGTCCTGGTGGGGAGATGTGGGGAGGGAGGTGGACAGGGGGGTGCCCAGCCTCTCTGTTTGTTCCTCTATACCTTCTATTTTTTTCCCTCATGGAACTTCAAAAGCGGTTTACCAAACTCTCCCTCCCACTGCTATTTGTAGCTCTGTAGATTTGCAATTTCCCATCTCACCTTGGCGACTGGTGTCAAACTTCCCAGTCTGAGCCTCCACTGCTTCCCTTTCTTATTTGCTCTTTCAGCGTGGACATGCCCAATCTCTGTTGCTCTCCTGGGCTCCCTGTCGAGAATTTCACACAGCTCTATCTCCAGTATGTATCTTCCCTCCTTTTTAACTATCTGTTTTTCTTCACCTGACTCATCATCCTATTGCTATACCACCATCTTAGGACCTCATCATTCTATTCTTTGAATTGTTTCTGTAAAATACATTGAATCAGCCGGTGCCACAGCTCAATAGGCTAATCTTCCACCTGCAGCGCCGGCACACCGGGTTCTAGTCCCGGTTGGGGCGCCAGATTCTGTCCTGGTTGCCCCTCTTCCAGGCCAGCTCTCTGCTGTGGCCAGGGAGTGCAGTGGAGGATGGCCCAAGTTCTTGGGCCCTGCACCCCATGGGAGACCAGGAGAAGCACCTGGCTCCTGCCATTGGATCAGCGCGGTGCACTGGCCGCAGCGCGCTAGCCACAGCGGCCATTGGAGGGTGAACCAACGGCAAAAGGAAGACCTTTCTCTCTGTCTCTCTCTCTCACTGTCCACTCTGCCTGTCAAAATAATAATAATAATAATAATAATAATAAAAGATCTATTAAAAATACATTGAATCTGTCCCCTTTGAATTAATATCACATTAACATGAGAATTGTGTTGTAATAATTATCATGCATTTACTGTGACCCTGAGAACCTAATGTATTAATAAATTCCTTTTTTAAAAAGAAAGAATTTTAGGATGTGTCTGGGTTGAACCGAGCTGGCAAGCAGAATTTATCATAAGCAATAACTGTACTCTCAAGATAAGGAGAGCAGGCAGGCTGGAGCTGGAAGGGGAGCATCTGCCCAGAGAGTCTGAGGGGATTTCTCTTTATCCAGCAATGATGGGAGATAGGGAGGAGAGTTCTGGGAAAGAGGCAGGGTTTCCTGGAATAGGGGTAGCATCTATTTTCTTTCTTAGTAGGTTCCTTTTGGGTCTGTCCTGGTGATTCTGGAGGTGGGTCACAGTCAAAACTGCTATGCTAATGATATTATAATGAGCTTAGGGTTCATAAAGATGACAGTGTGGCTGCCTTCTCTGGGACACCTGCCAGCCCTGTAGTTTCTAGGTCATTATGAAGAGGAAAGCCCTTGAGATTTCCTGGGACGGCTCTGTTCATATCTAGCTGTAAATCAGTAGATGGATGGACATGTTGAGTCCTTAACATGCAGGCAGGACCCAGTAAGTATAATGCCCATTACTCACCTTGCCATCTGCTCTGAAGAGGGTTCCTTTCCTCTAGGGCACAGGTGGAAAAGACAAGAAAGACTGACCCTCATAGAGGTGTGCACAACTGTTCCTCTAAGTCATTGAAAAGTATTAACTGGAGGAATGGTTTTAAATATGTGAGGGGGTGGGTGTGTGGCAGCTGCTAAGTTGTCATTTGGAACACCTATATCTCATGTCTGAGTGCCTGCTTCGAAACTCAGACCCTCTGCTTCTGATCCAGCTCCCTGCTAATGCACATCCTTGGAGGTAGCAGGTGGTGACTCAAGTAGCTAGGTCCCTGTCATCCACATGGGAGACCCGAATGGAGTTCTCCAATCTCCTGGTTTTGGTCTGGTCCAGCCCTAGCTATTGCAGATATTTTGCAAGTGAATTACTGGAATTGCTGGATGAAAGATCTGTCTCCATCTGCCTCTCTCTCTCTCTCTCTCTTTCTCTCTCTCTCTTTCTCTCTCTCTCTTTCTCTCTCATCTTTCAAGTCAAACGAAAAATAAATGAATAAATTATATAAATACAGACGCATGTTGGACAGGTGGCCACATGACATAATATGGCCACACGGTGGCAGCATTTACACAGTCCACAAATTGGTGACTCATTACAGGGTCTGTATCTTGTAGCACAAGCAGCTAAATCCCAGCAACTCACCTTCTGCAATTGCTCCCTGACTGCTGTTTACAATTCTTTTTGCAGGGTAAGACAGAAATCCATCTGGAAGCAGTCCTTATGCCAGAGCTGAGCAATGCAAACAAGAGTGAAAATCTATAGTGTAGTGAAAGATATGCAGAAGAGGACAGACAGAATTGACACAGATATGCATGATCACAGCCACAGATACCACACACACACATATGTCAAAGGGGAACATTCATCTTACCAAACATGTATTTTGAATTCCTAGAGTCTTCAGAAGCACATTAGTTCAATACGATAGAACCACCTTGAAAATTTGACGCCCTCTTCCTAAATCTGTCCCCCAGAACCAGGTAGAAGGAATCCAATCCCATTCCTCACAACATCCCTTTAGCTATTTGAGGATGGTACACTGTCCTGTGTCCCCAAGTGGATCCATCTCAGGGGTAATGAAATCACAGGCACATCTTGGGCTGTGGGGCAGGGTGGAAGATGAGCAGGCAATGTGGCCTGGTACTGTAGGCCAGGGCTGCTGTGGGGCAGGAGGCTCCCCAAGGGGATTTCTTCTTCCTTCCTCTGTTCTGGGTGCCCTGAGCCTGGGGCAGCAGTTGTGCCTGACCGTGAAACAGGTAGGTGGTTCCCTAGATCCATCCAGTCTGCCTCCTTTCCTCTTCTTTCCCTCCAGCTGGGCTTTGGATGTGGCCCCCAAAAGTTCATGTGCTGGAAACCTAGTCCCCAAAGTTCTTTATTGATGGGACCTGGAGATGGAACCTCTGGGGGACCATCAGGAGTAGGTCAGGTCGTGAGGGCGGGGCCTCCATGGTGGTGGCTACAGCTTTCTCAGAAGAAGCAGAGAGGATTGAGCCAGCATCCAGCTGGGTGTGTGATGCCCTCACCATGGCAGGATGCAGCACGAGATACACACTGGATGGTCCCATGCTCTCAGGCTGCCCAACCTCCTGAGCTGTGAGCCAAACAAACTTCTATACTATGTGAATCACCTGGGCTCCAGTGCTCTGCACTGCACAGGACATGGATGGAGACAGATGCATTTCCTTGGCCATAGGGAAGGACTCTGTACATTTTGTTCTGTCAACAGAACCCTCCTGTATGTCTCTGCCTTGGAACAGGAAGGCAAGTCACACTTTTCCATGGCTGGCCAGGATCCACCCTGGGTAACTGGGTTAATGGGTTTAGCCAAATCCCCTCTTGGGGCTTTTCTTTCATGCACAAACACACATTTCTTTACCCATAAGTGAATGAACTTAGAATCCATTTCCACCAATGATGATAACAAGCCTTCATTCCCAGGGAGCTAAAGCCAACTCTAGAGTAATCCTCAGTTCCCCCTGGCTGACTTGGGCTCCTTTTAGCAAACCCTTGGCTGCCGAGGTCCTCCTGAGCCCCCACAGCTGGCCACTGTCCCTGGGACGATGGCAATGAAGAGGTATAGGTCTGTGCCCTGTGTGTGCCTGTTTCTCCCCAGGCTGCCAGCCCAGCTGTGTGTTGTAGGAAGTGGTACAGGGACCTCACTCCAGCCCTTCTGGCCTGCCCTGAGCTGGGCTCTTCTGGGGGCAGCCAAGGGGCTCTCACTTGGGCATCTGCCTCTGCATGGGTGTGACTACAGGCTGTGGGCTTCTCTGTGGCACCCACCTTATTCTTGCCCCCACCTCCACGCAAACAAGGCACTGCCTGCACCCCAAGATCTCCTCCAGCCGTCCTCTCCTTCCCTGTCACCCCCGGGGACACTGAGTCCTTCTGAGGATGCAGGCCTCCTATGACTCCTTCTCAGTTCCTGTCTCTATCGTTCCCTGCTTCCTGTCCACTGTGGCATGCTCAGCCTTCCCATGGGGAAGCATTTTCTGCCAGAGCTGCTTCCTTCCTACTTTGTGGCTTTTAGAAACTCTGTGGTCTGAGTCCACCACACTGGCTTTTGCTGGTGGTCAAATCAAAACTATTTCTCTGTCCCATAAGTGGCACTTGCATTGCAAAGCCTTTAAGATTGCAGGACTCATGTCATCAGTAATTCACAGAGAAGTCACTACACCTTTGCTCAGCTTTCATCCTCCAGCAGCCCCTTTGGACACACTACACACGGTTGTGGCAGGGTCATAGAGTGAATGGGACAAAGTCTTCCCTTTGTCACTATTGCTGAATTCTCTTGGCTAAAGTAAGACTAGAGACCTGGGGGTGGGCATGTGGTACAATGATTAACTTGCTGCTTGGAACACCTGCAACCCATATTGGAGCCCTTGGGTATGAACCCTAGCTCCACTTCCAATCCAGCTTCCTGCTAATGCCTGAGAGACAGAAGGTGATGGTTCAAGTTGTTGGGTCCTTCCATCCCAGTGGGAGACCGAAATTGAGTTCCAGGCTCCCAATTTTGATCTGGCCCAGCCCCAGTTGATGTGAGAATTTGGAAAGTAAGTCAGCAAATGAAAAAATCTCCCTCGCCTCTCAGCTTTTCAAGTAAAATCAATAAGTATATTAATTGATAAATTAATTAAAAATAAGAGGCCATCTTATAATCAAAGGGAGGGAAACCCAACTTTAAATCTTGGTGGGAGAAGCTGCACAGTTCTATTGTAAAATTGGTGGATACAGGGAGGAGTGAAGAGTGGGGATTGTCTACCATCTTTACAGTCTCCCACATTAGGAGAAAAGAGAAAAATGTAACAACAAAGAACACTTGACTGATCAATAAAAGATAAGAAAGAAGGTATAAATAAATGATGAAAGAGCAGAACAAATAGAAAGCAAAGAGCAAGATGGTAAATATCAACCCAAATATATCACTAATTACATTAAATGCCACTGGACTAAATTCAAAATTGTTGGTCAAGAAGCCAATTCCATGAGACTTACAGGAAGCATTCTAAATGTGAGTACCACACTTACATAACAGTTGTATTGGTTATTTGAACACTGTCCAATGATACCCTAGGGAAAATCTGAGCATAAGGCAAATTTTGCACATGCTGAATTTCATTTACAGGAAACTGAATGAACACAGAAAATTATTCCCAGTCCACGTTGGTCAAGTGCACAAAAAGCACACATTCATGCACACATGTGTGCCAACCACCTGCCTTCACAGTGTGTGCTATAAGCCACACCCATCCACCTTTGCTGGGACAACCTTCCATCTCACCTGATTTCAAAGTTTCCACCACTTTAAAGACAAGCAACCCCAAGGTCTTTCTTTTACATCAGAAAATGCCACATTTATGCTCCATAAAACTGTGTGGATATATTTTTGGTAACAGTTTCATTGAGATAAATTTATATACCATGGGGGCCAGCACTGTGCATAGCAGATTAAGCTGCCAACTACAATGCCAGCATCACATATGTGTACCAGTTCAAGTCTCAGCTGTTCCACTTCTAATCCAGCTCCCTGCTAATGCACCTGGAAAAGCAGCAGAAGATGGCCCAAGTATTTGGGCCCCTGTGCCCACATGAGAGACCTAGATGAAGCTTTGGCATGGCCTAGCACTGGCTATTGTGACCATTTGCGGAGTGAACCAAAAGATGGAAGATCTCTCTCTCTCTCACTCTCTTTCTCTTTCTCTCTCTCTCTCTAACTCTGCCTTCCAAATAAATAAATAATGTTTTAAAAAATAATAGTGGCTTCTCCTGTATTCACAAAGTTGGGTGATCATCAGCACAATCAATGTGAGAATGTTCCATCACCTTGGAAAGAAATGCTGTGCTCCTGAGGCATCAGCCTGCATGCTCCCATTCCCCCAGCCCCCACAGCCATAGGCAGCCACTGCTTCTTCATATCTTTCTGTTTTGGACAATACATACAAGTGGAATTGCATCATGTACGTTCTTTGTGATTGGCTCCTCTCTCAGTGTAAGGTTCTAAAGATTCATCTATGTAACACTTCATTTTATTTTATACTGGAATAACAGTCCATTGTATGGATACAACACAATTTATTTATGCTTAATGGACAGACATTTCAGTAGTTTCCACCACTGAACTTTTTCTGGATAATGGAGCCATTTCTGAAGGACACACATTTTCGTCTCTCTCGGGTACATCCCTAGGAGTGAAGTGCCTGGCTCGTGTAGTAACTCTATGTTTAGTGTTCTGAGGAACTGCCAGAGTGATTCCAGAGTGGCTGTACCCTTTAACATTACCCCCAGCCCTGAAGGGGAATTCTCATTTCTCTACATCCTTGCCAAAAATGGGTTGTATCGTCCATCATTTTGATTTTGGCCATCCCACGGGGAGTGAAGAGTGATTTTGATGTGTGTTTCCATGATGGCTCCTGAGGTGAGCATTTGTCGTGAGTGTGTTGGCCATATTTGTATCTCCTTTGGATAAATGGATATTAAGATCTTTTCCCTTTGTGATTTTCTTGTTGACTTAAAGCAGTTCTATATGGATTCCATAGAATCTGTTAAGTATTTTTCCTCATTGTATGGATTGTCACCTGTGTTTTTGTTGCACAAAAATGTCTTAATTTTGCTGTTGTATAATTCAGCTAATTTTTCTTCTAGCTTCTGTTTTTGATGTACTAAGAATCCACTGCCAAATACATGACCAGAAATACTTGCGCCTTTGTTTTCTTCAAAGAGTTTAATAGTTTCACTTTTGATTTAGGCTTTGATCCATTTTTAGTCTATTTGTGTGTATAGTGTGCAATGTGTGTGATCAAGGTCCAGCACCATTCATTGAACAGGCTGTTTCTTCCCTCATCGAATGGTCTTGGGAGCCTTGTCAAAGCTAATTGACCAGGGCCGGCATTGTGCATATTGGGTAAAGGCATCGCCTGCAAAACCAGCATCCCATAAAAGCACTGATTCATATCCTGGTTGCTCCAATTCTGATCCAGCTCCCTGCTAATGGCCCAGGAAGAGCAGCGGAAGATGGCCCAAGTGCTTGGGACCCTGCCACCCATTTGGGAGACCTGGCTGAAGCTCCTGACTCCTGGCTGAAGCTTGGCCCAGTCCTGGCCATTGTGGCCATCTGGGGATTAAACCAGTGGATGCAAGATCTCTTTGTCTACCCCCTTCCTCTGTCTGTGTAACTTTGACTTTCAAATAAAAATAAATACATCTTTTTAAAAAACTAATTGACTGAGAATATTCTCGAAAGATGGAAGACTAGGAAGCACCATAATCTGTCCTCACCTAGAAAATGGCCCTGGCAGAACCTGTGAGATGTCAGTGCTGTGGAATTCTGAAGACTATTGAAGGCTTTCAGGAGAAGGATTGGAAATGAAGCTCATTTAATTTAGCACAGGACCAACTACTAGTCTCCCACTTCTCACCCTGCTGGCAGCCTCTGGGAACATTCCTGTAGCAGCTTACACACAGCCTGTGGGAGCCAGGGTGGGCAAAAAGGACTCTGTCTTCCAAACACTGGAGATCATGCTCTGCTGATTGCTGTATCTGAATAGAGAATGCCTTGGTTCCAACATAACCTAAAAGGCTAAAACATTTTTTTAAGGTTTCTTCATTTTATTTGAAAGACAGAGTTATAGGGTGGGGGTTGGGGAATCATCCATCTGCTGCTTCACTCCCCAAATGGCTGCAGCAGCCAGAACTAAGCCAGTTTAGAGCCAGAAACCAGGAGCCACGTGGGTGCAGGGGCCTAAGCAACTGGGTCATCACTGCTTTACCAGGTACATTGGCAGGGAGCTGGATTGGAAGTGGAGCAGCTGGGAATCCAATCAGCACCCATAGGGAATGCTGGCACTGCAGGCAGTAGCTTAATCCACTACACCGCAGCACTGGCCCCTAATGCATTTTTTTAGAATAGACTATTTTTGGTGCACAAAATGTGTAAAAATGTAATTCCACAACAACTCAAAGTGTTGGGGGTAGAGCAGTGAAAGGAGCAGGTTTTGTGTTATTGTAGTCAAGCTGATATAAACTCAAATGAGAGTCCCACAAATTTAGGATGTTACACGTAATTTTGGAGTTGACAAATGATTTAGTGGTTAATATGCCAGTTGGGACACCTATAATCCCACACTGGAGTGCATAGGTTTGAGTGCAATTCCAGTCTCCTGTTAATGTGCACCCTGGGAGGCAGCAGGTTATGGCTGTAGTTGGGTCCCTTCTATGCAAGTGAACCAGCACATAAGATCTCTCTCTGTTTGCCTCTATCTCTAGCTTTATCAACTCTAACATCTCTATCTCTGTTGCTGTCACTGACAATCAAATTAATTTTTAAAATGTGACTCAGTCTCTTTATCACAGGCGTTCTCTGATTTTCTATTTCTTTTCAAAATAGCTAAAGAATATACATCAAAAGACACAACAATGGGATTTAAATGCCGCACTACCACCCAGAAATCAACCAAACAAAGAAGATGGCAGGAGCCGACACTGTGGCATAGCGGGTAAATCTGCCACCTGCAGTGCCCAAATCCCATATGGGCCCCGGTTCAAGACCCAGCTGCTCCACTTCCGATCCAGCTCTCTGCTATGTTTTGGGAAAGCATTGGAAGATGGCCCAAGTCCCTAGGCCCCTTTACCCTCATGGGAAGACCAGGAGGAAGCTCCTGGCTCCTGGCTTCAGATGGGCGCAGCTCCAGCCGTTGCAGTCAATTGGGGAGTGAACCAGTGGAAGAAAGACCTCTCTCTCTCTCTCTCTCTCTCTGCCCCTTCTTCTTTCTCTGTGTAACTCTGACTTTTAAAAAAAAGAAGATGGTAAAGGATAATAGGGGACAAAAAGAGTATAAGGCATATAAAGCAAATAGCAAAGTGACAGAATTAAGTTCTTCCTTATCAGTAGTTACTTTCAATGTTAGTTGATTAAACTCCCCCAATAAAAAAAATTGGATGAATAGACCAAAAAAATTATCAACTACATATCTATAAGGGACTCAATTTAGATCCAAAGTTAAAAGTAAAAGGAGGGAAAATTATATTCCATGCAAGTAGTAACCAAAAGAGAGGCTGGTGTGGTTATACTGACATCAGACAAAATAAACCTCAGTCAAAATAGCTACAACAGACAAATAAGGATATTAGATGTTGATAAAAGAATAACCATCAGGAAGATATAACAATTTCAAATGTGTGCACCTAACAAAATAGCTCCATACAAAGAGAAAACATACATATTTTAAAAAGAGAAGTAGCTTCACAACATTCAGAGACATCAATATTCTACGCTCACTAAAGGACATAAACAAGACAGAAAATCAGTAAGGAAATGGAGGACTTGTACAACACTGTAAGCCAGCTATACCAGACATACACAGAACATGCCCCCAACAACAACAGAATACTCTTCTCATTTACAATGAATCTTTCACCAGAACAGATGCGAAATAAGCCTCAAGAAATTTTAAAACATTGAAATCATATAATGTGTCTTTTCCAAAAACATCAGGAAGGAAATCCGTAAAATCCACAAATTTGTGGAAATAATTGAAATGAAACAACTAGTACAACAGGAAACTGTGATAGTGACGAGAAATTATAATGAAGTGAAGAATTCAATAGATCAAATGAAAAACACATTAGAGAGCCTTACAAACAGAATGGGTGAAGCAGAAGAGAGAATATCAGACTTAGAAGACAGAGCACAGGAAAGGATACAGTTAGACCAAAGAAAAGAAGAGGAAATTAGAAATCTAAAACATATTGTTGGGAATCTTCAGGATACTATTAAAAAAAAACCAACATTCGGGTTCTAGGAGTTCCTGAAGGCATGGAGAGGGAGAAAGGATTACAAGGCGTTCCTAGTGAGATATTAGCACAAATTTCACAGGTATGGAGAAGGACAGAGACATCCTAGTACAGGAAGCTTATAGAACCCCTAGTAAACACGACCAAAAGAGATCCTCACCACGACACGTTGTAATTAAACTCTCCACAGTGAAACATAAAGAAAAGATCCTAAAATGTGCAAGAGAGAAATGTCAGATTACTCTCAGAGGATCTCCAATCAGACTCACAGCTGACTTCTCATCAGAAACCCTACAAGCTAGGAGGGAATGGCGAGATATAGCCCAGGTACTAAGAGAGAAAAACTGCCAGCCCAGAATATTATATCCTGAAAAAGCTCTCATTTGTGAATGAAGGTGAAATAAAGACTTTTCATAGCAAACAGAAATTGAAAGAATTTGTCGCCACTTGTCCAGCCCTGCAAAAGATGCTTAAAGATGTGTTGCACAAAGAAACACATAAACATGGTCATCAATACGAAAGAAGGTAAAGGAAGGAAACCTCACAGCAAAAGATCACAGGGAATTCAAAGCATACATTAGAAAATATCTTTGGCAAATGGCAGGGCAAAGTTACCACTTATCAATAGTCACCTTGAACGTTAATGGCCTGAACTGTCCAGTTAAAAGACACCGATCGGCTGATTGGGTTAAGGAACAAAACCCATCCATTTGCTGCTTACAAGAAACACATCTTTCCAACAAAGATGCACACAGACTGAAAGTGAAAGGCTGTAAAAAGATATACCATGCCAACAGAAATGCAAAAAGAGCGGGCGTAGCCATCTTAATATCGGACAACATAAACTTTACCACAAAAACTGTTAGGAGAGACAAAAGGGACACTATATAATGATTAAGGGATCAATTCAACAAGAAGATATAACAATTATCAATGTATATGCACCTAATTACAGGGCACTGGTTTATCTAAAAGATTTGTTAAGGGACTTAAAGGGAGACTTAGACCCCAATACAATAGTACTGGGGGACTTCAATACTCCACTCTCAGAAATAGACAGATCAACAGGACAGAAGATCAACAAGGATACAGTAGATTTAAACGACACTATAGCCCAAATGGATCTAACAGATATCTACAGAACTTTCAATCCTACAGCTAAAGATTTTACATTCTTCTCAGCAGTACATGGAACCTTCTCTAGGATTGACCACATACTAGGCCATAAAGCAAGTCTCAGCAAATTCAAAAGAATTAGAATCATACCATGCAGCTTCTCAGACCATAAAGGAATGAAGTTGGAAATTAGCAACTCAGGAATCCCTAGAGCATACGCAAACGCATGGAGATTGAACAACATGCTCCTGAATGAACACTGGGTCATAGAAGGAATTAAGAGAGAAATCAAAATTTTTCTGGAAGTAAATGAGGATAACAGCACAACATACCAAAACTTATGGGACGCAGCAAAAGCAGTGTTAAGAGGAAAGTTTATATCAATAGGTGCCTACATCAAGAAATTGGAAAGGCACCAAATAGATGAGCTTTCAATTCACCTCAAGGATCTAGAAAATCTGCAGCAAGCCAGACCCAAATCTAGTAGGAGAAGAGAAATAATTAAAATCAGAGAAGAAATCAACAGGATTGAATCCAAAAAAAATTACAAAAAATCAGCCAAACGAGGAGCTGGTTTTTTGAAAAAATAAAAAAATTGACACCCCATTGGCCCAACTAACTAAAACAAGGAGAGAAAAGACCCAAATCAATAAAATCAGAGATGAAAAAGGAAACGTAACAACAGACACCACAGAAATCAAAAGAATCATCAGAAATTACTACAAGGACCTGTATGCCAGCAAACAGGAAAATCTATCAGAAATGGATACATTCCTGGACACATGCAACCTACCTAAACCAGGAAGACATAGAAAACCTAAACAGACCCATAACTGAGACAGAAATTGAAACAGTAATAAAGGCCCTCCCAACAAAGAAAAGCCCAGGACCAGATGGATTCACTGCTGAATTCTACCAGACATTTAAAGAAGAACTGACTCCAATTCTTCTCAAACTATTCAGAACAATCGAAGAAGAGGGAATCCTCCCAAATTCTTTCTGTGAAGCCAGCATCACCTTAATTCCTAAGCCGGAAAAAGATGCAGCATTGAAAGAGAATTACAGACCAATATCCCTGACGAACATAGATGCAATAATCCTCAATAAAATTCTTGCCAATAGAATGCAACAACACATCAGAAAGATCATCCACCCAGACCAAGTGGGATTTATCCCTGGCATGCAGGGATGGTTCAATGTGCACAAAACAATCAACGTGATACACCACATTAACAGACTGCAGAAGAAAAACCATATGATTATCTCAATAGACACCGAGAAAGCATTTGATAAAATTCAACACCCTTTCATGATGAAAACTCTAAGCAAACTGGGTATGGAAGGAACATTCCTCAATACAATCAAAGCAATTTATGAAAAACCCACAGCCAACATCCTATTGAATGGGGAAAAATTGGAAGCATTTCCACTGAGATCTGGTACCAGACAGGGATGCCCACTCTCACCACTGCTATTCAATATAGTTCTGGAAGTTTTAGACAGAGCTATTAGGCAAGAAAAAGAAATTAAAGGGATACGAATAGGGAAGGAAAAACTCAAACTATCCCTCTTTGCAGATGATATGATTCTTTATTTAGGGGATCCAAAGAACTCTACTAAGAGACTATTGGAACTCATAGAAGAGTTTGGCAAAGTAGCAGGATATAAAATCAATGCACAAAAATCAACAGCCTTTGTATACACAGGCAATGCCTTGGCTGAGGAAGAACTTCTAAGATCAATCCCATTCACAATAGCTACAAAAGCAATCAAATACCTTGGAATAAACTTAACCAAGGACATTAAGGATCTCTATGATGAAAATTACAAAACCATAAAGAAAGAAATACAAGAGGATACCAAAAAATGGAAAAATCTTCCATGCTCATGGATTGGAAGAATCAATATCATCAAAATGTCCATTCTCCCAAAAGCAATTTACAGATTCAATGCAATACCAATAAAAATACTGAAGACATTCTTCTCAGATCTGGAAAAAATGATGCTGAAATTCATATGGAGACACAGGAGACCTCGAATAGCTAAAGCAATCTTGTACAACAAAACAAAGCCAGAGGCATCACATTACCAGATTTCAGGACATACTACAGGGCAGTTGTTATCAAAACAGCATGGTACTGGTACAGAAACAGATGGATAGACCAATGGAACAGAATTGAAAACCAGAAACAAAAACAAAGAAGATATATAAAGTATATATGAAAAGATTTTCTTATTATTTATCACTATCTTATTTATCATTTCTTGTTCTCTTCATGCATTCCTGAGTTACCATCTGGAGTCTTTCCTTAACCCAATTCAGCTTTGCTGTCAATCTCCTCCATTGGGCTATACTGAAATATAATACATTTCTATATGTCAGAGGCCCAGCAATACATTAACGTACTCATTGCTTTGTACAATTGCTTTCTAAACCAGTGAAGAGAAGAGAAGACTAGAAATATACATTTATTCTGTCTTGGATAATAACCTTTGCTGATGCTCTTTGTTTTTGCAAGTGGATTCAAATAACTGTCTGGGGTTACTTACTTCTAGCCCAGAAAACTTCTGACGTTATTTAATGTGAGGTGGATCTGCTGGCAACAAATTCCTTCAACCTTTTTTGTAATCTGGAAATGCCTTTATGTTGCTTTTGTTTAGGAAGATAGCTTTATCAATAGGAGATTCTTAGGTTAACAATGTTTTTCTCTGAGCACTTTTTTTCCTTCTATTTTTTTTAATGTTTATTTAACAAATATAAATTTCCAAAGTACAACTTTTGGGTTATAGCGACTTTTCCCCCCATAACCTCCCTCCCACCGACCACCATCCCATCTCCTGCTCCCTCTCCCATCCCATTCACATCAAGATTCATTTTCAATTATCTTTATATACAGAAGATCAATTTATTATATACTAAATAAAGATTTCAACAGTTTGCACCCACACAGAAACACAAGGTATAAAGTACTGTTTGAGTACTAGTTATACCATTAATTCACATAGTACAACACATTAAAGACAGAGATCCTACATGGGGAGTAAATGCACAGTGACTCCTGTTGTGTTGATTTTAACAACTGACACTCTATGGCGTCAGTAATCACCTGATGTTCTTGTCATGAGCTGCCAAGGCTAGGGAAGCCTTTTGAGTTCGCCGACTCTGATCTTATTTAGACAAAGCCATAGTCAAAGTGGAAGTTCTCTCCTCCCTTCAGAGAAAGGTACCTTCTTCTTTGATGGCCCATTCTTTCCACTGGGATCTCACTCACAGAGTGAGTGTTGTGTTTGGGTTTTTTTGTTTTGTTTTTGGTTTTTGGTTTTTGGTTTTTTTTTGCCAAGTGTCTTGGCTTTCCATGCCTGAAATACTCTCATGGACTTTTTAGCCAGATCCAAATGCCTTAAGGGCTGATTCTGAGGCCAGAGTGCTGTTTAGGACATTTGCCATTCTATGAGTCTGCTGTGTATCCTGCTTCCCATGTTGGATTGTTCTCTCCTTTTTAATTCTATCAGTTAGTATTAGCAGACGCTAGTCTTGTTAATGTGATCCCTTTGGCTCTTAATTCTATCACTATGATCAGTTATGAACTGAAACTGATCACATTGACTAGTGAGATGGCATTGGTACATGCCACCTTGATGGGATTGAATTGGAATCCCCTGGCACATTTCTAACTCTACCATTAGGAGTAAGTCCGATTGAGCCTCTGCCAAACTCTACATCTCCTCCCTCTCTTATTCCCACTCTTATATTTAACAGGGATCACTTTTCAGTTAAATTTGAACACCTAAGAATAATTGTGTTTTAATTGAAGAGTTCAACCAATGGTATTAAGTAGAACAAAAAAATACTAAAAGGGATAAAGTATTAAATTGTACATCAACAGTCGGGACAAGGGCTGATCAAGGCACCATTTCTCATAGTGTCCATTTCACTTCAACAGGTTTTCTTTTTGGTGCTCGGTTAGATGTCACCCATCAGGGAGAACATATGATATTTGTCCCTTTGGGACTGGCTTATTTCACTCAGCATGAAGTTTTCCAGATTCCTCCATTTTGTTGCAAATGATCGGATTTCATTTTTTACTGCTGTATGGTATTCTATAGAGTATATATCCCATAATTTCTTTATCAAGTCTTCTCTGAGCATTTTTAACATGTTATCTAATTGCCTTCTGGCCTCCATTGTTTTTAATGAGAATTTGAATTAAATCTTACTTTGGTTACCTTCTATGTAGCTGTTTTTTCTTGCTGCCTTCAAGATTTTCTCATCACTGGGGTTCATCATTGTTACTGTGATGCATCAGCTGTGGATCTCTATAAATTTTATATAAATATATTTTATATAAATGTATATATAGATCTCTTTATACATTATACCTTCTTGGAGTACATTGAGGTGTGTGTGTGTGTGTGTGTGTGTGTGTATTTTTTTCTTCAAATTCACAGTTTTCAACTATTATTTCTTCAAATAGTTTTTCTGCTTTGGGCCTCTCTCTTACTATCTCCTTGTCTCACGGCCCCCTCTCCCTGTCCTAATGCCACCATCATTATATATAAGATGATGTGTTCAATGTCAGCACACACTTCTCTAAAGCTCTTAATAGTTTTCTGCATTCTTTTTCCTTTTTTTTTCCTTTTTTCTCACTGTATTTCAGACTGCATATATATTATCTAGCTTTGATTTCAGATGCTGTCTTCAGCCAGGGAAAGTCTATTTTTGAGCCTATATAGTGAATTTTTCATCTCAGTTACTTTACTTTCCTGTTCTCAAATCCCTTCTTGGTCCTTTCTTTTCCATTCACTCTACATTTTTCTTTATTGACATTGTATGTCTGATGAGACATTGTTGTCAGACCTTCTTTTATTTCTTTAAATTTAATTGTTTTAAAAGAAAGAGTGGTGGCCGGCGCCGCGGCTCACTAGGCTAATCCTCCGCCTAGCGGCGCCGGCACACCGGGTTCTAGTCCCGGTTGGGGCGCCGGATTCTGTCCCGGTTGCCCCTCTTCCAGGCCAGCCCTCTGCTGTGGCCAGGGAGTGCAGTGGAGGATGGCCCAGGTGCTTGGGCCCTGCACCCCATGGAAGACCAGGAAAAGCACCTGGCTCCTGGCTCCTGCCATCGGATCAGCGCGGTGCGCCGGCCGCAGCGCGCCGGCCGTGGCGGCCATTGGAGGGTGAACCAACGGCAAAAAGGAAGACCTTTCTCTCTGTCTCTCTCTCTCACTATCCACTCTGCCTGTCAAAAAAAAAAAAAAAAAAAAAAAAAAAAAAAAAAAAAAAAGAGTGGTGGGGCTGGCACTGAAGCACAGTAAGTTAATCCTCTGCCTGTGGCACCAGGATCCCATATAGGTGCTCGTTTGAGTCCTGGCTGCTCCTCTTCCAATAATTCAAGTCTCTGCTATGGCCTTGGAAAGCAGTAGAAGATGGCTCAAGAACTTGGGCCCCTGCACCCAGGTGGGAGACCTGAAAGAAGCTCCTGGCTCTAGATCGGCCCAGCTCTGGCCATTGCGGCCATCTGGGGAGTGAACAAAGAGTTGGAAGACCTCTCTCTCTCTCTCCCCCTCTGACTGTCTGTAACTCTACCTCTCAAAAAAAATAAAATATTTTTTAAAATACACAAATAAAGAAAGGATGGTTAAAATGATAAATTGTATGCTGTATTTTACCACAATATTTAAAATATGAAATTAAAAGATTAAAAAGCTAAAAATTAATAAAGATGGTTTTAGGAAACTATGAAATAATATTAGGTGGTCTAATAAACTTTTAACTGGAGTACCTGCAGAAGAAAGGAGGAGAAACATCCTTTTTTAGACACACATTCAAAAGCTGAAAGAATTGATCACTTGCACATTCACATTATAAGAAGTGTTGGAGGAAGTTCTTTGGGCATAAGGAAAATGCTACCTGATGAAAATATAATGTCAAAAAATGGTAAAGATAAAAGATTGTTTCTTCCTAGTTAAGTACCTTAAAATATAAGTAATGAAACAAAAACACTGAAACTGCATTGTGAAATACAACGATAGGTATGAGACCAACAATACCTGGCTTGAGAGCTTGGAGGGAAGAAACACTAGTGACTTTTGTGAGGTTTTGCATTATATGTGAGGTTGTATATATGAAGCTGGGCTGTTATAAGTTAAAGTTGTATATTGTAAACACCAAAGCTATAAAAGAGAGTGTAGCTAATAAGACAGTAAATTAGATAAAATGAAATCATAAAAATACTCTGTCCAAGAAAAATGAGGGAGAGAAAGAGGGAAAAGTAAACAAATAACAGATGGGACAAATAAGAAACAACGATCAAGATGGCAAATTTAACTTAATTCACATCAACAATCAAAGAGCTGAAAGTGTCAAATGCAAAATAAAAACAAGACCCAATCACAACTGAAATATAAAAACACATATGGGTTAAAGGTAAAAGGTCCCCAAAAAGGTGCCAGGCCAACACTAATGCTAAGAAAGTTGGAGTGGTTATATTAATGTTAGACAAAGTGAAATCCGCAACAAAAAAATAATAACTTAAACATCATGAAAATTAAAAATTACTACTCAAAGGACATTCTGGGGAGAATGAAAAGAAAGCAACTATCTAGAAAAAATATGTGCAAATCATAGGTCTGATAAAAAAATTTGTATCTAGGGTATATTGAAAAACCTAAATTCTCACTCACAGAGAAAAAATTACCTGATTTTTTCAAAAAACAATGTATAATTATACACAAAGAGCAAACAAGGAAATGAAATGCCAACATACATTTTCTTTAAAATTGCATAAGAATAATAGATATCAAGGAATAAATGTAACAAATATGCCCATGAGATATACACAAAAGCAATAAAACATTATTGACAGAAATCAAACATTTAAAAATAGAGATTCTGTTTATGAATCAAATAAAAAGCTGGTTTTTCTCAAACTGATTATAGCTTAATTACCACTGAAGTCTCTAAGTCACAGCATATCACCTGTGTGTAGAAATTGGCAAAACAAGTCTGAAATTTGAATACAAAAGCAACTTGTTAAGTGCTGCAAAGTCACCTCTGAAGAGTATGTTGGGAGGATTTATGCTCTCAGACACACCATTTTATAAAGCCAAGGTAATTAAGACATCATAGCATCGGTACAGAAAAAAAAATAATAAAACCCAGAAAATAACTCATTCAGTGTAGGCCTGAAATTTATGAGCAAATTAGAATTAGAAAACAGTGCAGAAAGAATGACCTTTTCATCAGTGATCATGAGACAAAGAAACCTGGCCCCCTGTCTACTTCACATCACAGAGAAAAATCAATTATCTAAATGTGAAAGAAAAACCAATTTAAAAATTTGAGTGATAGAAAAGATAACCCTCTTCACAACATCAAGAGTGAAGACTTAAAAGCACTAACAAAAAGGAAAAAAGTCATAAGGAGGGCTGCATGAAAATTAAGATCTTCCCCTTTCCTGGGGAAAAAAAATAAAAAGATACCAATAAGAAAGTGAAAAGTGGGACACGGAATGGAAACGGGATGTAGCCCATGGTGGTTAAGGGTATTTTCCAAAGATGGCCTCAGCAGTACCTCCCATTCCACATGCTCTTCTGGAGGACGACTTTGCCTCTCCCATCAAGCGCTGATGGGTATGTCTCCTAGGCAGGTTTTGACTTCTTTGAGATGGTAAGACTTCCACCTGGCTCTCTTGGGATGCTCACTCTGCAGAAGCCAACAGCATCCTACAAAACAACCATCCCAAGCTTGCCATGCTGGAAAGGCCATGAATGGGTGCACAGGTTGCCAGTCCCAGCTGAGCTCATGACAGCCAGCACCAACCACCATCCATCCAATCCAGTCAAACCTTCGCTAGCTGACAACAACAGCTTGAGGGACCCAAGCAGAAATTACCCTGCCAAGTCTTCTCACATTCCTGACCCATAAAAACAAGAGCAGAATAAAACAGTTGCCACTTTGCAGCTATGGAGAGAGAGAGAGAGAGAGAGAGAGAGAGAGAGAGAGAGAGAGGAACAGGGCACATAAACACCAGGAAATACGCAAAACTGTTCATAGCAGCTAAAGCTGGAAACTGGTAACAGCAGGCAACAACTTCCATCAGTAGTAGATGCATAATAAACTGTTTATTCTACAGTATGCAAGTGAGCAAAGCAGTATTGATGAATCTCACAAAAGTGTTTAAGGATTAAATATATCTGCTACATATCTATTTAAATCACTTTTTTAAATAAGCAAAGCATTATTTCATGAAATAATGAAAAAAGCAGGAAAGTGATAAAGCCATCATAGTGGAAATCTTTGGTGGGGTGGGGGCGGAAGGCAGGCAGTTTCTGGAATGCCAGTGCCATTCCATATCCTTTGGCCTGGGTAGTGCAAATATGGGTGTTTGCTCTAAAATTCACATTTATAATACACCGATGTCTTATATACTTCGCCCAAGTGTTACATATCACAGTAAGTTTTGTTTTAAAATTGAAAGAAAGCAACAAAATATAGGACTAAGGGAAAAAAGTCTACCCATTCATTATTTGGTTGTCTTAATTCCTCCAACGTTACTTATTAAATCAGCAAAACGGTCTCCACGATTCCAACTTAACACTCTCAGTGCTGCCTCGTCCTTGAGAGCGGTAGTGGTTGCAGCCGACCCTCTGGGATCATTTGAGGGCGAAGATAAACGGGCTTTGGGGACCCATGGGGAAGTGTGAACCAAGTGAGCACACGCAGAGGGAAGACGGTGAGACGGTCATCGTCGCAGGACTTATTTTTAAAGAAATGTTGAGAGGGAGAACTGAAAACAGAAAGGAGGCATATGGGAGGGTGGCCAGGCCAGAAAGCACGGTGTCACCCCAGGGGCCAGTGTGGGCACGAGTCCGCCACAGAGACCTCGAGAGGACCCACAGCGGAGACCAGGCCTGCAGGCGGGGACGGGCGCAGCCCCCATGCACGCCTCCCGCTCGGGAAGCGGACATCTGCGGGACGGTGACGAAGATGGGACCGACTGCTGTTTCAAGCAGCGGCGCTCAATGTTGTCAAAGGACGGAGAAACGTGAGCGACCGCCTTCCGTCCATCCCTGGTGCCAGGCCCCAGCTGCTTCCCAGCGTGGCGAGGGGTGGGCATCGTCAGTGACCTCCACTGCCCGGGGCGGCCACGCCGGACAAGGACGCCGCGGACTGGGAAGTGCGGGCTCTGGAGAGGGGCCGAGCAAAGCTGAGGTCCTTCTCGCCGACCCCGCACTCTCCGGCAACCGCTGGGAGGTCCTGCGCGAGGTGCGAGGGGCGGTCGGAGGGCCCCCCTCCCCGCCCCGGCCCGCCTCCGCGACGGCCCCGCCCCGGCCCGCCCCGGGCTGCCCGAAGGCGCCCTCATTCCCAGCCCCTAGCTGCGGCCGCGCAGGTCGCACCCGCGCCGCAGCGGCCGGAGATGCCGCGGGGCGCCGCGCCGGGCCTGTTCCTCTGGCTCTGCCTCGGATTCCTCGACGGTGAGCGCGGGACTGGAGGTGAAGGGGGTACGCGCGGCGCGGACGGGCAGGAATCCGCGGGCCCGGAGCGCGGCGAGGAGGAAGAGTCTGCGGGACTTTTGTCCCGGCGCCGGAGAGGCCAGCGGGCTGCGCCTTGGGTGCCCGACCGGTTCCTGCGTCCAGTGTTCTCGGAGCGAGCTCCGTCGGGCTGCAGCCGTAGCCCGGATCTTGCGTTTCCCCTCTCCTTGTTCCCTGGGTCCCGGCGCAGTACGGCCCGGCCCGCAATCCCCGGGGGCGTCGCAGGGAGCCGGAGCGACCGACCTGGCCTGGCCCAGGCTTGAGCTCGCTTCTCGTGGGCTCTGGAAATCATTCCTCCAGCCGGGAGGCGCGATGCAGGCGCAGGGGCTCTGGACCTCCGCGGCGCAACCTCGGTCGCGAGGGCGCAGGTGCCGGCACGGACTTAAGGCGAATCCAAGGTCCGCTTCTCGTGGGCGACCAGCGCTGCAGAAAGGGCAGAAACGTAGGACTCTTCGGATTTGAGGGGACAGGAGGAAGGAGGACCAAGGAGCCTGGACTAGAAGGCAGAGTCTGCCACCAAGCAGAGGAGAAGCGGGGTTGGGTTTGTGCCCTTGGGGGGAGAGCGCAGGTGTGTTGGGAAAGGGGGCTGTGGAGATTGAGGCCGAGGGTCGAGGGTCGGAGGAGAGAGTTCAGGTGTGGGCGGGAGTGGAGATTTGGATGGGACCGCAGAGGAGATGGCGTGGCTCTGGGAATCACCAGGCACGGGGCCTCTTGGGTGCCCCAGGTGCAGGGAGGCGTGAAGAGGCCTGAAGGGAGAGATATGCGGATGGAGGTGGCTTTGTTGCTTCCTCTGGTCCAGGTCTCTAGGACCACACAGCTCTGCTCTCTCTGTCCCCTCCTCCCCCAGGTCGGAGGACCCAGGACAGGGGAGGAGAGGGAGGCGTGGCTGAGCCTGGGGGAGGAGGGTCTCCCAGGACCCTTGCACCCATCCCATGGCCAGGCTCTCCCAGGTGCTCTGGCTGTGTGTGTTGAGTGACTGAGTGAGTGTGAGTGGAGGAGTGAATGGGGCCCTGGTTGGACCGCCTGGGTGTGGAATGGGAGCTGTCCCCCCCCCCCCACCTTCAGGCTACATTAACTGAGACTTGGGAGAGAGGCTGGACTGAGACGTTGGACAGGAAGCAGAGGCAAGGGTCTAAGAGAGGACACTAAGGTCAGGAGGCCCGGGGGGAGGGGAGCTTCCAGAGAAATGAGGAAGATTCCACAGGAGGAGGAAAGAACCTGGGGAGGCCAGAGGGTGTGGGAGGTGGAGGCGCATCAAGAGGCAAGGCCATGTCACGCAGTCCGTGCAGGTGACTGATCAAATCGACCAGCAAAGGACAGACAAGGAGACACCCAGGAAAGGAGGTGTCCCAGGCTGGCAGGGAAATGACAAGAGACAGAGACTCACCTCCCTCCAGCCCCAGCTGCGCTAAGCAGAACCCTAAAAGCCCTGAGTCTTAAGGGGTGCTGTGTCCTGTACCCCCAAGTACTGTCAAGTGTCAGGATAGCCAGAGCAGGAGGCAGGCGAGCAGCCTGATAACCCTAAGCTGACCCTCCAAGGTATAAGAATGGTCATAGAAGTGAACTCTGGCCCCTGCTGTGTCCCAAAGTGCCTTGCTCTGTGGCCTCAGTTCCTTTTCCTCTCCCTGCACCTGCACCTCCACCTCCCTGCGAACAGCAGTGGAGCAGGCTGGCAGCCCCCAAGGGCTGTGCATGCCAGGGCTGCACTGCCAGGTTCACAACCCAGCCAGGTCCACAGTCCCATCCCAGCAGAGTCCCTGCAGAGAGAGGGCTGTGTGCACTGCCGGTCAGTTCAGGGATGTGTACAGGAGGCTGAGGACACTGGCTACTGCTGTGGCCTGAGTCATGCAGGAGCCAGTCCCTGCCCCTCAGCCCTACCGCAGGCCCAAGGTGGACAGCAGTGTAAGGGGATGAGGCAGGATGCAGGCGCCCAAGTGCTCTGCAGACTCCAGTGCAGACCTGAGGCTGGGACTGCGGCTGAGGGGCCCTGCTGCCTCCCCAGTGCACAGCATCCCCAGGACCAGGCCCAAGACGATGAACTATCTGGCTTACTCCTCAGCATGCCCTCCCCACCCTGACCCCAAGCAGTGGCTCACTGGCCCAGGAAGGAGATTGCAATTCATACAAGCCATGAACCACGGTGCCTGCTCAGGGTGGCTGAGGGAGGATTTGGACCTGCACCCATTCTGCAGGGGTTTCCCGATGCCAGACTGGCAGGGACACAGACATGGCAACAGACATCCGTGGCTCAGAGATGAAAGTATTCAGCAGCCTCTGTGCGGCCAGCAGGTGACTGTAAGACTGCACAGGAAGGCGATGTCACTTCCAGCCACCGGCTTCCTGCAGAACTCCAGGAAAGGGAACCCCAGGCAGGGCAACGACCGTCTCAAAGTGCCACAAGCAGGAAAGTAGATCTGGTGAATGAGACAAGAGGACAGTCAGACACACAGGGGACAGTGACAGGAGCCAGCAAGGCAGCAGCAGCAAGGAAGCCGTTTTCTCTGCAAGGCAGGTGGAAGGGAAGAGCACCAGGGGGGTCCTGAGATTGTGCAACAGGTGGGGACCCTGGAAGGAGGAAGGAACCCATGGCCTCCCCGTAGAGTGTCCATCGGGCTGTCCTGCAGATCCCAGGTCACGTGACTAGGCCAGACAAGGAGGGAGGAAGGCTGGGAGCACGCAGGTGTGATGGGGCAGAGTGGAATGAGGTTATCCAGGAAAATGAGTGAGGTCCAAGTGTGAGGAGGAAGGTTCTTCTCTGTGCTGGCTTGTATCCCTCCTGCTGGCATTTGGGCGGATTTCCTGTTGCCTAGGCCTAGCCTCAGCCCCATGGCCCTCTGAGACTCCCCTTGCAGGTGGGGGAGTGGGCAGGCAGAGGGCTCCAGAGGACCCTCACTCTCCCTGGCTCGGCATCTGAGTGAGACCCAGGCGACAGGTCCCGGCTGGAGCCAGGGATTCCTGAGTTTCGATCTTTTTCAGACACTGGCTTCCTCTGAGATCTCAGTTTTCCGGTCACGCCGAGGGGACAGTGTGGGAGCAGGAAAGTGTGGGCATTCGTCACCGAGGCACTCCGGGGGAGTGCTCTGGTGGAGAGCGGGGGGCAGGGCAAACCTCAGGCCCAGCCCCACCATGGTCCGTGGCTGGCCAGGTCGGGGTGGCAGATGGGGGAGCCCCGCCACGTGGCCCACAGGGTCAGCAGGGGTTCATGGGAAAGGACTTGTCGGCCACAGAAGAGGACATCCTGCCTGCGTTTCCCTCTTCCTGCGGCAGGAGCCGGTGGCCCCGATTTAGCAGCAGTGGGGGCCACCTCTGAGCCAGCTGGGCTGTCTGATAACACAGCTCGTCCTGCTGGCTGCCAGCAGAGCCCTGACCCCAGGGAGACCAGGGCAGCTGCTCCGCGCTGGGCACTCAGCATCTGCTCAGGCCCCTTCCCCCTTGCCACCTGCATGGGGTGTGCAGGTACCCCAGCTCCCCGGCAGGTCCAGTCCTGGCTCAGCCTTCCCACTGTTCCCTGGCTGCCCCCAAGGGACCGTCTGCATCACAGGTGTGGTCCCCAAAAGATTAGCAGTGGCAGCCACTGCACATCCTGACCCCAGCACCATGGCTTTTCCCAAGCCCCACAGATGCCCTGCAGGGGGGCAGCTAAGAAGCCAGGCAGAAGGTGCTGCACACACACACACACATACACACACACACACCACCCCCAGAGGTCTGCCAGGCCTGGAAGGGGCTTCATTCCCACGTGCTCTGCATCCCGCTCTCTATGTAAAACCCAGGCTTTCGGATGGGCTTAGGGAAGACTTTATTCTCTCTCAGACCAAGGTTGCCCTCAGTTCTATAAAACGGAAGAGACTACTTTGATGAGGCAGGGCCCACGCCTGCCACACCCATGCTTGAATTTCTAACAGTAAACACGCCTCGGTGTCGAAATGGTTAAACAAACTGCCTCCCACTAGGGCTAGTTGGACCCAACCTAGAAGCTGGGAAATTGAGATGAAAGGAGCCAGTAGCTCACTAGATGCTAGTGGCAAAGTGGCTCAGGTCACGGAGGTGGCCGATGTCTGGTGTCTGGCCCAAATGCCATGGGGATCAAGGGATAAGAAGGGAGTGGCAGGGCAGGTAGCTGGCTGCATTCCTCAAGGAAATCCCTCGAGTGGTGGATGGATGCCACCTCTCGGACATTGGACCCTGATGCCCTAGAGACCTTTTGTAAGATCGGCTGCCCCCCAGGTCCACTGCTCGCTTGATGTGCCCCTCCCCCAGTACCTGGCAGCTGCACCTTTCCTGGCACTGCCTCCCTCACCTTCTATACCTACCCATATTTTAGGTACTTTCTGTCCCTTGGGTCCTCCGGGCCAGTCCTGGGCCAATCACCAGCCAAGCCCAATGCTGGCTGTGCGAGGGTGAGAAGGCACAGGAACTCAGGCAGCTGCTACAAGGAGGAGAGGAGCCTCCCTAGGGGCTCTGAGAAGGGGGGCAGCTGTGACGTCATGGATGTCACATGGATGGTGAAGTCTTCTGGGGTGGGCAGGGCACTGAGTGAGGGGCAAGGAGACCAAGAGGTGTTCAGATTCCAGCCACAAACAGCTGGGAAGCTGGGAATGGTTTTAGGCCGGACAGGGATCAGTGTTCTAGAAAGTACGTCAGGTAAGGACGGGACCATTGGGGCCACACCAGGGGTTGGTCCATGGGAGGGACACTGAAGCTGGACAGATGGTGGGGACAGGGGGAGAAGAGGGGAGAGAGATCACCCTGTGGCCAGGACAGTGTACGTGTCTGAACACTATGACTGCCAAGTGCTTCTTTAGCCCAGCCAGCGGAGGGGAGGGGCAGGAGCCTGGCATTCCCAGCCACCCCACCACCGATGCCACCTCCTGGGCCAGCAAGCTCCTAATCCACCTACAAAGCCCTAGGTTACAAAGACCACATCTGTGCCAGCAAGGTGTTCCCTGACCCCCATGCCTCTGCTCCGACCTCACACTCAGCAGGTGGTGACAGCAAAGGCTCAGTGTGCAAAAGCTGGTAGCACTCTGCTCGCGGGGCTTCTTGAGGTGCTGTTGTGCTCTCTGCAGCCTGTGGGTCCTAGCAAGCCCTGTTTCACAGTGGGGAAACAGGCTTGGAGAGAAGAAGCAACTTGCCTAAAGCCCTGCAGCCAGAGAGAGGGGCATCATGGGATCCAGCCACAGCCCCTCCCACTGCAGCCATCCCAGGCCTACAGGGTGAAGTGGGAGGCTGGTGGCCTCCTGGCCTTCACACTGCAGGTTTGGAGGCACAGGGACTGCCCGCGAATTAGGGGGGAACCCCACCCTGCCAGGACTCTGCATATGGCTGACCCAGAGAAGAGACAGAGCTGGCACAGGTCTCTCCACTCTGCCCAGACCAAGAACCAATGCACAGAGACCTCAAGCCCAGCTATGCCTGGCCAGCTGTCCCCTTGTTCCTGCTCATACTCTCAGCCAGAGTGACCTCCAAGCTCACAGAGGATCCTGGTGTCGTTGTGTGCAGGACCTGGGGAGGCAGTCATGGCCCATGCCATCATAGCCTGGGAACTACCTAGAGACACAAACCCTCCTTGCTGCAGATCATAGCTGAGAGGGGTTGGATGCTCTTGACCTCATCACCAGGGATAGGTGCACAGGCCTTGGAGCACACTGACTGGGCCCGGGCAGCAGAGGAGGGCAGAGGGCACAAGGCAAACCCAGGCAGGGCAGTGGGCGAGGTCCTGATGTGGCAGGACTGAGAGATGCAGCCAGCCAGGATGGTGGGGGCTGCCAGGAGGCCATATCGAGGGCATCTCTGGGTTCAGATGGCTTTGAAGAGCCGGTGAAGGCACCCTCAGGTCCTGATATCCTGCTGGGCTGAGGTGGGGGACGGAGCCCAGGCAGCAGGCTGAGTTCAGGGAAGCTGTGGGAGAGATGTTGCTGTGACCCCAGCCCTCTCCCTCTTCACTGCCCTGTGGACTCAGCTATGCACCTGCAGGCAGCTCCCAGGAGCAGCTCCTAGGAACAGCTCCCAGGAGCAGCTCGGAGCAGTGCTGTCCCCAACACTGCAGAGAGAACCAGGCCCTGTCTCACTAGACCATGTCCCCAAATCTCATAGAGGTGGACGCAGAGGAAAATAGGAATTCTGTGTGGGATGGAGGGCAGAGGGGATGGCAGTTCCCCAGGGCCACACCGAGATGTCCATGAAGTGAAAGTCAGCCTCACTCTCTTGCTTCAGTTCTGCCTGTGCCACAGTTTCCCAGGAGAGATCTTTCTGAAGCCTGGCATTGGTGCTTTAAAGGGCCTTGTCTGCAGGGACCAGGCCATGCAGGGAACAGACCCCAGAAGGGGGGAGTGCAGTGACCAGGGCCCAGGTGGCCATGTGCTCTCCTGCGGAGGAGGAGCGGCTCTGGGGCTTCAGATTGGAGGAGCTGAGGCCCACAGGGGCCAGATTCTTGTCTGAGCCCTTCCAGCCTGTGCCTGTGGAAAGGAGGCTGGGGCGCCCCCTGCAGGGACGGGCCTGTTACTGCACAGCTGCGGAGCTGCCCGCTGCTGCCAGGGCTGGAGCCTGTTTCCTCACATTTGTAGACTTCCTGTGATCCCTACCAGCCCCGCTCCCAGGCTTTGGGAAGACCAGATGAGACAGCAACAGCCAGCCACTGCCTGGCTCATGACCAGCGCATACCCACAGGACTTCCCACCCACCCCGTCCCTCGCCGAGGGGTGGTGCTGCCGCAGGAGGCAGCAGGACACCCATTGTCCACTGTTCCTGTGGCTGACACACAGGTCCCCATGGCCCCAGGCCAAAGGGTGTCCCAGGGCTGCTGACAGCACAGAGAAGAGGAGGCGTGCGCTCTGGCCCGCTGACCCCAGCCGGCGCCTTCCCCGGGCCCCTCTGCTGCAGGCCTTGGGGCCAGGGCCATGCTGGCGGGGGGAAGGAAGAAGCCAGTTCCCAGGCCAGGAACAGGAAGGCAGGGGGAGTGTGGTAGAGGCCGGGATGACAGCACTTCCTGCTGCGGGAAGGGAAGGCCAGCGGAGACAGACAACAGCCAGGCAGGAAGGATGCACCTTCTTCAGAGCTGCAGGTGGGGGCTGGGCCGCCCCAGAGCCTGTGGACACAGCAGTGTTAGGCCCAAATCTGGCCCGCCGCTGAGTGGCCAGGGGCGTGCAGTCACCAGGGACTATCTTTCCCACGGGAATGACGGGGTCTGGCACGCTTCCAGCCGGAAGAAAGATGGATGGTGGAGGTTCTGTTGGATGTCCCCTCCTCTGTCCATCCTCCTACCTGTCCATCCTCCCTTCCTCCCATCTGTCCCTCCATCCACCCAACCATGCACTCAGTCATTCAACAAACATTTATTTGTTGTGCCAGCCTGTGCCAGCCATGGGGTGGGCTAGAAAAGGGAGCTGTCTTGGTTCCTGCCCTACTGAAACTGCTCTGAGGACGGCATAGAAGCACACAATTAGACACACAAAGAAGTTCATGAGAGCACCACAAGTCATGGTCAGAGGACCGAGTAAGCACCAGGAAGCTGAAGGGAGCTGGTTTTTGTAGGATGTGAGGAGGTTGTATCTAAGCTGAGGCCTCAGGTGAGAGGAGGCCACAGTGCAGGAAGAGGAGAGGAGATGGGAGCAGAGGTGTGTGCAAAGGCCCTGAGGTAGGAAAGGGCAGCCGATGTGTTGAGAACAGTCTGGAGGCTATGGTGGCTGAAGGACATGAATATTAGGTGGCAGGTAGAAAGGCTAGGCCCCAGTCTGCAGTTTGGATTTTGGGAGAGTGCAGTGGGAAGTCCACAGTGGGGTAAAGTAAGCCTGATGTAGCCCATTTGTGTTTTTAAAATACCACAGATAACGGTGTGGAAGAGGGCAGGTGGGCTCCAGCTGCTGCAGGGGGTGGGTGCAACTGCGCAGACCCCAGCAGGACAGCAGGAGCTGGCTCTGGGATGCCTCTGGCCCAACAGGTGCTGGTGGTAGACAGATGGGCAGGGGGAGGAGAGGTGGCCGTCCACAGCGTGTCCCAAGGGAGGAGATGGATACTGTCAAGGGAAGAGCTTTTGGCAGGAAGGTGGTGGGGGTCTGAGTCTGGGGATTCCCCTCAGGGCACAATTCAACTGTGGGGCCATGGATCTCCATGGACCAGGACAGGGCCACGTGGGTGGGAGGAAGGAGCATGGGCTTCTGATGAGGCTGAAGGGCTGAGTGGCAGTGGAACAGGGGCGTTGAGCCAGGAGGAAAGAGAGAAGATGGGCCCCAGTGCGGGATTGAAGGTGGGGAGGATTCAGAACATGCCTATGAGTGTGCGTGGCCAGGGGAGAGGCTAGGGTGCTGGTGAGTCATCGGTGGATGATGACATCATGTAGAATGGGCTGAGTTGGGCCAGGAGGGGATGGTGAGCTACGGTCTACAGAGAATAAGGGGAAGTGAGCAGCACAGCCACTGCTGAAGGGTTTAGAGGGGGAGAGGGTGGTGCCATCAGGTGTGTACAGGAATCGTCCCCTCAGGCATGTGGGTGATAGCAGCAACTGCCCCAGGGCAGTGATGTCCCCAGAAAGCCAGGCTCTAGATAAGATGAGAGGAGCCATCAGAGGACATTAGGGTCTGCAGCAAAGTCTGGTGATCACAGAGGGCACTGTGGAAGGTTGGTGAAAGCAAAGGCGAGCTTGCGGGGATGGGAGGAAAGGGTCGGCAAGAACTATGGATGGTCCTGTTCAGCACAGTGGTGTGGATGCTTCCTCTATTGGTGTACTGTCCCTAAGGCTCCCTCCCCTATCCATCCACACACACACACCACTCATCCATCCATCCATCCATCTACTCACCCATTCATCCATCCATTCACCCTCCTACACATTCACATACCCACCACCCATCCATGAATCCATACACACACACACATACACACACTCAGAACTGACCCATCCGTTCATTTGCCCATCCACCTACCCACCCATTCATCAATCATCCATCAGTCTTTTTTTCCCTCCATCATCCATCCAGCCATTCCTGTGTTCACCTGCTGGAACCATATTGCTCATCAGCTTCTGTTTGGGGATTAGTAAGATGTCTTCAGATCTGGCCATCACAGTTCAGTCCATGTGCTCTAACAGCAGGAGCCACAAGGGGCACAGATGAGGTAGGAGCCACCTGAGTAAGAGCAGCTGGTCCCCAAGGCAGGGGTACATGCCCTGGACCCTGTGAAGGAGAGCCTCAGGAAGGGAATACAGGAACCCCAAGGGACCTATGGGACTAGAAATCACTGGAGGCGAGAGACGAGGCTGTGTCTCCCTCCCCCCTCCAGGACAGGGACTTGGGGGAAGGGACAGGACGCAGCTCTGGGCCTCTGGCCACACAGAGTCCTCCCTTCCTGTTGTCTCAGGTTGGCCCTGGCAGGATACATCTGCCAGAGCACCAAGCCCAGACCTCCTGCGGGGCCCGACCCACCCCACCAGAGTCCCACCCCCAACATACATGTACATGTGGGTGCACACACCACTCTGTCACTGATGCATAAATATGCACCCCTGTACATGCATAAAGCCACACACTATGCTCATGGACACACAACAGACTCACACGCAGACCCACAGAAACTAACATGGACCCACACCTGTCAACATGCACAAATGCAGGCAGCAGGCTGGGGTCCCGTGGGACAGAGGGCTGAGTCCCAGTCAGCCTGCACCTGCCAAGGATGGGTTTCAGCCAGGGAGACAGGTTTCTCTGTGCGAGTAAAGAGATGATCTATGGGGAGAATGAGGCGTCGGGGGAGGCCCAGGTCAGGAGCCCATGGAGGAGACTGGGGCAGCCGGTGGGAAGCTGTGCAGGTGCAGAGAAGCTGATTGGGCCAGAGAATCGCCCATGGGGCCTGGGCAAGGGTGGGGTCACAGGTAGGGAACAGAGGGGCAGGCTCTAGAATGTGCAAGACTCACCCATGATCAGGGAGTGTTTGCTTGGGGTTCAAGAAGGAGGGGCCTTCAGGCAGAGCTATGGGATCACAGGGCCAGTGTAGGAGGAGGCTTTCTCCTTGCCAGCACCACAGCTGGCTTGGAGCCAAGTGCCTGGGCTCAGTCCACACTTTGACCACAGTTCCCCTAGGGCAGATCTGCCGTCAAGGCAGTCTCTGGTGGAGGCTGTGGTGTCTTGGAACCGTTCTGCCTCTACTCCAGGTGCACATGGCTAGACCAGGCTGCCCCTGCCCCAGGCTGGGGACTGTTCCCGTGGGCCAAGAAGACCTCACAGCACCTGATGGACATTGTCAGGTGAATCCCAGACTACAAGCCACACTAACCCTGTCTCCCACCTCAGGCCTGGTGAGTGGCTACTCCATGACCCCCCCGACCCTGAACATCACAGACGAGGTGTACATCATTGACACCAGCGACAGCCTGTCCATCTCCTGCAGGTATGTGGGCCCCCTCCCCCATGGCAGGAAGTGATGGCTGAGGATACAGAAGGCAGCCTGTCCCCAGTGTGGGTACCTGGAAGCCCTACAGACATAGGCAGACTGCATTCATCCAGCCTCAACCTCACCCACCCCCAGGGGCTCTGTGTGCCCAGAGATGGTGGCCTCCCTGCAGCCCTAGCTGTGATCCAGACACTGGCTCCCTGGGGCTCGTGACTGCCCTGCCCTGAGTGTGTGCTGTGTGCACCTGACCCCTGCACCATCCAGTCCTCTGCCATAGACAGCGATCTGCAAGGCTTAGCTTTTGAGGGAGGCTCTCTGGGGATTGTCCTCTTCTGACCTCCCCCGGTCCCCCACCAGGGGACAGCACCCCCTCGAGTGGGCCTGGCCAGGGGCTCCGGCAGTGCCAGCCACGGAGGAGAAGGACAGCGAGGACACAGGCGTCATGCGAGACTGCGAGGGCAGTGACACCAGGCCCTACTGCAAGGCACTGCTGCTGCGCGAGGCGCACGCCAACAACACAGGCAGCTACCACTGCTACTACAAGTACATCAAGGCCCGCATCGAGGGCACCACAGCCGCCAGCACCTACGTGTTCGTGAGAGGTGAGGCCGCCAGGCCCCTGCATCCCCTCCCTGCCGGCCTGCTGATCCTGGCACTGGCAGGAGGGAAGGGGGCCTCACCCTGCTCAGGAGGGTGGCATGCGGGCAGCAGCAGCAGCTGCAAGTCCCACGGGTCTGCCTCGCTGCCCCAGTCCTGGCCAGAGTCTCCCCCATCACCCACACCCTCTCCTCAGACTTCGAGCAGCCGTTCATCAACAAGCCCGACACACTCCTGGTCAACAGAAAGGACTCCATGTGGGTGCCCTGCCTGGTGTCCGTCCCTGGCCTCAACGTCACACTGCGCTCGGTACACAGCCTCCAGCTCCCCACCCCTGCCCTGGGATCTGGCCCTCTCGCCCTATCCGGGCAAGGCAGCCACTCTCCTAGCCAGGAGGGAGAGAGGGAGCAACCAGCTGCTGATGATGGCCATGTCCCTGCAGCAAAACTCAGTGTTGCGGCCCGATGGGCAGGAGGTGGTATGGGACGACCGCCAAGGCATGCGGGTGCCAACGCCGCTGCTGCGAGACGCCCTCTACCTGCAATGCGAGACCACGTGGGGCGGCCGGGACTTCCTGTCCAACCCCTTCCTCGTCCACATCACAGGTAGTAACTAACCCAGCCCCATGACTGCTCCAGTGCCTGGGCAGGAGGATGCAGGCCACACCCACCTGGAAGCGTGCTGTCCTTGCCACAGCTGGCATGCTGTGTGCACCGCCCCGCAAGAGCCCTGGGGGATAACTGCTCCTGTGTCACCAGGCAACGAGCTCTACGACATCCAGCTGTTCCCTAAGAAGTCCCTGGAGCTGCTGGTGGGGGAGAAGCTAGTCCTGAACTGCACTGTGTGGGCCGAGTTCAACTCAGGTGTCACCTTTGATTGGGACTACCCAGGCAAGCAGGTGAGCTCAGCAGCTGCCCCCGCCTACCTGTGCCTGGTGCGCTCTGGGCCACTGCGTGGAGGAGGTCGGCCAGCCCCATGTGCCCCAGCGTGATGGGGATGTCTTTCACCCCAAGGAGAAATCTGGGTCTGGGTCTGAGGCTCCCGGAGCCCCCACCGTTGGGACCGGGCCTGTGCCCTCCGTGGGTTAGCCCTGCCGAGGCCCAGCGACTGACCCCGGGCTTCCCCTGGGGCGGGCAGGCAGAGCGGGGTAAGTGGGTACCCGAGCGGCGCTCCCAGCAGACTCACACAGAGCTGTCCAGCATCCTGACCATCCACAACGTCAGCCTGCGTGACCTAGGCCCCTACGTGTGCGAGGCCAACAACGGCGTGCAGCGCTTCCGGGAGAGCACCGAGGTCATCGTGCACGGTATGGCCCAAGCTCAGGGTTCTCGTGCCCCACATTGCCTAGGTTGGGGCAGGCATCAAGGGTGGGGAACCAGGGTCCTTGGGCAGTGGGGCCTGGAGTCAGAGGTCATGTTGCACCTGAGCAGGAGGAAGGGAGGGTGGTGAGCGGAAGGCCCTGCCCAGTTCCCGAGCGCTGGACGGCCCAGCAAGCACCAGTCTGCAGTGTCTGGCTGCTGGGGACGCAGGAGCCGTGCTGCGACTCCCCACCCCCTTTCAGCACTGGTCAGCCCAGGATTTACATTGATGCCTCCTATCTGGCAGAAAAGCCCTTCATCAGCGTGGAGTGGCTCAAAGGACCTGTCCTGGAGGCAACCGCAGGAGACGAGCTGGTGAAGCTGCCCGTGAAGCTGGCAGCGTACCCCCCTCCCGAGTTCCAGTGGTAAGCTCCCCGGCACCTCCCTGCCAAGCCCAGCCCACAGTGGGCCCAGGGATGAGAAAGGCAGTGTCCTTCCTCACCAGAGTCCATGTGCTGAGTCCTGCTGGGGACTTTGTCTTGGGAGACCTCCAATGGGCGTGCACATGAGGCGAGATTCCAACTCCAAGGAGGTGGCCTGCGCTGCTGCCGAGTTGTGAAGAGTTTGAACAACACCCTCAGGCATGGGTGGGTGTGATGGGCACAACATGAGGCGTTGTCTCCTGCTTCCTATGTACCCTAAGCCCACCTGTGCTCTGGGTAACCTGCAGGGCTTGCCCCATGGCAACAGCTTCAGGCTCTCTGGGCCTCTTTCCAGCTCCTGCCTCTCCCAGGAGCCTCCTGTCCAGAAATCTGGAGATGCTATGTGGCTCTGACCCAGTGTCATGCAGCCCAGCCTTGGGCCGAGCTGGGTTGCATGGCAGTGAGCAGGAGAGCATCCAGGAAGCCTGAGGCCAGGCTGCCAGTCTCTGAGCTGAAAGAATGTTGTACCCCCCGAGCAGAGTGTGCCAGAGGCATTGATGGGACTCTTAGTAGTGGCTCTGACCCCACCAGGTGCTCCCCAGAGAGCTCAGGAGGGCATAGCACCACCCCATACACCCTCAGGCCATGTGAGCCATCCTCAGTCCCAATCCTGATACATTGCACTGTAGTCCAAGCCAGGGAAAGGAACAGCAGTCCAACCTGGGCCTGGAGCTCCTCCTAGTCTGTCCTCCTCCTTCTGACCAAGGGAACCACACTCCTCCCAGCCTGGGGCACCACCCTCCCAGCAGGGCAACAACAGGCCCAGGCATCCTGAGCCAATATCCCTTGCTCTGGCCATAGGTGGAAAAGCAAGCTTTTCCTGGGAGGGTCCTGGTCACCCAAGGCCCAGGATGACCCTTCTGAAGCCACAGATCCTGGGGTCCTCTGGAGACACATGGTGCAGTACAGGGGCCCTTGGGCACGGTCCTGAGGACACTGCTGCTGCCTGGAGCCTCACTCACAGGTGCAGCTCCTGGGGACGTGGGGACCCCCAAGCCACTCGCTGTGCCACATCAGTCTCCAGCCCACTCCCCAGGCAATGAGTCTCACATGGCTTTCCTGCGGGAGCATTCGCAGCATGTGCAGCCCTTCTCCTCCGGCTTGGCCAATACCTGCCTCCAGGAAGCGCTCAGCTGCCCCAGGGCACCAGTGGCCAGCATAGCCCCACAGGTGCCATCTTCCAATGAGGACCACACCAGTACATGGAGGGAAGGCCTCCAGGACAGACAGGCAGGCCACACTTAGAAGCCCCACAGCATGCCCAGCACAATAGCAGTGCCACCTACTGACACTGCTGCAGCTGGGCTCCTTGCCCACTGCAAGGTGCATTTGGTTTCCCCAGTTTTTAGGGGAGGACACAGTAGCTTATGGTGGTGAGGGGTTTGCCTGGGGTCGCAGATCTGGCTGGTGACAGACTCAGGATTGCAGCCTTGTTCGCCAGAGCTAGGCAGACAGCACAGCCTCAACTCCACCCATGCTCTGCCTTGCGTTGTGATCCCAGACCAATCACCTGCCTCTAGTCCCAGCCATGGCATCACAGCGGAGAGTCAAAAGCAGATCCCTACACCGCTCTCGCTTCTGGTCTCTGCCAGAGGGGCATTGCGCCCCTTTCCCAGACCCCACCGTAGCACCTCTCTGGCCGACATGTCCCAAGGGGACCATTTCCCAGCACTCAGGTTGCAAAAAGTCTGGCTCAGGACTGGGGAGGAGCCCCCTTGAGATATGAGGCCTCTGACACCCAGACAGCAGGCACCTAGCTGCAAGGGACCTCCGTGTGCTGGGTACAGCGGTGAAGAAACAATCTCCACCCCCAGGGCTCACAGCTCAGTGGAGGTGGGGTGGGAGTGGCAGCCAACAGCTACACACAGGAACCACTGTTTCTGACTAGGGCTGTCTAATCAAGATGGTGAGTAGGGCTACTCTGATGAGCGGAATAGCCAAACCCCAAGGAAGCAGGAGGAAGGAAATGTGCTGATTGCCCCGAATGGAGATTGACACGCAAGCAAGGTGCCCAGCTCTAGAGAAATCAACAACAGGCAGATTCGGGAGGCGGGGGGCAGAAAGCCAGGCAGGGACCGCCCCTCGTGGGCAGGATCTGGGCTGTCTTGCATGGGGACTGAATCTTCTTCCCGGGGTCCTGAAGGAGGACAGGACCAACGGACACCCCTGCAGTTGGTCCCCAAGTCAGTGTGGAAGAGCCGCTGCCAAAGACTTGCAGGGGGCAGGACCCTCCTGACTGGGCCTGGTGACCCTGGCTGCAGAGGGCTGGTCATGGCCACAGGCAGGGCAAGGGAGAAGAAGGAGGCTGCCACACACGAGTCATGGTCTCTTCTCACTGTGTGTGAAAACAGTTTGGAGGCTCTGGAAGTGAGTCCAGACCCAAGCCCAGTGCCTGGTGCGGCTGTGGGAACAGGCAGATCAGGCCTGGGACATCACCTCCGCTGCCGGGCCCTCTCGGCCTGGCCCAGGAACAAGTGTGCAGCAGCCTGGACTGCAGGACAAGCCTCAGGGCTCTTACTTCCTTCCTCCCAGCAGTAAACATGAACCTGCCATGGGTTCCACCTCTATGGATTCCACCCACCAGGGATAGCAAATATTTGGGGAGGAAAAAAATTGTGTCTGTACCGAGTATGTGCAGAATGTTTTATTCTTATTCCCCAAACAATACAGCACAACTTTGCATGGCATTTATATTGTGTTAGGCATTATCAGTCATCCAGTGCTACAATAATTTCACAGGTTCTATGCAGATCCTACATGCCATTGTACATAAGGGACTCAAACAGCAGTAGATTCTGGAATCCAGGAGGGTCCTATGGATTTCAAGGGACAGCTGCATCACAGTTGGAGGGGATGGGACTACCAGCTGGAGCTAAGGCAGGATCCACATGGTCACTGAACTCCCCTCCTGGCCTCTAGGTACAAAGACAGGAAGGCAGTGTCTGGGCGCCACAGTCCACACGCCCTTGTACTCAAAGAGGTGACTGAAGCCAGCGCGGGCATCTACACCCTTGCCCTGTGGAACTCTGCAGCCAGCCTGAGATGCAACATCAGCCTGCAACTGGTGGTGAATGGTACATGGGGCCGTGGCCAGGGCTGGGCCCAGGTGTCTGGGGGCAGGCCAGCTGACCAGCCATCTGCCTGTGCCCTGCAGTGCCCCCCCACATCCATGAGAAGGAGGCCGCCTCCCCCAGCATCTACTCCCGCCACAGTCGCCAGGCCCTCACCTGCACCGCCTCCGGGGTGCCCCCGCCACTCGGTATCCAGTGGCACTGGAGACCTTGGACACCCTGCAAGACGTTTGCCCAGCACAGCCTGTGAGTACGGCCATAGCCCCTCTGCTTCCCAGTCCCGATCCCAGCCCCAACCCCATTCACCCACCGCCCACGGAACCCTGCTCTAAACCTGAACCCCATCTTTGCTTGTGTTGCCTGTGCCTTTGAGGATTTATTCATAAAAATCTCCACCCAGATCGTGTCATGAAACTTTCTCTCTGTTTTCTTCAAGTAGGTTCTAGAAACCTAGTTTTGGTCTCATATTTAAACCTTTTAATCCATTTGGTTTTTGAAAGAGGTGAGAGACAGAGGTCTAATACCTTCTCTCACATGTGGATTTCTGGTTGTCCATGTCCCATGTATAGAACGGACTGTCTTGTCCCCAGGATGGGTTCCCCAGCAGCTTAGTTGAAGACACATCAGCTGCAGATATGTGGGTTTCTTTCAGGGCTCTGTGGCAGGTGTGTGGATTCTGCCTCCAAGGCTGCATGTCTGATTTATGCCAGTGCCAAGCTATCGTGGTTAAGGGAGCTCAGTAGTGAGCTTTGAGGTCAGCTGTCACGTTGCCCCCAGCTTTGTTCTTTCTGTTCAGGATCACTTTGGCTATTCAGGGTCTTCTGTGATTCCACACGAATTTTGTTATAAAGATTTATTTATTTATTGGAAAATCAGAGCTACACAGAGAGAGGAACAGACAGAGAGAGAGAGAGGTCTTCCATCCACTGGTTCACTCCCCAAATGGCCACAATGGCTGGGGCTGGGCCAGGCTGAAGCCAGGAGTCAGGAGCTTCTTGTAGATCTCCCATGCAAGTGCAGGGACTCAAGCACTTGGGCCATCTTCTGCTTTCTCAGGTGCATTAGCAGGGAGCTGGATCTGAAGTGGAACAGATGAGTCTGGAACCAGCACCCACATGGTGGTGGCTTTACCTGCTATGCCACAATGCCAGCCCCTCCACACAAATTTTTAAAATGTTTATCTACTTCCGTGAAGAATGTCTAGGATTGCATTAAATCTGTAGATTTCTTTAGTTAGTATGGGCATTTTAACAATTTCAACTCATCTAACCTGCTGTAGCCAATCTCTGGCCTCACCTCCCGAGCCAGGCTCAGTCTCTCTCTCTGTCAATCCAAGAAGCCTGGCAGGACACTGGAGCTGGGCCAGCTCATACCACCTCCTTTGAGAACAAAGTCCCCAGACCCATAATTGCACCATCAGAAGCAGACAAAAGGGCAGGCCTCTATGCAGCAAGGACAGTGCTTGGCCAAGGGGGCAGACCTGGGTAGAGCCGTGACACCTGCACTGAGCTGTGTGGCACACCAGGCACCTGCACACGCTTTGCTAATCCATGCAACTCATAATCCCCCTTACAGAGGAGGAGACAGGCGACTCTCCCGAGGTCCCAGTTGTGAACCACACAGCGTGCTCCTCTGCTGGGACAGGACCCTCCCGAGCTTGCTGTCAGCACATGGACAGACTGAGGGCTCAGACAAGCAGGGCATGGGGAGCAGGTGCTGAGGTGGCTCAGTGTCTTAAAAAAAAAGAAAAAAAAAAAGATTATTTGAGAGGTGGAGTTACAGAGAGACAGAGAGGTCTTCCACCCGCTGGTTCACCCCTCAGATGGCACAACAGCCACAGCTGAGCCAATCCAAAGCCAAGAACCAGGAGCTTCTTCTGGGTCTCTCACGTAGGTGCAAGGGCCCAAGGACTTGGACCATCTTCTACTGCTTTCCCAGGCTGGATCAGAAGTGGAGCAGGCAGGACTTGAACTGGCGCCCATATGGGATGCTGGCGCTGCAGGCTGGGGCTTTAACCCATTGTGCCACAGCACTGGCCCCAGGCCAGGATCTTGACAGCACCAGGGAACCAGCCAGGGAACTGAGCAGGGGACATGCCAGGGCAGGTGTGCCATGTAGCCAGAGACCCTTGCATCACAGGCCAGAGAAGGACAGAAGCTGGAAACCCAGGCAGGAGGTGAGGACTGCACCTCTGGTGTGGTTGGGGACAGGCTCAGTAGGGGTGACTGTCGGCCTGAAATGTCCAAGGCCCCTAAGGGATTGTGTTGAACCATGTGGGCTGCAGCTTAGCACTGGCCTCTGCAAATGTGCTTCCTTCCAGGGCTCCACTATCATGATCTGTGCCAAGCAAGGGAGGCCTGGGGCCCCCTGCTTGCCTGGTGCTGGCAGACAGGGACCTCTTTTGGGGCCCTGGAATGCCCAACTCATCATAGGAGGAGGCTAGATGTGCAGGGGCTGCACAGCAGCCTGCAGGGGAGCCTGCAGTTCCAAGAAGGGGGAGCGAGGGAGAGCAGGGTGAAATGGTGACTTGGTGAGCTAGGCAGCTCCAAGGTGGAGTGGGCAGGAAGAGGCCAGCAGAAGCAGGATGCAGGGCGCCCACATGAGCACGGGCAGTGCCACAGAAGGGCTGTGTCTGGCATCCTGTGGAGGACAAGGGGCAGGGCACTCCATCCCCCTCACTCACCACGATGGGAGATGAATCTGAAGATGAACCTGACCCCTTTTGTGGGCCTCCCTGCCCATATCCTGCATCCACCCTTGCCTCTCCTGATCCTTGGCAGCCGGCGGCGGCGGCAGCGAGACCGCATGCCACAGTGCCAGGACTGGAGGGAGGTGACCACACAGGACGCTGTAAACCCCATTGAGAGCCTGGACACCTGGTCAGAGTTTGTGGAGGGGAAGAACAAGGTACAGTCAACGGTGCCACCAGGGGGGTGGGAGGAGAGGGGAAAGGGCCTCTTCTGCCTCTCTTGGCTTCTACCTGGCCAGCTAAGGATTAGAGATAGTTCTTGAGGGTCAGGTACCTTTTCTACAACATCTGGGCCTCAGCCCCTCTGCCTGCATGTGGACGGGGCCTGGCCTTGCCTCCAGCTGCTGCCAGCACAAAGATGCTGAGATCCAAGGTGACCCCAGCTACCCACAGGCCCCAGGGCTAGGAAGGGACTGGGTGGGGGCTGGCCAGGTCTCCATAGAAGGGCTGCTGAGCCAGTGGACCAGCCTGGGGGCAATGCTGACAAGCAGCCAGGCGGGGGAGGGGAATGAACAAAGGCACCCACTTCCTACAGTCACTTCCTGTTTTCCTACACACCTCCAGAGCCTTTTCCTGTTCCAGGCCTGGCCAGGAAGTGCCCGGCTTGGGGTGGGGGTGGGGGTCCTAGGACATAGGCAGAGCCTGTGGCCCTCTCTTCCCCACCCCCACCCTTCTCAAGCTTCCTACTCCCTGAGGCCAGAGTCCTTCTGGAATCCTGGGACCACCTTCTCCCCTGGCAAATCCCCAGGACCACAGGAGAGGTGCTGTGGACAGCCCATGGGCCGATGTGGGCACGGCAAGCACAAGGAGCTCACACACTTCGCAGCTGCTGACCCCAGCACAGGAGGGGCTGGACTCTCCGTGCAACCACAGCCTGAAGTGTCGCTCTGGCTTGAGCTGACTCCTTTGGCAAGCAGGCTGCTGACTCCTCCTTAGTGCCAGAGGTCTCTCTGGTCTTCCACGCACTGCCCTCTGACCTCAGCTGCAGCCTGGGCCAGCTATCCATGTGCTGCTCTTGCCTGTGCTGGACAGCCCGAGAGCCTCGTCTTCTCTTCCCAGTCCCGCCTCAGTGCTTCGGTCATCCCTACTCCCAGTGCCTCCACTTCCCCCATTACTCTGGTGGGCACAGCAGGCCCCTGTGCAGACAGGGAGGTCCCGGGAGGGGGACTCAGGAGAAATGGACCCACCTCCTGCCTGTGTTCTGCCCAGACGGTGAGCAAGCTGGTGATCCAAGATGCCAACGTGTCTGCCATGTACAAGTGCGTGGTCTCCAACAAGGTGGGCCGGGACGAGCGGCTCATCTACTTCTACGTGACCAGTGAGTGGCCCGAGAGCCCCCATCCCTTGGGCAGGCCTGGGTGCAGGGTCAGAATCCGGGTGAGGAGGCACTGAGTTTCAAGCAACGGTAGGATGCCCAAGACAGATATCCATGGCCTGCGGGCCCACTGGGTCATCATGGGAGTTGAGATCACCAGCATCTAGACAGGTCCTGGTGCAACAGAGTGGAATGGTACTCTCTGCCCCCCAGCCCTGGAGGCTCTGCCCTCAGGGATGTCCTCCTGCTCCCAGAAGCCCCACCTGGCCCTACCTCCCTGTCACCCAACCCACCCCGACCCCAAGCCCTGGAGCCCTGCAGCCCACTGATGTGTTTTGCTCAGAGGAGAGGAGTTCCAGAGTTGACCCAGATTTTCAAATGTGTTAGTGCCCTCAGGACAGCCAAGAAGCCCAGGAGTAGGCAGTCATGGGCCCAGGAGGGTAGATGAGGGCACCTCCAGAGGCATGGAGCCAGAGAGAAGGGGCCACCAGAACCTGACCAGAAGCAGCCAGAGAGACAAAAGGTCATCAGGACGACAGGGCCAAGCTAGTGGGGAAACCACTGCAAGGAGAGGATGATGGCGCAGGGTGTGGTCAGTAGGGAGAAAGACAGTCAGGTCCCGGATGAGTGTGGTGAGAGGCACTCACAGACATCTGGGCTCCGGGGAGAAATGGGGCTTGTCCAGGAGAGAGATGGCGGCAGGAGGGGAGCTACGGGGCTGATTTCCGAGAGGACACCCTGGAGTGGAGAGGGCCCTGCTCCATGTGGTGCACACTCTCTGCTGAGATCTGAGTGAATTCAAAGGCTGACAGGGAAAAGGAACGAGCTCCCAGCAGAGTCACAGGGGTTCCTCTGCCCTCCATAGCCATCCCTGACGGCTTCAGCATCGAATCGGAGCCGTCCGAGGAGCCCCTGGAAGGCCAAGCGGTGCGCTTGAGCTGCCGCGCCGACAACTTCACCTATGAGCACCTGCGCTGGTACCGCCTCAACCTGTCCACGCTGCACGACGCGCAGGGCAACCCGCTGCTGCTCGACTGCAAAAACGTGCACCTCTTCGCCACGCCGCTGGCCGCCAGCCTAGAGGAGGCGGAGCCCGGGGCGCGCCACGCCACGCTCAGCCTGAGCATCCCCCGCGTGGCCCCCGAGCACGAGGGCGACTACGTGTGCGAGGTGCAGGACCGGCGCAGCCGCGACAAACACTGCCATAAGAAGTACCTGTCGGTGCAGGGTGAGGCGCGGGGCGGGGAGCCCTCCCTCACCAGCTCCACCTCATCCCTGTCTTCCTCCCTTGCCCCTCTTCCGCATCATCTGCGCCCAACCCCAAGGTGCTCTCTTTAGCTCTGCTTAGTTCTCTCTCGACCCCCTGTCCCAGCCCTGGAAGCCCCGCGGCTCACGCAGAACCTGACCGATCTCCTGGTGAACGTGAGCGATTCGCTGGAAATGCGGTGCGCGGTGGCCGGGGCACACGTGCCCAGCATCGTATGGTACAAAGATGAGAGGCTGCTGCAAGAAGAATCTGGTGGGCAGGGTAGCCCCAGGCGGCGGGCAGGGTCTGGCGGTCTGCGAGTCCCACGCGCCAGGACCCGCCTGAGCCCGACCCGCCACTCACCTGCCGCAGGAATCGACCTCGCGGACTCGAACCAGAGGCTGAGCATCCAGCGCGTGCGCGAGGAGGACGCGGGCCGCTATCTGTGCAGCGTGTGCAACGCCAAGGGCTGCGTCAACTCCTCCGCCAGCGTAGCTGTGGGAGGTCCGGCCGCCCCCTCGACCCTCGACCCACGCGCCCTGGTACGGCTCCCCGCGGCCCCTCCTGCGCGCGGCGCGCACCAGAACCTGCCCCTTTCTGCCCATGCAGGCGCCGAAGATAGAGGCAGCATGGAGATCGTGATCCTCGTGGGCACCGGCGTCATTGCCGTGTTCTTTTGGGTCCTCCTCCTGCTCATCTTCTGTAACATGAGGAGGGTGAGTGCTCCTCCCCCAGCTCCTAATACGGTCTCCCTTGCCCCTGCGCCCACTGCTGCCAGCCTTCCAAATAGGGTCCCTACCTTGGTTCACCTGGCAGCCTCGTCTCCCTGGAAACCTCCCCCACCTTTCCATACCAGGCTTTAAAGAGACTGGTCTCTGTCCTCTCGAGTCGATGAGAAACCCCAAGGAAGTGCCATCCACTTTGCCCAAACCGCAGTGGAATGGCCAAAGCAAAGAACTGTCTCACCCCCGTCCCCAGCGAGCCCACGCGGACATCAAGACGGGCTACTTGTCCATCATCATGGATCCCGGGGAGGTGCCTCTGGAGGAGCAATGTGAATACCTGTCCTACGACGCCAGCCAGTGGGAGTTCCCCCGAGAGCGGCTGCACCTGGGTGAGGCCAGCGCCCTGTCTGCCCCCCCCCCTCCCAGCCCCTGCACAGTCGAGCAGGCTGGAGCCAGAAATCCCACCCTTCTCAGAACTCCTGCCAGGAAGGCCCGCCGGACCCTCACCTGGCTGACCTGTTCATCTGGGCGTGCATCCCCAAAGCCACAGAGCCACGGCCAGGGCTCCCAGTTCCCAGGCCCTGGGGTCACTTCCAGCTGCTCTGAGTTGGGTGGGCCTGTCACACCTGCCTGGAGAGGATGCCGGGGGCTTCCTGTCTGCCTGTCCTCTCCCTCTTTTCCCATTGCAGCTGCCCGCGCGCTTCCTGTTTGGCGCAGAGGCTCCTGCCCCGGACCCTTGGGACAGGCTGCCCCTGCCGCCCACCCTCACCCCCCAGACAGTTCACCTGGACCCTCCCCTGCCTCCACAGGGAGAGTCTTGGGCCATGGGGCCTTTGGGAAGGTGGTAGAAGCCTCTGCTTTTGGCATCAATAAGGGCAGCAGCTGCGACACCGTGGCAGTGAAAATGCTCAAAGGTGTGGGAACAGCAGGGGGATGGGAGTCAGCAGGCCTGAGGGGTGGGGGGCCGGGGCTGGGGACTGTGATGCCAGAAGGGAAACTGAGGCTCAGAACTAGAATCTCATCCAAGATTCTACAGAGAGATCTGTGAGAGTACAGCCAAGCTCACCCGCTTCCTCGGAGGGTGGGGGGCGGGGAGCCAGCTGAACATGCTGGGGCCCCAGAAAGAGCCTGACTATGCCTTCAGTAGCGAGGGAGGAGGGGCGTCAGGGATTAGGGCAGAGCCTGGGTCACATGCTAAGGCCCTGTGTTCCCTACAGAGGGCGCCACAGCCAGTGAGCACCGCGCCCTGATGTCGGAGCTCAAAATCTTGATCCACATCGGCAACCACCTCAATGTGGTCAACCTCCTAGGGGCGTGCACCAAACCCAACGGTACGCGTTCCGGCGCCCTGGGAGGAAGCCCAGGCGTCGGGCGCTCGGCGCTCCGAGCGGGAGGAGCCTGCTGGGTTTGAAGGGGCAGGCGGGAATACTGGGTGGGGCATCCTGTCGGGCGAGCGTGTGGCTGCGCACCCGGGGCCCCAGTGCCCTGGGTCACCCAGGGCCGACCCCTCTGCAGGCCCCCTCATGGTGATTGTGGAGTTTTGCAAGTACGGCAACCTCTCCAACTTCCTGCGCGCCAAGCGGGACGCCTTCAGTCCCTTCGCGGTAAGTGGCTCCCCAGTCTGGACGCAGAGCTTCAGGGCGAGCCGGCGGGCGGGGCCCGCGGGTGGCCGGCAACCCTGGGACCCGCCTGGCTTTGTGCACCCGCAGGAGAAGTCTCCGGAGCAACGAAGGCGCTTCCGCGCCATGGTGGAGGGGGCCAAGGCTGATCGAAGGGGGCCGAGAAGCAGCGACAGGGCCGTCCTCGCTAGGCTCCTGATGGGCAAGGGCGGGGCAGGGCGGGCTCCTCCAGTTCAAGAAGGTAAGAGCCTGGCCCGCCCCTCCAGGGGACGCTGGGGTCTGCGGGACTTCCACGGGAGAGCAGGTCCTGGCTTTCTGCCAAGGAAGGGAAGAATCTGCCCTCAGGGACAGATATCACAGATGTTTGACATCCGGCTTGGGATGAATTGACAGAGTAAGGGAGTAGTCCAGGGCCAAGAAGCAGGTGCAAAGGCCGGGAGGTAAGCAGGTGTCCTGGAGAGAGTGGAGGCTGACAGAGTGCTGGGAGCTTCAGGGACCCAGCTAGGAGAGATGCAGTTGGGTGAGCAGATGTCCCCCTTGGGGCTGGATGAGTAGGGAAGCCAGGACAGAGGTGTCTCCTGAGTCCACCTTCCTTCCCTGTGCAGCTGAGGACCTGTGGCTGACCCCACTGACCATGGAAGACCTTGTCTGCTACAGCTTTCAGGTGGCCCGAGGGATGGAGTTCCTGGCCTCCCGGAAAGTGAGCATCCTTCTCCCCACCTCCACAGGCCCTTCAATGGGGAAGAGGGCCCATCCCGCCACCAGCCAGCTGTGCTCTGCCCGCACTTCACCCCACAGTGGTCCTGGGATCCAGCAGGTTTTCACCCATTTTGCAGTGGAGAACTAAGCCCGAAGCCTGGAAATGACTTCCAAGGCCCCCCTGGCGAGTTAGTGCACAGCTGACTGATGGTCTCTGCCGTCCCACACTTTGACACATCCTGGGGGGCACACAGAAGTCTTCACCTGAAAGAGCAAGGCTCAGGCAGGGCACACCCAGGGCTCTGACTGCCTGGGGCACCTGGGAGCTCCACCCTGGCTGACTGCCCCCTCCCACCTCTCTGCACCCCCAGTGCATCCACAGGGACCTGGCTGCTCGGAACATCTTGCTGTCAGAAAGTGACGTGGTGAAGATCTGTGACTTTGGCCTTGCCCGGGACATCTACAAAGACCCTGACTACGTCCGCAAGGGCAGTGTGAGTGCAGGTCACCAGGAGGAGCAGAGATGAGGGCTGGGCAGAGGTGGGGGTAGGGGAGGGGAGGACCACGGTTCTCTTGTCCAGGAGTGGGCAAGAGAGGCTGGCACAGGGTGGCATGTGCTTCTTGGTCTGCCAGGCCACCTGCCCAAATACTGGAGACCCATTGTCCCCCTGGGCCCCAGCAAATTCTGAGAATCTGAGGTCAGGGCACTAACAGTCCTGCCCACTGAGGCATCCTGGGGCAGAGGAGTTGACAAGCATGGAGCACCGTGCTGCACCTGGGGCCTGGTCCATTTGGTGGACACTGACTCCTGCACCTGCCCTGTGGGGTGGTAGAACAGAGACTTTCCACCCAGAGATGGGCAGGCCTGGTGCAGGGCCACCAAAGGAAGTCCATCTGCGCACAAGCTGCAGAGTATCTGCCTGGCAGCCCACTCTCTGATTTGGGGACAGGAAGAAAGGGTAGGACTGGAGGAAAGGAGCAGGCTGGGTACAGGATGTGCAGTGACGGCCGCCCGCCCTACATGGCTGCTGTGTGAGAGGTGTTGGTCCTTCATTCTAACTGTCAAGTGTGGGGGCACCGGGAGGTGATGGTCATGTGTTCGCAGGAGCTCCCCCATAAGCTGTGAAGAGAAGGCAGTGGGGGTGGCTGAGGTGGAGACACAGACCAGTCCATAAGGGCCCCCAGGTGGAGGGTGTGAGAAGGAGAGGGAGAGGTGATGGGAAAGATGCCTAAGGCCCTCAGGAGGAGGAGAGAATGGGTAGAGCGCGTTTGTAGAGGGTGACGGGGCGACAATGTACAGGGGGGAGGCTGGGCTGAGGGCCTGGAGCTGGAGGACTCTGGGGGAGGGGACTTGTGTCCTGGGCCTACAGCAGGAAGCGGGGGCAGAAGGGACCTGCTGTGGGGGGCGGGGGTGCGCTGCAGCCCTGATTTCCCTCTCCCCGTGTGACACACTTGCGTCCCCCAGGCTCGACTGCCCCTGAAGTGGATGGCCCCCGAAAGCATCTTTGACAAGGTGTACACCACTCACAGTGACGTGTGGTCCTTCGGGGTGCTGCTCTGGGAGATCTTCTCTCTGGGTGAGTGCACAGTGAGGTGCCCAGCTGGGGGGCCTGCCCCGCAAGCAAGCAGCCCAGGCCATTCTGAGGCAAGTGAGCTCACAGACCACCAGGAGCACCCACTTCTCCCCAGCCTGGCCCAGGATCCTCCGGGCCTGAGCCTCCAACAGGGGCCACCCTGGCACCACCCCTGGGGGCAGCCTGCAGGAGGTTGTGCCAGGGCAGATCCCAGGTGCACATGGCAGCCCTGGTCACTGCAGGTTCTGGAGGAGCCTCAGTGTTTACTCTAAACACTCCTGCTGATGCAAGTCCCACAAGGGACTCGGGCACCAGGGGAACAGAGAGGGGTCCCCACACCAGGGCAGGGGAGGCAGTAAACACATGGGAAAATTAAAGTCTCCTCATATGGCCATGGCAATGGGCACCATGCCTGAAAGTGAAAGAGCAGCAAGACTTGGAGGGGGGAGCTGCCTGTGAGCCGGAGGGGCCGGGGTCTGGGCTGCTGCAGGAGGCATTGCTAACATGTCTGGAATGTGTGGGTTCTCCCGGCACCCCCAGAAAGCAGGCCATTGTGAGCTGTTAACTACATGGAGAACTTGGAGCTGAAGAAGGGCAGCTGCTTGTGGTTGGGGGTAGCTATCCCCCCAAGAAGGGGGAGCAGACAGGACAGGGGTGATGGGAGGCTGGGCTGAGTAGCTGGCAGCCCACGCCCCACCCCTCCCCTTCCTGCCACCAGGGGCCTCCCCATATCCTGGGGTGCAGATCAATGAGGAGTTCTGCCAGCGGCTGAAAGATGGCACCCGGATGCGGGCCCCAGAGCTGGCCACCCCTGCCATGTGAGTCTCCCCGACTGGCCTGTGGGGGTGGGGAGATGGGTACAGGGAGAGAGGTGTGCCTGTGGGTGGGGGTCTGTGTGCAAGCGTAGAAGAGGGCTGAGGCAGGAGAGGGCTATGCTGCCATGGACAGGTGTGGGAAGGGGCACAGGTCGGGTAGAGCTAGGGACTGGGGACAGCGTGCAGGCCCAGGGCTTCTCACCCAGCAGATGACTTACTCACTGCCTGTGCCTCTGTATCTCTCCTCTACCGGTGCTGTATGCTGACTCCAGGGAGGCTAGAGCCAATAGCACAGGCCTGGCCTCCACCCTAGAGGACAGAGAACTGCATCGTAACTGCGAGGGGCACAAGCCGGGGAGGGGATGGGGGGGACACAGGTGCTCTGAGAACACTGGAGCCGCAGAGTCAGGGGGACCAGGGCAAGCACATCCTAGAAAAAGGAGCCAGAGGCCGCTGGAGACAGAGGGGAGGGTACTCCATGGCAGGAGCCTAAGCCTACAGCAAGGAAGCTGGGGTCTACTGGGATTGGTGGGCAGAGGGTTTGGGACCCCCTCAGACCCCAGTCCAGCAGCCAGCTGTACCCCGCAGTCGCCACATAATGCTGAGCTGCTGGTCCGGAGACCCCAAAGCAAGGCCTGCCTTCTCAGAGCTGGTGGAGATACTGGGGGACCTGCTCCAAGCCGGGGGCCGGCAGGTGAGTCCCCTCTGCCCCTGCCCTGACTTCCCACCCTCGCTGCCCCTCCAAACCCTGCCCACGCTCAGCTATCTGGCAGGGGCAGGCACGTCCAGACCTTGAGCACTGCCCTCTCATGCCCGCTGCCCATGCCCCCATGTCCCTAGAAGTGAAGATCAGAGCTTCTTCCTGCCCCTGGGGAACCGCTGGCTGGTCCTCACCAACCTTCCAGGCAGCCCTCCTCTCACTAACGTATTAATGATTCGTTCCTTCCCCTTGCACCCGTTCTGCCCTCTGCCCCTGCCCAGCACACAGGCCCTGGACTTGTGAGTCCTGCGTTTCTCCATCCATGCTGGAGTGGCACAGGGGTGGGGAACAAAGCAGGCACCCAGGGCTCTGGGACCTGGAGGAGTCACAAGAAAGCCATCTGCAGGCCAGGCCTCAGGGGCTGGTGACAGACAGTGTGGGGCTGTTTTCACGGCAAAAATAAGACAGAAAGGGTGAGCAGTGGATGCTAAGCCTGCAGCAGCAGCCACAGGCTGCCGTCAGGACACCCCAGCAGAGCTCTGTCCCGCCACCTCTCCCACACTTTCTATAAGCAGGGGCTGTGACCAGGGCCTGAGCGGGGCTGTCAGGAGAATTTAACAAGCCTGGCACAGTGAGCAGTCAGTGTGCTTGACACCTCATTGGCCACAAGAGCTGCGTGTGCTGGGGACCTGGCCTGGGCCTCTGTAGCTTCAGCACTTCACTCGCTCCCATTCCAGGGCTTAGGGCTCCACGCAGACCTGCGCTCAGGGCTTGGGGAGGAGGGGCAGTGCAGGTCTGTGACCCTGGCCTCCTCTCCTGTTCCTGCCAGGAGGGAGAAGAAGGCTGCACAGCGCCTCACGCTGGCTCTCGGAGCTCGGAGGAGGAGGGCAGCTTCCTGCAGGCATCCACCACGGCCCTGCACGTCGCCGAGGCTGACACGGATGACAGCCCCCCACGCCTGCACCGCCACAGCCTGGCCGCCAGGTCAGCAGTGCTCCCTGGGCCTGGCAGGCGACAGGGGGAGAGTGCTTCGGACAGGGCATCATGGAGGAAAGGCAAACTACAAACCTGAGAGACCGTGGGACACCGACTCCAAAAGCAGAGCAGCTTTAAATGACAGCATGGGGTCAGGACGCCTGAGGGCCATGTGGCCTACGCTGTGCTTCCCTGCTCGCTGCCTGCCAGTGCCTCAGGTGTTTGGTGTTGCCGTGACCGGATTCCCGAGGCTGGGTGCTTTAACAAGAAAGGACACTCACTCAACTCACTCTTAGAGAGATTCGGGGGCACAGTGCCGGCACCGGCCCAGCTCTGAGGAGGGCCTCACAGCAGAGGGCTCCACAATGGAGCGAGTGCGAGAAGGACCACAAGGCAGGATAGGAAGCCGGGGAGATTCAGGGCCAGCCTGGTTCCTTTATGACAACTCCCTGGGGATTAACTAGGGTCCCGGAGAACTACAGTAGTCCCTTCTGAGGGTGTTGTCCCTATAACCTGATGACTTTCCCCTAGGCCCACCTCTTAGCTTCAACACACTGAGGACCAGACCTTGGGGCCACCCTCCGGTTCCTTGTGCTCCTGGCCCCCTGAAAGCCCCCTCACCCCAACTTTGTGGAACACCCATCCCAGGCACATTTTCTCGCAGCAGGAGAGAGAGTGGAATGGGCTGGGTTTGGGCCAGGATCCCTCCCATGCCTCAGAGGCAAGCTCTGTGGGCCACAGGGGCCCTGTGAGCAGAAAGACCCCTCAGTAACTGTTTTCCAAAGTCAGAACTTAGCCCAAGTCCCCCAGAATTCTGGATCCGAGCTCTCGGGTAAGCGGCCCTCCACGTTCCCACCAGCATGGCTGACAGGCATTGTCCTGAGAGGGCTGTCCTCAGCACAGAACAGGGCCAGACCTGGGCGACACAAACAGGGATCTGCCCTGGCAGGCTCCCTCCACCACCACCACCCCCTACACAGCCCGCCTTCTTGGCATGGCGGCCCATCCTGGGGAGACAGCCCAGCTGGGGACGACCGTTCACCTCCCACAGCTGAGCACCGGCCATGTACTCGCCAAGCTCTGTCCCTCCTCCTGTACAGCAGTGGAAACACAGCTCAGGGTGGGTGTTGTGGGGAGGCACGCAGCCCAGGTCCTTCCCCTAGAGCTTCACGATGGACATTAAGGCAGGTCCCAGACCAGCACTCAGACCCAGGCTGGGGGTCATTCCCAGGAGGGGAGGGGGAAGGAGCTGTCAGAAGGACTCCTGTGTGCATTTGCTCAGCACCTTCCATCTTCTCCCCACAGATACTACAATTGTGTGTCCTTCCCTGGCTGCCTGGTCAGAGGGACTCAGGCCCAAGGTGCCTCCCAGATGAAGACGTTCGAGGAGTTCCCCATGACCCCGACAGCCTACAAAGCCTCCGGGGTAAGGTGGGGCTGGGGGAGGGGAGGAGTTGTGTGCCTCAGGCCCCAGGGCCACTGAACCCCATGGGGAGCAAGGCATGCAGGTGACAGAAACCACCTGGGACAAAGAGAACAGGACAGATTATACCTGGGCGAGGTCAAGGCCGGGTACGCTTAGGTCTGGGTGCTCATGGGATGTGTCTTAGTATGCTTGTACAGCTGCAATACAGTCCCTGAAGAGGGAAAAGAGGTTTACTTGGCTCACCGTGCTGGATGCTGAAAGCCCAAGACCAGGGGCCGCCTCTGTGAGGGCCGCAAAGCAGGTGGCATCCCAGTGGGGGAGTTTATGCCAGAAAGAATCTCACTGCAAGACAGGAAGCCGGAGACAGACTCAGCAGCCAGGCGACCTCTTCTTTAGCTATCTGTTCTCCAGGAAACTAACTGGGGCCTGCAGAGCCACGCTGATCCCTTCCAGAGACCTAATTCCCTGCCCAAGGTACTAAAGCTCTCTCCTAAATCCCCCACGGCCTCTCAGCAGCACCACACAGAGGACCAGGCCTCCAACACAGGTCCTCCAGGGAACAGGCCCTACCGGTGCCCCAGCAAGCTGCTGCCCCCACATGCAGCTTCCCCTGGTCCCCGTGACCCTCCAGCAGCGCAGAAACTCTAGTGCAGAGACAGCTCCTGCCCCAGCAGGTCTCATGGTGTCCACCTGAGTCTTCGGCCCACTTTGGTGGCAGTAGGCACCTCCGAGCCACGTGGCCTGAGAGTGGGAGACAGTGTCACTAGAAGAGGGGGGGCATGGGAAAGCCTTAGGTGTCAGGCAGGGCCGCCCAGCTAAGCTCAGGTGGCCCCATGAGGCTGGAGCGTGTCCATTTGATCAGAGGAAAGACCAAGGCCCCAAGACCTTGTTCTGGGTGCACACAGTCAGGAGACCAGGCAGGACTTCCCTGTCAATCCCCTTTCGGGGCCGCAGAGAGCCTGGGTTGGCGGGGCTGTGGGGGTGGGGTGGGGAGTGGGCATCAGTGGGAGCCCTTGGCCAACAGGCACAGACTAAGGCCAGCAGAAGGCCTGGGGGGCCCCCACGCTCTGAGAAGGCTTCAGCCTTCCCTCCTGCGTGGTTCACAGTGAGGGGGACCAAGCCTGTAAATGACGAGCTGCCAGACGCTGCCATGCTTGCCCCGTCTCTCCCACACCCAGGCTGGCCTCTTGCAGGGCCCCAGCGCACAGTGGCCCACGGACCAAGGAGTTTCCCTTGTCCATGACAGGGACATGTGAGCCTCTGCCATGTGCCCTGGCGATGGACCAAGTTCCCATTTGAGGGACCGTGTTGGGCCTGAGGACACAGGCTCCGGTTGCCCTGTCTCCTAGCTGAGGACAGCTGTCTGCAGCAGGACCCCCCGTGTGGCCCACAGCCTCGCTTTCTCTCTGCATAGGACAACCAGACAGACAGTGGGATGGTGCTGGCCTCAGAGGAGCTGGAGCAGATAGAGGACAGGCATAGACCAGAAGGCGGGCTCAGGTAAGGGCTTGCGGCGCTGCCTCCCCTGCCAAGGTGAATGGTGCCCTCCGGAGAGAAGAAGAAGCAGAGAGGCCCAGGGAGGGAGACTGGGGTTTGGGTGTGCCCTGTCACTCCTACCTGAAACCTTTCACGCATCCCTGTTCCCTGTGTGGGTATTGAAGGTGGGCCTCTCTGAGGCTCAAAACATTCAGCTGTCTAGCCCCACCGCACAATTCCCCATCACCATTTTGACCCGGCAGCATCTGGCTCCTGGTCAACATCTCCCTTTCATTTGACAGATGCTCAGATGCTGAAAGTGTGCATGACCCACCATGCACATGCACCCCCTCCCACAGCCATGGGGGCCACCCCCAGCCTCAAACCTCCAGCACCCCCACAGAACCACCTTCTGTGGCTGGTGACCACAGAAGCCACACAGATCGTTATAACTTTTGCTGGTGTCACGTTTTTGTTCATGGTCTTCTGGCCTTTTGGGAACATCCTTATGGAGTTGTTTTATGATTATGGTTTGATTTTTATTTATTCGTTTGAGAGACAGATCAAGATAGAGAGAGGGGGAGACTTTCCATCCACTGGTTCAGTCCTCAAATGCCTGCAGCAGCCCTGACGGGACCAAGGCTGAAGCCAGGAGCCAGGAACTCTATCTGGGTCTCCTACGTAGGTGGCAGGGACCCATCACCACTGCCTTCTACGGTCTGCATTCACAGAAAGCTGGAGGCAGGAGTTGGAGTTGGGCATTTTAACTACATGACGCCAGTAGCATTTTAACTGCCACACCAAGCGCCAGCCTCTGGCACTGTATTTTGTTAACAGAGGGAGTCTAGATTGAAGATGATCTCTGTGTCCCCAACAAGATAGCCAGGAAAAAAAAAAAAAGAAGTCTGTCAACTTGAATCTGTAGACTTTTTTAGGGTGCAGACAAAAATACTAAATGTCTACTTAAAATATTTATTTTGTCAGTTTACTAACACATACCTGTTTAAATGACAGGACCTGCAATATTTTGTGAAACATTAGTCTTTTCCCCTTTCTTTAGCCATTTTATCCAAATCATTCACCTGCAGCTCTGACATGGGGACCTTTGTCGGGGGCCCACATGGGGGTGTCTGACATCGTTTGCCAGCGACAATTCTTTACTTATACCTGTGCAGTTTTTTTTTAAGACTTATTTACTTATTTGAAACGCAGAGTTACAGAGAGGCATAGGTAGAGAGAGAGAGGACTTCTATCTGATGGTTCACTCCCTAGATGGCCACAACGGCCAGAGCTGCACCGATCCGAAGCCAGGACCAAGAGCTTACCCCGGGTCTCCCATGTGGATGCAGAGGCCCAAGGACTCGGGCCATTTTCTGCTCTCCCAGGCCATAGCAGAGAGCTGGATCAGAGGTGGAGCAGCCAGGACTCGAACCAGTGCCTATATGGGATGCCGGCACTGTAGGCCACCACTTTACCTGCTATGCCATAGCACCAGCCCTGCAGTTTTTGAATCTTTGAATCTTCTACCCTCTGCCTTGAGCATTTGCACTGATCCTAGTTTTGTGTTTGCTGTTTCGACTGTGGTCAATGGCGGCCTGAAAACACTAAGTGAAAACTGCCAGAAATGAAGAGGCAGCCCCTTTTCATGTGCACACCATTTTGAGTTGGATGATGCAATCTGACAGCCTCCACTCGACCCTGCCCTTGTGCAGCGCATCCACACTGCACACACTGCCGCTGCCACTGCCACCACCGCCATGCGCTCACCACTGCTGTGTCCTGGCCCTGGTGTTTACATAACCCTTGAGAATGGCTCAACATGCGGGAGTGGTGATGCTGGCAGTTCCACAGATGCTACAGAGAAGCGGAAAGGTGCCTCCTTGAAGAGACAAGGTGGAAGTTTGCAAGTTCAGATGGAAAGAAAAAAACCCTACGCTGAGGTTACTGTGATGTAAAATAGGAGAAAAAGAATGGGTGCCCTCTTTGCTGTCATACCTCAGACTGCACGAGGTACAGCGTCGGTGTGTGGCAGGTGCTCAGTGAACATGGGAAGGCCCTAAGGGACAGGGCTCCGTGCCATCTGTGGTCTCAGGCTTCCACAGCCAGTCTTGGCTCTCACCCCTGCAGCTGAGGGCTAAGGCCTTTGTCTGACTTTCCGATGGTTGGTGTCTTTTGGTTCTGCTTTTCTCACAGGTGTATTTATGACTTTATAACTAAGCCAACCACTTGCTTGTGTCTTGCTCCAGCCAACAAAGGCTGTGTTGGCGGCATGGCTGGCCCTGGCAATTGTGGGGCCTGCCCAGGAACCACCCCTGCATCTGCATCCTGCACCTTTACCTCCCTGTCTCTTGTCTCGCTGATCAATTCCATCAGGTGACTTCTATTTTCTGTGAGTAACATGGGCTTGGAAAGGCAGCGGCAGTTACACCTGCAGAACTATAAGGGCTGTTTCGTTCCCAAACAGCATGTTAGTGTTCCAAAAAAGCAAGTAAAATGGTAAACTGGAGAGGACTACCATTTAAATGCTGATCTCCTAATCTCGCTCAGAATCAAACAGAGCCACCATTCAGCCCAAGCCTGTGAGGTAGGCAGACAGACTCCGTGTACCATGAGTAGGGCGCTCCACACAGGGACCAGCACATCCAAGCAGGAGCCACAGGAGAAGGGGAGTCAGCTGGGGCAGGAGAGGAACGTGGCAAAGCCCTGGGGACAGGGGCCGCACTGACCGGGGACACAGCGGAAGAGACTGAGGCCCAACAGAGGAGGAGCAGAGCTGTGTTTGTGAACATTTGAGGCACGAGGAGTGGCTGGCTGGGGAGGGCTCTGCTTCCAGAAGAGCGATGAGCAGGCAGGGAGTGCTGCTGGGTGGTCAAAGAAGAAAGTACCAGAAGATTCTGTGGAAGGATGATAGTGTCCAGAATTCAGAAAACAGCATTCTCGCTCTCTCTCTCGCTCTCTCTCTCTCTCTCTCACACACACACACACAGTGCCTGGTTCTCTACCAAAAATGCTCCTCACGACAATGGCAACAGAGGGCACTGTTCTTCCCACAGGTTCCCTTGGGACACAGGTGCAGCAGCTCACTGGGCAGATACATGCCCCTGGAGAGGTCTGTGTGGGAAGAAGGGAGGAGTTTATCTGCCCGGTCCTTTCCTGCTAACCCTTGGTCAGATTCACCCCGTAGGGAGTTAATCTCTCCTCATTTCCAGGTTGCCTCATCTGGCCCTTTCAGCAACCAGGATGCCAGATCCCACTCCCTTCCCTATGGCCTTTTATCTGAATCTACAGGTGGCTGATGGGAGAGCCAGGGAGAGAGCCCTGCGTTCCCTCAGGCACTGGATGACCCTGGCAGCAGTGTGATGCAGGACTTGAAAGGAGCCTTTGAAAGAAGGATGCAGTCAAAGGGATTTGAGTGTCACCAAAGAGGCAGGGTGCTATGTCATTTTTCAGTGGAGGAAAAGCCACCTATCTTCATTCATTTTCTGCTGCTGTAACAAAATACCTGGGCCTTGTGGGGAGCAACTCGGACTAGACTAAGTTACTGGAATTAAGACTTATTCTATGCATCTGCTCTCCCACAATATGGCGCTGGGAGAGGAGGAAACAGCTTCTACACAGCTGCCTCCAGTTCGACCAATAACCTGCAAGAGCTGATCCTGCTCCTGATTGGAGGAGAGCAGCGTACTCGGTGTGTGGGTAGCAGAGTTGGGATTGGTAGAAGAGGACTATAAAGGAGGAGAGAGACAACATGCACAAGGAACATCTAAAGGGAACACCTGAGCAGCCCCCGAGAGAGCCGGCCGGCGGTGTGCCGCTCCCCCGCTGAAGTGGGGAAAGTGGCAGGGGGAGCCGCCCTTCCACGGAGGTGGAAGGATCGGCAGCCAACCCAGGAAGGACCAGCAGCAAACCCGGGAAGGGCCGAGCAGACAAAAGAACAGCGCAGGGTCCTGTGTTGTTCCTCCATGAAGAGGGAGAGCGACAGGCCTGGATAATTTAGAATGAGTAGGAATTTCTTTGACTCACGGTGCTGGAGACTGGGAAGTCCACTTTTCTAACCCACACACTCCCGGGATGACAATGTGAATCTGCTCATGAGAGCACTCGGGATCTAATTACTTCTTCAAGGTCCCAGCTGTCCACACTGTCTGCCCTGGGCACTGGGTTTCCAAACCATGAACTTAGAAGGATGCATTCAAACCACAACACCACCGTGGCTCCTCACGCCTTGCATGGGAGAACCTACCATTTCCGATGTAGGAAATTCCAAAGTGAATAATCATGAATGGAAAAAATAAGCAGTATCCATACAAAGTTCTTGTAAGAATAAAACAGGATATTAGAATCTGAATGTCGCAGTAGCAACTTGCTGAGCAGAGACACTGTAAGGCTACACTACAGGAACTAAATGTGGAATGAAGCAGGAGCTACACACATGCAAACATACAGACAAGATAAAGACATAAAATGACAGCCGACAAAATTCAGGAAAGAAACTGAAGCAAAAGACAAATCCACTCGAAACAAAGAGTAGAGTATGCCAGGGACAGTGCAGCCATCCCCTGCCCTGCAGGGTCCCCTTCCATGCATCTGAAAGTGCAAACATTTGCTGTCACTTTCCAGAGAGAATGCATGCATGGAAACCTTTATTCCAGTCTATCATTATAATAATTTATTATTCGCTGTTCATCTCTTGCCTATGAAAATTAAACTAGAGAATAAAAGTTTACCATAGGCATGTACACATAGGACAAAACCTAGCATATATAGGGTTCAGTACTGTCCGAGGTCTCAGGCAGCTACTGGGGTGATGGATGCATCCCCCTAGAGAAGGGGGATGCTGTATACATGACCAGACTTGCACAGCGGGATGGATGCCAAAGGAGTCAAGACAATGAACCTGAATGAGGTTAAAAAGGGTTAGAGAGAAAGTGGCAGGTTATAGAAGGCATGGAGAGATCCAGTAAAAGTGAAATTGCAGTCCCTGGGGAAGAATATGCAAACAGTGGGATAGACCTAATATTTGAAACCTACAACTCAATTTATTTATTAAATAAATAAATGAAGACCTGACTCTACATGTCGGCAAGAATATCTGGAGAAACTGGCACAGGATGGAAAATTGTGAGAGATATCAGAGCTATTCAACTTTAAAGGTGGACACTTTGGGGCATGTGTTTGGCTTTGCAGCTTAGATTCCAGCTAAGATGATCCATGATCCACATTAGAGTTCCTGGGTTCGATTCCTGGCTCCTACTTTTGACCCCTGGAAGGCAGCACATGGTAGCTCAAGCAGTTGGGTCCCTGCCAAGCACACGGGAGACCTGGATGGAGTTCCCAGCTCCTAGCTTTGGCTGCTGCAGGAATTTGGGGATGGAACCAGTGGATAGGAATGCCTCTCTCTCTCTCTCTCTCTCTCTCTTTCACAGCATACACACAGATATCCATGTGCATGCTGCTTCTTGCTTCTTGAATGAATAAATATAAAAAGAAATGCACTCTGGAAATTCAGACAAAAAGAACAAATCCCAAAGAAAAGAGTCAGGTTGGCCACAGACTTTATCTCAACAGCTCCATGCAAAACAAAGCAATAATTAAACCAATTCTTTCAAAAATCAAAGAAAACGAGAGCCAAGGCTGGAGCTCAGCAGGGCAGAGAGGTGGGTGGCACTGGAACCGGCAGGACCCTGCAGGCCCCAGGGGAGAAGCTCGGGTTTTCTTCCCAGAGCTACAGGAAGCCATTAGAAAGTGTGGCAGGAGACCCTGATGTCACATCTAACCTAAGGAGTCTGGCTGCAGGGGTGAAGACCTGGCAGAGCCTACAGAGACAGCAGCCTGCTCTGCAGTAGGGGCACCAGTAGACAGCTGAGCACAGTGCATTCTGGGTGTACAGTAGACAGGACTTCTGGATGGACTGGGTATGAAGCGGGAGGGAAAGGAAGGACACAGGAATTTTAGGCAGGTGCTTGGCTTGAGTGGCCAACTGAACACTGATGCCATTTACTAAGATGGGCCCGAGAGGTCAAAGGGTTTGTTTGGGGGATGAAGGCAGAGCTTCTCCATGGCTCCTTGTCCAGGCCTGGGACAAATCTGACCGGTGTGGTGTCTGTTTCAGTCAAGGCTGGGCTGTGTGGTTCCCAGAGCCCCTGAGCACACTTCTTGCTCCAGTTGTATCATGATCCTGATCCATCCCCAACCCCGGGTCCAGTTCCCTCTCCTCTTGTCCCGCTAACGCTGCCTTCCTTTGTCTTGACAGCTGTAAAGGACCTGGTCAGGCTGTGGATGTGACCAGGGGGCACCCTGGCCCCCATGGGCGGCGGCGGCGGCCTGACCGGGGAGCGCAAGGAGGCCAGGTGTTTTACAACAGCGAGTATGGAGAGCTGTCACGGCCACGCGACGACAGTGACAGCTCCCCAGGGTCTGCCAGCCCACCCTTCTTCACAGACAGCAGCTACTAAGGCAGCAGCAGGCAAGACCCTCTGCCCTCCTGAGCCTGGGCCCTGACAGTTGGGGGTAGGGAGTGTGGGGCGTGCTGGCAGGGGCGCCCGGCTGGAAATACCTCCTCTTTGATTCTAACCCTGGAGGAGCTTCCTCTCCCTCTGCGGCCTCCAGAGCCAGGAAGAGCAGAACTGGCTCACGGGCTCCCCTGCAGCCTCCCACCATACCTGTCCCCAGCCTCCCCTAGCAGTCCCTCTCCACTAGATGCCAATGCCATTTAGCTCCATGTCTGCAGTTGCAGCCTCTGGGCTGGGTGCTTCCATGAACAGCCCTTGGTCCCCTCCTTGCATCACCAACAGGGGGCGACGTGGTGCCATTTTCTGATGAATCCTACGTGGGTCTGAGAGTCCCTAGTGGCTGAGGCAGAGCTGGACGAGTGCCACCCCTCCCAGCCCCACGAAATCGTCCTCCACCCACACGAAGCCTCTCCTTGTGGGCGGTGACTTCCTTCACCTGCTAGGGGACCAGGTGCCATCTCAGAGCCACAGAGGCCGGCTGTGGAGGCCCCTTCCTGAGCCGAGCCTCGTCGTCTGTCCAGGATGAGCCAGGCACCTCGAGCAATGCAGAGCGGCCGCCCGCGAGGACTGAAAGGACCCATCGACAGTTTTTTCATTGGAACTTCACAGACTCTTTGGCCGCTGTGAAGAATTCACCTTCCAGAACTTCCGCCATGACGGTCCTACCAAATCTAGTCGATTCTGGCCTCAGACCCCCAAGTCAGATTGCCACTTGTCCCTAGAAAAGGCCCCCAGAAGCAGTGGACGAGATGGATGGTCGAGAGCTGCCCCCTTGTTTCTTCCTCTGGTGCCTTGCAATCTGCCACCCAAGACCTGAACATACCTGCACCGCCGTTTTGCCCGTGTCACCCAGCAACCCATCCCTGGGGGTACCCTACCTGTGGCACCCTCCTTGCTTGTCCTGTGGACACCCCAGCAGGCCAAGCCTCTGCCCTCAGAGGGGAGCAGCCCAGAGAACGGCTCTGCCCAGGCCGTCAGCCCAGCTTGCCCTGCCCAACCTCCCCACCAAGAGAACGCCCCCGCCCCCGTGCTAGTTCCTCCCGGAGATCAGCCCCCAGCCACCCAACCCCCACACTGAGACGCTTGCAGGACAGGCGCCAAGCGGGGAGTAGGGTGGAGTCCTCCGCCAGACCTGGGTGTGCATCTGGCCGTGAACCTCGGCGTCCTGTGGCCTCCTTCCTCTCCTGTCCCCTCACCGTGGGCCCAGGCTTCAGGCTTATCTAGTGGCAGTCTGGGCAGGTCCGTGAAACCCCACACCCCACCCCACCACGTGCGCACCACCTGCCCGTGTCACCTGTCCTGCCATGTTACAGCACGCGCAGAGATGTCCTGGGGAGGAAAACCGACCACCTCCTCCCCGTTGACCGCGCTCTCTGAAAAGATCTAAAATATTTAACAAAAGATAATAATAAACCTGATGCCAGTCTTTGAGTTACAGTGAATGGACTCGAAGTAGTCAGCGCTCCGAAAATTCGGGCTTAACCTAGTTCCTGGAGATCTCAAAGGAAGCGATGCTAAGAGGCAGGGACCCTGGCTCGCGCTGCTAAGCCCGAGGTCCCGTCTCTCCCTATGGCGGCTGGGGTGGGGGTTAGGGGCGAGGGTCCTCCAGAGTCGTCCGCAGACAGCGTCGGCAAGGCAGCGGGACGCTGGGAGCGGCCCGGGTCCGAGCGAGCGCACAGTCTGGCTCCGACGCTGGACGCAAACACCTTCCCCGGCGCGTCGCCACCCCGCGTCTGCATCAGCGGTTCGGCGGGAGGTTTGCGTAGCGGCAGCGCAGCCCAGGCCGCTGGCTGCCCCTCTCAGGTGGAGGCGGCGCTCGGGTGTAGACCCGGGTCCTGCGACCACGCACTAAGGCGCTCGCCTGGACTCTGAGGCGTGGAGGCCACGGATCGCGGCGTGACACCCACCGTCTGGAAACGGCCTTAGGGAGAAGGGCCGCAACGACCACGAGCGGCTGCGGCGGACATAGGCCCGCCCGGAAAAGCCGGGTCGCCCACGCAGGCGCAGGCGCTGGGCGGAATCCGAAGGAGCTCCCGCGGCCCGCGCTGCCTCTGGTCGCGTCCTGGCACGCAGCTGTCCTGGGGAGAGCCACCCCCTGGAGGGAAATAAAATGAATCTAAATGGGAATGCAGAAAACACCAGGATGGACTTTGACCAGGGCTTAACCCGGGTACCGTTCAATGGGCTGTCCTCACGGGCCTGCCCGAGTCACCAACCCCAAAATGCCCACCTGCGGTGGGCTCCTGCCCAGCCTTCGCTGCGCCGGCCTCCTGGGGTGCGGCAGGGGCTGCACTCATACTCTGGTCCTACCTGGACTGCAGGCAGCATGAATGGGAACCCCGCTGGCCAGGGAACTGGGCCAGGGGAAGTCACACCAGGCTGCGGGGCACGGGCGCTCACCCTCGAGGGTCTCCCAGCCTCTCCCACCCCTAAGAGCCTTGCCTTCTCCTTCCAGGCTCTAGTCCTCCAGGCAAAACCTGTCCTCTGCTTGTCCCTTCTCAGACCCACTCTCCTGCTCATTTCCGCTAGAGAGCATTAGGCGGGGACCTGGGGCACCCTGGACGGTCCCTTGACGGCCGTGATTCTGTCTTGTGGTCACAGCGTCCCTTGGCCTGGGGCACTACTTAGGCTGGGGGGCCTGCTGGAGGGGTGACTGATGTGTATGAACAGGGAAAGCAGGCACAAAGGTGGTGGCAATGGGCCTGGGACCAGAAGGAAGAGTGGAACCAGAGGACGTGGTCTGAAGTGGGACAGAAGGCCTGTCCCATAGGGCCTGGGAGCTCAGAGTTCCCCATTCTGCTTCTTACTTTAAGGCTACAGGGGCAACATGCTGGGTCAGTGACACTTTGAAAAGAAGGGATCATTTTTAAAAAAAAGATCTATTTACTTATTTGTAAGGCAGAGTTACAGAGAGGGAGAGATAGAGAAGTCTTCCTTCTGATGGCTCACTCCCTAAATGGGTTCAACAGCCAGGGCTGGGCCAGGTCGAAGCCAGGAGCCTAGAATTCCATTCCGGGCTCCCCCACCCACCCCACCGTAGATGGCAGGGGCACAAGTTCTTGGGTCATCTTCTGCTGCTCTCCCTTGTGCATTAGCAGGGATCTGGATCAGAAGCACAGCAGCCAGGACTCAAACAGGATTCAAGTATGCAATGCTGGAGTTGCAACCATCTGCTTGGCCCACTGCACCACAACACTGCCCCCAAAAGAAGGGATCTTGAAGGAGCCCAGCCAGGAAGGATTGGGCTGCATCTGGGCAGCTCCAAAGGCAGGAGCAAGGTCTGCTGCAGAGCTCACATGGGCACGGGGGGGGGGGGGGGGGGGTCCAGTCTCACATGGGTCTGTGGTGTCTGCAGGTATCCAGTCTGGACCTATGGAAAAAAAAAAAATCCTCTTCCAAACTGGTCTTCAACCACATTGGGTCCCTGGACCTGCTCCACCCACACCACCTGAAACCTGGATGCCCTTGACTGAGGAGGAAAGGTGAGGCCATGTGCCAAGGGCAGGCTGGGAGGACAGAAGGAGGTTGGAGATAGAGTCTCACCCCACAGACAGGGACATTGTGGCTTCCTCTGGCCTGGGAAGGTGCCGAGGTCCAAATGGAGTAGAAGGAATCAGAAGAGCAGGCTCAGGAAGGGCTGGGGGCAGGGAGGCAGCTGCTACTCCCCCTGCAGGTGGAAAGACAGCACCTCCAGACCCACAGAGTTCCTGCCTGTGGCGGTCTTTGTGCCTGGGAGGAGGAGATCCAGGGAGCTGCCTCCAGCAGAACCCTGGCTCCACATAGACCACACCCCCAGGCCCTGCAGCCCCACATTGCTCTCAAAGCCATGGGCCCTCCCAGATAATTGGCCACAGAGTGTCCAAGGTGCTGCCCTATGTTTAGGAGAAGACAGAGCATCACTGAGAGAGAGGCCAGCACTGGGACTCCAGGGCAGAGAGCCGTGACTAGGGGCTGCCCAGGGCTGAGCGTGGAGACTGGGGACCCACCCTGGCCCTCAGAGCCTCAGCTTCTCACTTGTAACTTGGCTGCTTGCTTTACAACACCTTGATGGTGACAGTCACAGTGCATTACTGGGGAAATTAGAGTGGCTGCACCCAGTAGGAAGGCCCGGTTCCACCACGTCACATCAGCCATGGCATCTGAACTCCCCCACCCACCAGTGCCCCAATCAACACATGCTCCATCCCCCGCCCCAGGTGCCCACCTGCAATGAGGTGAGTATTCCAGCCTCTCCCTCACTAGATTCCTCTGTTGAAACCCTAGTCCAAGGTGATGGTCTTGGGAGGGAGCCTTGGGCTGATAGTGCCACGAGGGTAGGGCCCTTCCAGAAATCAGCTGGCAGCAAACCAGGAAGTGGCACTCACCAGATGCCAGATCTGCTGGTCCCTTGACCTTGGACTCCAGCCTCCCAGACTGGGAGAAATGGAAGTGTGCAGTGTAAGCCTCCCAGCTAAGACGCCATCCTGCCATCCATCGTCCCAGCTGCCGAGGGGTCACAGAGAATCCTCCGGAGGCTGCAGCTGTGGAGCATGTAGGCAAAGGCATCCTCAGGACGATGTGGGAAGAGCTGGGATCAAGTGAGGCCGGGGAGGAAAGGCATCCATCAGGAGATCAGGCTGGGCAGTGTCCCGGATCAACAAGCCACTGCAGTTCTGCCCCTGGCTGCAGCCATCAAGGCAGAGAGCAAGAACCGTTGGTTCTGGGCCAAGCATGCATACACTTTCCAGCTGGAACCCAGGGCTGCAGCGCGTGCTGTAACCCAGACACGGCTCATCCACAGTGGGGACTGAGTTGGGGTTCAGGGAGGTGCTCAGCGACTAGAGAGCGAGAGAGAGGAAATTCAGGGATTTGGAGCATGTCAGGACACAGCATCCTAGACAGCCCCAGAATTCCCTCTGTGAGATGGGAGGTCAGCAGGTGGGCACAGCCCCGGGCACCTATCTCTGGGTTGCTGTGGGTACTGCAGGAAGCCCCACCAGAGCTGGCTGCCGCACAGCTTAGTAGTCGGGAGTGGCCTTGTCCCCGGACCTCGATGCCCTTGCATCTGACCCCTCCCATGTGCCTGAGAGATGGGAGTGAGAGAGGGATCGCTAGGGCTCTCTGAGGTTCTCAGCTGCTTTGAGGTGGCAGGAGGATGTCTCGGATGAGGGCGGGACCCTCGTCTGAAGTCTGGGATGGGAGTGCTCCCCCTCCCCAGGGTCTGGCCCACCAAGTCACATCCCTTGTGTGGAGGGAGCACAGGGCAGGGCACTGGAACTGGACAGCACGTGACCTGGGCACTGTGCAGAGTCCCCTGCACCTGTAACTGTCCAAGTGTCCCAGGCAGCTCTGTTTCTTCTGGGTCATGAGGGCTGCACTATCCCTACTCCTTGCCCCCACACATTTCACTTAGGGAACCACTGCCGACTTGGCAGAGCTCTGCCTTAGCCTGGGATGAAGCAGGTAGACTGGACCTAATAATGCAATGCTTTTCCTGGCCCCCACTGCCACAGTCAGCACAGCCTCTGAGAGCAGCAGATTTCAGTGAGACCACATAGAAGAACCCTAGGAATGGTGGCAGGTCCTGTTCCCCTGGTCCTGAACCAATGTTTGAGGTTTGGCACTGCCAGCTGCCAGCCTGTCACCCCCAGGGAAGATGGTGACCTGAAAAATGAGAACCGAGAGATGGCAGAGAACAGCAAGGTACTGGTGATATCCCTGGAACCTGGATCAAGTTTTGCCTGAAGGTAGAATGGTCCCTGGAATTTCTGTCTTTGCTTAAACCACATAGGTCAGCTTTTCTGTCACTGTCACTGTCACCAATGCCTGGAGCCCATGCAAGCAGAATCCTCCTGATGGCATCCATTGTCCCTCTCCAGGATGGAGCCCTAAGGGGAGGAGGGCCCCCGACAAGGCAAAGGCAGAGGAAGTGCTTGAGAGAGCCAGGTCAATATTGATCTAAGGGAAGGCACACACACAAGGGGGAGCAGCAGGTGTAGCCAGCACTGCCCAGAGCCCCAGGGCCAGATGACTGAGCTAGGAGGAAGCAAGAAGGAAACTGAGGAGGGCTGGCAGAGATCCTGGGCAGGACACCGACTCCTGGTGCCTCCTGGGTGATCTGGGGAACTGGGAGAGCCCAGGAGCCCCCACTACTCTGGCACTGCCCATGGCCTGGCTGTACCAGATGCTAGTCTGCTCCTCTTCAAGCCCCCCAATGAGGTCCCACTGGTGGCCTCAGTTCAGCTCCCAGTGGAGCCCCGGATATGCCCACCTGACCCCGTGATGAGGGAGAGTCTGCATTGGCTGCTACAGTGGTCCTGACCAGAAAGATGTCCCCAGAGAGAGAGCAGTGTGGCTGAGTTAGCCAGGGGTGCCTGAGGAGGGACCCTGGGGTTGTGGGAAGCAGCAGGGAGCAGACCGAGCCTCTCGGGGTTGCCCACCCATCCCCGCCGTCTCATGGTCAAGGAGCTGGAAGGAGCAGGGAAGGCCACGCAGGGTCTGTTCCCATCTCACTCACACATTGGCTTAGAAATGCAGAGTGTGATAGGAATAGTTTTATAGGAACGCACATGTCCCAGGGCACAGCAGCCACTCAGTGGGCTCTATGACACCACATAGTGGTACCTGGCCCAGAAAATGCGGGCGGTGGGCGTAGAAGACCCCCCACAACAGCTGTGTTCCAACATTCCCAACAATTCGCTTAATAATTTACTTAGCTGGCTGTTAGAGATGGCATCAGAGAGGGCTCCTGGGTGACAACCAAGAAACACAGATGTTTCTCTCTCTCTCTCTCTCTCTCTCTCTCTCTCTCTCTCTCTCTCTCTCTGCCTTTCGGATAAATAAATAAATCTGGAGGGAAAAAATGGGACTAGCATTGCGGTACAGCAGGTTAAGCCACCGCCTGCAACTCTGGTATCCTGGTTCAAGTCCCAGCTGCTCCGCTTTTGATCCAGTTCCCTGATAATGCACCTGGGAAAGCAAGAGAGGATAGCCCAAATGCCTGGGTCCCCACACCTACATGGGAAACCCCAGCTCTGCCCACCACAACCATTTGTGAAGGGAACCAGCAGATGAAGAATGGGAGATTCCTCTCTAGCTCTCTCTCACTCTCTCACTCACTCTCTCTCTCTCTTTCTCTCTTCCTCTCTTCCTCCATTCTTCCCTCTCCATAACTCTGCCTTTGAAATAAATATAAATCTTTCTTTTAAAAAAACAGCAAGAAAGAACCACAGATGCTAGTTTATCATAAAGACAAGAAGAAAAGAATAAGCAGAGCTCCTGGGACCCTGGGGAACGCTTAGGGTGCTGGGGGTGGGGTGGCGTGCCAGCCTGCATGTTGAGGCTCCAGTCCTCACGCCCTCAGCAGCCGCATCTTGGGCCCAACATAGCCCCCATCAGGCCTTGGAAAGAGAAGGGCGGGCTCCAGGAGGTGTCAGCAGCCTGAGGAGCTCCTTGCAAACAGGGGCTCCGGTTGCTGTGTCTCCCAGGAGTGGACAAGTCCTCACAGTCGGCCGAGTCTATGTTAGGGCCCCTTCTTACTAGCGGGCGCCCCAGTGACCAAGTGTGATTTGTTGAGGCCCCAAGCCGCCATGCCAGGGGAGGCAGCTGGCATGGCCCTCTCAGCTCCCACGCTGGAGCACCTGTCGGTGGGGTGCCGGGCCCGAGGCCAGCGTGCTCCTTCCACAGGCCCCAGCTTGGTTCTTGGCCCAGGCCTCAGGGCCACCGAGCTCTTGTTTACTTCGGGCACTTCCTGCATTCCCGGAGCAGTGGTTGAGGTGTGAATGTTTGTCTTGGCTTCAAGGACATCCTGCAGACACTGCCCAGTTCAGGCTGACCCTGTCACCTGCAGAGGATGCCAAGTGCTCCCTCAGAGTTACAGCCAGCTGGAGGCAGGCAGGCAGGCAGGGGCTGGGTGCTGATGGCTGCTACCCACGTGCACCCTCCCTTTGTGCCAGGTGGAGTCTGATGCCCACTCTGGAGACACTCACGTGGCCTGGCAGGCAGGGAGACAGCACAGGGCTTGGAGGGCATGGCCAGCCTGCAAAAGTACCGCGGTGCTGGCTCCTAGAAACTTCTAGTGTTACCTCACTCGGGAGGAGTCTGGCCATCATGAGGTGTGTTCTTAGAGGAAGAAGACTCTTGTGGATGATCCTGGGGGGTCCTACACACAATCATGTGGAATCTTAGAAGGAAGCAGGGCGATTTCACACACGGGCTCATGCACATTACATGCACACACATACACCCATACACCAAGGAGGAGGAGGAGGCAACGTGAGCACAAAGGCGGAGCCGCGAGCAGCGGGGGGGGGGGGGGGGGGGGATGAGGAGCAGGTTGGCCACAGCACTTCCAGGAGAAGCGGAGCTCAGCCCTCGCCTGACTTCTCCACCACCCCCACCCCCATGCTGGGCTCCAGAGCTGTGAGTGAGAACATCAGATGAGCAGCCATTTGTGAGAGCAGCCTCGGGAGACCACAAAGGGGCATCCACCGGCCACCCGAGCAACCTGGGCTCCGGCAGGCCCCAGCTGCCTCCACAGCCACTGATGCAGATGGTTTGCGAGGAGCAGCACTGAGAGCCCATGTTGGGGAAAGAGTAGTCCAGCAGGCAGAGCCTCGCCTTGGCTCAGGAGTCTGCCCTCCCTGGCCCCTCCACGGTGGGATGGGGATGCAATGGAATGTATTTTGCTGGGGCACTGTGCAGCTGTTCTCTGGGGACAAAAACCTTGGGGTACGTGGAAGAGGGCTGTCAGCACTCTGGGCTCCCCAGAAGCACCCCACCCCTGAGCCAGTGCAGCTGCAGCGCTGGAGGGAGGTGATCTCACAGAGGGAGAGAGCCAAGGGGGTGAGGGCGGCCACAGAGACCCATGAGCTGTTGGGAGCCTGTGGGTCCTCAGCCTCCACTCTGCTTGGCCTCTGCAGTCGGCTCCCTCTGTCCTCAAGGCCTCACATTGGGAGAGGCCCAGGGTCAGCTCCCAAATCTACCTGCTTGGGTTCCTTGGGCCACGGCCTCCCTGGCATGGGACAGTGTTGGAGAGGACATAGAGACACTGGCATCCCTGGCCCACTCCTGTCATTGCAGCCATTTGGAGGGTGAGCCAGCTGCTGGAAGATCCATTTCTAACTCTGTTTCTCCCTTTCAATCTGTCACTAAGCTGTTCAGAAGTGGAGGAGGGGCCTGTGCTGTGGTGTAGCGGGTTAAGCCACCGCCTGCAGTGCTAGCATCCCATATGGGCACCAGTTCAAGTCCCGGCTGCTCCACTTCCAATCCAGCTCTCTGCTGTGGCCTGGGAAAGCAGTGGAAGATGGCCCAAGTCCTTGGGCCCCTGCACCCATGTGGGAGACCCAGGAGGAAACTCCTGGATCCCGGCTTTAGATGGGTGCAGCTCCAGACATTGTGGCCAATTGGGGAATGAACCAGAGGATGGATGGAAGACTTCTCTCTCTCTCTCTCTCTCTCTCTCTCTCTCTCTCTATGCCTTTGCCTTTGCCTTTGCCTTTGCCTTTGCCTCTGCCGCTATGTTACTCTGCCTTTCAAATAAATAAATAAATCTTTCTTAAAAAAAAAAAAAAGTGGAGCATGCTGGACTTATACAGGCATCCATATGGGATGCCAGCTGCAGGAATCTGGAAGCCTTGACTGAGCATCAGGGCAGGGCTGGGACTTGCACACCGCCAGCACTTTGCTCCTGCACAGACTCCAGGTGACCTGGCTGCTTGTGCTGGGGTGGTGCCTAGGGGTGAGGGTAGCGTGCTAGGCAGGTGGATTCATCTGATTTTGTTGCTATAGGGAAAAAGTGAGGCAGATTATAGAGAAAAGAGGCTTATTTAGCTCTCCATTTTGCAGGCTGGAAATCCAAACAGCACAGCACAGACAATGGGCAGGGCCTCCATGGCTCTGTCCCTTTGGTGAGCGGCAGCAGCAGGAGCTTGTGTCGGGGGAGAAGTCACAGAACAGGAAGCCAGAGTCATTCCGGGATGTACAGCAAATCCCCGTTGCGAGGAGCTCGGGCCCGGGAGAGAACCTTACTCCCTTTTGAGGGCTCTGCCTCATTTCCGCCCCACCCCTGCTGAGGCCCCACACAAGGAGGACCAAGCTCCCAGTACCTGAACCCTCGAGAGGGGCATGCGCTCAGGCCACAGTCACACCGCAGAGCAAGGAAAGGTCATCACCCTCCACAAGCGATTTCTCCACGTAAAGGACTTGAACAGACGTCTCTCCACGGGGATACACAAACGCCCGACAGGCACAGGAGCGACACTCAGCGACCTTAGTCATGGAGCAAACCCAAACCCAATCGCAGTTAGGTGATTCTGCCCCCTCTTGGAGGGCAAGGTCGTTGTAGTAATACAGAAAATTACAAGAGCACAGGAGAACCCGCATCCATTGGGGTGGGAATGGAGAACGGTGGAGCAACTGTGGAAACATGTTCTGTGGCCCCTCGATAAATGAGACATCCAATTTTCGGAGGGCCCAGCGATTCCACTCCTAAGTGTGCACCCGAAGAAATGAAAGCAGCTGTTCCACGCGACCCGGAGCACAGATGTTCAAAGCAGCACCATTCACAGTGGCTGAGAGGTGCCCATCACCGGGAGAGTGGTGCCATCACACAGCGGGCTATCACTCCGCCACGAAAAGCAGTGCGTGGCTGTGCTTGGAGGATGGGGGTGGGGGCCAGGGACCGGAGGCATTTCCTCTTGGGTTAGGTAAGGGAGGCATTTTGGAACTGAGCAGACTTGGTGACTGCACACCACCATGAATGCACTGACTGCCCCGGCCACTGAATTGCTCACTTTGCAAATGGCTAACGTTCTGTTGTGTTAATCTCAACTCAGTAATAACTTTTTAAAAGATTCATTTTATTTGTTTGAAAGGTAGAGTTAAAGAGAGAAAGGGAGAGAGAGAAAGGTCTTCCATACACTGGTTTATTCCCCAATGGGCCGCCAACAGTCAGGGCTGGGCCAGGCCAAAGCCAGGAGCCTCTGGGTCTCCCACATGAGTGCGGGGGCCCAAGCACCTGAGCCATCTTCCACTGCCTTCCCAGGTGCGTTATCAGGAAGCTGGATCGGAAGTGAAGCAGCTGGGGCTTGAATTGGCGCCCACATGGGATGCCGGCACTGTAGGTGGCAGCTTAACCCGTTACACCACAATGCCAATACCTCAATAATAATATTTTATTTAAAAAATGGATTTATTTATTTGAAAGACCATCATAAAAAGGGTGGCAGTGGGGAGACAGGTATCTTCTGTCTGCTGATTCACTCCCCAAATGTACACAACACCGGGGCAGAAGCCAGGAGCCTGGCACTCCAAGTGAGTCTCCCACATGTGTGGCAAAGGCCCAAGTATTTGGACCATCTTTCACTGCTTTCCCAAGTGCATTAGAAGGAAGCTGGATCAGAAGTGGAGCAGCCAGGACTTGAACTGGCACCCATATAGGATGCCGGCATCCTATATGGCTTTGCCTTCTATGCCCACAGTGATGGCCCCACAGCATGCCATTTTCAACTTGGGAACTGTTTGTTTCTGGAATTTCCCACTATAGAGAATGAAACCAGTGATGGGGTGTCAATAAGGAAGGCCAGCCAGAGCAGAGTCCAGCTGGCATATGTCGCCTTCAGAGAAGGAGGCTTGGGACACACAGGTGATGGCCACAGGACCTGCTGCTTCCATAACAAGGAAGATAGCGTGGCCCCTGCCTGGTGAACATCATCCCTTCCAGAAAATTCCTGGAAGGGGCTGAATCTTCCCAAGCTGAAAATTCATCTCCCATTGAAGTTAACTTCCACAACGACCAACATGCTACGTAACTGCATGCTGGGGTTATGATGCAACAGCCAGCTCCGAGCAGCCACCAGGGGCAAGGGTGCACCTGTGAGGAAACAGGGGAGCGCTTGAATAGCCCTCACAGCTGCTCCCAGGCTGGGCGGCCACGGCAGCAGGGCCTCCCACCCACGAGCCCAGTCCAGGGTAAGCACAGGCTATGCCCTCCGGCTACAGACCTTCTGCAGGTGGCCGGTGACTGAGGATTTGCAAAAGGGGTTCTTAAGTACCCCAGGCCCGCCCCCTAACCACCACCTGACCCAAGTCACAACTGGCTTCAAGGACGGGCAGAGGATCCAGGGCCTTGGTTCACATTAGTGGCTGCCAGTGGCCCAGCCAGAGAGAGCCGATCACCTGCATGGAGAGGCCTCTCTGGTGGCTGCAGCACCCTGGCTTCCCCAGGACCAGGGGGCACAGGAACCCCTACAGGACATCTCCATGGTCTGGGATGGGGGCTCCTCCATGCAGGTAAGGACAGACCTGCCGATCTGAGCGCCTCCCCTGGGCCTCACCATGGGGCAGGGGAGACGAGGTTAGCCCATAAAGGAAAGGGGCAGGGCTGGGAGCCCCTGTGGAGACAAAGCATAGCCTGGGTTTCTGCTCTCAGCTCTGGGCCCCAGGAGGCTGTGCCAAGAGGAAGTCCCCAAGGTCCTGGCAGGTTAGGGGGCACAGGCTTCCCAGGACCCACCCGCCACGCAAGGAAGTTGGCCGGGCTCTGCCTGAGCAAATAGTGCCTACTGGAGAAGATGGGGTGAGGCTCCCGCTAAGGTATATGAGGCCCCTCGGGGCCACTGAGGAAAGCTTATCTTCATTCCCAGGTGGCTCCGTCAAGCCCACACCAGCATGAAGCTCGCCATGGCCAGTCTGGTACTCTGCCTGGTCCTGCTCAGTGACTCTGGTGAGAGCCCTTGGGGCCTTGGCTCCCAACCCTTGCGAGGCTGGGACCTGGCCTTGGTGCCTAATCCTTCCCGGCCCCGACTCCTGCAGCTCCCATACCCAAGGCACAGTGGGGCTCACAGATGCTGGGCAGGTTGTAGGGGCTCCCATGGCACCTCCTGGAGGACACAGGTCCTCCCACGGGTTTCCTCGGGACCCCTGTGTGTAGGTGCTTGACTCTCCCTGCTTCTGTCTGCAGCTGTGGCTTTCTTTATGGACACCGATGCAAAGCCTGTGGCCCAGCCTGCAGCTGCCCTGGCCTCTGCCGTGGAGGCTGGGGCTGGGGCTGTGGGCAGCCCGGCCTTCAGCCGCTTCAGCTTCCTGAAGTTCATCCTGGCCAGCCTGGGCATCCCTGTGGAGCACCTCATCGAGGGCTCCCGCAGGTGTGTGGCTGAGCTGGGTCCCAAGAGCATGGGCGCCGTGAAGACGCTGCTGGTAACTAGGGTCCTGGGCACCTGGTGGATACACCTTGCTCCCCAACCTGTTCTCCAAGCCAGCCCGGAGAGAAGCTCCATGGCCTCCATGTTAACAGTGGGGGCTGTGAAGGGTGCAGGGGCTACTTGGGGGCTCCTTTCCTAGGGTGGTGGCCAGTGAGCTATGCTGCTTGGCCCCAGTGTCCCCTCCCCAAAGAAGGCGGCTGCCCCTTTCTTCCCACATGGGTTTCTCGCCGCCCCGCTGTCCTTGGTGGCTGTGAAAGGCACCCCACCCCCAGCCTGGCTTCTCCTTCCCAGGGGGCCCTGACACTCACAGGGTGAATGGTGTCTGGAGTAGCTCCCACAGGACAAGGTGCTGCCCTTCCAGAGATGGGATCCCTGCTGCTGGGTCCCGAGCAGCCGCCCCTCCCCTGCCTCTTTAATAAACGTGGTCACAGCAGCCTGGAGTAGCGTTTCTTGCCTGCATGTGGCCGCCGTGGGGGGCTGACAATTCCGCAGGCGACAGGGAATGGCAAACATCAGTTACACTGGATTTGGGACCAGAACTACGAAGAATCCTGGTTATGCGCTGTACTCGTTCATGAAGCACAGAAATGATCTGATTGTTGAAAGCTGGTGAGAACGCAGCAAATAAGCAAGGCCGTTTGTCGCTAACCAGAAGGTACCCTGACAAGTTCATGGCATTTGGCACTGGTTAGGATGCTGCTCAGGACCTGCATCCTGTAGCTGAGCACCTGGGTTTGGGTCCTGGCCCTGCTCCTGATTCCAGCTCCCTTCTAATGTGCAGCAGTGAGGGCTCAAGTAGTTGGGTCCCTGCCACCCACATGGGAGACCTGGACTAAGTTCCTGGCTCCCAGCTCAGCCCAGCCCCACTATTGCAGGCATTTGGGGAGTGACTCAGCAGACGGAAGACCTCTCTCAAATAAAAAAAAATAGTCTATATGGGTGCAAAAGGTTTTGAAATCCACGAAGCTTTTCAGATCATGCATTTCCCAAGAAGCAGTTCAAGCCCCCTCCCGTGTGGAAGCCTCTGTTGCTCCCTTGGTGGATGAACTCCTCTGTGGGGTGTGTGTGTCTGTGTATTCTCCCCAGTCCCTGGGGCGCTCCTCCTGGCTCACCCGAAGGACCATCCACCCCCGGTGCTGGCAGGAGGGCACCCCAGAACCAAGACACAATGACCACATGAGGGGCCGGGACCAGGCGGAACCCCTGCAGCTGCTTCATGTCCCCTGGGGCACAGCTGTCCGTCTTCACTATTCACGCGTGCTGGACAAACATAAGCCATCTCCAGCTATTTGAAATTAAAACATGGGTCTGGCCTTTTCTGCCCCTATTTTGACAAAGATATTCAGGGAATTAAATGAGCGTTGAGTTCAGAGTCAACCCAGCGCAGGGAGGAGCCACCTAGATTCAAAGATTCAAATTCAGTTTAAATCTCATTATCAAAGCATTGCCCCTGAGGTGGTCAAGGATCCTGTGTCCATAGAAGGCTCCCCTCTGGACAGTAACAAGCCCCTACCACATCTCTGGTGAGGACACAGACCCCAACATGAACCCCGGCAAACCTCTTCCAGGGTGACAAAGCCAGGCTCTTCGCCGGCCATCTGGTCACAATTCCTTATTAATGAGCTGGATTCAGTGTCCAGGAGAAGCGGTGTAAGGAGTGGACATGAGCAGTGCAAGTGGTGGGGGCAGGGAGGTTGCCTACCCCAGCCCTCTCTGCCACAATGGGGTAAGCGTACCCATGGCGCTCATGGGTGCTGGGAGTTGCCTTCAGAGAAATCCACCTCAGACTGCGCCACTGAGGTCACGCCCCTCGCCCAGTGGCCATCTGCTGGTGAGGGAGGACCTCTGAGAAGGCCTGCCGTCCCAGTCTCTTGAAGGGACGGGTCAGCAGCCAGGCAGCCTGAGGTGGTGCCCAGACGACCAGGAGCTGCCCCTGCAGGAACAGAATACAGTCCTTCAGGGCTGGTGCTGTGGCGCAGGTTAAAGTCACAGCCTGCAATTTAAGCATCCCATATGGGTGCTGGTTCAAGTCCTGGTTGCTCCACTTCCGATCCAGCTCCCCATTAATGCACCTTGGAAAGCAGCAGCAGATGACCCCAGTCCTTGCAGCCCTGCACCCATGTTGGAGATCCAGCAGAAGCTCTTGGCTCCTGGCTTCGGATCAGCTCAGCTCTAGCCATTGTGGCCATCTGGGAGTGAACCAGTGGATGAAGACCTCTCTCTGTTAACTCTTTCAAATAAATGTTTTAAAAAATAGTCCTTCATTTCCCCACCCAATACAGAGTGGCTGCCCACTTAGGGTGTTCTGGAAAGTGACTCCCACCCACACAGGACCTGGACTCCCCGTTCCAGATGGCTCTGCCACACTGCAGGCCAAGCTGAGTCTCAGACAATGCACTACTGTTCAGCTTAAGCATGGTGTTGGTGCATCAGAAACAGGGGCAGGCCTTCCTAGAAATGGTTACTTGGGGCAGGCACACTCACTCTACATCCTCTGTCAGAGTCCCTGGTTTGGTTCCCAGCTCCTAACTCCAGCTTCCTGCTAATGCACACCGTGGGAGGCAGCAGGTGGTGACAGGTCCCCACCATGCGGGAGAGCTGGACGAAGCCTGGGCTCTCAGCCTTGGCCTGACCAGCCCTGGCTGTCAGGCATCTGGGAGTAAATTCAGTCAATGGGAGATGGGAGACATCTCTCTTAAAGAAACAAAAAAAAAACTTTTTTAAATGATGACATGTTGGGGAAAGAGGAAGCAGAAGTAGAAAGCTAGATTTCTTTAAATATATTTTATTTAGCCAATTGGTAACAGGAATATTTTACATTACTTTTTATGGAAGACCTGAAGTTTTTTTAAAGAAACCTCTAAAAATGGAAATTAAAAAAAAAAAAAAAAAAAAAAGCTTTGTTTCTGGTGGTGACATAACCGCCAAAGAGGAATAATTCGATGTAGCATGAAAATATGGAAATTTAACTCCACATCCTGGGGTGGGAACAGTTGTACCCAAAGACAAGAACAGCAGAGAGTCTGACATCTTTCTTGTGCGTGGTGATGCTGCGCTGAAGCCATTCTCTGCGGTAACTCGGGCAGGAGGGCTGATACTAACTCAGTGTCGCTGAAACAAGATTTCTGGCAAAGTCAGGAAATGCTGACATACGATGATTAAGGGTATGAAAAAATGTCACAGCATTTTGTCAATTATATTACAATTGGAAGTGTAATTGCAAATGCCTGACGTACTCTTTTTTGAGGAAAAAACAACCTAAAAAAAACTCTTATCTTTGTCCACTAAGCTGAACTAGAAACTGGCCCACTAAGTAGCAAGAGGTGTCTTTCTGGATTGTGGTCTCTGGATTCCATTCCCACAAACATCCAAAGCTCTTGGGAGAAACTCTCCAGAAATCTGGAGCGGGGAAGATGAAAGGTGAACCTGCAACACCAGTGGAGTCCAGAACAGGAGGCGGGTACCCAAGCCGCCTACGTTCCAAAGAAATGGAGCCAGACAAGGAAACTTTGACCACCAGCAAAGGACACTGTTGGCTAAACTGAAAACCAGCTACTATTCTGTTATGCATCACCTAAAAACTTCCTGGTGACATTTATGACTTCAGGTGACTAATTTATTTTAACCCTGGGAAGGAAGCATTAATTCAGTATACATTTGACAAACAGGGTTTTCTTTTGTTCTGGTGCAGCTATATTCATCCCGAAGCCTGTGGCATACCTTCTGCGGTTTACTGCTCCCACAGGTGGCGCTAGGTTTGCATTTCCACTCAACTTGCACATTTACATTCAGGAACTTGTCCACATTTTTTAAACTAGGGAAGTTAATTATGAATTCTTATTCTTCACTTTATCTGAAAGGCACACAAAGATCTTTCAGCTACTGGCTCACTCCCAAAATGCCCCTGGCCAGGACTGGGCTAAGCTAAGGCCAAGAGTCCAGAACTCCAGCCAAGTCTCCCACATGGACTGGAGGGACACAGGCACTTGGACACTATAAGCTGCCTCCCCAGGAGATGCGTTAGCAGGAAGCTGGAGAGAAGCATAGCAATTGGGACTCCAACCAACACAGACACGGTGTGTGGCATCACAAGCAGTAACTTAAGCTGCTGCGTCAAATGCCCACCCTGGAAAAACTAGTATGACAATTAAATATCAATTTAATTAGCAATTTTAACTTACACAGCTTTAGTAACCCATGCTCTGTGCATCCAGATTTTAGAAATTATTGTGTGATTTTGGCTAGGCGTCTGTTACAATGAAATTTATTTTTTCATCTCACTGCACTATAACCCCTTCTCAGCTCATCATCCCCGTCCACTGAAGTTGATGACTCATCTGACCTGCAAGTCTCCCTCTCTCACCCCGTCTCCACGCCGCCCATAGCTCTGTGACTTTTCCAAACAGAAATCTGGCACACCACCCCACCCCCCCCATTTAAAACTGCGATGGGCCACCATGTGGCTCACTTGGCTAAATCTTCCGCCTACGGCACTGGCACCACAGATTCTGTCCCGGTTGCTCCTCTTCCAGTCCAGCTCTCTGCTGTGGCCCGGGAGTGCAGTGGAGGATGGCCCAAGTGCTTGGGCCCTGCACCCACATGAGAGACTAGGAAGAAGCACCTGGCTTCTGGCTTCAGATCAGCTCGGTGTGCCAGCCGTACCAGCCAGTTTGGGGGGGGGGGGTGAACCAACAGAAAGAAGACCTTTCTCTAACTCTGCCTATCAAAAATAAAACAAACAAAAAAACTGTGCAATGCTCTCTTTACAATTCCTGCCAAGATATTCAAACTTTACCACATGGTTTGGGTTCAGAAGGTGGTGTGTTCCAACCACTCCACAGGTACCCTGCGATCCAGTTCATGTTCTGATCTCATCCAGCTCAATAGCTACACACATATCATAAAGGTTTAAAGATAGCTCTAAATCATCCTGCAAATAAGGTCAAAGGTCACCTTGTAATAATTTATAGACCCAAGTAGGCTTATTTGTTCCACACTTGGTTTACCTTTAAAAATATATTTATACATTTGAAATACAGAGTGACCAAGGCGGAAGGAAAGGAGAGAGAGAGGGATCTTCCACCTTCATTTTCCAAATGATCCTAAAAGTCAGATCTGGGCCAAACTAGGGGCTCCATCCATATGGGTAGCAGACAAGTACTTGCGCCATTTTCCTCTGCCTTCCCAAGGGCATTCATTAGCAGGAAGCCGGACAGGAAACAGAGCAGACGTGACCTGGATGCGGGATGCTGGAGTTGTAAGCAGCAGCTTAACCTGCTGTGCTGCAATGCCAGTATCTTTAGCCCGTACAGCACTAGACTGTAGTGGTCAGCAAGTAACCTGAAGTCAGGGACTGTCCCTGTCAATCTATTATCAAACTAAATACAGCACCTGGCGATTCCAAGTGTCTCAGTGATGAGAATCAATAAGTATGTGACCTAGAAAACTGGGTGAACACCTGTGATTCACCAAAATGAGCCAACCACTTAGTCCTTCTATTCACGGGGTCTATTCAGAAGCTGGCTAAGCTGTCCTTCACTGACTTGAGGGGACTCTGCACACATTAAGGGTCACTTTCTCAATGAGGTTGGAAAGTATTTGGTGTAAGAGCCCTTGCAGATCTTGCTGAAGCAGTTTCTCAAGACAAAAATCCAATATAATTTACTACCTTTTAAAGGAGATTAGACTAATTTGAAGTTTGCAGTTCAAGGAAAATGAGAAAATGGACATCACTTCATTTGATTCCAAATGTTAAACATCCTGGCAGTTTCCTCAGTTCCCAGCCATAGATTAGTTGGGCACTTATTTGGGGAACAATCTATTTAACAAAGTAATCTATTTACCCAAGTAATTCTCAAATTCTAAAATTTTAGCCCAAAATAACCCTTCTAGAAGATTCTTCTTACGCAAAACCTGTTACGTTAAAATCTATCTTTTTGGGGCCAGAGCTGAGGAGTAGCAGGGTAGGTCCACCGCCTGTGATGCTGGCATCCCATTGGGGGTGCTAATTCAGGTCCCGGATGCTCCACTTCCCATCCATCTCCCTGCAAATGCACCTGGGGAAGCAGGGAGGATGGCCTAAGTCCTTGGGCCCCTGTACCCACGTGGGAAACCTAGAGGAAGCTTGTTTATAGGTGAGATTATGACGGATTGGGTAGAGCAGCCTACTTTAAAACATCTCCCAGCTCTCTGCTAATGGCCTTGGAAAAGGAGAAGATGGCCCAAGTGTTTGAGCCCTTGTGTGAAACCCAGATGAAGTTCCTGGCTCCCAGCTTTGGCCTGGCTCAGCGCTGGCTGCTGTAGCCATCTGGCGAGTAAGCCAACAGATGGAAGATCTCTCTCTCACTCTTTTAAATAAATAAATAAAATCTTGGGGGGAAAAAAAGCTGAACATCTCAGCACAATTTCACTTTATCTAAATTGTTTTCTGGTTTTAAATGACTTTTCTCCAGCCCTACAAAAAATTCACATTAATTTGTTAAAGAAGTAGTTTCTAAAAAGCAAACAGACTTGAGGTTTCCTTCTCAATTGTAAGCCAACATCTGAAGACTTGGGAAGCCACGCATTTTAAAAGTTTATGCAAAAAAATACACAGGTAACATGTAAAATACTTAACAAATTGTATAACCCCAACACAATGTTTGCTACTGTATTTAAAAGCATTTATTTAAAATATGTCAACCTTCTTCCAAAAGACAGGAAGACACACGAGCCCATTTCTTATATTATGAGGTATTATGGTAACAACAACAACAAAAATTCTAAATGTAAAAGGACCATCAGTCGTCTAAATATAAAAGTGAACTTTGGCAAAGATATATGAGTGTTATACAGAATAACACAGCCAATAAGGAGATACATAAGTTTACACAATTTCCCCATAACCATGGCCCTGTCCCCATCCACTCTTCCCTTCGAAAGGGTGAGTTATAACCCTGTCCCAGATAACTGAGAATTTTAAATAGGCGGTCTTCTGTCCAACATTATTGTTCTCAAACTTCAGTACTATAGCTATACAAATTACACTTTTAAAATATTTGAAACAGATACTGAATTTATTGGTTGGCTATGAATAGGAAAATACATCAGGTAAAGAAAGAGACCCTGTATATAAATATAATACTAGCTAGTTACAATTTGACCAAGAAGGTTCCAAACCAAAAAGAACAGTAAAAGCCCTTGTTACCACCAGTCCACATGGTATATATTCAGTTTCCCATCCCCCTCCCAAAGAGCTGCCTAGGCAATGTGACATTCTTTGAGCTTAGTGCAGATAACGTGCTGGGTTTTGTTGCATGAATGGTAAACAAGAGTTAGTCCAGTGCATTACACAATATAATGTAATGTTGAGTAAGCACTAGAAACTCTATTTTAGACACTACTTCAACAGAGTAGATATTAAATTTATGTAACTGAAAAGGAGAAAAGTAAACATCTTAAAACACTGCTTATGAATGGGGGAGAAACACCTGCTAAAAGGTGTTTGAATTATTTGCAACTTTTGTACTGAATATTCTTGATAGGTTCATTAAAAGAACTGCTCTAATTGTTTTGGCTAACTTGGCTTTTGTCCATATACAACATGACCCATAACCTTAAAACTTACTATGGAAAATAATTTTGTAAGTTTAAATAGTTAATTAAAAAAAGTGGAACTCTACAAAATTTGAGCATTATTACTAAAAACCTGAATCTTAGAAGAAGAGCTCTGAACTTTTAATTTCAACATTTAGAAGTGCATTCCATTCAAATGAATGATATCTTCGGCTTTCAAAGTGCTAACTCATAATAAATTTTCCTGGTTGTCACTAAATCAAATAATAAAAACAGAAATACATTGCTTGGAAACGTTCATTGTCTATCTTCTTGGACTATTAAAGTTGCAATCAATTTATTTCTATAACTTTAGTTTAAATTATGCCATAAATTAATTTTGATGAACATTATTTAAATTCTCAAAGCATAAATAATTACCAATACGGTAAAATGTTCTTCAAGACAGTACAACAAGGAATTGTGCGCCTCCAGATTTCTGATCTTTAAAAAACATACCCCAAATTTTCTGTAAAAGATTCATAAAGAGGATTTATCCAGCAAGAACACTGAGATTACATTATGGCAACACATTAAATATATTTGTTACATATATTTTGAAAAAAAAAAACTATGCTGTAAAAACACTAGTTTTTATTGCATTTTCAGGAGTGTGGATCATTGAAAATTATTCAGGACACAGAAAATACTTAAAACAGAAAACCTTACTTAACAAAGTATCACAATCTATTTTGGTGTGACCATTTATCCCCCAGAGACCTGTAAGTCTTTCTTTTGAAGGTTAATCTACACTCTTGGTTCATTTTATCACTATCCAAGTAAGGTGGAGAAGCTGTTCAAAGTGATCCACAGAATGCAGTATGCTTGGAAGAAGCAAAAAAAAAAAAAAAAAAAAAAAAAGGTGTTTTGGGACACAACATGCCATTATGCCTTAATATGCTGTCCCCAAATTCAAATTAATTGTAGACAATAACAAATACAAATGAAAACATCTTGTGTAAAGCTCAAACCTTTTAGCATCTAACAAGTGCACTCTCGTTCCAGTATCTATGAAGAAACACACCTTCCATGAACAAGTACAAGATGAGTAAGTGCTCCTCCCTCCTCAGTGAAGCTCTCTGGACCTGAGGCTGCACAGTGCACCTCACAGGAGTGGCTTCCTTGGTCTCGTCATTCCGACCAGCTCTGGCTCACCCTCCCTGGACATTGTCATGATGCACGTTACCAACACAGTGTTTAGGAAAACAATAAGTAAACACATCTTTTATTCACACTTCACCAAAAAAAAAAAAAAGAAAAAGAAAAAAGAAAACCAAAACCAAAAACCCCGTAAAAAGTTATGCACTGGTTCTACATCACTAATGCCAAGGTTTTCAATGTACTGATTATAAACTGGATGTGTCTGATATCAGCATAACTTAAAAAGCAAAAATTTAAAAACGATCACAACAAAATCTTAAAAAAAAAAAAACCCTCAAAGGAAAAATCAGGTCCAAGACAAAGATTCAAGATCAAAACCTTCTGAAGAATTTTTTCAAAGAAAAAAAAAAGAATCATTTATTTAAACAACATGTAATTTTATTTTCTCTTAAAAACAGAATAAGCACATTTGAGTGCTAAACATTTTTCATAAAATTTTAAGTCATTATCCAAAATGACTCATTCTCTGTATAAAAATTGCTAATAACATTCAACATTTTTTTCCTTAATGCTCACATGGTATTCTTTTGCTCCCCTGCCTGCAGTTGAAACAAAAGCAGTTAGACCAGGATCCCTCTAAATTCATTTGATATTCAAGTGAAGAATGAACAAATGAGAACAGAACGTATAAAAGTTAACTTTGCAACGTTAAAGCTGGCTATAATCTCTAATCTACGGCACTAAGGGTGAAATTCAGGGTGCAATACAACTTTTACCTTGGTTGACATATTAAAATGACTTAGTTCAAAATTGATCTGAAGAATTGTCTTAGGGACCTGCTTTAAAAATGCATCTAATTTATACTGCTTCATAAATGGAAAATTACTTTTCTTAAAAAAAGGAATGATTAAAAAAAACACAAAGACTAACGAATACATGGATAACAAAAAGAATTCACATGATAGTAGTATTGTGGGTGACAAACAGCACTGTGCAATGACACCAAGAAGCAGTGCTTGGGTCTGGTGAGCAAAGAAAGACCCAGGGACCCATCCTATGAACATGTTCCGAAACATGGTGTTCAATGCTTCACAATGGGAAAAAAGCCACAGCTCATACAAAAGCATTTTCATAAAATTCTCACAAATGTTAAATAGTATTTAAAAAATAGAAAAGAAGATGCACAGATTTTCTCTGCATGCACAGGCAGTGCTTGGTGAGAATAAATTTAGGCAGGCACAGTGGAGATAGAACAGGAAGTGTCTCAAAAAGGAGTTAAGAAGCTGTACCCAAGCAGCTATAATTGTTTAACTTAAAAAAGTTAAAGATTTAAAAATATCAGAATGTACATATATCAACCATTACATTCAGTCCACAATGTCTACAGATCACACACTGTTCAGCTTATCTGTCCTGGTAGATTGCTTTCATAAAAATTCAGCAATTCATGAATAAGTTGCATCTGGTTCAAGATTTGGATTTAAAGAGCAATGTTCTCAATTTAAAAAGAAAGTAGTATAAAAGGGCTAACAAAACCCTAACAGTGCAAATCATTAGCAGAGAAAGTCTGTTGCAACTTCTTTTACAAGCTGGCCTTTATAATAACACATGAAACATGTAAAAAAAATTTAGCCTTAGGTTACAATACAATCATTTTCAAATCTGATTTTAGTACAAAAATTTCATAAATCAGGTCTTCGTGGATCATATACAATCATAAAGGCTAAATTCAATTCTATATTTTACAAACAAGTCTGAAAAAGGAGGGAGTAAAGTATGGAAGAATGGTCTCTGGATGTTACTACTGGCCTCAAAAAAGTAGTGCTACAGATTTCTGTGCAAAGAGAATATGCTGTTCAAACATTTTCCTATTTCAAGGCATGAAAATATACTGGATAGAAGAAACAGGAAAATTACTTGTAACAAATTAAAGATAGGTGCAAACACACCAATCCCTGTCTAGCAGTATATAAAGCATATTGGGCTCAGAATTTGTCTGTTGCTAGCACCTGGCTTTCATACTAAATCCTTACAAAGTAATCAGATTGAAATTTCAAATCATCATTAAGAAAAAAACCAAAACAATCCCTAGTGGCCATACCTCACTCCCATCATCAGATTTTCACGAGTTTACAAGTAAAACTGAGGTTGTCCTCTGAAGGTACTTGACTACCTCCTGCCAGGAAGGTGAATGCCATTAACTTGGGGCAGGAAAGGCAGTAAGAGCTCCAGTTGTGCAAAAAGTGAGAAGTGGTCAGAGGGGATGAGAGGGTGTGGGCAGCCGCTGATATTATTCTCAGCTAACCAATGGTGGTCCAAAGGTCCCAGGATGCCTAACGTGTTCAGCTGAGGTTTAGAATAGAAGATGTAGTCAATTATACCCTGAAAAACAACAAGAAAAAGACAAAGCCCCACATAGGATTAATACCAAAATACTTAATGTTTTCAAAGACACAGCCTTACCATTATGTTAGGTTGGGTTAATAAAAAGAAAAGTAAAAAGAAACTTACTAGTACTATACAAATGGAATGATCCCTTCAAAGGTCAAATGCAACAAAACAAAGCATTCTTCTTCCCATCTGAATTTTTTTTAAGATTTATATATTTGAAAGACAGAGCTAAAAGAGAGAGAGGGAAAGGGGGACAGAGAGGGAGAGGAGAGCCCAGCCCCACTGTTACAGGCATTTGGAAAGTAAACCAAGGGTCTTCTCTCTCTTGTATGTCTCTTTCCCTCTCCTTTTGAAGTAAATTAAATATTAAAACAATAAAAATCTCTGAATAGCTAAAGAAACCATATGCTATCTTTCAAAGGAGTACAGTTTTGGTTAAATTAAAATATAATAGAAGCAACACCTCACCCCAAATGATACTAAATTAGATAACACTGTACAGCATATCCAACTGCTAGTAAGGTATTCTACAGAAGACTAACAGAAGAATATTGCTGTCGACAAATTTAAGATTGTTTAATTCCAGTCTGAACATATATCCACTGTTTTATTTTTTGAGAAGCAGAGACAGAGCCCCCTGTTTACTCCTATTTTATTGGTTCACTTCCCAAATGCTTATACTAGCCAGTGCCAAAGCAAGGAATTCAATCCAGGTATCCCACATGAGTAGCAAGAAATCAACTACCTGCGCCATCACCACTGCTTTCAAGGGTTTGCATTAGCAGGATCAAAGTTAGGAGCTTGGACTAGAACCCAGTTGCTCTTATGTGCGACACATCATCGTAACTGCTAAGCTAAATGCCCACTCCCATACCCCCATTTTAAAGACATCCAGAAGTTAGAGGGCTTGCTGGTTAGCTGAGGTTTTATAAGCTTGCCAATCTCAGGACACACCTTGAAATCAAATGTGTAATTCGTGTAAGGCATCAGGCCACTCTCATAGGCACTCTTTAACTTGAAACCGTGAGTGATCCTTCCGTTGGTTGTTCCATTCTTCCCATTACAGCTGAAGTTTGTAAGACTTTCATTGTATCTCAGTTCCTTAAAGTCTTTATGATTTGTTTCTACTCCACCAGTGCTCAAATATTCTACAACACCTAAAATAAAAAGAAATATACTTTTTCATTATCAAGTACAATATACAGGGCACAAGATGCAATTTAAAAGATCATGCAATAGTATAAATATTCCCACTTTCTATAATGTTTCTCTTTTTCTTTAGATTTATTGAGAGGCAGTGTTACAGACAGAGGGAAAGACAGAGAAAGAGGTCTTATATCCATACGGCCACAATGGCTGGAGCTAGGCCAGGCCGAAGCCAGGAGCCAGGAGCTTCTTCTGGGTCTCCCATGTGGGTGCAGGGGCACAAGCACTTGGGCCATCTCTATATCAGAAGAGGAGCAGCTGGACACGAACCAGCGCCCATGTGGGACAGCGGTGCCCTTAACCTACCATACCACAGGGCTGGCCCCTACAAGTTTTCTTTTAAAAACTTTGCCAGACTCTGTCTAAACTTGTTTTAGTACACTGAATATTTTATATATATATTTTTTTTTTTTTCATTTAAAACTGTATCACATGAGCAGGTACACTTTCCTATTATTTTTCTTTAATGGCTACATAATAAGGTACAGTGCCTGCTAAACTAGTTCCTTATTTTTGAAAATTCAGGTTGTTTTCACTTTAAACGAATTAAAAGTTATCACCACAATTGTCGTCTTAGTACACAGGTGTCTATTTATACTAAATTATTTACTTGGTATATGGCTCAACACTAGAACTCTGGAAGAGAATGCAGTTAGGGATGGGCATTTGGCTCAGCAATTCAGCCACCACTTGAGATGCCTGCACCCATTTAAGAGTGCCTGGGTTTGAGTTCTGGTTCCACTTCCAATTCCAGCTTCCTGCTAATCTGCACTCTGGAAGGCAGCAGGAATGGCTGAAGTACTTGTGTCTCTTAAACCCACATGGGAATCATAGAATGAGTTCCAGGTTCTTGGCTTCAGCCTGGCCCAGCCCTAGCTGTTACTGACATTTAAGGGTAAACCAGCCAATGAAATACCTCTGTGTGTCTCCATTTCTTTGCCTTTCAAATAAAAGGTTTAAAAAATAAAAAACAGGGCCTGATATTATGTGCATAAAATAGGCTTAAAAATTTATTTATTTATTTACTTGAAAGGCAGAGTTACAGAGAGGGAGGGAGAGACACATCATCCACTGATTCATTCCCCAAATGGCTGCAATAGCCAGAGCAAGGCCAGTCCAAAGCCAGGAGCTTCTTCTGGGTCTTCCACATACATGGGTGCAGAGGCCCAAGCCACTGGACCATCTTCTACTGCTTTCCCAGGCTCATTAGCAGGGAGTTGGATCAGAAGAGCAACAGCTGGGACTTGAACCAGTGCCCATATGGGATGCTGGTGCAGCAGGCGGCAGCTTTACCGGTTTAAATTTTCATTGTATTTTGAGCGGAAGAGTGAGAAAGAGAGGTATCTTCTATCTACTGGTTCACTTTCCCAAATGTTCACAGACCGCCAACAGCTGGGGCTGGACCAGGAGCCATCCAGGCTTCCCATGGGGTAGCATGGACCCAAAAGCCTGAGCATCATCTGCTATCTCCTAGGGTAAATACTAACAGGAAGCTAGTGCATGGATGAAACAGGCACTCCAACATGGGATGTGGGTCTTTATTTATTGAGTTCTAAGCCTCATTTTACCACCAGGCCAAATGTCTGCCCCATATGAAAATATTTTAATTTTAATAATTAGTTAGCAAAAATCAAATATATTTCTCATGGTTGCTATCAAAACACTGTATTTTCTGGCCGGCGCTGCAGCTCATTTGCCTAATCCTCTGCCTGCGGCGCCGGCACACCGGGTTCTAGTCCCAGTTGGGGCGCCGGATTCTGTCCCCATTGTTCCTCTTCCAGTCCAGCTCTCTGCTGTGGCCCGGGAGTGCAGTGGAGGATGGCCCAAGTGCTTGGGCCCTGCATCCACATGGGAGACCAGGAGGAAGCACCTGGCTCCTGGTTTCGGATTGGCGCAGCGCGGTAGCCGCAGCGCGCTAGCTGCAGCAGCCATTTGGGGGTGCACCAACAGAAATGGAAGACCTTTCTCTCTGTCTCTCTCAGTCTGCCTGTCCAAAAAAACAAACAAACAAACAAAAAACTGTATTTTCAAATGGGTCTTAGGTGTACTTAGGTGTATACAGACTGTCTTGTCCCATGGGGCCAGCATGTGGCTCAGTAGGTTAACACCCTGGCCTGAAGCGCAGGCATCCCATAGGGGCACCAGTTCGAGATCTGGCTGCTCCTCTTCGATTCAGCTCTCTGCTTTGGCCTGGAAAAGCAGTACAAGATGGCCCAAGACTTTGGGCCCTTGCACCCGAATGGGAGACCCGGAAGAAGCTCCTGGCTTCAGATCGGCATGGCTCCAGCCGTTGCGGCCAATTGGGGAGTGAGCCAGTGGATGAAAGACCTCTCTCTCTCTGCCTCTCTTCCCTCTGCATGGCTCTTTCAAATAAATAAATAAAATCTTCAAAAAAAAAAAAAAAAAAAAAAAAGATTGTCTTGTCCCTTAGGTATTTTATAGCTATACATAGGTAGAGAAATAGACAAGAGATAATCCTCAATTGTTTCAGTGGCAATAATCTCCAATCTTTCAATGTGATGTGACAGATTATGTAATGTCAGATTTCAGACACTTGTGTTTTCCCTGAAAACAAATTTTGACGTAGTTTTTTCTTTTTAATGGCTTTTATCTATGCCAATTATATGCTATTTATTCCAAACATGAATGTATGTATTTATGCATGCATGCAAGTTCAAGCAAAAGTATTCTTGTGTGAATGAATATAAGCAAGGACTTCATACTAAAATAAAAAAAGAATAATTTGATATTATAAGGACTATGATATATATTCTCTGTACCATCTATGGAACCGTACCAAAATCAGGCTTTTTTATTTTTTAATTCTACTTTGTGATTATAAAGATTCTTGCTCTTTTTTTGGTTAAAATCACTTGACTGACAATTTATATAAATAAACAATCTCAATTTCCCCTTAAGGTGTATTCTAATCAAGTCATCAAACTTATATTTCCACATGCTGAAATTACAAAGAAATAGTCTTAATTTTTTCAGAGTCTGGATTATGTATGATTTACAAAATACAACTCTGTGTTCTTTACCAAGTTATTTCAAATTATCAATGGTGATTAATATCCTTTCTCCTCAGTCTCCATAATGCCATCCCATTTTCAAAGACAGTCTCTACATCCCACATACCAAACATTTTAAAACCTAATCACAGGGCCGGCGCCGCGGCTCACTAGGCTAATCCTCCGCCTAGCGGCGCCGGCACACCGGGTTCTAGTCCCGGTCGGGGCGCCGGATTCTGTCCCGGTTGCCCCTCTTCCAGGCCAGCCCTCTGCCGTGGCCCGGGAGTGCAGTGGAGGATGGCCCAGGTGCTTGGGCCCTGCACCCCATGGGAGACCAGGAAAAGCACCTGGCTCCTGGCTCCTGCCATCGGATCAGCGCGGTGCGCCGGCCGCAGCGCGCCGGCCGCGGCGGCCATTGGAGGGTGAACCAACGGCAAAGGAAGACCTTTCTCTCTGTCTCTCTCTCTCACTGTCCACTCTGCCTGTCAAAAAATAAAAAAAAATAAAAATAAAAAAATAAAAATAAAAAAAACCTAATCACAGCTGCCACTAAAAGTTAAATTTTCATTTTGACTGAACTTGGAATTGTCGGCAATAATGCATTATGAAAACATTGTAAGTCAAAAAAGCATTCATATAAAGTAAGATTCTTTTCTCACCAGAGTCTGGCAAAGAATTAAGGTCTGCACATAACACAAGTGGAATAGTTCCAAATTCTCCCAGTACATTAGATCTCAAGCTTCGAGAGGCTTTATCAATAATGTTCTTCACTTCAGAGAGGAACATCATAGTTTGTACCAACTTCACATCGGAGTACTCTGGATCCCAATGCATATGAGCATTCGCCACAAGAATGAGTTGCTTCTCTGTTCCAAGATGTGCCTTTCCAGCTACATTAGATAAAAAGAAAACAGACAAAACCTGCCCATCAGCCCATATTTTCTTAGAGTCTGAGGAATTGATATCTCAGTCTCAGAACACAAAAGGACCCTCAAATGTACCTAAGAATTTCCCAACTGACAAACGAATATGACCCACCATAAACTTGAGAAACACTCCAAAACCCTTGCTTGACACTTTCAGCACAGGACTCATTCTATTTGGAACAATTCTCGTTTTTTAAACAGTTCTGTCTGCTTAAAACTTTTGGCCTTAGCTCAGATGTCCTAAATCAAGCTTCACAAAAGTAAATCTAAACTCTCTTTCTTAAATGTATTTCAAATAACCATTAAGCTCTTATCTTTCTTATCTTTAAATTAAATATCCCCAGTGAAACTGTTCCTCAAGTGACTACCATTTCAGATATCAAATGATGGTCACTCTAACTGTACTTTTAGTACCTGGTAAGTGGTCCATGTAACCAAAACTAAAACAGTGAATAGATGAGGAGTCAGCTTACACAGTCTCCTTGTTACCAAGGAACTGTGGAAGTATATGGAGCTCTTATCCCTGAGCAGTTATTTAAATCAGCATTTACATCAGTATTTCTTTTATGTGAAAAATTCTTGAAAGCCGGCACCGTGGCTCAATGGACTGATCCTCCGCCTTGCGGTGCCGGCACACCGGGTTCTAGTCCCGGTTGGGGCGCCGGATTCTGTTCCGGTTGCCCCTCTTCCAGGCCAGCTCTCTGCTGTGGCCCGGGAGTGCAGTGGAGGATGGCCCAAGTCCTTGGGCCCTGCACCCACATGGGAGACCAGGAAAAGCGCCTGGCTCCTGGCTTCAGATCGGCGCGCTGCAGCCGGCCTCGGCGGCCGTTGGAGGGTGAACCAACATCAAAAGGAAGACCTTTCTCTCTGTCTCTCTCTCTCTGTCCACTCTGCCTGTCAAAAATAAAAAATAAAAAAATAAATTAAAAAAAATTCTTGAAAGCAAATAATACTTTTCTGTGCAATGCTTCCTCATCTTAAGCTCTGATGCGGAGCAATAGAGGTATGATTTTAAAAAGAATTCTCACTGAGTTTCTTCAGGTGTTATAGAAGACCATTAATGTATAAATAAAACTTCTGTTTTCTATTCATTTTGAAGATGTCTAGTCAAAACTACTAAATTTTGGAGGTCAATTTTCCAGGAAGTGAAAGGATCACTCACATGACATTTCAATCAATTCCTTCCGAAGTTCTAGTAGTACTGCAACTCCAATGTTATCTTTTGTCATGACTCTGTTCAGCATAGCTTCAGACCCTTCTGAATTTGCCATTGCTAGCTGATTAAATTCAACAGTGTGTTTCTGAATCAAGGTAAATCTAAAACAAAAACAAACACACACACACACACACACACACAAACATAAATTGGGATTACCAAAACTATGTGGGAAATGTAGCTACTCAAACTCCCTTAACAGATTACCACTTAAATCAAATTTTGGAAAACCTTCCAAACTATTATCAAGTATCCCACATCCATTTAAAGCTCTTCTCAGTTTGTGACCAACACAAATAACACCTTGAAATATCTTTATAACTTTTTTGGCCGGCGCCGCTGCTCAATAGGCTAATCCTCCACCTTGCGGCACCGGCACACCGGGTTCTAGTACCGTTCGGGGCACCGGATTCTGTCCCGGTTTCCCCTCTTCCAGGCCAGCTCTCTGCTGTGGCCCGGGAGTGCAGTGGAGGATGGCCCAAGTCTTTGGGCCCTGCACCCGCACGGGAGACCAGGAGAAGCACCTGGCTCCTGGCTTCGGATCAGCGCAATGTGCTGGTCGCAGCGCGCCAGCCACGGCGGCCATTGGAGGGTGAACCAACGGGAAAAGGAAGACCTTTCTCTCTGTCTCTCTCTCACACTATCCACTCTGCCTGTCCAAAAAAAAAAAAAAAAAAAAAAAAAAATCTTTATAACTTTTTTAAAATCTTATAAGATAATGTAGTCATCTTCTTTTTAGATTTCAATACTGGTATATCCCATTTTGTAATTTTTAAACAATTGTTTCCCAAAATATGGGTTTAGGAATCCCTCTACCATCCTAGAGGAATGTTAACTACATGGTTAGTTACAATTAACAACTGGAGTTAAATCCTAGTAAACACCTGAAGAAACAGCAGCACTTTAAACATCTCTGCAAAACAAGGTTATTTTTAATACATAAAAACAAACTCAGGGCAAGTGTGGTGGTATGGCAGTATAAACTACCACTTTGGAAGCCTGCATCCAATATCAGATCACCAGTTTAAGTCTGGGCTACTCCACTCTGATTCAGCGTCCTGCTAAAGCACCTGGGATGCAGTGGATGATAGTCCAACTACTTTAGTTCCTGCTACTCAGGTGGGAGAAATGTAGGGATTCCTTGGCTCCTGGCTTTAGCCCAGCCCCAGCTGCTGCAGCCATTTAGGAAGTGAACCAGCAGATGGAAGATCCCTCTCTCTCTCTCACTCCACTCTTCAAATATATAAACAAGTCAATCTTTAAAATAAAATAGACTTATTTATTAGAAAACTTCAGTTGCAGACAGGGAGATACAGAGAGATCTTCCATCTCCTGGTTCACTCCCCAGTTGGCCACAATGGCCAGGACTGGGCCAGACCAAACCCAGGAGCTTCAGTCAGGCCATCTTTTGCTATTTTTCCCAGGCCATTGGCAGGGAGCTGGATGAAGTGAAGCAGCCAGGAAGGACACTAATACACCCATAAGAGATGCTGCCATTGTAGGCAGCAGCTTTACCCACTATGCCACAATGAGGGCCCCAATAAATAAATCTTTTTTAAGAAGGCAAAAAATACACCCCTAAATCAATAGCATTGTTTTCTTGAGTAATAAATTTCTGTTATTTATCAAATAATGACCCTTGAGAACTTTTTTCTTTTTAGAAAACAAGATGAAGGGGCTGACATTGTGGTACAGCAGGTTAAGTTGCTGCTTGCAATGCCATGACCCCATATCAGAGTGCCAAGCTGAGCACCAGCTTCTCTTCTGATCCAGCTTCCTGCTCATGTGCCTGGAAAAGCAACAGATAATGATCAGCTCATGAGGGAGACCAGAATGGAGTTCTAGACTCCTGGCTTCCACCTTGTCTAGTCCCAGCTTTTGCAGGCATTTGGGGAGTGCCTTCTCTGTCACTCTGCCTTTCAAATAAATCAACGGTCTGGCCTACAAAATCATTTGGTCTGACCCTCCCAAGGCAATCATAGGCGGGACTTGAAATTCAGTAAATCTATAGCAGGCTAATTGCTGATATTTTTATGGCCCAGGGGGCCTGCACAGTGGTGTAGCAGGTAAAGCCACCTCCTGCAGTGCCCGCATCCCATATGGGCGCCGACTTGAGTACCAGCTGGTCCACTTAGGATCCAGCTCTCTGCTGTGGCCTGGGAAAAGAGTGGAAAATGGCCCAAGTCCTTGGGTCCCTGCACCTGCTTGGGAGACCCGGAAGAAGCTCCTGGACCCTGCCTTCAGATCAAGTCCACCTCCAGCCGTTGTGGCCATTTGGGAAGTGAACCAGCAGATGGAAGACTTCTGTCTCTCTGCCTTTCAAATAAATAAATCAGTCTTTAATTAAAAAAAAAAATTTTTTTAATGGGCCATGAATGGTACTATAAATATCCAAATGGCCCTTGGCAGAAAAAAGGTTCCCCACCCCAGAAATAAATAAATAAATCTTTATAAAAAAAGTTTTAAGATGACTTACTTTTCTACCTTGAAGAATATTGCACAACCATCAACATGTTTTCTTTCTTGTTCTGACATTGTCCTAGCTCGAGACTTAGGACTAAAGAATCCATTATACCCACGTTCTTTCAGTTCTACCAGAAAGAAACTGTAATACTGTTCCGTTTCAACCTCCTGAAAAATGGTAAATGGCAAAGTTATTACACAAGACAAAAATCAGTTCTAGGTACTAACTTTATATGAATAGTTTGAGAGCCTGAAGTAACTCCAAAGGACAGATCTGTAAACTAAAAAATGTAATATCATTTCAACGAAACTTGAATATCTACTTGTCGTTTTACAGATACTAGTTGCCAGGGTCAATTCCCTACTGTTCAGGAGTAAGGAATGGACAATCATATATGCCTATAAATGTCAAACCAATGTGAACTAAGAATCAAGAGTTGAACAGAGCTTCACAGATCACAACTTCAGATCCATGAGGAGAAAGCGACTTGCCCAGGATTTCACATGTCCTTACGAAAGAAGTAATGGAAACCCAATGATAGCACATGCTAGGTCTGATCCTTTGACCACTATGCCCTAATTATTCTGATGACAAGGCAAAATTATACCTTGGCAATATCACAATTTTAATGACTTTGCCATTCAATTAAAAAAGTGTATAGGGACACTGGAGTGAGACAGAAGGTGAGTATTTAGCTGTCAGAGCAAATGATTATAACCCAGCTTAACCTATTTGCTTTGGCAGTGCTGGGCTACAAACCGAAGCAGGTACAGCTAGTTTGTGTCGAGACTGCTGCTCTTCTAATCCAGCTCTCTGCTAATGGCTTGGGAGAGCAGCAGAAGATGACTCAAGTACTTTGGCCCTCGTATCCACATGGAAGACCTGGAGGCTGCTGGCTTCCAGCTCTGGCTGTTACGGCTATTTGGGGGAATGAAACCAGTGGATGGAAGACCTTTCTGTGTCTCCCTCTCTCTGTCTGTAACTCTGCCTCTCATATAAATCAATAGAATCTTTAAAAAAAAAAAAAGTTCAATAAAAGAAGAAAATAGGCAGTATTTTAAGAACCATTGAAGCTATGACTTCAAATGTGCCCATGTACTTCTACCAGTATACCTGAACCTTGCTTTATTAATGCTGAGGAATTTATGCTATTTATTTATACAACTTCTGTACGACTTACCTGAAGGCTTATGATATCAGCATTGCAGCTCAAGATTTCTTGAATAATGGCCTTTTTCCTGTAGTCCCAATTTAATGCCCATGATGGACAATAGCCGTATAACTGCCGGGTCGCATATTTATCACAAAGAACATTATAGCACATGACAGAAAACAAGGCTGTAGGAAAAATAACTTTACTTATTCACACACGTGACAGAAAACAAAAATGTAATTTCAGTAAAACCTTCATGTAAATATTAAGTTTTACTTTATTATTTAATTTAAGTTCTCTGAACAGTTATCGTATGCCAGACAAGGGGGATAACATAAGGAGGAGAGATGATGAACAAATTAGAATGGTAGGTGCAGAATGTTTGGAAGCTAAAAAGACTAAGATGCTGGGTCCTTTACTCTCTAAGACTAACATTCCTAATTTCCATACCCCCTCCTCCAGGCATTGTGGAAACTTGACACATTATTAAGCTTCCTTAATAGGCATGTCTAGTTTTCTTCCTTAAAGCAACTATGTGATGTTAACTCATACAAAAAAGGAGAATTATCACAGACCAATACTTTATAGACTGCAGGGCTTCAACAGGACTACTTATGTTCTGAGTGGGTGAAGCCTTTGGTGTGGGGAAACTGTGCTGTGCACTAGAGGATGTTGGGTAGCCTCCCTGGCCTTTACCCATCAGATGCCAATGGATTCCTCCAGCTGCGACCACCAAAACTGTCACCTGATATTGCCAGAAGTCCCTTGGGGGACAAAATTACCTCCCTTTGAAAAGTACTGCTTTATAAAATACTTCCCATAACTATATTTAGAGCACAGATGATCTAGAATAAAGTATTATTATCTCCTAGACCAAATCAATCTCAAGCATTCTTTTTTTTTTTTTCTTTTCAACAGGCAGAGTAGACAGTGAGAGAGCAGAAAGGTCTTCCTTTTCCGTTGGTTCACCCTTCAATGGCCGCTGCAGCCGGCGCACCAGCTGATCCGAAGCCAGGAGCTTCTCCTGGTCTCCCATGCGGGTGTAGGGCCCAAGGACATGGGCCATCCTCCACTACTCCCAGGCCACAGCAGAGAGCTGGACAGAAGAAGAACGACCAGGACAGAATCCAGCGCCCCAACTGGGACTAGAACCCAGTGTGCTGGCACCACAGGCAAAAGATTAGCCTATTGAGCCACAACACCGGCCTCAAGCATTCTATTTTAATGTTGCCTATAATTTAAATTTTGCCAAGAATATTAATTAAATAAATTTAAAAATACAGCCAAGGGGCCAGTGCTGTGGCATAGCAGACTAAGCCTCTACCTGCAGTGCTGGCATCCTAGGTGGGTGCTGGTTTAAGTCCTGCCTGCTCCACTTCTGATACAGCTCCCTGTTAACAGCCTGGGAAAGCAGTGGAAGATGGCCAAATTATTTGGGCCCCTGCACCCACGTGGAAGACCTGGAAGAAGCTCTTGGCTCCTAATCTGCCCAGCTCCAGCTTTTGCGACCATTTGGAGTGAACCAGAGAATGGAAGACCTTTCTGTCTCTCCATCTGTCTGTAAATTCTGCATCTCAAATAAATAAAGAAATAATCTTTAAAATAAAATTAAGCTACCAACCAGTTGGCCTTGTTCTGTCTGGTTCTTGTAACATAATCCAAGATCGTGGAGGTGGATGTTCTGCTGAAACTAGTTGAACAGAAAACATAGAATTAAAACAATATTCTTACACGTCTTCCTAATAAAAAGGCTTAAATAAATGACCACTTACTTCTTTTTGCAGTACCTGACAAATTATCAAGCAAATAGTTCAGTAACCTTCTTGTTCCATCAGGTTCTTGATAGAGGTTCAAGATAGCCTGTGTAAGTGGATTTCCTGAAAATATTTTTAAATAGGCAAAATGAAAACCAAGACAAAGTACTAAAATATTTCAAAACTGAAAAATGTACAATTATCAGATCATCTATAACATTACAGAAATTTTTGTTTTTTTGACATGATGAGTAAAATGATTTGTGCCATGTTCCACAGAAGTACCTAAAAACTATTAATAGAGAGCTATCATCTAGAAGTGCCCTGGTAGTGGTGGCCATGAGCCTCACCAACAGTTTCAACAGCACAGATATTTATAATGATCAAAAGCAAGTGAAGAGGCCAGCATTGTAGCATGGCGGCTAAGGCTGCCGCCTGCAACGCCGACATCCCATGTGGTGCTAGTTTGTGTCCCGGCTGCTCCATTTCTTAATACAGCTCCCTGATGATGGCTGGAGAGAAGCAGAAGATGGCCCAAGTGTTTGGGTCCCTGCCACTGTGAGGGAGACTGGGAAGAGGCCACTAGTTCCTGGCTTTGGCCTAGCTCAGGCCATAGCAGCCATCTAGGGAGTGAACCCACAGACAGAGGATCTCTCTCCCTCTTTCCCTCCCTCTCAAAAGAAAAAAAAAAAAAAAAAAAAAAAGCAAGTGAAACTAGACTGGGTCAAGGGGTGGCAAGAGAGATTATAAAAACAGAAAGTATAATGAATCAGAGAATCAAAATTCAAGAATGCTACAAATACTACAGTTGTAGTCTGGCCCTTAAGTTTTTTAAAATCCTTTCTGAATAAAATAACAAGATAGGGCAGGCTTGGTTTAGAAATTAATGTATTAAGGAAGGGGGAAAAAAATCCCAGAGTCACAAAACATCTGTCACTTCAATAACTCTTTTGTAAGTGCCAAAAATAAAAGCAAACTCGGTTATTTATATGTATGGACGAGAGGATTCTCAGGATGATCCCCCGTGTGCAGCAGTGTTCAAACAGAAAAATCCCTACACAAGTGCTGTGCATGTGATTGGGGATGTTACAGCTCCATTTCAAGAAACATCAAATGGGGCCAGTACTGTGGTAAAGTGAGTAAAGCCACCACCAGCGGAGCTGGCATCCCTATGGGTGCCAGTTTGAGTCCCAGCCAATTCACTTTCAACTCAGCTCCTTGCTAATGCACCTGGGAAAGCAACAGAAGATGGCCCAAGAGCTGGGGCTCCTGCTACCTACATGGGAGATCAGGAATAAGCTCTTGGCTCCTGACTTCATATCAGCCCAGCTCTGGCAGCTGCAGCCACTTGGGGAGTGAACCAACGAACGGAAAATCAATCAATATCTCTCCCCCCCACCCCCACCATAACTGTGCCTTTCAAATGAATAATCTTAAAAAAAAAAAAAAAAAAAAAGGAATACCAAATAAATTTTACAGATTAAGGAAGACAGATAAAGTGGTAGAAGACTGTAATCATACAATGAATAAAAATCAGAGTATGGTATATAGTAACAAGTACAGCCCAGGGGAAAAAAGCAGCTTTTTCCTATTCTCTTATGAAAGACTAGACTGAAAGGCAGAATGAGGACAAGGGATAGCAACTCAGGACAGAAAAGGAAGGTGAATCTTAAGAGCTACGGAGGGTAAAATGCCCCATCCAATGAAGTAGCTAAACATTCTTCCAAGCTGCATTACACGGATGGGAAAATCAGCAAAGTTGGTTTGACTTTTACATACTCTTTCAGTTTCAAGATTCTAGACTCTAAGAATTAGAAAGGAAAAACTGTGCTGCTCTAAATGCCAAGTATGTTTTTGCAGACAAGTTCCAAGAGCATCACACAAGCACAGTTCTTTAGTCCGACATAGCCCTTACACTTGTTAGTCACGATCCTGTGAGACAGGCTCACTCGTAACACGGAAGTCACCAGGACCCTTTGTTAAAGCCCATCTCGAGAAAATGGAGTCAAATGAAAGCTTGTCAGCTAGTTAAGCAGCACAATCTGAAGAAACCTCCACAGATGCTGCTGTCCCTACTTCCCAGTGCCAAAGGCATTAGAGATGACTCCTTATGATCCTGTGCTTCTGCTCTCTAAGGTCTTTATACACTGAAAACCATTCCCAAACAGCTTTATGCCCCTTCTCGTAAGTGCATCCAAGCTCAGTGGTGCATTTCTTCCTACATCTGTTTGCTCTCTGAAATTCCCTTTTTTAAAAAAGATTTATTTGAAAGGCAGAGTTAGAGACAGAGGCAGAGAAAGAGAAAGTGAGAGTGAGAGCGAGAGACAGCGGTCCTTCATCTGTTGGTTCACTCCCCAGATGGCTGCAATGACTGGAGCTGTGCCAATCTGAAGCCAGGAGCCAGGAGCTGCTCTCCCACACAGGTGCAGGGGTCCAAACACTTGGGTCATCTTCCACTGCTTTCCCAGGCCACAAACAGAGAGCTGGGTCAGAAGTGAGTTTCTGCCTTTGGCCTAACCCAACCCTGGCTCTTTGGGGTCATTTGGGGGAGTGAACCACTCAACAGAAGATCTTACTATCTCTCCTTCTTTCTGTCACTCTTTTAAAAAAAAATTTACTTCTGATCTTGGATCATTTTCCTAGGACTGGTGTTGTAGTGTACGGGTAAAGTGATCACGAGCAATGCTAGCATTCCATAAAGGCACCAGTTCAGATTTGGGCCGCTCCACTTCTGATCCACCTCTCTGCTAATGTGTTTGGAGAAGCAGCAGAGGATAGTCCAAGTCCTTGTGCTCCTGTACCCACATGGGAGACCCAGAGAAAGCTCCTGGTTCCTGGCTTCAGACTAGCCCAGCTTCAGCTGTTGAGGCCATCTGAGGAGTGAAGCAGCAGATGGAAAATCTGTCTATCCCCCTCTCTATAACTCTGCCTTTCAAATAAATAAATTTTTAAAAATATATTCATATATTTCCTAATATTTTTATTGGATTAATCATGCTCCTAATTTCTAACACATTAATCAAGCCCTCATAAATCAAGTTTTAAAATATTATGTTCAATGTTCTTCATCAACAGGTCCAAAGGAACCAAAAATTTCTATTTCTTGTTTCTACAGTACTGTACTGTACTGTTTTTCAAGAAAAAAGCTGTTTTTAATATGACAAAATAAAGTAAGGCCTCAAAAATGTATCATCAGAACAGAGTTGATGAAAACAGAAGCTAAATAAGCAAGGTTGGTCTAGGAGCAAAAGAATACAAAGAGTAGTATACAGTCTACAGATAAGAAGGAAAACCAATGGACTACATCTAAGAAACTGATTAAAAAATCTGGTTAAAAGTGAGCCTACAGGAAAAACAATCCCCCAAGAAAAGGAGTTTCTAGATTCTTTAAAGACATACATAGTAAGAAGCACAAACATGGAAGCCATACCTTTCAGGCCTAAAGTCTGCAACTGAAACAGTTTTCCCAGCTCAAAAGGTAGAACTCGTAACAGGTTGTTATTTAAATGGAGTTCCCTGTTAATGTAAAAATTCCAGGATGTCAAAAGATATATTAACCTTTAACTAAAATGAACAATATAATTTCTAGGGATATAAGCACCTACAAATGACAAAATCTTGTATTCCAATATCTCGTACAGTGCTTCTCGAACTATAAGTGGTTTTAAAAAAACCAAACTGCCACAGATGAATACTTAGGCTAACTACAAGAAAAAGTGGATTCTTTAAAAATGAAACAAGGGTGGGAAAAAAAGACAAAATACAAGCCCCCATTTTCATAAATTATTAAGAGTGAACAGACATATCAAATCAACTCTCAGTTACTGCACATGTCTCACTGCAGATTGGCATACACACGTGGTACAGACTACACCATTCCTCAAGCCTTGCTGAACAGTACTGGTCTAGTATACCTGGGGTCTACTACCCACATTAGGAAAGCAGAGATGACAAGACAGTCTACCACGTGAGTAGTTAAGACAAGTAAAATCATCAGGTTGTAACTACACAGAAGAGTTTATGATAGCTGCATAATTAAGCCTATGGTTACTATTTCTCCAATATATTGATTTCACCAGCAGATTTCCCATCTGCTGGTTCACTCCTCACATGGCCACAACAGACGGAGCTGAGCCGATCCGAAACCAGGAGCCAGGAGCCAGGAGCTTCTTCTGGACCCCCCACGCAGGTGCAGGGGCCCAAGGACTTGGGCCATCTTCTGCTGCTTTCCTAGGCAGTACGCAGAGAACTGGATTGGAAGAGGAGTGGCTGGGACATGAACCGGAGCCCATATAGGATGCCAGTGTCACAAGTGGAGGCTTAGCTCACTGTACCATAGCGCCAGCCCCAGCATGGCCATCTTAACCAGCACCTTAAGTGCTGGGCCAAATGCCCGACACCAGTGTTTTTAAATTACAGAGGTAACATGTGTTGTGATAGAAAAATTTAAAAATAATGAAAAATATTTTAAAAAATAGAAAAAAAAGTCAGCTATCTTAACTTCTGATTATTTTAATTATTTATTTTGTATAGATAACTGTAATAAAAATATAAAAGGAATTTTCAGTAGCAGTGTTTAAAAAAAAAAAACAAAAAAAAAAAAAAAAAAAAAAAAAAAACAAAAAAAAAACAAACAAACAGAAACCCAGCCCTGACACTAGCAATTCCCTACATTAAGTTTTATTAATCAATGCTTAAGAACTTTGACTACTACTAAGCAGACCAGACCTATGGAGCCACACACTAAGAAAATCTAGTTTTTGGGCTGGAGCTGTGGCAAAGCAGGTTAAAGCCCCAGCCTGCAGTGTCAGCATCCCATATGGGTGCCAGTTTGAGTCCCAGCTACTCCACTTCTGATCCTGCTCCCTACCAATGCATCTGGGAAAGCAATGTAGGATGGTCCAAGTCCTTGGGCCCCTGCACTCAAATAAGAGACCTGAAAGAAGCTCCTGGCTCCAGATCAGCTCAGCTCCAGCCACTGAGGCCACTTGGGAAGTGAACCAGCAAATGGAAGACCTCTCTCTCTTTCTACCTCTCTAACTCTTTCAAATAAACAAAATAAACCTTTAAAAAATAAAAAAGAATATTTAGTTCTGAGTATTGCTTCCTATTTACTTTGAAGTGTGTTACCTAGGAAGGAGGTTCTTTAAGTAAATCTATCTCAGCAAATTAAAAATATAGTATATACTGAATAGTTAAGCCTAGAAAAATGCCAAAACACTGGAAGCTACAGAAACTAAACAATTTTTATGGGGATCCTATTTTTTTTCACTATGTGGCTAATGATTGAATACTACAGAAAAACCACGAAGACAAGGGAGGGTAATATCACGTTAAGGTTAACATAGTAGCTGGAATTTGGCTTTATATTTAATTTGGGTAGATCTTCTCTACCTTATAAAACAGATGCAAATTTTAAAAAAAGCAATTATCATTTGTTAAAAAATAATAGGTACCAGGCAGGGTACAAACAGTTTTTTATTCATTATCTAAAACATCTCTAATGTCAGGCTTTGAAGCTTGCTTGAGATCATGAAACTTGTAAACAGCAGTCAGGATTTTAACCTGAATTCCGTATGACCACAAATTCTACATACCACATTAAAGTCTTCCAAATTTAAGAACTAATTCTAGGATCCTTCAAGTTCAGACTTTACAACTATGATGTATAGCAGTACTGAGATGGCAAAATGGTTTCACCAATAGGCATTGGTTTCCTGGACCCTGTGTTAAGGATGGATGATGCCCCAAATGTCTGTAACAGGTGAGTCTCTGGGATAACACAGTGCCTTACAATGGTTTACCCTCACTCTGATCAAAACTTTCAGTTCAAGAATAAAATACATGACACAAAACACAGTAATTTAAACAAGCTTCAAGCAATGGACCTATTCAATTTATTATTTACTAGTAGACATTTAATTTGCCTTAAATTTTTTCATAAAGAATATATTAATGTTTACTTTTCTTCCAATGTTATTAAATGGATAGTCTACTTCCTAACCAACTGAATGCTGTCTTGTTTTAGGTATACAGTACAGCAGCACTAAGTGGAATCTGCATACCTGAGTGATACCATGTTTCCGAGTTCTGCTGGTAAACTACGGATTTTATTAGAAGACAGGTCCAGATATACCAGATTGTGAAGCTTGGCAATGTCTGAAGGAATGCGGGACAAGGAATTATCACTCAGATGCAAAGCTGTCAAGTGAGTTAGCGTCCACAATGATGAGCTTAAGCTTCTTACTTTACCTGAAAGAGAGGGAAAAAACAGGGGAAGGATTTTAATAGTGTTCTCTACGGTCTGATCAGTTTATTAACGTAACATTTAGGGTTTTTTTGATGAGTAGCTCAAATCATAAAATTCATCTAAAAACTCTGAGAATGGTTTAACAAGAAATGTTATTTATTCTAAAACAACTTACTGTATGATTCAGTTATAAACCTTTTAACATGTTGAAGTTATATTACAGCTCTTCAAAAAGTTCATGGAAAATAAGTATTATGAAAAAATTTATTATGAAAAACTGTGCATGAGTTTCAAAAAAAATTTTTTTAAGATTTATTCATTTACTTGAAAGTCAGAGTTAGAGAGAGGAGGAAAGGCAGAGAGAGAAATCTTCCATCCACTGATTCACTCCCCAGCTGGCCGCAACGGCTGGAGCTGCACCAATCCAAAGCCAGGAGCCAGGAGCTTCTTCCTGTTCTCCCACATGGGTGCAGGGGCCAAGAACTTGGGCCATCTTCTACTGCTTTCCCAGGCCACAGCAGAGAGCTGGATCAGAAGTGAAGCAGCCGGGACACAAACTGGCACCCTTATGGGAATGCCGGCACTGCAGGTGGTGGCTTTATCCCCTACACTACAGCACCCGCCCCTCAAAACTTTTTCATACCCAAATAAACAATGTTTCATTTCACTTTCTGAAGCATCCTTGAATAGCAATACTTAAATTGCATTTTGAAATTCTGCACAATGGGAAAGATTTTATCCTTTAAAATGACTTGTTATATGACAGAAATATAAATGCTTAATAGTGATGACAGATAAAATATTTAGGCATCATAAAACTGATTTGCAAAAACATAAACTCTAGTATCTCAGAGGCTAAAACAAGAAAGTTCTTGAAAAAGAACAAAAATTTTACCTTACAAAAAAAAAAATAGAAAACAAGATAGTCTCAGTTGAGCTCTTAGACCACAGTACAAAATAATAACTGTATCAAGAACTATGTGAGGGACCAGCCAGTGCCAGCATTCCATATGGGCGCTGGTTCATATCGGCGCTGCGCCAATCCGAAGCCAAGAGCCAGATGCTTCTTCCTGGTCTCCCATCCGGGTGCAGGGGTCCAAGGACCTGGGCCATCCTCCACTGCCCTCCCAGGCCACAGCAGAGAACTGGACTGGAAGAGGAGCAACTGGGACTAGAACCAGTGCCCATATGGCATGCCAGCGCTGCAGGTGGAAGGTTAACCAAGTGAACCATGGTGCTGGCCCCACAAACCCAACTTCTTTTAAAAAATTTATGTATTCAGCCGGCGCCGTGGCTCAATAGGCTAATCCTCCACCTTGCGGCGCCGGCACACCGGGTTCTAGTCCCGGTTGGGGCGCCGGATTCTGTCCCGGTCGCCCCTCTTCCAGGCCAGCTCTCTGCTATGGCCAAGGAGTGCAGTGGAGGATGGCCCAGGTGCTTGGGCCCTGCACCCCATGGGAGACCAGGAAAAGCACCTGGCTCCTGGCTCCTGCCAGGATCAGCGCGGTGCGCCGGCTGCAGCGGCGGCCATTGGAGGGTGAACCAACGGCAAAGGAAGACCTTTCTCTCTCTGTCTCTCTCTCACTGTCCACTCTGCCTGTCAAAAAAAAAAAAAAAAAAAAAAAAATTTATGTATTCATTTTTTTAAAAAGATTTATTTATTTATTTGAGAGGCAGAGCTCAGAAAGAGATGGAGAGACAGAACTAGAAGTTTGGTTCACTCCCCAAGTGGCCTTGTCAGCTGGAGCTGGGCCAATCCAAAGCCAGGGGCCATGGCCATGAACTTCTTCTAGGTCTCCAATGTGGACGCAGGGGCCCAAACACTTGGGCTATCTTCCACTGCTTTCCCAGGCCACAGCAGAGAGCTGGATCAGAAGAGGAGCACCTGGGACAGGAACCAGTACCCATATGGGATGCCGGCGCTGCAGCTGGAGACTTATTAGCCCACTATGCCACAGCGCTGGTCCCTCAAATTTTATTCTAAAATTGAATTCAGTGTCTAAAAGAAAAAACAGGATTGGATGGGATTAACAGCAGATTAGACATTGTGGAAGATAAGTGAATTTGAAGACAGCAACAGAAACTATATAAAATGAAACAGAGAAAATACACTGAAAAAAAGAAAAGTAGATCAGTAAAGTCTGGGACAACTTTAACAGCCTATATGTACGTACTTGGAGTTCTTAAAACAGGGATAGAAAGGGGACAGAAAAAATATATTCAGAAAGATAAACAAGAGACAACTGAGTATTTATATACAAAGAATGAAGCTGGGGCCATAATCACACTATTTACAAAAATTAACTCAAGGGGCCGGCGCCGTGGCTCACTTGGTTAATTCTCTGCCTGTGCGCCAGCATCCCATATGGACACCAGGTTCTAGTCCCGGTTGCTCCTCTTCCAGTCCAGCTCTCTACTGTGGCCTGGGAGGGCAGTGGAGGATGGCCCAAGTGTTTGGGCTCCTGCACATGGGAGACCAGGAAGAAGCATCTGGCTCCTGGCTTCGTATCAGCGCAGTGCTGGCTGTAGCGGCCATTTGGGGAGTGCACCAACAGAAGGAAGACCTTTCTGTCTCTCTCTCACACTGTCCAGAACTCTACCTGTAAAATTAAAAAAAAAAAAAATTAACTCAAAAACCCTTGGAAGAAAATATACGCATAAGTCTTCATGGCCTCAAAGATTAGGCAACTGTTAGTTGTGACACTGATAGCAAAAACAACCACCACAAAATTAAATAAAAAGCAAGACTCAACTATATGCTATCTACAAGAAATGTTCTTCATTTGAGAAATAAAAATAAATGAGAACATAAAAAAATAGATTAGGCTGGGGCAGCAGCGTGCTGCAGTTGCTTAAACTGTCATCTCTGATGCAGGTATCGTATATAGAAGTGGTAACTCGAGTCCTGTCTGCTCTGCTTCCAATCCAGCTCCCTGCTAATGAACCTGAAAGTAAGACAATGGCCCCACATCTTGGGGCCCTGCCACTCATACAAGGGATCCAGAAGAAGTAAGTTCTAGGCTTCTGACTTCAGCCTGGCCCAGCCCCTGCCATTGCAGCCATTTGAAGAGTGAACCAGTAGATCAAAGATTTCTCTTTGTCACTCTTTCAAATAAACTTAAAAGAAAAATAAATTTTGCTGATACCAACCAAAACAAAACTGAAGTGGCTATGTTAAAACAGATTTCAGAACAAAGATACTCCCAGAAATGAGGTGAAACCAAGAAGATATGCAATCCTAAATGTTTATACAACTAATAAAGCATCAAAATACTTGGAAAAACAATAGAACTGAGGAAAAAAAAAACAAATACACAGATTTCAGAACATTTTTCTAAATTAGCAACACAAAAAATCAGAGAAGATATAGATGATTTGAACACACCAACAAGCTTGACCTAAATAATAGTTACAGAACACTCTACCTAATAATAGCAGAATACACTTTCTTTTCAAGGGCATAAGGAATATTTACCAAGACAAATGACATTACTGGGTCATAAGTAAAAAAAAGCCTCAATCAATTCAAAGATACTATAATAAAAAGAATGTTTTCTGCATGTTGGAATTAAGTTATCAAAAAAGATATCAGGAGAATTCCTAAACATTGGATATTAAATAAAACACCTGCCATAAGCAATCAAAAGAGTAATTTAATTAGGAAGTATTCTGAATTGAATAAAATGATTCAAATTGAATTCCTGAGTAGATAAAAACCCTCTACCTCCTACCACAACTGCCTGGAAAACACAAATTCATCCCTGAAGAAGAGAACACCAAATTATTCTATTATTTCACATATAATTTCAGGTATTCAAGATAAATGATCAAATTGAAGGACTCAAAAAAAAAAAAATCCCCAAGAGATAGTTATTGAAGTCACCAGAGTCACCAGATACAGTCTTAAAAAAACGATAGACTTAGGCCGGCGCCGCGGCTCAATAGGCTAATCCTCCACCTTGCAGCGCCAGCACACTGGGTTCTAGTCCTGGTGGGGCGCCAGATTCTTTCCCAGTTGCCCCTCTTCCAGGCCAGCTCTCTGCTGTGGCCCGGGAGTACAGTGGAGGATGGCCCAAGTCCTTGGGCCCTGCACCCTATGGGAGACCAGGAGAAGCACCTGGCTCCTGCCTTCGGATCAGCACGGTACGCCGGCTGCAGCGTGCCAGCCGTGGTGGCCATTGGAGGGTGAACCAACGGCAAAAAGGAAGACCTTTCTCTCTGTCTCTCTCTCTCACTATCCACTTTGCTTGTCCAAAAAAAACTGATAGACTTACACAGCCAAGAGATAGTAATAGGGACTAGATTTTCCCTCCCACCCAAAACAACTAAAAATCCAGACAAAATATATGAACTGGACACTGGACACCAGGCAGCACAGTAACAGATGGGAAATAAACAGTGAGAACTGTCCTGCCAGTTTCTTGATGGCAGTGCAGATGGACAGGACCCAGGCAGGGTGGATGGCTGACCTAAGCTGAGATAAAACTGACAGATGCCAAGGTGCCCACAGTTCACAGAGTGCTAACAGGAGAGAACACTGGTAGAAAGCTCTGGTGATCTGAGTATCAATTAGCAAACACATGTGAGGAGTAACTTAAGGCCAGGATAGGGGAGTAGAGACAAACCAAAAACAGCAGAGGGAACAATCTTTGGGGATCACAAGGGTCAGGAACAGTTTGTGTCCAAAAGTCAGGTAGGATTCAGGGAGGACTATTTAAAGTAAACTCCAAGAGAGTCAAACTGTTTCCAAGTAATTAGAATTACCAGGAACACAAAAGTATCTTATGTCATTGTAACACAGCAGGTAAACAGCCACTTGTAATACTGGCCTCCTATATGGGCGCTGGTTCATGTCCTGGCTGCTCCATTTCCAATCCAGCTCCCAGTTAATGGCCTGAGAAAAGCAGTAGAAGATGGACCAAGTGCTTGGGGCCCTGCCACCCACATGAAAGACAGAAAAAAGCTCCTGGCTTCAGCCTGGCCCAGCCCCAGCCATTACAGCCATCTGGGGAAGGAACTAATAGGTGGAAGAGCTCTCTGTATCTCACTCTTTCTCTTTAACTCTTTCAAATAAATACATCTTTAAAAAAAAATAACCAAAAAGGTTTAAGTTTCACAAAGTACTGTGTCCGATCAGAAATTGTCAGCCACACAGAGAAATGAATTAAAACAAATCTAGAAATAAAAAAGATAACAAAATTAATGACATTAAAATTACAGCCATATTATTTATGCCAAAGAAAAAAGGAAAATGTTTTTAAAAAGTACCCATATGTGGGACCAGTGCTGTGGCACAGTGGATAAAATCACCACCTGTAGTGCCAGCATACCATATGGGCGCTGGTTCGAGTCCTGGCTGCTCCACTTCCAGTCTAGCTCTGTGCTATGGCCTGAGAAAGCAACAGAAGATGGCCCAAGCGCTTGGGTCACTGCATCCACGTGGGAGAGCTGGGGAAAGGTCCAGGCTCTTGGCTTCAGATCAGCTCAGCTCTGGCCATTGAGGCCATCTGGAGAATAAACCAGCAAATGGAAGGCCTCTCTCTCTCTGCCTCTTTAACTCAGCCTTTCAAATAAATAAATAAATAAATCTTTTTAAAAAAAATACCCATATTTAACTCCCAGTGATGAAAACACACACTATTACTACTAGAGGGGATTAACAACACATTAGATACTGCAAGAAAAGTATTAGTAAACTTTAAGACACAGTATTAAAACCTGTCCACAATGATAAAAAAAAATAAAAAACCATAGTAAGTTAAACATGGCATCATTAAGCTACAAGACAACTTCAAGTAGTCTTAAATACAAGTAATTATACTTTTCAAAGGACCAGATGAAGAAAAACAAACTCTGAAAAAAGAGGCCTTAACTATAAACCCACAGACCCAAGAAGCTTAACAAAACCTGACCACAACAGAAGTGAAAAAACAAAACTAGAAGTCACATCAAAATCATACTGCTGAAAAGCAATGATAGAGAATTTAAAGGTAGCCACAGAAAAAGGACAAATATATTAACCAGAATGACAGTGGACTTCTTAGAAACAAACAAAAGAGTTAACATATGCCTCCATTTCAAGTCATTCCGATGGAAAAGGCAGTAGCTAACACAGAAACTTACACTCGCATAGCAATGAAGAACTTTGGAAATGCTAAGTAAATCAAAACATAAACATACATTAGCTAATGAAAAAGCAATGACAAAACTAGAGTATCACTATTTGGAAATTTCAAAGAATTAACAATGACAATGAACAGCAAGACAAAGGAAGGCATACAGACCTTAGTGCCTCAGGAAGAAAAAGCCCGAAATGGCCTGCTGTGGTTGGATTTTACCCCTAGGCTTCACCTGCTGAAATTTAATCCCCATTTTGAGGAATTAACAAAGTGGAAACTTAATCCAGCTAAGCAGTTTAGAAGTGAAGTCTCTGGGAAGAGACTAGGGTTAAATAAGGTCATCAGGGTAGCGCCCTAGGATTAAACACTGGTGGCTTTAGAAGAAGAGGGAGAGGGACTGGTACTGTGGTGTAGCACAGAAGGTAAGCAGTGCTGGCATACCATATGGGCTCTGATTCAAGTCCCGGCTGCTCCACTTCCAATCTAGCTCCCTGCTAATGGCCTGGGAAAGCAGTAAAAGATGGCCCAAGAACTTGGACCCCTGCACCCATGTGGGAGACCTCGAGGAGGCCCCTGGCTCCTGGTTTAGGATTGGCCCAGCTCCAGCCATTGCAACCATCTGGGGAGTGAACCAGTGAACAGATCCTCAATCTCCCACCCTCTCTCACTCTCCGCATAACTCTGCATTTCAAATAAATAAATAAATCTTTAAATAAAAAAGGGGACAGGGAGAAGTGGATACAGACACACATGAACTCCTGTTCCTTGCTGTGTGATGTTCTGTGCCACTCTTGGACTCTGGTCAGCAAACATCACCAGATGCAGGCCCTAGCTTGACCTTGGGCCAGAGCCAAAAATCAAAATAAACCTCTTTTCTTTATAAATTACCAGCCTCATATATTTCATTATAGTAACTGAAAATGGACTAATACTTAAAAAAGCTTATTGAAAATCAAATTAAAAACAGGTCAAACTGCCTGGTCTTCATTAGAGAAGCTGCAAGGCCAAAAAAAAAAAAAGGATGGAGAGGGAACTGACAAATTAAGACACACTAAGAAGGGTCAAAGAACTAAAAATGGAATACTTCTTACATATACCTGTATGTCTACCTCTATGGTTTAGGTATACATAATTTGGTGTTAAATGGTTGTGACTGGATGTGGCACATGGAAAAGTTGAAAAATTCTATTGCTTAACCTGGGTGGTGATTTTGTGGTTCCTGATATTTTAATAATTAATACATCAATGACATGGGGGTTTTCTGTCCATTTTATTTTAATAATGATCTTTAAAAACTCTTTCTTTTAAAAGCAAACAATGGTGAGTCATCCAGCTTATCTGTTTACCTCCAAGTGGCACAAAGAAGTCAATACCCATCTCCCTGGAACCAGAACAGCACAAGAGCAAACCACAGGTTTGAATTCAATGACCCAGGATCCCTAGAACTTTATCACAGGATCTAAAGCAACCAGCGCTAAATTATCCACATGAAGTAACTATCTTAGCATGAATAACTCAACCTACATAATTTGTACACATATTAGCTTAGGTATTAGGGCTATGAGAATAAAGTGAGTAACTTTCTATCAACCTGTTTAAACCAATAATTTATCCTCCATGAAGACAGTTGATAAAGACATGACTAAATGTTAAAAATGTTAAAGCTGTCTCCCCTACTCCAAACAAGGGACTTATAATACAACTGCTGGTACAGGCTGAAAATGGAGGAAAAAATACAATATACTAATTCCACATGAATTAAAAAAGTAAAAGTGGGGACAGTAATTGCCCTTCCTTTGAGAGATAACTACTCAATGCAAGACTGTTTCTCTTTTGGGCTCCCCTGACACAAAAAGATCAATTAGACAGAAAGGGGAAAACTCTCCATTACTACATCTACTTTACTGAACTAAACTTGGTTTAACTAATTCCTGCACTCGACGTTATCAGAAGTGGGAAAACAGAAGAGATTCACATGGTACCAACTTCTACTATGGCTGCAGAGGACAAAACGGAAGTATGTTCAACAGTTTAACCAGAAATCCTGAATTATACTGTTACCATGACATCCTCTTTGTTTCCTGTTTAGTCTCTTTTTACCTAGGCATGTTGCTTCTAATTTGTCTCACACTTCTGCACTCCCTTCCTCCCATCTTTTTTTTTTTTAAGATTTTTATTTATTTGAAAGAGTTACAGAAAGAGAGAGAGACAGGTCTTCCATCTGCTGGTTCACTCCCCAAATGGCCGTAGCTGAGCTGATCTAAAGCCAGCAGCCAAGAGCTTCTTCTGGGTTTTTATCAGGTGCAGGGGCCCAAAGACTTGGGCCATCTTCTATTGCTTTCCCATGTGTAGCAACAGAGAGCTGGATTGGAAGTAGAACAGCCGAGACTCGAACTGGCACCCATGTGGGATGCCAGCAATGCAGGCGGCAGCTTTACCCGTTAAGCCACAGCACCAGCCGCTATAGTTTTTTCCGCTATGTATCTTGCGTACGCCTAAGGCAATGCCAGGTAATGTTTTCCACATTAGCATGTGCTTACAACATTAAATTTAAGAAAATCAATAGGTAGAAGAAGAGAAAATTTCTTCTACACTATCCCAGAAGGCAAAACTCAGGACAATCTGGAAGTTTAAGGGAGCATATCAGGCCAACATGAACACAAAACTTATTTAGCACTGCTTGCAAGAAAAAATCATGCCACTTCACTACTTCTGAAATATTTAAAAAGAGCCTGGAGGCCCACTGGCAGGATACTGAAAAGATATCCTTAGTGGCTCATATATTTATTTCAATATGTCTATAGCACATGAATGGTAGGAAGAACCTTAAAGATCTGCTTCAAGCTCAAGATTTTGTTTCTGGGGCCAGTGTTGTGGCACAATGGGTTAAATCACTACCTGCAATGCCAGCATCCCACAAGAGCACAGGTTCATGGGGCCAGAATTGTGGCACAGTGGGTAAAGCCTCTGCTTGTGACGCGGGCATCCCATATGGGCACCGGTTCAAGTCCCAGCTGCTCTGCTTCCCTGGTAATGTGCCTAGGAAGGCAGTGGAAGATGACCTAGTCCTTAGACCCCTGTGCCCACATGAGAGACCCAGATGGGAGTTTCAGCCACTACAGCCATTTGAGAAATGAACCAGCAGATGTCTCCTCTCTGTAACTCTGCCTTTCAAATTAACAAATCTTAAAAACAAACAAAAAAAATCCACAAAAATAAACAAAAAAAGATTGAGTTTCTGAGTAAGGCTATATACTCAGACTAAAAAGCAAATAAAGAAAATGAGAAATGAACCTATCCCAAAACCTATACACAACAGTCATTTCCCAACCCAGTGGATTATCTATTATTTCATAATGTAAAAGAACAATCCCACTTTGAAACTCTACTATCAGAGAATTAAGTATCAGAACAAACTTCTGGGCACTAGGTTATTTCACATGTGTTGTTTTCATTTCATTTTATAACAGGAAACGATACTGAGCATAAGCAATGAATGAGTTTTAAATTTTCAAGCCATGTTCTTTTTCACTGAACCTCCTGTTTCTAAAATAAATTACCATGTATAAAACACAATCATTGCTTCTCTTGTGTATTGGCGTTAGAAAATTTAATTTCCTACCATATTTTAACTTCCATACCATAAACTCACACTTCCATGTCTTACCACTTATTTCAAGCTCTGCCCAATGTGATTTCTTTCCATTTGCTGCTTCCTCAGAGGACATAATCGTGTACATCCTCCGAGGGTCAGGGGGCTCGTATTTTTCTTTGGGCATGCCTGTTGAATTAAGAAAAGAAACCAATCAGCATTCTAAAGAATCAAATAAATAAAAAACAATACTTTTTTTTAAAGTAGACATATATTATGGCCTTTAAATATCATTTCCCACTAGAAATGAACAAGGGGGCTCCTTAGAGAAACAGGTGATTTCAAGTCCAGGACAAGCAGAAACAAACAAGCCTGGATACCAACAAGGGGGTGCCATTTTGCAGGACATGGGAGCCAATGTGAAGAAGCTTCCACCAGCCAAATGTGAGACAATCCGGACATCACAAGAATAATCGTAACTGAATCATTATAAATTACATGAAATAATAATTTTAACTTAACAACACACATCAGAATGTCAGTTTGAATTCTGGCTACTCTAATTCCAAACCAGCTTACTGTTAATGTGCCTGGGAAGGCAGTAGATGACGGATGACCCAAGTGCTTGGGTCCTTGCCATCCACATGGAAAATCAGGATGGAGTTTCTGGCTCCTGGCTTTAGCCTGGTCCAGCTCTGGCTGTTGCAGCCATTTAGGAAATGAACCAACAGATAGAAGATCTTTCTGTCTCAGTCTTTCTCTGCCAAATAAATCAACAAATTCTTAAAAAAACAATAAAACTATTAAAACAAATCAACAAAAAAATGCTGTAAGACCTAAACTCAGTGATGAATCTCATGACAAGCGCAACTGTACTGAATGTGCCTCCTGATGACATACTACAGGGAGCACACAACACTCCTTACGTCCCTTCTCCCTTACCAACAAATTTAAAAAACATGAATAAAGTTAATACTATAGAACTGTATACCTGCTTATGGTGACAAATTTTATTTTATGTGTTTCATCACAGTTAAAATTATATTAAAAAAAAAAAAAGCGGAGCCAGCATTTTGGCAAAATAGATTAAGCTGCTGTTTGCAGCAGAGAGCCTGATCAAGTTCCAGCTGCAGTGATTCTGATTCATCTTCCTCCTTATGTACCTGGGAAGGCAGTGGAGGATGGCCCAGACCAAGATGGAGTTCCTGGCTCCTGGCTTCAGCCTGGCACAGACCAGGCTATTGGGGCATTTGGGGAGAGACCAGCAGATGGAACTTCAGTCTCCCTTCCTCTCTCCCTCTGTTAACCTGCCTCTCAAATACATAAATCTTTTTTTTAAATCACAAAAATACAATCAGATGCAGAATATGGAAAGTTCAGAATGACAACAGACCCAATTTCTTCAACAAAAAAACGTTAAGAGGAAACTGACACAGAATAAGTGATTTAAGAGGCTCAGCAAAAAATGTAACATGTAGATCTTGTTTGGTTCCAATTTGAACAAATTAAGTATAAAATGGCATTTTTTGAGAATCAGAGAAATTTGAAGATCGCATACTATGGTTTGTCTTTCAAAAGTTCATTTGTTGGCCGGCGCCGCGGCTCACTAGGCTAATCCTCCGCCTAGCGGCGCCGGCACACCGGGTTCTAGTCCCGGTCGGGGCGCCGGATTCTGTCCCGGTTGCTCCTCTTTCAGACCAGCCCTCTGCTGTGGCCAGGGAGTGCAGTGGAGGATGGCCCAGGTGCTTGGGCCCTGCACCCCATGGGGAGACCAGGAAAAGCACCTGGCTCCTGGCTCCTGCCATCGGATCAGCGCGGTGCGCCGGCCGCAGCGTGCCGGCCGCGGCGGCCATTGGAGGGTGAACCAACGGCAAAGGAAGACCTTTCTCTCTGTCTCTCTCTCTCTCACTGTCCACTCTGCCTGTCAAAAAAATTAAAAAAAAAAAAAAAAGTTCATTTGTTGAGGGTCTGGTTCTCAGTGTGGTGGTGCTGAGGTAGTGGGACTTTAAGAGGTGGGGCCTAGTGGGAGGTTGTTAGGTTGTTAGCAGGATGCTGGCCTTGGAAGGGATTAACAAAATTCTTATGGGATCTCAGGCAAGAGTGAATTGTGAACCTGAGTTCACAAGAGTGAAAACAGTGAACCTGATCCAGAATTTGTCTTGCTTCCTGTCATGTCTTGTGATGTCACCATGATGCTATTCCACACCTGTGACTCAACCAAGGGACCCTTACCAGGGGTCACATCAATGGGGCTGCCAGATCTTGAAATTCTACCCTCCCAAACTGTGACCTAAACCCTTTCTTTATACATTACCAAAGCCTAATTATTTTGTTATAGCAATGGAAAACTGACCAATAATTGGACTAAATACAAGGGGGCTTGGTTTACTGGTTAACATACAAGTTAAGATGCTTGCATCCCATACCAGAGTACTTGAGTTCAATATCAAGCTCTGGCTCCTGACTCCACATCCTTGCTAAAGCAGTCCCTAGGAGGCAGCAGTGATGGCTCTAGTGATTGAGATCCTGCCACTCACCAAAGAGGGTTGGTCTAAGTCCCCAGCTCTGGCCTGGGCCCAAGCCCAGCCTCAGTAGTTCTGGACAATTAAGTCAGCCAATGGGAGCTTCTCTCTGAAGCTATGCTGCCTCCCCTAATAATCGAAAGCAGAACTAATCTGCAACACAGAAATGGGCTTTGACCATTTAGTCAAAACACAAGAGATAAGTAACTCTAACAAGCTACTTGAAATATGAATATATAAATGGTGAGATTATTTAACTGCATAAGAAACAGCACATCTAAAAACGGTTTTCTGACTTACATGTCAATTGCTTCAGTGTAAAAATACAATAACTAGTTTTCATACTGATACAAAATAGATGATACAGAAAGTTACACAGTAAAGAACTATCCATTCTGTAAGAGGGACAATCTTTCTCAATGACCATATCACTAACCACCTAGGAAACGGGAAATGTTGTGTACCCAACTTGATGATAATATCATCTAAGATTACCCAAATGCCAACATTCCGACCAGATTCTACTTACAGAGCAACCATATGATCTTTCTTAGCTTTCCCAAACAAAATGTTCAAACAGTAAGAAACTGCTCTGACCAGCTGAGATCAATATTTTAGTCCTATTAATCATTCAACTTTTCAGTGAAAGCTTGGAAGTCTGACTTACCAATTCTCATGTTAACTTAATATAAACCCATGTCCAGAAACTGATCACATTTCAAAGAAGTGTCACTGAACTCAGAAACCTTAACACCATGTCCTGGACATGTGGTCACTCTGTCAGTCATGATTTCTTTTAAGTTTTAATTTTATTTGAAAGGCAGAGTGATGGAGAGATCTTCCAGCTGCTGGTTCACTCCCCAGATGGTCAAAACAGCCAAATCTTGGCCAGGCCAGGCCAAAGCCAGGAGCCAGGAACTCCATCCAGGTCTCCCACACAGGTGGCAGGGGCCTGGGCATTTGAGCCATCCTCTGCTGCTTTCCCAGGTGCATTAGCAGGGATCTCGATCTGAAGCAAAGCACGAAAAGCCACTGTGCATCAACAACTGGCTGAACAACGCTTTTTAACCAGGCTGTATTTGCCACACTGTGGCAAATTCACTACTCCGCCATTGGTCACTTAGTAGCTGTCTCTGGGATCAGATGGACTGTTGAGATATCAAATTACTTGTATTCAAGTCATAGTTTACTTAGTAAGTGCCCTAATGTCCAAAAGTAATGATGTTGAAAATTCAGACATGCTGCAAAAAAGCCATAAAGTGCTTCTTTTGAGTGAAAAGATTCTCAACTCAATAAGAAATTCATGCTGTTATACTGTTAATCTATTACTATGACTAATTGACAAATTAACTTTATAACAGTTATATATGTATAGGAAAAAAACATGCATATATAGGACTCAGTACTATTCAGTTTCAGGTATCCACTGGGGGTCTTGCAAAATGTCTCATCAGATATAGGGAAACTCTGGTTTCTCAGATAAGCCATTTGCACAAAGCCACTTTCCTAACAACACATCTCTACCATTGAACTAATGCTAACTCCTACACTAAAGCCCCTGTTACCAATCACCCTTATTTCAAAACTGCTTATCTGGTATCCTTTTAGTCTTTAAAAGCTTCCCCTGTGCCCCAACACCCACCAATACACCTGTGGCCCCCAGCACAGCATGCATATCCTTGATTGCAATCTCAGCTATTTATTTCCAAATAAACTATTTGGTCTCTCTGAAATTAACTTGAGGCTATTAATAGGGACTTATGCTTTTTAATTTATTTCCAACAATTTTTTTAGGTGTACTAGAAGCAATGTTACCTCTGGAATAAAAGCCCTCCAAATCCTCAATTCTGATCTTTACCAGAGAAGTCCCCCATTACCTGCAAGGAGCATATTCCAAGGGCCCCCAGTGGATGCCTGAAACCCTACAACTTATTAAACCCTACAATTTAATGTCTTTTCAATCTTAATTAAGCACTTAATCACAATCTGTGGTCCTAACTTTTGCAGTTTGAGGTGTGGTAGGAAAACTGGCACAAATTCCTCAATTCACACAATTCCACAGATTACTTTCCATCATAGTAGTATCAGCACCCTATTTTTATTTCCTTATTGAGAAATTTCATCTTTCCACTTAAAAGAATCCCTTTACAGCATCTCCTTGGCATATCCAAATTGCCAGTATCATAGTCTTGTGATCTGGAGTCATTATTAAGTAAAATAATGGTCACTTAAACATAGCACTGCGATATTCTAACTTTCAATCTGATATCCCAGATGGCTATTAAGTGACTAATGGATAGGGAGCACATAGCAGGGATACAACAGATAAAGGCATGGTTCATTCACTTCCTGGGATCAGCACATTTTTCTACACTACTCAGAATGGCATGCAAATTAAAATACACAAATTATTTCTGAAATTTTCTACTTAATATTTTCAGACTACAGTTGACTATGGATAACTAAAAACTCTGGAAATCAAAACCACAGATAAAGAGGGACTGTACAAGAAGGCAAAGTTTTTGTAAAATGATCAATTACATGTCGTGGAGAGGAAATGTTTAAGAGGAGCATGGGACATCTTTCAGGGCCCAAAAATTAAGACTAATGAGGGCTGTCATGTCAACATGATACAGGAACCAGCTAGAAGGGTCCCCTTCACCAGCCAATTTAAGCAAACACAATCACAATTATAATAGACTGAAACACACTTAACCAATAACATTTTATGGGTACCTCAAAGAAAATTAAAACAAAGGAAAACATGCTCCTATTTGTGCCTCAGAAAGAGCTGGCAATGATGTAAAAGATGAATTAGCAGCAGAGGAAACTACTATAATCAAACCAAGGAAGCAAGACAAAGAGAGAGAGTATATGCACACACCATATGTGGCAGCTAATGAACTATGAAAACAGGGCCAGCGCCGTGGAACAGTGAGTCAACACCCTGGCCTGAAGTGCCGGCATCCCATATGGGCGCCGGTTCGAGACCCTGTTGCTCCATTTCCGATCCAGCTCTCTGCTGTGGCCTGGGAAAGCAGAAGAAGAATGCCAAAGGGCTTGGGGCCCTACGACTGTGTGGGAGACCTGGAAGGAAAGCTCCTGGCTCCTGGCTTTGGATCAGCGCAGCTCTGGCCATTGCAGCCAACTGGGGAGTGAACCATCGGATGGAAGACCTCTCCCCCACCCCATCCCATCTCCCTCCCTCTCCCTCTCCTTCTCCTCTCTCTGTGTAACTCTTTCAAATAAATAAATCTTAAAAAGAAAAAAACTGTTAACCGAAGAGAATTATTTAAAGTCATTCCCTCAGGAGGAACTACATTCATAGTACTCAAACAGCACCAGTGAAGTGAAGTCCTTCTTTACAAAAGAATGATCACTAATATTGTATGAAAAACAAAAGTTTGAAGGGCCCGGAGTTGTGCTGCCTGAAATGCTGGCATCCCATATGGGCACCTGTTCGTGTCCCAGCTTGGACTTACAATCCAGCTCCCTGCTGATGGCTTGGGAAAACACGGAAGATGGGCCAAGTGTTTGGGCCTGCCACCTACACTGGATACCCAGAAAAAGCTCCTGGTGCCTGGCTTAGCCCTGGCCTTTGTGGCCATTTGGAGAGTGAACCAGCAGATAGAAGCTCGCTCGCTCTCTCTCTCTCTATCTCTCTGTAACTCCACCTAACAAATAGATACATTTTTAAAAAACACAAAAGAAAAAGTTTGAAAACAGCAATATTACAATGTACAAACTACAATCATTTTCTAATCTCTACTGAATATTATTTAGGCAAAGATTATGAACTGGGTTAAAACCATTAGATGAATCACTGGTACTACCTTAATGCTAACATCACACAGACTACTTTCTGATCAGAAAAGTACAGAATGTTCAATGGAGGAATAACCTGTTACCCCCTTCATCAGACCTGGCAACACTAATGGTGAGAGAACCAGATATTGGACCTTTTGATGTGATGGGAATACAAATACACATCAAAAATGCTTCCGTGATTAAAAATTAGAGGAAATGTCCAGATGAGATCAAAAGAGCACTCAGGCAAAATGAGAATGTAGGACTTCCCGCAGGTATATCTGTTTGCAGCTTTCAACAAGCTGTTGTCAGGGCCAGTCTAGATTTGAAGAGAACTAAGGGACATAAACAGATGCTATGAATGGTCCCTACATTGGATCCACAAGTTAACAATAAAGAACATTACAGAAAACATTTAATAGCTACTTCATATTTATAATATTAATAATTATATGATGCTATTTCAGCCATGTAAAATAAACATGGTTTTTTATTAAAGGTTCTCTGAAATTTAATTGGTCAAATTTTCTTCAAGAGAAATGTGATCGAGTTACAGCCAATCTTAATTGACAAGACAAAGAAAATGCTGAACTGCCTTTCTTTTTTTTTGAAGATTTATTTATTTATTTGAAATTCAGAGTTACACAGAAAGAGTAGGAGAAGCAAAGAGAGAGACAGAGAGGTCCTCCATCCGCTGGTTTACTCCCCAATTGGTTGCAACAGCCGGAGCTGCGGCAATCTGAAGCCAGGAGCCAGGAGCTTTTCCCGGGTCTCCTACATGGGTGCAGAGGCCCAAGGACTTGGACCCTCTTTTACTGCTTTCCCAGGCCATAGCTGAGAGCAGGATTGGAAGTGGAGTAGCCGGAACTCAAACTGGCACCCATACAGGATGCCGGCACTGCAGGCGGTGGCTTTACCCACTTCGCCACAGAGCCGGCCCCCCACCATCTTTCCTTTTACAAGTCTTCTCTATTCTTTGTATTTTACTTCATTCCCAATCATAAAGGAGGGGGGGGAAAGCAACACAGGTAGAGAAAAGGAAGGAAGAAAAGCTGCAATAAATAAACTCAAGTGCAAAAGAGCCCTTAATTTGACTGCTCAGGCACTTCTTGGAGCTTCCACCAGTTACATATATAAAATAATAATCATCCTCATATATATGCTGTATATAACTATATATATTATTATCGATGCCAATTTACTTCTTCAACTCCAATTTCTCACTACTTCACATCCAATTTCTTTTAAAAGATTTTTATTTACTTAACAGGCAGAGAGAGAGAGGGACAGAGATCTCCCATCTGCTGGTTGACTCCCCAAATGGCTACAACAGGCAGGTTGAGCCAGGTCAGGCTGAAGACCAGAGCTTCTTCCATCTTGGGCCATCTTCCATTGCCTTTCCAGGCACACTAGCAGGAAGCTGGATAGGAAGTGGAGCAGCCAGATCTCGAACCAATACACACATGGGATGCCGGCGTCATTGGCAGAAGCCTAACCTGCTATTCCACAACGCTAGCCCCTGCATCTAATTTTTCACTAACTTCTATTGATTTGTACTTCTTTAGACAATCTCGTATTCTCCATTTTCACTCATTTTTCAGCTTCAGCTATTAAACAACCTTCTCTACAGTGCTACTGATTATCTTCCAGTTATGTGCTTGCTTACATCACTCTCCTGTTAAGAACCCAAGATGGGTGGATGCTGAGGTGCAGAGGGTTATGTGACACCAGTACCTGATATCAGAGTGCCAGTTTGAATTCTGGTTACTCTACTTCAGTACCAGCTCCCTGCTAATGCACCTGGGAAGCAGCTGATTGTTTCTGCCACCTGCAGAAGAGACCAGAATGGAGCTCGTGGTTTCAGTTGGTTGAGCCATTTGGGAAGGGAATCAGCAAATGAAGATACCTCTCTCAGTCACTCTGCCTTTCAAATAAATCAATCTTTAAAAAGAAAAGAAAGAAAAGAGCCGAAGAAGGCCCTGTCTATCTACAAAATTCCTTCACAATTTGGACTTGGCCATCTTCAACCATATCCACACAGGCCACCCTATAAAGTCTTATATTAATGGGCACAAATCTACTTCTAAGACATAGTCATTCAATACATGTTAATCCCTTTACCAAAGACAATCTTCACTTGAACTCTTAACCCCTTCCCCTTCACAGCAAAGGCAGGCACAAGCTCAAACTACCTCCTTGCACATCAAACATTCATGGGAGCATCTATCACCTCAAATGGTATCTGTTTACATTACACCATATTACACTAATGAACGAGTCTATTCTTTCCTTTATGATCCAGAATTAGGTTTTCAGAGAGAAAAATCCATTATCTAATTAAATTCAGAGTCACAGAGAGAGGTAGAGACAGAGAGAGAGGTCTTCCATCCAGGGTTCACTCCCCAGTTGGCCACAATGGCTGGAGCTGCGCTGATCCAAAGCCAGGAGCTTTCTCCAGGTCTCCCACGCTGGTGCAGGGGCCCAAGGACCTGGGCCATCCTCCACTGCTATCCCAGGCCACAGCAGAGAGCTGGATCGGAAGAGGAGCAACTGGGACTAGAACCAGCACCCATATGGGATGCCGGCGCTTCAGGCCAGGGCTTTAACCCGCTGCACACAGCACTGGCCCCAGCCATGCTTTCTTAAGAGAGTTTTCTTTATAGAATCATTCATTCATTCAACAAATACTGTCTGAGCACTAAGTATTAAGCACTCTACTAGGTGCTAGGAAAAAAGAGTAAGTAAGAAATATATGATCTTAGCGTTTCATCTATTGGAGAAGCCATCAAAAATCTCATCAACACACAATCACACTACAACCCTTTACTTTTACTGACACCACTCTAATTTAGGACTTTGGTTCCCATTTCTTCAACTACTATGATAGTCTCTTATAATTGGTACTTAAGCTATTAAGAGTACAACTAACCTATATATCTATATACTACTCCTAAATTCTTCCCAAACCAAGTTCTAGTCATACTGGAAAGTTCAGTAAAAAGAGCAAAATTTTTTTTCTTAAGAGATTTATTTTGGCCGGCACTGCGGCTCAATAGGCTAATCCTCCACCTTGCGGCGCCGGCACACCGGGTTCTAGTCCCGGTCGGGGCACCGGATTCTGTCCCGGTTGCCCCTCTTCCAGGCCAGCTCTCTGCTGTGGCCAGGGAGTGCAGTGGAGGATGGCCCAAGTCCTTGGGCCCTGCACCCCATGGGAGACCAGGAGAAGTACCTGGCTCCTGCCATCGGATCAGCGCGGTGCGCCGGCCACAGCGAGCTGGCCGCGGCAGCCATTGGAGGGTGAACCAACGGCAAAGGAAGACCTTTCTCTCTGTCTCTCTCTCTCACTGTCCACTCTGCCTGTCAAAAAAAAAAAAAAAAAGAGAGAGAGAGAGAGATTTATTTTATTTATTTGATAGAGTTACAGATCTGAAGCCAGGAGCTTCTTCCAGGTCTCCCACATGGGTGCAAGGAACCAAGGACTTGGGCCATCCTCCACTGCTTCCCTAGGTGCATTAACAGGGAACTGGATTGGAGTGGAGCAGCCAGGACTTGAAACGGTACCCATATGGGAATGCTGGCGCTGCAGGCCAGGACTTTAACCTGCTGTGCCACATTACCAACCCGAAGAACCATCTTTTGTAGAGCAGACTTCAAACTAAAAAATTGAAAAGTTTAACCGGAGTGACTTTGGTCCTATACTAGCTTTAAAAGGATGGTTATATGGCATCAGCTACTCTTCCCTTTAGGATCTCTACAGCAAGCAAGATAAGCATTTGGTCTAGTGGTGAAGTACCAGCATCCCATACTCTTGTAGTGCCTGGATTGGACACCCTGTTCCACTCCTAACTCCAGCTTCCTACTAATAACCCTGGGAGGCAGCAAGTGATGCCTCAAGTAATTGGGTTCCTGCCACTAACAAGAGGCCTGGACTGAGTTCTTACTCTTAGCTTGCTTCAGCCTGACCAAGCCTAGGGCCATTATGGAGTGAACTAGCAAATGGAACACTCTCCTGTCTGCCTCTCGGCTAATTAATTTAAAAGATTCCTACAGCTTAGAAAACAAATTCAAATCCTGTAGTTTAGAATTCAATATACCCTACTTTTCCAGATTTTCATCCCATTACTGCTATGCACCCTGATACAACTAGCCAACAAACTGCCATCCTTCAGCCATGCCCGCATCTCTTCATCTCCAAGCTTTAGACTTGTGATTCTATACATATCTCAAGCATAAATCTTCCTCCCTCCCTATTGTAGCCTCCAAAACGAGGAACTTTCCACGAAGATTAGACAAAATAATAATAGTTTTGTAGAATGCCCTTCAAAGATCACTGTGAAATCTACAGCTTTCGGGACTAGACTAAAACACAAAAAGGAGCAAAGTTTAGCTTAGTGGTTAAGACACCCACATCCCACACTGGAGTACCTGAGTCTGATACCCAGCTTCTAACTTCAGTTTCCTGCCAACGCAGATCCTGAGAGGCAGTGGTGACTACTCAAGTAGTTGGGTCCCTGCCACCTACATGAGACCTGGATTGAATTCTGAGCTCTTGGCTTCACTCCATCGTGTCCCAGTCCCAGCTGTTACAGGTATCTGAGGAGTGAACCAATAGATGGGGGATAGGGGAGCTCACCTGCTCTTTCTCTCTCCTTCAGTGTGTGTGTGTCTTTCAGTGTCTCAAAAATTTTTAAAAATTGGGGCTGGTGCTGTGACGCAGCAGGTTAAAGCCCCGGCCTGAAGCACCAACATGCCATATAGGCGCAGGTTCTGATCCCGGCTGCTCCTCTTCCAATTCGTTGTGGCCATCTGGGGAGTGAACCAGCAGATGAAAGACCTCTCTCTCTGTCTCTACGTCTCTCTGTAACTCTTTCAAATAAATAAAATAAATCTTTAAAAAAATATAAAACACAAAACTCAGGCTTTCAATAATCCTATGACAAATTTATTACAGTCTATTATTTTCAGAACTTATGTGTGGAAAGAAGACTCAATGAAAACTACAATTTTCAAAACAGATTAACAAGAAATGAGCTCCAAGCCATATGACTTACAATTCCTAACACAATGTAAATACTATGTAAGTATTATACTGTATTGTTTATAGAATGACAGGAAAAAAGCCTGCACATGTTTAGTACAGACACATCTATTAAAAAAAATATTTCCAATCCACAGTTGGAGTCCATGTGTGCCGAACTAAACAAAGAAACCCAGGCTCATTCACGAAACAGTGCGCTTACAACCTGCCCCCTCTGTGCTTCTCTCATCTCCCCAGTTCCCATTTAGTTCTCACAAACCTCCATGCCTTAGCCTGTACAATTGGCTCTGCATGAAATGACCCCAAATCATCCTTTAAATGCCAGCTCAAATATCCAATTTCAAAAGAAGCATTACAACCTTCTTCCCTATCCCTCCCAAACAGTGCAATTATTGTTCCCTGCACTGAGCTATTCTAAACTTTGAAAATTTATCTACTATGGCATTAATTAACCCATCTTAATTTTTTTTGTTGTTTTTTAGTATATCTTACCTACTTTAATGTGGGCTCCTTGCACTTACATGACTCCAAGGGGAGAAGCTTTGATAGTTAAAAGGCAAACACTGTTGCCAAAAAAAAAAGCATCAGAGCAACTGCTGCTATGGCCTAGTGGGTAAAGCCACTGCCTGCAGTGCCACCATCCCATCTGGGCACCAGTTCGCGTCCCAGCTGCTCCACTTCTGATCCAGCTCTCTGCTATGGCCTGAGAAAGCAGTAGAAGATGTCCCAAGGGTTTGGGGCCCTGCACCTGTGTGGGAGACCTGGAAAAAGCTCCAGGCTCCTATCTTAGGATCAGCCCAGCTCCAACTGATGTGGCCATCCCGGGAAATGAACAGTGGATGAAAGACCTGTGTACCTGTGTGTCTGTCTTTCTCTCTCTCTCTCTGCCTCTGCCTTTCTGTAACTCTGCCTTTCAAATAAATAAATAATTTTTTTAAAAAAGCAGAGACAGTGCCCATCTCACTATGAATTAAGAAAAATTAGTGTCTAGGCTTCTAACCTTTAAGACAAAATCTAGAGAAACCAGACTAAAAGTACCTCAAAATCCAAGGAAACTGAGAATACCAATTTTAGATAGAGACAACTTAAAGGTTAAATTGTATAAACTTAATCTTAGTGACACCCTGGCAAAACTGTGTTAAGCACCTATTTGCCACACACTGCACTAGGTATGTGGCAGCTGACATCTTGTCAGGCCTATCAGGCACTTTACATGCAGTTAACTCATTTAACCACCAATTCTCTTAAGTAGATACCATAATTCTCCTTACATAAAGAAAGGAAGGTCCAGAGAATGAGGAACTTGACTGAGATCACAGATACTAAAATAGCACAACTGTTACTTTAACCAGAGTCCGGTTCAAGACTGCTTTTAACCACTAAGCAATAATTTGCCTATGTTATCTCAATTCTCCTAGCAACCCCCGAGATGAGGTTTTTTTAGATGAGAAACTGAGACTATAGTTTAATTTGCCCAAGATTACATAGTAAGTAACAGCTGGGACTTGAATGTAGGACAATTTAGCTCCAAAGCTGTAGTCCTCATAACGGTGACTTTACAAGATCAAGATGTCATGTTCATTCTCCAGATATTATGTTGCTGGAACCAAGGTTCTAATTTACATCTCAGTTGTATCATCTTTATCATATTATCTTTACCTGTGCTTTCTACTCCAAGTCTTCCCTAAAACACTGATAAAGCAAATCTCACACAGTATCATTTCCGGATCCTTTCACATTTAAAAATTAAGCAGTACAGGCCGGTGCCGCGGCTCAATAGGCTAACCCTCCGCCTTGTGGCGCCGGCACACCAGGTTCTAGTCCCGGTCGGGGCACCGGATTCTGTCCCGGTTGCCCCTCTTCCAGGCCAGCTCTCTGCTGTGGCCAGGGAGTGCAGTGGAGGATGGCCCAAGTCCTTGGGCCCTGCACCCCATGGGAGACCAGGAGAAGTACCTGGCTCCTGCCATCGGATCAGCGCGGTGCGCCGGCCGCGGCAGCCATTGGAGGGTGAACCAACGGCAAAGGAAGACCTTTCTCTCTGTCTCTCTCTCTCACTGTCCCCTCTGTCAAAAAATAAAAAAAAAAAAAAAAAAAAAAAATTAAGCAGTACCTCAAAGGACTTTCCTTTTTTTGAGTTAAAGCTGTCAATAACAAATGAAATCAGAAATTTCCAACTATTTATGAACTCAATAAAAATAGCAAATCACATTCAAAAGATATGAAAGATAACTACTTTTAAAAACAAAGTAAAATATATTAAGAAGAGTGACATGCATTTTTGAAAATCTTTTTAACATCCACCCACTAATATACAGGGTATGAAGTCAAAATCATGATTTATGTGGACAAAACTCATCAAGATTAAAAGTAAGGAGACGGGGATCTGCATTGTGGCTAGGCGGGTAAAGCCACCCCTTGCAGTGCTGACATCCCATATGAGTGCAAGGGTTCATGTCCCCACCTCTCCAGTTCCAAACCAGCTCTCTAATATGGCCTGGGAAAGCAGCAGAAGATGGTCCAACTCCTTGGGCCCTTGCACTTGCGTGGGAGACCCAGAGGAGGCTCCTGGCTTCAAATCTGCTCAGCTGCAGGCATTGCGATCATTTGGGGAGTGAACCAGTAGATGCAAGACCTCTCTCTCTGTGTGTCTCTACCTCTCTGTAACTCTTTCAAATAAGTAAAATAATTGTTAAAAAAAAAAAAATTGAGAGAGTGGCCATCAATTCTAAATCTGTCTCCTTATCATGAACCAAGCAACAACCATCTAGTTTCTGGCTGCCAACATCATTTCCTTTCCTTACCTTTGGCCAGATTTTCCAACATCTATTTACTTTCCCTTTCTCACTATGAATAACATTCATTCTAGTTACCACCATCTAACAGCAACTGTGGCCTTTTGAGGTAGTCAATGTTAATTTATTCTAGCTGCTAACTCACATATGCAATCACTTAAGAGTTTCTAAATATTAGCAAACACTTTGGACTCGCTACTCCTATTTTCCCCTAAAACTATAAAAGAAAATTACTCATTAAATGCTGACCTTACAAAGCATCAATAACACTAGGGGCAGGTGCATTGGTGCAGCGGATCAGGCTACCCACTTGTGACACTCAAATCATTTATCAGCATGCCTAGATTCTAGTCTTGCCTTTGCTCCTGATCCAGCTTCCTGCTAAGGCACATTATGGGAAGCAGCAGGTGATAGCTCAAGTAACTGGAACTCTGCCATCCACATAAAAGACCCAGATGGAGTCTTTGGCTTCTGGCTTTAGCCTGGTTCAGTCCCAGCTACTGTACACATTTGGGGAGTGAAATCAGAGGATGGAAGATTTCTCTGTCACTCTGCTTTCAAATAAATAAACCTTTAAAAAATAACACAAAAATCTTTTTCCAAAGCGAATGATACAGTTTCAAAAAATTTGACAGGTAATCTAAAGCACTTGTGTTCATGGAGCTCTGCTACACACTGCTTTTTCACTGCAGATGTGTACATTATTGGCTTTTCCAAAATATTGAACATGCTGTGAAACTGGATTTTTGACCGAAGACAGGGATGGAGTTCCTGGCCATTGCAGAGAGCTGGACTGGAAGTGGAACAGCCGGGACTAGAACTGACACTCATATGGGATGCCAATGCCACAGACAATTAACCTACTGTGCCACAGGTCCGGCCCCTACTCTGCCTTTCAAATAAATAACTCTTTAAAAAAAAAAAAAGATACTGCCAATGAGATCTACTATGTCAACATGATCAGCTACTAGGAGAAACAGGGTCTCCCTATATTATCAAACCTATATCAAATGCCCATATGACCTAGGAAATAGTAGATAGAGAAATGAGTACTAAGAACAGTGGTTTGCTTTAAAGCACTAATAACCTCACTCAAGATGTCACATTTTGGGGCCAGCATTGTGGCTTAGTGGGTAAAGCCTCCACCTGCAATGCCAGCATCTCATATGGGTACTGGTTTCAGACTCAGATGCTCTACTTCTGATCAAGCTCCCTGCTAATGTGCCTGAGAAAGCAGTGGAAAATGGCCCAAGTGCTTGATCCGCTGAACCAACATAGGAGACCAGAAGAAGCTCTGGGCTCCTAGCTTCAGCCTGGCCCAGCTGCAGCCATGTAGGGAGTGAACCAGCGAATGGAAGCTCTCTTTCTATAACTCTGCCTTTCAAGTAAATAAATATATATATATGCTACATTTTAGCTTTTAAAAAAAATTTTGGTGCAGTTTTAAATGTAGAATACCAGCAAGGAAGGAACCATCAGATATAGTCATTTGCTACAATAACTTATAGCAAGTTATTTGCTACAAACAGGTAGAAAGGTAACAACTAGGCAATTTAACAGCCATCCTGTGGGTAAATATGGCTAAATGCACCAATATTTAAATGAACTTTGGGCTGTGGAGTACAGCACAAGTACAAACTTGTGAGACTATGAATATTCTTAGTCTTCTAGAAACTGGATTTTAACACTGTGATTTTTATCCCAGATAAGCTTCACCACTAATGGGGAAAGATTTTTTTTATCCTGTTTTGATATATAAAGTCTATAAATAAGATAATTTTATATAATCAAATAAAACCTCAGTCATTGCAGCCTATCTATCAGGGAAAAGCTTGAAAAATACATATGTAACATAGTACACTAAAAATTTATTTCTAGGCCAGCGCCACAGCTCACTAGGCTAATCCTCTGCCTGCAGCACCGGCACCCCGGTTCTAGTCCCGGTCAGGGCACCAGATTCTGTTCCAGTTGTTCCTCTTCCAGTCCAGCTCTCTGCTGTGGCCTGGGAAAGCAGTGGAGGATGGCCCAAGTGCTTGGGCCCTGTACCCACATGGGAGACCAGGAAGAAGCACCTGGTTCTTGACTTTAGATCGGCGCAGCGCGCCAGCTGTGGTGTCCATTTGGGGGGTAAACCAATGGAAAAGAAGACCTTTCTCTCTGTCTCTCTCTCTAACTCTGCCTGTCAAAAACAAAAAAATAAAATAAAATAAAATTTATTTCTAGGGGCGGGCACATGGGTGCAACTCCTGCTCTGCTCCTGATTCCAGTTCCCATACCCTAGGAGACAGCAGTTCATGGCTCAAGTACATGGGTCTTGCCACCCAGGAGGAAGACCTGGATTGATTTCCAAGCTCTCAGCATTGGCCTGGCCCAGCCCTGGCTGTCGTAGACATTTGGGGAGTGAACCAGAAGGTGGAAGATCTCACTCTCCTGGCCTTTTAAATAAATTAAAAAAAAAAAAAAAAAAAAAAAGAAGAAAGAAAGAAAGAAGGAAGGAAGGAAGGAAGGAAGGAAGGAAGGAAGGAAGGAGGAAGAAAGAGAGAAAGGAAGGAGGGAGGGAGGGGAGGGGAGGGAGAGAAGGGAAGGGGGGGAGGGAGGGAGGGAAAGGAGGGAGGGAGGGAGGGAAGGGAGTTTTTTCTTAAGTTTAGACCTAAGGAAACAAAGCTGGTGACTAGGTGCTAGTCTTCTTTCTACACTGCCTCTTCTTTACTAGTACCCTCTTTCCCTTCTCTTCCGTTATAAATATTTCCAAACCGCAGTCTATTACCTTCTTCCTCTTAACCTCCCATTTGCTTGGTAGCTCAGTGTACAATGACTTTTATTTCCTTGATCCCATGAAAAGCTGCTCTGCTTAAATTCACCTGCCTGCCAAATCTCATGGTTAGACCTCATTTTCACCTAAACCCAGGCACCATTTGTCACCACTGAAAACCATCTCTTTCTGGACGCTCTTAGCTCTTCAGGCATCTGTAATCTGTCTTCCTCCCACCTCCTTAAATAACCTTGTCCAAAATTAAATATTGGCTGTTCCTTAGGGTCCCTTGGTCCTCCTCCTTCCTGTATTAACTAATCTGTGGTCCATGAGTGAGTTTCACATTTGTGTACGCACATATTTTCAATCTCTTCACCAATGTCTGTAATTCTCAACTCATCCTCAAGTAAGGACCTTACCTCCCTTCAAAAGGCAAAAAACTTATGTTCATACATGCTTCCTGAATGATTGCCTAACTTCCACTGCCAACTACTACATATCGAATCCTTCACGACTGTTCCAGATGCCTATTAAGACATAGCAACCTAAATAAGAGGTTTGTTAAACTTAACATAATAAATTATCAAACAATTCTAACTTCCCTTACCCAAATCTGCTCTTCTTCCTTTATTTCCCATGTTAAAACATACCAGCAGTTCCCTAAGCTAATTAACCTCTGATTCATGATCAACCCTTTCCTCTTTTTATAGCTCACTGCTTGCCTGTCCCTAACTCTGCTATCTTTCAACATTATTCTAGGTTTTCTACTCCTATGCTGATGTCCATCTTACACGACTTAAAAATGAACTCTTACTCCACTATCTTTTTTTTTTTTTAAAGATTTTATTTATTTATTTGAGAGGCAGAGTCACAGAGACAGAGAGGAAGAGATAGAAAGAGGTCTTCCATCCACTAGTTGGTTCACTTCTCAAATGGTTGCAATGATCGGAGCTGGGCTGATCCAATGCCAGGAGCCAAAAGCTTCCTTCGGGTCTCCCGCATGGGTACAGGGGCCCAAGCACTTGTGCCATCTTGCACTGTTATCCCAGGCCATAAGCAGAGAGCTGGATTGTAAGAGGAGCAGCTGGGACATGCACCAGTGCCCTTATGGGATGCTGACACTGCGGGCAGAGGCCTAACCTCTTATTCCACAGCATTGGCCCTTACCCCACCATCTTGACTCCTTTTATCTAGCTTCTATATTTTCATGTTCCTCCTGAAAAGGGTCTCACACACACCTTTCTCCCAACCCTATTCACCCAAATTCTCAATACATACTCTTCATAAACAAAGGGAAGTCCCAACAGCTTCAAGGAAAAAACTAAAACCAAGCTGTTTCTGACCATTCTTGTCGGCATCCCTGCAGCATTCTATGCTTCACAACCCAGTTGTATATAATTTGATCTGGGACACAATGCTCCTCCCAATCTACTCCACTCAGCCTGACAAACCCCTATTCATCCTTCTTAAACACCCAACTTAAAGGCCTAAAGTTTCCCAGGCAGAATTTAGTTACTCCTTCCTTAGCAATCCCATACCACTCTACATACTCCTAACTACTACTGCATAACCTGAAGGATGCTTTCTTGTTTAATTTGTCTCTCTCTAAACCCACTTGGGATGAAAGACTGAGTCTACACACAGTGCTTCATATATGGGTTGTTCAACAAGTATTTTTGGAACTGATTTATAGCACTATTTTAAAAAGCTATATTCAATTATAACCAATTCTGCTACAATACTTGTTTTAAAAATATTAATTTTTCCAATATGACTAACGTATTAGGGAACAATCTGGGTGTAACAAATTTTTAGGTGCTATTTTGTCTGCAAGCACACACACTGAGGGTAGAAAATCACACCCAACTGAACTGAGCTGTGAAGAATATACAATACACACACACAAACACCACACTCAAATTCTACCAGCTGAGTAAGTTCACTATGTGTTACGAGCTGTATCCACTCACAATTACCCATCTGACTTTGGGTAACTCTTCCTGCTTCACAAAAACTCCAGAACAGCAACCCTCTCAATGTCCATTTTCACAAGCAGCTAAGTCCTTTTCAAGGTAAAGTACCATATTTGACATAATAGTTTAAGACTCGTAGTTTCCACTACACAATTCTACATTAGGTTGGTGATTTTTCAGAACATATGTGACTTTACAACAAAACTGCATAAATTAACAGCTGTATGAGGAGTTCTTAGGTTAAAGAAAGTCTCAATATTCCAATTCCAATAATCTATAGGTCAGGAAATTCTGCCTTCTCAAATTCCAAAAAATCTTTATAGCCCATACCCTAACAGACCCTCATCATGTGTATCTTTAAGCTGTGACTTGTGAGTGCAAGGTTGATTTTTCCAGCTTGAACTCCACAGTCTGCCTAAGTCTACCATCATGTCACTTAAAAGGATTCTGAGGACCAGCATTGTGGCACAGCTGGTTAAAGCCCCAGCCTGCAGTGCCGTCATCCCATATGGGCGCTGGTTCGAGTCCCAGCTGCTCCACTTCCGATCCAGTTCTCTGCTGTGGCCTGGGAAAGCAGTGGAAGATGGTCCAAGTGCTTGGGCCCCCACGCCCGCATGGGAGACCCTGAGGAAGCTCCTGGTTCCTGGCTTCGGATTAGCGGCTATTTGGGGAGTGAACCAGTGATGGAAGACCCCTCTCTCTCTCTCTCTCTCTCCTCTCTGTGTGGCTCTGACTTTCAAATAAAAAAATAAATCTTTAAACAAAATAATTTAAATGACCCTATACTAGAGAGCAACTGGGCAGGGCCCTCAAGCCCACCACAAAAGGGACTACAGATACAAGAGACACCAACACCCAAGTTGGAAATGGACTCCATCATTAACTCTATACTATCTCAAATGTGACTTGAGTTTTACTTGTAGGACCTCCACTCTATTCACAACACAGACCTCAAAATAAACTCTCAATCACCTTGCCCCCTTGCTAAAAATATTTTGTCTCTCCCCTTGGCGATAGAATAAAGGTATAAACTTCACTTTAGCTTGACAAACATGGTCCTTCAAAATCCAGGGTGGAACACACCTTTGCAGGCATCTGAAGTCACTCCCACTGCTCCATAACACCTTATCACTAGCCTTACCCCAACACTGGACACCTGAGTGTTCCCACTGTTCCTTCTATTAAGAAATGACCCCCATCTCTTTAGTCTGCTGAACTCTTGTTCAATGTTATTCTCTGTAAACTGCTCCCATTCCCTCCTCAAATTTAATCCTTCTCTCTTCTGTTCTCTCACAGCATCTGGTGCACCTTCTAAGTCTACACACTCTAAGAAGGCAGAGACTGAGTATTATGTGTTTGAATGTGCAGTGTCCATCACTGTGGCCAACAAGTACTACTTCTTGCCATGTTACTTACTACAAAAATATAAATAAATGAGGGAGAAGAAAAGCCAGGAGAAGGATACAGCTAAAGCAGCCTAAATGAGTCCCCATTTGCACAGATATAACCCTCCTTCTCCTCTTGTTCAAATATCAAAATATAGCACAATCCATTGAACTCTGATACACAGGCTGGGTGTACAGTATGTTTACAGTGTGATAGAGTTTATTAACTGCACTTCACTGTAAAATGGCTCCTTCCTAAAGTGATTAGTGGGTACATCATTTTGTAGAAGTTAGCAATTTTTTTTTTTTTTTTGACAGGCAGAGTGGATAGTGAGAGAGAGAGACAAAGAGAAAGGTCTTCCTTTGCCGTTGGTTCACCCTCCAATGGCCACCAACGCAGCCGGCGCACCGCGCTGATCCGATGGCAGGAGCCAGGTACTTATCCTGGTCTTCCAAGGGGTGCAGGGCCCAAGCACTTGGGCCATTCTCCACTGCACTCCCTGGCCACAGCAGAGAGCTGGCCTGGAAGAGGGGCAACTGGGACAGAATCCGGTGCCCCGACCGGGACTAGAACCCGGTGTGCCGGCGCCGCAAGGCGGAGGATTAGCCTAGTGAGCCGCAGCGCCTGCCAGAAGTTAGGGAATTTTAAAATTAAAATGAAAACTCCTCTAGATAATGTACTAATTTCCAATCACAACAAAAGTGCAAACAGTTCTGCATATACACGAATCAAAATCTTTTCTCCAGTAAAATACATGCTCCTATCTAAACCTACCTGAACTTTTCCAAAGTGATAAATGCTTTAAAAGCAGTGTTTCTCTCCAACAGTTAACCTAGCACATGGAAATGGGTTACAAAAGTGCTGTAAAGGGGCTGATGTGGTGATGCAGTGGGTGAAGCCGCCATCTGCATCCCATACAACCACTGGTTCGAGTCCTCACTGTTCCACTTCCAATCTACCTCTGGCTAATGCACCTGGGAAAGCAGCAAGACAGCCCAAGTGCTTGGGCCCCTACCACCCACAAGTGAGACCCAGACAGATTTCCAGGCTCCTGGCTTCAGCCTGGCCCAGCCCAGCCCCGGTCATTGCAGCCATTTGTGAAGGGAACCAGCAAATAGAAGATTTGCTGTCTCTCCCCCTCTCTGCCTTTCAAATAAAAAAAAAAAAAAAAAAAAAAAAGTATCTTTAAAAAAAAAAACAAAGTGCTTAAGATATTGATAGGGCCAGCGGCGTGGCTCACTTGGTTAATCCTCCACCTGCAGTGCCGGCATACCATATGGGCCCCGGGTTCTAGTCCCAGTTGCTCCTCTTCCAGTCCAGCTCTCTGCTGTGACCTGGGAAGGCAGTGGAGGATGGCCCAAGTGCTTGGCCCTGCACCCGGATGGGAGACCAGGAGGAAGCACCTGGCTCATGGCTTCGGATCGGCGCAGCGTCGGCTGTAGCAGCCATCTGGGGGGTGAACCAACAGAAGAAAGACCTTTCTCTCTGTCTCTCTCTCTCTCTCTCTCTAACTCTATCTGTCAAATAAATTTAAAAAAAAAAAAAAAAAAGATATTGAACTCTCACCCCTCACAGCCCCAAGGTTCCTGCTATAAGCAGCCCTCAACATTTATTCCAGTAGGCCTTAGATAATAATATTCTTTCCTGTTGCACCACTGATATGAAAAGACTATAAGAAGGTTAATATGTGTACAGTGGAATGAATATCTGGGTATCAACCAAAATGTATATTTATATACTACTAGTGGGCAAATTCTTGTAACACTTTTATTTGCAGCCCAAGTTCTTACAAACCACAGCCTTGTCTGTTCAAAAGAAAACAATCTGAAGTTTCCCAGTAATTGTAGTGTGACTTTGCCAACAGGTTAAAAAAAAAAAAAAAAAAGAGTGAAAATACCTTCCAATTGAACAGGCATTCAAACCCAGCTTCTTCAACCACATCACCACTGATGAATACACTTAAAATTATGCCAAGGATAGATTTCACAGAGAATGTGAAGTCTCAAAAGAAAATATATGTCTTAAGTCACAAACTCTTTTTAGCATGTCTTTAAACATCTTGGTCACTTATTGAGAACTGATCAGAGTAAACAACCTTAAGTAACTTCAACCAAACAGCCCCTGCTCTCCCCAAAGAATGTCAGGCAGTGACATCACCCAATCACATCACATGCTCATGCACACAAAACCTGGTCCTTTCCCTTCTGATTGCAGTATCTCGGGCAAGTGGCTTTGACCACTGAGCACTTCACTTTCCTCATCAGCAGCTGTTCAAATAGTTCATTTGAGGCAAGAAGACTGGACTAGATCACTGGTCTAAAGATACTAAGCAGTCTTTAAGACTTCATCACATTCTAAAGACTATGGTGACTGTCTTCACTGCAATTAAAAAAAAAGCCGATTTCTCACAGGCCACATCAGCTCCTACAGCCTTCAGAACTATTTTAGAGCAATGTTAAAGTCTACTGTATTGTGAAAAATACGAAGCGCTACTACACACCAGTTTATTTTTCCCTTATTCATACCCACTGTAAAGTTAAAGCCCCAGACACAAGCAGGCAAGGCGCTCAAGCAGCCAGCGATGAGACAATGTACCTAGAAAACAGGTTTTAAGTACAAGAACTCAAATCCAAGCATTCTATAAACTGTGTCAGTTGAACACATCAACAAATCCGAGGTGGCCGAGCAAGATGACCAGTCACACTGTTGTCATCTGCAGTAAGTTAAATAAAATAAGGTTACAGGTGCTGGATGCAAGGCAGAGGAGGAAAAGAGTCGATGGGGAAAAAGTTTCCAACGAAAATAACGCCGGGTGTTGAAAAATAAAAAAAGAGATGTGCCTGGGGCTACCGGAGAAAACTGCTCGCAGCGACGGGACTGCCCACAGGCGAGTCGTAGCAACACGGTAAAACAGATCTCTTCACCCGGTGCTAGGTGAGCTCTACCCTCGCAACACCCCCTCCCCAAAAGAAAGTCGGCGTCAGACAATGTTAAACAATTCGGGGGGAGGGGTAACAGTCGGCTTCCCGCTCGGCAGTAACTGCGACGTTCCACGCTCCACGGCGCGCCACTTGCGCCTCGGCACTCCGGGCCCGGGACTGCTCCTCGGCTCGGCGGGGCCGGGCCCGCCCCCCTGCGCGCCGCCGCCGTCCAGCAGCGCCCCCAGCCAGCGCTCGGGGGGGGGGGGGGGGGCGGGATCGCGGGCCGCCACAGCCGCCCGCCTGCCCGAGGCAGCGGGCCCGGCGCCCGCGGAACTCCAGCCCGGGCACGACCGAGCGGGCTCCGAGCGCGGCCGGCCCGCGGGCCCGCCTCGCTCACCTCTCGAGGGGCGCCGCCCTCCTCCGCCGCTGCCGCCGCCTCCTCCCTGTGAGTGCAGCGGGGTCTGACCTGTGGAACCACCATACCAGTCCCGCCCGCTGCTGCAGCGCCGCCGCCGCCGCCGCCGCCGCTCGTCTGCCGCCTCAGCCGCCGCTCTTTTGTTCCCCTCCGAGCGCTGCCGCTCCAGCCGCCGGCCTCAGACGCCCCGATGGGCCGCCGCTACACCTTCCTGCTCTCTCGGCTCCCGGCCTCGCCCTCCGCGCTGCGCCCGCCGCCGCCTTCGCTCCCGCGCCGCCGACGCCGCCGCCACCGACGCCGCCGCCTCCTCTTCCGCGCCCCCCTCGTTTTCATTGAAAGCAAACAAGCATCATGGCGGCGGCCGCCGTCCCCCAGCCCGGCCGCCGCCGCCGCTCTAACATCCCGGCTGCCCATTGGCCGACGCCGGCGGGAGATACCATCGGCCTCCCCCGGGAGGGTACCCAGGCCCCGCCCCCTTACCCCCCCCCGCGCAGGAGCGCAGTGAGCCGGCCCGGCGCTCTCCACCCCGCCCGCCCGCCCTCCCGCCCTCTCTTCCCTCTGAGCTCTGAGTCCCTGACCCGCCTCTCTGTTTTCTGCTGTTGTTAAGCCTCTTCCTTTTTCCTTCTTGCTCTTTTCGCCTCAGGTGGTTCTCCTTTATCTCATCTTTTCCCTCTTCTTCCTTGAGTCTCCTCCTTTGCCTTAAGCCTTAGCCTGTCAACACGTGGGAACACAGACAGGCTTGGGACTTTTGACCTTAAACCAGTATCTTAATCTGCCTAAAGGCAATACTTCGGGTGGTCCTGAGCAGCCCTGTAATTCTGCCTGGTCCAGTTATGCAGAAAAAAATACGCACGTGGGCCGTTTCAGTCCTGCAAGTTAATGGATGGTTTTGGTGGCATTGGCCTCGCCTGTGAAACCACCCATAATTGCATTCAAAGACCAAGAGGTTCTATTCAGGGCAGGCCGTGGTGTTTGGTGAACAGAGAAAAGGACACAGGGGTGACTCAGACCTCACCCTGCCCGAACTACTGATAGGGGCAAGACAGCTGGAAAGTCAGAGGTGTATGGTACAAAGGAACTGAAGCCCATCCACCTAAATGACACAACAGGACAGGATCTTGCCTGGAAAGTCAACCCTGAGAGATGAGCGTGAGATGGCTTCCAAGAGCTAACAGGTGAGATCCTCACTCACCCACTGCCTCCAGCTCCAGGGGGTGTGGAAGGAGAGGGGCTGTTGCTTGGGTACAGACTTGGCAGGACAAGCATAGGCCTAAAAGGCAACCACACTTGCTCCTCCCCAGAATTGCCTTGAGATGGGCATTGCCTGCCCTTTGCCAAGACATAAGCAGTGACAGCCTGGAATGGTAGGGTCGGGACACGGGACAGGGCAGGGCACTGGCAGTAAGCCCAACACAGGTAGGGATCAGTAAAAACAAGCAGCCCAGCATGGCCACCAGCCCCTAGGCTGCTGGAGTTGTGTACCAGGCTGAGGGGACAGCAGGGCAGGCACGTGTGCTTGTGCCCCGGCAGCCAGTGCTCTGGCCTGCAGAAAGGGGTGCTTTTCTGTAATTACTCAGCCCACAGTGGGCTATTTACTCATGATTGGCACAGTATGTGTGGTGGACGGCAAGAATGGTTGCATCACAAAATACATGGTAGCACAGAAGTAGCCATGCCACAGACTTGTTTGGAGTCAACTCTGGACTAGCCCCCATGGGGTGGAGGGTGGAAACTGTATCAACCCAACCTGTGCACATTATGTTCTTTGCATAGCTGGGGAGAACTCCGTAAAATGTCTGTTCATCCTTTCAGATCCAGTTGCAGTGTCACTCAAATTGGCTTATGCAAAAAAGAGGTTATTTCTTCATTCAGGTGTTACATAACTAAATCTTGCAGGCACCATAAGAGGATCAATCTCTGGGCTGGCACTGTGGCGAAGCAGGTAAAGCTGCCGCCTGCAGTGCCAGCATCCCATATGGGCACTGGTTCAATTCTCAGCTGCTCCACTTCTGATCCAGCTCTCTGCTATGGCCTGGGAAAAAATGTAGGAGATGGCCCAAGTCCTTGGGCCCCTGCACCCACATGGGAGATCTGGAAGAAGCTCCTGCTCCTGACTCCTGGCTTCAGATCAGTGCAGCTCCGACCGTTGCGGCCAATTGGGGGAGTGAACTAGCGGATGGAAGACCTCTCTCTCTCTCTACCTCTGCCTCTCTGTAACTCTGCCTTTCAAATAAATAAATAAATCTTGAAAAAAAATCAATCTCACTCTGTTCTCCCAGCTGGCCTCCTCACACAGTGGGAGAAATGGCCACCTGCACCTGTGTGTTTAGCTTCTGCCTGCTTCTGCATGTGGATCAAGGGAGTCATTTTTTCCTAAAAGTCCCAGCGGAAGGCCCCAGGCAGGACTGGCCTGGAATGCACCCTGTTTCTCCTCCCGCAGCCAACCGTGAGGTCAGTCCCTCGTGAATCAGAAGTACCGAGAGTGGGAACTGATTCTTCACAGCCGGTGGGGACGGCCAGGAGAAGGGACACAGACCTTCCCTGGCATCTCTCCTGCAGGCTCGCTGCCCACATCCATGGTGGCAGCACTTCCCAAACAGTGTGGCTGCCATTTGTTTACCACTGCCCCTGCCAGGCTGTGAGCTGCTCCATTCCTCTTTGGGCCCGCACACCATCACCTGGGGTGCTTTTGAGGTTTTGCCACTTGGCAGGCTTTTCCCTGTTCCTTCTGTCAAGAGAATCTTGCAGGACCAGTCAGCGATTGATGAGGGGATACTGGAAGAGAGTTCTTGCATTGTGTGTGAATTAGTGGCAGCCAGCACCATTGTCCCTATCACATGGAGTGGACAGAGACTGTTGAAGAGAGACAGCTGTGGTGACATGGAGTCAGTCTCAGGTCCTAACCTATCCCAAGTGTGACCCAAATAATTAAATTTTGCTTAAGGCAGTTTGAGTTGGGCTTCCGTCATGCACAATCAAATTTTAAGTTGATGCTCAAGCAATGCATTGGGTGGGTGAATAACCAAGATGAATAGCCAGGTGGTAGCCACTGTATCAGTCCATTTTCACTACTATGATGAAATAATTGAGGCAGACTAGCTGTAAGGAAAGAAGTTCAGGTTGCTCGCAGTATAGGAGGCTGGAAGTCCAAGGTCAGGTGGACCCACTGGTGTGTTTTTTTTTTTTAAAGATTTATTTATTTATTTATTTTGAAAGTCAGAGTTACACAGAGAGAGAAGGAGAGGCAGAGAGAGAGGTCTTCCATCCGCTGGTTCACTCCCCAATTGGCCACAAAGGCTAGAGCTGAACTGATCCAAAGCCAGGAGCCTGGAGCTTCTTCTGGGTTTCCCACATGGGTGCAGGGGCCTAAGAACTTGGTCCATCTTCTTTCCCAGGCCATAGCAGAGAGCTGGATCAGAAGTGGAGCAGCCAGGGCTTGAACCAGCGCCCATATGGGATGCTGGCACTACAGACTGCGACTTTATCAGCTACACCACAGTGCCGGCCTCCCCCCCGCCCCCACTGGTATGTTCTATGGTGAGGGCCTAATGGCTGATGGCAAACTGGTGGGAGCACCCACAAGAGCAAAAAATAGCATTGCCAGATCAGAAGCCAAGAGGCAGTGTGGGCATTGGGCTCATCCTTACAACTTGCTCTTGTGAGAACTGACTCAAGGTCCCGCAAGAACCACCTTAACCCTTCTGAGGGCAGCCGCCAAACTCAGGACCTCCCACCTACCTCTTAGCATAGCCACACTGCATACCAAGTTCAAAACACATTGAGCCAGCACTGTGGCACAGTTGGTTAATCCTCCACCTGCGGCAAAAGCATCCCATATGGCTGCCGGTTCTAGTCCCAGCTGCTCCACTTCCAATCCAGCTCTCTGCTGTGGCCCGGGAGGGCAGTGGAGGATGGCCCAAGTGCTTGGGCCCCTGCACCCACATGGGAGACCCAGAGGAAGCTCCTGGCTCCTGGCTTTGGATCGGCACAGCTCCAGCCGTTGCAGCCATTTGGGGAGTGAACCAACGGATGGAAGACCTCTCTCTCTCTCTCTCGCTCCCTCTAACTCTACCTCTCAAATAAATAAATAAAATCTTTTTAAAAAAATGAACTCTTCAGGGACAAACCCTTCCAAAACCACTGATGTTGCTGTGGTCTCCAGTACTCAACCATCCTGGAGAATTGCAATACAAACCCAGGCTTGATGCAGGATGTGGCTCTTAACCTTAGGGATCCAGTTTCAGGAGTTGCCAGGATCCTTAGAGACAGGCAGTGTTGATCAGACTGCCTACAGCAACCAAATTTCACAGGAGACTGCTGAGTAAGCCAGGTCCTAAGGTCTATCTGCAACACAAAGTGAACCACTTAGTGAGCAAAATGCTTGACTGGAAGATCCAGGAGCCCTCTTCCTGCAGGGAAGCCTAAGGCATGGACCCATTGCATGGGCTCATTCAGCTCTGATAGTGGGATATTTCTCTAAGGGCTGGAGACCCTGTAGTCAGGGGCCAGCACTGATAACCAAAACTCCTCACCCATGGGGCAGGTGTTGTGGCACAGCAGCTAGGGGCACCTCCTGTGATGCCAGGATCCCATATGGGTGCCGGTTTGAGTCCTGGCTGTTCCACTTCAGATCCAGCTCCCTGCTAATGGTCTGGGAAAGGCAGAAGGTGCCCCAAGTGTTTGAGCCCCTGCTACCTACATGGGAGACCCAGATGAAGCTCCTGGCTTTGGCCTGGTCTTGCAATGGCCATTGTGGCCTTCTGGGGAGAGAACCAGTGGATGAAAGATCTCTCTCTCTCTCTCTCTCTCTCTCTCTCTCAATCTCTAACTCTGATTCTCAAAATAAATCTCAAAAAAGAAAAAAAGGCCTGGCAAGGACATGGGTAGAACCTGGCTGTCTGCCTTGCCTCTGGGCTCAAGGTCTCCGTTCCAGTTTTCCTCAGATTGGGTCTTGTGTACCAGTGAAATCGGACAAGACCCCCTAAAATTTACCCTGAAATGTGGCCCCTTAAAGTTCCATAGAAATGCTATCCGGGGTGCCACATGTGCTACCGGAATTTGGGGTGCCTTACGATTTTACCACGGGGTTATTACTAAATCCCCAATATTAATAAGCCCAAGAGGGTTCTTGTCTAATATTTAGAGAAGAATTCTAAATACCGGCACAGATAAATGAGGCAGCATGGTACGTTTTAAGCTTTTATTTAGTGAGAAAGATGCATAGCAGAGTGAGAGCTTATTTAGGGGAGAGAGGTAAATAAGGGGTTCATACCAAGTACCAGGAACCAGCCATGTGGAGGAGCATCTAGGCCAGGAAGCCTAGAGCACATGGCCTAAAGGCCATGCGCCCTGGAGGCGCGGGGCTACAGCAAACCCCATTCCTAGTAAGAGGCCAGGGAAAAAGAGCAGGGCAGGCCACACCGTGGCCCAGCTTTTAACCCACTTCCAAAGGGGAGTGGTTAATTAACCTGATTGGCTGGTGGGCACCCAGGTGTGGCCAGGTCAGGGAATGAGGCCACACAGGGGCGTGGCAAAGGCATCAGGTAGGGATATGAGGTCACACAGGGGCGTGGTCTTCCAGTTCACAAATCTGATCAATTTTAACCTGTATGCCTGCCTACTTCACCAGGAGAAGGTGTAGATCCCAACTGTATCTCCCACATCTTACTCTTTGTCTCTGGGCACACTGTATTAATCTGCAATTGAGAGAAAGCTTCAAAGGGGGGAAAAAAAGGAATTAGTTGGCCTGAAGAATTTAAAAGGCCAGGAAGAGTTTTCCAGTTTCGGGTGTGGCTCGATCTGGGGGCTAATGTGACTGACTCTGCTCACTCCATGGTGACCTTATCAGATGCCAACTTCTAGGAAAGGCAAGCCCAGCAAAGAGGAGAGCGCTTCCAGCAACAGTTGAACAAACGCCGCAGGCCTGACTCTCTGTCCATTCCTGAACCAAATGCCATGTTTGAGGAATGTTGTGCCCTGGCTGAGAAAGTTGCATGTCCACTCCTACAGGTGGATTGTCTTTGGCACCACCGAGAGCACATGTGGAGGCAGCCAGGAGCTGTTTCAGTCCATGCTGCATTACTATAATGTAACATCTGAGGCTGAGTACTTCAGAAGGAAAAAGGCTTATTTGCCCTCACAGTTCTGGTCCCAGGTTGAGGGCCTATCTCTGGTAAAGGTTTCTTGCTGGCAGGGTCCCAAGGCAGCACAGGATGTCACATAGTGAGAGGGAGCAAGTGTTTGGCTGTGTCCTCTGGTCCCTCTCTCTCTTCTCCCTTTTAAAGTTTATCTATTTATTTGAAAGGCAGAGTGACAGAAGGAGAGATAGAGACAGTGAGATCTTCGGTCTGCTGCTATCTTTCTCCAGATGCCTGCAACAACTGTGGCTGTGCCAGGCCAAAGCCAGGAGCAAGGAACACCATCCGGGTGTCCCGTGTGGGTGGCAGGGACCAAGCACTTGAATCATCACCTGCTGCCACTCAGGCACATTACCTAGAAGCAGAGTCATAAGTGGAAGAAGGACTTATCCCAGGCATTCTAGTGTGGGATACAGGTGTCGCTAGAGACAGCCGAATCTGCTCCATCGCAATACCCTCCCCCTCTCACTCTTCTTAAAAAGCCACTGAAGTGCCCCTGCCATGTGGCCAACTCCAGGAAATCTCCCCAAGAATCCTGTTTGGTAGTACATTCAGCATGTATAATTGTTCTGAATAGCACCTGCAATTATTTTGTAAAACAATAACAGCCAAGTGTTACTCCTCTGTACTTTGCTCCCATTTGTTCCTCCACTAATGCAATTGTGGTTTTCAGCTTTAAAAGACAGACCCTTGCCTCTGCTGGGGGTGGGGGTGGAGTTGGGAAATCTTGAGGCATTGCTCTTAGCCCGGGGCTTAATAAAGGACTCATTCCAAATTCTCAGTGTGTGGCGCTTCCCTGTGACTTGCTTCGGGTGTAAACACCACCAGGATTCAGTCATGGGGGTTCCACCCTGATGACATTATCTACACCTAATCACCTCCCAAAAGCCCCATCTCCAAACATGGTTAGATTAAGTTTCTATTCTCTTAACACCTCACAATGAGTATTACATTTCAACACGTGAATCCTTGGGGGACACTCAAAGCATACCCAAATCACCACAGGGACCAGAGAAGAATAGGGGCTGCCGTTACTGGAAGAAAACAGAAAAGCAGAGGTCCAAGATCCCCTGTGCATCCCCCTTATACATGCATGGGCCTCCCTCAAGCTACTTCTCCAGGCATCTGTTTGATCTGGGCTCACTCCCAGGATGCCTTGATGCCTCAGGTTTGGGAGACCTAGGGGACTGTCCACTGAGGCTCAGGTGCATCTGATGGGAAGAGGAAAAGACAGCAAACCTATTCCTGATTTTTTTAAATTAAGATGTATTTTTCTATTTGAAAGACAAAGTTGCAGAGGGAGAGAGAGAGAGAGAGAGAGAGATCTTCCATCTGCTGGTTCACTCCCCAGTTGGCCCCAACAGCTGGAGCTGGGCAAATCTGAAGCCAGGAGCCTGGGGCTTCTTCTGGGTCTGCCATGTGGGTGCATGGGCCCAAGCACTTGGGCATCCTCTACTACTTTCCTAGGCCATAGCAGAGAGCTGGATTGGAAGTGGAGCAGCCAGGACTCCAACCTGCACCCATATGGGATGCTGGAACTGCAGGCATTGACTTTACAAACTATGCCCAGCAGCGCACCCCCATTCCTGTTTTTAAATATATGTTACTTTTTAAAACATTAAGCCTCCTTTTTTCATTGTTAGAAAAATCATTTGTGGGGGCCAGTGTTGTGGCATAGCAAGTGGGGCTGCCACCTGCAACGCCAGCATCCCACAGCAGGCCTGGTTCAAGTCCTGGCTAATCCATTACCCATCCAGTTCCTTGCTAATGTGCCTGGGAAAGCAGTGGAAGATGACCCAAGTCCTTGGGCCCCTGCACCTATGCGGGAAACCCAGAAGAAGCTCCTAGCTCCTAGCTTTGGCCTGGCCCAGGACTGGCCATTGCGGTCATCTCAGGAGTTAACCAGTAGATGGAAAGAAAATCAATCTCTCTCTCTCACTCTGACTTTCAAAATAAATAATAAACCTTTTTAAAAAATCATTTGTAGGCCTGCGCCGCAGCTCACTAGGCTAATCCTCCGCCTTGCGGCGCCAGCACACCGGGTTCTAGTCCCGGTTGGGGCGCCAGATTCTGTCCCGGTTGCCCCTCTTCCAGACAAGCTCTCTGCTGTGGCCAGGGAGTGCAGTGGAGGATGGCCCAAGTGCTTGGGCCCTGCACCCCATGGGAGACCAGGAAAAGCACCTGGATCCTGGCTCCTGCCATCGGATCAGCGCAGTGCGCCGGCCGCGGCGGCCATTGGAGGGTGAACCAACGGCAAAGGAAGACCTTTCTCTCTGTCTCTCTCTCTCGCTGTCCACTCTGCCTGTCAAAATAAATAAATAAATAAATAAATAATCATTTGTATGGCTGGCGCCGTGGCTCAATAGGCTAATCCTCCACCTTGCGGCGCCGGCACACCGGGTTCTAGTCCCAGTCGGGGCGCCGGATTCTGTCCCAGTTGCCCCTCTTCCAGGCCAGCTCTCTGCTGTGGCCCAGGAGTGCAGTGGAGGATGGTCCAAGTGCTTGGGCCCTGCACCCGCGTGGGAGACCAGGAGAAGTACCTGGCTCCTAGTGGATCAGCGCAGTGCGCTGGCCGCAGAGCACAGGCCGCGGTGGTCATTGGAGGGTGAACCAATGCCAAAAGGAAGACCTTTCTCTCTGTCTCTCTCTCACTGTCCACTCTGCCTGTCAAAAAAAAAAAATCATTTGTGGTCGTTTTTTTTTTTTTTTTTTTTTTTTTTTTTTTTTTTTTAATTAAAACTTGAAAAGCAGAAAGGCATGAACAAAAGAGAGACTTCATTCCTCTCCCTACCCCAGTCTCCAAGACAGGCACCAGAACTGATTGCAATGCTTCAACCTTAAATTGCAAACCAGCCACCACCCTGATACCCTGTGTAGAGCAGCCTTGAGAGTTGCTTGATGCAAGGCTTAATGAAGGTATTGATAAAGTCTAGAAACAGAACAAACTTATTTTTAGATAGTATGTTAGGCATTTTATTTTTTATTAGACAGGCGGAGCCACAGACAGTGAGAGAGAGAGAGAGAGACAGAGAGAAAGGTCTTCCTTCCATTGGCTCACCCCCCAAATGGCCGCTTCCTCTGGAACTGCGCTGATCTGAAGCCAGGAGACAGGAGCTTCTTCTGGGTCTCCCATGCAGGTGCAGGGGCCCAAGCACCTGAGCCATCCTCCACTCCCTTCCCGGGCCACAGCAGACAGCTGGACTGGAAGAGGAACAACTGGGACCAGAACCTGGCGTCCATATGGGATGCTGGGCTGCAGGCAGAGAATTAACCAAGTGAGCCACGGCGCCGTAGGCATATTTTTTTAAATTTACTTTTAAGGAATACAAATTTAATAAGTACAACTTTAGGAATATAGTTATTCTTCCCACCATACCCACCCTCTCACTTAGGTGTATTTCAAATAATATGCCCAATATGCATTTCTTCAACTGCCAGACACCATTGTAGATAAATGAATCTCGACGTGTAAACCAGAGGGTCCATTTGTTAATGGGGGAAAAAGGACCAAACAGAGCTGCTGATTGTGTGCACTGCTCTGTATCAATATTCCCCGTCCTCCTGCCAGGACTCTCTGGCCATCTGGTTGTGTGACGTGAGAGGCAAAGGGGAGTGAGGGATGACCTCAACCAAGGCTTTTGGCGTCAGCAGCCCTGGAGGCAACAGGTAGGCTGTGTGAGGGGCCTGTGAGTTCTTAGGACAGCCTGGTGATTTCTCCCACTCCGGCGTCAACAGATGCCATGGCCCACAGGAAGGTGACTTCCTAACCCTCCCCTGCGACAATCATTTACAGAGATCTTGCTACAAACTCCAGCGTGATGGCCGGAGGTTAGGGAACAGTGACTCTTGTTCCTGGCAGGGAACAAGAGGCTAAGTTTCCAAAAACTGACCTCACCAGCTGACCTCCCAGCCCCCTAGAAGCCACTGTGGGCAGCTGAGGCACGGGGACATCTCCAGGGGTCCTGCTCATGGGACAGATGGCCCCTTTGTGGCGCTTCTGCTTTTGTGGGTAAGGAATTGGTCCAGAACCCTGCAGGGATCTCCCTGGGGGAACCTCAGTAGGGCTGAAGATAAAAATATGAAGATACCCAGAGGATGTGGGTCTTTCCAGAAGTCTCAGGTTTCTTCACACCTAACTTGATTCATGGGCCTCCATCTCAATTTAATGGGGCTCATTCTAGTTCTAGAATAGAAGCCTGATTCAACATAACTTAAGCAGAAATGGGAATTCACTGGCTCTGGGTAATGCCAACCAGATACAGACGTTTCTACAGTTTAACACACTAGCAATTCATTTGCTGCTGACCCTCTGTCGAGGTGTATCTGCTCAGTGGGTGATTTTCTTCTCCACCAACCCAGATCCCTTTCCTACATGGGCCTGTCATCTCCTAGAACAGAGGTTCTGTTCTGGGGTCCATGGAATTCCACGAGATCTGTACAGAGAATTCAGAGAAGGGGAAGAAAGTTAGCATTTCCTGCCATTTTGCATACAGGTAATGCTGTGGTTTGGATATTGTCTCTCCCCTCTGAAACGCACATTGAGAGGCCAGTGCTGCAGTATAGCAGGTAAAGCTGCCACCTGCTGCCCCTGTGAATTCCCATTTCTGTTTAAGTTACGTTGAATCAGGCTTCTATTCTAGAACTAGAATGAGCCCCATTAAATTGAGATGGAGGCCCATGAATCAAGTTAGGCATGAAGAAATCCCATATGGGCACTGGTTCGAGTCCCAGCTGCTCCACTTTCAATCCAGCTCCCTGCTAATGAACCTGGGAAAGCAGCAGAAGATGGCCCAAGTGCTTGGGCCCCTGCACCCAGAAGAGGCTCCTGGCTCCTGGCTTCAGCTTGGCCCAGCCTTAGCTGTTTTGACCATTTGGGGAATGAACCAATGGATGGAAGATCTCTCTCTCATTCTCTTTCTCTGCCTTTAAAGTGAATAAAATAAATCTTTTAAAAGAAAAAAAAAATCCTCACACAGCTGGCTCTGTAGCACAGCAGGTTAAGTCACAGCCTACAATGTCAGCATCCCATATGGGCACTGGTTCAAGTCCCAGCTGCTCCACTTCCCACCCAGCTTCCCGCTAATGGCCTGGGAAGGCAGTTGAGGATGGCCTGGGTGCTTGGGTCCCTGCACCCACATGGGAGATCAGGTGGAAGCTCCTGGCTCCTGGCTATGGCCTGGCCCAGCCCTGGTTGTTGTGGCCACTTGGGGAGTGAACCAATAGATGGAAGATCTCTCTCTCTCTCTCTCTCTCTCTCTCTCTTTCTTTCTGTAACTCTGACTTTCCAAACAAAACAAAACACAGCCTCATGTTGAAATTTACTCCTCATCATGAGATAGGAAGAGATGGGACCAAGTAGGCCTTTTAGAGGTGATATCAGGGCTCTGCCTTCAGGAATGGGTTTGTGTCCCAAGGGTGATTCAGCTGGAAAAGCCAGTGTGCTTGGGTCTCTCATGTGCTCCCTATTTCTCACCATGTGATGCACAGTACTGCCTTGGGTTCTGCCAACAAGAAGGCTGTCACCAGGAGCCACTGTTGTGGCATAGCTTGTTAAGTCATGACTTGCAATGCTGGCATCCCATATCAGAGTACTGGAGTTCTGGCTGCTTCACTTCCGATCTAGCTCTCTGCTAATGTGCCTGAGAAGGCAGCAAAAGGTGACCCAAGTACTTGGGAACCTGTGACCCATATGGGAGACTCAGAGTTCCTGGCACATAGTTATAGTCTGGGATCGATTTGGCTGTTACAGGCGTTTGGGAAGTGAACCAGCAAATAGAAATCCTCTCTCTCTCTCTCACTCTCTCGCTCTCTCGCTCTGTGTGTGTGTGTGTGTGTGTGTGTTCTGCCTTTCAAATACATGAATAATTTTTTAAAAGAATATGTTGTGTGTTGTAGGAATGTGTTTCCCAGTTTTTATTCCAGACTCCTATGTGAGACAAGAATTTAAAACAGAGGCATACATCAAGTGCAATGACAGCAGGATTTATTTAAAGAGAGAGAGTGAGTGTACATTCAGGCATTAGTGTAGGCAAGCCCACAACTAGAGAAGCTCACCTGGAGATGGCCAGAAAGAGAGGGCTGCTATTAAATGCACAAATGTTGTTTGTTTTACCAAAGACATTTTGTTAACTCTATTTCAATGTAACTAATTTCCTTTGTAGTTCTGTGTGTTTTATGTTTATTTTAAAAGAGATTTATTTATTTATTTGAAACCCAGAGTTACAGAGAGCGAGCGAGAGAGGAAGATTTTTATCTGCTGGTTCAATCTCCAAATGACCAAGTGGAAACCAGGAGCCTGGAACTCTAGCCGGGTCTCCCACATGGGTTCAGGGCCAAAGCACCTGGGCCATCTACCACTGCCTTCCTGGGTGCATTGAGGGAGCTGGATAGGAAGTGGAGCAGCCAGGATATAAATGGGTTCCATTATTGGATGCCGGTATCATAGGCAGCAACGTAACCTTCTATGCCACAATGCTGGCCCCTACTTTATACTTTTTTGTTGGTATACAGAAATTCAGTTGGGTTTTGTATGGTAATCCAGGCTCCTGGCATCTTACTGAGAAGTTTTGTTAGCTGTATGACTTTTGCACATTCCTCAGAGTTTTCTTTGCAGACAATCATGTTGTCTGCAAACAGAAGTCATGTTATTTTTTCCTTTCCAGGCTCTGCTTTCCTTTGCTTTTCCTGGCAGTGATTAGTACTTCCAGAACTGTGTTGAATACAGTGGTGAGAGCAGAATCCTTGCCTTGCTCTCAATTTAAGAATCTACAGCACCAAGTCTGATGCTGGCAACACACTTTGTAGATGCTCTTTATAATGTTGGGAAAGCTCCCTTTTATTTTATTTTATTTTATTTTATTTATTTATTTATGTATTTTTTGACAGGCAGAGTGGATAGTGAGAGAGAGAGACAGAGAAAAAGGTCTTCCTTTTGCTGTTGGTTCACCCTCCAATGGCCACCACGGCTGGCGCGCTGCGGCCACACCGCACTGAGCCGAAGGCAGGAGCCAGGTGCTTCTCCTGGTCTCCCATGGGGTGCAGGGCCCAAGCACTTGGGCCATCCTCCACTGCCTTCCCGGGCCACAGCAGAGAGCTTGTCTGGAAGAGGGGCAACCGGGAAAGAATCCGGTGCCCTGATCAGGATTAGAACCCGGTGTGCTGGCGCCACTAGGTGGAGGATTAGCCTATTGAGCCGCGGCGCCGGCAGGGAAAGCTCCCTTTTATTCTAAGTGTACCGAGAATTTTTAGAATTAATGTTTTGTCATAAATGGTTGCTGAATTTAGTGAAATGCTTTTCATGCATACATTTGAAATAATCATATGATTTTCTTCTTAATTTTGAAATATGAGCCAATCTTACATACATGGTATAACTACCTTGGTCATGGTGTGCTTTGTTTTTTAATACTCACGTATCTTTGGATTTGATTTGTTAAAATTTTCCTGAGGGTTTTTACATTTCAATTCAAAAGGGATATCAGTTACAGTTTTGTGTGTGTATGCTGTCTTTGTCTGGTTTTAGTGTCAAAGTAACACTGGCCATACAGTGAGTTGCCAAATGTTCCTCCTATCCTATTTTTGGAAGTAGATTTAATTGATATTAACTATTTGAATAGTGAAATACTCTAGTGAAACTGTTTTGGATTGAAGAGCTTTGCAATTACTCATGTCATTGTGGTTTTCTTTTTTTAAGATTTATTTATTTATTTGAAAATCAGAGTTACAAAAAGAGAAAGTGGGCCAGCGCCGCAGCTCAATAGGCTAATCCTCCACCTAGCAGCGCCAGCACACTAGGTTCTAGTCCTGGTCGGGGCACCGGATTCTTTCCCGGTTGCCCCTCTTCCAGACAAGCTCTCTGCTGTGACCTGGGAAGGCAGTGGAGGATGGCCCAAGTGCTTGGGCCCTGCACCCCATGGGAGACCAGGAGAAGCACCTGGCTCCTGCCTTCGGCTCAGTGCGGTGTGGCCGCAGCGCGCCAGCCGTGGTGGCCATTGGAGGGTGAACCAACAGCAAAAGGAAGACCTTTCTCTCTGTCTCTCTCTCTCACTATCCACTCTGCCTGTCAAGAAAAAAAAAAAAAAAAAGAGAGAGAGAGAGAGAGAGAACTTCCATCAACTGGTTCACTCCCCAAATGGCCACAACGGCCGGAGCTGGGCTGATCTGAAGCCAGGAACCAGAAGCTTCTTCCAGGTTGACCATGAGGGTAGCAGGAGCCTAGGGACTTGGGATATCTGCTGCTGCTTTTCCTAGACCATTAGCGAGGAGCTGGATCTGAAATGGAGCCACCGGGACTTGAACCAGTGCCCATATGGGATGCTAGCGTTGCAGGGGGCAGCTTTACCTGCTAGCCACAATGCAGGCCCCCTGCACTGACAATTTAGTTTTCCAAGTCCTTGCAATACTCTTCCGGTCTGCTTTGTTCTGTGGGGGCTCCTGCTCATTCTCTGCTGGTGCCTTTGTGGGAACAAGAGGCACTTCCCAGGCCTGCTGGTGTTGTCAAGTGACATTTTTTGGAAGAGACAGAAGCTACCAGACCTGGGTTTCCTTAAGGCCCTGGCTGGTGAGCAGGAAGACAGAGGATTTGCTGATGCTGTCACGGCAGGGCCACCAGTGCCCAAGGTAAATAACACTCCAAGACTAGGTCACCCCAAGGCTCCACTGCCACAGTTACACGCAGACAGCCCTGTGGCTGCCATCCTGGCCATGGAGTAGGAGCTGGAGTAGCCCAGGACTTTGCTACTCTATGTCCCAGAAGACTGCACAGCCCAAACTGTGCTGCAGAGGCTACATCTTGAAGTTTTAATCCAGTTCCTCAGCTTTCCTCTCTCCTGGTTGACTTTGTAGAGTCTGGGGTCTAAATCAAGTATCAGAATCAAGCACTGGGGCTAGCACTGTGGCATGGCAGGTATAGCCATATTGGATGCAGTGCTGGCATCCCATATGAGTGCCAGTTTGAGTCCCAGATGCTCCACTTCTGTTCCAGCTCTCTGCTATGGCCTGGGAAAGCAGTAGAAGATGGCCCAAGTCCTTGGCCCCCTGCACCTGTGTGGGAGACCCAGAGGAAGCTCCTGGCTCCTGCTTCAGATCAGCCCAGCTCCTGCCATTGTGGCCCTTGGGGAGTGAACCAGCAGATGGCAACCCCCTCCCCCTATTCTCTCTCTCTCTCTTTGCCTGTGCCTTTTTCAAACTCTGCCTTTCAAATAAATAAATTAAAAAAAAAAAAAGAATCAGACATCTACTTTCTGGTTTCTAAGGTATTATCACTGTTTCCCTCCTTCCTTCTCCCTATTTTTGTTTTGTACGTTTATTTACCTCTCCTCACACCCTTAATACAATTTTTTATTTATTTACATGAATTTCATAAATACAGTTTTAGGAACATAGTAATTCTTCCCACTGTGCCCACCCTCCCACCCACACTCTCACCCCTCTTCCTCTCCCTTCTCCTGTTCCCAGTCATATTTTTTACTAAAATATATTTTCAATTAACTTTATACACAGGGAATTGATTCTACTCTAGGTAAATTGTTCAATGCTTTGTATGAGAAAGAAGAAGAAGATGAAAATGTTTTTCAAAAGTCCAGACAAGGGCTGTTCAAAGTCATTGCATCTCTAAGGTAATTTCACTTTTTTTTTTTTAAAGAAACTTAATTATCTTTAAAGAAAAACCCTAGATTGATACATCTTTAACGAGCACTAAGACATAACTATAACTTATGAGACATAAAATTATCCTCCACTTAACAGACTAAAACAAAGTAATTCTTTGAGAACAAGTTTTACAGTTAACTCTCATAATACAACTCATTGAGGACAGAGGTCCTGTATGGGGAGTTAGTGCACAGTGATTCCTGTTGTTAATTTAACAGTTAATACTCTTATGTATGACATCAATGACCACCCGAGGCTCTTGATATGAGTTGCCTAGGTTATGGAAGCCTTTTGGATCCACAAACTCCTTCAATATTTTGACAAGGCCATAAGCAAAATGGAAGTTCTCTCCTCTCTTCAGAGAAAAGTAAATCCTTCTTTGGTGGCCGCTTCTTTCTGCTGGAGTCTCACTCACAGAGGTCCTTCATGTTGAAATAACACCTTGACAGTAGGAACTCAATTTTGGAGCACCCAAGACTCGATCTGAGAAAGCAGCACCCCCACCATGAGACTCTGGTCTGAAACTATGACCTAAAACACCCAGACAATAGCAGTCCACTATATCACACTTGGCAAAGCATAGAAACCCTCTAGCATGATTGTTCAAGCTTAAAAACAGATAGGCTGCATCTGGGTTAATGATAAGATTGTAATTTGTCTATATCCCATATATGATTTAGGCCACTACCTGGATTAATATAAAGATTATAATTGAAATTGTTAAGATTATAACTGATATTAGTTTCACATAGGCTTTAGGTTAGCTTGGCCCCAGTAACCATGTATTTCCCACGATCCTAGTAACCATGTATTTCACTCCTACCCTGGTTATGTGGTTTTGCCTTTACAAACCTTATTGCTTTGGGATTTGGGGTCCAGAGTTCTTTGGGGCATGAGCCAACTCTTGGTCGCCAGCAATAAAGGACCATCACATTTTATCAATGTGTGGTGCTCCTCTGAACTCACTCAGGTACAGCAATGTAGAACTTTTTTTGCCGCAGTGTCTTGACTTTCCATTCCTGAAATGCTCCCATGGGCTTTTCAGCCAGACCAGAATGCCGTAACAGCTGATTCTGAGGTCAGGGTACTACTTAGGGCAATTGTCATTCTGTGAGTCTGCTGTATGGACTGCTTCCCATGTTGGAGCATTCACACATTTTTAAATTCTATCTATTATTATTATCAAAGACTTAGTCCTTTAACACTTGATCCTATCTATATGATCACTTTAACACTTAATCCTATCCATATGATCTCTATAACACTTAAAATGTTATTTTTACCACTCAGCTTAAGGGGATTTGGATCCACGGCAAGTTTTTAAACTGTGCCCTTAGAATTAAGTCGGTAGGAATGTATGCAGAAGTATACTGATTTAGTTACAAACTTCATACATTTCACAATTACAACTGTAGGATCATGGTGAGTCTTTCCACCATGCCAACCTTCCCATCCACACTCCCATCTCCCTTCCTCTTCCCTCTCTTATTCTCACCCTTATTTTTTCCTAAGATCTATTTTCAATTAACTTTATACACATATGGTTAACTCTATGTTAAATAATGAGTTCAACCATTAGTATGAAAGAAAAAATTAAGTAAAATAAGATAAAAGAAAAGGAAAAAAAAAAAAAAAAACCTGTTCCTCAACAGTCAAGACAAGGGCTGTTCAAAGTCATTGCTTCACAAAGTGTCACTTTCACTTCTACAGGTTGCCTTTAGGTGCTCTATCAGTTATTAAAGGTCAGGGAGAACATATAGTAGTTGTCCTTTTGGGACTGGCTTATTACACTAGACATGATGTTTTCCAGTTTCACCCATTTTGTTGCAAATGGCCAGATTTCTTTTTCTTTTTTTTATACCACTGTGTAGGATTCCATTGCATATGTATCCCATAATTACTTTTTTTTTTAAGATTTATTTTATTTATTTGAAAGACAGAGTTGCAGAGAGAGGTAGAAACTGAGAGGTCCTCCATTCGCTGATCCACCCCCAAGATGGCTGCAATAGCCGAAGCTGCACCAATCTGAAGCCAGGAGTCAGGAGCTTCTTCCGTGTCTCCCATGGGGGTGGGTCATCTTCTACTGCTTTCCCAGGCCACAGCAGAGAGCTGGACCAGAAGAGGAGCAGTCGGGACCAGAACCAGCGCCCATATGGGATGCTAGTGCTTCAGGCCAGGGCTTTAACCCGCTGCACCACAGTGCCGGCCCCTCCCATAATTTGTTTATCCAGTCTTCAGCTGACAGGCATTTGGGTTGATTCCATTTCTTAGCATTGAGTTGCAATAAACATGAGGGTACAGATAACTCTTTCATAAGCTGAATTTATTTCCCATGTATAAATTTCTAAGAGTGGGATGGCTGGGTCACATGGTAGATCTATATTCAGATTTCTGAGGTATCTCCATACTGTCTTCCATAGTGGCTTTACCAGTTTACATTCCCACCAACAGTGGATTAGGGTACCTTTTTCCCCACATCCTCATCAACATTTATTTGTTGATTTCTGTATGAAAGCCATTCTAACTGGGATGAGGTGAAACCTCATTGTGGTTTTGATTTGCATTTCCCTGATGGCTATTTTCTCATGTGTCTGTTGGCTGTTTGGATTTCCTCTCTTGAAAAATGTCTGTTTCAGTTCTTTGCCCATTTCTCAACTGGATTGTTTGGTTTGTTGTTGTTGTTGTTGTTGAGTTTCTTGATCTCTTTATATATTCTGATATTAATCCTCTATCAGTTGTATAGTTTACAAATATTTTCTCCAATTCTGTCAGTTGCCTCTTCACTTCCCTGAGTGTTTCTTTTGCAGTACAGAAGCATCTCAATTTGATGTAATCCCATTTGTTGATTTTGGGCTTGATTGCCTGTGCCTCTGGGATATTTTCCAAGAACACTTTGTCTATGCCAACGTCTTGCAGGATTTCCCCAATGTTCTCTAATAATTTGATTGTATTGGGTTGTGGATTTAGGTCTTTAATACATTTTTTTTAATTTATTTGACAGGTAGAGTTACAGAGAGAGAGAGAGAGAGAGAAAGGTCTTCCTTCCATTGGTTCACTCCCCAAATGGCTGCTATGGCCGAGACTGCGCCGGTCCAAAGCCAGGAGCCAGGTGCTTTCTCCAAGTCTCCCATGCGGGTGCAGGAGCCCAAGCACTTGGGCCATCCTCCACTGCTTTTGGGGCCACAGCAGAGAGCTGGACTGGAAGAGGAGCAACTGGAACTAGAACCCGGCGCCCATATGGGATGCTGGCACTGCAGGCGGAGGATCAACCAAGTGAGCCACAGTGCCTGCCCCGTCTTTAATACATTTTGAGTGGATTTTAGGGAAAGGTGAAAGGTAGGGGTCTTGCTTTATGCTTCTGCAAAACTGGATCTGCATGATCCAGTTTTCCCAGCACCATTTGTTGAAGAGACTGTCCTCGCTCCAGGGATTGATTTTAGCTCTTTTGTCAAAAATAAGTTGGTTATAGATGTGTGGATTGATTTCTGGCATTTCTATTCTGTTCCATTGGTCTAGCTATCACTTATTCATGGTGCTGGATGGTGAGAGTCCCGCAGGTGACAATTCCCCTCTAGGGGCTGCTCCCCTGCCCCTCCCAATGCAGCTGGCATAGAGAGGGAAGGAATTCTTCTGAATTGTTGTGGTCCTCACTGATTGGGTGCGGATTGAGCCCTGTTACTGCCAAGTGCACGCACAGGACAGGGGGCGGCAGCTACCTGCCTGTGTCCAGATAGAATTACCTGAACCCTCCCTCTGTTGGCTGCAGGTCTCTGCTGTAGCTGGGGGTGGGGGGAGACACGCGCCACCCTTTTTCTTCCCACCTCTGCTGTCTTAGGGCGTCCTCAAGCTCTCCCTCCCGCTGGATCAGCAGTGCTGAGGGCCTGGAGATTCCCCTCTCCCTGGTTTGCTGGGACAGGCGTCTTCCTCCATGGATCCAAGCTTTGGTTGCTTTTATGTCGTGAATTTGCTTTTTCGGTGTGGGTCTGGACCTTTCCTATTGTTTTTGTTGCATGTCCTGCTGGGGTTCTCCTGCAGCTCTATCCTACCTTCTCCCTTTTTTAAACATTAATTTCGTCCCACATAAATCGGACCATCCTGGAACCTTCCCCTTAATACAGTTTTAATCGGGTTTGGGGAATGGGTGAAATCAAATGAATATAGTCACTACTCCTTAAAAAGTTCCTTCTCATAATTTTTAATCTCCTATGTGAGAAGATGTTTCAAAAAGTTAATGGAAAATACATATCACAGTAAAATTATGCACAGATTTCAAATTCTCCACACCAAAGTCAACTTATCTTTCAATTGCATTTTCCCATGAATTCGTTTGAAATATCCTTATGTTTATGGTCCCATCCTTACCCTTGTTTCTAATATCGCTTATTTCTGTTCATAACTCATTTCCCCTTGAAGTCAGATGGTTGGAGTTTTCTCTTTCTTTATTTTTGTTTATTAAATATGACATAATCCTTGCCCTCTCAGTTTTTTTAAAAGATTCATTCATTTATTTATTTATTTGAGAAGCAGAGTTACAGATAGAGAGAGGGGGAGAGAGAGAGAACTTCCATCGACTGGTTCACTCCCCAAATGGCCACAACGGCCGGAGCTGGGCTGATCTGAAGCCAGGAACCAGGAGCTTCTTCCAGTTCTCCCATGTGGTTCCAGGGGCCCAAGCCCTTAGGCCATCTTCCACTGCTTTCCCAGGCCATCAGTAGCAGAGTGCTAGATTGGAAGTGGAGCAGCTGCGACTCAAACCAGTGCCCATGTGGGATGCCAGCACCGCAGGTGGAGGCTTAACCTACTACACCACAGGGCAGGACCCCCTTTCTTTATCTCTATTATTACTTTCAAAAGTGGTTCCTTATTGAGGCTACTACTTTTTTTTTTTTTTTTGGTATGTCATTAATTTCTTCATGATTTCCTCCTACTACTCTTTTGCACTGTGGGAAACGACCAGTGTGGGCAGTGAAGGAACTCACCAAAGCAGCCGTAATGAGCAGAGTGAGGTCTGTTGGACATACTGCAAGGAAGCAGTGAGCAGGCGGCACAGACAGAAGCTAACTATTGGGGCACACCTGTAACAGCAGCCTCCTCTGGGTTTGTCTTCTTGCAGTCCAATGGCTCTCCCGGTGAGGCAACTTGCTGTTAGGTAGAACTGGGGAGGTTTTTCTGGGGAGTTTTTCCTGCCTGCAGATGCCGTGGAGCGACCTCCACATTTTGGTGCTTATTGTTATTTATTTTCTTTCTACAAGTGAATGTGCAACTCCTTTGTTTTCAGTTTTCTTTATTTTATAAAATGTTACAAATCTCCTAAGATTTACTTTGTCTGCATTCAACAGTTTTTTTACAGATATAATATTCTCTTGGGGCTAGTACTGTGTAACACAGTAGCTTGCAGCATCATCAGCATCCCATATCTGGTTGTTGGTTTGTTCAAGTCCCAGCTGCTCTGCTTCTGATCCAGCTCCCTGCTAGTGCACCTGGGAGTGCAATAGAAGATGGCCCAGCTGCTTGGGCCCCTGCCACCCATGTGGGAGACCTAGATGGAATTTCTGGTTCCCAGATTTGGCCTGGTTCAGACCTAACTGTCACTGATCTTTGAGGAGTGAGCCAGCAGATGAAAAATTCATTTCTCTCTCTCTCTCTCTCTCTCTCTCTCTCTCTCTCCGCATGTTGTTCTGCCTTTCAAATAAATAAACCTTCAAAAAATAAAATGAAATAAATTGTAGAGTATGTATACAAAGGAATATAGAACAAATTAACTGCTTGATTCATTTGTGATGAATAAATCCTGGAAACAAGACTGAGAGGAAAAGATAAGTTGCAGGAGGCAGAACAGGCAGGCAGCTGAATAAGATCCTGTCTCCATGGGTTGGCTACCCACAGAGATGTCAATTGGTGCAGCTTTTCAAGTATCCACCACCTTTCCAAGAGCTGAAGAAGCCAGGTGAAAGACCACAGTGTCTGGTTTCAGTGTAGTAACAAGAAAAGATGCATTGCAGGGAGGAGTCATCTCTGCTCGGGGGAGGGACCAAGAATCAAGCGCAGGTCCAGATCCCGTCCACCACAGTGAAACCCAGTGCTGGGCAGAGACCTGTGATCTCTGGCCCCAGGCTGGTTCCCACAGACAATGGCACCAAGACCAAAAATCAACAGACATAATGAGAATTTAACTGCACCATGGATCTAATGGACCAAATAGACGTCTGTGCAGCATTCCTCTCACAGCTGCAGCACATGCGATATCCTCCAGCACAGACAATATATTAGGCCACAAAACAGGTCTCAGCAAATTCAAAGAAGTTGAAATCATAGCAGGTGTCTTCTCTGACCACAATGGAATAAAACCAAAAATCACAAGAATCCAAGTATTGCACAAACATTTGGAAATTAAACATTACTTCAAATGATCAATGGGCCCGTGAATAAATCAAAAGAAAGAGTCAAAAATGCCTCGAAACAAATAAAGGTAAAAATACAACATAGTAAAACTATGGGAAACACCAAAAGCAGTAATAAGAGGCAAGTGCCTGCTTCAAAAAATGTAGAAAGATTTCAAATCAAATTACACGAGTAGACTCTCGAATTCTCTGTAGCTAGTTCCACATCATGTGCAAGTTGTGAGCTTTGTTCTGTCCATCTTTTTCTGGTTTTGATGTACAGGTTCTGACCAGTAGTGACTGATGAAGAGAAACTGTGATGGAGATACAGAAAAACAGTGCAGTTGGATAAAACAACAGTGACGGGGAGAAGCAGTGCAAAGACGGGGAGCACTAGTGCAGTGATGACAGAAACAGGGACAGTGGCCCTGCTCTTCCTGTTCCTCATTTCAGAGGAACATCAGCCCCCACAGAGAAAACGTTTTTAGGTAATTTTCTTCTCTTGTACTTTAAAACTATGCTATACTCAAAAAATGAATTTAAGGTGCTGGCATTGTGGTGTAATGTAATAATTGTGTAGCACCAGCAACACATAAGGGGGTCAGTTTGAGTCCTGACTGTTCCACTTCCAATCCAGCTCTCTGCTGGGAAGGCAGCAGCAGATGGCCCAAGTCCTTGGGCCCCTGTACCCATGTACAGGGAGACCTGGATGGAGCTCCTGGATCCTTGCTTCGGTCTGGCCCAGCCCTGGCCATGCAGCCATTTGGAGAGTGAACCAGTGGATGGAAGAGCTCTGTCCCTGTCACTCTGCTGTTCAAATAAAAAGAAAAAAATTTAAGAATAAATTATAAAAGGAAGTGAATGTCTAAAAAAAAAAAAAAAAAGCAAGTTGCCTACACATTTTAGAGAGGATAAAGCATGCAACCTGCCCTGTAATGTCTCTGAGGGCTCTGATCAGTGTCGCTTCTGCAGTTCCTTTTCTGTTTCCAGAGAGATGCTGTGTGCACGGGAGCTGAGGCCCGGGCTCTGCCTCTTGGTCTTTCCTTGTGGGAAGCTGCCTCCCAGCAGGTGTTGGAGCTTCTTGTGTCTATCACCACCGGGCCTGCTTGCCCCTATTCTTCTTTGTCAGTGGAGTAATGAGTTACAGCTCAGCGAGATGAAAGTAGGAAGTTTATTACTGTATATTAAGGAGGGGAACAGGCCAGCAGAGCAAGAATGTGGCCTTGCTTTCCCCTGGCTTTATCCCTGAAGTGTGAAGGGAATTGACTAGTGAGGTAGCCGAGATCCTCACAACTGGCATTTTTGCTTGACATCTGGGAGTTACATACTTTGAATTTTCTGCACATGTAGCTTCCCAGCATGCATGGGGAATGCCCCTGGCGGGGAGGGGTGAAACTGCAGTGCTAATTATATTTTTTCTTTTCTTTTTAAAATTTAATTTAAGAAATACAAACTTCATGCATTTAATATATACAAATTTGGGGACATGGTGATTCTTCCCCCTTCACTTTCCTCCCCCCATATTCCCACCCTTCATCCTCCTCCCTCTCCCTTTCTCATTCTTGTTTTTTACAGAGATCAATTTTCAGTTACTTTTATAATCATAAGATTAACCGTACACTAAGTAGAGAGTATACCTAACAGTATGAAGAAAAAAGAAAAAGAACAACAAAAAAAAAAAAAGCAAGAAAAGCATTGTTCCTCAACAGTCAAGACAAGGACTGTTCAAAATCATCACATCTCAGGGTGTCAGCTTCACTCCCATAGATTACATTTTAAGTACTCTATTAGTCGCCACAGATCAGAAACCACATGGTATTTGTCTTTTTGTGACTGGCTTATTTCACTAAGTGTAATGGCTCCCAGTTGCAACCATTTTGTTGCAAATGACAGAATTTCATTTTTTTTTTTTACCACTGTGAGTTTTCCATAGTGTATATATAGCATAATTTCTTTATCCAGTCTTCAGTTAATGGACATATGGGTTGATTCCATATCTTAGCTATTGTAAATTGAGCTGAAATGAACATATGGGTACAGATCATTCATTCATATGCTGATTTCATTTCCTTTGGATAAATTCCCAGGAGTGGTATGGCTGGGTCATATGGTAGGTCTGTATTTAGATTTCTGAGGTATCTCCATATTGTCTTCTACAGTGGCTGTACCAGTTTACATTTCCACCAACAGTGGATTAGGGCACCCTTCTCCCCACATCCTTGCCAGAATTTGTTGTTTGCTGATTTCTGCATGAAAGCCATTCTAATGGGGGTGAGGTGAACTCATTGTGGTTTTGATTTGCGTTTCCCTGATGACTAGCAATCCTGAGCATTTTTTCATGTGTTTGTTGGCCATTTGGATTTCCTCTCTTGAAAAATGTGTGTTCAGGTCCTTTGCTCATTTCTTAACTAGGTTGTTGTTTTGTAGTTGTTGAGTTTATTGAGCTCTGAATAGCTTCTGGAAATTAATCCTTTATCAGTTGCATAATTTGCAAACATTTTCTCCCATTCTGTCGGTTACCTCTTCACTTTGCTGAGTGTTTCTTTTGCAGTACAGAAGCGTCTCAGTTTGATGTAATCCCATTCGTTAATATTTGCTTTGATTGCTGATGCTTCTAGGGTCTTTTCCAAGAAATCTTTCCCTATGCCAATGTCTTACAGAGTTTCCCCAATGTTCTCTAGTAGATTGATGGCATAGGATTGTAGATTTAGGTCTCTGATCCATTTTGAGTGGATTTTTGTGTAAGGTGTAAGGTAGTGGTCTTGTTTCATACCTCTGCATGTGGAGAAACAGATTTCCCAGCACCATTTGTTGAAGAGAATGTCTTGGCTTCAAGGATTCATTTTTGCTCCTATGTCAAATGTAAGTTGGTTGTAGATGTGTGGATTGATTTCTGAAGTTTCTATTCTGTTCCATTGGTCTACACATCTGTATTTGTGCCAGTACCAGGATGTTTTGATTATAACTGCTCTATAGAAAGTCTTGAGATCTGGTATTGTGATGCATCCAGCTTTACTTTAAATGTTTAAGATTGCTTTAGCTATTTGGGGTCTCTTGTGTTTCTATATGAATTTTAGCATCATTTTTTCTAGATCTAAGAAGAATGTTTTGGTATTTTGATTGAGATCACATTGAATCTATAAATTGCCTTCAGTAGTATGGACATTTTGATGATATTGATTCTTCTAATCCATAAACATGGATGATTTTTTTCACTTTTTATTTTTTTTATTTTTTATTTTTTTTGACAGGCAGAGTGGACAGTGAGAGAGAGACAGAGAGAGAAAGGTCTTCCTTTGCCGTTGGTTCACCCTCCAATGGCCGCCGCTGCAGCCGGCGCACCGCGCTGATCCGATGGCAGGAGCCAGGATCCAGGTGCTTTTCCTGGTCTCCCATGGGGTGCAGGGCCCAAGCACCTGGGCCATCCTCCACTGCACTCCCTGGCCATAGCAGAGAGCTGGCCTGGAAGAGGGGCAACCGGGACAGAATCCGGCGCCCCGACCGGGACTAGAACCCGGTGTGCCGGCGCCGCAAGGTGGAGGATTAGCCTATTGAGCCACGGCGCCGGCCTGATTTTTTTCACTTTTTAAATGTCTTCTTTTACTACTTTATTTTTTAAAAAGATTTATTTATTTATTTATGTGAAAGTCAGAGTTACACAGAAAGAGGAGAGGCAAAGAGAAAGAGAGGTCTTCCATCCAATGGTTCATTCCCCAACCGGCCGCAATGGCTGGAGCTGCGTCGATCCAAAGCCAGAAGCCAGGAGCTTCTTCCTTGTCTCCCACGCAGGTGCAGGGGCCCAAGGACCTGGGCCATCTTCCACTGCTATCCCAGGCCACAGCAGAGAGCTGGATCGGAAGAGGAGCAGCCGGGACCAGAACCGGCCCCCATATGGGATGCCAGCACTCCAGGCCAGGACTTTAACCTACTGCGCCACAGCACTGGTTCCTTCTACTACTTTCTTTAACACTTTATAATTTTCATCGTAGAGATCTTTGACATCTTTGGTTAAATTTATTCCAAGGCATTTATATTTTTTATAGCTATTGTGAGTGGGATTGATCTTAGAACTTCTTTCTCAGCTATGGCATTGTCTGTGAATACAAAGACTATTGATTTTTTGTGTGTTGATTTTAAATTCTACTACTTTACTTTACTTTTATGAGTTCCAACACTTTCTTTGTGGAGTCTTTTGGGTCCCCTATATATAAAATCATGTAATTAGCAAACAGGGATAGTTTGACTTCCTCCTTCCCAACTTGTATTGCTTTGATTTCTCTTTCTTGCCTGATGGCTCTGGTTAAAACTTTCAGGACTACATTAAATAGCAATGCCAAGAGCAGGGATCCTTGTCTGGTCCTGGATCTTAATGGGAATGCCTACAATTTTTCCCCATTCAGCAGGATGCTGGTTGTGGGTTTGTCATAAATTGCCTTGATTGCATTGAGGAATGTTCCTTCTATATCCAATTTGCTTAAGGTTTTCATCATAAAAGGATGTTGAATCTTATCAAATACATTCTCTGCATCTATTGAGATAATCATACGGTTTTGTTTTTCAGTCTGTTAATGTAATGTGTCACACTTATTGATCTCCAATTGTTGAACCACCCTCACTTAGCAGGGATAAATCCCAGTTGGTCCAGGTGAATGATCTTTCTGATGTGTTGTTGGATTTGATTGGTTAGTATTTTATTTAGGATTTTTCCATCTATGTTCATCAGGGAAATTGGTCTATAATTCTCTTTTTGTGTTGTTTCTTTTCTGGTTTAGGAATTAAGGTAATGCTGGCTTCGTGGAAGAAGTTTGGAAGGATACCCTTCCTTTTAATTGTTTTGAATAGTTTGAGAAGAATTGGAGTTAGTTCTTCTTTAAATGTCTGGTAGAATTCAGAAGTGAAGCCAACCAGTCCTGGGCTTTTCTTTGTTGGGAGGGCCTTTATTACTGATTCAATTTCTGTCTTGATTATTGGTCTGTTTAGGTTTTCTATGCCTTCACCACTCAATTGTGGCAGGTCGTATGTGTCCAGAAATCTATCCATTTCTGCTCAATTTCCCAGTTTGTTGGCATACAGCTCTTTGCAGTAATTCCTGATGATTCTTTTTATTTCCATGATATCTGTTGTTACATTTCCTTTTTCATCTCTGAGTTTATTGATTTGGGTCTTCACTCTCTTTTTTTTGTTGTTTAGTTGGGCCAAAGGTGTGTCAATTTTGTTTGTTTTTCAAAAACCTAGCTCTTAATTTCCTTGATCTTTTGTTTCAATTTTGTTTGTTTCTTCTCTAATTTTAATTATTTCTTTCCTCCTACTAATTTTGGATTTGATTTGTTATTGTTGTTTTTTTTTTCCCTAGGTCCTTGAGATGCATTGACAACTCATTTTTTTAGTGACTTTCCTGTTTCTTCATGTAGGCATCAATTGCTATAAATTTTCCTCTTAACACTGCTTTTGCTGTATCCCATAAGTTTTGATATGAGATATTATTGTTTTCATTCATTTCCAGAAATTTTTTTTTTCTTGACAGGCAGAGTGGACAGTGAGAGAGAGAGACAGAGAGAAAGGTCCTCCCTTGCCGTTGGTTCACCCTCCAATGACCGCTGCGGCCAGTGCGCTGCGGCCGGCGCACCGCGCTGATCCGATGGCAGGAGCCAGGAGCCAGGTGCCTCTCCTGGTCTCCCATGGGGTGCAGGGCCCAAGCACCTGGGCCATCCTCCACTGCACTCCCTGGCCACAGCAGAGAGCTGGCCTGGAAGAGGGGCAACCGGGACAGAATCCGGTGCCCCAACCGGGACCAGAACCCGGTGTGCCGGCGCCGCTAGGCGGAGGATCAGCCTAGTGAGCCGCGGCGCCGGCCATTTCCAGAAATTTTTTAATTTCTCCTATTAGGAGCATGTTGTTCATTCTCCTTGTATTTGCATATGACCTAGAGATTCTTGAGTTGTTAATTTTGAGCTTCAATTCATTGTGGTCAGAGAAGATGCATAGTATGATTTTGATATTTTTGAATTTGCTGAGACTTGCTTTATGGCCTAGATGGTCAATCTTAGATCAAGTTCTGTGCACTGCTGAGAAGAATATGTATTCTGCAACTGTAGGGTGAAAAGTTCTGTATATATCTGTTAGCTCCATTTGTTCCATAGTGTCTATTAGCTCTATTGTTTCTTTGTTGATTTTCTGTCTGGTTGATCTATCCAGTGATGAAAGTAGGGTGTAGAAGGCCAGCTCTGTTGCTCACTAGGCTAATCCTCTGCCTGCAGCACCAGCACTCCGGGTTCTAGTTCCGGTTGGGGCGCCAGTTCTGTCCTGATTGCTCCTCTTCCAGTCCTGCTCTCTGCTGTGGCCTGGGAGGGCAGTGGAGGATGGCCCAAGTGCTTGAGCCCTGCACCCACTTGGGAGACCAGGAGGAAGCACCTGGCTCCTGGCTTCGGAATGGTGCAGCGTGCTGGCCGTAGCAGCCATTTGGGGGGTGAACCAATGGAAGGAAGACCTTTCTCTCTGTGTCTCTCTCCCACTAACTCTGCCTGTCAAAAAAAAAAAAAAAAGAAAGAAAGAAAGTAGGGTGTAGAAGTCCCCCATTTCTAACTTATTGGAATCTATGTCTTCTTTTAGATCTGTTAACAGTTCTTTTAAATATCCAGGCACCCTGTAATTAGGTGAGTATACATTTATCATAGTCAATTTCCCTGTTGAATTGATCCCTTCATCAATACATAGTGCCCTTATCTGTCTCTTTTAACAGCTTTTGTGTTACAGTCTATTTTATCTGATAGTAGGATGGCTACATCTGCCCTTTTATGCTTTCTGTTGACATGGAGTATATTTTTTCATCCTTTCACTTTCAATCTACATGTATCTTTGTTGGTGAGGTATGTTTCTTGTAGGCAACAAATAAATGGGTGTTGTTTTTAATTCACTTGGCCAGTATGTATCTTTTAACTGGTGAGTTTAGGCTCTTTATGTTCAAGGTAACTATTGGTAAGTAATGACTTGGCCCTGCCATTTTTCCATGAATATTTCTATTGTTTACTTTGAATTTCTTTTGTACTTTTCTTGTGGGATTTTTTGCCTTCACATTCTTTCATAATGATAACTTTCTTTCTGTGTTTCTGTGTGTAGCACATCCTTTAGCATCTTTTGTAAGACTGGATGAGTGGTGACAAATTCTTTCAATTTCTGCTTGTTATAGAAGGTTTTTATTTCACCTTCATTCGTAAATGAGAGCTTTACAGGGTACATTATTCTGTGCTAACAGTTTTTTTTTTTCTCTTAAGACTTAGACTACAGCTTGCCATTTTCTTCTATCCTGTAGGTCTTCTGATGAGAAGTCAGTTGTAAGTATAATTGAAGATCCTCTGAAACTAACCAGTAGTTTCTGCCATGCACATTTTAGAATCTTTTCTTTATGCTTTGCTTGGAAAGTTTGACTACAATGTATTGTGGTGAAGATCTTTTCTGGTCGTGTCTGTTAGGGGTTCTATGTGCTTCCTCTACTTGGACCTTCCTTTTTCCCTCCAAATTAGGGAAGTTTTTCTGTAATTATTTCACTAAATAGGTTCTCTAATTCCTTCTCTCTTTCCACTCCTTGGACCCATATGTTGGGTTGTTTGATAGTATCCTGTAGATTTCCAACAGTGTTTTTATGTTTTTTAATTACTTCCTTTTTTTTTCTTTCTTGGTCTAACTGATTGATTTCTGTCAATTTGTTTTCTAGCTCAAATATTCTTTCTTTTGCATCACCAAGTCTGTTGTTAAGGCTTTCCACTGTACTTTTTATTTGACATATTAAATTCTTCATTTCTACTATTTCATTTTGTTTTCTCTTTAAGATCTCAATTTCATAGGAAAAATTTTCATTCCTATCACATGTGGTTTTCTTTAGTTCGTAGATTTGCTTCTGATTGCTTTTGAGTAATCCTATGATTATTTTTTTGAATTCTGTTTCTGGCATTCCCTCAATCTCTTCATCTTCACATTCTAATATTGAAGTGTTGTTGTGTTCCTTTGGGGGACAGTGTCATAGTGTATTCCTTATTCTTGTTTCTTAAATTTCTGTATTTATTTTTAAGCATTTGTAGAATTAATTGTTGGGTCTCCCCCCCCACTCCGCCGCCCCACCATGGCTTTTATCTTCGAGCTATGTCTTTGTGTCTTAGTGGAATGCCTGCACTATCAGTGATACCATGAGGTGTGTGGTGGGTGTGGCCAGGTAGCTCTGGTCAGTGCTCCAGGGTGGAGAGTATCCAGGGTAACACCCAAGTTGGGTGTGGTAGCCCTCCTCTAGTTAACAGGATGCAGTGGAATGGTCACCTCTGTTGGTGCGACCACCTCACCTTCTCTCCTCCAAGCTAAGGAATGCCCAGGTGTCAGCCTCCAGCGTGTTCAATGCTCACATGCACCACCATATGAACCACACGTATGATTTGCATAGTCCTCCCTGTGAGCATTGTTCCCTCTGCTGTGAGCTGCTCTACAAAACCAAGGAGCTCTGAGAATGTGCAGCAGCACTCAGTGATTGCCCAGAAACCCAACTAGACCCTGCCTCTTCTCATGCAGTCACAGTGTTTTCTCAGTCTCAGCACCCAGGGCTCTCACGGTCAGGAAGTGCAAGAGGGACCACTCTACCCTGCTAGCCCGTCCTGGCCTCAGGGAGACTGAGGTGTTTTCAGAGCAACTGCCTGTGTGTGTTCCACCCCGCTGGATTGAGCCTGATCCTCTCAGCCAGGTCTAAGGGCAGTGGGGAACAGAGGTTTTTCTCTCCGGTAAAATCTCTGGGTCACAGGCACATACAATACCTGCCTGCCGCAGCTCTGCTGGCTTCACAATTGTGCTGGGCAGGCAGGACTTCCCTTCTGTAGGGGTGGATCCCCCTCCCCACCCATTGCCGTTGGATGCAGCTGGCGACCTGAAGGCCGTCCCAGCCCATTGCACTTGAACTGCTGTGGTTGCCCTTGCTGGCTGGGTGGAGAGCTCTCCCGAGAGTTCCTGGGTGCACACACAAGAGCCAGAGCAGGTGCTACATGCTTATGTGCAGACAATGGTGCCAGCCCTCCCACAGCTGGCCACAGGTCACTGTTGAGGGTGTGGGGAGAGAGAGAGAGACGTGCTGCCATCATCCTGCTGCCTTAAGGGATCTGAGCAGGACTCAAAAATGTGCAATCCACTGGACTCTGCCTCCAGCTGTATCAACAGTGCTGCAGGCCTGTGCAGTCTGAAATCATCTTGTTATCCAGGGCGGGTGCTTTTCTTTTTTGGGTTCCAAGCTGCTGTGTCCTTTGTTGTTTTCTTGCTCGTGGTTGCATGTCTGCATCTTCCACACAGGTCCAGGCCGTTTCCACTGCTTTCACAGGACCTCCCACTGCAGTGTCCCCTGCAGCTTTACCCTGATGCCTTCACCCCACTTCATTGGTGTGGAATCAGCATACTTGGTGTGGGACAAAGTCAAGGTTTGTGTTTGTAACTTTCTGAATTTTTTCAGAAAGTTTGTACTTCCTCCACTTTTTTCTGTTCATTTCGCTTAGCCTAAATCAGACCACCCTGTCACTATCCCATCATCTTGGAACCCCTAAATAAATATATGTTAATTATATTATAATGATCATATAATGAAGCAGGATCACCCCAATGTGAAACTGGGTCTCACTGCACAAGTGCCACAAACTAGACTTTTCTGGCTTGGCTGAGTTCCCATTTTATCAGAACACTTTAACCACAAGGGAAACCACAAAGTGGGCAGCCTCGGCTGGCCCCAGGAGGAGAGCAGGGTCCTTGGTTTCATCCTGGGTTTTGTGGCCCCTCCCCAGGGGCTGCTCTGCAACTCTGTCATGCTCTGCTCACATTTACATGGGAGAAACTCCCCAGGTGTTGGGGGTAGGAATTGTTGACTGGCAGCTATCACCGTGGGGCTGACTTTGCCTTTAGAGACCAGGATGTGGGTGGCAGACTCCCTTCTCCTCTCCTGGCTAGCCTGGTAAGGTCCTGCCAGGTAGAGGGGTGCAGCTCTGAGGACCCGAGGGAGTCCACCCCTCCCCGTTTCTTTGTGGAAACCTTTACCTACAATCTGCCCTTTTCTTAGTGTTAGGGGAGCTTGGGGAGTACATGCCTCCACTCTCACGGAGCCCCATCCGACAGCAGGCATCCTGCCAATCACATTTAGAAGCCACGGGCCTCTGGGGCCCCTGCGATCTGGCTTCCAAAGCATTGCTGCTGTCCCTTCTTCAGTCCTCCTTATGCACCTGTGTGTGTGTATGTGTGTGTGTGTCCCTGGATTCCACATCTATGGATCCCACCAACTGCAGATCCAAAATATTGGGAAAAGAAAATTCAGAAAGTTACAAACACAAACCTTGAATTTGTCCCACACCAAGTATGCAGAATCCACACCAATGAAATGGGGGTGAAGGCATCATATTAGGTGCTACAAATAATCTGAGATGGTTTAAGAGATGCTAGAGGATGTGCATAAGTTCTGTGCAAGCACTGCCCCATTTTCTGTTAGAGACCTGAACCTCCACGGACAGTGGCGTCCCTTAATGTCCTGTAACGAATCCTTGGAAACAAAGGACCATTCTGTATCTAAGTATATACACTGATGTCCCCAGTTTAAATCTGCTGGGGTACTTCAGAGAGCTCACAGAAAATGGACTTGAAAGCTATGTGCTCTTAGGTATACATGCACAGCTATAACATATATTTAAATATAGATTTAATGCATTTTAAAATATATATTGGACATATGAAAGGGCTTCAACAAGTTCATAGAAAATGAATTAAGAAATAGTTTCCATGAATTTTTTGAGGTCTACACACAAGTATGCACACGCATACAGCCCTGTCCTTAAGAGGAAATACCTGGTTGTGGTAAACTGGACCTCCCTGAGCCCCAAGTGTCCCCACAGCCCAGCAGGGAGGGGCTTCTGGAGCCCATCCGGCCCCAGGGCCACTGTCTGCCCGGGTGGCCACAGTCTCCCTGCTCCCGCTGTTCGGCATGTTGCCCTTGAGCGGCAGGGCGGGGAGCTGCGTGCCGGGGGTGATCCTGGGGGTCTCACCTCCTGCCCAAGAAGGCACGCACGTGATTCTCACTGCCAGCAGGGTTTGCAAGGGCTGGGTTCAGACTCTCCTCCCTTCCCAGTTGTGTGACTTTGGAGATGTCTCCTCCACCCTTTGCGTCTGATTTTCACCAGCAGGGAAATAGGAATGAGGATCTCAGCTGCAGACTTGTCGAGCAGATTAGGAGTGCGGTGCAACTCCTCCGATGGCCGCTAGGTGGAGCCATTGGCATCAGCGAGGAAGAGCAATCTCGCTGAGATCGTGGCTAGGCAGTTCCGAGAGGATTTAGTGGGTTGTTTGCGTTTTTCTTTTAAAATAATGGCTACCCAGAGAGGTAGAATTGGTATCCACGGTGCCGGCGCTGCAGTTTGTGTAGCTTTCTTACCTAAATAACAGTTATGTATCGTTTGGGGTACAAAGTGATGCCCAGTGTGGAGTTGGGCTAATTGACAAATTGATCCCCTTGTGGTGAAAACACCGAAATCTACTCTTAGCAATTTAGATGTAGGCACTGCGTCATCACTTATAAAAAGCACCATTCTGTGCAGTAGGGCATACATTTGCGAGTACTTCAAAAAGTTCATGGAAAAGGAACTGGAAGATGCTAGTACAAACATTTTGGGAATCGGTGCACAGTTTTTTCACCATATGCATTTTTCATGAGGACCCCTCATATTTAACAAGTGGTTTTAGTCCCCTTTATGGAAAGACTCACCAGCTGGGTGCATCCTGCCAGGGAGTCCAGGCCTCCAGCAGCCCAGGGATCTGTGCCTGCATCGAAGTCCATGGAGCCCAGGTCTGTCGTGATGAGTAGCACTGTGGCTGCAGTGGGTGGGTGACAGTGACATCACCCATGATGCAGGATGGAGGATCGGGAGCAGGTGCGTGGGGCTGAGGGGACACAGATGAGTTCCATTAGGGTCTATGGCATTCGCCTGGAGAATTACCCAGAACAGCATGTGTGTCTGAAGTTGTGGTGGTGGCGGGGGTGGTGGGGAGCTGGGAGTCCCCAGTGCAGGTGAATCCTTTGGGAGAGTGGATGGCATGGAAAGGGACAGGGTGACCTACTGGCCCGGGTGCAGGGGGCAGACTCAGTTCCTCTGGTTCTGTGCTGAGAGAAAGAAATTGCTGGTGGGAGAGCTTCTGCCCAGCTCCCTCCTTAGAGATGCCAGACCCTTGTGACAGTGTGGCCACTGCCCTCTCCCCTAGTCTGTCATGGGCTTCTCACAGAGTGGCCAGAGTCTCCCCTGCCTGAGGTTCCCTCACTGGACTGCGCATAGCAGGGGTCACTTCTGCCAGAACCCTGGGCATTACCCCCTCAAATCCCCAGGTCCCTGCTGCTCACCCTCACTCAGGCCCCCACACCCATCCAAGAGCATCATCTAGAATCCTGCAAAGGGCCTCCTGGTCTTGCCCTCCCCAAACTCAGGGCTGTCACTGCCTACTTCCATGCAGGGTGGGGAGCAGGTGGTACCCCCTGGCTTGTAGAACAAAGCTCAGCTGTCTCCAGGGCCCAGCAACCTCTGCAACTCTGCCCCCATGGCCATGGCTCCAGTCCCCTCAGCCTGCCTCCTACACCTTGGGCAGGCTGGCTCTTCTCAGTCTCAGGACCCACAGTGCAGACTCCAAGGCAGGCCTCAGCCCCACCCACCCACCCACCCCCAGCTCATTGAGGCTTTCCATTGCCTCTGCTGTCAGCACACTGAGGAGTTCCCTCATGCAGGCCAGCAGGTGGCACTGAAGATGCCTTGTGTCACCGCGGTACTCAGTCCGCAGCTGTGCGGGTCTCCCCCTCACAACTCTTGGCTCTCTTGGTGCAGGGCACCACGCCCTTGCATACTGAGTGACTGCCTCTCACCTTCTTCTGTGGGTGCCGAGTGAGCGGTCGCCGCAGGGCAGCATCCAGAGACATCCGGGCCCAGGGGGCTAGAGTGCTCAGGAAAAGCATCCGAGGGTCCTTGGTTCATGCAGACGGTCTCAGTCAGGGTCAAGTGTGAGAGCTGAGGTGGAAACGTGAGACTGGCCTGTGCAGGGAGGGCCTGGGAATACTCAGAGGTCAGGATGTGAACACAGGAGGCCTCGGGTACCTCCTGGCGGGGCCATCCAGGTGTTCAGGCTGGAATCCCTGCTCCTGGCTCCTGCCCCAGCCCCTCCCAGCCTGGCTCCTCCTGCATGGGCCCAGCTGCACCGTAGCAGAGCACCACCGATGGACGGGGTAGTCTACAGGAACTGATGGATCTCTCTGTTCTGGAGGCTGGACAGGGTCTTCTTGCTGTGTCAGCTGTGGCAGAGGTAGGGGCGGGGGAGCAGGGAAGGGGCGTGCAAGGGAGAAAGTGCAAGAAGGGGCTGGGTTGAACTTGAACAAGGCTGAGAGAGCTCAACTTGAATCCACAGCTAAGGGTTGAGCTCCTGTGTCCAGATCACCTGAGCTGTGCTGCATTCCTGGTGGCCCTGAAACGACCCCAGATGTGCCTTTTCCCTGGCACCACAGCTGGACAGGGCAGCTCCTCACCCTCTCCCGCCAGCTCCCTGGACTTCTATGCGGAGCACAGCCTCACCCCGAAGCCTCCCTCCCACCAGTCCTCTCAGCTCACTTCAGTTCTCTGCCAAGGGCAGAATGTGCCAGGTACCCAGGAGCAACCACTCAACACCCTGGTGATGGCTTGGCAGTGAAGGAGGACAGGGAAGGAGGGAAAACCCACTCCACCTGGCTCCCTGGCTTCTGGGAAGGCCCGGGGAACACCAACCTCCTTTGCTGGGGTCAGCCCATGCCACTGTACCCTGCCTCCCCTATCCCCCTGCAGCCTGGCCAGACCACCCTCTTCTGCCATCCAATCCATCAGCCCCTAGGAATTTGTCTTCCTGTGAGGAGCTGGGTAACACAACCCTGGGAAGGCAGAGATAACAGAATGGCATCTGTTTATTCATTGCTTTATGGAGCAAAGGTATCCCCTGTGTGCCAGGGCCTGGGGGCTGCTTGCAACCCTCTGTGTACACACAGACTGGTGAGGCCAGTTGAGCTCTGGGAAACCCTGGGGCAGTGTCGCTCCCCCTCTTCGTGGAGGAGCAACACTGAACCCTGCCTAGGCTTCATATCCGAGTCACGGCACCATTATGTCGCTCCCCCTCTTCGTGGAGGAACGACACAGGACCCTGCGCTGTTCTTTCGTCTGTTCGGCCCTCCCCGGGTTTGCTGCTGGTTCTTCCTGGGTTGGCTACTATCCCTTCCACCTCCGTGGAAGGGCAGTTCCCCCTGGCCGCATTCCCCACTTCCGCAGGGGAGCGGCACACCGCCGGCCGGCTTTCTCGGGGGCTGCACGGGTTCCCTTAGATGTTCCCCATAGATGTTCCCGATGCATGCCGTCTCTCTCCTCCTTTATAGTCCTCCTCCGCCAATCCCAACTCGGCTGCCCACACGCCGAGTACGCTGCTCTCCAATCAGGAGCAAGTCCTACAGTTTATTGGTTGAACTGGAGGCAGCTGTGCGGAAGCTGTTTACTTCTCTCCCAGCGCCATATTGTGGGAGAGCAGATGCATAGAATAAGTCTTAATTCCAGTAACTCAGTCTAGTCCGGTTTGCTCCCCACAGGGCAGGCCTTGGACAGGACCAGACACATGCAGGAGCAACCACATTGACCTCTGCCCTCCAGTTCTGCTCCCTGGGGAGTGGATTAGGCCCAGAATGCCGAAGGTGGATGCTTGAGTGGGGGCTTGTTAGCCGTGGAAGCAAAGGCAGGTGCTGCCTGTCCCAGTCCTGCAGGGGAAACGGGCACAGCAGGGTGGGCGAGGGGGACTCTGCAGTGTGGGGTCCTTCCCCCATGGAGCTTTTATAAGAGGGTGCCCTGAGAGGGTGAGAGTTGCCTACCAAGGGAGGTACTGCACCCAGGAAGCCTCAGCCTCATCTGCACTGGTCCCTGGCTTCGCCTCAGCTCCTGGCTCCAGGGTGTCCTCTGCCAGTGGCCTTTTGTGCACCAGGATGTGTCTCACTGAAAACTATTGAATAGGGGAAGAGAGTTGCACAGGAGAATCCGGCCAGGAGCTGCTGATCTGGGGGCCACAACCTGGTCCAAGGCATGTTCTCCAACTCAGTGTCACTCAGGTTTTCTACATATTTATTATATTTACCTTCTTTCTTTTTTGAAAAACAACAACAAAAAAACACCTTTTTTCTGGGGATAGAATGTTCCTCCTGGGGTTAGCCAGTTCTCCTTCTCCTTCTCCTTCTCCTTCTCCTTCTCCTTCTCCTTCTCCTTCTTCCTCCTCCTTCTCCTTCTCCTTCTTCCTCCTCCTCCTCCTCCTCTTCTTCTTTTTGATTTACTTTATTTATTTGAAAGGCAGAGTTATGGACCTAGACGGAGAGAGATCTTCCATGTATTGGTTCCTGTGGGGAGCAACCCGGACTAGACTGAGTTACTGGAATTAAGACTTATTCTATGCATCTGCTCTCCCACAATATGGCGCTGGGAGAGAAGAAAACAGCTTTTATACAGCTGCCTCCAGTTCAACCAATAAACTGTAGGACTTGCTCCTGATTGGAGGAGAGCAGCGTACTCGGCGTGTGGGCAGCCGAGTTGGGATTGGCAGAGGAGGACTATAAAGGAGAAGAGAGACGGCATGCACCGGGAACATCTAAGGGGAACATCTGAAGGAACGCCTGTGCAGCCCCCCAGAGAGCCGGCCGGCGGTGTGCCGCTCCCCTGCGGAAGTGGGGAATGTGGCCAGGGGGAACTGCCCTTCCACGGAGGTGGAAGGGATAGTGGCCAACCCGGGAAGAACCAGCAGCAAACCCGGGGAGGGCCGAGCAGACAAAAGAACAGTGCAGGGTCCTATGTCGTTCCTCCACGAAGACGGGGAGCGACAGTTCCCTCCAAAATGCTACAATGGCCAGGGTCAGGACTCCCACATGGGTTCAGGGGTCCAAGCACTTGGACCACCCTCTGCTGCTTTCCCAAGTGCATTAGCAGGGAGCTGGATCAGAAGAGGAGCAGTGGGGACTCAAACTGGCATCCATGCAGGATGCAGCTTAAAAGCCAGCCCCTGGTTAGCCAGTTCTTAGAGACCGCAGAAGCTTGACTGGCAACAATTGGGGCCAGACCTCCCCTACCTGTCTGTGCACTCTGGGAAGCAACATTTTTTGCCTTCATCATCCCACATACCTCTGAAGTTCAGAGTCAAACTAGCCGATCCTAAACTGTCAACTTCCCACCCCCTGCCCCACCTTTCCTGTGGAAATCCCAGTAAAGATTCTAGCCTAGACTTTACCTTATGCCTGTCCTCAGTCTCATTTTTTTAGATTCTTTTTTTTTTTTTTTTGACAGATAGATTTAGACAGTGAGAGAAAGAGACAGAGAGAAAGGTCTTCCTTCCGTTGGTTCACCCCCCAAATGGCCGCTACGGCCGGTGCTGCGCTGATCCGAAGCCAGGAGCCAGGTGCTTCATCCTGGTCTCCCATGTGGGTGCAGGGGCTCAAGCACTGGGCCATCTTCTGCTGCTTTTCCAGGCCATGGAAGAGAGCTGGATTGGAAGAGGAACAGCTGGGACTAGAACCAGAGACTATATGGGATGCTGGCACTGCAGGAGGATTAACCTCCTATGCCACAGCAACGGCCTCTCTCTGCCTCTTTTAAAAAGTTATTTATTTTATTTTATTTTATTTTATTTTTTTTGACAGGCAGAGTGGATAGTGAGAGAGAGAGACAGAGAGAAAGGTCTTCCTTTTTTGCCGTTGGTTCACCCTCCAATGGCCGCCACGGCTGGCGCGCTGCAGCCAGTGCACCGCGCTGATCCGAAGCCAGGAGCCAGGTGCTTCTCCTGGTCTCCCATGGGGTGCAGGGCCCAAGCACTTGGGCCATCCTCCACTGCCTTCCCGGGCCACAGCAGAGAGCTGGCCTGGAAGAGGGGCAATCGGGAAAGAATCCGGTGCCCCGACCAGGACTAGAACCCGGTGTGCCGGCACCGCTAGGTAGAGGATTAGCCTAGTGAGCCGCGGAACTGGCCTATTTATTTTATTTTTAAAAATTATTTATTTATTTGAAAGGCAGGGTGACACACACACAGAGGGAGAGAGAGAGAAAGAGAGAGAAAGAGAGAGAGAGAGACATCCATCTTCTGTCCACTGAGTCACTCCCCAAATGGCCGCCATGGCTGAGACCGGTCCAAACTGAAGCCAGGAACCAGGAACTTCCTCCTGGTCTCTCACATGGATGGTAGTAGCCCAAGTTCTTGAGCCATCTTCTGGTGCTTTCCCAGGTATATTAACAGGGAGCTGGATCAGAAGCAGAGTAGCAGGACTCAGACTGGCACTGTGAGACTGGATGCTGGCATCACAAGGGCAACTTAGCCTGCTTTGCCACAACATCGGGCCCTATTTATTTTCTATTTGCAAGGCAGAGATAAAAACAGAAGGGACAGACACATAAGACTTGTTTCACTCTTCAAATGCCTGCAAACAGCCATAGCTGTGCCAGGCTGAAACCAGGTCTCCCACCTGGGTGGCAGGGACCTAAGTACCTTAGCCATCACCTGCTGCCTCCTAGGATGTATATTAGCAGGAATCCGGAATCAGGAGCTGGGGCTCAAACTCAGGTACTCTGACAGGGTGCAGGTGTCCCAAGCGGCCTGTCAACTGCTGTACCAAACACCTACTCCTGGCTCTCAGACCACCTGTGCCTCTCCTTGTGGCCACGCCTCACTGGTCATCACATTAGAACAACAAGCAACACGGTTCCCTCACGTCCTACCAGAAAGCTTGCTTCCTGCCTTTCTCACATGTAAAACTCTTCCTGCAGGGGCCGGTGCTGTGGCTCACTTGGCTCATCCTCCACCTGTTGCGCTAGCACCCCATATGGGCGCCGGGTTCTAGTCCTGGTTGCTCCTCTTCCAGTCCAGCTCTCTGCTGTGGCCCGGAAGGGCAGTGGAAGATCGCCCAGGTGCTTGGGCCTCTGCACCCAGATGGGAAACCAGGAAGAAGCACCTGGCTCCTGGATTCAGATCAGCACAGCGCAGCGCCAGCCCTAGCAGCCATTTGGGGAGTGAACCAACGGAAGGAAGACCTTTCTCTCTGTCTCTCTCACTGTCTGTAACTCTACCTGTCGAATAATAATAAAAAAACAAAAACAAAAAAACCAAACCTCTTCCTGCTTCTTAAGATCAGTTTGGATGTCACCTCCACAAAGCCTACCCCAGGGGCCTCTGCCAGGGTTCCCTCTATCCTCTGGGGGTCCTGCAACCCAGTGAAGCAAACTTAGATGGAAATGTCCAATGCCTGTGTCACCAGAGTCCAGCACAAAGTTCAGGAAGCAGAGGCAAGTGTAGGTCAGCCCACAGATTGAAGCTAATGCAAAAACTTTGACAGTGGCAAGTCATTGGCCCCATGCCTTCACCTCTGGGAATCTACCCTTTGAAAGTCTTTTTAAAAATTGATTAACTTATTTATTTGAAATACCAAATGAGAGAGAGAGAGAGAGAGAGAGAGAGAGAGATCCTCCACCTGCTGGTTCACTCTCCAGATGGCCACACAGCCAGAGCTGGCAAGACTGAAACTAAGAGCCAAGAAGTTCATCAGGGTTTCCCATATGAGTGGCAGGGGCCCAAGTACTTGAGCCAGCTGTTTTCCCAGGTGCATAGGTAGGAAGCTGGATTGAAAGTGGAGTAGCTGGGACTTAAACAGGTGCTCCGTCCAGTATGGGATGCTGGCCTCACAAGCATCAGCCCCTGAAATTAATTCCTCAAAACCAAAAGCCATGTCAAAGCAACTTTCCCTGTAGAGGTGCTTATCGCAGTCTTCCTTGCTTTAAATCTGGTATTGACCATCACACTTACACACACATATGATGTGCAGGAGTCCCACCAAGAGCAGCAGTTCCTCCATTTCCGGTTCAGCTCTTCTAGTCAATCCTTTGGGCATTATCTTCCAATGCATAAGTAACATTGCTACCTTTTTTTTTTTTTTTTTTTTTTTACAAATAGAGATAGACAGTGAGAAAGGTCTTCCTTCCATTGGTTCACCCCCAAAATGGCCGCTACGGCCAGTGCTGCGCCGATCCGAAGCCAGGACCCAGGTGCTTCATCCTGGTCTCCCATCCGGGTGCAGGGCCAGGCACTTGGGCCATCCTCCACTGCCTTCCCAGGCCACAGCAGAGAGCTGGACTGGAAGAGGAGCAACTGGGACTAGAACCCAGTGCCCATACAGGATGCTGGCGCTGCAGGTGGAGAATGAGCCAAGTGAGCCATGGTGCCCTACATTGCTACTTTTTGATGGTTCCATTTCTTGTGTTCCATTTCTTGTGTTTCCATAATGTGAGAAGAAAAATGAGCTCTCTTCCCTTCCCCCGGGTCCCTGCCTCCCCTCCTCCATCTCTTCTAGCTGCTTGTGTTTCTGTTATCTGCAGTTTGGTCAGCGTTCCGGGGGATTGCTATCCAGGAGTAACTTCGCTGTGACTGTGTAGGTGCTATCTGTGGCTGAACAATGTAGGGCCGGGGCTGGGGCCATAATTGGTTTTCCTTCCCTAGAACAGCTTTTTTTTTGCACCAGTGGTAATGACTGTCATCTATTTCCCTACGAACTCACCACTAACTTTATCCTCACACTCTTCCTCAGGCAAATCTACTTCCTATTGCATAAAAACATTAGATGTCCCTGCAGCTTTAACACCTTAAGGAACTCTCTCCCAGGGCTTCTGTGTCCCCCAAGAACCCCCTGTACCACCATCCAGGGCCTCTCCTGAGCTGGAACCTCTCTTTCAAGGGTCCTTTCTAGTCCTCTGTCCCGATTTTCTGCAGGGTTGGTGTTTTTTTTTTTTTTTTTTTTTTTTTTTTTTTTTTTTTTTTTTTTTACAGGCAGAGTGGACAGTGAGAGAGAGAGACAGAGAGAAAGGTCTTCCTTTGCCGTTGGTTCACCCTCCAATGGCTGCCACGGCCGGCGCGCTGATCCAGAGCCAGGAGCCAGGTGCTTTTCCTGGTCTCCCATGTGGGTGCAGGGCCCAAGGACTTGGGCCATCTTCTGCAGGGTATTTTAAGTAGACTCTATAACAACTTTTAGAATCCAGAAGCATGGGAGATAAGGACTTCAGAGAACTTGCACATATGAAATGTTGCTAATTCATCCCCTGCCCACATCATCCCTGGCAACTTCATGGGCTTCAGGGGCTGGAAATGTGCTTTTTCCCATTATTCTAAAGACGTCTGCTCCCTTCCAGAGCTGCTATTGAGACAAATGGATCATCTTTATTGATGACCGCCTTTTATGGATCCTGCATTTGTTTTTCTATCTGGAAGCTTGTGAAAGTGTGCTTTTTTCCAGTTTGCGAAAATGCTATAGTGCTGGGCTTTGTGTTGGTGTGTTTTCCTCAGCGTGCACAGCCCTCACTATGTGTGTGTGTTGGAGGGGAGTGTCCTTTTCATTCTAGAGATCCGTGTTTCTGGGAAATTTATTGGATTATTTCTTCAGTATTTCTGCTTTCTGCTGTTGTGTTTGTTCCTGTCATCTCTGAAACCCCTGTTACTCAGTTGTTAGTCTTCCTGGACTAGCACAGACATTTTAAAATATTCTTCCCCTCATGTTTTCTCTTTCTTCATTGAACTTCATATTTCTGAGATCCTATTTTTATTTCCTAAAGCAATTTGTTTTGTTTGAATAATTTTCTGCTCTTTTAAAAATGCAAAATCTTGCCCTTGGGTCATGGGTGCAATATTTCCCTAGGGATGTTAATAACACTTTTTTTTTAAAGGTTTTCTTTCCTTCCTTGTTTCTACCTCCTTGAGATTATTTGTCTGTTTGCTTATTAGTTTTGGCCTCTAGACTTAAAATAAGAAATTCTGCTGAAGAGTGTGGTATCCTTGATTATCTGTTTACATTAAATGGAGAAAGGGAAAAGAGTTTCATCCATGTAGAGAAACAAGTACTGGATTCACCCTCCTGCCTTAAGCAGCAATACAACTGTAGTAATATTTGAAGGACTTGCTGAATGCAAGCATTCAGATCAGATAGCCTAAAGGTAACCAAATCATACTACTCCTTACAGAGTCTAGGCCCCCAGTAGTGCAGCACAATGATGCTCAGCATACCACCAGAAATTATTAAACATTAGAAGTATCAGGAAGCCCATAAAAATAAAAAAGAAAGCTCAGTAGAATGCTGCAGATGCCGAATGTGTTGGAATTGGCTCCTAGAACAGCTATCACAGGCCGGCACTGCGGCTCACTAGGCTAATCCTCTACCTAGCGGTGCCGGCACACCGGGTTCTAGTCCTGGTTGGGGCGCCGGTTCTGTCCCGGTTGCTCCTCTTCAGTCCAGCTCTCTGCTGTGGCCCGGGAAGGCAGTGGAGGATGGCCCAAGTGCTTGGGCCCTGTACCCACATGGGAGACCAGGAAGAAGCACCTGGCTCCTGGCTTCAGATCAGCGCAGTGCGCCGGCCTTACCGGCCATTTGGGGAGTGAACCAATGGAAGGAAGACCTTTCTCTCTGTCTCTGTCTCTGTCTCTGTCTCTCTCACTGTCTAACTCTGCCTGTCCAAAAAACAAAAAACAAAAAACAAAAAACAAAAAAAAAAAAAACCAGCTATCACAGAGAGTTGAGGAGTTAAAGGAAAACATGGAAATAAAGAGTGAACTAATGGGAACGCAGCATAGAAATGAAAGCATGTAAAGGAAAAAACCAGAAATGCTAGAGCTGAAAATACAATGTCTGAAATTTAAAATCTGAAACAGGCTTAACCGCAAAATAAGCCATGCAGAAGGGCTTAGTAAACTTGAAAGAAAATCATTAAAAGCTTGCCAAGCTGAATCAGAGCAAAGCAAAAGGACTGGAGCCTCAGTGATCTGTGCTAAGAACACTTACAGCACCATGAGGTACATGTGATGAGGGCCTCAGAAGGACAGGAGCAACCTGGGGCAGCAGGAACAATACTCAAAGAATGGTCAAATTTTTTTTAATTTTGATGGCAAATATGATTCATATATATCTGTGAAGCTCAAGGAACCCCAGGAAGTGTAAAGACGCACACCCTAACGTCACATTGCAGTAGAACTGCTGTAGGTGAAAGATAAAGAGCCAATTCTTTAAAAAGTCAGAAAAAAGGCACAGTATAAAAGTATACACAGGAGCCCGCACTGTGGCATAGCGGGTAAAACTGCTGCCTGCAGTGCCAGCATCCCATATGGGTGACAATTCACGTCCCAGCTGCTCCACTTCCTATCCAGCTCTCTGCTATGGACTGGTAAAGAAGTAGAGGCCCCTGCACCTGCATGGGAGGACCTGGAGCAGGCTCTTGGCTCCTGGATTCAGATCGGTGCAGCTCCGGCCGTTGCAGCCAATTGAGGAGTGAGCCAGCAGGTGGAAGACTCTCTCTCTCTCTCTCTCTCTCTCTCTCTCTGCCTTTCCTCTCTGTGTAACTCTGACTTTCAAGTAAAATAAATAAATCTTAAAAAAAAAAGTGTACACTGTATACAGCCATCAAGATGACCTTGGAGCTTTCACCAGAAACGACAGAACACCAAGAAAATGGGGTGGCTCCTTTAAATTACGAAAGAGAAATGGATGCAGAATTATGCAACCACTGGAAATACCCTTTGAAATGAAGGTGAAATAGAAGGCATTTTCAAACAAACAAAAGCCAAAAAACTTAATTAATAGCAGACCTACAATACAAAAAAATACAAGAGTTTTTTTTTAATTATTTATTTTGAAAGGTAAGTTACGGAGTTAAGGGGCAGAGAGAGAGAGAGAGAGAGAGAGAGAGAAATCTTCCATCCACGTTCACTCCTCAAATGGCTGCTGAACCCAGGAGCTTTATCCAGGTCTCCCATGTGGGTGCAGGGGCCCAAGGACTTGAGCCATCCTCTGTTGCTTTCCCAGGTGTGTTACTAGGGAGCTGGATCGAAAGTGGAGCAGCTGGGACTTAAACCAGTGCCCATATGGGATGCCAGCATTGCAAACAGCAGCTTAACTCATTACACCACAATGCTGGCCCCAAGAGTGGGTTTAAAATATGCAGTGCTGGTATCCCATATGGGTACCAGTTCAAGTCTCGGCTGCTCTACTTCCAATCCAGCTCTCTGTTATGAGCTGTTGAAGATGGCCCAAGTACTTGGGCCCTTGAACCCTTGTGGGCGACCTGAAAGAAGCTCCTGGCTCCTGGCTTTGGATCAGTGCAGCTCCGGCCCTTGCGGCCATTTGGGGAGTGAACCAGCAGATGGAAGATCTCTCTCTCTCTCTCTCTCTCTCTCTCTGTGTGTGTGTGTGTGTGTGTGTGTGTGTAACTCTGACTTTCAAATAAATAAATAAATCTTTAAAAAAAAATCAAGATCCAGCTATCCACTTTACAAACATGCACTCTGTAAAGAATTGTGTTGTTTTAAAATATACCAAGCAGGGATCGGCACTGTGGTGTAGTGGGTAAAGCCTCCGCCTGCAGTGCCGGCATCCCATATGGGTGCTGGTTTGAGTCTCAGCTGCTCCACTTCTGACCCAGCTCTCTGCTATAGCCTGGGAAAGCAGTAGAAGATGGCCCAAGTGCTTGGGCCTCTGCACCCGCATGGGAGACCTGGAAGAAGCTCCTGGCTCCTGGCTTCGGAATGGCGCAGCTCCAACCTACATGGCCAATTGGGAAGTAAATCAGTAGATGGAAGACCTCTCTCTCTCTCTCTCTCTCTCTCTCTGCCTCTCCTTCTCTCTCTAACTCTGACTTTCAAATAAATAAATAAATCTTAAAAATATATATATATATATACCAAGCAAAGATCAACCATTAGAAACCTGGCGTGGCTCATATGAGACAAATTAAATTTCAGGACCACAACTGAAACCAAAGACAAATAATGACTTTTCATAAGATTAAAAGGCTGTATTCATCAGGAACATACTGTAATTATAAATGTTCATGCATTTGATAGAGGACTTTAAAAATTCATGTGGCAAGGGGCCAGAGCTGTGGCATAGCAGATAAAGCCACTGCCTGCAGTGCCGGCATTCCATCTGGGCATGGGTTCAAGTCCCCACTCCTCCATGTCTGATCCAGCTCTCTGCTATGGCCTGGGAAGGCAGTAGAAGATGGCCCAAGTCCTTGGGCTCCTGCACCCATGTGGGAAACCCAGAAGAAGCTCCTGGCTCTTGGCTTTGGATCAGTTCAACTCTGGCTGTTGCAGCCATTTGAGGAGTGAACCAGCAAATGGAAGACCTCTCTCTCTGCCTCTGCCTCTCTGTAACTCTGCCTTTCAAATACACAAATAAATCTTTAAGAACAATTTATGAGGCAAAATCTGAGTGGTCTAATGGAGGATTAATTAGACAAATTCACAGTTAGAGCTGGGGCGTTCTACACTCTCCCCTGAGAACTGATGAAAACCAAAGTGAACCAAAAATCAGTGAGCAGTGGGTGGGTGCCTTCAACAATATTCTCAGCCAATGGATACTGAACACTCTATCCAACAGCTTCAAGTCACACACCATTTTCAAGTGCAGGTGTAAAACCTGCTGGAAGCAACTTCTCAGCACTCTGGACGGTGGTCAGAGATGTACAGCACCCTGAGGCATAGCTGCCATGCAGGACGGGAGCACAGAGGCACTTGGTGGCCGAGGCCCTGACACTGGCCCAGGCCCTCTTTGAGGAGGTGGCCAATCTGGAGCCAGACATCCACACTCCCAGTGTGGGGACCCGGGGCAGATGGATCCTTATTCCCCGGGATTTGTCTTTGCCTCTTTGGCCTAACTAGAGGTGCCTGAAGGATTGACACAGGGAGCTTGGCTCTGTTTTGCCAACTTGGAGCTCTGGGAGGGTAGAGCTGTGGCTACACAGAGGATACAGCCGACACAGCTGTCCCCCTCTATCCATGGTGGAGAGGGTGTTCCAAAACACCCCAGCGCATGCCTGGAACTGCAGATCATGTGAACCTTATATATACTGTGTTTCTCTACACATACACACTCAAATCTAACAGCTTTCTCATCTTAGCACTGTGGCTGTAGTACTTACAGTTAGGAAGTGTAACAACAAAACTAGCACAAATTGCTTTTTGCTTCCTTACAATTTCACAGATAGAAGATTCGTTCTTTTTTTCATTTTTAAATATTTATTTATTTATTTGAAAGTCATAATTACACAGAGAAGGAGAGGCAGAGAGAGAGAGAGAGAGAGAGAGAGAGAGAGGTCTGCCATCCAATGGTTCACTCACCAAGTGGCCACAATGGCCGGAGCTGCACCCACCCAAAGACAGAAGCCAGGAGCTTCTTGCTGGTCTCCCACTCGGGTGCAGGGACCCAAGGACTTGGGCCACCTTCGATTGCTTTCCCAGGCCATAACAGAGAGCTGGATTGGAAGTGGAGCATCCGGGTCTCGAACCCATGCTCATATGGGATGCCGGCACTTCAGGCCAGGGAATTAACCCTTGCACCACAGCACTGGCCCCAGAAAATTTGTTCTTACTGTTGGTCTTAGCGACACCCACAGATGATGCTTTCCTTCCCTCACTAAGAAATTTCCCCTTTCTAGTGAAAGGAATCACGCTAGGGCTTCTCTTTGGTGTATTTGAGTTGGCAGCATTGCCAGACTTGTGCTTTGAGGCCATTATTGAGTAAAATAAGGGTTATTTGAACACAAGCACAGTGGATCTCTGGTGACAAAGGGCAGGTAGCATATACAGCGTGGATATGCTGCACAGAGGGAGGAGCCACATCCTGGTTGGGGGAGGATGGATCAGGAAGGCTTGAGATTTCCTCATGTTATTCAGAATGATCTATAACTTAAAATTTATCAACTGTTCACTTGTAGAATTTTCCATGTAGTATATTCTGATCACATTGGGCACAGGTGACTGAAACCAGAGAAAGTGAGCTGGGTAAGTGCGGGAGGGGAACCACTGTATCTTAGTTCTACACCTACACTCTGTCATAAAATTGCCAATCTCTTGGAGCCTTGGTTTCCTCATCTGTAAAATAGGGGTGATAATGTCTACTGTAGACTATGGCAAAGAAAGGTTTTATATCAGGTCTCATTCCAAAAGAGTTTCAAGACAGCGTGTTAATTGGTGTGAAGGACACAGCAGCAGTAAGTCTTCTTCTTCTTTTTTTTTTTTTCTTTTAGATTTTTTTATTTATTTGAAAGCCAGAGTTACACAGAGAAGGATAGGCAGAGAGAGAAAGAGGTCTTCCATCCGATGGTTTACTCTGCAGTTGGCCGCAATGGCCAGAGCCACCATGATCCGAAGCCAGGAGCCAGGAGCTTCTTCCAGGTCTCCCACACAGGCGCAGGGGCCCAAGGACTTGGGCCGTCATCCACTGCTTTCCCAGGCCACAGCGGAGAGCTTGATTGGAAGTGGAGCAGCCAGGACTTGAACTGGCGCCCATATGCGATGCCAGCACTGCAGGTGGCAGCTTTACCTGCTATGCCACAGCGTTGGCCCCAGCAGTAAGTCTTCTGAGCGTGATTCCTCCCACTCTCCCGTTGTGAGCTCGCTGCTTCCCACTCAAGATATTGCCACCAACTCAAACTTCTCGACTCACTCATAACAGAGTTGCAAGTGGCCAAGGTTTAGCCTGGACAACGTTTGCTGGGAGCTTCCACTGGAGCACAAAGGGAGACAGCACAGCAGGAAGAGGTTCTGCTTCCGACTGGCTCACCAAAGAAGCTAAACAGAGCTTTTAACTGGCTGCAGAGGCACGGCCTTGCCCGCCTCGTCTCTGACTTGTCCCCCTCGGCACATGGCACTTATGTTTGCACTCAGCTCAATGTTCTGCACAGGCGCAGTTGCATGCTCAATTTGGCTGTGTTGCTCATGACTGCCTCCCCTGGAAGGTCATATAGCATTGTATTGGGCTACTCAGGTGATATGCTTGGTTGGTAAAGGCCCTAACAGGGCAGTAGGGGGTGTTTTGTGGTTAGGGTCTGGATGCTCACTGCTCCTGGTTGGCTTGGAGTTAGGTGGAAGACCTGGGGTAGGAGGTGGATACATGGCTGGATCGGGAGGGATTCAATTTTTTGAACTCTGCTTCTACGCTGTCTCATGTCCAGGGAAGGGTCTCCTGTTGGGAGAAGCGGGTCTGTGTGCCAGCACAGGGCCTCACAGTGGGCAGAGAGGGATTTGCTGAGGATGGGCCTCCCCGGGACCCCTGAAAGTCCGGCTCGGCCCCGTTGTGAGGTGGCTCAGCTCTCACTGCAGGAAGGCTTGTTCGCAGCTGCTCCAGACTCACTGTCTAGTTCCAGGGAAGTTATGCTCATGGCCATGCCAGCTTGGTACCTGCCTGAAACACACCCTCACTCCCACCCTTGCCCTGACTTCCAGTCATGAGCAGCGGGCCACCCCTGTCCTGGCTGTTTGCTGGCTGCTGGCACGCATCCTCTTTGTGCTGTCACCATCACACAGCACCTCCCAGCCTCTGGCTCTGGCTCCTGGGTTGCGACACAGTCCCTGGAACTGGGCTCTCCAAGGCCACGAATCCAGAGCTCATAACTCACAGGGCCACACCCTTGCTGCGAAAGGTTTTCCCCTTCTCTGGGATTATTTCTTCAAAGCAAATTCCCAGCAGTCAGATTCTTGAGCTAGAAAACATGAATATTTTTGTGATTCTGACTGCTTTTGGTCAAATTATTTCTCCACGTGTTTGTTGTACTTCTGCTATTAGTAAATGAATATACGGGTTTTGCTACGTTATTGGCATTGATTCTTCCTAACTTTTCAAAATTTCTGCCAAATAGCTCTATTCTTTCATGTTTTGGAAAGAAAAATTTCTTGTCAAAATATTCTTTTATTATGGACAAAGAGGCCAGTGGTAAACAGACACCCAAAACAGCTAAGTGTTTGGCATGCTGTCACAGCTCTTTATCAAAAGCAAATCCTTTTTTGCCCTTCCAAACTTTGTGAGGACATTTTCCCAGAGGGTGGCAATGCCTTCACGACCCTGGGTGATCAAGACATCTTCAGAGTCCTCTAATGCCCAATCCATATGCACATTTCCCCATTGCTAAACAATGAAGTCCTTTCTCATTTTGCTTCACCAGGATCCAGGCAGTTGCATGAGTCAGGTCAGTTGTCCCACCCAATGCACCTCCTTCCAACATAGTGTAACTGCACCTGCCATCTCCCCTTCCTCCTTGAAATTGAAAGAATTGAAAGTCGCTTCTAAAGTTAATTCTTTGGATTTTGACTCAACATTTCAGCTAAAAACATTAGGTCTGGGAGTTCCCATCCCCTGCTATTTGGGCACATGAAATTCCAAAGCATCTCTCTGGATGGAACCCATGTTGACCACTTCAGGTAAATGTACACATCAACAGTTCAGGTATTGGCTGGTGCCCATTGCTTAGCAACCAACAAGGGTGCGCTCATCAGCTTGAGGCTGCTGGGTACCATGATTCAGTCACTCACTCACTCATTCATCTTTCCTGTTGAAGATAAATTGTAAATAGGAGGGAAGCCAGCACTTATTGAGTAGCTACTAATGCGTCAGCAAAATTCTGATGCTTGGCTGTCCTCTGTTGCTGAGTCGTGCGCTGCATGATGATGTTGTGGTCAACAAGGGACTTTGCATGTGGTGGCGAGATGATCATGACCTGAAGAACTCCTGTCGCCAGGGACATTGCAGTCCTTGTGACATCACAGCACAACACATTCCTCGTGTGTGTTGCAACACTGATGTAAAGGCATCTACTGGGCTGCTGGTCACAGAGAGGTGTAGCATCCGCAAGCAGGAATGGGGCACAGCAGTTGATAATGATAATAAATAACTATGTTACTGGCTTATGGATTTCTGTTCTATTCCTTATATTCTATGCTGTTCTTTCACGGTGAACTTCCACTTATAAACACACTTCCTTTAGACAGTGTGTCCTGTAAGGCCAGCAGTGGCTTCACATATGCTGCATGGGTTGCATCTCTTTATTACCTAATTTCATCTCGTGTCTTGTTCATTGTGGCCTGGGAGCACTAGTGTAGACCATATATGTAGACTGCTGAGTCTAGGTGGGTAGCCTGCCGCACCATCCAGGCTTGCGTGAACACACTCTGTGACATTTCCACAGTGACACATTTCTCAGAATGTGTCCCCATGCTAAGTGACACAGGGCTGTATTTGATCTCTACAACAACATGGTAAAAGAGAAGACTGATATGATCCGGGTAGGATTACCAGTCAGCGAGAATTGGGATCCTACCCTTGTGGTAGGCTCTATACTATTATTCTTAACTCACCAGGGAGAGAATTGGCTCAGATACGGTCCTGACTCTCCCAAGGGTGCAGGCCCAGGGAGAGGCAAGGCAGGATGTGGACATGGGTTTCTTGCCTTCTGCAGTGCTGTTCTTTCTGGTCTGTCAAGGGTCAGTAGCCAGCACCCACAGCTGCCTTTAGAAGTTTTCTTCTAGAAAGATACATACAGGCAGGACTGACAAAATGAGCCAAATGTTTGGCTCAATGAATGGCCACTGGCTACTCTCCCTGTTCTTGTGAGACACAGACACCAATCTGTTGGTGCCAGAGCATTCAGTTCTGGTGGCAGGTGAGGGTCACACAGGAGCCAGAGGTGTGGGCTCACTGGCACAGAGGGAGGAGCTGAGGCAGATACTGGAGGTGGCCAGGCTGCATGGAAAGCACCATTCCACTTTTCACTGCTAAACAAAATACCTGAGGACAGGTACATTAAGAAGAAGAAGTTTAGGGGCTGGCATTGTGGCACAGCAGGTTAAGCAGCTGGTTGGGGTCTTGGCTGCTCCACTTCCAGTCCAGTTTCCTACTAATGTGCCTGGGAAGGCAGCAGGTGATTGCCCAAGTAGTCGGGCTATCTGTGTGGGGGCACTCAGTTCCTGGAGTTCCTGGCTCCTTGGCTTCAGTTTGGCCCAGTCCTGGCTGTTGCAGCCATTTGGAGAGTGAACCAGTGAATGGAAGGTTTCTCTCTCTGTCTCTTCCTCTCTCTCTATTGGTCTTTTTAAAAATGAAAGAAAATAACCTTATTTAGTGCACAGCTTTGGAGGCTGAAAGTCTAAGACCAGGCAGCTCCACCTGTTCAGCTTCTGGCCAGGATCTCCTTGGCTGAATCACAATCTTGTGGAGAAGAGGGGAGGGAACTGGCTGCATGCAGAAGGGGTCAAGCATGAGAAGCAACCTCCCCTTAAACAGCCTACCCTTGAGAACTGACTGGTTCCCCAAGGTCAGAGTTAATCCCCACCAAGGGCAGCTCCCCCAGTGATCTATCCCACCACCCAAAGGACCCATGGCATCTCACATTGGTCCACTGGATACCAAACTTCTTGCCCATGAACTTTTGGGGGACAAACCACATCCATACGGGGACAGGCAGTGAGGGAATCTGAGATGGCCATCCAAGCTGTGACAACATAATGTCATAGACTGGGTGACTGACAGCAAACAGCAGGAATGTGGGCCTGGGAGCCTGAATTCAGGCACTGGCAGGTTCCAGGTCTGGTGAGGCCTATGACCTGGTCCATGCAGCAGGAGAGGTGAGGGAGCTCTGGGGGCCTCTTGGGTAAGGGCACTCATCCCGTTCCTGACCTCATCAACCCGCAGAGGCTCCACAACCTTCTACGCCAGCCGCCTGCAGATTGTTTCAAGGGTGTGTGTGTGTGTGTGTGTGTTTGCAGGCAGTGGCTTTTTTTAAAAAAAGATTTATTTATTTTGCTTGTAAGTCAGAGTTACACAAAGAGAGAAGGAGAGGCAGAGAGAGAGAGAGAGAGGTCTTCCATCCACTGTTTCACCCCCAATTGGCCACAAGGGCCGGAGTTGCACCGATTGGAAGCCAGGAACCAAGAACCAGGGTATCCTACATGGGTGCAGTTGCCCAAGGGCTTAGGCCATCTTCTACTGCTATCCCAGGCCATAGCAGAGAGCTGGATAGGAAGCGGAGCAGCTGGAACTTGAACTGGCGCCCATACTGCAGGCGGTGGCTTTACTCACTATGCCACAGGACCGGCCCCTCAAGGTGTGCATTTTGAGGGGAACAAAGCATTCGGAGCACAGCAGCAGGGAATGCAAAATCTTACCCAGAAGCCACAGGTATGCCTCCTAGCAGGAGAGACTACACTGGTCTTTTTACCTTGGGAAACACAACCCCTCTTAAAGAGCCAGCAGGGGGACCACACACTCAGTGAGACAGGCGGATGGGAAAGGGTGAGCTGCAGCCTCTGCATATGTAGGAACTCTTCTCACCTGCTAGGGGGCCTCAATGTGTAGAAGCGGTCTGCAAGGAGAGACAGCAAACAAGCAGGTGCTGCCTGGCACCTGCGATTTAGGGACGGAGAGAAATCAGGGGTCCTCAGCTTTACTGACATGACTTTGTACAGAGAAGTATCCACGTGTAATTTGAGCACTTGAACTTAATTGAACAATACAAACAGCAAGCTGCTGTCATCTCCACCTGGAGACTGCCAAAGGGAGGGACAACCCAGGCCCAAAAGGAAGTGGGATGCATGGCCTCCAGGACCCAGCTCATGGCCCCATCCCAATAACTGATGAGTAAAGGAGGGGACACATGTATGTCTCCCATCATCGGCCAGGCCTGCAGCAGGCCCTCATGCATGGTGGTTGGGGCCATCATCCCCAGCGTTCTCTTCCAGGGACAAGCTGCAGGCTGAGGGCTCCAGCTGGGTGTGTGCGGAGGCCTGGACCCTGTTCTGCCCTTTCCCTTAGTTGCTCCTTAGCCTTCCTACCACCCTGCCTGAACAAGCCAGTCCCTGGCCCCTGCTTGTCTTCCCCAGCCCTCTGCATTTTGGGGGATCTTTAGTTGCATCTTCCCTGTGTTGAGATAGACCCCGGATCCTCTGAGTCTCCTTCAGGGGCTGGGACATCCTGGTCCTCTACTGGTGGCAGGTTCTGCTGGTCCAGACCCCCTGTCTCAATTCCTGCCCTGCCTCACTTAGCTTTGTCTCTCCTTGGAAATGAGTCCAAGTTGGGTTCCCGGAACTGGGCCTTCTGCATCCTCCACTTCCTGTGCCTTTAGCCTTCTCCCATTCCAAGGTTCTGTCTTCACAGCAACCCCAATAATTGCAAACAGGACAGAGATCCGTGCAAGGAAGTCACTGACCCAGAACAGCTGACAACTGTGCTCTGGTTCCTAGTTCAGACACATTCCGAAGACTCCCCAGATGTAAGATTGTTTCCACAGAGCGCCTGGCACTTGGAGATTGCTGGAAACATAACTGCCATCGACCGCCTAGTCTCCATCAGTCCTTCCTCCTCCCTGGAGCTCCTCCACCACCACCAGGGGTCTCCCCCACCAACTGCTAATTAATACACCATGAACAATGTTGACCAAGAGAGAATCAGCCTCACTGAGAACAAAGAGAATACCATTTATTTGAGAGTTTATTAGGATTGCAACCCAGGAGACATAAAGTCCAAGCACATTAAAAAATGTGCTCCAGGCCGGCGCCGCGGCTCACTAGGCTAATCCTCCGCCTAGCGGCGCCGGCACACCGGGTTCTAGTCCCGGTCGGGGCGCCGGATTCTGTCCCGGTTGCCCCTCTTCCAGGCCAGCCCTCTGCTGTGGCTAGGGAGTGCAGTGGAGGATGGCCCAGGTGCTTGGGCCCTGCACCCCATGGGAGACCAGGAAAAGCACCTGGCTCCTGGCTCCTGCCATCGGATCAGCGCGGTGCGCCGGCCGCAGCGCGCCGGCCGCGGCGGCCATTGGAGGGTGAACCAACGGCAAAAGGAAGACCTTTCTCTCTGTCTCTCTCTCTCACTGTCCACTCTGCCTGTCAAAAATAAAAAAAAAATAAATAAATAAAAAAAAAAATGTGCTCCAAGGTTTTCCAAAACGGAACTCGTTTTATAGCCTGAGAACTACCAGGGGGGTTGTTTAACTACATCTCCTGACTGTCTTATAAGGAGGAGACAGGATGCAGTCTCAAGAAACAAGGATGCCACCATCACAGCCTGTTATTCACCCCAGTCACAAGGTCTGCGTGGACCCAGGCAGGGATGTGCAAAACAGCCCTGTTCAGCAGCCCAGTTGTAGACACACCTGAGGCCCTCTAGGGCAAGGGCTCCCTGACTCTGTTTTGAGTACCCCAACTCAGTGCTGCTCTGCTTTAATTTCCTTGTTTCACAGCAGTGGGAGAAAAGGTAGAGGTAAAAAGAGATTGCTCCATTGGGAAGAGATTCAATCTTTGGCACAAGTGTTAATGGAAGATTAGGCAGGTTGGAACTATGGATGCAATTCAAGCCTACTTAATTGGAAGGATTCTAGGGTAAATTTCTAAGCAGGATGGAGAGAAGTAGCTATATTATTTTTTCCAGGCAAGCAAATCAAATAAACAACAACAGCCTGTGGGTGATGTGTGATTACAGGTGGTCCTGGACTTACAGTGAGGCTGCCCCCTACTATCACAAGCTGCAAATATCCTAAGTAAAAATGCATCGGGAGGCAGGGGTTTCACCTATTGGTTAGGATCCCATATTGGAGTGCTTTGGGTTTGAGTCTTAGCTCCACTCTTGATTCCAGCTTCCTGCTAATGCACACTCTGAGAGGCAGTAGTGAGAGCTCAAGAAATTGAGTCCCTGCCAGTCACGTGGGAGATCTGGATTGAGTTTCTGGTGGTTGGCTTTGGTTTGGTCCAGCCCCAGCCAATTGTGAGCATTTAAGGAATGAACCAGTTGGGTCGGGGGGTTCTCCCTGTCTGTCATTGCCATCACCACCACAATCACCATTGTCATCACCACCTTCATCATCACCACCGTCATCACCACCACCACCATCACCACCACCACTGCTACCATAGCAGCAGCAACAGTGTCATCACCACCACCACCACCATCGTCATCACTGTCATCTTTGACATCACCAGGGCAGAATTAATAATGAGGCTGCTTAGATGCATTCTGATCGGCTGGTCTCTGTTGATCTGCACAGTGACCCTGTGTGTGTTGTCTTGTTATTGCCCCATTCAAGACTAATACATTGAGGCTCACCTTAGAGACTGGATCTTTTCCAGTGTGACATGGCTCCATGGCAGGAGCTCTGACCCCACAGACCTATAGTGCTGGGAAGTCCCTTGGATACAGAGTCCTTGTCTGCTGCACCGGGATGACCCACGGTCCCAGTCTGCTGTCCTTTGTTGCAGACTGGCCCTGCTAATGTTCTACTGCTCATCTGTTAGTCTTTCAGGGGCACCAAGACAAGAACTGAGGGCCTCCTGGTGGGGGGTGGTTTGGGGCAAGATGCTGCCTTAGGGTGCACTAGAGCAGTGTCTGGCTGTGGGCAGCATATAGGGCAGAGCCTCCTCTCCGCCAGGAGCAGCAGCAGCAGCTGAGGTTCTAGCCACACCCAGTGGCTCCCCCTCTAAGACAGAGCCCACTCAGGCTCAGGCTCAGTGCCTGGGGGACCTGGCGCTGGGCTTGCTTCCAAGGTGCTTGCTGACCCCTCCAGACTCCTACAGTGTGTCCCCATTGAGGCCCCTACCATTCACAATTGCCACCGTACTGCTCCCTCTGTATGCCACTCCCACCATTCCTGGCCCCTCACAGCAGCCCCTGGAGCCTGCCTTGCTCCCTTCCCTGTTCACAGCCAAGAAACAGTGGCTGAGGTCCTGGAAGTGACTGAGGTCATGCGGGAAGTGAGTAAGGTATTATTTGTTCACAGCTCTTTCTTTCTTTTCTTTTCTTTTTTTTTAAAGATGTATTTATTTATTTATTAGAAAGTCAGAGTTACACAGAGAGAGATGGAGAGGCAGAGAGAGAGAGAGGTCTTCCATCCACTGGTTCACTCCCCAATTGGCTGCAATGGCCAGAGCTGCACCGATCTGAAGCCGGAGCCAGGGGCTTCCTCCGGGTCTTCCACACTGGTGCAGGGGCCCAAGCATTTGGACCATCCTCCACTGCCTTCCCAGGCCATAACAGAGAGCTGGATCACAAGTGGAGCAGCTGGGACTTAAACCGGGGCCCATATGAGATGCCAGCACTGCAGGAGGCGGCTTTACCCGATACACCACAGTGTTGACCCCGACACCTGCTTCTTTTTAAAGTATTTATTTCATTTATCTGAAATACAGAGCTACAGAGAGAGGATTTGGGGAGAGAGATCTTACATCTGCTGGTTAGCTCCCAAAATGGCTGCAATGCCGGAGCTGGGTCAGGCCAAAACCAAGAGGTTCATCCAGGCTCACCCTTGGGTACAGGGCCCCAAGGACCTGGGCCATCCTCTACTGCTTTCCCAGGCTCATTAGCAGGGAGCTGGACCAGAAATGAAGCAGCTGAGACTCGAACCAGTGTCCACGTGGGATGCAGACAGCAGCCTTAACTTGCTATGCCACAGCGCAGGTCCTCACAGCTGCTTCTGATTGGTTGTCCCCAAAGCCGTCTTGCAGAATTACTGAAGATGTCCTTCCCTGTGCTCCTTGTCTCTCCCTGTTCAGGCGGTTTTTAATCCTTATGGCCCTCTGAGAAAGATGGTTCCTGGAGAGACAGTCAGGGGAGCACACCGGGCTGTCAGGCGCTTGCTGGGAGACATTTGAAACCCGTGCCTCGGCTTACCCACAGACCCTAGGGAAAGGCTTTTAGGTACAGCAGATAGGGGAAGTTGGATGCCAAAGTCAAGTGTGAGGTGCTGGTGAGTGTGATGTTGCCAGAGCCAGGTGTCCCCAGGCAGGTGTGGAACTCCCTGGGGCTGCTCTGAGCCTCTGCAAAGGGACCCTACATTCAACTTTTCCAACTCCTAGAAGGCCAGGCAGGACCAGAGCCTAGAGAGGTTCCAGGAACCCAGGTCAGGGGCACCTGGCCTTACTTCCCAGCTGATTCCAGGGAGCCAGGAGCCCACAGGCAGCCCAAGTCAAGCGTCCCAGGCCAGAGCACAGCCAGGCCCAGGGCCTTTCTGGGAGGATGAGCTTGAGTGTGGCACCTAAGGAGGGAGGTGTGAGAGCAGCCACTAGGGTGCTTGGTGCTGGGGACTGGGAGTGAGAGAGACAAGCAACTCTGAGGGGCCCCCAGCATGGGGAGCAGCACTGAGTGGGGAAGCTGGGCTGGGGAAAGTGTGGACATCCCCACAGCTCAGGAGGCACTGGGGCTGGGGAGCTGTCCATAGAGCCCGCTCAGCAGGTATCCTTCTATCCCTCCCCATCACCTGTTTGCCCCTTAGCAGAAGGGCAGAGAGAGAGCCCTGCAGGAATTGATCTCAGTCACAGAGTAATCGAGGAATTACAGAACTGGGCAGAGCTGGTCTCAGGGTGCCTGTACAAGGGCTCTGTGGCACAGACCTCGGAGCGGAGACCAACAAGGCCAGTGGAGAGTGGGGTCACAGCCTTGCCCACCTGACTTGGGTGCTGCAGAGTTCGTGCCTTGCAGAGTTCGTGTCCTGCCTTCTCCTGCTCATCTCTGGGGAGCCCCGCAGCTGGAAGGATCTGGGTCTCTTGTGTTCCCCACACCATGCAACTCCAGGGCCAAGCAAGCACATATCTCTTGGCTGTACAGTTGGATGAGGGAGTCCGGCTTCTAACTTTGGGGTAGGCTGGTCACAGTAATACAGAACACTTTCCCCACACCCCAGAAACCCTTTACAAACTTCATACATTTCATAATTACAACTTTAAGAACACGGTGATTCTTCCCACCCTACCCACCATTCCCCCAACCCCTCTTCCTCCACCCTCTCCTATTCCCATTCTTATTTTTTTTTACTAAGATCTATTTTCAATTACCTTTATACACATATGATTAACTCTGTTAAGTAAAAAGTTCAACAAATAGTATGAAAAAAAAAACAAAACACTGTTCCTCAACAGTCAGGACTAGGGCTATTCAGAGTGTCAATTTCACTTCTATAGGTTGCCTTTTTGGTGCTCTATTAGTTATCACAGTTCAGGGAGAACATATGGTATTTGTCATTTTGGGACTGGCTTATTTCACTAAATATGACTTCCAGTTTCATCCATTTTGTTGCAAACAACTTAATTTTTTTCTTTTTTTACCACTGTGTAGTGGTCCATGGTGTACATATCCCATAATTTCTTTATCCAGTCTTCAGATGATGGGCACTTGGGTTGATTCAATATCTTAGCTATTGTGAATTGAGCTGCAATAAACATGAGGGTACAGATCACTCTTTCATATGCTGATTTCATTTCTCTTGGGCAACTTCCCAGGAGTGGATGGCTGGGTCATATGGTAGGTCTATATTCAGATTTCTAGAATATAGAATACTTTCATATCTCCTGCCCCAAAACCTTCCTCAGTCTGTCCTGATACCCACCTGCAAGGTGTCCTGTAATTTCACCTTTTCCAGGATGTCATATACACGGAATCACTATGTAATGTCATTCATTTGAGATCTGTATGTCTTGTTGCATGGATCAAGAGTTTGTTGCTTTTATTACTAAGTAGTCTTCTGTTCTAGTAATGAATCAGAGTTTGCTTATCCATTCACTTGTGTATGGACATTTGGGTTATTTCCAGCTTGTGGCAGGGATGAATTGAGCTGCTATAAACATCTTGTGTGGATGTATATTTTTACTTCTTTAAATACCTAGGAGTTGGGAGCACAAGTTCACATGTAAGTGTATGTTTAACTTCACATAAAAAACTGCCAAACTGTTATCCACCGTGGATGTACAGATTTAGGGAAGGTTGTAAGATTTAGTCAAGAAGGGGGCACAAGAACACAGGTGGAGAATCTGAAACAATTTACTCCCTTGGGCTTGTTTTTCAGAGGTTGTTCTGGGAAAGCTTATCTTTAAAAAAAAAGATTTATTTATTTGAAAATGCAAGTTACACTGAGAGAGGAGATGCAGGGGTGGGGGGGGGGGTCTTCCATCTGCTGGTTCACTCCCCAAATGGCCACAATGGCCGGAGCTGCGCGGATCCGAAGCCAGGAGCCAGGAGCTTCTTCTGGGTCTCCCATGTGGGTGGGGAGGGGCAAGGACTTGGGCCATTTTCTATGGCTTTCCCAGGCCATGGCAGAGAGCTGGGTTCAGAAGTGGAGCAGCCAGGTCTCAAATCTGTGCCCATATAGGAAGCTGGCACTGCAGGCAGTGGCTTTTACCCGCTATGCCACAGCGCTGGCCCCGAAAACTTGTCTTTCAACATTGAGCTCAGAGCTGGGCCAGACCACTACAAGCAAGGAAAGCTGCTGGAAATCTGAGTGGAGTTTTGGACAATGTGTGAAATTGAATGTTGCTATGAAGGGTCCTCTTGCTGCCCTATTTATATCCTGGACACTCCCTAACTTTGCTATACCTTCCTGCAGTCTCCTTCACCAACCACAGGTAAACAAAACTTCCCTCTGAGCAAGTCCTGCTGTAGCTGATTATCTGGTGACACCCCAAGCGGATGGATCCCTTGGGTCTGCTAACAGATGCACCATCCTTCGCCTTCGTCAACAGTGGATGAGATTCCACTGTTACGCAGTACTTGGTTTTGTTCTGCTTTGTTTGTTTGCTTGTTTGGTTAATTCCATACCTTCTCAAAGGTATGCAGTGTTATCTGTTGGTTTTAATTTGCAAAGCAAGTGTCACATTTTAATGAATTCGAATTTATCCACTTTCACTTTTAGGGATCATGTTTTTTTTTTTTATCTAATAACTCTTTGCCTAACCCAGGGTCATGAAGATTACCTCTTATGTTGTCTTTGAAAAGTTTTTGTCTTAGATCTTTGATCCACTGTGACTTAATTTTTGTATAACATGTGATGTTTAGGTCCAGATTCCCTGTTTGGGCATAGATGGCTAATTTTCCCAACAAAGTTGCTGGAAATACCACCCATTCTCCCTGGAATTGCCTATGCACCTTTGTAAACGTTCAGTTGGCCGTAATTGTAAGGGTCTGTTTCTGGACTTTTCCATTCCTCTCTATTTATTGATGTGTCTAGTTCTTCTCCAATGCTACCCTGTATTGATCACTATCACTTTATAAGAAGTCTTCAAACCAGACAGTGTGGACGCCCACTTCTGGCCAGGAAAGATGAACGGAGCCAGGTTTACCCTCTTCCAGGAAACAAAATCAGGAAAATACTTTTCCAAACACAAGACATCAGTCCATTCAGGACAGTAATTCACTGAGGATGAGAAACAAACACAATGAATCCTATAGTGAACCCAGCGTGCTCTGAGACTGTTTGCAGGGTATGGTGCAGGAGGCGATACTGGGCAGGCCCCTTAGAAGCCCTATTTGAGGAGACCTGAAGAGTGAAGTAATAGGTCAGCTAAAGGTCACAAGACAGAGAAAACGGGAGAGAGCTGCATAGACAGAGAGCCCAGGAGACTGGGAGTAGGCCTTCCCGGCATCCACCAGAGCCCTGCTCAGTGCATGCATGGGAGGATACCACACAGGACCAGGGAAAGAACCTTGTAACAAGATTACAAGATAAACAGCCTGAGACGGACACAGGGCTGGGAATACTACCTCTTCCTAACAGCCGCACTGGGGAAATCCATAAATCATGAGATGTTAGACGGAGTGTTCAGGAAGGTTTGGGAGTAATCCTCTCTAGACCACACTGCCTTGAACCTTCATGAAAAATCATCAAAGCAAGGCCTGCAGCCTCAAACTACTTCCAAGTTGCTTAGTTGCATCCCAGAACAAGGAACGCAAAAATAAATAGCACACAACAAGGTGAAACCCATGGTATCTAGCATCCAGAGATGACCAGGTATGCGAAGAAGCATAGTGAGAAGAATCAATCAAGACTAACTAGAACTGCTGAATAGGTGAGAATTAGCAGGCAAGGACATTGAAGCAGCTATTACCATAAGTTAATTAGCGGTGCAGAAGTTATAGAGATGACGATTACAATATTTGATATCTAGAGAAGAAATTGTCCTGGATGCAAGGTGGCTGGTGTCCTTATAACAAGATGAGAGAGGAAGTCAAAGAGACAAACTTGGAGAAGGGGCAAGTGAAGAGGCAGTAGGCAGAGATGGTAGGAACGCTGCCATAGCCGGGGCCTGGGGCTGCTGGCAGCTGGAGGAAGCAAGGAGGGCTCTCTCCCAGAGCTTGCATCGTGGGCCTGGCTCTGCCTGACGCTGTGAGGACACATGTCCAGCCTCCTTACCTGGGGGACAGTAAGTCCTGTGTGTTTAAGGATTTGCTACAGCAGTCCTAGAAAGTACTGGTTTACCACACTAACAAAAGGAAAACGAAAAAGTGTGTGATCACCTCTGCGAAAGAAGATGAAGCATTTGACAAAACCAACATGCACTCCTGATTAAAAAAAAATCTCAGCAAATCAGGAATAGAAGGAAACATCCTCTGCCTGATAGAGAGCATTGTGGAAAACCTCCGGCTAACACAACGTGGAGGGTGAAAGGTTGAATGTCCCCCCAGCTGACAGCCAGGAAAGCGATGAGGGCATTCGCCGACAGTGCCGGGGGCCACTGTCAGGCCAGCAAGGTGTGGCAAAGTGGTGAAAGCTTCCAGATTGGGAAAGGACAGCAAACACCGGCTCCATCCACAAAAGGTCTCCTATGGGAAAGTTCTGATGAGATCCATCTTACAAACCTACTAGAATTCTTTTTTTAAAAAATTTAAAAAATGATTTTTAAAATTTATTTGAAAAGCAGAGTTACAGAGAAACAGAGGGGAAAAAAGAGAGATCTTCCATTACTGGTTTATTCCCCAAATGGCAGCAATGGCTGGGGCAGGGCCAGGCTGAAGCCAGGAGCCAGGAACTCCAACCAGGTCTCCTACGTGGGGGCAGGGGCCTGAGCACTTGGGCCATCTTCTGCTGCCATCCCAGACACATTAGCAGAGAGCTGGAGCAGCGGTGGAGCAGCCAGAATTTGAACCCGGTGCTCCTATGAGATGTCAGCATTCCTGATGGCAGCTTAACCTGCTGCACTGCAGTCCCAGTCCTACTACCCAGAATCCCTAAGTGGGTTTGGCAAAGTTGCAGAATTCAAACTAGGTATACAAAAATCAATTTCTACATACAAGAGTAGAACAACCAGATACTAAAAGTCAAAACAAATATCGTTTAAAATTATGCTGAAAATATTGTTAAGCTTGACAAGAGATGTGAAAGACCTATATATTGCTCTGTACAGCATTCCTGAGAAATGAAATACTGAAGTAAATGGAGAGGTGTGCTTTGTTCATGTGCTGGAAGATGCTATAGTAAAAGTCAGTTCTGTGGGCAGCCCCTAGTGGGTAAAACCACCGCCTGTGGCGCTGGCATCCCATTTGGGTGCTGGTTTGAGACCCAGCTGCTCTACTTCCAATCCAGCTCCCTGCTATGGTCTGAGAAAGCAGTAGAGGATTACTCAAGTCCTTGGGCCCCTGCACTGGCATGGGAGACTCCAAAGAAGCTCCCTTGCAGTCATTTGGGCAGTGAACCAGCAGATGGAAGAGCTCTCGCGCGCTCTCTCTCTCTCTGCCTCTCTGTAACTTTCTGCCTTTCAAATAAATAAATAAATCTTAAAAAAAAAGTCAGTTCTGTGAGCAGATTTCTGTGCGAAAGCATCCCTTGGAGTCCTCGGGAAATTCATTCCAGAACCCCCAAACCCGAGGATGCTCAAGTCCTTTCTAAAAGGCAGTGCAACATTTGCATAGACCCCAAGAAATCCTCCCATATACTTTATATCAGCTCTAGCTTACTTCTAACACCTAACAAAACATCAGTGGTGTTAAGCAGTGTTGCTCAGGGGATAAGGACAACAAAATAAGTCTGCACATGTCCAGTCAGATGCAATTTTCCCCCAAATATTTTCCATCTGCACTTGGCTAAATCTGCAGATTCGGAAACCACAGACCCAGAGTCTGACAATATAAATGTTCTCTCTCTCTCTCTCTTTCTCTCCTTCTCTGTCTCTCTCTCTTTTTTCTGGTTATTTTTAAGATATCTGTCTTTGGCTTTGGTTGTCAAAAGTTTGATTATAATGTGCCTGGGCATAGATTTCTTCGAGTTCATACTGTTGGGATTTGCTTAGTTTCTTGAATCTGTAAGTTTAAGGGTGTTTGAGGGGTGCAGAATCGGGGAATTTCCAGCCATTGTTTTCCAAATGTTTCTTCTACAGTTTTCATTCTCTGTCCTTTCCTCTTGGCGCTCTGGGGACGGCAACGTTAGACCTTCAAGTATTGTCCCATGGGCTCCTGAGGCTCTGCTCACTTTTTTCTGTTATTCATTCAGCATAGTTGCTGCTGCTGTATCTTGTGAGCTCGGAGATTCTTGTCCCAATTAGTGAATTTCCTTATTTTGGTTATTTTATTTTTCAGATTTAAAATTTCCGCTCGGTTCTTCACAACAATATCTTTCTTTCCTGAGGCTGTCTGTCTTTCCATCAAGAGTTGTTTGCCCTTATTCCCTGTAGCACAAAGCTGAAGCCGCGTCCAGGTCTTTTACCAGCATCTCTGCTATCCCTGGGTCGCCTGTTGTGGTTGTGGAGGTTTCCCCATTCTTATATGGAGTAATCTTGTGTAGTCTCCTGGCCATTTGGGCTGTCACGTTGCAGACCTCTTGTTTAACAGCGAGTCCAAGAGCTCCCAACCAATTTGACGGAGATCAGATGGACTTTTTTTTTTTTTAATTTTTTGATAGGCAGAGTGGACAGTGAGAGAGAGAGACAGAGAGAAAGGTCTTCCTTTTGCCGTTGGTTCACCCTCCAATGGCCGCCGCGGCCTGCGCGCTGCGGCCGGCGCACCGCGCTGATCCGATGGCAGGAGCCAGGAGCCAGGTGCTTTTCCTGGTCTCCCATGGGGTGCAGGGCCCAAGCACCTGGGCCATCCTCCACTGCACTCCCTAGCCACAGCAGAGGGCTGGCCTGGAAGAGGGGCAACCGGGACAGAATCCGGCACCCCGACCGGGACTAGAACCCGGTGTGCCGGCGCCGCTAGGCGGAGGATTAGCCTATTGAGCCACGGCGCCGGCTCAGATGGACTTTTTGAACTTCTTCCTCTGTGGAGTTGTTCCAGCACCTTCCTGCCTCCAGTCCATCACCAGCCTCCCTCCCATCCCCCATCCCCATCCCACTCCCCCAGCTCTTGACTTCCTGGGTTTTAACTGGAGCCAAGCAGTGAGAAGACTGAGGGCGGAGAAAGCTCTGGGGATGTCCCTATACCCTTGGGACTGCAGTTCCTTTGATCAGAAAGGGTTTTCCTCCTTCAGGGTTTTAGGTACCTTCCTAGCTGCCACTGTGGCTGCCCTCTATGGGTTTTGATGGTGCATGGGGTGGAAGAAATGGAAACAGATGGTTTTCCCCATCCTCTTTCCCACACTTTCTCTGAGGACCACTTCTACTTACACCCAGTGCAGGTTTTGAGTCTAGGCTAGGTAATACCAAAGGGAGGTGAAAAAGGGGACTTATACTGGTTCAGTAGTGTTTAGCAATCTGTTTTCTTTCCTGACACATCTGCTATCATTTAAAGAATGATATGACCTTGATAATCAGTGAACTGACCTTAACACATCACTATCACCCAAAGTCCATAGCTTGTAGTGGGGGCCACTCTTGGTGCTGTGTGTTCTATGGATTTTACAACAGTCCAAGGGCTGTGTCCACCATTGTGGTGTCCCGCTATGTGGGTTCGCTGTCTTAGTCGCCTGTGCTTGGCCTATGCATCTCTCCCACTTCCTAATTCCTGGAAACCACAGGTCCCAGACAGTCTTTTAACTGTCGCTGTGGTTTTACCTTTTCTAGAACTCTGTACAGCAGGAATCATACAGGGTATATGTAGCCTTTTCAGGCTGGCTTCTTTCACCTTTTAGCAGGAATTTAAGCTTCTTTTCTTGTCTGATAGACTTCTCTCATTTTATTAAGTGCTGAATGATATTTCATTGTCTAGATATATTACACTTACTCCAATCATATCCTTACTGAAGGGAATCCTAGTGGCTTTCAAGTTTGGGCAATTATGAAAGATACACTAGAAACATTTGTTTCTTGTATGTGTGGATGTAAGTTTTCAGTTCTTTTGGGTTGATGCCATGAGTGTGTTTGCTGGATCACATGGTAAGAACACAATGCATTTTATATGAAATTGTCAAACTGTCTCCCAAAGTGGCAGTAACACCCTGCACTTCCACTGGCCAGCAGTAAGAGCTCCTATTGTTCCACATCCTCATCAGCATTTGATGTTGTCAGGGCTTTGGAGTTTGGCTGGCCTAACAGGGGTGTAGTGGTGTCCCATTGTTTTAATGGCAGTTCTCTAGTGACATACAATGTTTGAATGTATTTTAATATGTACTTCGCTCATTTTAAAAAAGGGTTTGTTTATTTTATTACTGTTAAGTTTTAAGCATATTTTGTATAACAATTCTTTTTCATGCATTTCTTTTGCAAATATTTTTTGCTAGTCTGTGGCTTATCTTCTCAACCCCCTGGCAGCTTTCCTTGCAGAACAGAGGTTTTCCTTTTCTTTTTCTTAAGATTTTATTTACTTTTTTGAAAGTCAGAATTATAAAGGAGAGAGGGAAAGACAGAAAGAGATCTGCTGGTTTGCTCCCCAAGATGGCCATAATAGCCAGGGCTGGACCAGGCAGAAGTCAGAAGCCAAGAGCTTCCTCTGTGTCTCCTGTGTGGGTGCAGGAGCACAGGCACTTGGACATCTTCTGCTGCTTTCCCAGGCGCATTAGCAGGGAGTTGGATCACAGGTGGAGCAGCCCAGGCTTGAAACAGCACCCATATGAGATGCCAGCCAGCACTGCAGATAGTAGATTTAACCCACTATGCCACAGAGCTGGCTCCCAGAGATTTTATTTTCAATGAAATACAGCTAATCCAATTCTTTCTTTCATGGGCCACGCTTTTGTTTTGCAGCTGAAAAGCCAACACCACCCCCTAGGTTTTTTCCTATGCCATCTTCTAAGAGTTTTACAGTTTTGCATTTCATTTAAGTGTGATCTATTTTGAGTGAATTTCTGTGAAAGGCAGAGGGATTGTGCTTATATTTTCTTCCCCCACATGTATGTCCATCACTATTTCTTAAAGACTGCCTGTGCCTTTGTTCCCTTGTCAGTCATCATTTGACTGTGTCTTTGCGGAGCTATTTCTGGGTTTTCTATTCTGCTCCATTGGTCTAGTTGTCTGTTCTTTGAGCAGACCAAACTGTCTTGATTATTGTAGCTAAATAGGAATTCTGGAAGTTAGGCAATATCACTGCCTCAACTTTTTTCTTCAATACTATATTGATCGTTGTGGGTCTTTTGCCTTTCCATAAAAACTTTAGGATCAGTTTGTCAATACCCGTAAAATAGCTTGCTATAATTTTGACTAGGATTACATTTAATCTTTAGCTCAGTTTGGGAATAACCAGTACTATGAATTGAATGTTGCATCTCCCTACTAGCCTCAGAAATTCATGTATTGATACCTAGTCGCGATGCAATAGTATTAAGAGACATAGATATCTGAGAAATGATTAGGTCATGAGAGCTCCACCCAAATGAATGGGACTATTACCCTTATAGAAGGAGTGGGGCTGTTTTATGAAGCTTATTAGCACAACACATCCCCTGAGGACACAAGCAAAAGGCTCCATTTCTGAGAAGGCTCTCACCAGAAACCAAACCCACTCACATCTTAACCTTGGACTTCTTGGCCTCTGTAACTGTGAGCAAGAAATGCTGTTGTTTATAAAGTACTCAGTTTAATATATTTTGTTATAACAGCCCAAACTGACTAAGACAACCAGCATTTTGACAATAGTGTATCTTCCTATGTATGAACATGAAATCTCTCTTTTTAGTTGATTCTTCTTTGATTTCTCTCATTAGAATTCTGTTGTTTTCCTTATATATTTTGCTAGATTTATACCTAAGTGTTCCATTCTTTCAGGTGCTGATGTAAATGGTGTTATGTTTTTACTTTCAAATTCTACTTAGGTGCTAGCACATAGAAAAGTGATTTACTTTTGCATATTAATCCTTTTGTGAAAAAGATTTATTTTATTTATTTGAAGGAATACTTACACAGAGAGAGAGGGCAGGGGAGAGAAGGGGGGGTGAGAGAGAGAGAAAGATAGAAAGAGAGATTTTCTATCCACTGGTTCACTCCCCAAATGGCTGCAATAGCAAAAGCTGGTCTAGGCTGAAGCCAGGAGCCAGGATTCCATCCAGGTCTCCCAGGTGGGTGGCAAGGGCCCAAGGACTTGGGTCATTTTCTGCTGCCTTCTCAGATGCCTTAGCAGGGAACTGGATTGAAAGTGGAGCAGCCAAAACTCGAACCAGCGTTCATATGGGATGCTGGTATTGCAGACAGCAGCTTAAACTTCTGTGTCACAACTCCAGCCCCATATTAACCTTGACTCCTGAAAAATGATCATGTAAGTTGTTAATCTGTATCCCTTATTAGTTCCTAGTATTGTCTTGTTGCACTCACAGATGTTGAAAGGAAGCACTGAGAGCTGACATCCTTGTTTGTTTGATGTCAGTAGGAAAACTTCAGGCTTCTCACCATTAACCATGATGTTCACAAAAGGATGTTGATAAGTGTTCCTCATCAAGATGAGGGCAGAGGGGCCAGCATTGTGGTGTAAAGCTGCTGCCTGCAGCGCTGGCATCCCATATGGGCACTGGTTCGACTCCCGGCTGCTCCACTTCCAATCCAGCTCTCTACTATGGCCTGGGAAAGCAGAAGACAGCCCAACTCCTTGGGCCCCTACACCCGTGTGGGAGACCTGGAAGAATCTCCTGGCTCCTGGCTTCAGATCGGCACAGCTCCAGCTGTTGTGGCCAATTGGGGGAGGGAAGCAGAGGATGGAAGACCTCTCTCTCTCTGTCTCTGCTTCTCCTCTCTCTGTGTAACTCTGACTTTCAAATAAATAAAATAAATCTTTAAAAAAAAACATGATGGAAGAGGTTTTCTTCTAATTCAAATTTACTGAAAGTTTTTTTTTTTAATCATGAATGTGTCTGGGTTTTTGTCAAATGCTTTTTTAAATCTAATATTACAATCATGTGAGTATTTCTTCTTAGGTCTTTTGATGTGGTAGATTAATTGGTTTTCAGGTGTTGAATCACTCTTGCACACTCAGTCACTATGTGGAAATCTTTTACTCTGTTGGATCTGATCTACTAACGTTTTGTCGAGAATTTGAACATTGCTGTTCATGAAAGATAACGGTCTGCAGTTTTCCTTTTTTGTGATGTTTTTGTCTGGTTTTAACATGAATAATGTTGACCTCATAAAGTGAGTTAGGAAGTATTTCCTTTGCTTCTATCATCTGGAAGAGATTATAGAAAATTGCTATAATTTCTCCCCAGAATGCTTGGTAGAATTTACCAAGGAATCTAGCCAAGCGTAGTGCTTTCTATTTTAGAAGCTTTCTAATTATTGATTCAGTTTACTTAATCAATATAGGGCTCTTCAACTTATCTTTTTCTTCTTGTCTGAGTTTGACAGATTGTGTCTTTCAAGGAATTGGTCTATTTCATCTAAGTTATCAAGTCTGTGAGCATAGAGTTGTCAAAAATATTCCTTTTAGGGCCAGCACTGTGGTGTAGCAGGTAAAGCCACTCCCTGTAGTACCAGCATCCTATATGGGCACCAGTTTGAGTCCTGGCTGCTTCACTTTGGATCCAACTCTCTGCTGTGGCCTGGGAAAGCAGTGAAAAATGACTAAGTACTTGGGCCCCTGTATACGTACAGGAGACCTGGAAGAAGATCCAGGTTCCTGGCTTTGGATTGGCCCAGCTCTGGTCATTGCAGCCGCTTGAGGAGTGACCCAGTGATGGAAGATCTCTCTCTTTCTCTCTCTCTCTCTCTGCCTCTCTGTAACTCTGCCTTTCAAATAAATAAATAAATAAATATTTTTTAAAAATACTCCTTTATTCTCCTTTCATGTCCCTGGGGTCTGTAGTGATGGCCCCTTTTTCCTTTATGGGATTAGTGATCTGAGTCTTCTCTCTCTCTCTCTCTCTCTCTCTCTCTCTCTCTCTCTCTTTCTGATTAGCCTGGATAGATGTGTATAAATTTTTTTTTATCTTCTCAAGAACAGAAAGTCGACCAATTTAACATTTTCCATTTCATTGCTATCTCATTCTATTTCCACTTCAATTCTATTCTAATTCTTATTGTTTCTTTTCTTCTGCTTACTTTGGATTTAATTTGCTCTTCTTTTTCTACTCTCTTAAGGTAGAAGCTGGGATTATTGATTTTAGATTGTTCTTCTTTTCTAATATGGTATAATTATACTTTAATAAGTATATATTATATATGCTATGAAGTTCTCCCTAGGTGCTCCTTTCATGTAATCCTGCAAAGGTTAGAATTGCTCCTTTTATAGTTGTATGATGGTACTTGGGTATTACGTTACAATTTAACACATTAATTCCTCTTTCTGCAGAGGGAGGTTTTTATTAATGTCCTCAAGCATAGAGATTTTTTCCTCAGCCATGTCCAGGCCACTAACAGACCCATCAAAAGTATTCCTCATTTCTTACAGTGTTGTTTTTTAAAAAAATATTTGTTTATTTGAAAGTCAGAATTACAGAGAGAGAGGGAGAGACAAAGAGACAGACACCTTCAATCCACTGATTCACTCCCCAGATGGCTTCAACTGCTAGGGCTGAGACAGGCCAAAACTAGGAGCGAAGAGCTTCATCCAGTCTCCTACGTGGGGGGCAGGAGCCCAAACACTTGGACCACCTTCCCCTTTTTCCCAGGCCACTGGCAGAGAGATGGATCAGAAGTGGAGCAGCCAGATGCAAACCAGCATTGCAGGCAGGGGGTTTTCTGGCTTTGCCACAATGCCAGCCCTTATGGTGTTCTTTTTATTTCTAATTTTTTTAAAATTCTTTTTTATAATTTTAATTTCTCTGCTTACATTATGCATTTGTTCTTGCATGTGATCTATTTTTCTCAAATAAAGTCTTTGACATTTTTACTACAGTTCTTTTAAGTTCACATTCTGATAATCCCAACATCCCTGCCATATCTGGAGTGTAAGCCTGATGCCTGTTCTACCTCTTTGTTTTTATTGAAAGTCAGACACGATTCACAAGGTAAGAGGAATCACTGTCCTGGGAGGGAATAGGAAGAAGAGTGCATTCTCTTGTCCTATGATTGGCTCTCAGTCTTCTCATAAGCCTGTGTGGGTGATCCTGGGCCTGGCTGGGAGACTGCCTGCCTAACCCACACAGGAGGTTAAGAGGGCATGGCACACCATGCCACCTGGGAAAAACCCTTGTCGAGGGATCAGCACACTGAGACCAACACATGTCCTGGCTGCCGGCAGGAGGCAGGGACCCCAGGCACATTTCCTCCACCCCCACTTCCTGTTGAAGGGCCTTGTAGTTGTCTACTAGGTAAACAGCTTCCAGTTGTGGCCCAGTCCCATTAGACCACCTGGAAGGCTATGTAGGCTAAGTGACCTTCAAGCTGATTGGAGAAGCATAGTGGCACCAGTATCTGCTTTATCCTATAGAATTAGTCTTGCTACCCTGAGCTAGCTACTCTCCTTTGCCTGCCCTATAAAAGCTTATACCCAACTGTTAATGAACGGGCATGTTCACTGAAACTCTCTCCGGTGCTTCTTGCCAAAGAACGCCATCACCCTACCATCCCAACAATGTGGGCCTCACAGGATGAGTCCACAAACCTGGGCCTCTACACTGGGAACCTCACATGTGCCTCTCAGCTGGTTTGCCCTCAGGTGGGGCAGGAAGACTGGAGGGGGAAGCAGCTGGGTGTTTTCCCCCAGCTCAGGGAGGCTCTGGTGAGACTCTAACAAATTAGATTCTGGTTAAATAGTTTCTCTTGAGGACAGACCTTGTTAAGAACAGAATGTTCTCCTTGTTAAGAACAGAATGTTCTGCTGTATTTCAAATAGTTCCTGTGCCCAAACTGTACTGCAAGCACAAAGGGATTAAAAAACTTTTTAAAAAATTTATTTGAATGAAACAAAGAGACATACTCCGAGAAATCTCTCATCTGTTGATTCATTCTTCAAATTCTCATAAGAGTTGGGGCTGGAGGAGCCTGGAACAATCTGTGTCTCCAATGTGAGTGGCAAAGATCCAAGGACTTGAGCCATCACCTGCTGCTCCCCAGGGTGCACACTAGCAGGAAGCTGGAATCAAAAGCAGAGCTGGGACTTAAACGCGGGCACTCTCTGAAATGGGCGGCAAGCATCTCTAGAGGCAACTTAACTGCCACACCAAGTGCCTACCTCACAAGGGGATTTTCTTCACATTTTCGTTGTGAGATCCTGGTTGAGCTCCTGAAGGTAAAATTCACAAAACACGGAGACTCCTCTCTGAGCAGGTCTTCCAGGAGTGTTTAACTCCTGTCCACACCAGGACACCAGGAGTTTTCCTCCCTGCACAGGTCCCTGTTCCTGTGCTTCTCCTCTGGCAAGCTGTGAGTCTCTGAGTCTGCCAGCCCATCTCTTCTGCTTGGGGGCCACGTGTCTGACAGAATGCACCATGCTGCTCCCAGCCTTGCTAAGCATTCAGTTTGGTCAGCTTCTCCCTTGTGCTGGGGAGGGAAAGATGCCCTGGACCGCCCAGTTTAGCTCTTAGGTGGGTTCTTTGGCTGGATCTAGGAGCACAGTTAATACAAAAGCTGATTAGCAAGAGAAACACATATAAGCCTTATTAAATTTACACATACAGAGGCTGGCTTTGTGGTACAAAGGGTTAAGCCACCACCTACAACACCGACATCCCATTTGTAGCACTGGTTCAAGTCCTGGCTACGCTGCTTCCAATCCAGCTCACTGCTAATGTGTTTGGGAAAGCAGGGGAAGATAGCCCAAGTGCTTGGGTCCCTGCCACCCACAGGGGAGACTCAAATCGAGCTCCTGGTTCCTGGCTTCAGTCTGGCCCAGCCCAGACCATTGTGGTCATTTGAGGAGTGAAGTAATGGATAGAAGATCTCTTTCTCTCTCTGTCTCTCCCTCTTTCTGTCACTCTGCCTTTCAAATAAATAAAATAAATCTTAAAAAAATTTTAATTTACACATACAGGGGTATCTTACCTAGAGAGTGAGGCCCAGCGCTCTTGGACTCTATACACAAAGAATAATACCCTGTGCAAGAGATACACACTGCAGGGACAATACGCTGGCTCCCTGGAGCAGCGCTGAGGCATACAGGCACAAGGCATCTGGAGCTGGGGGCAGCTGGGTTGTTGGTCTGGGCGGTTTGTGCCTCGATGTGGGAAGGCCATCCCTCCCAGAGGAGCCCTTGGCTTCCTGCGAGAGACAGAAGATTCGACCCTCTCAGGTTCCTCTGTCGACGGTTTCCCGGTGAAATCACCAAGCCAGCACCCAGCCTGTTCTGAGAGGTGCATTCCTGGCTCTCCCATTATCAGGGTAAAGTGATAACTTCCAAGCTCTTCCTGCTGGATGGGAAACAAGAAGTCTCCTCCATTATTTAGAGACTGCCTTGCAAGTGTGTGCAGGCATTTTAATTGGATTTACCGGGAGAGGAAGGCTAGAGGGTATTTTATTCCTTTTTCACCACAACCTTTATCCCAGCTTGGTTTGGGGACAAAATGCAAGACATACTCATGCACGCATAGCAGAAATATTGAGAGGACATTTGGCAACATATCCCCTGCTATTTCTGGGTAGTGGGACTTAGGGAAGTTTCTTACTTGTTTCTTTGGTAATTGGTAGCTTTTCTCTGATGAACCTTATTACTTACAGTTAGAAAAAACAATTACTAAACTGTCATAAACCAGGCATGCTAAACTCACATTCTGTGATCATAAAACATGTCTGGAGCATGAGTGTAGACTGCACAAAGTGGCCACACGAAGTGCTTTGAAAGGGAAAAGGCACCCCAAAGACGTGACTCTTCCCTTTCCAGCCCTGGCCACCTGCCTGCTCAGGGGAAGAGAGACAACATACTTGCTGGTCCCTGTTCTCAAAAGCAGTGCACCCTGCAGCTTTGTTTCTTTTGCTTTTCACTGTCTATTTTATGTTATGTAATTAGTCCATTAAAAAAATTGTAAATGCCAGAACAAAGGATTCATTGTAATGGGCTCTTACAGGGGGTCCTGTCCACCCCAGTAGTCGGCAAGCAGGAAGCGGTAGGGCTGGAGGGAGGACATACATAGTAGCTGAGTGGTAGCCTCCAAAAAAGATATGTCCTGACCCCGGGAGCCTGTGCATTTGTGCATTCGCCTTATATGGGAGAAGCCTCTTTGCTGATGCAAGTAAGTTCAGGGTGATGAGATGAAGAGGCTGTCCTGGGTTGTCTGGGTGGGCCCTAAGTCCAGTATTAGGTACCCTTCTAATGGACATGCAGGAGAAGATGATGGGAAAGTGATGTGAAGACGAGGCAGACACTGGAGTGATGTGGCCACAAGCCAAGGAAGCCACTGCCTCCAAGAGTTAGAAACGGTAAAAAACAGATCCTCCCTGGGAACGGTGGGAGGGAGCACAGCCTATTGACACCTTGATTTCGGACTTCTGGCCTCCAGAAGTGTGGGGGAACATTTTCACTGTTCAACCTGCCATGTTGGTGGCAATCTGTTACAGCAGCAACATGAAACAGATACAGTTTCAAAGAGAAGAGACTTGGGAGGTTTTCCTGGCCAGGTTCGCAGTCAGAGTCAGACCCCAGGCAGGTGCATGGACAGCCAGCTCCAGTCCAAGTAGAGATAGTAGAGGTGTGCAGTCAGGGCTCCAGCAGGAGACAAGGCCTCTGGCTGGGAGAAGCAGGAGTCCTTGAGAGACTTGGGGGCTACTCTATGGAGGCAGCTCTACTGTGAACTTGACATCCTTTGGCAACTTTGTGCATCAGTCAGGGCAGGTGAAGCCATGCTGCAGCAACAAAGAACCCTAAACTCAGTGAATTATAGCAACAAAGGTTTATTTCTTCCTCTTGCTATGTGCTTCTTTCTCTAGAACTTATTCTGAAGAGCCTCATTTCAGCATGACAATCGTTTGGATAGTTACTGCAGCAGAGAGAAAGGCAGCATTGCAGATCCTGCTTAAGTAATTAAATGCTGCAACTCGTTTGACTCATTATTCACCCAACCCCACCCAAACAAGGAGGCCAGGAAGTGTGACCCCATCATGTGCCCAAGAAGGTGGGGAGCGAAAACGGCAAACTCAGACAGTGTGCTTCTGATGGACCCGAAGTTCCAGCATCCCAGTGGTCTTTCTGTGGTCACTGTCTAGCTAAGGTCAGAGGTCAAGGTCACTTAGTGTTGAGGAAAAAAGGGTAGAAGGGAGGGAGAGAGGAAGTTAGTTCCTGATCTGTAGGAACTGCTGGCAGCTTTTACCAAACCAGCACTGAAAATGGAACACAGCAGGATCACTACACACATGTGCTGGTGGCTTCTGAACTGTCTCTTCTGATTCTCACCTGCAGCTTTTCGTCAAGCCTGCAGAGCCTGGGGTCAGGAGCGCGGCTGGTCCTTGTGCAGCTAACCTGAGCAGCGTTAGCACGTGTGGTCACATTCAGGGCTGAGCGTCACAGTAAACCTCAGTGCTTGGCTCGGGGCCAGGGCTACTCTCCCTTCTCCTGCCCTTGGTTCAGGCCCAGGCCCTGTGCAGCTGGGTCCCAGTGTCCTCTGCTCTGGCCGGCTCCAGCTGAGCAGATGTCTGTACCCTGCCCCTGCCCGGCACCTCTGCAGGATAACACAGGCCTATCCCCTTGATTTTAATTTGATCTTGTGTTTTGAGTTAGTTGTCACTACTACATTCAAGCGTTAGAAACCACACTGAGAATGGTTTACTAAAGAGTGTGGTTGGCTTCAGATGTGGTTGGATCCAGGCGTCCTCTGCTTCTCATTTTGACTTTCCTCCATGTTACCTCATTCTCAGGCTGGCCCTCCCTCACTTTGCAGCCTGCCCCAGACGCTAAGCCAGTGCCAGGAACACAGCACAGCCCAGGGAGTGCAGCTTTACATCCCATCAGCTTAGCAAGTCCAGAGGGAAAAGGAGTAACTCTTTCCAAACCAGAGTCCTTAGGGCTGACTCCAATTGTTCCGACTTGGGTTTGGGTCATGGGTTTGTCCAAGCAGCCTAGACTTGCTGTGCTATCACATGGATCCTGAAGTCCTACACTGTACCACCTACTGCTGCCACAGTTCAATACGCTTGGAGGATAAGTAACCACTGAGTTGCCCAGGCACCTCACCACCTTCATGTGCGGCCTCTAGGCTACTGCAGAAAGCAAAAGAGAGTGGGAGGTATTTTGAGAGGCCGGCCTGCGAGTGGCATCCATCACTCTGGCCCTTGCCCTGTTGGCCTGAGCTGGAGAATGCAGTGGTTTGGTGAACACAGCTTGTGTCTTGCTGCAGGCCCTGTGACTCTCCCTGACCCAGTCACTAAGGCACAGAGGTCTCACCGCTCTGGTTGACCAGGCCTGGGTTTCATGCTCACCTTTGCAAAGTCTGGGCAGTGAGTAAACCTCATCAAACATCCTGGGCTGGCTGTGGAGAAGGAGGGCTGCTTCTGTGTGGGAAAATCAAGGTGCTGCTTCCAGAAGTGGAGATGGTGTTGGGTGCCAAACCTCTCATCCAGGGTGTCACTCCTGTTCTCCTCTGTACCACTCCAGGCAGCAGACATACATACAGTTTTTGTTGTTGTTGTTGTTATTTTACTCAAAAGGCAGAGTTACAGAGGGAGGGGTGGAGAGACAGACAGAAAAAGAGAGAGATCTTCTATTTGCTGATCCACTCTCCACATGGCTACAACAGCCAGGGCCGGGCCAGGTCATAGCCAAGTTGGGAACTCCATCTGGGTCTCCCACGTGGGTTCAGGAACCCAGGCATTTGGGCCATCCTTTGCTGTCTTCCCAGGTGCATTAGCAGGGAGTTGGATCATAAGTGGAGTAGCTGGGACTCAAACTGGTGCTCATATGAGACGCCGGCATCGCAGGCAGAGGCGTAACCTGCTGTGCCACAGCCCCAGCCTCAGCAGACACTTTCTAAGCATTCTCAGCAGGCTTAGCCTCACAGAAGGGCCCAGATGACTTTGGCTCTGCTTAAATTATTCCCAAATTGGGACAAGCCTTGGATGCAGTGGTTAAGATGCTCTTTGGGATGCTGCATGCATTATTGGAGTGCCTGGGACTCAGTCCTTGCTCCGCTCTGGATTCTAACTTCTCACTAATAGGCACCCTCAGGGGTCAAGGTTGATGAGTCCACTACTTGGGTCCCTGCCACCCATATGAGAGGCCTAGATTAAGTTTTCAGCTCCTGGCTTTGACCTGGCCCTGGCCCAGCCACTGGGAGTATTTGTGGAGTAAGCCAGTGGGTGGGAGATCTTGCTTTTTCTACCTTTCAGATAAATAAATAAATATTCCCAAATAACTTTCAGGCTCTTGTGGGCTATCGAAATTGAGTTTCATAAGAACATTCAAGGCTTACTTTCTTAACACATATCCTAGGCTGATGAAAGAGACAGAGTCAAGTGCCAAATGCCCTTGGAGTGACAGATACAGGCTGTGCATCCCTGTGCATCTGAAAGTCCAAAATTCAAAATACCTCTAATCCCCAGGGCTGGCACTGTGGTGTAGTGGGTAAAGCTGCTGCCTACAGTGCCAGCATCTCATATGGGTGTGGGTTCAAATCCTGGCTGCTCCATTTCCAATTCAGCTCTCTGCTATGGCCTGGGAAAGCAGTAGAAGATGGCCCAAATCCTTAGGCCCCTGCACCCACATGGGGACACAGAGTAAGCTCCTGGATCCTGGCTTCAGATCAGTCCAGCTCTGACTGTTGCAGCCACTTGGTGAGTGAACCAGTGGATGGAAGACCTCTCTCTCTCTCTCTCTCTCTCTCTCTCTCTCTCTGCCTCTCTGTAACCCTACCTTTCAAGATACTTCCAAATCCCCAACTTTGTGAATGCTGACATGATACCTTGAGTGGAAAATTCCACATTTGACCTCCTGGGATAGATCAGTGTCAAAACACAAGTGCACTCACTAATCCACTGTTGGTGGATTATGTTGGTGGGAATGCAAACTGGTAAAGCCACTATGGAAGACAGTTTGGAGATTCCTCATAAACCTGAGTATAACCCTACCACGTGACTCAGCCATCCTCCTCCTTGGAATTTACCCAAGGGAAATTAAACTAGCAAATAAAAGAGCTGTCTGCACCTCAATGTTTATTTCAGCTCAATTCACAATAGCTAAGATGTGGAATCAACCTAAATGCCCATCAACAGGAGACTGGATAAAGAAATTATGGAATATGTACTCTATAGAATACTATACAGAATAAAAAAATGAAATCCGGTCATTTGCAACAAAATGGAGGAATCTGGAAAACATCATGCTGAGTGAAATAAGCCAGTCCCAAAGGGACAAATATCACATGTTCTCCCTGATCTGTGACAACTGAGCACCTAAAAACCTGTAGAAGTGAAACAGACACTATGAGAAACAGTGACTTGATCAGCTCCTGTCCTGACTGTCGAGGAACAACTTACTATTTTATTCCTTTTAGTATTTTTTTTTGTTCTATTTAATACTATTGGTTGAACTCTTTAATTAATACAAAGTTATTCTTAGGTGTTTAAATTTAACTGAAAAGTGATCCCTGTTAAATATAAGAGTGGGAATAAGAGAGGGAGAAGATGTACAGTTTGGCACATGCTCACTCAGACTTACCCCTAAAGGGTAGAGCTAGAAACATGCCAGAGTATTCCAAATCAATCACATTAAGGTGGCATGTACCAATGCCATCTTACCAGTTGAAGTGATCAGTTTCAGTTCATAATTGATCATGATAGGATTAACTGTCAAAGGGGTCACATAAACAAGACTAGTGTCTGCTAATACTAACTGATAGAATTAAAAAGGAGAGAATGATCCAACATGGGAAGCAGGATACACAGCAGACTCAGAGAATGGCGGATGTCCTAAACAGCACTCTGGCCTCAGAATCAGCCCTTAAGGCATTCGGATCCAGCTAAAAAGCCCATGAGAGTATTTCAGGCATGGAAAGCCAAGACACTGTGGGGAAAAACAAACAAACAAACAAACAAACAGACAGACAAACACCTAAATGAAAGATCTCTGTAAGTGAGATCCCAGCGGAAAGAATGCGCCATCAAAGAAGGAGGTGCCTGGCCGGTGCCATGGCTCACTAGGCTAATCTTCCGCCTGCGGCGCCAGCACCCCAGGTTTTAGTCCCAGTTGGGGCGCTGGATTCTGTCCTGGTTGCTCCTCTTCCAGTCCAGCTCTCTGCTGTGGCCCGGGAAGGCAGTGGAGGATGGCCCAAGTCCTTGGGCGCCTGTACCCACATGGGAGACCAGGAGGAAGCACCTGGCTCCTGGCTTCAGATCAGCGCAGCGCCAGCCACAGTGGCCATTTGGGGGGTGAACCAATGGAAGAAAGACCTTTCTCTCTGCCTCTCTCGCTCTCTCACTGGCTAACTCTGCCTATCAAAAAAAAAAAAAAAAAAAAAAAAAAAAAAAAAAAGGAGGTAACTTTCTCTGAAGGGAGGAGAGAATTTCCACTTTGATTATGGCCTTGTCTAAATAAGATCAGAGTTGGCAAACTCAAGAGGCTTCCATAGCCTTGGCAGCTCATGACAAGAGCCTCGGGTGATTACTGACATCATAAATAAGAGTGTCAATTGTTAAATCAACAACAGGAGTCACTGTGCACTTACTCTCCATGTTGGATCTCTGTCCTTAATGTATTGTACTATGCAAATTAATGGTATAACTAGTACTCAAACAGTACTTTACACTTTGTGTTTCTGTGTGGGTGCAAACTGTTGAAATCTTTACTTAGTATATACTAAGTTGATATTCTGTATATAAAGATAATTGAAAATGAATCTTGATGAAGAATGGGATGGGAGAGGGAATGGGAGATGAGATGGTTGTGGGTGAGAGGGAGATTATGGGGGGAAAAGCCACTATAATCCAAAAGTTGTACCTTCAAAATTTATATTTATTAAATAAAAGTTTAAAAAAACACAAGTGCACTAAAAATAATGCATAAAATTACCTTCAGGCCATGTGTATAGGGATATGTGACGTATAAATGAATTTTGCATTTAGACCTAGGTCCCATCTCCAAGATAGCTTATTATATATTTGCAAATACTACCAAATCACGAAACATCCAAACTTCAACAAAACAGCCTGGCCCAAGCATTTCAGACAAGGAATATCCAGCCGGTATTTTAAGTGACACCCCCCCACACACCCCCCCAACGTGTCAGCAGCTTTTGGCGGCAAAGGCTTGTGCTGCCCTCCCATCTCAGGGCAGGAAGGGCCAGGCAGACTCCTTTCTACCTGTTCCGCTCCAGGATGCAGGCTGAAGAGTTGGTCCCGCTGGGACATTGTTCTCCCGGCAAGGAAAGCAGGCACAGCCAAACCGCGTGACGGCTTCAAAGCTTCTGCTCTGACGTTGTCTGAGTCACTTCTGCTCACATTCCATTGACTAAAGCAAGACACACAGCTCAGTCTGATGTCACTGATAAGAGTTATTCAGCTGCTCCTGGGGGCGGCAGTGCAGACTCACAGGCAGCGAGCGGGGGCCTCTCACAGGGAAGGGGAGAGGAAAAAAAATTTTGGGCAAAACAGAATAAAAAATAAAATATCATAATCACCACCCCATTTCCCAGCGACAACTACAGTTAATCTCTTGGTGATTTTCTTGCAGAATATTTTTCCGGGCATGTGTAAACGAAAGTTTTTATCTAATCAAGACTTAGCATGAATCGATCAAAACATACTCAAACCAAGGCCATCAAACTCCGGCAATCTAAGCAGTGAGCAGAGACAAACCTCAGATGACTCCATCAGCCACCCCAGCCAACTCAGAGCCTCCAAAACAGTTGCCCAGAGCAGTTCCCTGATTTGGCTAGAGAAGCAGACTAATTGTCTCAGCACTTGCCAGGTGCCTGTTTGTGCCAGGCATTGGTATTTGTTGGCTTCATTGTGTTGATCCGATTACATAAATTGAACCCAACATCTGACCCTCATCGGTAAGAATATATTACTCCCTCAATTATATCCAATTTCTATTTCTTGACTTATTTTATAAGGAGAGTTTTTCTGCATTACTACAAACTTCATAAGCATAATTTTAATGACCTTGCAAGGGCTTATTTTATAGTATAGTCAGTACATAACCCAAGTCTCTAGTGTCGAACCTGTTTGCAGACAGGAAGTAGGATTTATTGGTGAGCATGAGGAAGGAGGGAGCAGCATGGTGGAAGCTTCGTGAGTGCAGGAAGCCCCCAGACCAGGGGACCACAATTGGGGATGTGTTAGACCCCACAGCCAGCAGGTCTTCAAATTCATTTGCACTGCATTTAGGAAAACTTCACTTCTTTGAGATGTGGGTCATCGGGCACCCAAGGAACTTGACTTTGGCCCTTCATAGGGCTTCAATCACATGTTTCTTGTTCTGTAGCTTGGAACAGGTGGACATAATGACTTGGCCAATGTGAACCCTGACTACCATGCTCAGGGGTTTTCCAAAGGCCCGCACATTCCTGTCTGGAGCCTAGACTTGGTATAGCATCAGGTCAGACAAGAGGTCTTGGAAAGCTCTTGTCTCCAAGGTCCCTTAGGGCAATCTATGGGAGCAACAGGCTGGTGCACCCCAAGGAAGCTGCTGCTTGCAGCCACTGCACAGCACCTTCCCCAAAGAAAGCAACCTATCAGCTTAGCTGATGGCAGAGAACATTTTTAATGCTTCTGTTTTGTGGGCTTTCAAACAAACAACTACTGCTATCATCTACATAGGTTTGTACAAGAATTTCTTTTTCAATTTCTTTCTCCTTATAAAAGTAACTTATTTTCATCTAGAAAATGCAAATAGATGGCAGAAAAAGAAAGTCAAGTGTGCTTGTACTCCTGCCTTCTAGAGATACTCACAGGGCTAAGTTAAATACACACGCATTTAGAAAAATTAGGTCATTCAAAAATACATCCTGCGGCTGGCGTTGTGGCATAGCGGGTAAAGCCACCGCCTGCAGTACCGGCATCCCATATGGGCGCGGGTTCAAGTCCCAGCTGCTCCACTTCTGATCCAGCTCTCTGCTATGGCCTGGGAAAGCAGCAGAAGATGATCCAAGTCCTTGGGCCCCTGCACCCATGTGGGAGACCTGGAAGAAGCTCCTGACTCCAAGATCAGCACAGTTGCAGCCATTGCAACCATCTGGGGGAGTGAGCCAGTGGATGGAAGACCTCTCTCTCTCTCTCTCTCTCTCTCTCTCTCTCTCTCTTTCTCTCCCTCTGCCTCTCTGTATCTCCGACTTTCAAGTAAAACAAATAAAATCTTAAGAAAAAATACATCCTGGCAGGCACCGCAGCTCACTTGGCTAATCCTCTGCCTGTGGCGCCGGCACCCTGGGTTCTAGTCCCGGTTGGGGCGCCGGATTCTGTCCCAGTTGCTCCTCTTCCAGTCCAGCTCTCTGCTGTGGCCAGGGAAGGCAGTGGAGGATGGCCCAAGTGCTTGGGCCCTGCACCCGCATGGGAGACCAGGAGGACGCACCTGGCTCCTGGCTTTGGATCGGCGCAGCATGCTAGTCGCAGTGGCCACTTTGGGGGGTGAATCAACAGAAAAGGAAGACCTTTCTCTCTGTCTCTCTCTCTCACTGTCTAACTCTGTCAAGAAAGAAAGAAGAAAGAAAGAAAGAAGGAAGGAAGGAAGGAAGGAAGGAAGGAAGGAAGGAAGGAAGGAAGGAAGGAAGGAAGGAAAGAAAGAAAGAAAGAAAGAAAGAAAGAAAGAAAGAAAGAAAAGAAAAAAATACAACCTGGGTGATTTTCTGATTTCCTTTGATCTTGAAATGCATAGACAAGAACTAATAGGACAAAGTCATGGCTACCTGTAAGGCTCTTGATACATTTCGCCAAAATGTTACAAGAAGTGCACTTCCTCTGCCTTTTGTGCTGTGCTCCTCCACACACCCCCCAAATCCCCACCCCAGCATTGTGTTCACTGAGCGGTGAGCACCACTTGCCTCCATCTTGTTAGTAGATATTTTGGCTTACATGCCAGTATCATCGTAAGTGGGCGTGTATCTTGTGGTAGTCTAGCTCCCAAGGATGCTGTAGCCATGTCAGCATCTATGTCACCACGGTGATTGATGTCACTCTGGTACCCAACCATGGCCCACGTTCCTTTCTCTGGACATGCAGTGGATACTGGTCACTGCTACCTTCCTGTTTTAAAATTATTTAACTGTCTGTTTATTTATTTATTTGAGCAACAGAAAAAGAAAGAGGGAGGGAGAATGGGAGCAAGAAAGAGGGCCCTCTCATCTACTGTTTCACTTCCCCAAATGGCCACAACAGCCAGGACTGAACTGAGAGCCAAGAACTCAAGCCAGATCTCCATGGTGGTGGCAGGAACTCTAACGCTTGAGCCATCACCACCACCTATCAGGGTGCACCTCAACAGGAAGCTGGAGTCAGGATCAGAGTTGAGACTCTAGGCACTCTGATCTGGGACGTGTGTGTCTTCACGACTGTGCCAAACACCCATACCCACCACTGACTCTTGTCTCTGCCTTGAGGATGTGGATGTGTGATGGTCCACGTCTCTTTTGGAGAGCTGCACATAATGATTTGCTTCTAAAAGTTAGAATATAATTATGCCTCAAAAGACACTATCAACAGAGTAAAAAGGCGGATCACAGAATGGGAGCAAACGTTTGCCAATCATATCTAGTAAAGGGTTCATATCCAGAATATGTAATAAAACTACAAATCAGCAACAATGAAAACGTGACTCAGAAATGAGCAAAGGGCTTAAATAGACAATTTTCTGAAGAGGAGATAAATGGTCAACCAGCTTATGACATAATATTCAACATCACTACTCACTAGGGAAACATAAACCAAAACCACAATAAGATAGCATCTCACACCCACCAGGATGGCTGCCATAAATAAAGAAAAAAGCGTTGGCAAGGATGTGGAAATGCTAATGTGCACCCTGGGAGGCAGTGAACGGTTGGTGGGAAGGTACAATGGTACAGCTACTATGGAAAACAGCATGGGGATTCCTCCAAAAACTGAAGCTAGAACTACTACACAACCCATCATCTCCACTTCTGGATGTATTCCCAAAAGAATGAAAAGTGGTGTCTCAGTAAGGTATGAGTACACCAAGTCAAGTGCAGTGTTATTCCCAACAGCTAAGAGGCAGAAGCAACCCTCCATGGATGCATGGATCAGCAGCACAATGTGGTGTACATACACAGCGGAATGTCTTTCAGCTTTTCAAGGGGAGGAAGTCCTGACACCTGCTGCATTGTGGATGAGCCTTCGGGACACGATGGCAAGGAAAGCCAGCCAGTCACAAAACAACGAATGCTCCGTGAGTTCACCTACATGAGGTATTTAGAGTTGGAAGATTCACAGATCACAGAGTACAGCCACCGTTGTCAGAGGATGGGGGAATGGGTACAGAGTTTCAGTTTTACAAGGTGCATTGTGTTCTGCCCAGCAATGTGAGTGTCATTACCACTGCTTACCCTTGAAAATGGTTAAGAGGATTCACAGATTTTTATACAGATTTGTTTGTTTGAAATGCAAAGTGATAGAGAGAGAGACAGAGAGAGATAATCTTCCACCTGCTGGTTCACTCCCCAAATGGCTGCAACAGCCAGGGCTAAAGCCAGGGGCCAGGAACTCCATCCAGGTCTCCCATGTGGTCAGAAGGAACTCAAATACTTGAGCCATCATCCACTGCTTCCCAGATGCATTAGCAGGGAGCTGGATTGGAAGTGGAGCAGTCAGGACTTGAACTGGCACTCTTATATGGACTGTGGATAATCCAAGAAGCTGCTTAAACTGCTACACCACAATGCCCATCCCCGTATCTTTATATGCATAAGTTGGAGAAAAAAATGTTTGGGAACAGAATTATACACTTAAGAAGTAGAATACTGGGGCCAGCATGGTGGTACAGTGGGTTAAACCACAGCTTGCAGCACCAGGACCAAGATGGAGCTTCTGGCTCCTGGCTCCAACCTGGCCAGCTCTGGCTATTGAGGCCATTTGGAAAGTGAACCACCAGATCGTTCTCCCTCTCCCTCTCCCTCTCCCTCTCCCTCTCCCTCTCCCTCTCCCTCTCCCTCTCCCTCTCATCTTTATCTCTCCCCTCCCTCCCATTACTCTGCCTTTCAAATAAATAAATAAATATTTTTAAAAACTAGATGTAGGATGGGTGTTTGGCCAGTTTAGACACTGGTTGAGATGCCTGTTTCCCATAGTAGAATACCTGAATTCAATACCAGACTTTGTCTCTGGATTCCAACTTCCTGTTAGTGCAAACCCTGGGAGGCAGTGTTGATGACTCAAATAGTTGGATCCCTGTAACTCATGTGGGGGATCAGAATTGAATTCCTGCCTCCCAGCTTCTACCTGGCCCATTGTAGGCATTTTGGGGAGTGATCCAGCTAGAGGGAGATCTCTCTATCTCTGTCTCTCAAATAATAAAATCATCTAAATACTAAATTAACAGTATTGGCTGACACTTCTGAGATAAGGCTGTGAAAGACCTGAAAGAACATCATTCCATCTCACTCGCACACTCTGTGTTGCTGGCTGTCTGTCACTTACTCATTAAAAAAGATTATTTTTAAATTTTATTTGAAAGACAGAGAAACAGAAAAAGATCGTCCATTCACTGATTCACTCAGCTGGAGCTGGGTCAGACCAAAACCAGGAGTCCAGAACACAATCTGGGTCTCCCACATGGGTGGCAGGGACCCAAGCACTTTGTCCACCACCTATGCCTCTGGGGGTACACACTAGCAGGAAGCTGGATCTGAAGCAGATTAGTCAGGGCTCAAGCCAGATGCTCCAGTGCAGGATGAGGGCATTCTAAGCAATGACTTAACATCTGTGCCAAAGAGTCACGCCTCACGTGCTCACTTTGATAGGGCTAGTTGGTGTGCTATGACAGCTGCCCTGCTCTGAGTTGTCCTGTGCGGAGGCCAATATGGTAGTAGCTTTTTTTCCTTTCTTTTTTTAATTTTATTTATTCATTTGAGAGGCAGAGTTACAGACAGAGAGGAGAGACAGAAAGGACTTGCATCCGCTGGTTCATTCCCCAAATGGCCACAACTGCCGTAGCTGAGCTGATTTAAAGCTAGGAGCCAGGAGCTTCTCCTACATGGGTGCAGGGGCCAAAGCCCTTGGGCCATCTTCCACTACTATCCCATGCCATCATCAGGGAGCTAGATAGGAAGAAGAGGAGCAGTCGGGACGCAAACTGGTGCCCATATGGGATGCCAGCACTGCAGGTGGAGGCTCAGCCTACTACTCCATAGCACCACTCCAAGAGTGATCTCAACCAGTGGCAGCCCTCAGTCTACATCCCCCAAGACTTGGGGAACAGACTGTTCCCCAGTGTGGCCTTCAGACACTCAGTGGCAGCCTAGCAAGACACCCTGCTGCAGAGGCACCAGCCAGGCCAAACCAAATTTGCACCCCTTAGGAACTGTGAGCTAATAAGTGTGCGTTGTTTGAAAATGCTAAGCTCTGAGAACATCCATTGCTCAGCTCAGATCATGAAAAAAGAGCTCCCACTAAGGGAAATGCTTGTTATTTTCAAGTAAAAATTATTTTTAAAAAGATTTATTTTATGTATTTGAAAGGCAGAGATAACAAAGAGAAAGAGGGAGCGATAGAGAGATCTTCCATTCACTGGTTCATTCCCCGAATGGCCTCAATGGCTGGGGCTGGGCCAGGCTAAAGCCAGCAGCCAGGAGCTTCTTCCAGGTCTCCCATGTGGGTGCAGGGGCCAAGCACTGAAGCCATCTTCTGTCTTCTGCTTCTTTTCCAGGCATATCAGTAGGGAGCTGGATTGGAAGCAGAACAGCCAGGAAATGAACCGGTGCTTGTATGGGATGCCAACACCAGGGACCACAGCTTTACCTGCTTAGCCACAGCATTGGCCCCAAAAATTCTTTTTTATATTTAAAGTATTGAAGAGTATTGCTCCAAAACAACCAGTCACAATCCAAAATTGCCTTCCATTTGCGTTTTTTTCCCTTTGAAAGTGGGGTGGCACCAGCCGCTAATGCTTGGGAGACTTCACCAGCACCCTGGCATCACTGCTGTCTCTGCAAACTGGAAGCTGGGCAGCGTGGTCCTCATTCCTGCCTGGCACTGGAAGGAAGGCTGGAGAGCACTGGGCTTAATTAGGACACATCCTCTTCTTGTCTGTCATAGAAGGTGCTATTTCTCATTGTTCCCAACTCTTACTGTCAGCTGCAATTTAGCATTGTATTCTCACCATTTCTTATGGTAGAGTTACAAGAACATGAGCCATCAGCAAAACACTGTTTCCATGTATTTTTTTTTAAGATTTAATTATTTATTTATTCAAAAGCCAGAGTGACAGAGAGAAGAAAGAGAGAGAGAGAGAGAGAGAGAGAGAGAATCTTTCATCTGCTGGTTCACTCCCCCAGTGACTACAATAGCCAAGTCTGGGCCAGGCCAAAGCCAGGAACCTGGAACTCAGTCCTGATCTTCCACATGGGTAATGGGGACCCAAGTGCTTAGGTGATCATCAGCTGCTTTTCCTAGGAGCATAAGCAGGAAGCTGCATGGGAAGCAGAGTTTCCAGGACTCAAACTGGTGCTCTGATATGCAATGACAACGTCTCAAGCAGTGGCTTAATGCACTGTGCCACAGCACCAGCCCCATTCCAACATCTTGGTCAACAGAAAATAAGGACCCCAAGAGTCTTGAGTTCCATTGCAGCACAGTGGGATGGTTTCCCTCTGGTCCTTGCAGAGTTGGCTGAGGCTGGAATGTTGGAGGTCTGGATTCATGTGTTTGATACTCACCAGAGTGACTCAGGGCAATCATCCTTCCAAAGCCATGTACTGAGTCCCCCAGTTCCCCTTCTTGTCATCACAGGGTCTCTCCTCTCCATGTGGCCCTTCTGGGTGGTCATTCCAGCAGGGAGGGGGACTTCTTGCACCTAACTTCCAACACAGTAACTCATGAGTCCTATGGCCTAGGACTGGAACTGGCCCAGTAAGATTTTTTTAGAGGTGAGAATAAAAGCATGATTTATTGAAAAGCAAGGAGATACAGGGCCAGTGCTGTGGTGCAGTAGGTAAAGCTGCTGCCTGCAGTGCTGGCATCCCATATGGGCGCCAGTTCTAATCCCAGCTATTCCTCTTCTGATCCAGCTTTCTGCTATGGCCTGGGAAAGCAGTAGAAGATGGCCCAAGTCCTTGGGTCCCTGCACCCACATGGGAGACCTGGAAGGGGCTCCTGGCTCCTGGCTTCAGATTGGCTCAACTCTGGCTGTTGTGGCCATCTGGGGAGTGAACCAGTGGATGGAAGACTTCTCTCTCTGTCTCTACCTCTCTCTGTAACTCTGTCTTTCAAATAAATCTCAAAAAAAAAAAAAAAAAGAAAAGAAAAGAAAATCAAGGGGATAGTAGGCACTCAGACATGAGCTCAGGCAACCTCAGGAAGGAGAATGTACCAGTAACTTTGATTCATCTCCTTTGGTTAAAACAAGTCACCAGTTCAGCTCACATTCTAAGGGAAAGGTCTACCAAGATCACAAATCCTGGGAGGCATGATTCATTGACAGTCACCAGTGTCACAATATGTGTCTACACATCCGAGAACACTTGGCCATCTCCCAACACAGGGCGTCCCAGGTTATGTCACTTGGAAATTAAAGGGAGAGGAGAGGTGATCACAGAGAACAGGAAAACATGGAGCCACTTGAATGACACATTGAAAAGTGAGCAATGCTCCCAAATGAACAGAAACAACATTAGCCCACTACAGCAGTCATCGGGCAGGACCATCCCAGGAGACGCCATCAGCTCCCAGGGATGCCGCCCAGCTTCCAGTTTGCAGACAGGGTATTGATGCCAGGCTGCCGGTAAAATGGCAAAATGGGAAGATACAACCGCAGAGACACCAAGCACTCTGCTGGCCGCCCGAGCCGCCGTGGCTTCGTTACCAATGGCAACTTCCTCTCATCTCCAAGGTGACAGCTGTCAAGAACCATTAAGTGTCTCCTCTTCCTGGAAGTGCCCACTCCAGAGCTGACCCATGTCCCTTCAGGCCCTCATTGGACTCACCCAGCATGAGACACACCCTAAAACTCTACTCCCAGTCCCACGTGTGTGCTGTCCCTCACTGTAGCCCATCCCTGACTGTGAGTGTGCTCCCAGGAGCTGTGGCAACACCGGTCCATTTATTCTTTAGTCAACACTATTCACAGTTGATCACATGGCCTCTTTCCTCCCCAAGGCTCAGGCCTGTTCCACCTCCCAGGGCCCGATCCCAATTCTAGCCATGCAGCCGTTAAGACTAGCCTAGTGACACTGGCCCCTTCTGATGTCTGGGAGCACTGTCTTAGCATTGGCCAGAGGGCCAGCATCTAGCAGGAGCATCTGATCATACCTTGCAGCTTCCAGCCCTTCTCTCCCCTGGCAGGTCTCCTACCCTGTGTGAGGAGTGTACCCTGTCATCTCCCGGGGGCAGGCTGGGCAAAGCAACTGACCTTACTAGTCAGATCATGGGTCAAGTTGTCGTGTAGTGTCCCAGCCAGGACAGGGCCCAGCCCCAATCAGGGCTGCTGTGGAGGAAGATCAGCTCTGGAGAGGCCAAGGGGAATGGATGCTAAGGTCATTTAGGAAGACAGAGGGCAGAACCAAGGATCAAGGTCAAAATCTACTACTGGTCACAGGAGAGGATGAGCCAGTGTGGAAGCCAGGGACTGGCTGCAGCCCCAGGAGTGACATTTCCAGCCGATGCCTATACTCTGTGTGCCAGCCAAGGGCAGGTGCTTTACACAACTTCCCCTCAGCTGCTTTTTTTTTGGGTGGGGTCTCAAGACCACCCTTGAGTCTGATGGTGAAGAGCTCAAAAGACTCAGCACCAGATTGTAGTCATGGCTCCATCACAGAACAGGACATAGAACAAAAGCAGGAGGGAAAACACGCATGGAGTGAAGTGCAGAACAGTCAGTCACCCCCGGAGTGACCCGCGGCACACTTGGCTGCATCAGGAAACAGCACAGGCACTCATCTGTTCAGAAAAGCCTGCTCAAGGCTCTCACGGAGGGCTGGTCCCACAGGCTCATCCTGTCACAGGAGCTGGGACTCAGGGCTCCATGGTGAGACCAGCTACATCAGCCACCTTGATGCTTGCACAGAACAATCCTGTCAAGTGCAGAGACTGGTACTTCTTGGTCACGTCCCACTGATTTGGACATCCACAAAGCCATCATCAGTCAGTAGCAAAGGGAAGATTCCAGAAGCCACATTCCCAGGATTCCCCAGGGCTCCCCTGGAAACACCCAGGAGCTGAGCACCCAGTCACTCTCCCCTCCCAAGCGGAGGAAATCGATGCTCAGGGCTGAAACGTGACAGGTGGGGCAGGGACTTGAACTCAGGACTGTGAGGAACAGAGTCCACACAGCAATGAGCAGCAGAGGCTCCTTGCCAGGCTGGGCCCAAGGGTTGGTGCTGCCGCTCAGTCCCAGTACTGCTGTGGGCAATTGAAGTCCATCTCTATGTAATGAAAATAAAAGCGCGAGTGACTCTGAGATGTGCTGCTAGGAGCGCACGGCTGGTGCACGGAGGCGCTTAGCACAGGATGCGGCTTGCTGTGAGTGTGCATGAATACGGGCCGGCAGGAATATGGTGACAGCCATATGCTGAGGTACACTCACTCACCTGATCTGTTTTGGTGAAAAGCAGAGATGCGCGTGGCCACTGGCAGCCATGCCAGTCAGCAATTCATGTCATCTGGTCGACACAGAGCGTTTTCCCATTTTACAAAGATGTTTACCTAACCTCTGGATTTCCAGCTTCTCTTTTCAAATGGGTGGGGCTGTGGTCTGGCCACCTACAACCTGCAGTCCCACAAAGCCCAGGAGGCTGGAGCCAGGAGCCTTCTTCGCCCACCAGGACCATTTTGGCCAGAGTCCTAGCCAACTCCTCGTCCCTCCAGCAGTGGCCATGCCCGGGCCCTGCCAGCCTCACAGTGCTGGCCACCCCAGTGATGCTGCCCACAGGGCCAGGCTGTCGGGTCAGACAGGGCTTCTCTAGCTTCAGGCAAGACTGGGCCACGTCCCAGCACGTGTCACACCAGTTGCTCTCCCTGCATCTGCTGTGGGCATGAGCAGAATGAGGGGGGCACAGGGAGAAGGGTGGGGCCCACACTGCTCTATCCTCACCCCACTTGCTTCACGCTCAGGTGGGGGACCCGAACCCCACCTGCTGGCCTGACCTAGGCAACCCAAGAGATGACAGTGGTGAGTAGCTTGGCCTCGAGTTAGCAGCCAGAGTGAGGAACAGAGCGGGGAGAGGGACGGTGGTGGTGGGAGTCCTGAGGGATGTTGGGGGCGGGGATTCTGTGACTGCTGCTCTGGCAGAGGGGGCTGGGCAGCAGGTAGGCCTTCCTCGCTGACAGAGCCTGGGGTGGGGAGGGAAGGGTCCCACCGCAGGAAGCTCGTGGGGTGGGGCCTCCCCGTCACCCTTACTCATGGGGGATGTGGAACTAGGAGTGCTCAGCTGCATGGAATCTGACTCCCAGGGTCCCTCTGGGAGGAGAAATGGAAGAACCTAGAGGCAGCTGGGCCAAAATGGCCCAGGCTCCTGTCCTATGGCCCTTGCCCTTGGCTTTCCCCTCGACTTCCTGTCCTTCCTGCCTGCAGCTCCTACCCTTCCCTTCCTTTAAGACACAGCGGGAGGGGCCGGCACTGGGGCATTGCGGGTAAAGCTGCTGCCTGCAGTGCCCACATCCCATATGGCCAACGGTTCAAGTCCAAGCTGCTCCACTTCCCATCCAGCTCTCTGCTATGGCCTGGGAAAGCAATACAAGATGGCCCAAGTCCTTGGGCCCCTGCACCCTCATGGAAGACCTGGAAGAATCTCCCGGCTCCTGGCTTTGGATCAGTGCAGCTCTGGCCGTTGTGGTCAACTGGGGAGTGAAACAGTGGATAGAAGACCTCTCTTTCTTTCTCTCTCTGCCTCTCCTTCTCTGTGTAACTCTAACTTCAAATAAATAAATATTTTTTAAAAAAAGACACAGCAGGACCGTTTCCTCCTTCCAGAACTTTCCTCTGATCCCCAGGCAGAAGAGATCTTTCTGTTGGGCACCCTGGACACCCACCCTCCCTCCTGCCCCCATTATCCTGCTGACCGGCCTCCCTACACCCGGGTCAAATATTCACTTGACTGAATCTGAGATCCCAGGGGCAGGGGTCACCCCCGTGTTCCCAGTCCCCAGGCCAAGGCCTGGCACTCAGAGGTGTCCAGTGCATCTCACTCGTGGTCCCTAGAGTAGAACTGACGTGTCCTCCCTGATCAGCCTGCGTGCAGGCCATGGTCCACCCCCAGCAGTACACAGCCCTGCAGTGTCAGAGCCCATGGCCGGCAGGCCCAGGGGACGGGGAGGGGTCTGCCTGACTTCAGAGGGGCGTGTGCTGGGATGAGCATGAGGTCATGCCTGTTGTGACACCCGTCATTTCCTCCCTGCTGGGACAAACAGCTCTCCTCCCCTGTTCAGCCAGCCTCTGACGTAAGGGCTGGCATCACTGCTGCCCCTCTCGTGGCTGTATCAGCGGAGACTGTAGGTCAGAGCTGTTTGTCTACAATTTGGGATAAAAAGGATATCAGGAAAGCACTTTGGCCTCAGGATGAAGAACCTCCCAGTGGCTGTCTAGCTCAAGTCTGGTGCAGCGTGGCTGTGGGCACCCCAAATGCCACTCGGCCTCTCTGTGGGATGGGGACAGACCCTGGAAAGCCCAGTCACAGGAACTTCCAGAAGGGGGAAGTTCAGCCCTGGTGGCCCCATCCTGCCCTCCCTTCTCAGAGGCCCAATGAAGGGGTCCTAAGTAAGCAGTGCCAGGTGGGAACTAGGTGGTTGGTGGGGAGCCATGAGCCCAGGTGCAGGGCAGCAGGTGCACTGGGCAGCAGTGCTACATCCCCTGTTGGGGGCAAGGGTCTGTCAGCAGGGGTCAGCATGAGGGAGGAGGGGGAGCTAGGAGATCCTGGAGTTTTCATGTTGAAAATATGGTGCTAGGGCCGGCGCCGCGGCTCACTAGGCTAATCCTCCGCCTAGCGACGCCGGCACACTGGGTTCTAGTCCCGGTCAGGGCGCCGGATTCTGTCCCGGTTGCCCCTCTTCCAGGCCAGCTCTCTGCTGTGGCCAGGGAGTGCAGTGGAGGATGGCCCAGGTGCTTGGGCCCTGCACCCCATGGGAGACCAGGAAAAGCACCTGGCTCCTGGCTCCTGCCATCGGATCAGCGTGGTGCGCTGGCCGCAGCGCACCGGCCGCAGCGGCCATTGGAGGGTGAACCAACGGCAAAAGGAAGACCTTTCTCTCTGTCTCTCTCTCTTACTGTCCACTCTGCCTGTCAAAAAAATAAAAAAGAAAAAAAGAAAAAAAAGAAAATATGGTGCTAGGGTGTCTGCATGTGCACACAGATGCATGCTCACTCATACACACATGCATGCATGCATGTACACACACACACATACACAAGCATCATTGTGATTGACACAAAGCCACTGCCCTGGCTGACGTCTGCCTGGCCCAGGCTGCATCAGTGTGAGATAGAAACTCACTTCTGTTTTGTTTGAAGCCATTGACACTTCCTGAATATAATTCCTAACTAAGAAAAGTATCGAGGGAGCCAGCGCACCCCACTGTGGAGTCCTACAGATTGCCAGCCACTGCGTTCCGCTCGAGGCCAACCCTGAGGAACGGGGCCAACGTCTGCGACCCAACCCTGCAGCCCCATGAGGACGCTTGTGGTGTCACCCATGCTGTCCTGGAGACCTGCTGTCCACTGCACCTGGTCATCTTCACAGGCTTCCCCTAGACTTGAATCCAGGCCTTCCTGGGCCCTAAAGGATTCTGATGTCTTCAAATCAAGACCCAACCTCCCAGTGCTCAGGTCCCAACCAGCTGGGCCCTGTGCCACTAGCTCTGCAAAGCCCAGCCTCCTGTCAAAGCGGCTGGCACGATCAGAGGCCCGGATCTTGGCCGTGGGCAGCCAGAGCTGACAAGCCCAGGAAGCTCAGCACACATACGAACAAGGGCTGCCTCATGTGAGGTCTTCAGGTTTCCTGTGTCTTGTGTCTGGTGTTCAAGAGCCTTGCTGTGCCGGCGCCATGGCTCACAAGGCTAATCTTCCACCTGCGGCACCGGCACACCGGGTTCTAGTCCCATTCGGGGCGCCGGATCAGCTCGGTGTGCCGGCCGCAGCGTGGCGACCATTGAGGGGTGAACCAACGGAAAAGGAAGACCTTTCTCTCTGTCTCTCTCTCACTGTCCACTCTGCCTGTCAAAAAAAAAAAAGAGCCTTGCTCAGCCTCAGACCCCACCCCCAGACACGACTGGCCAGGAGTGGGCTGCATTCTGCACCCGCATGGAGACATTGCCCTGCCTGCACCCCTCCTCTCTCCGCCCTTCCACTGCAGACTCCATTTGTCTCCTAGTTCGGAGACCAAGATCCTCTCAGTGAGGAACGTTTATATTGATGAAAATAGTGAAGGGAATGCATTCAGTCACATACCTGCAAAGTCCAGGAAGGGACTTCAGGTAAGGCTTGTTGCAGCCACTCAGACCACATCACCCAGACCCTAGCTCTTCCCTCTGCTCGCCATTCTCTGGTGGCTGTCGTGCCTTCAGGCTCCGCTCCCAGCCGTAGGATCAGCTCATGCGCTTCCCCCACAGAAGCCTCTCCTGGAGCTCCCACCGTGCAGAGAGGGAGGCCAGACTCCAGGAAGTCTCAGCAGACACTCCCCAAGTCTCAGGGGCTCTGGCGACTCCAGGTTCCTCGGGTGAAAGTCATCCTGGTTCTTCTCTGCAGAGCTATCTTCCTCCTGTGGTTCAAGCAGGGCTAAAAACACGCAGGAGTGAGAGCTGCATTCACAGGTCCCAGCCTGAGACCAACATGCACCTGCAGAAGTCCTGGGCCGTGTCCAGCAGCCTGCAGAAGGCACCACAGGGAGAAGGCCCTGGTGGCCTGGATCGGTGATAGACACAAGGCTCCGCAGAGGAGGCCTGGAAGTGTGGGTGAGGGATAGCCCGAACAAAGGCAGGAAGGGTGAGGCAGAAGGTGCAGGTGCAGAGACCCAGCTGCCAGGCAGCTGCAGAGTGCAGGGCCTGTCCCCAGGTGCAGGGAGCAGTGGACAGCCCTCCAGCTTGAGAGCATGCCTCTGGGTTCCCCTCAGGGGAAACCGCATCCTGTCTACCCAGCCTGTCCACAGATTCTCCCTCCCCAGCGGCCCTGGCTCTCCTCACCCCTGCTTGCTTGGCTGCTCAGCTGGGCTTCAGGCCACATCTGGAAGTCCTTGGCTGACAGCAGAAGCCTCTGCCGTCTGCACCCAGCAGAGAAAGCAAACAGCTGGGAGGGGCTTGAAAGGGTCCCCCAGTCCTGGCCCCAGGAAGGAGCCAGCTGGGAGTATGAGGTGGGATATGAAATGTGAGAGCGAGGACAGGAAGCTGAGAGGACAAGCAGATCCTGGGGTGGGGGTGGGGTGCCCGTATCTCTGCAGTGGAGGAGGGGGCCTGCCCCAGCTCCAGCAGGGGCCAGCGGGACAGGCAGCTGTGACAGGGGAGCCTTGGGTCACCTTGGCCACAGCTCTGTGGAGGACACAGAGGCTCAGAGGGGTTGAAGGGCACCCCAGAGGGAATGGCACAGTTCTCTCTGGAACTCTCCTTGGCCATCATGGTGACACTGAGGCTTTGGGGGAGGGAGCCACTGAGAGTTGGCTGCAGGAGTGGGGCCCCTGGGGGACCAGGGGTTGGGGGTATACATCTCAAACCCTTAGAGGGTGTGACCATCAGGAGGCCACGTGTGAAAACGCCACCCTCCAGCGAGGTCTGAGCTCTTGCCTTCCCTTCTCAGCTCCTCCCTTAAACGCAAGCTCAGCTCGGCAGCCAGAACACTCAGATTTCTAGGGCAAAAGAGCCAGAACAGTGCATCTCTCTGAGCAGGAAGACACTCTGGGATGCACTTCCACCTCTACCCACCCCCATGTCCAATGGGGCATCGCTTCCAGGCCTGGCCCCTAGGGCAGGGACTGGGGACCATTTCAAGCCCCTCCCCCACAGCTCTGTTTGCTTTCCCAGCTGGGTGCCGAAAACAGAGGCTCCTACAGTCTGCTCATGAAGGCCTGGGCTACTGTCAGCCCACTGCACAGATGGGAAGCTATGGCTCAGAAACAAGGTCCTTTGTGCAAAGTCACAAGCTGAGAACTGCTGCTGCCTGGGTTCCCCCAGGTCCTGGGACAAATGGGGAGCCTTCAGTGGCCCAGGTATGTCCCTGAAGACGGGAAGAGTGAGGCCAGCCCAGTGCTAGGCAAAGTGGACACCCTGACTCCATAGCAATTCCCACTCCCAGCCACCCTGTCCCCAGTGCATTCCTGGCAATGCTGGGTTCCCACCCTCCCACCCCACCCCACCCCACCCCACCCCCGAGGCAGCCCTTTCCCAGTGCTTTCCTGTTCAAATTCACGGGCACGGGATGTAGTCCACAGTTGAAAAGACCAGGTGCTCAAACTTGGCCGAACAAAACCTCTTTTCTTCCTTAAGGAGAAGAGCAAGGGCCAGAGGGGAGGAGCTTGGCCCGGAGGACCGCTCCACCAGGGAAAAAAAGAGCACACAGCTCTCAGACAGGCGCCTCCTCCATTTCAGGGACTCCAGGTTCCAACTTTTAAACTAGTCTCTGTGTTCCTCTCTAGATTTTTGGCAATGACTGGCTTCCGGAGGCCTCCCACATGCCACCAAGTCAGCTTTAGGCTTCTGGGAGCTCTTGCTCCAGGTAGCACCCTGCACACAGGAATAGAGAGGGAAGCAGCTGCCCACAGCATGCTCTCTGCAAAGAGCCTTTTGAACCTACTCGCTGCAGTCTTTCTGTATTGTTTTGATTAGTTGCAGTGAATCACAGCTTCATTTTTAAAATATAAAACAGAAAGTCATTTTAAAAGATAAGTGTCCAGGGGCTGGCGCTGTAACTCACTTGGTTATTCCTCTGCCTGCGGCACTGGCATCCCCTGTGGGCACCAGGTTCTGTTCCAGTTGCTCCCCTTCCAGTCCAGCTCTCTACTGTGGCCCGGGAAGGCAATGGAGGATGGTTCAAGTGCTTGGGCTCCTGCACCCGCATAGGAGACCAGGAAGAAGCACCTGGCTCCTGGCTTCAGGAGCAGCATCGGCCATAGCGGTCATTAGGGAGTGAACCAATGGAAGGAAGACCTTTCTCTCTGTCTCTTTCTCTCATTGTCTATAACTCTACCTGTCAAACAAACAAACAAACAAACAAAAAGATAAGTCTCAGGCCAGGGCTGTGGCATAGTGGGTTAAGCCGCTTCCTGTAGTGTCAGCATCCTATATGGGTACTGATTCGAGTCCCGTCTGCTCCACTTCTGATCCAGCTCTCTGCTGCGGCCTGGGAAAGTAGTAGGAGATGGCCCAAGTGCTTGGACCCCTGCACTCTCATGGAAGACCTGGAAGAAGCTCCTGGCTCCTGGCTTTGGATTGGCGCAGCTCCTGCCACTGCAGCCAATTGGGGAGTGAACCAGCGGATAGAAGACCTCTTTCTCTCTCTGCCTCTCTTTTTCTCTCTGTGTTATCTCTGACTTTCAAATAAATAAATAAATCTTAAAAACAAAAAAGGAAACAGGCTGCCATGGTACACGTCTATTCATTAGGTTTGGGTGGGCCCCAGGGTCATCCCCCTCCTCCCAGTGATGCTACCTTCCATCCCAACCCCACTCTCTTCAGTTGACATTATAAAAAAATGCATTTATTTGAGAGGCAGAGATAGAGAGTTCCCCATCCTCTGATTCACTTCCTAAATGCCCACAATAACTGTGGCTGGGTTGAGATTGAGGCTGAGAGCCAGAAACTCCATTCAGGTCTCCCATACAGATGGCAGAGACCCGACTACTTGAGCCGTTCCCTGCTGCCTCCTAGGATACACACCAGTAGGAAGCTGGAATCAGGAGCTAGGACTTGAACATGGGTGCTCCAATGTGGCACGGGGCACCTCAGCTGGTGCCTTGGCTGCCAGGCTAAATGCCTGCCCGACATTCGTTTATTGAGCACCTATTATATGTTAGGCACCCTTCTAGAATCTGAGCATCAGAAATCCTTATCCTTATGGAGTTGATGTTCTAGTGAGGGAGAGGCACATGCCCAGGGCCAATATACAGTACTGAAGACAGTGGGAGCATGGAGGTGGGATGAGGCTGCACGTGCCAGCACAGGTCTCCCATAGCTGGAAAGAAGGCCCAGGAAAGAAGACCTGAGGAGTGAAGGTGGAGCTCCACGTGGGGGGAAGGGCGCGACTTGTTCCCTTCTGTGTGGCTGGAGTGAAGTGACTCAGTTGGGTAGCAGGACAACGGGGATGGGTAGAGATGGACAAGACCTTGAAGTCTCAGGCAGTATACATGGTAGTTGAATGAGGACCCCTGATACGATATGGCCATCACCACCAAAGCCCCTCTTGACATTTCTTTTCTTTTTTTTTTTTCTTTTTAAGGTTTATTTACTTATTTGAAAGGCAGAGTTACACAGAGAGAGGGAGAGACAGAGAGAGATCTTCCATTTGTTGGTTCACACCCCAAATGGCCACAATGGCTGGAGCTGGGCCAAGCTGAAGGCAGGAACCAGGATACAGGAGCCTCCTCTTGGTCTCCTATGTGGGTGGCGGGGACCCAGGGACTCTGGCCATCTTTTGTTCTCCCAGGAGCATTAGCAGAGAGCTGGTTTAGAAGTAGAGCAGCTGGGACTTGAACCTGTGTCCATATGGAATGAGGGAGTTGCAGGCCACAGCTTTATCAGCTACGTCACAACACCAGCCCCCATTTTGACATTTGATCCCCACTGTGAGGTTTTAAGAGATTGGAAACTTCATCCAATGCTGATACTTGGAGGGGGGCTCATGAGGCAGTAATTAAGGTTAAGTACGGTTTAGTTCAGGAGGCTATAATGATAGGACCCTACTCCAAAGCAATAGGGGCCTTACAAGAACAGGAGACCTGAACTGGAACATTCTGCCTCCCCCATGTCGTGACCCAGCAAGGACTGCACCAACCACAGCCACTCAGTCCTGGATCTCCTAGCCTTCAGAATCATGAACTGAACACCTTTTTTTTTTTTTTTTTTAAGATTTATTTATTTATTTGGAAGTCAGAGATACACAGAGAAAGGAGAGGCAGAGAGAGAGAGAGAATCTTCCATCTGCTGGTTCACTCCCCAGTTAGCTGCAACTGCCAGAGCTGCGCCAATCCGAAGCCAGGAGCCAGGAGCTTTTTCCAGGTCTCCCATACAGGTGCAGGGGTCCAAGGACTTGGGCCATCTCCTACTGCTTTCCCAGGCCATAGCAGAGAGCTGGATTGGAAGTGCAGCAGCCGGGTCTCGAAGTGGCGCCTATATGGGATGCCATTGCTTCAGGCCAGGGCGTTTACCCGTTGTGGCATCATCCCCAGCATCTTTTTTTCTTGATGAATGAAGCCATCCGTAGCTGTAGCTACAGAGGGAGGACTAAGCCACTCTCTGAAAACCATCTGTCCACCTGAATCTGTGAATATGCACTTATTTGGAAAGCAATTCCTTGCAGGTGTAATTAATGCAAGACCCTCGTAATGAGAGCCTGTAGTTTCTCCAGGAAAAATCACACATCCTTTAAGAGACAGGCAGAAAAGTAGAACAGGGAGAAGAGGAAGGTTCAATGTAAGGCAGAGGCAGAGATGGAGGTGATGTAGGCACAAGCTGAGGAATGCCCAGAGCCTCCAGAAAATGGAAGAAGCGAGGAGAGATCACCCCAGGCCTACAGATAGGGAGCACAGCCCTGCTGACTGCTGCGTTTCAGCTTCTGACCTCCAGAACCAGGAGAAGAAATGTGCATTGTGTGCAGTCACCTGCTGTGTAGTTACAGCCACTGCAGGAGACCCACGCACCACTGCAGAAGACCAGTGAGAGACCAGCAGCAGGGATGGGGGGACCCCAAGACACAGCCACCCAGTGTCTCTCATGTTTATTCAGCCACCTGGATTTGTAAAAATAAAAAGAAAAGAAAAAGAAGTCTATCCCTGTTTTCACTTACATAACCTTATTTTTAAGTGCAATATTACATCTCAAAGTCAAATATAAAACTAGATTCATTTTCCATAAATAGAAGGTAGTTATGAAAACTAATTCAGTGCAAACAAAACAGTGCTTGTGTTCTAATGACGTGTCCCACCACTGCCACGGTCTCCGAGTCTGTGCTCTCCTGTTCTGTCTAAAATATGAAACAGGGGCTGGCGCTGTGGCATAGCGGGTAAAGCCGCCTCCTGCAGTGCTGGCATCCTATATGGGCGCCAGTTCGAGTCCCATCTGCTACACTTTCAACCCAGCTCTCTGCTATGGCCTGGGAAAGCAGTAGAAGATGGCCCAAGTCCTTGGGCCCTTGCACCCATGTGGGAGACCCAGAGGAAGCTCCTGGCTCCTTGCTTCGGATCAGTGCAGCTCTGGCCTTTGCAGCCAATTGGGGAGTGAACCAGCAGATAGAAAACCCCCTCCCCAACCATGTAACTGACTTTCAAATAAATAAGTAAATCTTTTTTTTAAAAA